>NC_140123.1:174415591-175794017 GCF_964035555.1 Netta rufina
AGACGCACTGCAAAGACTTCTCTCATCTCCAAAAATTTAACCTGTCAAATTTACCAAATTTCCAAAGTCTGGATCACAAATACTATCTTAGATAAGATGATGCTGAGCAGTTGTGTGGGGAACTAAGCACTGAGGAACTGATAAAGAAACTGTACTGTCAATATACATAGTGGTGTTCTTTTTTTAAAGGCTAAGTAAATACTACCTATTGTTTGGTTCCTAACAGAACAAAAGCAACACTGCCCACTAGTATTAGAAGAATTGTATGATGCTTACCTGCGACCACATTCTGAATATTTACCAATATTTTTTAATATTAAGGCAGCTGTTAATCGGATGTGTTTAGTTATTGGTCCCTCTTTTTCATCCTGTAAAAGGAAAGAAAAAAATGTTAAAGATCCATAGTAGTAGGTAATAATTAATATCTAATACTTGAGTCAACCAACGCTTACTGTGAAATCTCTGAAGACGAGGTTTCTTGATCCCCTCCTTAACGCCATTAGGGCAGCACTTGGATGATTCACAATGGCCTTCTGTGCTCTGGGAGCAGCAGGAGTACCCCCTACAGCTGGCGGCCTACATTAGCAAAGAAAGAATTAATAAACTTTACACCACGTTCTGATAAACTAACAACTTATTAACATATTTTGACAACTTTTTTTTTTTAATCTATTTGAACAGAGACAGAAAGATCCATTAATTTTTAGTGCTGATATGCAATTTGTCTTTTCTTTCCACAGCAAGAAACCTTACTGCAAAGCCATCAGAAGAGTCATAAGCTTTATTTTGTGTGGGGAATAAAAACCTGACCATTCTTGAAGAAGTACTGCTCATCACCAATGACATCTGTGATGGAAAGTAACAACATATTGTACTAATAACAGAGCTACTTTCCTGAAGCGTACCTACTTAAAGGAACGTTTTATTACATAGAATATAACAGGAACAGTGATAATGGCTATACAAACATCATCTGAGATTGGGGCAGGACTGTCCTAAAAATATAGCTGTTTAAAACTTGACACGGCTAGGACCATTAAACACTGAGACAATATAAAACACGTATTAGCTGTGCTTAGTAAGCAATGTAAGGCAACATGATCCAAGTTATGATCTAAGACATAAAACACTAAATTGTTAAATCATACCGAACATCTGTAAAACCAGTTACTGCAGCTTTCAAACAGATTAAGAACTTACTCAGTGTATTTTATAAAGCTGGTACAAATAAAGACAGTGAAAGCAAATCCTCAGTTTTCAGTATGAACACTGAAGTCAAAATTCTTCCACATGAAACGTTGAAATGAGCCATACAACTGGAGTTTAGAATGCGTAAGTGTGCAACTTAATGAATAAGTCTTTAAGTGTCATAATATCATCAAGCGATGATTGCAGCATCAGTGGTGAAATATCACTTCCATAAATTTAGTAATATCCTAGTACCCTAGCAGAACTAGGGTACCAGAACCCCAAGTAGTACCCTGGGTAGAACATATCAACATACTAAAAACAAAGTAGTGCTTGCAAAGGTAGTATAAATCAAACGTAAATGTGTTTGTCTTTTTTTTTTTTTTTTTTTAAATTAAAGCCAGCCTGTAAGAATATTAGAATATTGAGGCACTTTCCAGCAAAGAGAAGTGAAAGTCTTTACGAAGGAAAAAGAGAAGGGCAGGGGCTGAATTAAGGAACTGTTGGGAAATGACATATGCTTATAGAAGATTGCAGCACAGTAATTATTGATCTTCCTTTTTAATTCCTGGAACATTGTTGTTTTTCTTATATTGTGAAGAACAAGGATTTATCAACCGAGGCTGTTCCAAATGTCTCTCTTCAACAGCTATCATAATAGGATCTAGAAAGCTGAAGTACTTTTGCCTTGATTCTAGAAATACTGAAAAGGGGCAATTGTAATGAATACAGATTGCCTTCTCTTTTTGATTTTGGAAAAAAGGGTCTATAAAAGAGTTACTCAGATCTCAAGTAGACCGACTTGTGTCTCCATGCACATATGCATCTCAAGAACGTCTGGAGTTCTAAAATTTCTTACTTATGTTATCAATTTAATATCAGAAATTAATATCATATCATTCACTTTATGATTAAAGTTTCCCCATTCCCATGCTACATGAAGAACATTTTTGATAGCTCACACAACCACCTACGCTGACCTAATTAGGGAATTCTGCCTTACAAGAGGGCATGTATGAAAGCCTTTTTTTTTTTTTCCCTAATACACCTATCTGTGCCAATCCTAAAGAACCCTGCAGGAACAGAGCTATTGGATGTGTTATATGATGAAACTTTTCTGAAATGGCAGAGTTGAAACCACATCATACTAGTAGATTGTATCATCAGCCCTACGCTTCCCACTTACCAAGTATTTAAGACTATATTACCATCATTCTTCACTTTGTGGTTTTCAAAGGTCTGAATGCTGCTTAGTGTAATGAAACAAGGCACTATAATGCAACCATAAGTCTGTGCTGAGAAGTTTGGGGATTTTTATTTTTTTATATACAAACAAACTAAATTTCTCAGCTTTCATACTCTGTTTTCTCTCTGCTGCCTCCAGCAGCTCAGTAGCAATTTAACTAGCTACATCACAGTCTGCCTGTGATTACCAAGTAATCACAACTTTGGCTTGCAACAAAGGAAGTCCAGTTAGTTACTCACAAAGCCCTGGTCTTAATACACTTACACAAGTAACTGAGCCCTGAATAACCTCAACAGTAACACAACCATCCCCAAAACACCACAGAAACGTATCACACTCTATAGTATTTATTCCAGATGGCTGCAAAAACTCTGGGAAAAAGGAGAGCCAAACCTGAATCCAGGTAGCAGCACAAAATAAGAAGACCTAGAGGTCATGGTATTTATCTTCATTAACTTGTTTAAAACGATGTTTATTGTAAGAGTACCTGAATCAAATTAGCCCAAATTTTGACAATAAAACTGGAAGGAACACAGCAAGTTGTAAGACAACTCAGCTGAAAGAAAGAACACAACTGTACACAGCAAATTACTTTCCATTTGCATTACAACCACCTTTCTGTTACAATAAAATGCTGCCCAGTTGTGAAAAATCAGTAGAGTACATTATGAACAATGTTCACTACTGCGTGCTGACAAACATACCTTAAGGGACTACCTGCTCTTTTAATGGTAACTGTGACCATGTCTCCCACATCAGAATCTTTTCCCTCTTTTGCCTATTTTCTCTTAATGCAGTGGACTTCAAATTTGATTACTGTTATGGACTTTTATGAGTTTCACCTGATAAACCAAGTTATAAACACACAAATTCTTCCAATGATTTCTAATATTCTTATTTTCTCTATTGCTAAGGAGGCTCAGGTCTCTTACTTATTGGAAGGCTTCTGATTTCCTGCTTGCCCAAGTTCATCTTGCTTTAGTCCTGCAAGCAAAGCATCTCTGGAACAATGCTTATCCTGTTTGGGGAAAAAAGGAAGACAGAGTGTGTGAAATTTTCCCATGAAATCCTTACTGTTTTCTGAAGTAGTATGCGAAAGAAAATCTGCACCTGTAAATGGGTAATGAAGGAAAACCTCTGCCGCTGGAAAGGTTCACATCCCTCCCATAAGCACTGCCCTGGGTAGACATCTTTTCCTCCATGTTCAGTTGCTGCATGATAGAAGACCTGTGATGGTGTTTGAAACCACCTAAAAAAAAAAAAGGGGGAAAGGAAAATTTAAAGTTTTTTTTCAGTTAACGATAAAGGGCAACTATCACAAATATAACCCATACTGGCTACACATTTTTATTTTCTGAAAGAAAATATGAAATGATAAATGAGAAGATCTAAACGTCTAAATGAAAAAAGCATGTATATATATAATCAGTGAGCTACCAATAAATGGCAATATGGTTTTGCTGAATCTAATTGAAATATCTTTTTTTTTTTATTATTTTTAAATTTTACTCAAAAAATGCATCTTAATTACTACAGGTAACTTCTTTGCAATACAATAAAATAAGGTACAAAACTACAAGTGCTAAAAATTTGGATTTCATGTATTATTTTTTTCTGTTTTCCTTCTTTACTGGCAGTCATACTCGGACCTTATACGAACTTTAATTTGGAGAAATGGGATACAGACAATTCATCCTATTTGCTCTCAACACTTCATGCTTGACAAAACTGGTGGAAAATAAGGG
Source organism: Netta rufina (assembly GCF_964035555.1). Classification (NCBI taxonomy): domain Eukaryota; kingdom Metazoa; phylum Chordata; class Aves; order Anseriformes; family Anatidae; genus Netta; species Netta rufina. The sequence goes on from NC_140123.1 coordinate 174,419,771, forward strand.
ATCAGTGTAAAATTAGTGCTTTTTAGCACCTGAATTTTAAATATCAAGGAAATGAATAGATGACATTTCCTGATACACACAGAAGTTGGAAGATGTCACTTATATGACCCCTTTCAACATACTCACTTAAACCTCTATTTTTAAGTGACTTCCCAAAATGTCAAACAAAGTGCTTTGCATCCCCACAGCCCCAAAGCATACGGCATTAGATACTTCAGCAAACAAAGTGCTTCTGCATCAACATAAGAGATGAAGTTGTATGAAGCCTGGCCCTGTAATACTCAGGAGTGTATATAATGTGTACATAATGTTTTTTTTTTTTTGATGTTCTATTTGGTGAAAGCCTGTTCGGCCTGATAAGGGTTTTCTTCCATGTCAGCATGATAGAAAAGTTACAGCTCATTTTGAATGCCACCTCAACAGTTCCTAGATCTGCATTTTCAAATTGTCACACGTGTTAAAATAACACATCTTTTGTTGTCTATTAGATGGTAATGTAGACTCAGTGTATTTCAAAACATACAAAATGAAAACTGGGGATGACTAAGATTTTTCTTTTTAGCCTAGATATATTTTAAAATATAACTCAAGCATCACAAATTACATCTCCTACTTCAAGAAACAAACAAAAAAAATGGCCAAAAGAAAAGAAGTACTTAGCCACTTACAATTCGTTTGAGTTCAAGTAACCCAGTTCATGACCACGTGCTTACGGCTTGACAGAATAGGCCTGGTAACACAGCTGCTGCCTTTTGGGGAGTCGTTACCACCCGCAGCCTTCACACCTTTGCTGGATGGAGGCCACCACCGCAGCAGTCTTACTGAAGAGGAAACGCCCCCACCTCAGCCACTCCAGTTCACATGCTGGCATTTCAGTTTCAATTAACACAAAACTTATTTGCGGTAAGATGTGGGACTGAACTCACCGGGCTGAACAGTGCCAAGAGGGAGATGACCCCAGCCAGAGACTTACAGGAAGCAGCCACGGGTGAGCTTAAGCCTACAGCAGTGGTTTATGGACAAGTTTGAGTCACCTCCTTCCATGTCCCACTGCTCAGCTCAGTGCTGCCCTTCGTGCAACACTTGGGATTGATACACAGGCCTAAGCATCACCTGCTGTTACCTGAACCTCACGGCAGTGTCAAAGGGCTCATTTCATGCAAAGACAAACCTTCGTTATGAACTGAATCCTACTGCAATAACCGCCTGTAATTCAGCAGTTACCTTCCACACAGCAATACATATTGCTTTATTAAAAAATAAAAATAAGAATATCCATCTTTTCCATCCCAGCTGTTACTGAATGGAAGCTGGGAAGAAACACCTGCCTTGTGCTGTTGGTCCAAACAGAAAATACAATGAATATACAGTGTTTTACATCTACATTTGCTCAACAGCAAAAGCTGATCTTTCAGAGAAAAGAGACATCTTTCCACAATAAAGGAGAAAGTCAGTACGTAAACTTAAGTCTAGCAGTTTATGAATAATCCCTGGCATGGATGAAACAAATTTCCTGGCATACATGAAACCCCAAATGTAGTTTGAAACACTTTATTCAACACAGCTTTATTTTTCTTAAAGCCTCACCGTTTCAACAGTGTTTGTTTGTTCACTCTATAATGCATTCAGTGCTATACTTCAAGCAGTGATCTAAAAAGACTCAGATTTACTACAACTTTGTGAGGAAAAACTACTTTTGGCAGTACAAAATTCTATTCAATAACTTAGGCAGCATAGTCAGACTCTATAATACTAGTTTGCAAAATTTAAAATTTATTCAGAAAAGAAATATCTATTTATTCATGAGCCTTAAATCAACATTTCGCTATAGTAATAAAAAACCTTAAGTACTGAGAATATGGTCAGTTGAACCTAAACTCTTCGTTTCACACTTAATTTCTCCATCATTCTGTTCAGCTGCTGCACAGACTTAATAGCTGATCTGACAGGCAGTGGAGATTCGATAGCAATTCCAATTTATTTTTTAAATATAAAGCAATTTAAGAGCAGACATCTCCTGCCTACTTGTGAAACAAAGTAACAGCTTTTAAATTAACCTGCTTACAATTAGCAGCACTTGCAGACAGCTGAACTTCAAAGGAAAACACCTACTTTCTGCACCAACCATAATGCAAAGCAGCATGCTGACAGCTTTCAGAGCTTTACCTCCACTTCAGATACTGAACCAGAACTCATCTGGGAGAGGCTGATCGTTACAAGTATTTGCATATAGCTGGGCCTGATCTCGTTGTGGTCTTCAGATACTACAAGTAATGAGGACTGTGTAACGTACAGGTTATATACATCAAACTCTGCAGGGTGAGGTACCAACCTCTTAGTGTAACGCTTCCAAATTAAATTCAAAAACAAAGCAAGAGAAGCCAGCAAAAACAACCACACCTTTGGAATCCTGCTTATCAACATTTATTATGACTGTCAATAAAATGTTTCTGAGGGCCTTCACTGCCTCCTGCAATGCAGACTGGAAGGAACACTTAATGCTACTATATTGTGAGAATAAAACTAACAGACATGCTCACAGAACACAAGGGTAAATGACCGTCAAATTAATCCACTGTCCTATCTTCCTGGTAAACCATGAATACCACAAAAGAAGCACTGTTCAATCACAGTGGTATCACAACGATAAACCTGCCTGCTTAATACCTAAGGGCTAGGCAAACATGAATCCAAGTATTGGATGCAAAAGTAACAAGGCAGGCTAATAACTCACTCAAAAGAAACTGATTTCCTGCTTAAACAACAATAGGAGCAGCAAAGATTGTAGCTGTTTTCAGTGTAACTCTCAATAATAGGTGGCAGTTCCAGATTTTTATGGCAATTAGAAACAGGAAGCTACAGGAGATTCGATGCTGCTGATTTTTATCAAGCTGTTGAAAGAATATGCATAAGCTATATGCATATGATTAAGTTGCTAACTTAACATTTTGATTCTTTCTTCACCACTAAGAATGCTGAGTGTAAGATTTGTCAAAACTCTTTTTAGGCTGGGGCTGAAATAAATATTTAAAAATCAGTGTAAGAAAAAGAGATGTGTACTACAAGGACTAGATTTCAACAATGCAAAATCTCTGAAGGCTTTAAAAGTAACGGGACAACTATGAACAAAAACCGGTATAGTAACTACAGGAGAAACTAAAGCAAAAGTACAGTATCTTTAAAATACAAGGCAGAGATCAACTTGTAAAATATTGACCCTGTAGCTCTTGACTCCAGTTTCAGGAAAAATTACCAGAATAATACCTTAAAACAGACTTGGAAGAAGACTGATAACTGTATTGTTCCTCCTCCTGCCCCAAGATTTGTCTGCACGTATGTACATCTTAGTTCACATGACATCAGCTTGTTCCACGGCTAGATGCCACTTCAATTCTACACAACTCATCCTACACGACTGAAGACATAGACAAAAGTTGGTGACTAGCTTATGCTTCAAAACTGTAATTCATCAAACTCTTCAAGATGGTATAAATTGCCAAAGCTTCTGTTAGGAACTACTCCCAAATTTTCACTTCTATCCCAGTATATCCACTCTTCTACCAACAAAGGTATTTATATGTATTTATTGTGAAGCTAGTGGAGTATGGATGGATCTAGAGCTGTACTTATTCTATAGCCTTACATCCATTTATTACATAGCAATAAATTGTGTCACCTACCAAAGACACAAAAATCACTTTTAAGGTGAAATTAAGGCAAGGATTTAAAAAGCCACAGTAGATATCTATAGTACCAGCCAGAATCTTACATAAAATCCATATATCTTGGCATTGACTTAATGGTCTTTTAATTGTTTGTAAGGAATGAAAGAAACAGAACCTACAACTTAATGGGTCTACAAATTAACTGTCCTTCAGTATTCCTCCTCTAAGTTTTGTTCAAATGCCTCATTTTCACCATTAGTTCCAATAGTTCTAATTTTTCCATAGTTCCATTCCTACTTTCTGAATGTCTACACACCAGCTTTCTGTCAAATCAGCTCATCTTTATGCTCCCTTCGTCTTGTCCTACAACTACAAAGTGTCTCATCCTTTTTCTTGCCCATTCTAAACTTACCTAATTTCTGTCACTGTTTTCAAAGTGGCTATTTGACAACTACCTTTGTTTCAGAAGTCTGTACCCTTCACCGAGAACTTCTCACGCTCACAAACCAACGTTATTTTAAAAATCAGTATCCAAAACTCTGTTAGCTCACCCCTCTTCTTTTTTTCCTAAATAAAAATATCTTTTTTATGGACAAAAACAGCAAATCAAACAAGTCCAATCATTGCTGTCCAATCTTATGGCTAAGTGCCTTTTTACTTCCTTGTGTGACATGGCGTCCTGTGGTGCACAAATGGCACCAATAATAACTAAAATTAGTCATAACCTAAACAAGACTTTGACCAGGACAAAGAATTGCAACACCCTGCTCTTGCAGAACTGGAAACACAGGAATTATATTAAAGGATGGATACATAAAATAACGTCTAGATATTATTTGTAACTGGAGTACAGTCACTATTTTTCTATTTGCAACGCAGAGAACAAGCATCAGAGCTAGAATTATTTTTTCTTGCTCAACTATATGGAAGTATATTATTTATAACTGAAGAACCAATATATTAAAAGAAAGCCACCAAATACGTTTTACGTTCTGAAGTATAATTGAAAGCAGCTAAATGACTTGCGCTCTTCCATCCCCTCAACATTTTTCACTTGTTCTTTTCCCTCTTAACCACGTATAAGGTACCTTAAGGAAACGAAATGGATAGAACTTGTCATATAACTTTACAAGCATCGGCTAATTATTAGTAGAACTTAGTTAAATAAAAGAGCCATTTACTTTTTACAAGATTGCCACAGACACATGAAGTTCTGTCCAGGTTTCTTCATTTGCTCTGCATGCTGACTTGCTGCAGTGTATGAAGGTGGCTGCAAATTGATCTGCTGGCCTTGTACTTGCACAGTAGGTATTGACGTCGCAGGTGTGCTCTGCAGAAAGGGTTAAAACACAGTTTTAAACAGGGCATATAACAAGACATGACACATACAGTTTGCTATTTGCTCAAAGATCTTTTGTTCTATGTTTCAATCAACCAACAATTTTCCAGATTTTAACAGTTTAATCTCCAAATAAGCATTAACAGACATAATAAAGAGGGATAGATACAACTTTTACACTTTTTACAGCATTTACTTTATTGTTATTATTTATGCAGAAGTTTCTAGCATTCAGACTCCTACATCTTATGCTAAATTCAAATACAGAATTATGAATGCAAAGGTATTTCTCAAGGGCACCAGTGGAAGAAAGGTTCTCTTTATTTTGCAAACGCTTTATTTGTTCTTAAAGAAAAACTGCAAACACAAGGGGTTGTAGTATCATCAGCACAGGGATTACTTTGCTTTCCCATTTAATGTAGTAGAAAATGTTGCTTAAAAGTAAGATGAGCACTGATAATCTAAAACTGCTCTTTGATGAAATGGTTTCACACGCTGCAGCTGTGGAATTCTTGAAGCATCTCATTAGTACACACCAGTCTGTGTTACACAGTACGTAACAAAAGGTAAACTCAACAATGCTGAAAAAAACACCATCAAAGACCAGTTGGCTCAAACCATGACTTTTTTTTTCTCCTCAAAACTTTGCAAATGATATAATTAAGCTCTTGTAAATCTGCACGTCCCTTTATGTAACACACCAGAACATCTAAGCATGCTGTGCTACTTGCGTACAGTGAAATACAAACAGCTCAAAAAGACGTTCCCCTTGCTTTCTCACAACTTTATGAGGATCTTATTCTAACATTAAATAAAAAATATCTTAAGTCAACTACAAAGTTCAAACTCGATGTGTGTTTTTGTGTGTTTTTTTTTTCCCTTCCCCCTCCCCTCTGAGTAATAAAAATACCGAATGCTGATTGCCCCACTTCGGAACGCTGTTTACTTTAGAATACTGATTCTCTTCTTCCTTTTTTTTCCTAGAAGTCTCTGGCTGGCCAGGCACTTATAAGAAGGAGGACAGTAAAAATATTAAGCTTTTGAATACTGTCTAGCAAAGTTGTTTTATTCCCTACTGACAGAAAAGGAATGCATTGCTGTTCAAGAGCCCAAATAAAACCACTTTTAAATCCACTTTCATGCGGTGCACCCAACACCGCGCTGACATCATTACAGCCCTGTTACTGAACAGCTGCAGATTTTAACTGCAAAGAAACAGCTAAGTGCAACTTCTGACATGTCTTTGGAAACTGCTCCTAAGTTTTCTTGCTGCTACTCTCCAAAACTCTCCCAAGGTACAGTCCCTCCTTACAACACATTATTAGCTACAATAACATAGCCAAAAGGACAGCAGAAAAAGTCTTATCAAAACCAAAATACCCCCACGTCTAAGCAAAAATCTTGACAAAAAAGAGGCAAAAACTCAGCGAAACTCCAGAGCACAGCATGACTATTACAGGATGCCTGTTGCTGGTGTATGAGAAAAGCTGCAAGAAGAGACTTGAGCCCATTAGTCATAAATACAAATTGTTTTGGACTCTGCAATTATTTTCACTCCAAGATCTCTAAGCCCTTTAACAGATTAGGAAAGGGATTTTCACAATGTCTTTTTTAACACAGGTACACACGGGCACACCCCCTTTTAGGATCCACCTCCCTTTAACGAGGTGTTTTTAAAGCGAAGCTGAAAGTAAAATCCTCGAGAGTCAGCAGCACGGCTTGTTTTGCAGTCTTCACTTAGCATCCTCCTGTCAGTACATAACGATGGTCTTTGTGCAACTTTTTTATCCCCACAGAACTTGTGGCTCATTTAATGTGCTGAAGAGAGTGAGATTACTGAATTAATTCAGGATTTCGTTTAATTCACATCACTCAATGCATGGTTCGTGTATTATTTACTCCATTCTACGCAAACCCTGCAATTAATCCGGAATTATGAATTTTCTCAAGGGTTTTCCTGGCAAGCTCTCCTAGTGGTATTCTAAGGTCTTAAACAATTTTTTAATGAGATGGTATTATTTTAAATAATGAGAGCTGAGATATTAAATACAAAATGTTAAACGCTGCAAATGAAAGAATTCGGAAAGGGAAACAATTTTGAGGACAAAAAGTTAAAATCAATTCCCTCCCTCCAACTCCTTCCTACCCTATTCTTCTATGAGGAAAAAAAATACAAAGCTGGTAGACTGAAAAGAAACATATAAGATAATTGTTGTTTAGTGTTCTCTTATTACTGTTGCACTGTGGAGTAGGGTAACTTTGTTCCAACTTGTAGCATTAGCTGGTTACAACACCCATAAGCTTCTAAGTCCAATGTGTTGCGCATCCATCATTTGGGCTGATTATATTCTATACATCAACAGAGGAAGGGAAGTCGCATTTGTTTTCCTAGGTCTTATTTTAGAAACAAAAATTCTGTGTTTGAACATCGTAAAGCTTTCCTTTCTTCATACCAGAGACCTGAAATACTCATATTTTTATTTTTTTCCCCTGCTTTATTTTCATGTGTTGATTTAAATAATGCACGATATGCTGGAAATCACTGACCTCAGGTGTGAAACTCCTTTATTCCAGCACGCACCTAGAAATGCTTGCTATGTGATACTTTCTTTACAGTACTGATACATAATGACTATGCAAACTTAGTTCTCTGCGTTAATGAACTAAGTATAGCGTTTCACCCCCTCTAATAAATTATTTCTCAGGGAAGTACCATAGAAAGAAGTTTCCTCGTGTCATCAGGTATTTCACAAGATTCCCTCCACTAGCAACAACATGAAATAATCTCAGGTTCCTCACGAAACCCACTGCCCAGTATTCCAGCACACCTGACAGTTTTACAGCCTCTTTCTATACTCTGGCTAACTCCCTCCACGATCACAATTAGCAGCTGACACCACTTAGCACTTCTACAAATCAAACCTCACTGGACCCCAGGACTGCACAGTACCTCTAGCATCAGCATCCTAGCTCTCGTTTGAAACGCATAGCCAGGTCATGAAACCACCTTCACAGATCACTGAATGCCGTTTTAAGGACTTGTGGGTCCTTATACAAGATATAAGTCCACAACTTTTTGAGAAACTAAATCCTAACTAAAGCAGAGCAGTTAAATACACAGTATTTGTATTACATACACACATATATAAGGAACAAATCTATGTTTAGGGAGTTCCCAACTCAAACAATCTAAGCCACTCCACGAAGTTTGCCCCAAATTACCATTACTTCCACACAAACTGACCTGGTAACCGTGTTTGCCATGATCTGGGAGCCCTACAACACCACACATTGTGTTAAAGCAGCTAAGACATCGCACAAAGAACCTGAAGCAGCTTTTGAGAGAGGCACAGAAATACCATTCTCTGACAAACTGATTCCTTCTTTTATTGCCCTTTGAGAGCAACCCCTAAGACAGCATGCTCTGAACTCCTTCATACACTTCATGGGAGCGTTGCTGCATTCCCTGTTGTCGATTACCTGGGTCTCTGCAGCAAGATCTCAACTCAAGGCACATCTCTCAGCTTGCAGAAGAGGTGTACAGATGCAAAAGCCCAAGTTTGAATGCTGAAAGTTAGGGGTTTTGTAACTTCACGGTCCACGGAGTAAAACTGAGCGATGCAGACTGCTGGCCTTCAATGGTTTTTCTCAGAAGAATATACTGACCATATACTAAAGATAGCAGAAAAAAACAACTGCTGTCACTGCTTCATCACCCGTGGGCTCTTCACCTGCACTGCTGATGAAGGACATCTCAAACACAGCACCAGCCGTGACCTGCCTTAGCCCAGGTTCAGTGCTGGGTAAAGGCAGCTCTCTGCTCTCACGAGCAGACGCTGCCCCACACTCAGCTTGACTTGATGTGGCTGGAGCCAGTCAGGCCCTCCTAGCACCATGTCCCTGTTACCAGAAGTGTGCTTTGATTCAGAGCAGAAGGCAAGGTCCTATATGGAAATGTGGCAAACGTTGAAGCACAGCTAGCAAGCCTAGCTGAACTGGAGCTGCCCTTGCGAGAACCATCAGGGTCCCTGCAGTGCACCTCCCAGCACGGCAGGTTCTGGGTCAGGCACAGGTCCTGCCCAGAAAGCAGATTTCTTTGTCCAGCTACTGCGATCCCTGTACGATAGAGAGCTGGGACTACAGACACGAAGAATTCTTTGAAGTAGAAATTAAAAAGTGCAGAAAAAATATCGAGATCTTTTTTTTTTTCCCAGTTACCTTAACTTTAATTAATCTTAATTTTACCTTTACTTTGCCAGCTGCCTTTTACTACAGTCATTTCTTCAGGATAACAATGTCACTTCTGAATTGACCACACAAAGGCCAGGAAGGAGGTACTGGCCTCATCAAGAACCTGGCACAGGTGATTAAACACAGAGGAGGATGCTTTAAAGAATGGTTTCCCATCTTGCTCCCTGGGCCAATGGAAACAAGAATATACTGCAGGGGAGATAAACATGATGGGTAGCCAAGATTAACAATGCTGGCTACATTATTCTCCAAGCACATTCCTTGAATTATGTCACTGATGCTGACTTGAGAGACAGCTGTTTGGTCACTCCCCCAGTTCAGTTCGAAGAAAATCTTTTGACAGCAGTCTTTAAAGAATTACAATTTACGCAAAGTAATAATAATAATAATAATAATAATAATAATAATAATAATAATAAAAACACATTATTTTTAGAGTCTACACTTAAGACTGGCTGTTAAAATTTTGCTTACAGCTGAGTACTGTATTGTATTGCAACACTTCAAACTACGTTTTTTTTTTAGTATATATTTTACTACCTACCCTACACATTGCTATTATAGATAAACTTTAAAATGATACAGAAGATCCTCTTAAAATTCTGCTCTCTCAGATATCTTTCTGCATTGAAATGGCTGAACAGTACCTGGGCTGCATCACCAGCAGTGTGGCCAGCAGGGCGAGGGAGGTGATTCTCCCCTCTCTTCTGCTCTCGTGAGACCCCACCTGGGGTGCTGTGTTCAGCTGTGGGGCTCCCAACACAAGAAGGACATGGAGCTGTTAGACTGAGTCCAGAGGAGGGCCACAAGGATGACCAGAGGGCTGGAGCACCTCTCCTATTAAGACAGGCTGAGGGAGTCTGGGGTTGTTCAGCCTGGAGAAGAGAAGGTTCTGGGGAGACCTCATTGTAGCCTTCCAGTACCTAAAGGGGGACTACAGGAAAGCTGGGGCTCTTGTCAGGGAGTGTAGGGATAGGACAAAGAGTAACGGATTTAAGCTGAACAAGGGTAGGTTTCTATTAGACATTCAGAATAAATCCTTTACTGTGAGGGTGGTGAGGCCCTGGCACAGGCTGCCCAGAGCAGCTGTGGGTGCCCCATCCCTGGAGGTGCTCAAGGCCAGGCTGGATGGGGCTTTGGGCAACCTGGGCTGGTGGGAGGTGTCCCTGCCATGGCGGGGGGGATTGGGACTGGGTGGGCTTTGAGGTCCCTTCCAGCCCAAACCATTCTGTGAGGCTACGATGTTGCTGCTACAGCATGGGTCGCACTGAACTCTACTACACAAATGCAAGCTCTTAACACCTGCACAGCCCACTTGCAGATCAGGCACTTGAGCCTATTCAAAGGAGAAGGAGATTTTATCTCTAGACTGAGTGGCTTTAGATTGAGATATTGGCCAAAAAAAGGAAGTCCTGTATATCTGTGAAAACTGAAAGCTCAGAGGTTTCTACTAACCAGAACGGATTGTTTACAAAACACCCTAAGGCATTTCACGAACAAGAGCTCCTCCATTTGGGCACAAGAGCTCCCTGTCTGCGAGGAGCAACAAAACCCCATGGTCTGGGGCCAGAAACAGCCTGCACCTCCATTTCACAGAGCCAACACTGCCATTCTCTTTATGGATTCACAGATAACTATTTTAGCATGATGTCTGCCCTATTCAAAGCCCTACTGCGCCTCCAGCAGGAGCACACACTAGGTGCCAGTGTCACGGGGCCCTGCTGACATGCAGAGCTCTGTGCAGCTTCAAAGCACTCGGCTTTTCTTCACCCATCACCTGGATGTGCAAACCCTTATGTAAATAAGTTTACATTAACATTAAATGGTTAATTATTACATATCGTGGAATTTACAGATAAATATTACTGAAATGTTCATGTTTAGCTTCCTCAGGCCAATGGAATGTATTAAAAGGCAACACAGGCTGAAGACGAACATAGCAGGACTTGAGCACAAGGTAGGGGTCAGGTGGCTGGCAAGGCACTAAAGCAAATGTTCTTTTCTTGTTGCTCAACTGCTAAGGTTTAAGTCTGCTTGCAACAGTGTGCCTCACAAGCAAAGAGCAGTAACAGCGCAGAGATTCTGTATTTGGGTACTTCCAGCTGAGAAACTCATTTGCTCTGTGACTAGGAATGAATTACACCTCCTGGGGCTACACACCTGCTTTCTGCTGCATGGTAATTCTCAGCTTCCCAATCAACGGAGAGCAGGAGCAAATAGTTCAGGCAACGCTTACGCGGTTTTTGCCACCTAAATTTCCACACAAGCACGTTTCAAGTGGGCGGCCAGAAGAGAAACAGGGATGCTTTGTTTATGAGGGGATGACAGTGATGAGCAGGGAAGTGATTACTTAAAAAGCCAGATCAGGCAATTCACATCTGATTCGCTCACTCGTAGAAACCTGGCATAATATCAGAGCGCTTCTTCAAAACACAAACCCATTGGGGTAAACCAACGTGGTTATGTTCAACAGATGCTTCGGAGGAGTTTGAAGAGGAGTAAGGAAAAAATGGAAAAGAAAAAGTACACAGGTAGGTAATTACTCATTTCTTTTTCCTTTTCATCCACCACACCAGCACAATGCCTCAGGAAAGCCATAATCCAGGAACCAAAAGCAGAGAAATAAAAGAAAAGAAAGCTAAGAAAGTAAAGTGCCAACTCTGTCTCCTCACAAGGCCACATTTCAAGGGCTTACCAAATACAGATGGAGATATAAGAGAAAAAAAATCCAACACTGTGCATCATACATTCCTTTCATGACATAACTCATATACCCATAGCTCAATTTTTGTAGGAATATACAGAAGTCAGTATATATGTAGTTATTTTTCAGCCAGTCCTGCTGACATGCAATTAACACTGAACCATCACAGACTGTACCCGAAACACACCTGTATTTGTCTAGCTGCATGCAGAGAGCACCACACGGGCTGTCTCACAAACATGAAGTTTGTAATTGTTGCAGGCCATTTTCCCCCCTCAGGCATACAGTAGCAGCCCATTTCATAGTACCCTTCACATCATGAAACCAACCTGAACTTTTACGTTCCCTGAAGAATTATTTCACTTTTTTTCTTGCCTTCTCTTTGCTGCTCCCCCTCCTCTGCTTTATTTATCTTTCCTTATCTTTGGTTCAAGCATCTTCCCTTTCTCTCCTCTGCTGTTCATGACAACTTATCCTGCTACAGCTGCATAAGCAACGCTCTCCTCCTCCCTCTTCTGTCCTCTGCATCTCCTTTTCCAGCCTTCCTGCTGTGGTCAAATTTTATTACAGATTTTCTTCCTCTATTCCTTTCTCACTTCTCTGAAATACATACTCTAGTTTAAAATAAAATTTCAAGATGACAGACAAGCAGGAAATCACATAATAACAGCCTCAGCAACTATGTAATTTTGCTGTAGCTAATATCCCTTTATTTCCTGTCCCTCACCATTTTTCTTCCATGGGTTGCATTTATACTAAACTTCACGCTGTTTGCAGAGAGAAGCATCTTCCCCTATTTCTTCTGCAAGAGACAAAGTACAGGCTAGGTGCTCTAGAGAGGATAAAACAATGCAGATGTTCGAGTGAAACAAGTGTCCCTTAGCTGCTGCCTTTCAACAAGTCAGAGACAAGCAAGCTGCTTATCATACGAGGAAGGCTCTCAAAATGGGAGGGAAAAAATAATTTGGTATGAATTTACAGTACCTAAACCCAACAGTCACTACTAAAACCCACACTGAGTTAGCGAGAATTAGGCTACGTACTATTTCTGGGTGTCTCGAACCTACTCCTAAAAGCAGACTCAATATTGGAAATACTTTAGCATCTGCTTTTCCAGCATAACAATGGCTGTTTGCAGCAGCCAGACACCTTTGGAAAAAAAAGAGCTAGCCAGGTAGCACTTCTAGGCCAACACACATTTTAAAGAAAGCATTTTTTCATCATTTTGAAGCAGGACAGAAAGCAAGACAGAGCATCCTCCAGACAGAATAGGCTAAATTCCATGGAAACAGACATTAAGCTAAGACTTGGATCTGCAGATTTGCACTGAATTGCAGACTAAGCTGGCAGCATGTCTATTTGTATGGGTAATGGAAAAGATGTAAACATGGAGAAAGTATTAATGACAGTGTACGGAAAAAAAGTACAGGGTATCTTCCCTATCCTTTAAGAAACTTTCAGCACGGAAAATACTCATTTCATTTTTTTGCTCCATTTTCATAATGGAACAGGTAATCTCGTACAAAGGAAATCATGAGCTGTACTACCCCCCTCCTCTCCTTTGGGAAAAAACTGGGAAGTCGAATATCTCAGTAGCCATTTGAGACCCAGCTGCAAATTCTTGCCAGCCGCATGTCCAGGGAATGCATAACCACAGGTAACAGCTATTCCATTCCAGAGACAGAGCCGTACCATTTGCTATTCCAGATAAACCCTTAGCGAAGCTATTACAGAAATTCAAACTGTGTAATAGCTAAAGACATTCACTGTAAAAAAACAAGGCATAGCTAATACGTCCACGCTGCAGAAAATCTGCCATTTATCTGGTGTTTTCTCCCAGTGCTACCAACAGACACTTTCCTTTTGGTCTAATCTTTTCTAGCAAGAACAAAGCTAAGTAATGCATCATAAAAATACAGATCTCTCTCTGATAAATGCACATGTAAACATTCAGGTTTTAAAGATGTTTTAAAAACAGGGCTCTGCGTAATATGTTTAAAAGAAAAAAGGGACAAAAACCTGTTAACTGTTAGTCCTGATTTCTGACAATTAGGTGACAGAACCTTAAAAGAGTTTTCTTTCCATAGAAACCTAGCTTGACACAGAAAAGAAGTAGCACCAGCCATCAACTTGTTGAGTTTAAGCTCCAGCTCTGTTTCCATCTAGAAGGCCTATACTCCCTATGCCTTCAAAAACAAACCCAAACCAACTGAACAGAAAAGGAAAATAAATGAAAGAAGGGTTGTGCCTCAAGGTCAAAAAGCACGAACATACACTCAGAATTTCCTCTCTCTGCAGTCTGGCAGAATCCGGTGACTGTCACACCTCATATTCCATTCTTTTTGCTCTTATTCGGGTTAGGAAGGGTTTTTTGGATAGGGACTTTATGTCCATGTACAAAGCCAAAATAAAATCCTGAGGCTGGAATAATCTGAAACTTGATTATTTGCAGTAATACTCATGAAAATGATGGACATAGCACATTTCTAGTACAGTCTTAGGAAGAAACTACTTTAAAATGTGTTTTTTGTTTTTTTTTTAAGTTACAGTCAAAAATGGCCCTCGCCGAAGTTTTTCAAACAGAATAAAAAAGCCGAAGAATACTTGCATCAATAAAATGAACATTGGAATTATTTTGTAATAAACAAATGTATATTCTGACACATTTGCGAAACAATACTTGCTCCTGACCATAGTGAATTTCTGAAGCCAGCCTTTCAAGATCACCTTTAAACACAAGTTTAAGCGCTCGTTTCAGCAGGCCAGATGCAGCTGCAGTGGTTAACTACCTTGCAAAACACATCTTTGCTCCCCCATAAGCAGTAAGGACCAAGAATAAGATGCAGAACAATACTGACATTCTTACAAGACTGTACAACAACTCATTTTTGTTTTCAGAACAGTAAATCCTTTAAGGAAGAAATCAACGAACAGAAGTTCTTTCCTTACTGCATGTTTTGAAGCTACAGGCTATTTGACATACCACTACTGTCAATGACATCAACAAAGTATGCAAGCTATTAGGACTTCAGTCTGTGCAAGAACGCAAACCATCGTTTTCTGAATATTTTAAATACTGTGCAACAGATACAGAGTTTACATTTTGAGACATATCATTTCACAGTCAGAGTTGGAATAAACGTAAAAAGTACGCTGCAACATACCTGTGTGACCATGCTTTGTATATACGTGGTTGGATGCTGCTGCTTTTGTTGAACAGCACTTTCTATTGCTACTTTCGCTACAGTGCTTGGATCCGCTCCAGCTGGCACAGCAACCATAGTGGCACTGCAACCAGCATTGTTGGGGTCACTGATTGTAACAATTCTAACTCCTACTTTATTTGGAATTCCTGGAACAGTTTCCCTGTCATTATCCTCTGCTGGCCTCTTTACAGTTTTGCATTCTGCTGTGCCATTAGTAGACCGAACTTCGGATGACAGGGTAGACTGGGACACTCTAGGTCCTGAGTGTGGAACTGCTATGATTTGATGCCCCTGTATAACAGAGGCTGTAGATTGTGGTGAGACAACTACACTTGGGCGTTGCTGAGGCACATCTGAATTCAAACTTGAAGCTAGAGGTCCATTAGGTAAATCAGTGTTGGTACCACTAAGTTGCTGGGTTAACAGTTTTGCAGCCTCCTGTGTACCGCTTACAACAGGTGAACTACTCAAAGTTAATACAGGCCCATTAGAAATTCTCTCCCCTTGATCACCTTTGGCAGTATCTTGCTGCGTGGCATCCAAATTCCCTTGTTGTTCCACTGAAGATATCTCACCATTTCCTACATGATTGGAAGTTTTGTGATTTGGAATGTTTTTGCTCAAATGAGAACCATCTCCTTTATCAAAATCACAGATTCCATTAACTAGGGGCTTCTTCAAATCACTTTTAATTTCCTGCGTGTCCATTTGTTCAAAGTTCTGCTTTCCAGGAGCTCCGTTCTCACCCATTTCTAATGACGGCCCATTACTGACTTGTGAGCACTGATTGGCCTCATTCTGAGTTTTCCCTGAGTTAGAAGGAGGTAGACTGGAGTCACTATACTTTCTCCCATTTAAAAGACTTCCCACCTGCATTTCATTTTCTTTTGCATCCCCATTGCTGGTGTTTGCAGCTCCTCTTCGGCAGGAAGGATTCTCCATAACTTCAATTTTACGTTCGTGAATGTGTAAACCTGTTGCTTCCTTTGCTTCTTCCTCCTTTTGGCAAATTATTTTATCACCTTTGAACGGGGGAGCAGCAGTACACGGTGATTGTCCAGCTGAAGGTGCTTGAGTAGCTGGAAGCGTTTGCACCTGGAGCCCAACTCCTGTCTGCGTTCCACTCACTGCAATGCCTGCTGGAGCGATGATTTGAGTTGCGTTTCCCTGACTCACAGTTGCAGTAGCAAAACTCGTATTTGGCACAACTGTTATCGTAACCTGGTTGCCAGTAGTCCCTTGGAAAATCGTTGCTGGGCTGTTCGAGATCAACTGACCTGGCAATATCTGTAAATTAGAAATGGGTACTGTTTGCACTGCCCCTTGGGGCGGGATTGCACCCTGGACCAGCTGAACATTTTGTTGTCCAACTAGCAGCTGCTGAGCTGAGGACTGTCCTTGAACTCCGTAACCCGGTGCTTGGTTATTGGCCATCTGATAGACCACCTGAGGGCTAGGAGCTCTTGCATTGTTAGGTGGAGGAATCTGCGGAGCTGGGAGTATAAGCTTCCCCCCTGGAGTGGAGGGGCCTCTTTTCGGAAGAAGCAGTTGTTTTATCAGACTGGATTCACCAGAGTTAGGCTGGCCAACTCCTGCGTTAGCTTGTTGGGACTGAACTTGCATTTGTATCGGCTGTTGTACCTGTTGCTGTGACGATGCTGGTGAGTGTTGCTGCTGCTGCTGCCTCTTTACAGAAAGCATCTGGCTGACGGTAGGAGGGGGTCCTTGTGACTGAGAAGTGGTACACGAAGATGACATAACTGTGGGGACTTGATTATTTGTGACCGGGCCTGGGGATGGTGAAGAAGATGGAGTAATGCTTGGCTGTCCAGTCAACTGGACAGTTTGACCAGCAGGAATGGAAGCTGGGTTAGCAAGCACTATTTGGTGAATGGCTGGTGCGTACGTTTGACCTTGCTGAGCTGGCTGGCTTACAATCACTACGCTTTGCTGGGATGGTGGTGGCTGCGGCTGCTGCTGCGACTGCATGGGCTGCTGTACGTTGGGTGGACCTTGCTGGGATGGCTTTGGTGCGATGTTCTGAAAGCCCACCCTAGAGGTGGGTGGGTTCTGGACGCCTGCAATTGTGACCACCTGCCCAGCTGCTACTTGGAAATTCTGAACGGTGGTGGCAGAAACGATGTTAGAAGCAGAGGTGGTGACGTACTGCTGTGGCGCAATGATGACCGTGTCTTGCTGCTGGTTACCAGTAGAAGATGGCTGAGATGACGTCTGCCCGGGTTGCGATGATGTGGTGATTAGCTGTTGACCCTGTGAAACTGCTGAACTGCATGCTGGTATGTTTTGTACTCTGCCAAATATATGACCCTGAGGTACAGCTTGTTGAATTACTGTAACAGGAGTGCCTGAAGGTATCTGTCCTGGTACCACTGCGTGCAGTGGAGACTGTTGTTGAATTACAGGTTGGTGGTGAAGCAACGTCTGAGAACCAACAACAGCAACAGATGGCTGTGGTCCTGTACTGCTGTGATTTTGATTAGAAGCTTGTGCTCCTCCCACAGCAATAGTAACAGGAACCCCAGACTGGGGGACAGAGCTCTGTATTACTGTGGCCTTCACTACTTCACAGGGTATTGGACCTTTATTCTGTATAACAGTCATTGTAGCATTTTGCTGCTGTGCATGAACAGGGTTTTGTGGAATTCTAGAAACAGTCTGTGCCACAGTATGAACACCTTGAATTGGAAAAGACATCTGTGTTGCTGTCAAAGTTGAAGACTGGTTAATAGGGGTCCTCTGATAATGATTTCCTACGCTTTGTGGCCCATGTGGGATTCCTATTGAAATAAACAAGGTGAAAGTTTGAAAGCAAAAATTAGTTCAAAACACGAACATAAGGAATTTGTAAAACCCCAAGGCCTGAATTTATAATTCTATATAAAGCCATATTGTGTCTGAATTAATGATGCAGCAACAATGGTTTGTCTGCTGACAAGCTTATGGGTCACATGCCAAATATTAAATAGCATGCAAACACATACAGTAATACTATTCAGAACGCTACTGAATAAAATGAATGCAATGAATAAAACCACATTGTCCCTACTTCTAGCACTTGCAAAATAGTTTCAGTAACATTTTTTTTTTTTTTACTGTCACTTAAGAATCAATGCAAAATACTTTTTATTTAAGTAATTAAAAAACCTGCTGGCGAAGGAGAAGACGACACATCAGGAATTGAATCGACCCGAACGACTGGGGTAGACGAAGTTGGTTGCTGCTGATAGTACATCTGAATGGGAAGTGGTATAGCTCTCCTTTTCACTCCTACCACATGTATATGTGCTTGACCATTGTTATTTGGATCTTCTACTCTCTTCACTGTATGATTTGGAAAGACAGTTCTGCCAAACACAACGTAAATCTATGTTAGTAAACACAGTACTTCAGTCCTCTTACCATGCTTTCATTTTAATATTAAACATTACTCTTATGTGCACAGTAAATGCGCTACTGCCTGCATCATTGCAATACAGCAGAATTCTCCAGGAGCTCTTAAGCATTCAATCACTGAGAACTAACAGGCCAACCTGGTTTTGGCCACGATTTTGAATGAGCTGAGTAAAAACTACAATACCTCCAAAACTACCTGGGAAAGAAGTAAGAAGGCTATAGAAGTAACTAGAATGCTATAGAAGTAACTCTGCTAAAGATCGTGAAATAGACTGAAATCAAATCAATGAAACTACAAATGAGTTTCAATTAAAATTCCAAAACTGCATGGCTTTCAAACTTAGTAGATTTTTTTCCTCAAAGAAATCGAAAGCTACATGTTAGTACTGAGCACATACGATTGTTCCTTTATGGTTGCGTAAATTTTTGTCTTACCGCAGACATTTATAAAATCCAGTTGATGTCAGGATTCCACCTCGAGCTAATTTACTACAGGTAGAGAGGTATTCAGAGTACATTTCTGCTCGAGAGACTGAGCAATCGAGATACACCTCAAAATGTGCATTCAACCTGAAGATGAAAAAATAGACCATGAAGCAAAACATAGAGACAGCACAGCCATTAGAACACTTCTGTCTGTATCTGAGAATTTAGAGATCTTATGACAACATGGGAAATGGCATTTCAAAATACTGTCTTGTCAAATGTATGTTTCATACTTTTTATTTCTCACTGCTTATGATCTGACACATAGGACTCCTAGGCTACACACACAGTTTTATAATAAACATTTTACTTACATAGATAATAAGTTGAACAGTCCCTACACATGCCTTTTTTATTGTATATACAGAAACAACAACAAACACATTGTTTGGTGACTTCTCACCACCACAAGTTCTACGCTTACTTCTTTATGACTCTACTTTATCAAAAGATAGACTGAATGCTAGCTAATTCTTCACCAAGAATCTCTATCAGTAATCTACTCAACATTTGTGTCAAAAACGGTATCTTAGATCTGCAAATGCAGTTGTAATTTAAAATACAAGAAAAAAACAGAGCTAGAATAACACATCAAGCTATGATTACGACAGAGATGGAAAGGCAGGAGAGAGGGGACTGGAACTCTCTCATACACGCATATGAACACAAACACTCATGCCAGCAGTCACACTCTAAGTAGGCATCACAAAACCCTTGTACAGCCTGTTCTGCCTAATGTTCAGTTTCCATGGAAGGAAGGTATTTGTGTCTCCTACGGCATCTTTACAAACACAGAGACCATCCAATTCCCAACTAGGAAACCATGAGAGAAGGCAGCAGTTTCTATCTGCTTAATTTTATTTCTTTGAGCTCCATTATTCCAGTCCAGAAGCACGTGGACAGTTCACCCCCAACAGTAAATGGAGAAAAGTAACAACTCTCCACACAATGCTCGAATACCGATACCAGAATATAGGCTCAAATGGAACAAAAATACATTTATACTTGTCAGTATTTACTATACAGTGCTAACCCTTTGGAAAGCTGCACTGCATTCTCCTTTGTAGAGTCCCAGACTCCCCGTAGAGCTAAATGTTTAAAGAGTGAAGGATTTAAACTGGGCTGTCTCATATTCAGAAAAGTGCAAGTATACTGCCATTTCTCCTGCAGTTTAGTTATAATTTTATTACAAAAAATTGAGACCCCATTGTGTAACAGAAAGCCTAGGTACTAATTAGACCCGGCGTATCAGACAAATGACTGTCCAGCTGGATATGTGGCATCAGGCTGACACACTGTCACTGGTACAAGCAGCAAACAGGAGGTCAGGACTTAAGAGAGGTGCAACGGGAACTGCGATTAGCGCTTCACTGTCACTCGCACTTAGCTTTACAAGAAGACTCCTACCCAGGCTAAGCTGGCTTATAATATATCCAAGGAAGGTCAGCTTAGACATGTTTTCTTTCTGTTGCTTCCAAGAGGCAGTAACTTTCCAAAACGCTACCATTATAACTTATTCACTTCCAGTTTCTTTTAGTCATTCTAGTAATACCATACCAAAACACACCATGAAAATTTGCATGAATGTAAGACAATCCATGTCAGCATTGGTTAAATGTTTGGAAGGGGCTAGTTCTCTGCTCTGGATTTGAATTAAAAAACAACAACAACATGCATTTCTTTTTGTTGTTGTTGTTGTTTGTTTGTTTTGGTTTGGTTTGTTTTGTTTTTGGGGGGAGAGGAGGCAGCACAGTCAGTATTTAATGAGAATCTTTAGATGTTAATTTTTAGTATTCACTAATTCATACCTAACTAAGACTAACTGGAAGAAAATTAAATACAAAATCATCACTGACAGCTGTAGAAGCACACTGTACATGGATTCAGAAACAAGGACGACCATCCAAATCTTCTGATATTATTCCGTATTGTCTGCTTCATTATCTTTCGTCGTTTGATGGTATTGCACAGTTACAGAATGGTACCTATCCACACTTATTTTAACAGCTGAAATTTTTACTTTACATTTTATTAGAGTGCTTGCCAAAGACTTTACTACTGAAAGCTAGATGTATAGTGCTTTCTATAGTTAACAGAGAAAAGGTGGCACCAGAAGGTAATCTCTCATCGTGTCAGAAATTAGGCAGGTGAAGGCAATTAATTTAACTGTGGGAGAATCTCCCCCTCCATTAATTAAAGGGCAGCCTAGAAAAACAGCTTTGCTTAGAGACCAACTTGTAGATGGCTAAGGTGAAGTGTGGTTGATCCCAATGCCAGGTATCCCTGTTTAAGTATCTAAACATGAAATATCTCGTTCTATCATCAGTATATAATAATACTTCACAGAGTGCAAACAACAGTGTAAGAGCAACATCAGTTGAGCAACAAAAATCTTAAATGTTTCTCCCATCCAATTGATACTTCGCTGGAAAAATGAGTTAAACTACATCATGAACTAGAAACACTAAGCTTTAACAAATCGTAGCCACTTCATTTTGAAGGCTCTTGTCTGATGGCTAAGATGGACGTGTGAGGTGTCAAGCAGCACAAGTGGAAAGGGCCATCAAGAACTGATTAATACAAATACTTAGAATGTGAACAGATTGCTCTCAGCCCATGTAAGAACCACCAGCAGAACAGTTATTTTTTCTCACTATCTGGCAGGTAATCAACAACAGTGTTAGGTGAAAGCAAAAGAATTTGGAGGGGAGGCTTGAATATTCCTTAACATGCTTGGGATTTACAATCGTCACATGAGAGTTTTGCAGGGCCTAGCTTCATAATTTGAGGATTACTTCTATATTGGTGCGGTAATATGGTGACACATTACCTGATAAAAACACTCATGAAACAGACAATGCTGCCTGACAACTTAAAAAATAAATAAAATCAACGCAGGAGTTAAAATTAAATTAAATTATATTCAAAGAGAGAAAACAACTAATTTCAAGCATCATCTGTCCAATAGTGAACATTCTCGTTGATTTTTTTCTTTCATGGTACTTCAAAGCAATGACAGAATGGTTTTACTTTATACTTTTCAGAAAAAAATAGTCTAACAGTGAATAAAAACAAGCTAGGGAAATCTGTGACACATGAATAGTTTTTCTTCTTCATTTAAGTATTTGAATAGAGCTGTGCACTTACCACTGACACGCAAATTTCTCACTGTCTATTTCTACTATTCCTGGTGGTGGAGCAACATGTGGTGCTGCTCTAGAGGCTGTGGGGAAGGAAAAAAAAAACATTTGTTGAATGAAGCAAATGATTTTCAAAGCCACGACTATCATGGGTACAGTGTCTCCTATGCTTGTAAGCTGGATATTGCCAACTAAGATAAGTCACAGAGGTGCACTAAGACTACAGATTTGCACCAGTTTACCAAAACAAAGCAGGGCAGGCCAAGGCCAGGGAAACCACTGAAGTGCAATCGTGAAGCAAGCACTTAGTGAAGAACAGCTTCCAGATTCATGATCCATGTGCTAACTCTAAGAAGGATAGAATATTGAATATGATTTAAGAGTGACAGGATGCTCCACAAGAACAGGCACAAATACACAGTAACTTTCCAACTCCTAAGTTGAAACAAGTTTAAAGTAAAGAACTTTGTTACAATGTCACACTGGTTCCTTCCATTCATTTTTGTTCATCTTCTTAGTCACACTCTTTTCCATTCACTTCCACCAAGGTATCTGAACCCATTCCAGAAACACTGAACATGAATGTTAGTAGTATCTCTCACGTTGATTCTTCCTCCGTTTTCCACAGAATTAATAGCTTTGTTCAATCCTGCATGCACTTGAGGTATATACTCCCAGCGTTGAGTCTGGTTTGCCTATGATGGCAACCAGTAAGCAATCTCCCTGTCCTTATCTCAATCCATGAGCTCTTTCCACTCTATTTTTCTCCACCTCTTCCTTTGAAGGGGAGGAGTTGAAGTAGAGCTTAGCTGCCCATCAGGGTTAAACCACCACAATAACACATATATATATATCTCCATGTGTGTGTGTGTGTATATACACACATATATATTTTATTTTATATATATATATATATAATAAGTATAGCATTATATACACCATATACATTATACACACACATACACCATATATAATGCTATACTTATTTATGTAAATCAACTAGAAACCTACAAAAGACAGAAATCATGCATGCCACATAGGAAACTCTGTAGAAGAGTATTTTCTCTCGTAGTGATACTAACCTGGGACACCTGCTGCATGGGCCTGTGAAGAACCATGATCCATTACTGGTGGTCTGACATCAGGTACTCCTTGCTGGTTAACACACTGATGTTCAATGAGTTTTACAGCAGTAAGCGCATCAGGTCCAAACATCTGGATGTCCATAGAAACCAGACATACTAATGTATCTAAAGTATTAAACGCAAAATCGACAGTGACATTAGGACAAGACAAATGAATGCAGCTGGGACATGTTGATTTGCTTTAAAATTGTCATGTGTTGAAAGAAAACAAGCCTCCGCATGCTTCCGTAGATTTTACACAATTTCTTACTGACATAAAAATATTTTGAAATAATTTTAGCTTCCATAGTTACTACTATCATCAGTTTCTTGCAGACACAGAGTTGTTATAGTAAAATTTACTACTGCAATATCTATCCCTGAGCTGTGCGCGCGCACACACACACACGCAAGCCACATTTTCAACCACTGAACACAACACGTTCTGAAGTCCTTTTTCCTATATAGGTAAGAGTAGCAGATTTTGTCTTGCTTCTGCCTTACCTATGCTCTTCTCTACTTTAGAAATCTTTGTGCAGGCCACTTCTCCCATTTCTGTGAGCATGTATAGCACCTCAAGTGCTGAGATTACAAGCAGCACATCTGGCAGCGTGAGATGACATATGATCTCTTTGTAGGATTCTTGATCCACATATTCACAAATTAAGACACCATTATCTTCAGCCTTACAAAGATTTGCCAAGATTTCCATGCCTGCAAAAAAAAAAAGAAAAACAAAAACAAAATAGTTTAACAGCAATAATTTCAATTCTAATACAGCAACAAGAATAGCTTGAGATCTTACCTCTCATTTTTAAAAATCTATCCCTTGACATGAGGCATTTTGTAACAGTGTGAAACATTAGATGAGTAGTTTTGAAATCAACAGGATCCAAAAGAAGCTGATAGGAAAAGAGAAAAAAAAAATATGACTAACACTATGCATATAGTGGCAACAGTTCAAATCCTTAAATATGTACATCAAAACATAAGATTCAGAAGTAGTTAAATGGAGCATAGCTAAATGGCACTTGCGTTCACAAAAACAGAACCCTGTGAGGTTGTTTTTTTATTTTAGCCCCCTCTTCCTCTTCTACTCTGAAGTAGCAGTCTAATTTACATTTTTTCTCAGAATAAGGAAAATAACTTTATTTCCATGCAGCATACTCAAATATATTTTAGCATCCACCAAAGAACAGAACTCGAGTAGGAACAAGCATTCCTTCTCAAAGTCTACCACAGTTGTTCATCCTACTTCTATCCACTTCTGCTTCTCTATCAGAGCTCTCAGACTTTGTAACAGGTAACATTCTTTCTTGTTCAAGAGAACTTGGATACATAGTAAATGAAAACACAAACTTCTTCAGACATGCAGCAGTGGACCAATACTTCAAGTCTCATACTCTGGTATCTAACCATTTAATTTAACTGTACCTGTTATACTTAAAAATAAAAGGAATATCTGAACATAACTCCCTATAAATTCTGCACAATTTATCTGCACAATGATATGGCAACCTGAAACAGTAGATTACTTTCAAATCTCTTTGAAAAGAAAAAGAGGTCTCATGATTCAGGCAGAATACCCAGCACCATAGTGGTGCCTGCTCAGCGTGGCATAAAACCCTCTGCCACCCCCTTTTTTCAAATGTTCTGTTTTGAAATTATAACTAAAGGAAGTATGAGGAGAGCAAGCTCATGTATAGTCTGCAGAATTGAGCTAGCTCCCTCCTTCCATCTGCAGAACTGAAAATTATGCAGTATGAATATCCTGTATGTCCCCACGTAACCAGCCTTCTCCATGTGAATCTATTTAAGCAAACTAACATATACAGCCTGTGTTTTACTTTTGGCTTTGAATACTTGCTTTCAAAATGCTATTTACAAATTCAGAGAATGATTTATTTACTGCTTCATCCAACGATCAAGGAAAAGTAATTCATTTAATTAACATTAAAGTAATGCCTTTATCAAATGATATTTTAATTATTCTGTTTTGAAGCACATTACCTCTGCTGCAATATTTCCCAGCGTGTCAAGCCCCAACTGCCGTAGAGAAATAAAATGACTGTGAGCAGAGAGTAGCAGGAACCGAAGACAAGTACGATTAGCTGCCAAAAGTTTAACATTTCCCTCTTCAAAAGAAAGATTACGTAAAATCACTGCGATCTGAAGAACCCGCTGCCCTTCGATATCATTAATGCCCAATTTGCGAGGTGGATGAAATAAGGATTCCCAAATCCAATCTTCTGATGGAATTTCTACAAGGTAAATAAACAGATATTTTAGTCCTTCCTTTGCTGTATTTACAAACATGTCTGTATTAAGTTTAGTCAAGATTTCTCACCTTGAGATTTGCTTCTGTCAGAAATTAGGTCACGTACTTCAATATCCTCAACAATATCCTTCCAGAACTGAAGAAAAAAATCAGAAATACACTTAATTTTTAGGGGATTATATTTCTTGAATTATTTATTTTTATTATTATTGTTATTACTTTAAAATACTTTTCAATAGGAAAAAGCTTATTGTTAAAAAGTATCCTAGTGCCCCCAGTCTTATGTAATAGTATCAAAACTTTTCACTCAGGGAATGATACGCAAGGTGTTCAGTACTTCTCATGAGGAAGCTCTTCCTTTCACAAGTACCAGAAATATGCTTTCATGATGAACCAACGGTACCCTTGATCTATGTTACTGAAACACATACTGAAACTACATGCATGTTCTTCCACAAACCATTACAAATCCAGCAAGTTGGAAAAAGCAGAACTCATTTTCTTTCACTTCCTACAAGCAGTGAACTCATAAGGCAGATGACTTCTCTCAGTTTCAGTAGACCTTAGCTCCTGCCAGAAGTCCAGCAGTTAAGGTTTCTATTTGGAGAGACTTTCTAAAGCTTCTAAAATGCTTTCCACATCACCTTAAATCAATGAACAGAGAGAAGCAATAACTACTGCCACCAAAAACCTTTATAAATAAACGCAAACCAGAAAGCTTCAGCAGACTAGAATTCAAATTACTTTACAAATATATGGCCTGATCTGTAAATGGTTACATTGCTTGGCCTGGTGAAATTAACTATCAATCAAGGAATCAAAGGTTTGCAAGCTAAGAAAAATATACACTGTAATGTATACTAAAGATCTAAAATATATAATATATTCTAATGTATACATCAGAATAAAAATGTAAACTTTCCTTTCACTAATGTATACACTTCTTTGACTCACTAAAGAAATAGAGCTACTCTTCTGGCTATGAACACTGAATAAAAGCACAAATAAATCTTGATAAAAAGGGAAGGATGGTACAACCAGCTGAACAGCAGGAGAAATTTTGCTATGCAAATGTAATTACTAAATTACAGCATTCATACCAAGCTTGACACTATTATTTTCTTGAAAAATATAATACTACAGATTTTCTAAATTGGAAGGAAAAGAATTTTATTTTTCACTGCAATGCTGCTAAATGACATCCAAGTGCTGTTTAGTAAAGAGGCTGACTTGCACAGAAAGGATTATTACCTCATTTTAGCCAAGACAAGAACAGCCAGATAAAAATCTAGCCTCCTACTGTTTGTGATAAACAGATTTTTCTAGTTAATACTGAGGCTACAATCAAGACCCTACAAAAGACCAAGGAATGGAGATAAAGTTCCAGAATGTACTGCATTTTGAGCTGCTTTTCCTTTTAAAGAAGGAAACTATAGCATTTAGGGAAGAGGTTTCAGTCATGATTTAAAAGGCATATAAAACATATTACTGGTAAATATACACTTTCCTTTAGGGTGTTTCCTCTTGGAAAAGGAATGAAGATAATAATCCTTCATATTTCACTGCTACTTAAAAGAAAAACCTTACAAGCTTTTAAGGATTAGCTGTTTAATCAATTAAGGATTTATTATTATTATTATTTTTACATGAATATTGAGCAGAGATACTTAACGTCTTCATCTTTAACCTGAACCTCTTTGGAAGAGGACAAAGTCAATCACAGCGCAAGGTTAAAAATGCTGTCCCATGTTAAATGGTAAAACAGCAGGATCACATTTTGCTAGCTGAACCCTCCAATAACCCACTTTCTGCCTCTTAGTATTTCAGCTTACAGTCCAAAGTGAAATATTTAAAAACCTCTGGCAATAAAAAGTCTCAAAGGAGCTAATTTTTTCCATCTAGAAGGCATGTTCTCAAAAGGGTGGAAAATGACGATTTGATTTTTTTTTTTTTTCCAGACAAAAACACAACAGATACTGCTGAAGATAAAGCCTCGAAGTCCTATAGCTAAAGATGAGGACAGAAACACATTGCTGGAAGAGCACACATCTCGCCTCACACAAAATAAACAGACCCACCCTAGTTGCTAGACCAACTGAGGAACTCTCCCCTTTCGTAAGCAGCAGCCTGACAAACAATTGTAGGTGTCAGGTAGGGTAAGATCATCTTTTTCAGAAAAGAACAGAACATGGCTTCTTTCTGCCAGTTAAAATGAGAGGTTCCAAGGCACCAAAGAAAGTTTCCTTATGTAACTATTATTCTTCAAATTGTTTCATTACGTAGTCTTGCTGTGAGCATAAAATACTAACTGCTCAAACGAGAGAGTGCTTTTGCCTCAGGATTACCCATACACAAGTGCTGTTAGGTAGGCGAAGCACACCGGGATAGCATGTGTGCCCCCAGGGACTCAGTTACTCCAAGTCCTGGGGATCTGGAAGGCCTCTTTAAGGAAGAGAATCTGCAGGACTGGGCACGAACATACAGACAACAGAACTTCAGAAGGAGCAAAGTTGTATTATATATTTCTCTTTTGTGCTTATTTCTACATACACTATCACTGTGGATGATCACTCTCACTGAGAACACTGCTTTCTTTACCTGCAGAAGTGTGCCAGGGCCTTTTGCTCACTAAAACCCGTAGGCTTGCTTACATTCCCAAAGCCACCCCAATCAGGGGTGTTTCAGCACCTGTGAGACGTCTTCTGCAGCAGTAAGTCAAACTTCCTGTGATCACTTTGCAGATTTTAAGATTTCAAGCATTCTGCAAAAGTTCCAGTGGTGTCACTTGAGTCCTAGCAGAGGTAGCTGTGATGTTCAGAGGAAGCTGCAGTTTCATACTTAGCTAGTACATAATCAGCTAACTCAGGAGAAAGATGGAGTAGAAAGAGCACGGTGCCTCACAGAACAAAAACCTGTTAGGAAATCCTTCCAGACTCTTCATACACCAGAACAAGGAAGAAGCTGAGAACATACAGATTCAAACCAGATGTCCAAGCAGGTAACCTGTGACAGACCATACTCTCTTCAGCCTACTCACTCATCCAAAAAAAATGTAGAAAAGCATGTTTCTACAGAGGACATGGAAAAGAATTAAACTGATTCAGCCACTCTAGCACAACCTCAACAGCCTTGTGGATGACTTGGAGTATTCAGAGAAATGCTTTCACAATCAGAAGGTCAGCAGTAAGTTCATTGATGCTTCTAGAACCAGTCTGGCTCTGGATCAGAATACTCACTTCTCGCACTGTTTAATACAAAGACATAAATATTGGTCCATATTCACATAGATGCACACCCCTAGTTCTTAGGGGAGGTCAAAACCAAACCAAACAACCTCAGGAAATGTTAAGCTACATCTTTTGTTCAACAAGCCAAGAATTTTGAGGTAGAAAATAATTTGGCAAGGTAGAAAACAAAATTAACCTACATACATTTGAGATCCATCTGTGAGAAAAGAACAAGGCAAAACATGCCACTATTTTTATTTTCCTAAAGAAAAGTAAAGTGTGGAAAAAGATGGATTAGATCAACCTGAGCATTCCTTTGAAAAACAACAGGGAAGCAAGAAAACAAGCATCACATGCAGTTATTAATTCCCTACAAAAAGGTGTGGATAGCTGCACTTTGATACCACTTATCAACAGAAATGAACAGGAAGGAAGAAAAATTGAAGCTCTTTATCAACAGTTATCCCTATATAAATGTTTTAGGTCATCGTATAATACTGATAACTGTAACATAAAGCTAAAACTTGGACTCAAACAAGTAACACTTGACTATGTGACATCTAGATGTTAAGAGATAATGGATGAGGGTTAAAGAACTTGATTCACATGCACGATCTGATTACTGACAACAGAAAAGTTCCTCTGGAAAAAGGTACACAGGATTATACATAATTCACTGAAAATCAGATTGACCAAATTACTGTCTGTAAAAAACAATGGATGTCTGAGTTCACAAATCATGTACTGCAGCAACGATCATGACTACTTATTGTCCAAGAAAAATATGAGTACAAGTGGAGCCAAGTCTGAGCTTGACAGCTTGATGGATCACCATGAGACATGAAAGTGACATTTGAAAAGTATTTTAGGCATATAAATTTCTAAGGACCTCTCCCTACACATTATGTGAGACAGACTCAAAGAATAAATACACAGTAAATGAATATTAAACTTACACAAAGAAAAGAGAGTTGGACGCCAAACTGATTTAACACAAGAAAGGAAGAAAGGAAGAAAGGAAGAAAGGAAGAAAGGAAGAAAGGAAGAAAGGAAGAAAGGAAGAAAGGAAGAAAGGAAGAAAGGAAGAAAGGAAGAAAGGAAGAAAGGAAGAAAGGAAGAAAGGAAGAAAGGAAGAAAGGAAGAAAGGAAGAAAGAAAGAAAGAAAG
Organism: Netta rufina; assembly: GCF_964035555.1. Lineage (NCBI taxonomy): Eukaryota > Metazoa > Chordata > Aves > Anseriformes > Anatidae > Netta > Netta rufina. The sequence goes on from NC_140123.1 coordinate 174,449,771, forward strand.
AAAGAAAGAAAGAAAGAAAGAAAGAAAGAAAGAAAGAAAGAAAGAAAGAAAGAAAGAAAGGCGTTATGCAAAGCAATAAAGAAAGGACAGAAATTGCATAAGCATGGACTTTGGAATTCCACAGCCGGAGGAGGCACCAAGAAGTCAGAGAACTGAAGGAAGGACATCCTGTCATTTTGAGTAACTACAGATTTAAGCCTATTTGCAGGAAAACTCAGAAAGGAAGAACGCAAGAAATTAACATAGCTATAAGGGAAAACAGCAGGCATAATTAAAATGATACTCAGATTTTGACAGCTAATGGAACAGAGATTAAGTATGCATTCATGTTCACTGATTAGTAAAGATATTTGATTTCGTTTAGAGGGAAGCACTGTACAAAGCGAGGAAGTATCAAGCACTATGAATAATGGAAAGTGCAAAAGAAGATTAGAAAACTTATGTGGTGAGGATTGGCAAAACAAACACACAAAGAAACAAAACCTGACTCTCTCCAAGTTTGGTGCAAAATAAATACACTGCTATTCATCATCACCTTCAACTGGAACGTTAGCGGTGTGAAAGGATAAAACCAAAGATTTAAGCCTCTTTCGTTGTGGATACGACATTACCAAACCAGAAGGTTGTTATAAAAAATCATGGTACTGTTAACCATTTATGAAGCTTTACGAAAAATGATCTTGGCTTACAGTGAATTCTGGAAAGTGAAGTAGGTACGCTTAGAAAAGAGAAAATAGAGCAGCAGTGATAAAACTGTTTAACACACAGAGATTTCTACTTGCTCCTAAAATGCCTGATCAATGCTGACTAAGGAAAAAAGATGGACAAAATCTAAAGGAAACCTACTGTAGTTAACCATTGCACAAAATATGCAGAAGACAGACTAAAAAATATCACATTTAGGATCAAAGTGAAAATATGCTAGTAATATATATAGTTAGATGACAATGGAGAGGTAATTCAGCTAAATGAAGGCAATATCAGAAATAAGCAGTACCAGAGTTCTTCAGAAAGAGAGGATATGTAAAGTAAAATGATTTTAAGTCAAAACTGGAGGAGAGCAGAATATAAAAATCAAACTATGGGTGCTGAAACACTTGAAAAATTCTTTATGATACGTGAATAGAGAACTAAAAGAGTTGCCTGAATACCAAACAGCCAACAGTAATGACTTAAATAGCTAAAGGTGGGAGAAATGGTAATGATACTGTACTACTCAGAGTGAACTACAATGTAGTAAAAGAATGAGAAAAAAATAATGAAAAAAATATATGCCCATCTTTCTTTTTTGAACTGTAGTTTAAAAATACTAATACGATTAAGAGACCAAAAATTAAATCAAGTTAATTTTAAGCAAATGTTAAATAAAAACTTGGACAATTTTTAGTATAAACACAGAATTCTGAAATAACCCTAATTATATTTATAAAGATATTAAAATACAGAAATTAGCTGCCTCTATAAAATCCAGAAGTTCCAAGTTTATGGTCATGTGTTTTAATAAGCACAAGAAGGAGCTTGGAAAAAAAGTTGATTCAGTAAATGTAGGTATATAGATGAAACATCAAATGTTCTGAACATCCCTCATTGACCATTTATATTTTGTCTATTGCATTTGAAAGCTATTTTCAGCTAACAAAGATTAGGAAGGGTTCAGTATTTTTTGCATAAAATTGACATACCAACACTTAAATCAATATTTAATTACCAAGAACCCAAATTTATTTTTCTTCCTTGAATCCTGAATTTAACTCTGAGAATCATTTTCAAAACAGCTTCAAGATTTCTAATACTTCCTTGCCAAAAACCAATCAACCAACCAAAACTCCAACAAATGAAAAAAAAAACAAAAAACCATCAACTAGTGTCTGAGGGTAATGGTTACAAACTCCAGAATTTCTATCAACTCAATTCCTATTAGCTTAGAATTTGTAAATTTAAGAAATTGCTCTTTCCTGTTATTAATCTCCACCATTTCTATGTTCATGCCATCAGTACGCTATCTCAGACCATCTCTTTAGGCTCATAATTCTGCACTTCTTTTCTTCTGTTTAAAAACTCTTTTCTGTTTTCATCTTTATAAAAACATCTAATCTGCTGCCACTATAGCAGAGGAACAGACTGGAATGATAACTTTAGGAAACTGAACAAACAACTGGCAGTAAAATAAAAACAAACCAAGTAGAATTTTTAAAAGATAATGTGAACAGTGAATGGAGGGAGCAGAACACACTCAATAGCCATTCTATTAATATTAAAGCTGTAAAACCTGATTTAAATGACAGATATAACCATGTGTACCCTGCCAGCCACGTATCTCCATTCTACGTCAGGAAGCTCCCATAATGCTTCCTCTGTTTTGATACAGTCACAGCTGCAATACAAAATAAATGACTTCCAGTAGGAGGGTCAAACAAACGCTTTAAGTAAGATGTTCTGAAAAATCTGAATTCTTGGCATTAAGAGTTATTTTTAGATGTGGTGTTAAGTTTCTGACATGCTTTCAGCGGTATTTCACTACAGAGTGGTACTATATGTGTTGTAGGGCCCAAAAATAGAGCCTGGCGGGTATCCAAGACTCTTATTAGTAAACCTTACTGCAGCTACAGTAGTTCTACTTCACACTTGCTTAAAAACATTTATCAGAACCATCTGTCCTTATCTATCACAATAACTTAAGTTTATATAATTAATGAACATATAATGAATTAGAATTCTGGGCAATTTTAAATGTTTATAGATCTAAACATGGTACTTGTTGCTGCTCTAGATCAGCAACAGTCTGTGACAGTTTTGGATGAAGATAAAGCAGAAGTGTTAAGTGCTTAAAAAAACCCACACAATCTATAGTACTCTGGACATACTGCCCACTGGAAAAGGTAATATATTATCAAGAATTATTTTTTAAACTTACCCTCAGTACACCTGAACCATGTTTACAAGTTTATATACTAGCAAAATGAGAGTTTACCTTTTTTTTGTTGTTAACTTTACTTAGGAAATTATCTTTAGGCAATCTATATATTGACATTTCAACAATATTTATCATTTATCACTAACACTACAATTGCCCAACTTGTCCCAAAATCATGTTACATAAAAAAGAAAACAAAAGTCAAATGGAAAGAGCTCCTAAAAAAAACCATCCCTATAATAACAATCTTATTAATAATATATCCTAACTAATGTATCTTTATATACTGCCAAGACATTTCAATGTGTGAGAACATTTAGAAACTGAGCAGAAAACCGGCTATCAGTTTTTAAGGGACTCATCAGCTCGCCTTTTCACTTAATAAAAAACATAAATTAGCAACATACATTCTAATCTAGCTTCCCTCTATTTCAGCCTCATACATTTTCACCCGAAATTCTATTTATGGAAGTTGCTGTACATTAGAGCGAAAATGTGAGACCTCCTTCAGGTAACAGTACATTTTGGACTCTCATTCACCTCAAAATGCTCATCTAGAGTAAGGAGGAAGCATTTACACAAAGCGACTTCTCTTATATTTTTTTACCTCATTTCACTACTAATAGAGTACATCATGCCCTCTAGTGGGAAGATAAAAAAGCCTTGTGAATTAAAAAAAAAAAAACAAAAAAAAAAACTGAAACAAACTCACATTTCTAACTTAATGAAATTTGCCCTATGCTTCTTCTGGCATGGTCCTGACCTTCATAATCCAGCATGTTTGTGGTTGTTTTTTGTTTGTTTGTTTTTTAATTGAAAGATCACCATTCTTTTCTCCTGCTAAGGCTTTCCTTTCCATTTCATGTACTAGTTTTCTTTATAAAAAGAAATGTGGAATCTCTTTATCCATTTGCCCACACCTATCTTTTCTAAATACTTACCTTCCTGATTATCCAAACATTTTATGATAGCTGTGATTTAATGTCCTACTATATTTAAACAAAAGGAAAATGACTGAGCAATTCAAGATACCCATGCTAGTATATCTTCATTTTTCTTCTTTTTAAAGGATTTGACACCCGCCATATCCAGTTCAAAATAATTTAATATTTTTAAAATTACCTTAACAAAATCTCTATCAGTTTTCTCCTTCCATTCTTCTCCAAATACAGCAGAAAATGATCCTAAAGCTTTAAGCATAAAAAGCAGAATTCAGTAAAAAATAAATGGACATTTTAACTTTTTACTAATCCACAAACCAAATAAAAGATTCAACAACACTACAGACTATTCCAGTGCCTCCTTTTTTTTAAAAGAATCCTGCACTAAATTGTATAATCCTGCTAAAATTTCTTTAGTAATTTAATTAACTACTACTGGAATTTTCTGGTTTAAATAGAGAATTACTAGTCTATAGGGTTTGGGAACACTATAAATAAATACTATTAAATGAAAAACTATGGGAAACTTTTCCAGAGCTCTTTTCAAGGAGACAAGATGACCACTCAATTTTCAACCCCACGTCAGCAACTAGTTTCCATGTGCAAACACTGCCTTAATAGTTAAGCGAAATCCCATTAATGTTTTCCAAAAAACAGAAGAGTAGCAGTGATAGTTTGACAGCACTCAACTGAAAGTCAATATTTAAGAAGGAAGTGTAATGAATGTTCATGGATTTTTGATGGAGCCACCACCACAGCTTTTCTAATCACTGCTGCTTAAAAGCAGCAAAGATAAGATTTGGTCTATCTAAAACTAAGCTTTGTCTTGCAATAGTTCTGTAATGAACTAATGACAGGTGAAGTTACTTAAATATTTTGGTTCACAACGTTTTACTGTTTTGAGCAAAATGCAACAAATCTGATTTCCAAGACTACATCAGCTTTCAACTCTTACAGAAACCAAACCAAGACTTATGCAGCATTTCAAATTGTAGATACTAGACACTCCTCAAACCCCTGGGACTGTCCTAGTGCACACAATGTAATTGCCATCTCAAACTACTTGGGGCAGGTGGGGAGGGGAGGAGCTGAAAACATTTTTCTTGTTACCTAGAAACACTGCATTATAAATATTATTACTAACAATGATAACACCTTAATTATAGACAAGCCAAATCTAAAACACACATTAAATTTAAATAAAATTAATCAGCTATCATTTATTTACACCTGAAATTATCATGACAGTATTTTCATACTTAGTTTGCTAATTACAAATTTCATTTAATCACCAAACTTGACAATTTACCTTTTTATTTATAGCACAAAAGCACGTAAGTATTTCAAATTAAAAAATTAAAATCCGTGCTGCAAAAATAGGTAAGCATTCCCCTCTTCTTTTCCCAGTTTGTCTTAATTCATCTTCCTAATGCTGCTAGGACACTCTCTGGATTTATCCAGAAGATGTAATCTCTAGAGGTATCGAGTAAGATAAAAATGAAGTTTTCCCCAGAGAAAGAAAAGAGCAAGCCCATTACATGCTTGTCACTCCTCTTGTCACTATTGTCACTCAACTATTTCTCAATGTAAGAAATACAAATAGGGGCCAGCTATGAACAAGCCTGTGCTCTGAGTCCAATTTAAGAACTTGAAAAAACGCCATCTACTTTTGCAATGTCCAAAAGATCATGAAATAACACAAATTTAATTATTTACAAATTTCTAAATCCATAAAAGGATGCCATCAAAGGAATGATGAGCGATGGCAAACAAAAAATGTAGAAAGCAAGCATCCTTGGAATTACTACTGTGGTGGGCTATGCTTCACTTTAGCTTCCCTTCAACTATTTTTCTTTGAAAGTTCCTGTGACTGGGGTAGATGCAGATCCTAAATGATCAGTATCTAATCATAACTGAAGGGCATGGGCACAAGTCACAAACGTAAGTGAGAAGTCAGAAGACACTGATGCAATATTGAGAGGGAGGGGGGCTACAAATCATTATGTAAAAAGTTCATTAAAACAATATAAAAACAGTGTACAATGTCTAGAATAGATTCTTGCCCAGAATTTTAAAACAGAAACTCTGACATACCATACTATGTTTGTGCTTACACATGCAAAGCAGATTTACACTTAACAAATACATATGATCATCTGTAGTAGCAGACAAACATATTTAGCTAAAAATGTTCATTTCAGCTATTTCTTATTGTAAAACTCAAAAAAAAAAAAAAAACAGTACATAAAACCAGTAAATAATTCCTCTTCCTCACCATGAGATAGGAGCTATGCTTTTATGAGTTTTAGGATAGCTTAGGGTTACCTTCTTTTTTTTTTTTTTTTTCCTTCCCCTCTTCTTGATAGAAAGACAGACAAGTAATTAATAAGGAACACCTTGGCATGGAGGCCACACTGAACAGCTCAAACAGAAGAATTTATTTCACTTAGTAAAGTATTTTGATGGAATAGACTCTTTTTAAAAGCTGAAGTGCTAACACATCAAGTATCTCTTATCCCTTGTGTTTTGTTTTCTGGATTTCACTACATTTAAATGCGAAGTGCCAGGATAAGATCTTACTGGGTCAGTTTACAGACTGCCCTTTTTAATTTGTGATTGCCATTAGAAAAGAATTATGAAAAAACATTATGTTCCTATGAATTTAGAAGAAAGCAGTAACACACTACAAAAAAATGGAAATCCATTGCTATAAATCTGAGCAACTTGAGCAATTTAACTGTACCACTACAAAACTAATTCTTAATTTTCATTAAAATGTTAAATAACACTGCTTTAAATCACCTGAGAAGTTATTTGTAATGTTCCAAGTTTGATATAAGCAATAATTGTGGAAGAGGTAAAAATGAAAACTAGATACTGGTATGTTACAGCGCAATAAATTACAAACATTTTGGTTATTAAGAATTGTAAAAGATGCAACAAACAGGTATTGACTCTGTTGCAAAAATGTTGTCACATACTTACTGTCATCAAACACCCCAGCATTAGCAAGCAGTAATGTGATGATTTTAGGGTCCTTTTCAAGCTGCATGACATGCTTGCTTTCATTTGAAAGAAGAGTACATACGTTAATTGCAAAATCCACTTCATTTGGGAGTCCAGATAACAGTGAAAGCACCAATTTATTATAGTCATTTGGTGAATTAAAGTCCATAGACAGCCCATAGCTTTGACGAAGGTAATCTAAATAAGAAAAAAATAATTAAAACAATGTTTTCACAGCTAAACTAATTAATATTCAAACTATATATTGTGCAATGTTATTACGAATGATTATTTTTAAATTAGTTTATTAATAAGGTATTGCTTTTACAGTATTCAATTTATTTTTCCATTTGTCTTTGGCCAAAATGTTGAACACATTCTACCTAGCTGTGTACCTTTCTAGTTAGATATTAATTCCTTCAACATCTCCAGAATGCAAAACTGCAATATGTTCTTCCAAAGAAAAGCTTTGAAAATGCAAAGTTTAATTAAAGCAGGATATCATTTGGAGTCACTTTCTACACAACAAATTACACATCCCTTCCACAGAGTCCACGAGATTCCGATGTGTTTATTGGTTCTTTTCAAGATTGATACTTTGGTCTGTAAATTACAATGGGGTTGATTCTGGCTTCTTATGCATAAGCTTTGTTCCTCAGATTTTAAAGCTTAATTAATCATATGCTCAACTCAGATATTTGGCTTTGCAGAGAAATGATTGATATGATGGAAACAAAATCTATAAATTTTCAAGGTACCTTGCTTCAAGCACAGTAACTTTTGAGCTCTGCTAATTAGAAAGAAACATTTGGAAAGAAGTGCACTAGCTTATGGATGCTCATATTAATTTTATTTTGGCTCACAATGGAAAGACTTCTGAAGTATTAAATTCACAATTTGAGTGACCTATAGACTTGATGGTTTTAATATTATTGTGAACTTATTTATACACTGTGGCTTGTTCCAATATATGTATGGAAAAAAATCAAAACTTTTTTCCTCAAAAATTTACCTGACACACTGTGTTGCTGGTAGTTATAGGAAGATGGAATTGCACCAATGGGAAGTTGTGGCTTTGGATTGCCTGGTTGTACCTCATCATCCTCCTCCCCAAAATGATGGACTTTTTCATACTTTTCTAGATAACTGGAATAAAAAAATAATAATAAATAAAAAAAATAGCACAGGTTTTAACATACATAGTATAACTAAATCCTTCATATCCCTCGAAAGATGAACTGCCGAAGGAAACAAATCGTACTAACACAAAGATTTACTGGAACAGTAGTCAAAGTGGCATAAAACATAAAACGTGAGTCAAACTGACAATAGGACATATAGAAAATGTAGATATGTGGAATTATGGATTTATATATCCATTTTCTTCACATTTTTCAACAGCAATTCCTAGCTAAATCACAACCCATTGAGCTCTCTTGTGACTAAGCCCATTTTTTTCAAATATTTTGTGTTAGCTTCCCCAGATAAGTCTGCAACTGAAAGCATTGTAGAAGTTACTCTGTACAGTTTACCAATATACTTATTGAGGTCAAGTCCAGAAAAACACTTCCTTCCTTCCTCCTGACCTAGAGAAAAACAATATATCAAATCCTAGCTATTACACAAGAGTAAGAGAGTTTAGATACACTGAAGGCAGTAATTCAAGGTCAGAAATTCTGAGCCACAGCTGCAACTAATGACTATTGGAAATCCCTTTAAACCTTTTCAGAAAAAAAAAAAAAAAAAAAAAAAAAAAAAAAGGTTGATATACTGTACACAGTGGCAGATTATCCCAGTGTTCTGGGAGCACAGAAGCTATATGTACACATCAAAGTCAAATAGTTAATCACCTTGGTAAATTGATAAATGTAATAAATTAATCAATGTAGGTGTGTTTTTTTTTCATTACAAACTATGACTTTCAGAACTTAGTACATGCCAACATAGAAAGAAAGGCAACTTAAAGGGCCCGGGGTAGCCTTAAATCTACACAGACGTATTAGATGCAACACCCCTCCTGAAAGCATTTCAAGATCACGAAGTTGCATACAAACTTTCACCCTGTGGAAAAACTGACAACATCCAGTCAATTAAATCATACTCAAAACACTACATAATCAGGAAATAATTCACGACATTTATCTTCCCATTTGTATATGCCAGAAATATTGAATATCTTAGGAGAAAAAAAGCTTTTGATATAATTTTTGTATTACATACTGACCAGCATCTCTTCCCTTTTCTGATCATTCTGAACCCAGAACGTATTTCAACAACTGTGAACTGAAAAAATGCCTGTGGCTTAGGTATTCTGACAGGCTAAATCCCCACGTGTATACATCAGTTGTTTGTATTTTAAGATAAACTTAACAGTGGCTTCTAAAATCAGGAGAGATAACACAGTTGTGCAGCATCCTGAACTATGTGCACATCTAAAACCTCTTAAGATCGCAATATTTTCAATTTACTGTGGTTCAAAATGAAACTTGGGAACAATTAAAATACTTCCAGTTGAATGCTGGTCACTGCAGAAGCCTAGTGTTTGGTCTCCTATTAGCATTTGTGTGGAGGCTCTTCCAAACAGCCCAGTAAATCTCCGAGTGTCACCATCACTGACTGATGGAGTTTGTATTGCAATTGAGGGACTAATATTGAACAAAGAGGACTGTAGGCTGGTTTTCCACTGATTTATTGAACTGATAGGGGTCAAATGAACACTAGAGCTGATGCAGGGGCACTAGCAGGTGTACGTGGCTGGAGATGGCAAGAAGACACTGTGCATGTGCCATTTCAACAATGGTAGAAGCTAGACTGCTTTCGCTTGTCTAATATGACTTTGGAAGTGCTGTGGCTGGATCTAATTTCCTCAAACATTGGCCTGGGTCAAAGCTTGAGCTTTGTATAAAACACTTTCATTACTGAATGTCAGATTTCATAAGAATAAGTAAAAATCCCTACACAGAAACACATACAGTACTCAAAATACAGGGAATCTACCACCATTCTAAAACACAAATACTGAACCTTATACTTTTATTAAATCCATGTCCCAGAAGAGCTAACCACCATGAATATCCTAGACGTGCTCCTCTGCTAATACCTACTTTATTAAAATGTGCTAAAACAGTTCTGTTTCAGGCACAGGCACTTTGAAACCTTAAAAATCAAGTCCCCTTCTTCCCTCTGAAAGCAAATGATTACATTGCTTCCCACTCTATTTGACTAAGAAATCTGTGGGGCTAGAAAAATCCTAGGGGTGAATATAAATTAGAAGACCTTTGCAAACTAAACTGATCTTTTTTTTTTTTTTTTTTCCTGGTGTTGACAACTCTTACAAAGTTATCACAAATGTCTTGCTCAATAAATATTTCATAGGAAAACTGGATTGGAATCAACATAAAGTGATGACCTAACATTTTCCCTATGCCAAAGCATGTACCAGCTTCACCCCCTTATATTCTCAACTTCTCTAGTTGTCATTTGATTTACTGAAGTTCCACCCCTTCAAAGAGCTCTCCCTCTTTGCTATCTCACCCCAAACTAATCTTCTAACCTGCTGAGAAAAATAAAGTCCCAAAGGCTAAAATGTTGTGGTTTTTGTCTTCCCTATCTCAAACAGAAAGACTTCCCCTACACCTACCCCATACATTTATCCCTTTTAAAGCACTGCTGGTTTACTGGGGGACATTTTGCTGTTTCTGAATCCATGGAGTTTAACAACCCTATTACTGAATTTCAGCTACAATAACCAGACCATAGACTGACTTAGAATGATTCCTTAATGCTGCATAAGTACAGACTGTTCACAGACAAACGTACAGACCTCAATCCTCCAAACCCTCTGTTGGTTTACTGCAGAGAGAAAGAATGACCTGGAATTTTAGTGAAGAGAAGCAGCTTTGTAAATTAGCTTATAAATGAGCTTTACTAGTCTTAAATTCTAATCTTACCAGTCTGGCACACAGCGACCGTACAAGCAGCAGAACAGTTATCATAAAGACAGGTCTTGCTTTAAAGACATAAGAAACTTAAGTATAATAAATGGAGCTTTTTTATTACTGAAAAACGGATGTGCAAAAGCTCATAAATTATCATCAGGTAGTTACAAAAAGCTAATCTCATGTTTCAAAACAACTGAGACCTATATCTATAGACCTGACACGCATATTCTGATCTCAGAAGATGTTTTCTTTGGTTTTTGCTTTTTAAGAGATTCAGAATGCTTCCTTAATTTAGCAAAGTTACAGGTAGTTCATATCAACAACACAGGTCTCAATCTTTCAATCTTCTCCTCTTTTAATTTCAACACCAACTGACTGACCGGGCTCTGAAAGAGAAAAGATGCAGCTAATACATACAAAAAGGACTAAAGCAACTAACTAAATGAAGGACAAGAAGGAAACTACTAATGAAACAAGCAATGTATACAGGATGTAAAAGTTTCAATGGCATCTGGGACAAAAACTAAGTAGCACGTTGAAGCCTTGGTGATCATGGGGCAATGACAGAAACCAGGTTCTGTGCTCACACCAAAAGGCGCTCCGTACTGTTAGCATGACATCCTAAACGGACACTAGCCCAGCACACACATGATCCAAACGATTCAAGAAGCTGAAACACAATGGCCATTTACAGCCCCTACCTCCTCATTTCAGCTCAAATAACGCCTCTGTTCTGAGAGGCCTAACTTTTTTATTAAACGCCTGGTAGATAGCTAGAACTACTGGAAAGGACAAGTACGTGAAAATGCACAGGCAGCCAAGATGAGAAGGCTGGCCATTTTTAAAGGACAAGTCATTTGAATGCTTTCTGTAAACTTGGTTCCTTTAAGGACCTTTTGAGTTGTAAATAAAAAGATAATACTTTTTGGAAAAAAATCAGATTCACCTATTAGACATTCTGTTGCTGCAACAGAACTTCAGTAAGCCATTTGGTTTCATTCAGGTCCAAGAGAAAATAAATTCTCGGAAGATGGCCAATATTTTTATACATTAAAATACTTCCTTAAATAACAACCATAGATTTTCATTCAATCAAGTTAGCTTCAGGCTTGTTTTCAAATGTTTGGAAAAAATACTAATAAAAGGAAGTCACTACATGCACCTAGTAGCATGCAGGATTTACTATTGGCGTGGTCATGAAGGGGCTTAGAGTGTGCCACCAGCTCTCAAGCTATGGCTTCTGGTGCCTTTTGCTTCTTGCAAAATTGGAGAATATGAATAAAAAAGCATCTAGATTTTTTTTTTTTTTTCGCTCGGAGACCACAAGAATCTAAATTCAGAGTCTGCTACATACTTCCTGGGTATTTCAACTCCCTATTATTACTCCCTGCCAGTAAATTTGCCAGATAACACGTGGCAAAACAGTAAAGATGGCATCAACCATTACAGACCAACGATGAATTTATTAGCTTTGCATCCAGCTAAAGGAAAAGCAGGTACTATTCCCAGCAGAGATCTCCTCCTGGCCTTTCCTCATTAACTTGTGGTGCCAGTCAAAGCCTGCAACCATCTTTACCAAACGATCCATTCTCGTCCTCTGCCATGGATCTTTGCTTCCTACTTGAAAATCTGATCCATTTATGAATCTCACTGGCAGGCAGTATTCTGATCAGAGAGGAGGCTGCTTCTCAGCGGGGCCGGAGGGCTCACGCCCAGTTCTCCTGGCACTAGCACACACGGTGAAGGCTGGTGCCACGCTCTGGATGGAAACTTCTGCTTAGGCCTTAACGAGTCTGTTGCTGCAGCCGCCTGAAGTAACGTCTAACTCGTTTACTCATCTCATGGAGGTTCCTTGGCAGAGCCCCCACCTCGAGAGTTAAGCAAACTACTTCCTGGAAATGCCTGAGCCCACAGCAGGCTTCAAGGCTCCGCTCAACCTTTTAACAATCGCCGCGCAGCTGCCTCACGCGGCTCTGCTCGATTCCATCCGTCCCTGCCCGCCTGGGCCATCAGCGATCTCTTCAGGGCTTCCTCCCCTGACTCCAAGGGTACTGTGAATTCCAGTTCAAGTTACATCCAATTATTGTCAGAACTGATGCTCGCAGCTGAATCCTTCAAAATAATGCTCGTGTGTTTTCCATCTTCACGTTGTTGCCTCAGTAACTCAGCCACTGAGCACCGAGCACACACGGCGGCACCCGGTGAAACATCCCACCTGTAGCAGCACTCAGTGGCACTCTTTGATGTCTGCACTATTAGGACTACCTAATTAGACTGGCTGACAAATCAAGATGAATAGGATGCCGTATTAATAGGAAACACCATCAGCTGTGTGTTTTTAACACCTGGCCTGGTGGCAGAGCACTGCCCTCTGGCCTGGGCCGGCCCCTTGCCCGCTCTGTGCCCACACAGCTCCAGCCAACTGCTCACCTCGCTCCAGGGACCCCACAGCTCCTGTCTCCACCCTGGCACCCCCCTGTTCACACCTCAGGAAACTGAGTAAATTCAGAGGGCCCCATTCAGACGAAACGGAGTCTCGGGCTTCCTAACAGATCCACATGCAGACAAATTGCAGCGCATGCAATCTTTAAGTGTGTTAACGTTTTGTAATGCAGGTTATGCAAGATTACATGACAGATGGTCCACTTTGTGGTTTGCTTGAAATTTGGTTAAGAAATCCTATCAAGAAGCCCTTGCAGAAAGAGAAAACTGTATACATGCCTTCTTTATGAACTTTGGGATCTGCTACAGCAAATCCTTTATCTATTATTACAGAAAGAGGGGAGGAATTCCTCAGCAATTTTGAAAGTTTCACTTTATTAGACATTACAACAAGACAGTATGCAATGTTTTGAAATTCAAAAAAAAAAAATCACTCAAGTCACTGAAAATATGTTCTTAATATCCATGAGAACACCAAGAGGAAAGAAATGAAGATATTACGTTATTACGTTATGCTTTAGTATTAATAATGCCCTGATTTAGAAGGAAAATAATAAAAGACATATGCCAGCCAACTGAAGTGTGCGTGCTGGAGTGCAAATGCAACAGACTGGGGCAGCTGTGGCAGGGAGGGAACAAAACAGAAGTGAAAAGCAGCCTCTGAAGCAACCACACAACCAGGAACTCCAACAGACTGTGGACAAATGCCCTACAGAACTGAGAGCTGGAGAAGATGACAGATATTTTGACTTTCTCAAGTTATGAGGAACTAACTCTGTGTTGTTAAAGAAGGGGGAGGAGAAGGAAGGAAGTACTAAAAGAGAAGGCAAGAGCTTCATTCACCAGGAGCACACGTTAGCCAAAATAGCAGCAGAAGGCAAAAATCAGGCCTCCTGTTACTTCTACATTCCTTTAACTTTCCTCTACCTCTGCGCAAACCCTGACACCCCTGTGGTCTGACCTGACAGAAGGACTGCATGGGCAAGTCTCTGCACAGCAACAGCAATGGCCTGGTGGACAAAGTTTTCACAGTTAGGCAACTGCATTCTGGTCTGCTGCACTGTAACCAACAGCAAGATGTCTCAACACTTGCTTTTTTGAAATGAAGATCCCTCACTTCCAGGTTTGCTTTCATTTATTTTTAAATTTAAATTAAACTGAGTCAGCTTGTGAGCCACAGCTGCAGTCCCCAGCCCTCTTCCAGGACTAACCCTTCTACTGCATTCCCCCTGCCTGCCAAAAGCAGCTCTCCACCAGCACCACCTCTCACCGCTCCAGCGGCTGTTTCATCACACCCGATAGGCTCCACATCCAGCAATATCTGAGCTGTGCCATTATTAGTAGCATTAATTCTCCAGACTACATCTGGGAATTAACTTTCCAACAACGATGTACTCATCTTACTAATTTTGTCGTCGTTCTGCTGCCACCTAGGCTGACAGCTCATCAAGCCTGTCAAGTGTGACAGGAGCCTGAGTTTAGCTCTTCAAGCGAAGTATCAGAATCTTCAAGATTTATTTTATTTTTTTTCTATATCCGTAACATGCTTGCAAATTCTAGAACCTCCCCAGATCTTCTCTGTTTTGAAAAACAATCAGTCTGCAGTACTACTGAGATTTCCTGACAGTGCCTGCCTCTGAACAGCAAAGATGTGCTCATACAAATTGTACCACCTGGAAGGAACCAGGAGATTAAAACTAAACACCGTGTGACTGCACAGAGCAGGTCACAATAACAACGTCACCCTCACCAGTCATCCCATTTCAGGCACCCACAGACCGGCACTTGTACACAGCATGGCCCAAGATCCCTAATGCCAGCACGTTATGAAAGTCTCCACAAGTTTTCAGTATTGCTGTAGTCAGGGCAGAGCTGGTAGCTGGGTGAGGGTGTGCCTGCAGCCCAGAGATACACCGCGCTACACTAATACCAACACCTGCAACTCACTACAGCTTAGTACTCAGCACCTCTTCTCTGCATGCAGTGTAAAAACTTGTGTTCAGTGAATACTATTTAGGTCACTACGTCAATTGTCAAAGTAAACACAAATAAATAAATAAAAAATAACAAAGGAAACACAAAAATAAAAGTGACCTATTTACACGACTCCTTTCCCAATCACATTCTAATATGGGACAGCATTTTGTAACTGCAACTTGCAGATTTATCCGACAGGTGTACTTAAAGAGGAAACATTCTTATATAAATATGCACATAAAAGAATATTTATGCACATATATTATGTACACGAGATATATTACTCAAAAAGAATCAGAACAGCAATAATCATTCCTACACAACACAGTAACTTACAGGAAGTTTGAAAGCTGGTGGCTTCCATCAAAAAGAGTGGCGCATATTTTGATGGATGTTCATCTTCCATAAGAAACCAGTTATTTTAAAACTAAAGTTAAAAATCTTATACATATTTTGAATTGCTTACAAGATCAAAAAATAGCAAAAGCACATGTAACTAACGTACTACGGACTTTGACCACCACATAGAAACACCCAAGTGTTCCAGAAGTATTTCTGGAGACAAGCAACTATGGCCATAACCACTTCTAAAAGCAGACTCTTATAAAAGCATAAACTCTTCTAAAGCAGACTGTGTACAAACTCATGTAACTTTCAGTACTGTGAATGTAAGTAGTTGTAATGTTGACTGGAGGACCTACTGACTTTATACATCTATACAAGTAACACACATTTAATTAACTAAGTGAAGAAAATTATATGATGCATAAACAAGGTCTAAATCTATTTGCCAACTGCTATTTATGTCTATCATTTAGCTATTATGAAATTCAAATGACAGGAAAATATTTTTGCTTTTTTTCCCCCAGTGCAGAAGGAGGAAAAGAAATGATGCGTCTAACAGCAATCCAACTCTTGCTCATGACATTCTGTCAGTGCCTTGTCTGAAGAGTTGTTCTTACTGAAGAGGAAGTTTCTACGGTAATTCAGTCTGAACTTTTTCACAAAATTTAGGATGCAAACTATCCACAATTAGGGAAGAGATTTCCCTGTTGTCTTTAGCTCATAGTTTCATTACCAAGTGCATCGTTTCGTTATGTAAGTAGAGAGAGCCGGTATTTGCACAACAAAGCTAGGAACCCATTCAATTATGCACTTTTCATTAAATGTTAAAAAAAAAAAAAGTCTTGCTATGTTTTCTTCCCTACTATGTCAGAAGGAAATGTCTTAATTTTCAGCTTGCTAGCCATTGCAGAAAAGTTATTTACGCAGAAATAATGCCCTAGAAAGAGTTTATCCTATGAAGAATTTCCAGTAGAGTTTCTCTCAAACCATTATAAATAACACTGGTATCTACAATATTACAGGAGGTAATCATTCCTCATGTTGTCTTAGCTATCCAGAATAAATTTCTCTGTAAAGGTGTAATCTAGCAAAACATCACCCTACATGAATGTACTCATGTCACATACTTACAATTATGCACTTACTCAAAGCACTTCGCCAAATTGGAACGTTTAGCTTCCTTACTTCTTTTCAACTGCAGAGATTTTCCTTGCACATGTTTCTAATACTTAGGAGTATTACACGCTTTTCAGACAAATACTTACTCAATGACTTAAAACACTGAAGTTACCATTTTTCATACTTGCGTATTCTGTTATCCAATGCAAACCGTTCTGTGATTATAACCATGCCAACATAAATGTTGCTTATGTACATTATTCAAATGCTCTGTTTCTAAAACAAGGCTTCAAAGTCCACACATAGCCAAAGGAGTATCTTCAGTACTGGAAAACCAACCTTCCTCCCTGTTCCTTTTTCTCCTCTCCTTTTCCTCTCTACACTCCTTGCTATATTCTGGCACTGCCTTGACAAGAGGGGCAGATGAGCCTTCAGTAGGAAGCCAAGTCATTGAAGGATACTGCTCACGGGAACAGTTAATTGTAGATTTAAGTCTCATGGAAACAGCAGTCTACAAAAAAAAGCTTTCTAGATTCTCCAGCCACCAGAATAAATATTTCCACACTACTTCTTCCAGCCTGTTCAGCAGACGCTAAATAGAACAAAAATAGAATTTACTGGTTTCAAATGCTTACAGGTTTGTGTATGGGGTTAATTTAATGAATCAATAAGTGTCTACAAAACACATTGCTATACCACTTTTTCTGTAACTTTGTTGTTAGATTCTGCACATATTCAGCAATTGTAAGAGTTGTGCTTTTCTGCCTTCATCTTATGATTTCCTGCAATTAAACCCATTTACAATTTCTCACACTTAGACCACATAATCAAAGCAAACGTACTAGCTTACATGTCCATATTTATGTGGTTAATCAAACAAAAATATGGAAATTAATTAAATTCTTGAATGTTATTCCAGATGGATCAAATATTCATCAAAAGAAGTAAGAACAGAATAAAAAATCTGATTAAGATCCTGCTGGGATACTGCACAATAGGAAGATAAATACTTTATTTCCACGTGAAGAGAAAAAAGCTGTCCGGGGAGCCTGTTCCTTCGTTTACCTCAAGATCTTACCAGAAAATAGTTCATAAGAAAGAATGCGATCTGGCCTGCATAAAAACATTCAACTTGAAAATATCCGTATGTTTTAAACACAAACACATCCAGACAAACTAACACAACAATGACTATTTTAAAGATCTTTTGATCAAGAAGCAGCAATATGCTGCTACAGGGCTTGTTAAGTATCCCGGCGTATTCTGAGAACGTAGCATGTACAAATTTAGAGATGATGATAAAGAGGTAGCATATTGATTTAGCTGTCTAAACATGTAAAGGCTACACATCTATACTAGTAAAATAAACAGTGCTGGGAGCATTCCCATGCATGGAAATGAAGTGCTGTACTATTAAATCGTTAGAGAAGGGCCTGATACAAATTTTCCAAGCCAATTAGCTTCCTCTCAAACAATTTAAAGGCACTGTTCAAGAGCACTGCTCAGGGACCTTTCCTGGAGGTAAATTCGGACATAGCACCCCCGCTTTAGGGCTAAGAGCATGGACATGAGCTGTTTTGTGTCAGCTAGCCTCTCCCACGCTTAATTCACTAATAAGTAGCGTTTGTAAGGATAAACACTGAATGCTACACAGACAGCCTCTGACTTCATACAAATTCTGATATGGATTGGGGAAACCTGAAAGACAGATGAAGTGTTACTCCTTAGCAGAAGATTTTAAAATTGCCCATGACATAATGATCATGAAGAATTTATAAGTGTTTTTGGTTTGGCTTGTATAACTGCAAAGACATTAGAGGATACACAAAGATAAAAGGGGAAGAACAAAAAGGTAGAATGAATTCAGATAAAGCCCAGAGATCAGGTTTCTTCTTGGGAAATATCTGTCTCAGGCATTAAAGATAATCACTGCGAATCGTTTTAAAGGTAGAAGGAAACAACATTTTGAATATTTAAACAACAAAACAAAATCCTACTTTTGTCTAACAAGTTACTCAATGAGAACGCTCTTGTGAAACATGTAGTGAAAACACTCAAACCGTAACCTTATTTAAAATCGAGCAGATACTAAGAACGTATTGAGTACATTGCCATCTTTTACAGGAAGGCTAGAAATACAGTATTAATAGTATTCAAATATGAAGTATTAGAAATTGTTTAGAGGATACTGAGTCCCTGCTGGTGGTCTGGGGTTTAGAGGAGATAAGGCCTGATCCTCCACTGTGGATTGACCAGGCTTTTCAAATCCTGAGTAAATCCAGCAAGGCTTATTGTATTCCTATTATTTTGAATGGAAATAATCTGTGGGAAGAGGAGAGCTCTGCAATTAATATATTGCATACCTTTTTAAGAGGTTGAGAATAAGTACTTAGACAAACTGAGACTGAAAAAAGTTCATTATGGAAAGGAAAAAATCACGCTATTATAGATCTCTACTAAGCAATAAATAAGAAAGAAAACATTTTTCTAGTTAATAACCTAAATGTTACATTTTTTTTCCCCAGAGCCTTCTTGCTGCACTGTACATTAATTGTGACTCGCACTACATGCTACAGGCACTCCGATAACAAAATCGTGTATGCTGTTAGGGCACCTAAATGAAAAATTTAAGTTATTCTCACTAAAGGAGACTTGAAGAATCCTCTCTGGCTACAACTTATTTAAGACACACAAGGTGTAGTCCTCCTGTCTCAGTGATGTAATAGTTCAATCAGTATGGAAGAAAAAAACAAACAAAAAAAATCTATTCCTGAACATTCAATTATAACAAAATTACATTAATTATAACTGAAGGTACCAGCCTAAATCTAGCCCTTCCTCGATCCCAGGCAGTTTCAGCAGGAGTGATGGTCTCCTCACTGTTGACAGACTGAAGGCAGACAACCTTTCTCAACGTCTTGGACTTCTCAGGTGTTCAGTATTGCTGGCCTTGAGATTTTCAAACTATTAGTCTGAGGAGGGGGCTAGTGTCCAGAAAAATGCTCTCTGGAACATGCATCCATGCCTAGCTGTCAGGAAAACGTGCCTTTGACACTGCTCTCACTTCCACAGTCCCAGAAGGAACAACTCTTGCTTGGGTTCGTGCTTTATCTGTGTGCAGACAGAGGTACATGACCAAAATGCCATGGACTGAAGCACTGCCAAGGCACATGTGACATGTCCCTACTGTACTACCGTACACCTCCACCTTTGTCACAAAGACAACGCAATGATAAAATGAGGACCTGTAACAGATAAGAGACGCCCTGCTGAAATTAACTCAAAGCCTCATGACGTGCTGGTAAGCAGGGGAAGCACTGCAAGTAGTTTTTTCTTTACTTGGAAGTTACACACACAGAACCGGATCATGTGGCGTGCAGCTTAAAGGCACTTCTGCTTTCTTGATGGCGCTGACTTTGTGCAGAGCAACGCCTGAACAACGCTGTGCATCACCTCTAATCAGCAAGGAATTATTCCTATTATTATTCCTCTATTATTCCACCATATACTGACTGAATTTGTTATTTCTGATTTCTTCACCCTTCCGCCCAATAATGTCCAGTATCTGACAAGGCAACGTTGTTCCTTAGAAAACCTAGCTAAAGTTTCTCAGCGGTGTAGCTACACAGCAAACAGACAACTGACATTAGTTTCCAGCTAAGACCAGCATATGGTGCCTTTTTTTTCCTTTGAATACTCAGTATAATGACAGCAAACCACCATCACCCAAAGCTCCGGACAAGCTTGACAATTCTTTAGGCCAGCGAAACTTTCTACCACGAGACAGAGCTCAGCTGTAGAAACGAGCAGACTTTCTCAGAGATAAATCTCAAACAAGAAAGGAGGAATCTATCTGCAGCATTTTCTGCTCACATGTAGCATCATGCTTTCCAACAGCTGGGGAAAAAAAAAAAAAAGTAAATCCTTAAGTAGCATAACAAGCATTAATCCAGCAATAATACCCAACCCTCTGGAAAGATCACAACAGAAGAAATGAACCACAGACAAGACTTCATTTTAAAAACAACCTAAAGGTGATCAGACAGTACTGTGATGATGGCACTACTACTAGAAATTAACCTGAATAAAAATGCAAAAATGGAAGCCCTTTGGGATTCTTTTGAAGAAATCTTACTTAAATATCTTCTAAGGATTCAGCCTTCTCTATTCTTTTTCATATGAGAAACTTAAAACCTGTCCAGCAACAAAAGAAATTACGGAGAAAAAAAGTGCTTTTCTTCCTGGCTCCTTTTTCCCCTTCTAAGAATCTCTTGAGCACTGGGTTCTCCCTTCTATTAAGTAGCAACCAACCCCCCTTAATCAATGCCATTTTTCATTTCCTTTTCTCTCTTTCACAGAGCTTCTGTAGGTACAGCCTACAGCAGTAGATATTTCAGGCAGCTGCAGTGTGACATTGTCACTATCGCTGTCATTTTCACAACCGTATGAACACCTACAGTGAAACCAGCTCGGGCCTTGCTCATTTCCATTGCCAAAAAAAATCTGGAAAGTTACGAGTGAAAAAACTTTTCAGTGCTGCTTGTTTGAGGACTCAGGAACACAATATTTGATGAAAATCCAATTCTGAAGAAACAGATTTAGTTTCCCAGCTGTTCTGAGGGTTAATAATAATGTTTGAGAGTATAAGAACAGAAAGGTTGGAAGTGTAACGCACAGTAATTGAGATGAAATCAGTACAGTTATTTTAGTTTTTCCATTTAAACAAAAATTGTCTCAAGATAACTAAGATCTGACACAGTATTTATTATGGTCCATTTTTGCAGTGATTTATTACAATTCTCTGCTTTTAATTTAATTATGCAAGGGAAAAAAAGCACAATTTATATTTTAAATTTCTGATGTATCTAAAATATCCAACATGCTGAGGGACATTCTGGAATCTTACAAATTAAGAAATGTCACAAGGTAAGAACTCAAGTGTTTTCAACATCTTTTGACCACAACATTTCTCATGGAAGAGGAACTGAACACATTACTTGCCCAGTAGCAATGGCTTTCCTGCTCTCTGACATCTTCTACCAGTCCCGGAGAGGTAAACCTCAAGTCCCTAAGCAGTAAACCTACATCACCGTAGTAGCTCTCAGATAACAACAGCTTCTCCGCTTTCTATTTATAATAATTCATGATAAAATAGTACAAATACTATTCCAATACATGAGTGGTCTTTGCCTGTTTCCAAGCACACAATCATCTTTCTGAAGGAAATTGGTAGTGGAAAGGGAATCAGCACAAGATAAAAATGACTAAGTTCTAAACCAGCACATTTTTGAAAGTTGGGCTACTTATCTCTTTGGTAATACATGAGATGTACTTGATGATGAAATGTTCCTTAATGAACCACTTCATAATATTTTTCATTATTTTAAAAGCACGAATAAAACACAATAGAACACTCCTTGTAACCGAAACAGAATCAAAGAGATGCAGCCCCAAAACGAGAGCAGCTCCCCACACCAGTTACATAAGAGTGCAGCAGCACCAACACAGTTCATCTCCCCAGCCAACTGGTGGTGGCACGCCTCTTTCATTATGCTAGGTCAATCACTGTCTTCACTTCAGAGTTGGCAAAGTTCTTGCAACCACGGCTAGCCTCCTGTCAGAAGGCTCACGTTACAATTTTTGTATCTTATGTTGTACTACGGCGTTATTAGATGTCATGTTTTGATGGTCTCCACAGCAGTAACCACGCCACTACATTTCTCCTATTAACAAGAAAAATACCAGTAATTTTATCCTATCACACAACACAAGTAAGGAGTATTGCTTAGGAAATAGGATACAAAGAAACCAATTCACTATATCTTTACAAAAAAATAATTTAATCTAAAGCTCTGTTACAAGTTATTTATCTCTTCATTAAAGGTTAAACTTCCTAGTGCTTATTCGAAACATACAGGTAATAATAGAATGCATCAACAAAAGGCATCAAGAAGTTTAAGAAATTGGCCATTCTTAATGGATTAATTATATCGAGAATTTGAAAAGAACAGTTTCTGAGCTCATCAATGTCCTTAAGTCAAAGTACTACACAATGCTTTAAGAGCAACAATATCCACCTTTAACATAATTGGAACGCTAACATTTTCATTCGTCACATGCCTTTTTCACACTTTCTCTCTAAATATTTTGCTTATACCTTTCCTTGCAGTTGGCCCAATGTATATTTCTTTATTTAAAACATGCGTGGACTGGGAATTTAAAAAGAAGATGAATACTTGGGTTGCCCCTTTATAATTTTGCAAAAAGAAAAATGAAAACCAGGAGGAGAATAAAGAATGAGCCAAGCCTCAGACGGGCAGTCAGAGCTTCAAAGCTACGTGAGGACCCAAACAAGCAGATGTGTGCCAAGACAACTTTCACAAGCCCATAAACACTTAGGCACATGCTTCCTCCTGATTTCAGTGTCAGTCCATCACCCAACCCACCGGATCTACTTCGGTGTTACTGGAGGATGTTACCTAGTGACTCTTTGTATCATCAAATCACTTTGAAAACAGGGCCTCTGACAGCAAGGAGCAATTCATAACTCAATAACTGCACTTAAAACTTTCCTTACTTAGCATATTATTTTTTGAGCCAAAACATGTGTAGACAAAACTGCTGTTTTAATATACCCAGTACATTTAGGGCACTTTTAGTTAATAAGAAGTCCAGAAATTCCAACTCTCATCCAAATGCTGAAAAACTGAATAAACGTTGATCGATTTTCTAATAAATTAGAAATGCCCTTCAGTATTTTCTAACATAAAACATTAAGACTCTTTTAAAAAGGAGGAGGAGGAGGAGGAAGTAACTCAGGTAGCTGTGCTGCTACACTGTAGGAGTGGAAAAGGCAACAGCACACTTGGTGACGGGATCAGTGCAGCAACACCTGGAGCAATTGCAGAAGCCACCACCCTCTACTGGAAATTAGCACACCCACATCTCTGCCAAGTAAATCCAATTCTGCTTCGGGCAACATTAGTCAGGTCAGCTCAACCACTTTTTTAAACTATTTAAACTAACTTGGCTGATTCTGCCCGGAGTGGAGCAGGAAATGCTCACGACCAACTGCTCGTCCGACCCTGCCACGTTTCTGAACGCCAAGAGAAGCAGGCAGCAAGCAGCTGAGAGCAGGCCTGAATCGGTTTGTCTTGCTAGCTACTGCTCCGTGAAGCTCTCCAACACCAACAGCACAAATCAGCTGGCTGGCAGCTCCCTGTAGCCAGGAAGGTATTCACAGAAGGTTGCCCAGGCTAGCAGGATGTTGGCTTAGCGGTCAGTTTTCTTGACTAGGCTGAAATGCATGTCCTACACAAGCTGTGTTGAATTAACCGTGACCAGTATGAATGCAGCCTAGAGACAGAAATCCAGTGCTGGCACCCTTGGGCAGGCTGCCCTCTGCCTTTACCAACAAAGAAAAATGCAAGGGAGGTTTTGTTTGCTTGCCGTAAAGGGACCGATGACTCTAATTCCTGCCCCAAATGGTCTGCACATTTATCCCAGGTAGCTGCCTTTGGGAAAGGACACAGAAAGTATTTGTTATTAAATATTTTTAAAAGTTTCAAGCTCCTGAGAGCAGGAGCACACCAGATGGATCACAGCAAACATATGTGAGGAAAGGCAAGCAACTACATTTCTCGGCAGCTTCAAGTTTCTACTGCACATGGATGACTTAAAACCAACATTGTGTGGCCATGACAGGGAAGGGATTGTTTTTAAAAAGAAAATAAAATGCCTTTTGAACAGTATGCATCAGGCTACAGTTTATCAGAACTATCTCAGGTAAGTATTTTGTCATGATATAGAAATACACAAAGTATTTGAAAAATGAAAAAAATGATTTAAGAAGTGTAAAAAAAAAAAAAAAAAAAGAGAGAAGTATTGTGGAAGGAGGTAAAATGAAGACTGGGAGAGCTTTGTGTTCTCCTCTTAAAACACACTAGGCTTGTAACAAAAGGGAAAGAATAACAAGAAAAAATATACATATATAAAACAAACCACATCCAACATAAGGATAAAGTGTGTGGCAGCCACAGAGCAGAGGGCAGGGAAGGCCCAAGCAGGCAGGACGCTGGCAGCATGCAGAAGAGCAGGGAAGGAGGCACCGCAGGCTGCCACCCCTAGCGTGGGGTTTGCTGTAGCACACGTGCAGCGGCTGATCCCATCAGAAAGCCCAACAAGAACTTCTTGCAAGGTGCAGGTTCATAGGGTATGAAGGAGAGAGTACAGTGAAATACGAGAGGGAGGATTATAACAGAGGATGGAAAGCAGGCTGGAAAAAAAGAACCGATTGTTTCCCTCCCAGACACTTAAAAACACTGCGATAATGGTGTAGTGACATTGCCAGGGGGAGGTGAGCACCCCCTTCCTAGCTTCCCTCCCCAGCCCTATCAATGACTGCCCTCTGCATGTGGAGAACTAGTTCCATTCCACTAAAACACGGTGCTGGAAGGGAAAAGGAAAAATCAAGAACAGAATGGCAGGCATACTAAAACAATAGCCAAGACGTAGGAAACATCAGTATGAAAGCCCTGCTTTGCCACGGGCTGGCTGACTTTGTGTAAGTCACTCAGCTTTTAGGTGACATCTGTAGGAACTGGCAGTGATATAAAGCACTCTGTGACACATATAAGGCCGAGGTATTGCTTACCTGGACATAAACCTACATGGCAAAAAAAATGTCTGATCAAATACCAGTCTGAATCTTGCCAGGTTCAGATAACCTCAAGGCAGACTACTGACAACACTTGAAGTCAACAATGATTTCAGGGAGATTTATCACAGCTCGCACCCTTCTAGACTACCACCTTCAGTAACAACAAAGTTTCAAAAGAAACTTTTCAGCACGATTAAGCAGTGGCTAAGCCTTCCCAGCATTTCTGCCCAGCCCCACAACCCCCAGCACAGCCTTCTGCTATGTGGCATCCTAAGAATGTGCAGGCTACACTGGGAACCTGATCTAGGTAAGACGGTTCTGAGTTATTTTAAGCTGTTACAAGGGAGCAGCAACACATCCACCGGGATATTCTCTCTACACTCCCTCTTGCCCAGAAAAGGTGGGAGGCCCAATGGATTTCTGGAAATCTTCCTTCAGTCTATCGATGATTTCAAGCTTGTATTACTCTTGAGTTATATCTTTAAACTTCTGGTAACTTTAGTAAAGTATAAACACGATGCACATATATTGTTTAAGTCCAGATTTACACTTGGTGACTGAAATTAGGAAGCTGTTGGAGTTAATTTAAGTAATTTTATAATGCAACGACTACACAAACTGTTAGCTGAGCAGCAATCACATCATCTGCAATCACACTGCTGCTGTTGATAGCAGAGAGCTCTAATGGTCCGAGGCAGTACATAAGAAGCCTAAAATATTGGTTGTTTTATTTTTAGCTATGCACACATCAGAATGATGTAATATTACAAAATGCTGATATCCATTAAAAAAAAAAAAAAAAAAAAAGTGAACATTACAAAGGCAGGTTTCGTTTGCTATTTTACAAACATATCAATGACCTGGCCTTAATTTTGTGAGAAAAAAAAAATGCTAAAAAGGTGCACAAAAACAAATATAATTTTCACTTCCAATGCAGCAAGACGCAAAATACAGTATGCTACTGTAATGTGCAGTAAAATGCAATTACAAGAGAGGTTCCAATTTGTTTGACCTCACACTGGGCCATGATCAAAAAAAAGCCTGTGACTAATAGCCTGTGGCTAATCTAGTAACAGGGGACTATGGCGATCTAATTAGCTTTTTCAAGAACAAAATGAGAAACAACTTACATTTGGTAAAAAGTTTTAATTACAAGCATGCCAAGGAATGCAACCCCTGTCACGAAGGTAACGTGGTGAATGTTGGAGTGGAGACATCATTTCAGGAGCCTCCACTTTTCTCCGAAGTGCCGAACTTCTTGTTACTACCAGATCTGTATCCCTAGAGATCAGTGGGAAAGAGGAACACATATCTGGACCATACCTGCAGCTTTCCTGTCTTAGAAATGACTACTTTAAGACCTGCCTATCCCCCAGCCAGACTGGCTGGCCCTTTCTTAATTAGGGTTTTAAAGCGAGATGTTCAGCAGGTATCAAATTGTGCTAGCTAAGGCTATGCATGTTGCACTGTAACACGCTCCAGAACATTTGTCAGGTATTGACGTGAGTTTCAGCAGTAGATTGAGCAAACTAACATAAGGTTCTGGCAGACGTGCTCCAGCAGATAAAAATCAGACAATTGGAGCTGTCAGCACCCAGCCTCCTGCCCCTCCCTTTTGATAAATGTGGCTGCTCCTCACCGAAGGCAGCTGATCCACTCACTCCTGAATCAGCTCATGAATCACTGCCGCTCTCAGGCCAACGTCTTCAAGGTAAACTGGAATCAGAGACGATTTTACCTGAAAATACTTAGGAGGCTCACGAACTGATTCATGAGACCATCTGACATCACCAGCTGGGAAGTGGGGCAAGCGTAACCCAAGAGCTTCAGAGCAGCAATAGCTTCAGCCACCTGGTTCCTGGCTACTGCCATGTGTCCAAGAGCCTCCCAAGCTGCTCAGAAAAGGCCCTGCTCGTACTCATTTCAACAGCATGCAAACCACACTGAGTGGGTTTTACGCAGATTATAGGTGTTACACCACATATCTGCTGTGTGACGTTGCGGACTACTTATTAATTAGCATTTTTAACAAATTATTTGAGCGGGCATAGAAATCACTCAAGAAATACCAACTGCGGAGAGACTGCAGCCAGCTCACCGCCTCCATCCCTTCCACGTACAGCCTGTACTACAATTTTGCCCCACCGACCCAGGAAGTCGTATTTACAACTGTAGGTTCCTGCGAGTTTACTTCCTTGAGCCTCCTTTTCCAAACAGGAGGTGCCACAGCCCTGGAGGGACACCTGGACCCCTGCAGCAAAGAGCTACCACCTCCACGCAGCCAAGCACCACCAATTTGGTCCCGACCTCGCAGCCCACTGCAGTGCCAACACGTTCAGGCACGAGGAGGGGCAGGATCAGAGTTTGGCCCTTCCCAGGTTAGAGTGCCCACAGAACCTATAAGCAGGGTTGCATCAGCAGCCTGCAGGGCAATTCACCCTGGACTATGGCACTGCCAACAGAGGGAGGAGAAGGGAGATGTGCCACGCAGTTCATAAAAGCACAATCAGGAGCCAGCCTGGATGTATCTCATAACTTTGCCAAGTAACTTTGGGCTGACATGCTTACACTAGCTTTTGTGATTACTGTTGTGTTTTCCTTTTAACAACTATCTTCTTTTTATTTTTAATCACCACATTCACATGAATAGATTCACTAAATGGATGCTATTGAGAAAAAAAAAGAATTTATAACCATGTTTACTCCCATTGAAACCCACTTCCCGGTGCCTCTGAAGGATCGTACCACTTCAGCTGTTCTTACCACAATACTATCAACAAACACACATCCGGAAGATGTAAAAAAATCAAAGTATTACTTCAATAAAAGTCAATTTAGTTACGTCTCATCTTGAAACTTCTCTAAAAATACTTTATTTGGATTCAAGTAAGGGATTTAGACCTGTGGCATTCCTTTAATGATGTGGAAACCTTTAATCGGGTTTAGATGTCTAATGTCTCGCTATTTTAAGAGCCATCCCTTGCATAGCTTGACTTCATTAGCACAAAACAAAACCCCTAATACAGTCTGGGAATTCATATTGGCCACACGCACCAGCAGACAGAGCTAGTATTAGGCTATACCCCAACCTACTAACTAGCCTTAAAAATCATTGATTATCTTCAATAAGGCTTTACCTTGGTATTATCTGATGGCTACGGATGTAGCAAGACTAATTATTCTCCCTAATTAGATGCCATTAGATAATAAGGCTTATTATCTACTACAGTCCTAAAAAAAAAAAAAAAAAAAAAAGATGATGAAAAAAACACTTTTTTGAAAATATCAAAAATATTTAATTAAAAACACGGCTATCCAGAGAGGACATTTGATTAAACAATCAACAAGCAAATATGTCCTTAATTAGCTGTTCCATGGAATACACTTCTGCCAAAAAATAAATAAAATCTTTTTGGAATCCTTGGAGTTCAAGCATACGTAAGAGCAGCCTGTATGCAGAAATCCACCCAGCAAGATGACAGTGGTTTAGTCCTCACCTTTTTTTTTTTTTTTTTTTTTTTTAACCTAATAAGCCTGGAGAATGTAGCTCCACAGCAAACTAAGCAGATCTAAGTGCAGCTGCTATGTTGATCCTTTCCCCTGGCAAAGCATTACTGCTCCCTCTGGCGTTCGCCTGACCCTGTGCCAAAGCATTTCAACACAGCAAGGTGGCAGAAAACCTAAAAGATATATATATATATATATATACATTTAAAAGTGAGTAGATGTGTATACACAAGCAGAATTGCATGTGAACATAACACACAGGTTTCTTCACAGCACAGTGAGTGAAGCAGCTGAATTTCAGGTCCTGGGAGCGCTGAAGCTGGCACAAAGGAGGGTGAGACCAAGAGCCAGAAGTTACATCAACTCTGGGAAAGCAGCTCGTGTGAGGATAAGCTACATGTCTCAGATTATTCAATCTGATAGATCATTGCCATTTCACCCTCATTCCTAGCTGTGCTATTCTGCTCCAGTACTTTGTAATGGCTTGGACATAAAATATTCTCCAGCTCAACTCTACTGCCTGAAAACTCTGGCAAAACAGCCTTTTTCTTTCCTTCCTGGATTAGTGCTTTGTTTTATTTTTCCCCCCTCTCACATTAATAAACTTCATCAAATCTCGGGGAAAAGAGAAATAATAAAAAAACACCATCACCAAAAATAATAAGAGGAAAAAAAAAAAGCAGTGGGAGCTCACAGCTACGGGCAGAAAGACACAAGAACTCGTTCTTTCACTACTGGTAACCCTTTAAATTACTCCAGCCTTTTTGTGTTAACTCTTCCCTAGGTAAGAACGAAGGTTATTTTGCTTTCAAAGTTCTAATACAACATCTAAGGCAAAAGATTTGTATCCGATTTCTCTGTTCTGAGTTCTCATCACCCCTGTTGTCCCCACTAAAACCGTTCCAGTAAGGTACAGTTTGCTGCCTGGTTTCCAAGTATAACCAAAGCTCCTGCGTGAGAGGTATGCTGGCTACAAGTGTTAGTTCACAGAATCCAGCGTAACGTGCTGAAAACACCTCTGTGCAGTCAAAGCTAGAAAATATAGCGCTTCTTTATGTGAACAGTAATAGCCAGTAGCCAAAAGAACGGCATATTTGAATACCAGATGTGGTGCTAAGACACAGAAATACCCTCAGCGACACACTGGATCGTCCCAAAAGCAAACTGAACTTGCTTAGGAGACAGGTTTGATTTATGGCACAAAGGATTTCTGTCGTCCTATTGGTGGGCCATGGTGGAAATACCTCTGCAACAACTATTATATAAATAAACGTATAATGAAATATCTGACCTGTTGAACAAATAGTCTTTGGCTACAGAACTCGCTGTTGCTAACAATCACTATAACCAAGCCAAGTACAAGCACTTTTCTATTACATTGAAAATGACATCGCATCGCTATTTATAGCTTGTAAGAAACACAATTGGACGGCAAAACAAGGCAAGTTGTGTGCTTGGGATACATCTAACCAAGACAAACAGAACACCAGCTTACAATACTTTTATTGCAGACCTGACAAATGGGCCAGGTTTCATCCTACAACCCGCAACTCTGCCCAAAGCCAGAAGAATGCCACTCAAATAGCAACCCCGTCAGTTGGGCAGCTGTATTTTCCCTAGTTTTGAGAAGTGTCAAGCATTTAAATGCAATTAAGCTTTGATGTTAACACCCTGGTAACTTGAACAGAAGAAGTCCACTCCTACAGTACTGGTGTCTGAATCCAGCTCTTGATGCAAGGCAACAGTGAATTTCCCTAACGAACAAGAAAGGTGGGGTGGGAGGACTTCAACTTCCTTCTGGAGAGCTGCAAACAGTGCAGCAGACCTAGATTACTTCTTCGGCTGGAATCTGATGATTCCACATTATCACCGAACTGATTCCATCTCGTTCTGTCTCAGGTGTTAAACACGATTAGGACACACAAATAAACAGCACAATTAAAAGTGCTGAAAAACGAAGTTGATTGTCTGCTTAATAGCTGCAATAGGAAATAATATTTACGTGCAAAATGCAGACACTTAGCAGACTGTTAGAAATCCTTAGAAAAGACTGCACCCTGCTGGAAGATTTGTTAACTTGCTGTGATACCTAGGTGGTAAAGCAGAGTTCCTAAATTTTTGTTTAAAATCTAGGTTTTGTAGCATAAAAAAAAGCAAAAAAACTTTTCAAGTATGTTGTAGTTTGGTTCTTACAGCTCTTTGGGTTTATGTGCCAGTCACTCATGGTATTTCAAAATACAAAGACAAATATTAAAATTAATTCTATGTATGTCTATATACATCTTCCTATCTACATCCTATGATGCCAGGGGCAGTACAGACAATTTTCTGTCATTTTGCTTCCACTCTTTGGTCCTCTTTAGCAGGTTATTGAACACCACCATCGCCCCCCACCCAACCAAAAAAACCACAAACAGCATACCAAGAAACAACAGAAACCAAAATGCTTTTAAAATTACTTGATGAATGGAAACAATGAAGCATGAATTTGGGGGTTATATTCCTCATATTGCCTTCATTTATTTGCTTATCCCTTTGGCTGTGCAAAAACGTGAGCTCCTTCTCACATCAGTTCAGCAACTCTCAGTTGTCCTCAGTCTCTTTATAACTTTATTTCACACACTTGCCTGCCGCTGCCTTCTCCCTCCCCTGGCCAGCAGAGACCTGCAGAGCACTCCCAGCCCCCATACACCCACTTCAACAGGCAGAGCAAGGTGCAGCACGTGCTACAAATGGTTCAGATCAACGTGCAGCTGGGATGCATGGGCTGATGGGTCAAAAACCCACTACACCCAGAACACAGACTGGTCAAGTTGTCCCTAACCCTCCCACATTGCCAGCATTTCTGTGGTCTGCTTCCTTGACGTCTCTGCTAATTATCACAGTGGTTATTGGAATTTGAGGCTTATTTCTCTCCAAATTCTGTGGCTGACCTTGGTCAACAGGTTCTAGAGCTCTTGAAGAGGACAGACATGCAGTGAAGTCACGTGCTAAACGTTCTTCATAAAACCAGACTAATAAAATCCTGCTAAAAATATCTAGGAATTAACAACTAGATACAAATTTCTACACATTCTGTATGAATACAAACAAATAATTGCCTTACCTGCTTGGACTAATATTCTCCTGCCACGTCAACTAAAGCAATGTGTTTAGGACTGAGGGGATGGACAAGCTGGATGACCAGATTTAAATCTGGAGCGAACACATACACGAGATACCATTAAACCGAGAGGCAGAAGTAAACAACATTCATGGAGCAGGAGGCTAGAATTCATTTAACTTCAGTTTGCCCTCAATTCAAATAATGGATCTTTTCTAAGATATCAGTAATTTGAGATAATACACCACACTATAATTCTGTATCGCCAGCGGGCAATAATGGGAAGAGTCAGCTGAGGTCATCACACGCAATACACTCTGCCAGTTTTAACAGCCATATTTTTACATGCAAAATAGTACGCTCAAAAGAGCTGTGGTCATTTGTCTTGTAAGCAGGCTTTGCAAATTTGTTCTTTAAAATATTTACTGCTTAATTTAAGTTATAAGCATTTATAAATTTGATTTGAAGACTATATTAACTTTAAAAAAGAAAGACAAAGAATTTATTCCATGTTTCCCAAGCAGTATTCTTCCTGCGTATTAATTGTGAAAATCTCATCTGTGCCTTGCCTCTCCTTGCACCTTGACACTTACCGCTGCACTCAATGATCATTATTTGCAACAGTAACAGCAAAACCTCCCACTTTGTTCCAGTAGCACTGGTCTTGTGCAGTCACTTAAAAATGCTGGTGATGTGTCAAAGGAAGCACAGGAAATTTAGCACCATCAAAAGTTGCATTAACGGTAGTAAAAGAATTAAAAACGTTTGGTATGCTAATGCAGATACAAACAGTATCCATTCTCAGAACTTAACTGGAATGGCTACTCTAAAAGCTGAAACCTCTACTTTGGTAAAGTTCAAGTACGAACAAACACGTGCTATTCAAACACAATGGAAGCCTGGTACGGAGTAGCAAGAACTCTTTCACATCAGCTCATTGTCTCCCACGCTGCCAGCCTTCCACTCAAAATTGTATAGTGCAAGTTCATCAGTCACATTAACAGGTATGGCTGTTGGTGAAGCAACTGGCAGTTCTCTCACTACTGACCTGGGTTCAGTGTAATTAATAATTAGCTTTGTGCCTTAAAATGCTGAGGACATGACACTTGTGGACTATACAATCAATTGTAGAAAATACCGTATTATGAGTAAGTTGATACTGTCAAATTTTAAAGAAAGCATTGTACCATAATATTCTAGTACTACCATACAGGAATATTTATTACTATTTGCATGATTATCTTAATTAAAAAAGATTTTGGAACACTCTAATAACAAAAAACTTATTTCCAACTTCTAAAATAAAAATCAACGTCCATACTACAGAGACTGAAGTATCTGCAAAACATTCTCTCTGAAATACGAAACAATTCCAGAGAGAGGAAGAAAGACTTAATATTGTCTTAAAGTGGTTGGCTCCCAACAAATGCGCATCACTGTGTTTAATCGCTCATATCCACAGAGTCCTCAAAGAGCTGGCACATGAGCCAGAAAATAGAAAAGGCTATAAATGGGGACTGGAAAGAATGTCAGAAAGGTGCTCTTGTCCTACCAGTCTGAAGGACCCTTCTCGGCAGATGTTGGTCTGATCTGTTTCAAAAATGCCATCCATGGAGATTCCACCAATTACCTCAATGACTGCTCATTGCCTATGTTAGGAAACTTTTAACAATATTTAATCTTATTATCACTTGTTCCAGTCACACCTCCCCACTGCTCCTTGCCCCACCTCCGGGAGACACAAAGGACATTTTAGTGTTACAGCAGGCCCCTGCAGATGTTAGAGAGCTCTATTAACTTCTCATGTTTGTCTTCTCTTCCATAGACCAACCAAATTGTTTTTCTTCCAGTTTTCTGTCAAATTACATTTTCAAGCCTTCACTTAAGAGTAAATAAATGTGTGCAGGAGGATGGAGGTGATAAGGTAAAGAAAGGAAAAACACTTTTACTTCTGAAAAAGATGCAGGAAACACTCTAACAGTGTTTGGACTGAAAACAAAAAAAACAAAACAAAACACACTTTTCTATCGATTATGAAACCCTTATGATGCAAAAAGAAGAAATTCAATGAAAAAATAATACTTGTATCAAGATGCACTGGTATCAATGCACATCTTTCATCTTGCTCTACTGTTAAGCAGGCAAGACAGGCTAGAGATGGTTATGGAAAATCAGCATGTGGCACTTGAAAAACAAAACCAAAACCACCTGAACTTAAGAGTTGTCTTAGCATTTTATCTTGTACTGTGTTTCTTTCAGTGATATGAAATGCTGTAAAATCATTTTATCTCAACAGTTTGGTATGACAATGGTGGGTTTCTTTTTGTGCTGATTTTTATTTGTTTGTTTGTTTTTAAAGTATTCGAAGTTTGTGTAAGTTTCACTTCTCCCCATCCCTGTTGCTGAACTCTTGTAGTAGTCCCCTTCTAGGGAAAGCCACACTAATGAAGTAAATCGGGTGAGGAATAGATCCGTAAGAATAAAATCTAATCTCAGATTACACACTGAGTCCTTCAACTGCTTTAGGAAATCATTTAATGTTTCTTTTACTTGTGGTAGTACCTTAACGCTACACACTTTGTTTACTTCCTTTCAGTATTTAAGGGAGGCTTATAAAAAAAGATGGAGAGCAACTTTTTACTCTGGCAGATAATGATAGGGCACGGGGGAACAGTTTTATACTAAAAGAGGGCAGATTTAGATTAGGTGTTAGAAGGAATTCTTTACTGTGAGGGTGGTGAGGCCTTGGCACAGGCTGCCCAGTGCAGCTGTGGGTGCCCCATCCCTGGAGGTGCTCAAGGCCAGGCTGGATGGGGCTTTGGGCAACCTGGTCTGGTGGGAGGTGTCCCTGCCATGGCAGGGGGTTGGAACTGGGTGGGCTTTGAGGTCCCTTCCAGCCCAAGCATCCTATTCTATGATTCTATTCTAAATGAATAGAAAGGATCAGTTACACTCCCCCAGCTACAGAACAGGAAAAGTACTCATCACTATGTTTTTTGTGGAGTTTCATTAATGGTTTGGAAAACATTCTGAAAGCCATCTATTTTTACGTTATCCCATATCCAAAGGAGCTAAGCTCTGTTCTAGTTTAACTAAAGTTAGAAATAAATGAATAAAATTAAGGATTTTGTTTGCTTTAGGAATGTTGCAACTACTTCAAACACCTCGAACTGATTCAAAAGAAATCCTAAAACAGAGAAACTGACAGATTAAATACTAAAACAACCTTAGCTCTGCCCTACTAAGCTCTATTAAATGAGATTAACATTTTGATTCATGTTTTTTAGCATCCGTAGCCCAATCTGACCTTTGAAAAGATCATTTCTTTTCTCCTGTAGAAGGAAAGCCATCCGGAAGAAAGGAGTATTTCTATTTCCTATATCCCTGTGTCTGTGTTTACTGGACAACCACCCTAAAAGCAGCAGTGTCCAGAAGAATCATAGCAGACATGTTATTTCAGCTGCTGAGACAGCACACAGCAACCACGTCTCTGGATGAGCAGAAAACAAGACGTAATGCATGACACAGATCTGGTTGACTTACTGTGAGCACTAGAATTACACCAAAGTGAACTGCAGAAGCAACTGGTGATACTACTTTTGATGTCGCAGGTTGCCCCAGTTGAAACAAGCTTAGCTATTTACCTAATCTTTCCTATATGCTCATGGCTATTGTATACGGCAGCTCAGGGAAATTACAGGCTAAATTCTTCAAAGGTATTGTATAAAAGATTTCAATAGGGTTTGGCTGCATCTGAAGTTTGAATTAATCTCATCCACTACTAAGTTAATTCAGATTAGAAAGATATTGAAAGAGGTTACATTGCTCAATTTCTCATTCATTTAAATTCAAACTAATTAATGAGTTTGCTCACAAAAATCTCAGAAATGTCACTACGCACTCCAAAAGCAGTACATTCAGCAGAGGACACGCTGTATTCACCACTCCGGACAGAGGCAGAAGCCCTACTCTCCCTGCGAAGCTGAACACAACCTGTGCCAGTGAGTCACAGCCCAGGCCAACTACTTTTGTGGCACGCTGTGGTTCACGGTTTTACGTCGTATGTTATGCTGAAAGGAAAGAAGGCCATTAGAGCAGCCCGTGTACAAATATAAACTTCTCCACGCATGAGGCATTCCAGTGCTGCAGCAGAAACAGCAGGGGGTAGTATTTCAGTGCTTTTCAACTAATGGAGCTTTTAGCCAGGCAAGTCTCAGCCTGCATTTTCCCTCCTTCCAGGTTACCCCCAACGCCCCCGAGATTTCCTCAGCACTGAGCTCCTTCCCCCTGCAGGCCTGCCAGGTGGGCTGCCAAGCCCCTTCTCCATCAGCAGCCACGGGTCCTGCTCCAGGCAGCCCGGTGCCCACCCAGCCACCCTTTTCGGCCCCCTCTGCTTACTGACCTTACCGGCCTACTGCTGCCGTGGAAATCACCAGCTGGTCACCTCACATTGCTCACTTATGGCTTCCTATCCATACAGTGACTCAAAACCAGTTCAAATTTACAATTAAAATGCTAACATGTACAGCAACACCAGCGTATGCAACACTTACAGACTAACAGGCCATTCCCACCATGAGTTTATAGCCCAAATATCCCAACACCAAATGTAGCGCTAGCAATCTACATGCACGCCAGTTGCAAAAACTACTTTTTGTGAATGGCAAAGTTATAGGAATTTTCCCAAACTGAGCCAATCCTATCCTACCTAGATTATTAATTCAGACCGCCCAACTTTCAGTTTTATCTGAAAAGGCTGTGTCCCAACACCCATTGACCACATTAAATATTTCTCCAGTTAGCTAAGTTTTGCCAACCGTACCACCACACAGTTGAGATTAAGTATTTAGATCATACATACAGTTACAAATATTCAGGCCCCCAAAGATATATTTTTGAAATTTGATTTTTTTTTCCATTTGCCTGCATTTCTGCTTTTAGTTACAGTTCATTTTGATACTCCACACCTTCCCTGCCCCCCAGCCCCAGAGTAGCTGCAGATAGCCACAAACATTTGCAGAAAACCTACATTTTTTCATTACATTTTCCTTGTGATTTTAGGATATATTACCTCATGAATTACCATCACTAAGATTCAGCATTCCCTTTGATTCAATTACAGAGCTACTTCCCAGCTTTCCAACCAGATAAATTTAGGCGTCTGAGAAAGAAGATGTGTTCATTTCCCACCTGTGTGCATATTAGGTCATTCACATTAGTATTAGCTCACTTACATAGTCAACTTAAGGATTTCTTCCCTAAAACACAGCAAAAGCTTGTGTGAAATACACAAAGACTATTTCAAGACATTTGGCTGTGGTACGGCCAGTAAGAATTATCCCTCTGATGTTCATTGCCACTTGTTCTAAACCAGAGTAAATTAGATTGAGTTTAGTGAGAGAAAAAAAGAAATCCAACATCAAAATTTAAAGCCCCAAACCGTAAATTGCAACAAAATTCCACTTCTGTAAGACCTCTCTAATATCACAATGTAATATGCAAAAGTCAAACAGAAGGGAAAAACAAAAGCAACTTTGTAATTAATTGAAATCACTGTCATATACTATACTTAAGTTGACCAAACTTTGTGATTCTTCTACAAGCTACCACATTGTGAAGGTGCATTTTGACCAAAAAAATAAATGTGCAAAATTTTTTTGGTTTTAGGTATTAGAATTAGGGTCACAGGGAATCCAAAAGAACAGGAAGCTTCAGTAGCCATAGATACTATCTGCTGAAGCCATTATTTACTATTCACATCTAATTCAAGGTTTATTAATAAGAAACTTTAGAATGATACACAGATGCCACACAACAACTTTTCACATCTTTTCCATTCTGAAGATACAGCCGTACTATCAGTTTTTACTAATTTAAGAAAACACTGACCCTAAACAAGCCAGTCTACTAAGAGGTGTAAGACGATAGGAACACTGGACTGAAAACTATTTGTTTTTTTTTTTTTTTAATTTTTAATCTACCAATCTTCCAGTTCGATCAGCAACCCAATCTGGCTAGGCAAAGACCATGATAACGTAAGGGACATTGTGGGGATCTGTCACCATAGGAAGATGACTGTGCTTTTCAAGTTAGAAAGGAAGCGTTTCTTTAGTGGGCAGCTGAACTCTCGTTATCTGCACGATGAGAATATCTGGCACACTGTGAGAATGAAACATTTATCAGTGATTACCTCAGTGATCTCCTCATGATCAATTTACAATATTGCCAAAGGAAGAAGGAATGCACGAGAGCACGAAGTCATGAGAACCACTACTGCCACACACAGGATTGCTGACGACCAGAAAAATGATGGAAACCTGGTAAATATTGTGTGTGTAAAATCAGGTATAAACTTGCACTACCAACAGAATAATACGGTTTGGAGTAATCTCTGAAGGTGTCCTCATCCATTGCTTTCTCAAAGGAAGGTTGTTTTGGTCCCTGTACAGTCAGGTCCATCTTTTTTTTTTTAAATACTCAACCCCTTAGAAAAATGATTAGATTACCTTTTGGGAAATGAAATGACTTCTCCATCACATTCAACTTAAATAATTTTCTGACTTTTTCAAAAATATACGTAAAACAAGCCAACAAGATCAATGGAGAACCTAATCTGCTTTTAATTATCAGCATATTTTTAATAACCTTCATGAGAATCTACAAATCAGCACAGTAGTTTCAAACAAAGTGAAAAACAGCAGATGTGAAAAACTAGCAAGGAAAAAAGCACCCCTGCTTCTACCGGAGCCATTCGTGTTCTCAAAGAAATGCAAGTTTTACTACCACATTTTCTCAGTCAACTGGCAACAAATAAATAAAAAATAACAAACGGATCTTTGACAGAAGCTATCACTTTTCTTACTTGGTGCAAAATACTCTTTTGCTCTTTCACTTTCTTTCTATTCTAGTCTAGTCCGCAACAAAGACTAATTCCTTCTTCCTGCTCAGGGATATAATTATGTCTTCATTAGTTCTGAAATGCAGTACAGTAGGAATCTGTTCAGTTTTTGGCAGCATTGGCATACTAAATAAGAATAACCAGATGCTGCTTACATCACTTTCAGATATAGACAAATTAAAAGCAAAACAAAAACCAATGCACAGGTGTTCATGAAAGCAATAAATTCTGAGTTCCCCCACTACTTGGCTCTCTGCTTTAAGGGTATTCTGCTTTGGGTCCCAAAAGGAACATAGTGTGTTCACAGCTCACAGCTATTTCATGCCCTCAGATGTACACACTAACCACAAATTATGCAGATAAAACTCTGTAACCATCTGGTCATCTAAAGTATTCCATATAAATTGTAAGTGACCTATTTATTGGTACACGGAACGCTTCCCAGTCTGAATTTGCTGTCTCCTTTCCGTTGCGTTTTGATTGAAAGTTAAGGGTGGCAGTTTGCAGAACTCCAAGATCGCTGCTCTTCTGTTTGCACACCAACAGGTGCACGAACAGCCATTAAGTAGGCTGGTGCTAAGAAGCGCACAATAGCGTAACTGCTCAGTTATGCTCTAGAAATCAGTGGAATTACCACGGAGGAAATACAATAAACTCCAGTTCATAAGAAAAACGAGAGGAGTTGTCACTCACAGGAGTGCCCAGTTACAACCCAAAATTATACTTTCATTTTCAGCCATTCTTCCAGTTTATGACTTAACTAAAACAATAATCACTTCCTGCTCTGGGACTGAAATTGTTCCTGGCCCTCCTCCCTCCAGAAGGTTTGTTTGTTTGTGGTTCTTCTGGAGAGAAAGGAGAAGGGCAGATCAAGGAAATTCACTACTACGATATTTTTAAGTGGTGTTCATAAGCTTTTTTTTTTTTTTTTTTTTTTTTTTCTGTCCAGGCTCTTCAAGCCAACATGGAGTTCCCAGTTCTGGTCTTTCTGGAAGCAAGAAGACCCTGCTTTCATGAGTGTATTCTTAGCAAGAAAACAAACAAACAAACAGGTTGAGAAAGTAAAGACTTGAAAACAACAACAACTGCCCACATACAATTTGCACTCAATTTTTTCTTGTCAGAAGTACAGAGTGCAGCTAGTGAGATAAGAAATTATTATGCATTTATTAAACCTAGATTAGAATACACAAGACCTGAAATACAAGGGTTATGCAGATAGCCCTGTAACGACCCACAGGACAATTCCACGTCTAACAGTTTATTTCAAGTCTCACCTTCTATCTGCCTTTGCTTATTTACTTCAAGCCCTTTGAAACAAGTTCATTCCATGATTCACAATACTCTGTTCAATGGGAACCAGATTTCATTCAGAACAACCATACAAATAAATGATAAAAGGTACATCTCAACCATTATGTACTTTTAGGAGGAAAAGTTCTGAATTTTCCACAGCCATAACCGGCAGATCCTACACAAAAAGGCTGTTAGCAAGCAGCAGTGCAGGTGTATGCGTACGAACAACCCAGGGGGATGTCTCAGTCACCTCTGCAGCTACCTCGGGATGAAAAGGAAGATCCTGACTTCCACTACCTGCCTGCTTCCGAGACCTGACAGGAGCCATCTGGCCCTCTCCAATCACTTG
This sequence comes from Netta rufina, assembly GCF_964035555.1. Lineage (NCBI taxonomy): Eukaryota > Metazoa > Chordata > Aves > Anseriformes > Anatidae > Netta > Netta rufina. The sequence continues at coordinate 174,490,268 of NC_140123.1, forward strand.
CAGCTGCTGCCTGCTTACAGTAAAAGCAAGAAGGAAGGGTGAAGGATACACCGTGCGAATGCAGAGGAAAAAAAGTCTTGTAGCATCACCTTTACAACCAACAAGCAGCTCACTGTTCGAAAACTCCCATTTTCAAAAAGTATACCATGTACCAACCATCAGATAAACCACGGAATATCTGAGTACCTGCTCAGGAAGACAAATGACTTTGCCAGGGAGCTAGTTATGTGAAAATATAAAAACACCTTTACTAAATTACATGTTCAGAGCCAAAGGTAGGATTTTGCCAATGTATCAGATTTCAAATCCTTGTTTTTCCATAAAGCCTGGTCCAACTCATCTGAAATTATGAATTTATTTTAACTGGTATTGACTCTAGTTCAAAAAAAAAAAAAAAAAAAATCGAGTAGGCATGTATGTAAGACCTTCAACTTTATGCCCAGCAAAGAAGAAAAAAAAAAAAAAAAAAAGGCCAACCAACAACCAATAGCAACAAAGTGTTCTTCACTACTCACCCAAAACGATCAAGTATTTTGATGTCTGAGCACATTTCCCAGGCTAAAGCAAGCATATAAAATTATAAATAACTAATGAAAACATGAAAAGGCACCATAGATCTAAGAAAGTCTTAGTTATTCATTGTTTTATTTTCTATAGTGAATTAGAAAAATGCACATAATAGTGATTTTAAGCCCATTCCTGCAGAAATTTTCTTCCCTCTTCTAATCGTCTTGAAATAAATGTCTGGTCAAATAACAGAAGATCTGATCCTGATTTTTTCCAGATACTTTCACTGATGTTGTCAATTATTGACAGGTACCTGAAACTGCCTACGTAGTTTTGCATGTCCTATAAATAACTAGAATATAACTGACCCCCTCTATATTATAATTGTTTGGTGAAGCAACTTAACTGCCTTCCCCTGTAAACAGACTAACAAACGCAGAGAGCCATGACAAAACACAGGTCGCGGAGCCCTGGAGCACTCTGCTACAACAGATCTGGTAACACCTCGTCTCTTGAGCCCAAAGGACATGGGAGTTGCAGTGGGGATTAGTAAAAGAAATAAACAATGGTTATTATAAATGTTTAAAGATTAAGGCAGTGAGCACCCTTACAGCACATACAGTCTATTATCGAACCACCGTAAGTCGTAATGAATTCATTTGTAATACTTTTCAATCATTTTTTAAGATGTTTCAAAGAAGAACAGTAAATGAAAGATTGTGACTTATTCCTAAATCAATTCCTTGCCTAAGTCAGTAGGCAGGATGTTCCCTGTCAAAAATGCTTTGAGATTACCCATTTGGGTACACAGTTCATGCATTGGGTTAAATATCATGAAAAAAAAAAATCTGATTAAAGAGAGAATAATTACTGAAGTTAATCAAGTTCTGCAAACACTTCAATGGTTGTAAAGAGCGTACAATGTCACAGGGCAAGATCCTGCCATTCATTTTTTACACAACTGATCATCATTTATTTTAAGGCATTTATCTGTTGGACAGTATTCTTCCAAAGCCATTTATCCAGCCACTTATGCAAGCGGAAGTATCCAAAAAAAGATCTGTAAACACTAATCCACAAATATGTGACAAATGCAGAAATTTTTGTTACTGGACACGACTTCAGTGCCAGGACACCCATCACTCACCAGCTCCAACCCAGGAACGTCAACAGACTTTATGCAAAGGGCTGAACAGCTTAAAGGCCAAAACGTTCATAGAAGGAGGCGCCAGGATGCATTTAAACCAGCACTGCTGAAACACTAAAGCAAAAACCTGTAGTACTACTCAAAACTGCCAACAATTGCCATTATAATTCTACATGGCAAAAGGCACAGATAGACATTCTAATATACATGTCCCCTTATATATATGAAGGCAGATGAAACTAATGACTTTAACTTGTTGAAAACTACACTAGTCTGACTTACTTATGTATCATATCCATTGCTAGTTTAGTTGATACTGAAAGTACAAATAAAACATCAATATGAAGGTATTATTTTAACTCAAAGAAAACGTAAAATTAAACGAGATAAACCAAGGTCAACTAATAGATAGAAACATAATACTATTGCTTGAAACCTAACAAGAAAAAAGGAAACTGTTAGTGTTTATACATACATTATTGAGATAATTTTTGTTTCCTGAAACTTAAAAGGAAAAATGTTCTTAACTTTTCAGATGCATTTTTTTTTCTTGAGCATACAGAGAGATCACTGGTAAACATGATAACTACGGCTGTGATAACAATTACATACATTCATTTATTTCCTTATATAATGTTCCACTTTCTGCAACTGGCACTTCAATAATTGGTTTTGCACATTAAATATTTTAAATTGAGATAGGCATTTAATGAATCAGAATAAAGAAGTGGATAGACAATGAAAAATTCACTTCTTAACCATAACTATAACTAGCCATAACTTTCATTAAAACTGCTACATACCATAATATAAAGTTCACTGAAAGAGACCGAGTTACAGATGCTGTAGCAGTGCTGTAACTTTCACTAGATTAAAGTTTCAATCTTTTACAGCTTAGCTTTTCCCTTTTAATAATGTCCCCGTTTAATGAGATCTGCAATATTTATCTTTGATTTAATCTTTCAACTATATCTCACATAGGCTACTATAAAGCATCATTAAAAAAATAACAACTGCAGAACTTCCTTCTTTTCCCCTCACCTGCAGTATTAAAAACCACATCAGAGCCTAACGAGAAATGGAAGTCATTGAAAAACCACACTTCTTTCAGTGCTGGAAACTGAATATAATCGTACAACTAGTTCTACAGGTGTTTCAAGTTTAAAGGATGCTCTGTCCTACAGGTGTGGCCTCGCTACCCGAGAAGGGTAGAAGTGACATACAAGCAGCATTTGTCACCCTATCTATCATCTGACACTAATACCGATACAATTGGACAGAGATTCTGTGCTGCTCCATTATAGGCAAATGTGATGGACCAGTTCCTCCCACAACACACAGGAACAGATTTCCGTATCCTCATCCATGAACAGCGAGCTGCGTTTGTGTCCTCTTTCATCAATTCCCGGTATCGCCTCAGGATTTTCCATTAGCACGGAAAAAACAAACAGTTCAGATCACGATTTACCTACCTAATTTGCTGCATTCTGAATGATCACTATTTGCATGCAAATTTTATCATGGAGCTTTAAATCAGGTAATTCCTATTGTCTCAGTTAAGTACAGAAAGTAGGAAAAAATTATTTACGAACACATACTATGTAATGTTTCCCAGAGCATGAAAACCTTTACAATTTGAAAGTGCCAAAGATAAGAAGCTACTTCACTGATAAAGTAGATGCTGTTGCACTTCATTTTAGCAGACTGACTTAACATTTTTTCAATGAACTGCATGAAGAAAAAGTAACAACTAATAGTCTAATTCCTGAGACTAATTTATTCAGTCACGATAGCTGGGTCCAAGTCGCCGTTGTTTTCAAACCACAAGTTATCAACTCACAATACCAATATATTGTGGAAATATATTTCATACTCCCATCTCTCCTATTCTCATATGAAATGATAATCCCAAATCACTGTATCATAATACTCTGCACAGGAGCCATTTGTGATACCATCATCAGGGATTGCAGCATCAGATAAGAAAAAAGCAACAGACTAATCCTAACAAGGATTTTATTTCCCTGCAAATACTCCTTATTATAAAACACACTTAAGAAATGCAGAAAATACATTCTCCCCACTTTTCTGTTTTCCAAACTTCTCCAGAAAGCATTATACGTTCTTCCATTTCACAGTACTTACAAAGGTGCTTCTGTGAAAAGCCCAAATGTCAGCATGTTACTGTAATGTTTTTTAATAAGACAGTAAAGAAAAAAGAATACTTATCCTTTGTGTTGTCTTTATACAAAACTTCACCTTTTATCAGTGCACATAAATATAGTTCTCAAAAAATATACCACTGAACAGCATATAAACAGGTAGATAAGCTTCTTCCTTATTTTTCCCTTCCATATTTTCTCATTTTATGTTTTCATGTCTTGGGGAAAAAAACAACGGCAAAAATATTCATATTAAAGCTACTTAAAGCTATCCCACAAAACCAACTGTTCTCAACAGCTTGTAAAAGTTCCCAAGACATTAGAGGAAGCCTCTATTTCTGCCCTGTTATATATCCAACATCAATTCAGAGCATGTCTATGACCTGTAGGGAAAATCTTGAGTCACTGTAAGAAAATAACTAAGTGCCAAGCCAGGTAAATACAGCTGGCTTTCCCTAAAATCTGTAGGATTTTTGTTTGGTTCGTGGTTTTTAAACAAAATCCAACTCAATCTCATTTTCTAAAAAGAAACAATAACATTATGAAGCAATGCATCACCAGTTTCTCCAACAGACTGATGGTATTAGAGCTGAAGAAGTATAACCAATCATCCCAGACAAGTATGATGAGTTATTAGTAGCTCACAAAATGAGTTAAGGAAGATGGAAGTCAGTTTCTCCTCCCCCATCAAGAGATGGGGAAACTTCTGCTGTATTTGCTCAGTGTCCTGTATTTAAATGCAAAAACAGAAACCGGAACAACAGCAAAGATTTGAGAACAGGAAGGTCTTCAGGAAAACCAGACTGGTCTTTCCCCACCACCACCACTACTGAGACCCCGTAAGAATTTCAGTATCTCCCCAGCTACAGAGTATGGTACTCCTTGCTCTTCTGACAGTGGCATCAGTGCCGTTCATGTTTAGTTATCATTTTGATACTCTGTCAAGTTAACCTGAAGAACGCGTATGAAGAAGGAAGATGGGAAAGGCAGTTTTAACTACCTAAAATGCAGACGCACCAGAATGTAGCGATGGGACAAGTGGAAGGCACTTTTCTAACTACAGGCCTCAAGTTCGCTGAATTGCAGTAGTCTGCTACAACCAAAGGAGTTTTGAAAAATCAGAAAAAGTCTGAACTTACCATAAAGGAAGAGGTAAATATGGTATAGCAAGCAGTTTTTCTACAAAGTTACATATGAGATAAGTTACTTCTGTCCACAAATGTAAACAATCACAGCAAAAACCCAGAACAAGAATCCTTATCCTTTTAATTTTGAGTAATTATACAGATTGCCCCTAAAATATGTGCTTCTAAGATTTCTGGAACAAAGGGAAATTATTCTTGGTTAAAACAGATTAGTTTAACTATATAAATGAGTTGTTTCAAATTATTCCAGAGTTTAAGGGTTTTCTTTAAGAGCCAATGAGAAGTAAGAACTGCTCTTACCAAAATTGTATTACTGAAAAATTCTATTACACTAGCCATAACTGCAAGTAATGTTACGTTTAAATATGACTCACTTCAGAAATGTTTATTATTGCAACTCAATGTATATCTTTAAAATAATTTTATTTTCTACAAATACTATTTGATCTAAAAAATTACATGTTTATAAATCTCATTACATGCTAATAAATCCTATTATGTAATAAATGTTTTATAGTAAATGAATATTCAGAACTATTTCTTTACCAGAATTAGATCTGTTCTATACACTACGTGTGGCATATACGGTAAAATCTCAAATGTACAATGGCACCATAAACTCACTTGGGATTAAGTGAATGAGTATTATGAAGATTTACTAGACCACACTCCTTACATAAAACTTCTGATTCTGTAACATGCTGAACACTTCCTCCCAAAGCAGGGAACCCTGACATCACCCACTGTCATTCTCAGAGAACACCCATAATTTAAAAAGCTGCAGGAAGTGGCATTATTCACCCCTCTTGAGAGGCAAACACACAGACTACTAGTCTGTGACACCATTATATTACAAGTTTAAATACTATAAATATTAATTAAAAAAACTCCCTACTCTTCTATAGAAGTGATACACAGACATCGTCAGCTTTATACCAGCTATAAAGTTGACACTCTATTGTCTTCATAGTTCCTGATGAAAAAATAGGTAGCCGCTACACCACATCTGCAAGAAGGCTGCTTGTTCCTTATGTTCATGAGCAATTCACAGTATTAAAATCAGGCCAACAGTTAGCCACTAACTACTGATCAAAGTTACTTCACCTCTAATCTCATTTTTGAGATTATTATGTACAGTAAAGCCTAAAATTAATTGTTCTTTTTGTAGTAGTAAATCAGTCATTTTTAGCATGGTAAAAGAATAGTAGATTTGCCTGGCTTTTTGTATGTACAAACATATTGCTTACTCCAGCACTGAAATAGATGGAGAGCGTAGCGCTACCAGAAGAAATTTACAAACAGGTTAAAAAAATGCATAACTGGGTTGGTCTTATATAAAAATGCAGCAGCAACAGATCGAGAAAGACAAACTTAAGAAAGGTTGTTGTAAAACAGCCTGCTAAAATATGGTGATAACCGAATCCCTAATTAATCAGGATACTGGCATTTAGATTTTAACTTATCTACACAAAAATACAACTACTACCATGAAGAAAGGAAGTTCCTAATTACAATTGGAATTTCTAAAATACTTGAACATAATAAGACAGGGGATACTAAAACTTTCTATTGCAAGCTAAGGAACTGCTCTATTGTGAGAAAAGTTGGTTGGATCCATCCTTCTCAGAGAGAGGCTCACAGACTCAGACACCTGGAATGCCAAAGCAGCTCACCTGAAGTAGTCTTCCACTGCCATCCTTTCCTTTGCTGTAAAGGGCTTGAGAAAAATCATGTTTTTTTTTTTTTGTTTGTTTTTTTTTAATTAAATCAAATTGCTTAGGTATGAAATATTACACTAGCTGTACAATTGCAAAATACAACTTCAACAATCCATTTTCAAGTCAACAAATAGTTGTGGTAAATAACATTTTGTTAAATTGAAAACAAGCCTGAGACCTTCAGGGTGAGAACTATAGTACAAGGAAAATAAGCATCCTTCCAACCAAACATCTTTTGTAAGGTGTTCTTATAAAAATTCTTACCAGCCATAGGGGAAGTTTAATTTCACATACTACATTGCTTTACTGAACATGAATATGTAATATCTTTTTTCTAAGATAAAGATACATCTATTTAACCATGAAAGTGAGAAACACTTGTGGTAGCAGTTCTCAAACTTCTTCTTAGATAATTGTATCCTCTTCAGACTCACGACTCTGTTTCTCTGTCCATAACCTCCCAATTGTAGTTAGAAGTACACACAACTGGAAATGGAAAATAATGAGACTCCACGCATAAACTGCATTTCAACTTTGATTATTGCTATGAAAAGTAGGGTGCTACAGAGAATATCCCATGAGGCAGTTGACAGCTGAGAACTGGTTTTAGAACTCTGAAGCATTGACATAGTACATGAAGAAGTGGTGGCAGATCAACTGCTTGTTCAAAAAGATGTCTAAAAACCCTTATGTATCCATGTTTGCAGAGAAAGGTCGAGAGGGGAAAATCAGTCCTACAGATTACTTCATTGCACACATTTATTTCTCTTCTCTTTTGCTTGTTTGTGTTGGGAGACTGTATGGTCTCTGACTCTTCAATTAACGTCCATGGGAATATGGCTGCAGAGACAGATGCATGGCCACTGAGATACAAAAGGATAGGAGGTGAAGCAACAACGTCTGGCACATCCAGCGAGTAAATACTGCTGCTCACTGACAAGATCTGCAGAAATGCACTTCCATGGGATTTCCTCCCTCTAAGCGCAAATGTTCTTGCCTTGTGTACCAGGAGCTGCATTATCACCAGGCACCACAGTAGTGATCTCTGAACTGATTAGCACTAAAAATTTAAGTGAGGTCTGTAACAGCAGTATGTTACACTTAAAGTAAAAAGAAAAAAGAAAAAAAAAGAAACTGTAATGGGTACATTCTTTGACAGAGTTTTAAAGTCCTTTAAATGGTATAAACCCAACTTGTTTATGAGGAAATAGATACAAAATGTTACATAAATAATACCACAAATAGCTTACTAGATGACTCCTGGAATTTATCATCATCTTTTTAGGCATTTCAGTTCTCACTGCAAGAGATACCAACTTATCAAGGATCTGAGCCTTGGCAGAATCTAATTTAACAGTATTTGTTTTCAAATGCCTCTCTATTCACCCTCTGACAAAAAGTCAGAATTTGTTCTAAGGATTTTCTTGTTCCCTTATTGATGGTATGTCACAGAAATTCTTAACTACGTAGCACTTTACGCTTGCTTTCTTATACTCTATTTTCCACCTTAACAGTCAATGTTATATTGCTCATAATCAGCCATACATCTCTCGTGTTATTAACTCCATGCTGTTTGTACTCTTTTTACAAAATATCCTCCTGGTACAGTCATAATTGTGTTTGATTAAGTGTCTTGGTTACACAAGAATTTCTCTTGGTCAAGGGAAACATTTTCAAACATAATTCAGCCTCTTCTGCACACACTCTGCTCCACAAATCTACCCGTCTCAACACTTTTAACCTATGGTACTGCTCTGTGATGAACTCTTTGCTGTTTTACTTTCCATACGGCATTAATCTGTCTGTCACTGCCTCCTACATCATCGATGCACACTATTCTCCCGTAGGCCTTTTGCATATAAAACTTACGCACACACAAACATTTTGCACGATGACCCCTGACTAGGAAAGCTCCCGTTTCCTCTGACCACTCTTGGCAATATGTCCCTACTCAGCTTTCTTGCAAGTACCACAAAAATAACAACCTTTGACATCATCACATACCTTCATTTTAAAACTCACTAGGGTTCTCTTCCTCATTTGGTAGCCACATACACACTACTGTGAGACCTTCTGAAGTTTTGACTAATTTGATCATTTTCATTAAATTGCCGCTCCATTTTTATGTACTAGCCAAAAACCTATTTATCTCCATCTGTAAATAACTTACAAAAACACAAGACAACTGTTAAGCCCTGAGAATTACTTAAGTGATGAGACTTGATCTACTGAAAAAGGGAAGAAATATATTGAGAATGAGTACTTGCCTAAATGCACAGCCTTTCCCTCTGTGATTTCTGAGTTTTCTTCCTGCTTTGTCTATAATGAGACTTCCCTGGGTATGTGTGACAACCTCCACAAATTCAGAAGGAAAACAAACAGAACAACTCTCTCTTCAGAAAATCAACCATAGTGCAATAGGAGTAACTTACCAAACTTGTCTATTAAAAATAAACAAGTTAACGAACTACCAACAGAAGTAGGCAATTCTGAGCATGGATCTGTTGGCATGTCTCTCTGCAGCTAACGTTGCACTCAGCGGAACCCCGATGCGGGTCTCCATGAAAGCAGACCTCTACAATTAAAAAACAAAACAACAACAAAGCCCACCACAAACCCTCACCACCACCAAAACCCAAAGAGCAGAGTGTCTATCACTACTGGGGGGCAATGCCAGAAGCACAGCAGTCACTCACGAGACATCAGTACTGTCTGCTTGAAAAAGGATAGCACAAGCTGCTCTGTAAGATAACAGCAATAATTTCTAATGTACATTCGCAAGAAACAATGAGGACCTATGCTCTTTTTCCATCCCCCTCCATGCAGTGAGGTAGAGCAAGAGGCAGAGAAAGGAGATACGCACCCCTTTTAAATAATGTGTCGCTTTCATTCTCTGGAGACATCAGTGTGACAGAGCTCAGAATAAAGCGTCAATAAGCACTACTGCCAAACACAAACTTACATTATCTTTTAGCAAATAATAATAACAGTGACAATAATTCCAATCACAGAAACAAAAACTGCGCATAATAATATCTGTATACTACAGCAGAAATTGGAGTTGCATTGAAAATACACTTTGCCCACATCTTTGACTGGTTCACTTGCCCTCTGCCCACTGTTTGGGCCAGAACAACTTGCATTCCACCACTCAGAATGGTTTTAAATAGCAGCCACTTTAAACACTTTGCTTAAAAACAAGCTGAGTTTAAAAGTTCTCTTCCTAAACCATACAAGCCTAAGGCCCAGGACAAGCAATAGTTTCATAACACACAGGATCACAAACTGTCAGAGTACTTCGCACTTACTTCCACCCCTGAAACCCAAACTTTGTCTCTAAGTCTTCATGTTCATAAGTATAAAAACTTTTCTTCAAATCTGTGAGTATTTCCTTGCTTCATTTTTTCCCCTCTCATTAAAAATTGGTTCTTGACAAATGTGTAGTATTAGAGGTGGGGTAGACATAGTGCAAATGCAACCTATCCCAAACCTAAGCTGACATCTGGTGTTTTATACGCCACATATATAATTCATGCATTTTTATGTAATTAACACACAAAATAAAGTACTCATAAATATTATTAGTTTTCTGAAAGTGACAACAGCTTTTGAAAAACCCCTTACAGTTCCACCACTGTATCCTTCTAGCTTTCTTCAGCAAAGCAATGTCCATGAAGAAATATTTTCCAAGATAAGACCTTTCTCTTTTTAGGAAGAGATAAAATCCTTTATTTGATTATATGCAATTTTATGCCCTTATGATATTTTAATACAAGGATAAAAGTAGCAGTAACTATGATGACGACAGATTTTTAAAACCAAAATGAAAATGATAAATCCAGTGTTAATGAAAAATATAAACCAGCAGAAGAGAAATGACGTTCCCGCAGCACTGGTCCTGCAAGCGAAGATGCAGAAGTAGCACCAGGAGGTTTACACCGGTACACCAGACCCTCACTGCAGAAGGCAGATGGTGCAACTCAAGCCCAGAGACCACTCAGCGCTTTACAGATAATGACATCCCTCAGTAAGCAGTGACCCAGCTCTGGGCCACAAGCCAATTAACACCCAGCGACCAACTTAAATGAGGGGGTTGGCCATTAAAGACTGTAACTTATCAGCATTTGATTACATAACTCCTCCTCTTCCTCCTGCAGTCTGTCTGTCCATCCCCTGGACCTTTCCAAACTGTGCTCTCACCACTGATATTCCCACATTCCTGCCTTCTCACCTTGTGCACCTCAGTGCCCTAACGCTGCACCGCGGGGCTGACTGCCTGTTTAGGAGGTGCGCATCTTCCCAACGGGCAGCTGCCGAGCCAAGAAATATCCAAAACCTTTCAATCTACAAACCATAGCAAGCGGCCTGAGCAAAAAAGGCTTTGTCAAAAAACGTACGGCCCTGAGAGGCCCTTCTACCTGGTGGCCTTCTCCAGCTGAATTCTGTATAACACACACTCTAAAATTTCATCTGGTAAGGCAATCTGATCAACAATCCTGCACATTTATGCCGCTGCTGTATGTTATATGGTGTGTCAACAATCATATTTATGTTGTACCTACTTCACTATAACTTCCCATCATTATTTCCACAATGTAAAGAAGGTTTTAATCATATTTATTCTGATGTTGCAAGTGCTGTAAGTCTGCAATACTACGCATCACTCTATAACAGTGAAATTATAATAAAATATGAGTAAATTCTTTGATACATTTCTCAAAACAATAAATAATGGTAACAGGCACTTTTGCACAAATAATTGAATTAAAGTTTGGATATACATCTCCATACTGAATATATAAAATGAGTTTTAAGTTGATTTTAAAAGCTAAAAGCATTTGCTCTATTTCTTTCCATCAGCGGGATCCCTACTAGGTGTCAACAGGTGTCAACAGCTTTTTGTTTTCCAGGCTTGCCTAGATCACCAAGCAGGCCAAAACCTCAAAATGCTTAAATTCATTTAATCATACAAAAAACAAATCCTTTTGTTTTCATGAACTCCTAAAAATATATATATACACACACACACCTCGAGTCTGCAACTTCTGCTTGTATGCAAAGGCCTCCTGAGGACAACTAAAGAAACGAACACCCCGCGGTATCATACGTTTCGAGTATCTTTATTGACTTCACTTTTTTAGGCTCTTTCCTTGCAGGAAACAGGCACACTTCGTGCTAATATGCATGGTCCAGATCTTACACATCTGACCTTTAAAAGCACAGGTGCAGCACTGACACAGAATGCACCCAGCTCTGAACAGGGATGAGATTGTCCCTAAGCAGGTCTAAAGAGAATTCCACGTGGGCAAAAGTCCCCAAACACAGCTCTTGTGGCAGACCTATATAAGCCCTGAGTCACCATAAAGCTAACGGAATATTTGGGCTTCCTACTGGGCATGTAAATTTCCAGAGAATCACCACCTTAAACTAGATCGCACAGAGACGTCCATACAGAAATACAGCAGTCCATTTGGGGAAGCTAGGGGTTTGTGTTTGGTTGCGTGCAGAACAGTAGATTATTTTAAAGCCACCTTTCTCTTTGATCTTACTTCAGAAGCACTTTCTTCAAAAGCCAGGCTAACTTTGTTTAAAATACAATTAAACTTACTAGGAGAATGCAAGCTACTACAGAAAAATAGTATTTGTGTACTGGTTATGTAAAAATCTAAAAACAAACAAACAAACAAAAAAAACTTGTATGCATCTATGACAAAAAACACATTTTTAAAAATTAATTTCATTACTAACAGCATATTGTCTATAAGACCTACTAATGAAACATTACTGAATGTGATGGTCATTGTCACCGAGTATTGTACTTTGATTTTCTAATCTTTTACACTTTTACTCCAATTCTATATGCATTGATTAACATAACTTCCTAATAAATTATTATACGCAGAGAATCACATGGTGTTCAACAGGATAACCAGTTTAGCTAAGTTTGAAAGAAAAAGCACTTTGAGGCATTTGAAGAAAAACACTAAAGGCATCCCAACCTGTATGGTAGTTAGGGCCCTCCATTAGATTCTCCATATCTAATTAAACACAATAATAATGTACTACAGTGGTCAGCCTTTGCACATAGCCCTGTTCAGAAATAAAACTTTTACTAAAATAAAAATTGTATTTCTATACCTGACGATTACAAAAATGACCTTGGAAGAACAAACAAAATGCACACCAATGCTGCAATGCCTGACTGGGTCTGCAGAGTACCTGAAAGCACATTTTTGAGATGTGTGAAATACCTTTCAGATATTGGTCTAGATCCTGTGAATTCTGCATGTCCACAGCTGCAGATTTTTTTTTTTCCCCAAGTACCATGGAATCTATTATCATTTTGCTGTAAAATTCAGTATTTTATGGTTGCTAGGCACCTGACATTTAGTGCTTTGTCCTCTTGCCCTTTTACCTGCATACACCTTTTCTTCCCTTCAGTTTTCTTTCCAATTAGCAACTCATTTGATTACAGTAAATATTCCGTGTGCAGACAGTGGGTACAGACACCAAGGGGTCAAGCACCAGAAGATGAATTCCAGCTTCCAGTCAAAGATTGAGAACATGATGATTAACAGAGAAGGAGAGACTAGCAGCCAGGGTAAACAGCATCACAGGTGATTCCCCCTCAGACCACAAGCAAAGCAAAACAATTTCTGAATTGGCCCATGTGGGTAATACTGTGGAAGCTGAGACAGTGGGGAAAGGTTGCCCAGAAAGCACAGCCAAAAACTCCTCAGAAATAATTACTATTGAGTAAAATCAATTAACATGTAAGCAATGAGTCCGAACTGTATGTATGTATATGAAAAAAATAAATAAATCTCCTAGTGATACAACAGATTAATACTGACGTGGGATTTATTAGCATTTACTACAGAGATTGTAAGGCTCTATTATAAAGAATATACTCAAGAGACAAAAGATATGGTTGCATATTCATACTTAAATGAGGTCATTCCTGATCTTTTCAGGTATTTACTGTGCAACTGTAGCATTACATGAACAATGACTGTTCGTTTCAAATGTAAATTTTGCCAGGTTTCCATTGATGGTATCAGGAAGAGAAAAGTATTTAAGAAACAGTTCTGCAGCCTCCAGTGTTTCAAAGCTCTACTATCTTACCCAAAATTATAGAGGATATATGTGAACTCTGTAGCCTGGAACTGTTTACCTGGCTGGGTTATATGGCATTTAATCAGGGTCACCAACACCCAGAGACTCTTGAGGAAAATAATTGTGTAAGGGAAGCAATGCTTCTAAGTTTACTTCCACAAATTTTCTTTTAATACAAACATGCTTAAGAAAAAAAAATATATATATATAAAAATATATATATATATTTTATTTTTATATATATATCTCACACAGTTGTACTACACCTATCCTACATTGTACTTATTGTTAGCATGCTAAGATCATGCCAAATTTACCCCCCAATTAAATTATTATCGTTTTACTAAATTCAGTCCCTGGGATGTATCCTTGAGGAACAGCTACCCCGACACATTATGTCCCAGTAACACACAATATTGTAACACTACCACAAAACACTTCTCAGAAGAACTTTAACAGAGCTACTTAAAGCTAGTCACATGATTTAGTGATTTACAGAGCTGAGAATCTCTACACATGGATTATCATGGAAGCACAGCAACCTTTGGACCAGGAGGCAGAGGCCAACTGGCAGACGTCACGGTACGTAACAGTCAAGACACACAGGTAGCCATAAGTTCGACCCAGGAAACTTCAGCGAGCAAACACATGAAAACTCTTAACAAACACTGGGAAAGGAAAGGTCTCTCTGAATCACGATGACCGTGTTACTACACAGGATTTTTCTGCAGTTGAGGAAGCTATGAACTGACAAGTAACCCTGTAAATTATTCTGCAGGAATACTAATCTGTGCCGTTGCTCCTCCCACAGCAATAAAATAGGAAAATAATATGAACACAGTTCACTGTTGCAGAGAAACATGCTCTACTGCATCATTCAGCAGAACTCCACTCTGTTATGATAGTAAGCAATCCCTCTTGCAGCATAGCTGGCTTGCTACAATTTATCTAGAGTTAAAAGAAATGCATGCACACTCTGTTTAAAGATAGAAAACAAAAAGTAGAGAACTTGGTGTCACTGCCTTCTTGCTGAAAACCTAATTCAGGTCTGCTTAGACTTGAACTCATTGCTCCAAGGAGACTGTATTTTAGATCTGATACCTAGCTCACTAATCTAGTACCTCAGGCAAAGCCTAAGCTCACTATTCTGGGTACCATCTTGCTGTTTTATTATCCTTCCTTAAGATAAGCTTCTTTCTTTCAACCGTTCCAATATTTCTCTGCTTAGGTATCCCAAGTTTATCTATTCCCTAAGGAATAAAGATTGTTCTTCCTCTCATCTATGCTATATTTTCTGCTTCTTAGTACTGCAGAGGGCAAACAAGCTTATGAATAGTTTTATTTTCCTCATATATTCCTAATTTATATTCATTTTCAAATATTTAAGATATGACATAGAAGCATGAAGAGACACAATCCCTGCATTAAAGAGCTTACAGTCTCACACTTCTCTGAGAGATAGGTAAACAAACATCAATATACTCACTTTATAAATATGAATAAAAAGATGGCAAATGATTTAACTAAGGCCACAGAATAAATATGTATCGGACTGATAAGCAGAAACACGATCGAGTGATGGGATCTCTGGCCTATACCCAATTCCCTTTACCAACTATGTATCTTGCAACAGCGTGGACCAGCACTAGAGTTACTCCAAGTAGTCCCAGTTAAGCTGAAAGGCACCACTTTGACACTCTAAACAAGCATTTTAAAACAAACCACAAAAATCCCTTCTCATAATCTGTTGCATACTCAGTTTTCACTTTTCCAGTTCACAGAGCACAACCCCAGCCTGCTTTATTTTTCCAGCAGCGCCTCCTCAGCTGGCAATTAGAGAAGAATTCTAAAAGATGGCAACTATCAGTAGCCCCCTTTTATGGGCTGCTTGAGTAAGGCTCAGGAAGAAGAAATCTGGCTAGCAGAACTGGCATCTGGCATTAAACAACAACAACTACAAGGTATTACTATGTTTGGATCTCATTCTCATCTGACACGTGCTCTTAAAGCAGTGGCCTGAACCTGTGTGTTCCTCCAGCACAGAACAAGCCATACCTCTCTACTTCGCTACTGGGGAAAGCAGGGAAGGGGCTAGGATGGGAAAGACAAAGAAAGCCTTATCTATCAAGGTTTAACTGCAAATAAAGAAGTTAATTAAAGCTTATTAGCAGTAAAGGAAATAAGTAGTCTGAAACTGCTTTTCTTAACCCAGGCTTACTCCCCTTTACCAAGGAAAGAAGCGCTATCCTTCCATCCTTGAGCACCTTGATCTTGCTGCAATATGCTTACCGTTTATTCAAACCTAAGACATTACCACAGCTATTAATAATTTAAAAGCATAAATTAATTTTTATATTGTTTCAACTGAAGATCAGAAAATGGTTTTAACATGTAAACTTTCCACCGGCTATTAGACAATTCAGTAGGTCTCGAAGTCACCAAGAGTTATTACGGTGTTTCCAGAAACTTGCTTTTTGTAGGTTATTAGTTCTGACATCTGCCTAGATAAGCTTTCAAGTTAAGCAATCAGAATTCTGCATTAAAACTGAAGAACAACACTCCCCCCTCTCCCAATAAACCAATATATTTCACCTCAGCAGCAGTGATTTAGGTCGTCATTTCTAACAACGAGCTTGCAGGAAAATACTCAGGAAGAGCAAGTACGTTAACATTCATCTCACTAATTTTTCACTCCATTTTTTCCAGCCGTGGAGTTCACCCTCTGCAGGAAGAGCTCACAAACTTTGATAGAGGTCAAACTCATCTGCATAGTGACTAGTATCACCACATCACTCTAAGGAAGAGGGATTTTAAGGTAACTTTGTTTCCTTTCACCCGCTGCTTGCCCTCTTGAGAAGAGGCCTGTTGCAGGTTTTGTGTTATAAAAATTCTTCTCTCCTTTGGGCGGATTCGCAGCAACTCTGACAAAATATCCATCCGCATAAATAACTCCTATGGAGAGACCTTCTGAGATTTTAACAACCAACATATCTAATTCCCCTAAATAAAGCTTTAGAGCATGAACAGTAACTACTCCTGACAGTAAATATGTTGATTGCATTATTACAGTACAACTAAAACAAAATTCCCCCTCCAACTATGTGAAATATTCGCTTCAAACTTAAAGGCAAGGCCTCCGATGCCTGACTGAAACATGCACTACAATTCTTATCTGTGGGGGAGGGGGGGGAATAATTTAACGAACAAATCACAAAAATGCCATCCACGTATTTGTTTTCTGTCCTGCCAACGGCTGCAGGATTTGTGACAAAATTAAGCGCGACAGATTTTTCAGGTGAAGTCTGCAGCGCTGCAATGAAAGTCTGTAGCTGTGCAAGATGAAAGCCTTCACTGTAGTGTTTTTCAAGGATGGACAGAACCTGTGGGGTCATGGGGTCCACTTCTCTGCCAGTCCTGGCTCGTTACCTCCAACACAGGTATTAGCGCCCTGACCAGGCTGGTTCTGAATGACGCATGGTGTGGGTTTCCCCCCAGCTCTGCTTGTCATACCAGTCAGAAGCTGGATGGGTATATCTGAGGGGTTTGTGCTGCTATCTGCTCTCAATTTTCTCCTTCAGTTTCATCTCAGCTTACACATTAACGTAGCTCCTTATCTTAGTTAAAATTATCTCCCTTTTAGGTATTTAGGCCTTTCAAAAATCTTTGTAAAATACCATGTCCCCTTTTCACCCAAAATGTTCAGTTAGCCATGCAAAACGTATTTATTTCTCAATTATTATTATTATTTTTTTTAATGAACTAGTCCTTCCAGCCTCCTAAATATTTTCTTGCTCTTCTCTAAGCTTCTGCCAAGTTGCCACACCTGTTGCAAAGGTACTGGAAGTAAACCAGTCCTTAAAATACAGTCACACAATCTCATACAAAACACAATCTCCCACTTTTTCAGTGCCTCAGCAGATGCACCCTAAACTTTTTGTTTTTTTTTCTTGTTTGTGATGTTTTTTGTTTGTTTGTTTTGATTTTGTTTCCTTTTACAAAGACTATGTATCATATTGCAAATTGGGGCCTGTTCTTCCTGTCAGAAGCATGCACAACCCCTTTTCATATGAAAGGGAGCTGGGTGCACACAACTGACAGGATTATCAGGCCCATGGTATCACTCCTATCCCTTTTTCAGCAGTACTGCTTTCCAGGTTATTCCCACGCAGTGAATACCTGTTTTGGATTACTGTCCCTCAAATGTATTAGCTTGCGTTTGGCTAACTAAATCTCATTTGTATTTTCCAACAATGTGTCTAATTTCTGTAGATAAATGTTTTTTTTTTTCTGCCCTGACTTTTGTTGAACTCTTCCCACTTTATCATCTGCTAATGTCACTAGTGTACTATTCACTTTCACATCGAGTTCATTGATACAGACACTAAATATGCCTAAAATGGCTAAACTTGTATCACTGCATGCATATGCGAGCACTCATGTTACTCTTTTAGCACCTAAAACTGCTGTGACTCACCAAACATATTCTCCATACTTTGTTCTATTTTTGTTTATGGTCGTTCACTCCATTTTTCACTCAGATGACACTCCACATACATAAATAATTTGTTAATGAGAGATTTAGAGGTGTATTTGTATTTTAGTAAAACATGTAAAATACTATTACAGCTACAACTTTCCCTTCATCCACTAGGGCCTCAAACCAGTCCTGTACTCCACCATACTCACTGATCTATGTGCAGATGTTGTTGCAGTATCAGATCCTAATTTTAAACACTGAGCAAATATAATGAAAAAAAAAAAAAAAAAAAAAAAAAAAAGCCTGTTTTTAAAGTAATTTTGCTTGGAAAATTCCAGACTTTTTATTGCTGCTTTCCTAATATTTCTGCCATTATTTTACGAGCACCAGCAATTAGAATCCCATAAATTTATCTAGTTTTTCAGGTCATACTTTTTGTTTTTGCCTTTTTTTATTTTTAAGAAAAAAAAATCAGTATTATTACTCAGTTTCTTAGTGCCATCTTGAACATCAGATTACTTAAATATCTTTGTAACTTTCGAATGCCCCCTCTATTTGTTGTCAATAACAATTTCACACAGTCCTGATTTTTAACTGCTCACACTGTTTTATCCTACCATGTATGCAATTTCAGGAAGTTCAGCATAATGGCTTGTCTTTACAGTAACTTTATGCCCCTTTCCATTTATAAACTGACCTATTTTCTCTCCGCTTGACTTCCCCTTACCTCCCCAATATTTACAACAGCAAATTCTTATTCACCTTTAACTAGTATTAACTCATTTCTGCCACCTTGACCAAATGCTTTGCAGAACTGAGACCCAAACTTATTTTACCTGGCACTTAGCCCTTTCCCATAATTTCTCTTACAGCAGACAAATACTTTTTAAAAGCAAACTGTTTTTTAATTCAGCTATTCATACTTCATTTGCACAAGGTCTCGCTTCCAAAGAATAGATGAAGACCCACAACAGAAATAAATGTATCGCTTACGCTCACATGAAAAGCAGCAGAACCTTATACTAAGACGCGAGGTCACATCAGCCCAATTCTTTGTAGGACTGTAACCTAATCAACCATTAACATAAAAAAACAAGTTGTATTTCATGTTAACTTTATTTTCACCTACTGCATGTTTACCAACTAACAAAAATGTAAAAGTCTGCCCGCATTACCAATATTTACATTTATTATTCCGTATTAAAATATTTTCATTAACATTATAAAATAATCTTTAGAGATGCATTTAGAAAATGCTTTACTAATTCACCTCAATTGAGATGAAACATCTAATTTGCACTACATCCAAGGGAATTACACTCTGTGATGCTGTAGAGCCTTACAGAACTACATTAACAAGTACAGTCTATCAATGGTTATCGGCACTGTGGCTTTTGACTGCTCACTAAGAACCACAGTGCATAAATTACTTCACCTGTCAGACAGCTCAAAGCAATGCAGGCACAAAGTTTGAATGGTTCAGACTTTCCCTATTACAAATAACTTTTTCCAGTGAGAGCGAAGAGGGAGCAGTGCAAGGGAAAAGGGGTGGATGGGATGGTCTATCATAACCTACCAGAATTACATCAGAAGTTTAAACAATTCACATCTTTAACAGGCTATCATTCCCAAAGACATCCAACAAAAATCCATAAGTCAAAATGAAGGAGTTATTTAAACAAAACAGAAGACACACCTCACAACTGCCTAGAAAAAAGTTAATCTGATGATTGTTTTGCAAAACGTTCGGTATAATTAAGCCAACAGGACTACTAACGCCGCACAAAATAAATTCAACTTTCTAAATTATTTAAACAGTAATTTTAAGTCAAAATGACAGCATTATTAGAGATAACACAGCAAAACGAGCAAGGGGTTCCTGTAGCTTGAGATCTTATCTCAGCCAACATGGTATGCCAGATGTTTCATAGAAAGAAGCAACTTTCATCACAGACCATCACAGATCCAAATCCGCAAATGTATTCATGTAGGTACACACCACCAAATCCCTCTGAATTCATGAGGATCCTATCTGCCAGGCAGATCACTGCGTCACTTTATAGGGCACAACATACAATTTGATAAAAATGTATATTAAAGTTAACAGGCCTCAATTTGTTTGGCTTTGTTTGCGAAGTCATTACAATAGTGGGGCCAAGACTCCAGTCATACTTGAGACTAAAAAGGAACATTTTTTTTCCATGGGGAATTGCTGAGCAGCTCATGAAAACCTAGCCCTATAAGAAACCTCAGGTTATGTTCTTCACCACTGATAACATAAAACAGTTTTTACAAATTTAGCATGAGAGTACTTTTCTTTCCATATAACCAAATTCCCCCCAAACCCTTCAATGTTAAAGCTAAATGATCATGAATCTAGAGATATATGTGTATATACAGTCATATTACTGCACATGTAGGGTGGTGAACTCAGCTGGAAAACACTTCACTTCAAACTTAGATTATGTTAGAAGCAACAGTGAGTAAAGCAGTAATTCAAAAAACAAAAACAAACCACCCCCCAAACAACCACCTTGACAGTTTATTTCAGAATGGCCTACGTAAATGATAGAGATTATGATAAATCAAACATTTTAAAAGATTCTTCATCTTAACTGTTTATCAACTTTTCTTTCCCTAAATTGCAAATAAATAACAAAAAAAACACTTTCAATTATTTGTATCTAATCATTCAGACACATTTTCAGCAACTGTATATAAAATAATGTCAGTATCAGCATGGTAAAAATAAAAATAAAATTTTTGGATGTTTGATTCTAAATTATAAAGTAGTATCTTGTTAAAAATTAATAGCCATTAGAAGGCTAAATTAACATTAATTACCTTAACTGTCATGGCATATAAATGCTTCCAAAATACATATGAAAACACAAATGACATACCGCCTTACGTCACAGTGCAATAAGTTTGGCTTTCAAGCCCTTCTAAAATACAGAAATTAAAAAAAAAAAAATCATTTTGCAAAATAAATGTGAAATCTAATCAGGTAATAGACTACATGGTCCACCAGAAGAAGTCAAAAAGCAAAAACTATTTTCTGTGATCCAACAAATGTTTAGCAACACGACCAGAATACTATGTATTAGAGAGAGAAAATAAACAGCAAAGGACATCCTGAAGTGAGCTTCCCACTTCATTCCTAGGCCTACTAGCAATCATAAACTTTGCTAAAGCTATTAACTATGGCAATTTCTTTCCTTAGTCTGGATCTTAAAGCAATCATATGTCATCACCAAAAAAAGAAAAATTCAGTAACTACAGATATCTGACTAAGGTTTTCCAGACATCATTGTAACTCAATAACTGCTCTACTGTGCTCTGAACTCTACAGCTTCAAGCTGGAAGTCAATCTAGGACAACCAATAGAAAGTGCACCTGTACAATTACTGCATTTCCTAATTCAGAAGGCCAAACTAGAGACAGATAAAGCTTGTGTGTACTCAGATCACCAAAACAGAAGTCCAAAAGCCCATACATCTTTTGTACACATTGCACATCTATCTTAGCATTAACTGCAATGAAAAAAATATCATCTATACAGTTCAGAAACATAACATTACATTCCTTAACCCATGTACATTAAACTTGATTCTAAATTAAATATAATCATCACTATATAGCATCTAGAAACACTATGCATGCAATAGCTGTAAAATCTTTCACATAAAAAAAACACTAAGTTAATCAAAATTAATTTCTTTTAAAAAATCATTTAATAACAGAACAGCACCACATACAGTAATTTAAAATATTCAGTGTAAACCTCCATGCAACATTAAAAAAAAAAAAATCTGCATCTTAAAAAATAATCTGCATGACTTCAAGGAATATAAACTTATTTTTAAAAACTGCAAAAATCTACTATTTTTCAAGTAACAGGAAAAAAAATATTTATCTTTGTACTCTAAAATAAAACATAATGTATGCTGCTGGTAATTGATAACAGTATAAATTAGACTGCTTTGCATATCTTCCTACAGATGCATTTTCCTTCAATGTCTGACCCCACTGAACAGTAAACAAGTTTACATATAGGAACACATTTCAGTGCTTCAAAAATTAAACTAAGTTTCTGTAACTACAATACCAGGATCTCTTAGTAACTGTCCTTTAGTACCACCGTTCTAAAATAATCAATTAAAATGGCTCTGACATGGATTGTTTATATACTTAGGATCCCCTGAAAGTTTAAGGCTTGCATCTGTAAAATACAAATAAAATAACTGCAGAACATAATTACCTTTAAGTGATCACTGCAGCAGACAAATAAGGAATTAGAAGTCCTTTCTGGTTTATTTTGTAGCTTTTTTTTTTTTTTTTTTTAAGAGTAGGGGTATTTTTATTATTGCACACACCGACAACCCAATATAATCCCACACTCAAAAATACTACTGCAACAGCTTGATAGCACTCACCGCAAGTAATACTGTTTTAAAGCGAAGGCAGCGTTAGAACAACTTCTGGGAAAGTTAAACTCCTCTACAATTTCTCCCCACTGATTCTTCTCAGATACCTGTCAAAAACAACACACAGGGGCCGAGATACACAACGTACACACAAACACCTCGTCGACAGCAAACATCGCAAAAAAAAAAAAAAAAAAAGAAAAAAAAAAAAACCCTACGAGCTGCCACGAAGCAAATAGATAAATATATGGAGAAAATAATAATAATAATAAACAGGAACGTATATGGGATTTGGGACTGCATTTGTTACTGACAGCCGCTAATATTCCCCCTTCGGGAACAATCCCGCTCCTCGCCGACATCTTCCCGGCTGGCTGTGTTTTGCCTTCTTTCGGGGGGCACGGCCGGGAGGGCCCGCAGCGTTTTGGGGTTTGTTTGTTGTTGTTTTTACTGCCTGGACAATAACCAATCGGGAGTCCCTCTGTCGCCCCCTTTTAAATCCTACCGCGGTCCGTTAAAAACCCAAAGAAGTTTAAAATAAAGGCAGGCGAGCCGGGGAGGGGGCGCCCCCTGGGCTGCGGGGTGCGGGGGCGCGGGGGAGCCCTCCCGATGGGTCCCCCCGCGGCAGCTCCCCAGCCACAGAGAGGCCTTTCTTTTGAGGCCTACATTTCTGTCCCTAGCCTTGAAGCCTAAAGATGGCTATTTGATTACACACCGTCTTGGGTGCCCCTTTTGTTATTTTTCCCCGGGAAGGGCTCGGAGGGCAGCGCCTGGCCCCCCCCCGGCCGCGAGGCTCGTTCCCTAGCCCATGCTCCGTGCCGATTATCGATGTTAAACATGCCCGCTAATTTTGAGTTGCACTAAAACTGCGCTCAGACTCTCTCTCCTCTCTCCGTCTCTCCCTCTCAGAGGCGCACACACAAGCTGCGACCACAGGCGACACAAACTGCCCCTCACGGCCCCAAACGCCCCGCTCCCCCCTCGCCTTCCCCCGGCGACGGGGGGCAGGGGGCCGGGGCCCGGCCGGGGGCGGGGGGGGGGGCCGGCCGGGGGCTCCGCCGTACCCCCGGATCCCCCTCCATCGCTCCGCCGACAAGGCCAAGGCACCAACCTGCCTGCCTGCCTGCTTCCTTCTTCCACCCCCCACCTTCTCTAACCGGCTTTAAATAGGACGGTTCCCGGCCACCCCGGCTCCCCCCGCCGCCCCCGGGGGTCAGAGGAGACTTTTGGGAAGAGGTTAGCGGGAGGGAAAGCCAAATTAAAACTTCCACTCACCTTCCCAAATCCGCCTAAAGTGGTGACTCTGGTGTAGAGAGCGTGAAGATCCAGCTCCTTCCCACCCACCACAGGGATCTTCTTAAAAGGAGACCTGCCAAAGGAGATACACACAAAACACCACAACTTGTCAGCTCTGCCCCCTTTTCTCCCCTCGCTGGGGCTGCCGTGTCCTTCAGGGAAGGGGCTGGAAGTTGGATCTGGTCGGTTTAAAAGCCTCCCCCCCTCCCGTTCCATCTCCCCATTTTCCTCACCCTCTGCTGTGGTGAAACTGCCGCAGCTCGTCCAGGAAAGCGAGTCCCTTTCTCCGCTGGTCTGCGTGGTTTTTACCCGTCGAATTTGCCATTTTTGTAATAAAAAAGGTCCTCTTAAAAAAAAAATCCAATTTAAAAAAAAAAACGGCCGACAACAACAACAACAATCCCCGGCTCCTCCTTGTCTTTAAGAGACCCAGGTGCCCGTGCTCGGCCGGGGATCAGCCATGGAGAGGGGCTTGTTTAAAAAAAAGTTTAAAAGGAATAAGGGAGCCCAGAGAGTGTGGTAATTGCGAGTCCTGTCTCCACACAACACACAGGCAAAGAGACAGGGAGGGAGAGGGGCACCTCTCAGTAATTCCTCCTCCCGCTGCTGCTGCCTCTCTCAGCACCACAAACCCAACCGATCCAGCCTGCACATGAGACTCAACATGGTGCTGCTGGATCACACAATGAATTGGGTTACTGTTGTGGTGGGGTGGGGGGGGAGCCGGAGTGAGGTATTGACAGTGTGTGTGTGTTACAGCCGCGGCTCCATGCGATCTCCCTCTCCCTCGCTCGCTCCCTCGCTCGCTCTCTCGCACACACACACTGTACAGCTACGGCGGCGGCGGCGGTGGCGGCGGCAGCAGGATTCACTTCTCTTCTCTCTCAGACAAAAAGATCTGAGGCCGCCGTGCTTCTGCCTGGACGAGAGCGCAACACAGCGGGCCCCGGAGGCCGCTCCCGGTACTGCACGAGGCAGCTCCGAAGGCAAAAGCCAGCGCAGCCCCAGCAAGCAGTTCCTGGCGGGGAACAATAGGCTCCTCTCGCCGCTAAGGGCTCATCTGCAATGTGCCGCAAACTTCACACAAAGCCGGGCGGAAAGAGGCGAGGGAGAGGGAGAAGAGGGGAGGAAAAAAACGGCTACTACCGGTTGTTCCAGGGCTGGGGGCCGGGGAAACGCGCCCTCCGCGCCGGGCTCGCCACGGCGGCCGCTCCCCGCTCGCTGCTCCGGGGGGAGGGCAGCAGAGGTGGGCTCGCAGAGCGGAGCGGGGCCGTGGTGTTTTTTTTTTTTTTTTTTTTTCCTCCTTTTTTTTTTTTTTTTTTTTTTTTTTAATCGGGCTCACGCCGAGCGCCTCGAGTTCATGAAGGGGGGGGGGGGGGCGGGGGGGTGGAGGGGGGGAGAAGAGAGAGAAAAACGACAACGGAAGGGGGCACTGGCGGATTTTGACTTTTGTAAAACTTTGTGGAGTCCCCCGGCCCGAGGTGTTCCCAAGGACAGGAAATCTCCCCGGGCAGTGCGGGGTGGGGGCGGGGAGGCGCTGTGCGGCAAGGGCGGCCGGAGCCCCCCGCTCCGGGCCGAGGGGGCTCCAAACTTCCCCAAAGAGGAGCCTTCCCCAGCAGGGCTGCCCCGGGGAGGTTTGCCAGCAGGGGCCTGAACTCTGCCTCGCTCCATAAATAAATATATATATATATTTTTCCCTCTCAGAGGCGCTCTGCCCTGTAAGCAAAGAGCTTTGGGGCTGCTCTACTCAATCTAAGCCGCCTATATGTTTCTGTGTATCGCTTAAAGTGTAAAATTATGGAAGGAGAAAGGCCTCGGCCCTCACCCTGGGCTGGCGGTAGCCAAAAGCGGCAGCCCGCTCTCCCCTTTGCATATGGCGCGTGCAGTATTTGTAAATATTTTCCTCATCACGTGTATCCAGCGCCTGGGAGCCCAGGGGAGAACCTGCACTGCGGTCACACCTGCGGAGCAGGTGGGAGCGGGAAGGGGCCTGCGCAGCCAGCGGTGCCTGCTGTCCAAAATCTGCTCCCCAGGTGAAGCAGTGGGGTCCAGGCGGGCGTTTGTCCTTCCTTACAAGTAAACAGAGCTCCAGGTGAGCGCCTGTCCCAGTTTAAGGGGCGCTGAAGGAGCGTGGGTCCCTCACAACCAGTACACTGAAAATCAAGGCCAGATTGGGCCTTTAGTTTTCTTTAAGCAGAACTCCTCATTAAAGTCAGTAAGGAGCTCTGTTTTGAAATCAATGGCACATTATGGCCCCAAGTGAGCACTTAAGGGAGAACTATAATTCCTTTCTATTCCATGTACTAACTAACTTCAGGAAATAAAACATTTTTTTGAGGATTTTTTGTTTTTCTTTTTGACTTGAATGCTGTTTCAGCTTGAATATAAAAAGACAGAAATAGAGCAAGATGGTTGGTAAGATTTGTCCTTGGGTCACACTTATGGAGGGGGACAGGGGGGGTAGAAAAGAGATCCCTCGGTTTCAAATCAATAAATATTGAAAATTGCCCTCTCTGTGTGGATGGGCTGGTGGTGCGTCAATTGCAATGCAAGGCGTGGAGTGTCTGTCCCCTGTAGCCTTGGGTGCCCCCCCTGCCCCCCAGGCTTGAAGGAGAGCTGCAGCAAGCCCCTGCCTGTGACACTTCGCGTTCCTGCGATTTCAGCAGCAGGCTCCCAAAGCCGGGATAACGCGAACGGGCGAGGCTTAAAACAAACAAGCGATTGAGGGGGCTAAGCCGCTCGCTCGGGCACACGCAGCTAAACCTTCCTTCGCGGGAGAGGGCGGTGGTTTTTAATCTCGCCTCCAAATTCCTCCCGAGCGGGGGGTCTCCCCTCGGCGAGGGGCGGGCGGCGGAGGTGAGTGGGTGGCGGAGCAGAGCGGAGCGGAGCGGGGCGGACAGGCGAGGCGAGGTGAGGCGAGGTGGGTCTCCGTGCTCGGCAATTGCGCACGGTCCCTTACGTAACCGCCAGCTGGGGATTCCCTGGAGGGGGTCACTTTATTCAACCATTACACGGACCCCGGCCGCCGCCGCCCCGCCGCGCCCGGGGCCGCCGCCGGCCGAGGCTGAGGCTGGGGCTGGGGCTGCGGCGGCGGCTCCGGCTGCGGGCAGCGCGGCGGCGGCGGCGGCTCCTCACAAAATGGCGGCGCCCATGGAAGCGGCGGCAGCCCCAT
The DNA here is from genome assembly GCF_964035555.1 of Netta rufina. NCBI lineage: Eukaryota > Metazoa > Chordata > Aves > Anseriformes > Anatidae > Netta > Netta rufina. Next base: position 174,517,435 of record NC_140123.1, read on the forward strand.
TTTGTGCCCGGCAGAGCCTGTCAACAAAACGCCGACTTGGCCGAGGCTGAGGGAACAGAAGGCGGCGGCTTCGCTCGCGTTACGGCGCGGAGGGAGGAGAGCGGAGGATTTTCACCGCCCTCCCGCCGCCGAGAGGAGACTTTTCTACCAAGTGTGCGCGGGGGGGGGGGGGTGGGCAGGGAGGGAGGAGAGGGGGGACGCCAGCAGCCAGCGAGTCAGCGGCTGCCTCAGCCCGGAGCTGCGGCGCGGGGGAGGGGAGGGGAAGGGAGGGGTAGAGAAGGGAAGGGAAGGGAAAAGGAGGCAGGCGGCGGCCTCGGCGCTGCCCGCAGCGGCTCCGGGGCTCAGCTCGCCCCCGTCCGAGGGCTCCGGGGGCTGCGGGAGTACGGCCCGGCCCGGCGGGGGCTGCCCGGGCGGGAGGCGCTGTTGGCGGCGCAGCCCGGGCGGAGGGGACCGTGCCCGTGGGATTCTGGCGAACCTGTACTGAATGACAGGACGATCTGGCTCCTCGTGTAGCTAACTAGGTCACTGTCAGCACTTAATTACTGTTTGTTTCATTTTAGTGCGTGCCTTATGCATAAACCGGCTATTAGGCTGATGCTTCAAGTAACACTATCCAGCACCAAGGTACAAAATGTCTGTATTGGGCTCTGATCTTGTGATGCCAGCTCGGTAATAATTGCTGTTTTACATTAACCATGTCTGCCTTTCCGTAGCTTGCTTCTTTAGCCTGTACCTGGAATAGATGGAGATCCCATACGATATGGCTGCAATTTGTATTATACCACCTGTTTGGCTGTTTTTGTGATGATGGGGGCTCCCCTCTCCTTTGAGGTAGAGGAAGGGTTTATGAATTATGGCTCTTTTTTTTTTTTTTTTTTTTTTTTCCCTTATTTACCTGATTTAATACTGCATGTGTTTTAATTATACCTAAATAAAAGCATTAACCTATTTTATCGTTGAAGTGATAACTATTAATGTGCTAATATTACATTAGTATTTTAAAATTAGAAATATAGCTTGTTGCATATTAAAGGCTCAAGGATGAAATGTAGGTTAAAAGAATTTTAAAAAATCCTGCTGCTTTTTTTTAAATCAATTTATTGATCTCTGTATAGTACCTGTCAATGCATTTTGAATTCATTTAATTGTAAAATAAAATCTGTATTATTATAAACTGTTTATGAAAGTTAATATATACAATGGATTTTGGTGTGTAAATATTACGTGTGGAATCAGCGTAGTTGCAGACAGTACAGATCCAGTAATTGAATTGTCACTGTTCAGTAGTGGTGGTGTCTTTTTTTGGGGGGAGGTAGGGGGAGGAAGTGTTTTTTTTTTTTTTTTTTTTTTTTTAAGTACAACTGTGTCAACAATTGTTGTATTCTAGTATCTGTATCCCATGTTGCAGTTTCAAGCTTTTTTTTTTTTTTTTTTCTTTCCCCGAATCTTTAATATTAAATTCTGTGCCTATTACCTGTCTGCCCAACTGTTACTATCCAGAGCAGGCCACAATTGTTCTTGTCAGTTGCCCACTAACTGCATTTGCTTTCTGGTGGGTGAAATATTCTTGCTCATTTCCATTTTCATTTCTGTTGTGCTGCTGTTGAATTGTGGCAACATTACATTTTGATTAGAGTAACTAGTATCACTAGCTGAATGCTACTTACATTAAATAGTAAACTGTAAATCCTTAGAAACAGAAGTTAGTGTATTTTGTTTGTGTGCATGCACTGGTGCATGTGTGTATATATATATATATGTTTATTTTGGAAAATGCATCCTATTAAATGGACGAGAGGAGAGAGTAAATCCCCTCAAGACTGCAGACAGTCATGTATAATGAAGGTGCAGTCTGAAAATAAACACAAGAATTACTGGATGAACACCTGGTAGAGGAGAAAGGGTCAGAAAACCAGTGGTAAATTTTAGTGACATTCATCTCAACAAATGTAAAAGGGCTGAATTTAACCATGTATGTTAGATGTCACTGTTTGCTCAGCTTGCTGTGACAAATGCATCTTTTAACAAGGGGCATTTACTCAGACAGGTATTAGTCCCACCTCTTCTTACCAAATAATATTCTAAAATTATTTATTTCATTTGGGTATGCAAGCCGGTATAAAGATGCTCCTACTTTGTATAGATCACAAGTGGCTAGTACAGTAATGGTACTGTATTAAGTCATAAATTAAAGATCTTTAATACATGAAATTAATGCTAAATATTACAGCAAAGACAGGAAAGTAAATGTACAATATTACAGGATACTTCTGCACACTTGTACAAAATTTCCACTGCAGTTAGTGGAATTTAGCTACTCTTGCAGGTTTGTTTTAGATAATCTTAAAAAAATAATAATAAATAATGATTTTACATTGAAAAAAACAACTTTTTAAGTTCATTCTTTGAATGATACTTCCTTCATAAGTCTATGAATGTGTTATATGCCTTCCTCATCTTATTTTTCAGTTACTACTACTCAGGAAATAAAACAGCTGGAAAAATGGACTTCATAAATACTGTTGTAAATAATCAAGTAAATTGATTCAATACTTCCTTAAATATTATATGTACCTATTGTAATTTCCCAGTATCTACTGTACTTCACAAAGGTCCTGCTGTTGGAGTCAGTGAATTTTATGCTGATCTAAGGCCCAAATTAAAAACACTTCATAGTTGAGAGTTCTTCAGTTGTGCAATGTAGTATGAAACATGAAGCAGGAAAACCCTAAATGCAACTGAAGGAGAAGTAAAAATAAATACGTGAACGCACTCCCACTTGCTTTCAAAACTGCAGTGCTTTTGAAATCATAATTCTTTTGTAGGCCCTGACTTATGTGTTCTGAACACTTGGGCTTGGCAATACTTCAACAGTAAGTGTAGAAAGTTTAGCTAATTCATACCCTTTTCTTACACTTATCAGGCCAAAAATATGTGCTGCATTTCTCAAGTTATCATACCTATAATGCAGATTAGGGCCTGAGTGGTGGAAAATATTCGGAGGTTCTGAGAAACATTGGTCTGCAATGCAGAAGTCACGAATGTCCTGACAGGCAAATTTTTGCATGCTTTTTAAAAACAACAACAAAAAAGGTATTTACACTTAGTAAATGACCTATTTCCAGCGTTACCTTGTGATTACCTGTATGTTTGTGTGATCTGGTGGATGGCACACTTCCCCTGCCACCATAGCTGTACTTGTTTCCTGAAATAGCACTAGTGTGATTCATGTTTCTGGTTGCATGTGTGAAAGTTTGATTGAGATGCAAAACTGAGAGAGTTCTTTTGAATGTTAAAAAGGAACTGTGCTCTGAAATACGGAAACTATCAGGTTAAATTTGGCTCAAACTTTAAGGGCTTTTGTAGAGCAAGAATGATGGTATCACACATTGGTGGGGGAGGTCTAGTTAACATAAAGCAAAAACAAGCCTAATAACTTCATAATGTTTTTTTTAAAGTCTAAGTGATGAAATGCTACTAGCGTGAGAGTTCTCAGTGTTGCAGATCTCCCAGCAATATTTGCTCATCACACAGCACCATCTCATCTTTGTATTTTGACCAATTCAAATGGCAGTAAATGATAGCTAAAAATATGGGGAAATTTCTCCAAGTAAGCAGTTGCCGTAGTTAACTTTTATATAGACATAAATGAAAAGGGAAGTAGTTTGAGCAACTGTAAATATGTGAACAGACAATACATGTGACAATGTGTGCATGTCATTATAATACATGCTGCAAAACCTTACTGAGAACTTGAGTAGTCAATGAAAGAAATACCAATTAAACAACACTTTAAATAAATAACCTATTGGAATTGCCAAATACTTAAAAGCCATGAAAAAAAAATGAATACCCACAGATGCACTTCTGAAGGAGAAAATGTGCTGTTTAGCTATGGTTCTCAGTCTGTCTGTTGGTGATCTACTTGTTATAGACTTGCTTTTACAGACTCCTGATAGGTGAGCAGCATTGCATTGACTGTTGTATTGCTCAGACACAAGGAAGTATTGCTACGTTCAGCTTTAAAAAAAAATCTCAAACAATGCATTGGTCAAATGCTGATGGGACACCTGACTTGAAAATTGCACTTAAAACGTTGGACTGCAGCCATTTAACTACAGTAGTGTCTAACATAACTGGAAAAAAAAAAAAAAAAGCTAGTGAGAAACAGTTTTTGAGGTTGTTTACATATAATGAGCTATCGAATGTAGTCAAGTATCGGTTCCTGTCACTTGCAGTAATATGATAGTATTCAAAGCTCCTAGGGGAATCTATGACTGTTGTTCTCCACATATTACAAAAAATGTTAATTATGCTGAGCTGCTACTATTTCTGAATTTTGAACCCTAACATAAGATCTGTCTCACCTAGAATCTTGTTGCAAATGAAGGATAACCAAAGACAGTTAGCAAAAAGTAAAAGTTGTAGAGTGTATATCTATCATCCTATATGTTCCACCGATTTGTAATGTTGTGGTTTCCAGAGATACCAAGAGCAATTAATGTGCAGAGCTGGGAGAGTCAGGTTCTGAGCTGAGATGTCCTTAACGTTCTACTCAGGGATAAGTGAGCATACTCCCCAAAACTTTCTAACCCTTACCAAGAGTCAAAGTGTAGTTTTCAGATATTAGGGGTAGTAACACTGTCAAAATATGTTACATGAGCTAATCTGCTTAGTCTTGTCCTTATCTAGCTTGTCGGCAGGGTTGAGAAACTGCACACTGAGGAAGGGTCTCTTTTTCTTCTCTGAGGCTCCCTCGCATGTGTCACAGAACAATACAGAAGCTGGAAGAAATTTGTCAGTCCTGCTGAAGAAGGAAAAAGGGTAATCATAGAAACTGTGTGCTCAAGTAAGGGAGTGAGGAAAAAAATGATAGTTTTAGGGGAGTGCAAACACCACTCTGGCATTCTCTCAACATTGTGAGGCGACTTCTACTTCAGATACATTTCCTTAGATGTAGTTATTGCAGCGTTTGTTTCTGTCTTTGGTTGATTCAGGGATACGTAGTACTGCACATGCTTACACTTGATTTGTAATCTGAAGGCTTTCTTTATAGTTTTAAGTATTCGATTTCAGTTTCTAGAACACAAAGGTCCAGTGACGTAAGCCATGTGCTGCACCAGGGACTGTTTGTGGTGTGTTCCCTAACAGTGTAAACAGCAGTGCTGGGTAAGTTTTTGGTACCCCTCAGTTTACAGTGTGGCTTCTCAGAATGAAACTTCTTCCAGTGTCGCTTCATCCATCATCAAGTTACTCTAGTGTTAGTTTACAAAGTCAAAGTAGATCTATTTATCTTGTAATGCTACAAGTTTAGCTAAATTTAAAAGATGATAACAGTGTAGCAAGTCTGTAAGTGAAACCCTTAGGATAGTTCTGCTATTGATCTGCTACCTACATTTTAATAAATCTGGGCTCATTTATCACTTTGCATTAGGAAAATTAAATAATGTGGGTCCTAGTTTTTCCTTCAGAGGCTTCCAAGTTATTAGAGCCTCCACTGAGTTCCCTTTGAATTGTGTTTAGCACTTAGGAAAATGGAGCTGTGTCCTTAATCTGGGTGTCTATGCCACATTTGCAGTACTACACAAAAATTATAGTACGTATTTCATAGTGCCAGTTTCCCAATGTTGTTTAAGTATTGTCCTAAGGAAGCCTGTCCTTTTGCCAAAATATGCTAACAAAACTTTCAAAGATGTTTTTGTGATAATTTTTGAAGTTTGGGTAACTGCCTGGAGGCAAGTTCATATCAGATCAATTTCTTTATTTCTAGAAGAAAACACAGAGATGCTTGATTTTTTTTTCTTTTTTTTTTTTTTTTTCACATGCCAAAGAGTTCTTGACTATAAATGAATATCTGATAGTTTCTATTTGCAAGTGAACATTAAGATTATGCATAATTACACACAGACATTAACATATAAACTTATAAAAAGGGTGAAGAAATGCAGTGCTCATTGCTTAAGAGTTTTTCACGTGTGATATCATTTGTGTGTATTATGATAGCCTGTAATGGTATGATCATACTTCTTAATGTAGGGTCCTTCTGTTTGAGATGAATTTTAAAAAGGGGGGTACAGCTCTGTACCTGCACTGCATTTAAATATTTATCTGAGTAGAGATTTTTTGCTTTTCCTTACAGGCTTTTCTGGAGTAATCGGTAGGAGACTGAATGCTTCATGTATACTGAGTTACCAAAATTTGGAGGTAGTAGCATCACCATCACTGTAACGTTGAGAAAGTTAAGATGCAGAGGAATTCAGTACAAGAATGGCTGCTAATTTGGGCTGTTCTTTATTTAATCAAAGTACAGTTTTAAGGATATAATTTACAAGTTTATTTATGAGTGAAGACAGTTCAGCAGTAGAAGTGCTAGCCATAACTTCTAAGCCAGCTTTAATTCATCTGTAGGCTACACTGTGAGTTTGTTTGTGCATTCTGTCTGCATTATGAGGTCTTTTCTTTTCTAGTGGAAGACTGTTGTGGTGCTCGGAAGCTGCAGTAAAGAAAGCCATGCAGGTATTGTAGATGCTGCCAGGTACTTCAGAGCTTAGTTTCCAGAAGCTCAAATTTGGAACTCAAAAAATGAGGAACGCTTCATGAGAGGCCACCTTCTCAACACAAGACACTCAGTGCTCAGCGTAAATCCCCGATAAAGACAGAAATAGAATTTGGGTATGACCACCAGGAGCAATTTGCTTTACCCTCCCAACATCACCGAGCTCTCCCCTCCCCCCCGAGGCCTGTTCCCTACTCTGTGCCATGGGTAGGTGCCCATCCTTCCTGGCCTGGGTGCCAGAAGAGGGAGCACCAAGCACGGTGGAGCCCCAGCCTTCATTGCACTCCCCACTGCTGCCTCAGGTGGGAGTAACTTTGCAAGGTCCAGTCTGCAGCACTGCAGATTCCACAGGAGTTTCAGCAAGCCTAGCATCTGCTAGCTTCTGATTTTTGTTGTTGTTGTTGTTGTTTCTTTCTTTCTTCCTTCCTTCCTTCCTTCTTTCCTTCCTTCCTTCCTTCCTGTGCATGTGCAGCTTGAGATTCAAAAGCTTTTTGCTTTATCATAATATTCAATCGGAAAACTACCCAAAAGGCATATCCCTGATTCAAACTCTATTCCTCCACAAAATTTCAAATTCTTTCTTCAACGTAAAGAAATCATAGACCTTTTCAAGTACATTACGAGGGCTTTTTCTGTACTTGAGTAGAAATGGGAAGTTTTTTTTTTTCCCCCAGTTTCATTCTTATACTTACCTGGCTCCTTCTTGTTGAAAGTCCCATTTGAACACACCAGCTTGAGGCAGACACCTGACCTGGAAAACTTTATCCCAAGTAGTTTTAAGCTCAGAAAAGCTGTTTCTACAGTTCTTCCTAAAAAGGTGTCTTGGAAGCTGAAGCCCTATTGACATTTAATCCTGCAAACATACCCTAGTAGCCATTTGGCACCGTTTGCATTTATAATCCATATATACAATATGCAGAGTGATTGCGAAATATCTGTACGCTGGGCTCAAACACAAGGAGACATCTATCCTGTGATGTCCTCGGATCATTCCAAGATTATGCTAATTACTCAATAACACTGCCAAGTACAGTGTCAGTATATGAAAGGAGGGTAGCAAGTCCTGATGTGTAATCCCAGGAGTAAAGATGTTCCTCACAAGGGTGATTTTAGTGGTGACTTCCTCAAACGGGCTTAGGACTATGAGTAACGGAAGCAGTTGTGTAGCCCTGGGTATATTCACTGGACCTTCGGTAGTGTCTGAACTGTGTCTCTTTGTCATGCAGAGCTGTGATCACCACATTCTGTGCTACCTGTCACTGTGGTTACAGCATCTCAGTCCAGACTGTCTGGAACAGTTTGATCAACTAACTGGATGTCCTGGGAATATTCTCAAGGGACTACCCTAGTTTGTTATTGTCTGGTGGTTTCATTGCTAACAAAAGCTTAGCCTAGTAAGTACTATCTGATACTTTTTTTTTTTAATTGTATTTATTTTTTTCTTTCATTATTAAAAAAATTGCCTGGTGGATGGCTAGGGACTATAATATTAAGAGCATTTTGTCCTCATTGTGGTGCTACTGATTTCAGTTTGGTGTGAAAGTGATCGAAGAGCTTTATGCAGCGGTTTGCTTTATTGAAGCAGTCCTTGTCCTGTCCCCATCCCATCCCAGCAAAATGTCTGGGATGTGTCTTGCAGCAATATAATTAGAACACAGAGGGCTGCTCCATGCTCACATGCCTCTCACATGAGGAAAGGAGAAAAAAAAAAAAACAACAAACACAAAACACCATGGTTGAGGGAGAGGGAAGGCTTTCTAGTTTTGTTCATATGGTTTATGTTTATAAGCACAGTTCCTGAAGATTTGAGATTTTTATGGCTTAAAGTTAATAACATTATTCTAGTAAAAAGTCTTTGTTAATATTCCACAAGGTATTCATAAATTACCCTGAACCAAAAGTCTGCTTTGTGATGCAGTTGTGGTCCCAGGGAAGATACAGAAGCAAAGACTTTTTTTGTGTGCTTTTTTGTTTGTTTGTGTGGTTTTTTTTGTTTGTTTGTTTGGTTGGTTGTTTTTGTTAGTTTGTTTGTTAGTTTGTTTGTTTTGTTGTTCTTTGTTTCTACTCATGTCAGTGGCAAGTTACAGTTCCTCAGTATAGAAGCCAGTGAAGCTGACTTCTTCTGCATCCCTGCAAGTGGTTCATTGCCAGCTGAAGAGAAACAGACAGTATTCAAACAAATCCGTTTCAGCACCTTCAGTATTCTTTAACATGTTTTCATGGAAAGTGCGGGGATGTGATGTTTGCAACAGATCTTCCCCTGCCCTGGTAGATGACAAAACTCCACTACAAATGATATGCTGTGCAATCATTGTGGCCTTCTAAAAAGCTGTCTGGAAGACCATAGCTCTCCAGGTTAGAATGTCTCCATTTCTGTTCAAGTGTCTTGAAAATGGGCTGTCCTGTCTGATGAAGAAGTTTTTCAAAGTTGCCCTTTCATCATGTGTAACAGCAGAGCACTGCCCACTGGAAGTTAGGACAATTTTTTAAAACCAGGAAAAGCAAAGCCACCAATCACAAAACGTATTTTGGGTTAATTTGTTATTACCTTAGTAAAACATGCTTATCTTCAATAAGGGTAGCAATAAATGATACAAATTCAAAAAAAACACTGCTTTATAGTTGCAAATGCAGCTATTAGAAGTTTAACAGTTGAAAAGGTGGTAGTAAGTGGGCAGGTGCATGTGCCTGGGTGTGGCAGAAAAGAGTACTGCCGGCCAGCTATCTGGGGTGGCACATTTTGAGTGTAAACTATCAAATGTAGCACTGTGCCAGCCGTACTGAGTGTGCCATTCTTTGGGCTGCTGCCCTCCACGTATCAGTAAGAGAACAGGAGCAGCTCCTGTAGCTTTTTCCAGGACCTGAGCTCAAACTCACTGAAGAGGTCTGTGTCTACACTTAAGTCTGTCAGAACTGGGCTCCGGCACCGGAGTGCAGCAGTGCTCAGAAAATGTTGGATCATCTCTCAGAACAGAAGTCCTGGTATTGTGTGCAATGTTTTATGGATGATAAAAGTATCAGGACTTAACTACTGCTAAATAGTTCCCTTTATCATGCTTTGTTCATGTCAAAGTTAATTGGACAAAGCTGCTGCCAATTCACTGCTCAAAAATAGTATAGAAACTTACAAAGAAACTCACCACTTGAGTTTATATTCTGCAGCAGTGTTGCCAATTAATTTTTGATAAGGGTTTGCTATTTTAAAATACTTCATATGTACTTTGAGCTCTAAAAAAGGATTTCTCAGCATTTTCTTTTTGTGGAAATGGAAGAAAAGATAAGATAGTTATTACAAAAATACATATAATCTTTTGTCTGAATGTGTGTTACACACACTTACACATGGTCTTTGGTCCCTGAATTTGGCCATCCAAAGCATTTTCCTGTTCTGTGATGCATTACTTGCAGAAGAAATAAGAGAGTATGCAGAAGAGATGGGAAAATTTCAAGCAGCTGATACTTGTGTTCTTCCTGTGCACATCAGTCACTTCCTAAAGTACACTGCGATTTCAGTATAGCTTAGCAGTGGTTTGCACATTGTTACATGGTTTTAAAATCATCTTATCCATTGCTCTGGTTATTTATCTTACAGACATGAACAATAAAGTTTTGTTGTTTGAATTTCTGCCTGCCTAATTGCAATGAAAGGAGAAGTATGAGCTATGCAAACAGATTTTATTGAAGTATAAAGACAGAGCCAGCAATTTACACAACCTGCAGAAATGACATGTCATTACCACAAACTAGCTACCACAGGAAGTAGCTCTTGAATTGTGTGCCAGATTATGTATTAAGACTCTGCTTACCCCAATCCATAAAATTAATTGGGAGCAAAATATTCTATGCACTTAGAGTCCCTTCAGCCTTTAGGTTGTGGAAGAAAAATGTAACAGACAACTACTAACTCTTGCATTAGACAAGTTTTGAGGTAAAAGCTTCTCAGATTTCCACAAAATATGGAATATAATATAATTTAGCTGGCAGTTGTTTCATGGAGTCACCTTTGAGTCATGAGTATGTGCGCACGCAGTATCCAAATCTCTTGACCAGTGTGGGTTTTGGGGTGCAATCTGCTTTTAGGAACAACTGCAATTTGGGGCAAATCCCTGGTGCTGATAAATAATTTGCATAATGGCATCACTACTATAATAGAGTAGTTGATTTGCCAAGTTAGCTGCTCATTAATTGGTACATAGTTTCTGAAGAGCAATAACAGCTTGATTCAGCACCAGAGCAACTTTTTATAGTTACACACTAAATACTCAAACTCATTTATTCAGACACAAAGTTGTGGCACCACTACTAATTGTCAGTTAACAGCGAGTTATTCAACAATTATTTTAATACAACTTAAATGGGTGCTGCTTCTGAAAAAGAGGATATCATTCACCTTCATCCTCTTCTTCCTTTTTCTTGGCACTAGCATCTGTGCAGCCATATTGCAACCTAGATAAAGATTAATTCAGCTGAAAATTTACAGGACAAAAAAAGTTACCTTTTAAATGTACCTAAGGAGATTCAGTCTGTGAAGAGCAGTGTCAGTTCAAGAACAGGTAGAAATAGGCAGCTTGGGGAAGGCAGGGTTCCTTCTTCCTCTATTCCGTCTTCAAAGTGTCCATTATCCACCCCACTCAGATAAGAACAGCAGGACAAAGCATGCCCCTCTTGTTCACGCTGATTAGGAGGTTGAAGAAGCCTGAAATCGAGGCAATTAGGTGCTGCTACTACTTCCTTGTTGCTGTTTAAAGAGAGGTGTTGGTGAGTCTTCTGATAAATATTTCCTCTAGTTCACTTAGCCCAGGTTCCACAGGCATTTTGAAAGGAGTGCACCTGGCAGAATAGTCAACTGTGCTTTTATTTCTTTGTCAGGGCAGGTGGGGTACAACTGTCATCTTGTGGTATTTACAAGAAAACAGAAATAGAAAGCTAACTTTCATTTTACATGCAGCATGTCCTTGTGGGATGGACAGACAATACAGAAATTAGTTGAAAAAAAAAAAAAACATTTTGCTGATAAACGCCCTATTATATTTTCTTTCTGTTGCCTACTTTCAGCCTGTGTGCCATGGAACACTGCACTTCATCCAAAGATCTAACGTTTGTAGTCTGCAGTCCTTGGAGTTGGAGGGAAGTGGAACCTAAATATCCATGGAGCACCGTGTTTGATGGATTTTTTAAAGACTGAGTTTTGGAAATAAGATTATCTCCTTCAGCTCTTCATTCATGAAGACCTGTAAGATAGAACCTTTTGGACAGTAACACATCTATATTTAAATTTTCTATGCATATATATATTTCTGTTTTTTTTTTTTTTTTTTTTTTTTTTTTTTGTTTTTGTTTTTGTTTTTGTTTTTGTTTTTGTTTTTGTTTTTTTTTTCTATATTTTTGTGGGCATAATTTTTAAGTTGTATACATATATGAAATAAATTCCATGCCTGAAGCAGCGCAAATATGGGTTATTGCTGGAGTGGTTGTGCTTCCCACACATCTTCATGCAAATGAGAGACAAAGGGCACATACCATAGGTGTGAGTTTGGTAAGATTAATGTTTCCAGATGACATGAAAATTGAATGCTGAAGTTCTGTGTTGTCTCCCTTTGAGTCTCTAAACTGCTGCCCTCCCATAGACTCACTGATTTTAATTCCTGGCAATTCTTGGCTGATTTGGCCTTTTTTTCCATCTTCTGCTTTCTCTACCTCTTTTCTGCAATGCTTTGGCACTGCAGCTACAGCACATCAGACTTGAGATTCATGACTTCCCCATAAGTACAGAACAAAGAATTAAATTTATGAAAAGAATGAATTTAAATTTAATTTAAAGACTGAAGGATGAAACTTAAATTATTCCCAAATTATAATTTTATGGTATAAACAGCATGGCTAAATTAATGGAGAAAAAAAAAAAGTATTGACTTTGACTATTTGTTTTCAATTAGGAAACCTCACATTCCCATGTCAATCATATCAAACATGTCCTATGCTTTAGAAAAGCAAGGGGAAAGGTAGCTCTTAACAGCTCACTGTGGAAGTCACTAACCTGATGATGGAAGAGGCTTGGGCTGGAGCCCAGCAGCAACATCAGCCTCACCACCTCCACTGTTTTCCTTCAACAACTAGGCACTTGACTTCAGCAGAACAACCCAACTGCTCATCATGTGTTACAGTTCCAGTACAGGTCCTTGAATTGTTGCAAGCCTTGGAAAGCTCCAGAGTAACAAGTCAAATGCTTCTGCAATATGAAGTGACAAGAGTTGCCATGCAGGTTAGGCCTTGGGACAGGCTCAAAGTACTCAACTAAATCCATGGTTCCTCTTGTAAAACCCTTTTTTATTATCACAGAAAGAAAATATATACATGATTTACAGCAGAGGACATGGAAAGTCAGGAATGGAGATAAAGAGACAGGCTAACTTCTTTATCCTTCTTAAAAGTAATAAATTCAGATTTTAGTTACAAAGTCCATACTCTTTCAGACCAGCTGTTGTACTTCACACATTGGAGAAACACAGGATAAAGAACTTAGTGTTATAATAGAATTTCTTTTTCACCGAACTTCAGTTTTCTTCTAAAACAGCTCCTGGTTCAGCACTTCATGTAAAATCAAAGGAGCCAGAACTGCTGTGGCTGAATTGGGAGGGCAGCAGCATGTTTTTTCTCCTAAATGTAGTCATCGATGCCCTCTACACAACTGGCATCTTTTAAAGATTTCACTTGAAATGGTAAAAATCCTTTCATTTTGCTTACCTTTTCTCCAACTATTTTTTTAAAGTGTTGCCAATATAATGCTAGAAAAAAAAATCAGAAAGAACTCATTGGTAGATATGGAGTCACTGTTATGTTAAACATAATTATTTAACTGATACCAAGCTCTGTTTTCACACATATTTTATTTCCCTATTTTAGTGAATTTTATCTATTTATCTATTATCTAAAAATGTATCTTAGCTTTATAGTTATGAAATTTACGTTAACATTATGGGATTATTCATGTGGAAAGTTCTGCACACAGATAACATGGCTTAAGAATTCAAACAGTTCCTGGTAGAGACTGACTATATTTGTTATCTGCTGGACATACAATTCAGATTAAAATACGATGTACTGATTGGGGAATCTAAATGCTACCGCAGTAAGATTTATTTTTTATTTATTTACAGATGAGTTTAGCCATCAATTGAAGTTTTAAGGAAATAATAGCACCTGGATTTAAAGTGGTTAACAAGGTTTGAGAGAAAAATCAAAAAATTTTACATGGCTCTTCCCATGAACCTGGATGTGTTTTTCAGTGGCAAAAGGCCATACAGACTATATTCCCACTTCTTGCTACAAAGCCCAGATTTGGTATCCTTTAACACTCACAGTATGGTATTTGTAGATGAAGAGAACAAAGGGAGCATTCTACACTTGAAAAGTAACCCAGCTTCCAAAGAAATGGGATTTCTCATCTGAAGGAAAAGGAAAATCTGAGCCCTGATGAAAAAATGAACATCGGGGCTGCATAGTATCCAACTTGTAGGTGAAGAACTTTAAATGTACTATCCTGCCCCAAATATTCCTGAAGCTTGGCTGTAATGCTTGAAAGAGCTTTCTAGTAGTCAATCAGTCAGCGGGAGAATCTGCAGTTTCAACTTAGATGTCAAGCCTACGTTGTTAGAGAGACAGGATAATTGCCCTGGGATAGGAACAGCAAGAGCCAAGAGTGAGTGGGACAGCTTAGCCTAGTGAAAACATCTTGCAGAGAAGAGGACCGTGGAGCTTTTTAAAGCTGGGGCACTTGGTACTGCTGTCAGCAGGAAACTATTTTACATGGGATTTATAGCCTATGGTGCTATCCTGATTGGTGTTTATGTTCTTTCATTTAAAATATGACATGGAATCCTTCTCAGAAGGAAGAGTTGTCCTCTTGCTTCTAATCTATTAGCTGGGAAGCTACAGTCCTCACTAGAGAAAAGCTTCTATTTTAAGTGAGAGACTACATCTGTATTCACCTTGCAGGATATACACAGGCCCTACTACTCAACATCAGAGAATTTTTCCCCATTTGTGTAAGCTATGAGACAGGGAGCGCTCCAGACCAGTTGCTGTCAGTGACAATGCTGAGATGGAGAGACCTGCTACAGTAAATTTCAGACAAGTAGTAAGTTGCTTTCTGTTTATTAGACACTCAAGATGTGCACGTGCCTCTACAAGTCTTCTCCAAAGACTACTTTTTGCTTAGCATGCCCTACAAGGTCTGGCCCCTGTCCCCTTCTGTGTGAACAAGGAGCCTTAACTGCCTTAGAAGGTGATGTATTTCTGATATATGTTCAGTCATGATTTTAAAACAAGGAAAGATCAGCAAGTTGAACAACAGAATTACAAACCCAGAACATGGCAAAGACATCAAATTCAGAAGTCAGTGGCCACAAAGAATAGTCAGGAGCTGTGCACTGGCAAAAGCCTTAATCACTGGATCAATTAGAGACCATTCTCCTAAAAAGTCCTACTTTGAGGAAGCTGTTCTAACCCTCACTATATCAAGACTTCTTAAGCACATGAGATTACCGAGGAAGATCATTGGCAAGTGAAATACAACAACAGGATGCCATCTCCAGAACTGTTTCACCTGATAAAAGCCTACATGAAGTGACTGCAAACACATTGGCTTTCTCATCCTTGACACTGATGAGGCCTGGAGGAATTGTGTGCTCCTCAGACACTGATGTGTCTGAGGATAGGACTTAACATGGATAGGACTTCTCTGCTCATCTCCAAACCTAGCACCAACAACCTGAGAAGGTCTCCTTAGTCTCCATCTCCACTCCTAACCTTATCAGAGATGACGAACACAACAGGCCTTGGTACCACATGTTTCTAGCCTTCTCACACTCATATCCCATTTCTCCTCAGAATAGGTTACAAGCCGTTTGCATCAGGGTCACAGTATTTCTCAGTGCTACATCTGTGTTAAAGGAGGCTTCTTCCCAAAATTGCCTGTGGTAAGTGATTGGGATATTCAGATCTTGAAGGCCAAGTGAGGCTTCTGGTGTGAAGACAGTAGAAATGCAATTCATTCTAGGGAACACTGGATTCCAGACACTTATCTGTACTTGAAGTATGGATTAAGTGGGGGGTGAGGGGGTGGGGAAATAGGGGCTGTAGTCTGATGGACCTATTACTTGTGAACAAACTGCCTGGGGTTGTGAAGGTTGAGGGCAGCTTTAGATGTGATGGCCATGAGATAGTATAGATTAAAATTATGAGAGAAGTGAGGAAAGGAAATGGTAAAGTTCAAAGCCTGGAATTCTGGAGAAAAACTTTCAGCTTGTTCAGGGATTTGCTTGTCAGGATCCCATGGGAAACTGCCCTGGAGGTCAAGGAATCCTGGTACAAGTAATTGATCTTCAAGAACAGCCTCCTCAGAACACAGAAGTGAACCACGCCAAATCACAGAAAGTTAAAGAAACGTGGTACTAGAGCTGTATGTATGGATGAAGAGGATGTTCTTGACTGACCTCAAACACAAAGGAGAAGCATGCAAAAGGTAGAAACAGTACCAGGATTCCTGGATGGAATATGTAGACATTGCCCAAGTCTGCAGGGAGGGAATTAGGGAATTAGCCAAAGCTCAGCTGGTGTTGCAATAGCACAGGATGTGAAGGGCAACAAAAAGGGCTTCAGTAAGTATGTTGGCAGCTAAAAGGAAGCCTAAGGGAAACATGGGCCAAGTATTATATGTGTCAGGGAACATAGAGACAAAAGGCATAGAGATGGATGACGAATTCAGTGCCTTTTCTGCCTTTTGTTTCATTTTGTTTTGTTTTGTTTCACTGGTAAGATTTAACTTCAAACCTGAGGCTAATAGCAAAATTTGTGGGAGTGAATCCGTAGCCACAGCAGAGAATGAATGAGCACTTAAGCCAACTGGACATACACAAGTCCATGGGAACAGATGGGATGCATCCAGGGGTGCTAAGGCAGCTAGCCATGCCACTGCGAATCTGCTGACCATCAGCTTTGACATATTTTGGTGATAGAGATGGTCCCTGATGGATAGAAGAAAAAGGCAAATGTCACACTCATCTTCAAGATGGTTGAGAGAGACAGTCCAGGGAACTACAGGCCAAGAAGTCTAACCTCAGTTTCCTGGAAGATTTCCTCCTGGAAACCACTTCTGAGCTCATGAAGGGCAAGAAGGTGATCAGATGCAGGCAGCATAAATTTATGAAAAAGGAAACTGTCCCTGATCAACCTGATTGGCTTCCAAGGTAAGGTGACTGGCTCTGTGGACAAGGGAAGAGTAGTGAATATTGTTTATTTTCACTTTAGCAAAGCTTTTCCCAAGGTCTTTGATATTTTCCTAACAACTAAAATGGTGAGATATGGACAGGATAAGCAAATGATAAGGTGGATGGAAAATTGGCTGAACTGCCAGGCTGAACGGGTTGTGATCGGCAGTACAAAGTCCAACAGGCAGCTGGTTGCTAGTGGCAGTACCCCTCAGGGACTGATTCTGGAGCTAATGCTGTTTGATGTCTTCATTGTTAATGATCTGGACCATGGGAGAGAGTGCACTCTCAGCAAATTTATGGAAGTTACCTGCCTGCAGGGGAACAGTTGATATGCCAGAGGGCAGGGCTGTTACTCACAGGGACCAGGACAAGCTAGAGGAATGGGTTGCCAGGAGCCTCACCAAGCTCAGCAAAGGCAAATGTGAAGTCATTTGTTGGGCATGGAAGAACCCCTTGCAACTGCACACGGTGGAGGTCAACGGACTAAAGAGCAGCTTTGTAGAAAGGGACCTGGGGTCCTTGTGGACATGATAAGCATGAGCACAGCTGGGGCAAACAAGGCCAACCACATCCTGGATTATGGTATCAAGTTATATAACCAGCAGGTCCACAGAAGTAATAATTCCGCTCTATTTGGCACTTGTGAGACTGCTTCTAGAATACTGTTTTTGGAAAGACATTGACATGCTGGTGTGAATGCAGCAAGGTGTCACCAAGATCACACAGGCTGGAGCACAAGTCTATGGGGAGGTTGTGGTAGGGAGGAATATAGAGAAGATATCAAGCTTTTCTAGGAAGTGTTTGGTGATAGGAGAAGAGCCAAGTGTGAGAGCACAAGGTGCAATATTGGAAATTCTGCAGGAAAATATTTTCACCATGAAGGCAGTCAAATGCTTGAACAGGATTTTGGTAGACTTGAAGCCTACATCCTTGGAGATATACAAAGCCTGACTGAGTAACTTGCTTTAGTTAGAGATACTTTGAATGTGAAATTGGACTGGGTGACCTCCTGAGATCATTTCCAGGAGAAATCGGAGAGATGAAAGAGAGAGCAGCTGATGGCAACGGTGTGCCACTGCAGATCTGCTAGAACCCTGTGCCCTCAGAGAGCTCAAGTGTCAAAGGTGAGGCACATTTTAGTGCCAAAAGATGAGAGATGAGTTTAGAATTTGAAGACAGCATCTTTCAATGTAGAACCCTAAAACCTGGCTGAATCTCTTTTTGAGTCTGGCTCTTCATACTGAACTTTGAAAAGCATGGCTCTGTATTCAAAGAGTTCATGTTTCTCTACTTAAGAAAAGACCCAAGAGGTTGATTAATCAGGGTTAGGGTTAGTTTGAGAGACATTCTTCTTTCTATTGTCCTCGGATGAGACTGGAGATAGTAGAAAGTGGCAGATGGGTTGGAGTAGCCCTGTTCTTTTCAGGACTGTAAATTGCCATTTTCCTTTGTGGGTTTCTTATCTGCTTAATAGTTAATGCATACTTGTCTGTTGATAGCTAGTGTGCATGACTGCAGGTGTCACCTATTTGGAGTTAGATCATAGTTGCCCTCTAACTGGTGTTAATTCGTATGTTCCAAACACTCTGCTTAACTTCAGCGCTAGCAAAACTATAGGAGAATGTGGCATTGCTTCACTCACAATGCTCTGCAGGGCTGTATATGGAGCTGTGCATTACAAGAATAGTATGAAATGAAAAGCTGACTTTTATCAGTCACCTTATTATTATCTTCCTGTTAAAAAGTGTGCACATTCTAAACAGTGCCTGGAAAAAATGCCAGCTATCTCCTTATGATTGTGATCAAATTCCATTAATTTTATAGGAAACAGTATGAACCTATTTCATGTCCCATAAAAAAATTAATGTACATGATACATATTTTAATGGAATATATGACTTTTCTTTCTCCTGGTGTAATCATTGACAATTTTGCAAAGTAGATACGGATCTCTGATTTGGCAGCAGCTTCCATAGGTATAGGTAACAGGACGAATATATGGGAGTGGATAATTACAACCCTTATCTTAAAGAAAAATGCACAGCATATTTTTAACCTTTGATATCTAGAAAACATTACTTGGATTTTGTCTTAAATCTAGCATTCCATCATTAGTTTGATAAAAATAGGCTCTGTTTATGTGACAAAACAGTTAGAATATAAACCATCTTTTCCTTTCCTCAGTAGTTTTAACAAATCCACACACAGACTTATATTTGATTAGAAATATTGGGAAGGGGAAAATGGGATTTGCCAAATGGGAAAAGAAGAAAATATTTATCAGCTTTCAACACTTGGATTAAATTATATCATGCTCTGTAAGAAAAAAAAAATGTGGCTGCTCAGTTTTGTTTTAGAAGAGGGTCTGTGATCCGAAAAAAGCATAACAGTTCCAGCATGTCTATTAAAAGCGTCACTCATGCTGGTCACAAGAACTTGTTTGTACAAAAGAAGCTGTAACTAATGAGTCTCTTAGTTAAGAAAATATTTTCTTTTAAAATATCTTAGAAAATTCAAGATCTGCACATTTTATAAATCTGTAGTTTAAAACCTATGGTACAATCTGAAAACTGTCAAACACATAATCTTAATGTGCCAAGACTTTGATTATATAGAAATTAGTTCATGGTGATTATATATAAATATTATAAATGATATATATGCATATATATGGTAAGTGTATGCATGGTATAAAACATTAAATCATAACATTATTGGAAAAAATATAGCACTATACTGGAGATTTTTAATAATAGTAATAATAATAATAATAATTCCTTCCTACCTTTTCTTTCTTTCCTTTTTTTTTTTTTGGGGGGGGGGGGGGGTACATTATCTCAGTATAATTTCTGCCATTGTGATGTCTCTGTAGGATCATCAATAGTTCCTCTAAAATGAGAACTAGAAGATAGTCTATATTAACTACTAGTTTACTTGATCATGTCCCTAGCCTTCAGTCAAACTCATTGAATTTCTCTCCTGTTTTAGAGTGGGTAGAGGCAGCTGATAGGCCTGGAGTCATAGTCAATGGGGATCTAGTCAAACCAGTCAATATTGTCCAGAAAGTGAGTCAACTCATTTTAAAGCAAGCATCTACTTTTAGTCAGATGAATCACTCTCCAGACACCACAGATGTAGGTATATCAAGCTGGATGAGATGGATCCCACCCTTACATTCCCTAGACGTTTCTGCTCATGTGTTTCAGACTGAACTGAAACACTTAACAAAGAAGTTGACATTGCAGCTTGCATTGCAGTTGCAATTGTGCCTACTACAGGCTCAGCCTTACCGAGATAGCTGTAAGTCACCAGCTGAGCATTGCCAGCTGCATACGTGAGCTCTGCTGTACATAACCCTTCATGCTCCATACACGAGCCTTCTGTGCTTTCAGCATTTAAATGAAACACATTCCTTTGGTATTTTTACCAAAAAGTGACTTTAATAAAAGGCATATTTACACCTCAGAAAGCTTGCTTTCTAACTAGCTCCAGAACTTTTAAATCAAATTGCCCAACTGGTTATAAAACAAAGAAACAATCAAAAAGCAACTAGACTAGATATACTTCCAGTTACTTAGGAAACATTTAGGTCTGACCGATTTACCCAACTATGCCATTTTGGTTCCATAGGGTTTGGGTGCTTTCTGAGACCTTCTAGAAGGCATTGCTTCCAAATGTTTTAAGAAGCCTACCACATATATATTGGATACAAATTCTGATTCAACATCATTATATAATGCATGCTAAATTCTGTGTATGATGTGAATTTTCTTACTGTCATGTGAGAAGAGAAACAGCCTCATCTTATTGTTCTGGGCCTCCTACCACTATG
This sequence comes from Netta rufina, assembly GCF_964035555.1. Classification (NCBI taxonomy): domain Eukaryota; kingdom Metazoa; phylum Chordata; class Aves; order Anseriformes; family Anatidae; genus Netta; species Netta rufina. The sequence goes on from NC_140123.1 coordinate 174,538,094, forward strand.
CCCCTTCTAAAAAAGAGAGAAAAGCATTGAACAATTGTGTTGATGCTATGAATATGCTTTAGATAAAAGACAGAGGAAATACAAGTCTGATGGATCCATGATCTTAGGAAAGGGTGAAGCAACACTGAACACGCAGATGGAGTAGCCCTTAAAGGCTTTACCTTGCACATTGGAGAAGTGCCATGAGCATGCAGAGGCAGTATGAGCAGGTAACCTCTACTGACTACTGTTTGTTTTGCATGAATAGAGAAAGAAATCAGCAACAACATGAAATTTAAGGAATTTGTATTCTGTCATTTTTTGTTAATTATGTTTGAAGTAGTATGACATGTGGATAGCAACTTTTCGTTCCTCCTGAGATGTCTTGAGTGTCATGTAGGAATGCTTCCACCCCCACTTACTCCAAGAGTGAAGTCCTCGAGACTGGTTATTTCTTCCTCTGATCCATATCCCTCTGCATACTTCTGTATGCCCCGTGCCTGAAGGAAGTCACAGCCCCACGTGAAGTGCTGAGGCTTCCTCAGCAGTGTGGGAGGCAGGAGTGGGAGTGCATTTCATGGAAACCTCTGATCATGAAGCTGCCTGAGCAAGCCGGTTGGGAATGGCTGCATTCCAGGGGAGTTTCCTAATTGCTGTGCCACTGGGGCATGCGGGGGAGCATATCCCAGCTCGTGCCAAAACCTCTTGACTCTATCTGCCTTTGCCAAAGCACTGGGCGAGTGGTTGTGCTTGAGGAATGATTCGTCCCTGCAGGTGAGGCAGGGAGGGAACTTCCTGTTGTGGGGATCTCATTCAGGCTTAAGGGGTGAGCTATAAGATTTCAAGCTATGTCAAATAATAGGGCTAGGATTCCTTGCCTTATGGCAAAATTTTAGGTTCACAGAGACATAAGTAATCTAGTGCCAATAGGCCTCTCAACTGGTGAACCTCTGCAGTGCCTTTGAACATGCAAGAACTGGTGCCAAATAACAAAAATGTGTGGTATCTCAGCCTTGTGCCCAGAATAACAGGCTAAAACATTTTTTAGGCTTGCAGGGATTTTTTTTTTCCACTGCATGAATTCAATAATCTGGTTTTGCACCTGTGACAAGCTGATGTGCTGCTTGCCTCTTCCCTGTCCATTAGCTAATTACAATTTGAAAAATGTTCTTGTACAGTGTCCTTAACTTGGGTTTTATAATAAGTAAACATTGCATCCTGTTTACACTACGACATTCAGTAAAACACAAATATTGATGATTTGTTCCACATTTTGTTGGGTTGTATTACATATACACAATATATTTGAAGATAATTTCATTAAAACAATTTGTTACCATGATTTAAGCAAGACTGCAGAGGTTCTTTGTCCACAATTTTGGCTACTTTAGGAATTTGTCTTCTTCCCAGAAATAGATTTGAAAGCTAGAAAAAATGAGATGGAAGGTGAGTTGCATCTTCTTTGCTGACTATCTGTCTACATCCTAAAGGAATTAATTTTATGAAGACAGCAGCTTGCTTACACCAAGTAAATAGTTTTATGGGGAAAAATCTCATATACATAGGAATAAAAGGCATGCCAAGTGCCAGTATTAAAAAAGTAAAGTTAAATTCCAGTAGCAGAAGAGTGATCAATTTTAAATTGTGACTACCAGTAGTATATCCATCTTCAAATCAGGATATCAGACAGAATTTATCACATGTATTACTGAACGAGATCCTATGGTGTTTGTTAGCTGTGAGACCAAAATAGATAACCTAGCAGTTTCTTCTATCTCTAAAAACTTTGACTCCACATCCAACAAAGAGCTACTAAAAGGAGAAAATTCTCACAGCAAACTAGGTTTTCCTTGCTGTGCTGTATGTGGCTACAGTCTGCTAGCTGGACCTGATGGAATAACTGATAGCAGTAGGCTACTATCATCACATTGCAAGCTTCAGTTTTGGTGAGACACATGCATTTTCTGACAGCTGATAAATCTTGGGATTGAGACACCTTTTTTACCTTTCTCCACCAACTGTATATTCATCTGCCACATCCTTCCCAACTTTTGCCAGTTTTCTCTAATCCCTGTCTGTGGATCCTAATCAATTCCAATTCAATTTTCCAGGTTATTCATTTGGGCCCTAATTTCTCTCACTTTTTTTTTTTTTTTTTTTTTTTTTTTGGTAAATTGTTGTCTTGGAGCTGAAGAATCTTCTTTACAATCACTTCCATTTCCTCCAGTAACATTCCAGTCCTTATCTCTATTCTTACCTAGCCAAACCAAGCTGATTTCCTCTTTGCACCTTATCGTATCTCCTTCCTCCTGCTCCAACCTCCAGCCTGTCTTAGCAGCCTTGTTCAGTCTTACCACAGCTGACTTGTCAGGTCAGCCAATATTTGCTCTATAGAACATCTCTTCATGATATTTTATGCCATTTTGTCTCCTTTCCTATACCCCTCACTTTTTTCCTGTATCCTTCACTGATCACATTATGTACTGTACTTTTAGGATCTAATTCAGCTATGAGAGAAGGAAGGAGAGGCCATACCAAGTACTCAATGTTGGATAAATGATAGTATGAGTAGCCTCCAAAGTTTCTGTATAATCACTAGAAAAAATGTAAACTCCTTCAAAGAGGTGATTCAAGCAAGAAAGACAGCTCCTTGAAGTAGACAGTGTGAGTGCCCCTTGATATTAAAGTTATCAGAGTAACTATAAGCAAATACGGCACTTCCTCAGTAGACAGAAGCAGCTTCTTAAGGGTAGTCTGCTCCTGAAGTTCTGTGGTATTATTTCTGAGATCTTCAGTATTCAGCTTAATCTGAAATACCAGGCAAATGTATCTACCAATAGTGATTGTATAAAACGTTGTCTGCTACAGAATTTTTTCAATTTTATGCAAATCTAAATACCAGTACCCTCTTACTTATTTATGACTGAAATCTTAGAGTCACGATCATAACTCTTCGCAGTGGAATTGGTATCGTCATTGGTGACACAAGCAGTAGTCCTCTAGGAATGAATAAATAGACTGGCCTTGTGTCTCGCATAATGAATATGCTAAGTAATTCTTGAGTGACTCCACCTAAGTATGATGGAATTTAGTTCTTGAATCACTGTAAGAACTAAATAAATGTCAGTGTGTTGAATGTTGGGATCCAGCTCTCAAAACCATGTTTTCTCCTGGGGAAAGAGTAGAGCAGTTAAATAAAGGAGTACAGAAAAGAAGAAAGAGAGTAGACATGTTTTCACTTGCATGTCTCATTTAAAGCTTTAATATGTTTTAATTAAGCGGGAGATCTAAAATCAATATAGCAAGGTAGTATGTAATAAGGTGTTGTTTGCATAGCTCACAACTAGTGAGGAAACTATTTATCCTGGTCTCTTAAAGAAGTAAGGCTTGTGAAATCATGCTGTTCACCCATCAGTACCAGCCCACTCCCCAAAAAAACATTTGGGCAGTTTCAAACCTGCACCACAAGTAGAGGTTTCATGTATACCAAGTTTCTAGGGGTTGTGTAGAACAGACAGGGAGGTGGGCTTATGCTGGGAGCTGTTTTGTCAGAGAACAGAATAGGCTGTAAAATCACAGCCTAGCCCTGAATCTGCTGTGAAAAACTGCACCAGCTCTGCTTGGCCCAGTCTCTGTCTCCTTTTGCTTCTTCCTACCCATCTACTCCAGCTGTCACCTGGAGGCTCTTACCTGGGAAACTTCCCTGCTCTTGTTTTCATGTGTTTGTGTATATGTTCTTCTACACAGATAAACCCCACCAAGGGAATGGCTTCATATCAGTTCCTCTATTACTGAACATAGTAAAATCCGTGTGAATACTATGACCAAAGAAAACCTGAATCAGATTTTGTGCCTTCCAAGATGTTCAGTCAATCAGGCTTAAGACACAAATCCAAAGGAAAGCAAGTTTCTTTAGATTGATTTTCACTGAACTGTGTTTTAATTAATCCAACTTGCAACTTTTGTTTCCAGCAGGACAATTACTATGCACTAGAATGACAGCTTCGGTATCCTTCTTCTGGGAGATGATCAGCTTCATTATTTAAACAATCAGAGGAAATCTGGGGCTAGCAAATCTTAACTCTATACCGAATTAGAATACCATGTTCAGTTTTAGACACCACACTAAGAAAGAAGTGAACCAGCTGGAGACAGACCGGAGGGCAGTGACAAGAAAGATCAGATGTGTAGAAATTATAATCTAAAAGAAAAAAAATGAATAAAATAGGTTAGTTTAGTCTGACACAGAAAAGAGAGTGAAGACGTAACACAAGAGGTTGCTCCAAGAAGAAGAGAACAATCTATTTCCCTTGCCTATGTTTGATAGAACAAGAAGTAATAGGCTTAAATTACAGCAAGAAAGATTTATTTTAGAAATTACAGAAAACTTTAATGGTGAAGATAGGGAATAGATTGCTTGGCAAGCTTTTGGAGTTTCCATCTCCATTGGAGATCTGTAAGATCTGAGTACTTGAATAACCACTTCCTCGAGGAAGAAGGATGGATTAGGTGTCTTCTAGAGGTCCCTCCTAGCTCTACTGTGTATTTTACTATAGTAGTAAAACTGTAGTTTACAAGATAGGCTTCCCGTATTCCTTTTATGCTGTCTCATCATTGTCTTCAAGCAGTGATAAAATCCTTCTGTAGAAAAGAGAGTAAACAATGCTATTACTCCTGTGATCTTGTAATGAAAAATGGAAATACGTCTTGGAATAAAGTACTTTTTGATATACCTTCATTTAGATAATTGCACAGAAATACTTGGAAAGTTGGCTGTAATAGAGGAAAAACATATAATGTGATAAAATTCATTTGTTTAAAATTACTTTTTCAGCACCTGTTACTGTTGTACTGAATGATATCACTGTAGATCACTCATGTGGGAACCTCAGAAATCAATTGAATGAAATTGCCCTAATTGCATTCAGAATACTAAATATAGTTTTAGATTTTTATATTATCATTCCTTCTGTTTCAAAGATTTCATTTAACTGGAAATATTAGAAGTAGCACTTTAGTTCTCAAAAATTATATGTATAATATGAAATCCATTAAAAAAATAAATAAATAAAAGGAGAACGTGTACAAATTTCAGAGAGAACTTTAAAAATCCATGTTACAGTCTTTTTGCCTGAATCCTCCAGAATCAAGTGGTTGGGCTGTGGAGGCTGACTCCACAGTTATAAATCACTGTTCTCGAACACATACTTCTGACACTGGGCTTTGAATCTGTTTGTTTAATTCTGGACAGTCTTTATTTATTTTTTTTTTTCAGTTTGCATTATAACTTGAATTCAGTTTGTTTGCATTTCTGTCACATCGCTGGGGATGTGACAGAAATTTGACTCTTCTATTTCTTGAATATTAGAATTTAAATAGTTTACTCCATTCAGCTGTGGAAAGTCTTCTTTGGTCAAAACCAGGAGCAAACGAACTGGTTTAAATTCAGCACAGCAATATCCACCTCAAGGCACCTTTGCCGGCTGCTGGGATCCTCTTTCCCTGTTAGCTGCTGAGGCCTCGGGAGGGCTTGCTCCCTGAGGAAGGCACTGTCAGCAGCCCCAGCTGAGCACTGAGCCGCACCTGGTGCTGCTGAGCCCTGCTGGGCTCGGCCCTGGGGCCCAGGCTCCTGGGAAGCACTGTTCTTCCCCTGTTTTTTCTGACAGAGACCCTGGGAGACCACCGGCCCTACAGGCTCCAGATTTATGGCACGTGGCCTGAAGGTGCCTGCCAGGATGCCTCACCAAGCCCAAGGCTTACTTCAAACCTCCCTTTCACTTCCTCCTTGGTGTATATGTATGTGATGGGACCAGATATGTAACATGGATATATGTACATGGTGTGTAATCCTCTTCCACTGTTAAAGTAGCTGTGGGGCCTACACAGTAGGTAAGGCTTAGAAACATTGCCTGAAGCATAAGAAGGGCAGATGGGAGACTTTAGTTCAATGCTACCCCAAATCAAGAAAAGATACTGTTAGGGAACAGGTATCTTACCCTAAATGTCCTGCTTGTTGGGAAAGGTGGTTCAGCTGGGACTGAACACAAAGTAAACACTTGAAAGTACCACACATGTAAACATTGGACTCGGAATCCTATGCTCTTGCAGATAGGTCCCTTAGATGTCAGCACAGTATAGGGTTATCTGAAGTTAACTGAAAGTGAGACTGGTCAACTATTGGAAGCAGTCTGGCCTCCATAGAGAGGAGCTCTGTCCATTAAATTTATCAGCAAAATGTTCCAGCCTCTCAAACCCGTGTCACTTCTACTGCCTGAAGGTGATTACTTAAAACAAGCTCACTAGCACCTTGCCACTGGTATTTTTCAAACCACAACCTGCAGCAAGTTCCTTATAACATGTTAAAACACTAAGTGTTTAACAAGACAGAAGTTCCTGCATGTCCATAAAATAGGATGAACATCAGCCATGCATACTGGGAATCCGCACCATTTAGCAGCTTGGTGACATACTTAAATTCCTTGTGGATCTAACTCGTAAGAACATATGTCCACATGAAAGACACATGAAAATGACAACAAGTTTAATAAACAGTCAAGTGTTTAATTGAGAAGCCCAAAATGAAATAGTTGTAAGAAGGAAGAGCCCTGACATTTCTGTAGCATTTTTAAAACCAGCACCTCTGTTCTGAGCATTCATATTCTCTAATGGAGATCAGGCACATATTCAAAATGGTTTTACAGGTACATTTCCTTACATTGAATAGACACAATGGATTTTAAACAGTTTCATAGCAACGGATGGTTCATGATGGCCATTAACCTAGATAAGTGAGTATCAGTTTGGTGCATCCTTAATGGTCCATAATGGTCTGTGGGTAAAAAACTCTTTCTCTTCATCTGTTCCTAAGAGTTTTGTTGTATTTTTTTTTCAAGATTTTGTTTTGCAAAGCAGGTTCATGTGAATTTTTGCATTCGGGGAAAAAAATGTGAAAAACAAGGGCTTTATAGTAAAAGCATTTACTACAAAAGAGATTTATGTTTCTCTGGAACATAGCACCCATAAGCATATCCTAGCATGTAATCAAAACTTTTTTTAAAAAAAAGTTGAACATATACCTTGATGCCAGCTAAGAACGCGTCCTTAAATAATGAAGATTTTTATCTGACTCTTCCTATACCTGTTGAAACCAATTAACCAGATTTCAGAGGGGCGGCCTGATGTTTGGTTTCTCATATACAGTTCCTTTGTGCTGCTGGGACATACTGTATCGCTTCTGCAAGGAGAGCTCCCTGCCCACGAAGTACTGTTAATGCCAGGGCAGAGGAGGAGAGCACTGCAGCACCTGATGGATGTAGCAGGTGCCAAGCCCCAGCAGGGCAGGGCCAAAGCACTCAGGGAAGCTGGGACGGAAGGATTAGTGCCGGGGTGCTGTTGCTTCAGCCGCGGGCTGTGCGGCGCCGGAGCGACTGTGCCGGCAGAGACTCCTAGCGGAGGTGCGGCGCTGGCTGCTGGAGGGAAACAATAAATCTTGGAGGGAGTTACACTACCTCTCCTAGTGACACAAGTTTGGCAGAAGTACCTCACCCACCCAGCTCACGGAGACAAAAGCAGCAGAGCGGTTGTGTCAGCACCGTATGGGCACTGGGACTTGACATTTTCCCTGCCACACATGTGTGCCTCACACGACACAGGCATGTAGGGAGCCTTGTGGCACATGCTTAAGTCTGTCCCCCAGGCCCTCCTAGGGTTTACTAAGCAGTAGCATAACCCCATGTTTTGAAAATACTGCTTTACTACACTGCGGTGTGCTGCACGCTATCTTGGTCTGTTTGCATGTGGGGCATATTGGCATGAACATTAATGAGACTGACAAAAATATGAGGCAAGTTTTTAAGAAAATTGGATTAAATGGCTCAATTCTCCACACTTAAAGACTTTAAATTTTAATCAAGTCTTGAGTCTGAGACAAATAACTTAGAGTGGATGATTAAAATGACTAAAATTTAAAGCTAAACTCATATATCTAATGTGCATTATCACCAATGTATTTGCATAGCAGCAATTCCTGGAAGTACATACATTAAAATGGCATATTTCAAAAGCCAGCACAGGCCTTGCCCAAAGCTCAGGATCAGGGTTCGCTGTGTGTTTTGGCCCAGCTGTGCCTCGGCTGATATCCTACGCTGGTGGAAACCCAAAGGCCTGTGTGCAAACTGCTGTACAGCACCCTTGACGAACGGCAGTGTTTGTTGTGTTCACAAAGACGGGGCACTGCAAAGCGAGTTCCAGCTTTACTAAATGCACAGGACAGGCAAAAGGCTGTTCTATTCTCCATTATGTACCTGACATATGATCCTTACAGAAAAAAACATGGAAGAGGTGGTATGGACTCCAGTATGTTAGGCCTCTTGTCTGCTGATGCAAGGCCTCCTGACCTCAGGAGTCATTTGTGACTTCAAAAATACTGTAATGTCTGTGGATTTCAAAATTTTATTCCTTTGGGGTTTCTTTTCCACACAGCTCCTAAAGGTCTGAGGGACTTTGCATTAGCCTAAACAGATCACTTCTGGGCAGTGGAACTGGTGAACCTTGGATCCTTTCAGATAGCTCGTACCACACGTAAGCTCCATCTCACACAGGGTTCTTCTCACTGTTTCTCACAGGGTATCTTCTCACACGCAGGATTATCTGCTTGCTCGGGAAAGAAATGGGTTTGGAGCTACATGTATGTCATCTGTGGGGACAAGTTTAAGGTGCTGATTGTCCAGCTGCTGCCAAAATGAGTGAAAGGCTGAATCATAGGTAATTCATTGTGTGTGCAGCAGTATTTGCACAGGGTAACTTTTTTTTTTTTTCTTTTTTTTTTTTCTTTTTTTTCTCTCTGCTACTTAGCAGTCACTACTGATACCTGCTAACCACACAGCAGGTGCTGGTACCAGCCATCATGTACGTGCGAGTGAGCGGGGCTGTTGGGAAGCTGCTTGCACCAGACATTTTGTTGGCTGTCATGAGATAACAAGGGACTGACTTGGCCCAGCAAAAGGTATTTGCATTTGTTAATTGGAGAAATGGCAATAAAACCTTGTAAACATTAATTTCTTGGATTTGCATATCTACAGAGGATCAGGAGAATGCTTCGGTTATAAACAATAAGAAACTTCTAATAATACATTTTTGAATTTATGCAGTTTTGACTACAATCTTAATAACCTTAGTGAAGACATCATAATTCTAAAAGGATGTTATAGCATATTTGCAAGTTTGCTGTGACCTTCAGAAATGACTAATATAGAACTATAAGTTAAACTGTTTGAGTTTTGGTGTGCTTAAGAAATAATTCTTCAGACCCTTTCTCAACATGACAACTCTGCCTCCTGTGGGTCCACTTGTTCTGTGACAGGAAAGATGCTGTGTCAATAACAGAGATAAGAAACCTCTAGCAATGTCTTGCTTTGGGTGTTATTTTTGGTATGACCAGTCAAATGTGAGACCAGCAATGGCAGCAAGTGTCCATCAAACTTCATCCAATCTCAGCTGAATCTGGTGGTCAAAAGTCTTTAGTATCACCAACAGCTTCTCTGTTTCTCTAGATTTGGTTGAAATTGTCCAACAGGTTGAAAAATTGCCAGGAAAAGCAGAGTAATAGTTGAATGAATTGATAGTGAGACGGCATAAGCCTCATTTCCTTAGGACATTATACAACAAAATGAAGAGCCTGCTGGGTGTGGGCATCTTCAGTAGTTATCAGTATAGCTGTTTTGTTTCAGTTGTTAATGTTACTGCCAGTTTGTGGAGAAAATTTTCAGTTTGCTTAACAGAAAAATACTAATCAGTCTTCATCAAGTGTGGCTTTTGTTTAGTAAACATATAAAAGTTAAGCCAAATATATTCTACCTCATGTTGGCTGTAGTTAGCATTTCTGATCAGAACATCCAGTTCTTTCTTCTCTCTTTCCTTTTAAAATTATGTTTTTATTTCAACGGTACTTTCTACCAGCAGGCAAAGCTGCTGTTACACTCTACCCAGCTGTGAAATCAATATGATTTTCATTACAAAGATAACAGAAACTCTCTTAGAAAGACTGTGAATTGCCAAAGGTCAAATAACAGTCAGTGGCAGAGCTTAGAATTTAGATGTCCTAATTAAAAAATCTCGTGGTATAAATATATTAATGAAATGCACCCTGAGAAATGTTTGCATTTAAGAAGGCAACACTTTTACACTATTACATTGTTTCTTTAATTACTGTAGTGCATGTAAGTCACATCAAAATGTTGAAATTCTTTCTCCCTTGTATGACCATTTCTTATAAAATAGGTGCTCAGTTCCAGATTTTTAATTTTTTTTTTTTTAATTCACAATTATTTCAGTATGATCGGGTTAGAAAGAGTAACAGTCACAGAACAGAGAACGTATCTAGTAAGATTTCTGTCATATCGGACTCTAAAAATTACACATAAACTGAATGAATGAGTACATCAGTTATTTCTGATATATAACTTCATTAAAAACAAGAGGAAGTGCACAGTCAAACTGAAAGCAGCACTTGAATCTTTCAGCCAGAGCCGCCACTCCTACTTAAATTAAAATCAGCACTTTAAAACAAACGTTATTACTCTTCTGAAGATTGTCTGTGATCTTTCTCTTATTAAACCTTAATTTTTCCAGCAGTATGTTACATCTTCATTATTATCAATGGAAATGCCAGGAAATCAATTATTTTGCTACTTGTATTTGTTTAGTACCTTCTCCTCTTTTTTTTTTTTTTTTTTTTTTCCTCTCTCCCTCTTTTTCTCTCTCAATTCTGTCTTTTCCACTCCATATGTTAAAACAGTAAAATCAGATTGCCAAATACCGTGGATTTTAATAGAAAAAGTTCTCCACCTTACAGCTGAAGGGTTTTTATGTTATTGTGCTCCCTCTGCTGGATAGTACCTATTAATTTTTTATTCCCTGAGCTGTACTAATATCTGTGTTGTATAAACAAAGCAATCATGCTGTCTTAATGAAAGAGGTATAAAAAGCGGGAATGCCTCGCTTTGGTCTCAGATGACATGGAAGGTGACAGTTGTAGGCTAGGAAAAATCCAGCTATCTGGCAGCTAAGAGCAATTGAAACCCCTCCGTGGATATTTGAGGAACAGTTATTTACTATCTCTTGAACAAAAACAGATGGACACTAAATAACCTTCTTTCATTTGTATAACTTAGAGAGGATGATGTTGATTCTCATGCTCTGGTAAGTACAACAGTGTCCTCAGATGTCCGCGTGATGTTATTAGAGTCTCAGTAGTGTGGTTCTCATAACTCGTTTCATCCTTTGCTGAGCCTTACAAAGTCACTGCTGGGCCGCATTTGCTCAGTGGATAGGCAAGCACGCTCACACTCAGTGCAAGGCAGGCAACAGCTTGCTCCTTTCCCTTTGCTGCTGCAGTGACCCAAAGAGGAGGAAGAGCAATGCTCCAGGTTTGTTTCTAGAAGTGATGTTGGTCTTTGCTGCCTTTGACCTTATGAACTCTTTTGGGCTTATTCTCCTGCTCCCCTCCCTTCCACTGCTTTCACACGGTGTACCTGGCTTCCTTCTGCTCTCCTGCCCACCTGGGGGACCTTCCTGGTCCCCCCCATGGCCCAAAGCTGTCTGGCTCTGTGCGGCCCCTCAGCTCCCCTCCCACAGGACACTACCTCCTGGTCCCACAGCCTCCCTGTTCCTGTCTGCCATCCTATGAGAAGGGGATGGAAACCAAACTTCCCCTTCAGAGCTGCCTATCTGTTCTGCTCCTGAGCTTGTGCCTTGGTTTTGCAAGGAAAGCTGGATACTGTTTGGTACCTTGGTACCTTGCAATGTAGTGCGGTATTATAAATGTCTTGCATACTACTGACATTGAACTGGGAGTGATTTTCAACTTAGCTTGGCTGGACTTACAGACCTGTGCGCCAGTTGTTCAATATAGATCAGAATGATAGCGTATTCCTGAAAACAAATAGAGAATTACGAATTGTTAGGGGAAATTTTTTAGTTTATAAAAATGGTAAGCATTTGACTACTGGTTTAACCAGCAGACTCATTTTTAGAAAAACACTATGGAAAAAGAATCTAGTTAATTTATTTTTTTTTCTGCACTCAGTTTTATATTTCAATATCTAATTTTATAAAATAAAATTCAAAGTCTTTCATGGTCCCAAGCAATTCTACAGTGAAATAATCTGCATAGTTATTTTTTCTATGGATAACTCTATTAAATAAAAACTACTTCTATGTGCACGTATACTTTCTTTTCCAAAGAAGTCATTGTTTTAAACCCCTTCTTAAACAAACAAACAAAAAGCCCAACCAAACCAAACCAAACTAAATCAAATCAACAACAAAAAGGAAAAAAAAAAAAAAAAAAAAAAAGAAGGTCAAAAGAATAAATATCCAATTCCTAAAACCTTCAGTTGCTCTTGTTTGGATGAAAAGCCAATGTTTAATACATTTTGCTTTCACTAAAAACAATAAAAGCATGTGCTGTTGTCCAAGTGCTCTACTTTAATTTAGAGGGGCCCAAATGAAGTGTAGTTGCCCTTTGCAGGGCAATTGCCAGGGATGCTCCCTCCCCATTGAGGTCATCTAGGGCACTGCCGATGGAGTGGCTGGGAAGAGTGTCCACAGAAGGGGCCTTCTGTCGAGGGGCTTTGAGGTTCAGGCTGAAAGTCCATTGCCTTGGATGCTGGGTCTGTTGAGTTATAGCCACTAAAACACTCACCAGTGGCTGTCTCAGCAGCAGCACACACCATATGCTTTGGAAACATTCCTGAGCAGAATATTATCCTCACAGCACTCCAGCAGGCTCATTAGTGCTCCCCTCACTCTGTTCAGAGGGATCAATCCAAAGGGCCCCGAAGTCAGTGAAGTTGTCTTTAGGATGCTTTGAACTACACCTTGGATTGCGTGATTTAAGTTACACCAGTGGAATTATTTTCTCAAGCCATAAATGTTAGTTTATTTGCTGGTTTCTTTATTCCCAGCTACCCATTTTCCTTCATCTTATGAAGAGTAGTGATGTAGAATGGAAAAAAGAATAGAAGGGTTTGAAATGCTGCTATTTTTCTCAGTTTTTCCAGAGAAGGACTGGACTAAACTTGCATAGGCATTCTGTATAATGTTAGTTCAAAAGCAACACTAGTATGTGTTGATCAAGTATTTTCTCCAAGTGTGTGATCAGTTCATGGGAAAGACTGTGGAGATTTTAAAGCTGACGTGGATAAAGAAAGCACCAGATTAAGCTATAGTATTTCACAGTTTATTCCGGTCATTCTTTAGTTCTTTCTGGTCACAGAGCAAGTTTAATAGAAAAAAAATAATAATCACTCGCAAAAAAACTTATTATATTTAAGAAAATAAGAATTGGGCTTTGCCATAAAGAAACGCTCCTTGGATCCCAGTGTTTTACCAGACAGTATGTCTTTATGTGCTGGAAATTTCTCTTTTCACTCCCATTCATTCTAACAGCAGATTTTAATTTTTCTTTTGGAAAAAAATAAAAAAGAATGGGATGTGTGGGGAGCGAGGAAGAATGAAACTGCAAACTAAACAGACAAAAGATGCTATTTCAAATGAGTGTATTTCTTGTAGTGGGAGGGAAACTCAGACCAAACAAGAAGAAACGGCTGGAGAGGATCTGCTCTGGATTCCACTGATGTGGTAACAGCTGTTATTACAGTATCTGGCTTTTTGAATTAAATATTGATAGAAATAAATGAATAAAAGATTGAGTAAACTGCAATGTGTGTTCTGCTTTCCTAAGGCTTTCCTTCAGCATCTAGAGTCCCAGAATCAACACCCTTTTATACAATTAATAGTATTAAATACTGACATCAGCTGACAGGAAATAAGAAAGTTCCTATGGCAACTAAAAATAGGCACAGGAGGAAAAATGCATCAAATGCTGTCAGCAGACAGCATAAAAGGCAAACGTATGTAGATAACAGAACAAAAGAATACACAGAAATCTGACTTGTAAACACATGCATCTTGATAGCTTTTACTGTTAGTTTTTTGGTTGTTGTCTCTTTCCCCCCAAGCAGTAATGCTCTACCTGGGTTAGGGCATCTGCTTATCTGTATCTCAAACTATCGTGCAGAGAAAAGCTCCTGGCTTATGGCCTGTGAAGCACCAGGGCAAGAACCCCATCTCCAGGAGTGCCAGAGTGTCCCCGCATGCTCCTTAGAAAACCTTCGAGTGCTTCAAGTCTCCTGGACATCTGCCACTGTCTCTCAAGGCTACTCTTTGGTCCTCACTTACAAGATGTTTGAGAAAAGTGATTTTATTATTATTATTATTTATTTTATTTAATAGAAGCAGAAGTGCAAAACGTCTGGAAGAAATGAAATACAATTTCTGGAAGAAGCAGAGCTGTACACATCATGTAGACATAGCTGCACATGGAACAGTATCCTTTTAAAGTTATGCTGAGTGTGAGGAGGTGCAGCTGATAAAATCCCTGGTGGAGGGGGAACATGAGTGCACAGCTGCACCGCCGAGCCTACAGCTGGGCCACGTGTGAGCTGCTCCTTTCATCTCCATGGGAGAACAAACTTTGGAGACAATTTAACTCTCGAACTTCCTGGATTATCTGTTCTTCCTACCTATCTGATTTACCTCTGCCTTTATGCCTCTCATAAAAACCAAAACCAAGAGGTCCCCAGAGCTGTGCAGGGCAGAGGGAGCTGCAACATTTCCCCTTTGCTCTCTGTGCCCTCGAGTGTTTTTTGCCCCTGCAGGCCCTTCCTGTCTCTCTGCTCTGATACATCTGGGCCATAAGGTACCTTGACAGACACAAAGTAATTTATCTGGGAGAAGGTGTTGCTATTTTTATGGTAAACTTTTTCTGCTGAGCAATGCCACATCTCCATGTGGGTCCAGGCCCCCCAGTGTGGGGACGAACCTGCTGTCCGTGTCTCAGCCAGCTCAGAAAATGTGGCTCTGAGCAGGAGGAGGACATACAGGCCTGCAGACAGCGAAGGCAGGACATCTCTCCCTTTTCAACTCTGTCCTGGTAAGTGATAAAAGTCGTTTATTAATGTCAAGGATGACATTATGAGGTGATGCGGGACAACACCAAAGCAAGACCAAAAGCAAGGCCTGGGAGAAATGTGGTCAGACTGCCCTGGTGCCAGTAGAGACCTTTATCTTTACTAGCACTTTTATCATTTCTGATTTTTCATGTGTCTGTGCCGAGTACTGTGCTGAGTCAGTACCCATCTGGAATTCACCATTCCCATTGTAAAAGAGGGCTCCCTTGTTCCAAGGACAACTTTGTTTTCAGCTGTAGGGCTGTAGGGCTGAGAGAAGCTCCCAGGGCCAGAGCCCCCTCCTCAGCTGCAGTGGGCAACTGCTTCGTATATAATCGCTTCCATGTCATTCATTTGGAGGTGTATCTGTATTTTCACCCTTCCCACCACTGTTGGGCCATGCTCGTATGATACGGTGTCGCGGATGTAACCCATCATTACGTGACTCATGCCGCAAGTCAATGCATGCAACCACAGGCTTGCGGAGCGTGAGGAGATATCAGGCACTGATACTGCCATAGCTTACTCTGTAGCTTGGCTACGTACTGGCTGTCGTGAACAATAAATACCCTGCCTGCTGTGGAATATACCTGCACTGCTTGCAAGTAGCCACACGCACAACTCCGAATAAATTTAGGAACCAATCATGAGGTAGTCCACAGCGAAGCATCATAAACTGGGTGATGTACTCAAGCAAAGGGAACCACTTGCTCAAAGTGGCTGACAGGAACAAGCACAAACATGTTATATTTTGCTCTGATAATCAGAAATTAGCTGTCTTCCAACTGAGTAAAGGTGTGTATACACATAGGTGCTCCAGCAATCAGCATTGTTCTGAAATCACCTAAACCAGGATGCCACTGCAAAGGGAAATGGCACATGATATTCCGCAGAGGTTCGGGGGATGGCAGCTGGCCCTGTCCTCCCCTCCCTCCACGAGCTGAAGGAACTTATTGACCACTTCCCCAGCACTGCTGTGGGGCTGGGTAATTGCGGTGGTTACGATGATTGGATTGCAGTGCAGTTTTTCCTACTCTGCTCGCAAAATGGTGCAGCTCGACCCACCTTTTATCCCTGCCAGAGGGTAGATTTGCAGCCCATACAAATGGGTGCAGAAGGATAAATACTAGCTTTTTCTCCACAGCTAGGATATATTCTTCACTTTGTGTGAGCTAGCAGGGCAGTAAACTAGGCAGAGGGTTTGATGTGATCAGCTAATTTGTACAAGCCAGACTTAGCACTTAATTTATCCTCTCATATTCAATAACTCCTTTGATAACTGAGTTGAAAAAAACAACAATCAGTGACAAGCAAACAGAGCATCACTGACCTTGTAAGTTTTGTTCCTATGGTGAACAGATATTTTTGATTTGCTAAGAATCTTAAGACAAATATAAAGAAAGAAACAGAATGAACTAAATAAATGCTTTGAATGTTTGTACTAAACAAACTCTAAAAAAGTTACTGAGATAAAAAAGTTTAAGATTTTTTAAATTAAATTTAAAAAGAAGAAAATATTGATATATCTCTTAAAAATGAGTTTACTTTTTAACAGAGAATGAACTAAGGCACTGTACATAACACATGTAAGACCTCTACCAAAGCCTGCCTTCAGTGACTCAGGCTATGACTGCTGAAAAGCTGACTGTTCAAAATGTCAAGTTTTAGGGAGATTTGAAAATACATATATCTACAAAGCACAAAAAGCAGTTTTCATTTGAAAAATGTGCTTCGACCAATGCATATGATCAAAAGAATTTCAAAAGTCTCACTTGCAGAAGGGATAAACAAAACATCACTCTTTTCTCCTGTGTCACCTTTTGCTCTAATAAAGTCCAGCTCCGTTGAACCTGGTAAATTTTTGACAAAAGTATTTTGTTTACCTGCTCTGATGCAAAAATTCTCTGCATCAGCACTGACTGTTGCAGCACGTGTGGCTCACTCGAGTTAGCTGATCCAGTGTATCCTACTAAGAACTTTGTTATAACAGATCTCCTTTTTAATGTATCACTTCAGGATTATGATCAACAATTCTGCCTCATTAATAAATATTTCAATGAATGTGTACAGAATAAGGTTACATTAGTTGTTTGTGGGTAGTATCCTTAGAATAAAGTACTTCACAGTGATTTTGTAAGCACTCAGAACACTTCTGGAAGTGTTCTTAAGAAACACTTATTAAAAACTTAAGAAACAAAACAAAATTGAACAGTGTACAACACGTCAGTCTCTTTCTGTATGGGAGATTTCTCAGAAATTGAAAGAAATTCTGAAATCAGTGGGTCAAATGTTCTCCTGGCATAGCAGTACTCTTCTGTTGGAAATAACTGTTCTCGTTAGAAACAAATGCAAAATTTCACATGAAGCTGTTTCTCAGCTAATTTAGAGCAGATTCTTTCATGTGCTTCTTCCTAAGGGATGCAAAACATTCTTGTCTTCTACTGAAATGAAAGATGAAGTTGTTCAGTACCTTCCAGGATTGGGCCACCAGTACTTCAAGGCGGATTGCACATTCCTGGGACCTGAGGCAGAACACCAGTGCAGTCTACTCAATGACTAGCTAAATAAATAAGGATTACATAATCTTAATAAATATAGCAGTCTCATTGGAAGCCCATTGTGCATGACTAACCTGAAAATTATAAGAAATATTTATAGTATTTGTAAATTAAAAATATCAGTTCATTGCAACTTCAAAATTGAGAGCACACTTCTTTTCACTTTGAGTACATATTTTTGTTCCTTGTTCAGTACATTTCTATTTCTTCAGTAAGTGTAATTTGAAAGAGGAAGGGAAATATATGGCTGATGCATTAAGATCAATCATGATGGCAAATTTAATATCCAAAAGGTTCTTCAGATATTCTGTGAAAAAAATTTCTAAGTGATATAAAAATATAGAATGATGGTTAGTACTCATTTGCTACATTACAGTCAGAAATACACAGTATTTTCATTTTCCTCAAGATTATAAATGGCTTTTAACTTTACTGGCAAGTCCAAATTATATCACAGCTTTTGTGATAACCAGGTTATCTTGCACATGAAGCCTCAGATGCACATGGCAGGGGGGTGTATGACATGCATAAGTCACTGTCCCCAGCCCGGTGCAGTGCATAAATATTGTCTGCATAATACAGAGCATATTTTTAATTTTATGCTAATGTATGATAAGGAAAAAAACTTAAAAGCATCGAGCAGGACTGTATGAAATCTTCTTATTGTAAGTCACAGGATTAATTTAAGTGTGGGCTCCAAATCCCCATTCCAAGTTGAGGCTCTTCAAGCTCAGGCACGCAGGGGTGCATTATGCCTGGGAACCTCCTGATTACAAAGGCCACAAGGCAGAGGGGAAGCTGCCAGAAACCTCCTTTTGGTTGAGGGCCATGTTGGTGAGGTGGATGAAATCCTTCTGGATTTTGAGCTTAAGGGTGCTGGTTTGCTGAGTGAGAGGCACAAAGTGGAAGAAAGAAGTGAGGAAGCCTTCTGCAGGGCAGGCTGGTTGGTCCCTCAGATGGGATGGGTGCCTTGGGCCACCCTAAACCAGACCCAGGGGCTGCCCATATTCTCTTGGCCCTGCCTCTCTTCTTGGTGGCCCTGATCTCCAGCCCGTTGCCCTGGCCCTCTGATTTACCAGTCTGGAGAAAACAAAGTGACTGCCTAGAGTAAAGGTTTAGACTTTTTTTTTTTTTTTTTTCTCCATTTGTCAGCCTGTGTTCATGGAACACATGCTGTGAGAGAGGGTTGCTTTGAGAAGTTGTATCAAAGAGGAATTTTTACCGTTTGTCATTGGATTCAATTTCAGTGCTAAATCACATCAGCTGCAGAAAGATGTCAGGAAAAAAATGGAAAATGTGTCACTGCTGTCATCCCAAGTTTTGTTTACATTTCTTTACATTAAAGCTCTCATTTCTGTAGGAGTTCTGAGGCTGATCTTGTTCTTGTCTCTTCTAGGTTTCAGGGATATATTGTTAGGTACTAAATCAAGTCTTGGTGTTGCCAATATTACATTTACATACTGCAAAATCATATGGTCTGAGTGATGCTCCCAGGAAAGAATATCAGCATTTAAAGCCATAAGTTTATAATTTTCAGTTTAGCTGTCCTGCATTTTGTTATTTATTTATATATATATTTTTGTTATTATTATTTGCATGTGTTAACATCATGTATTAAAAGAAACATTAAGAAGATGCAAAGCTTTGGAATTCAAGCAGGAAACCATAATTCTGGTGTTTTTTGGCTTTAATCTGTGCGATTTTAACTTGCTTCCTTTGGGTTTGTGCTTTATAATCAGTCTTTAATTAAGAGAATACATACTATGTTTTTATCCTTGCTGATGGGCCTCTTCTGCTGAAACTCTTTTAAGTTAGACACCTGGCATGGAAACATGCTTCATGTAGATGGCCCATTAATGAGCTCAGTATTTGATTTTATCCTTGTGTTCATTGAGTGTCCAATGCCTTATTAATTTCACATTGTGCAAACTTGCTCTAATACTGCATTATTTGTTTCCTGATGACCGTTTCTTTTATGGTCATCATTAGAGTATCCAGCTGTTTCACAAGCAGTAATGAACTTACTGTCAAACTACTTTGCTTCAATGAAGAGTATTATTAGAATGATTTTGCAGATAATAAGCTGAAGTAGAGGACTATGAATAATGACTTTAACTACAAAATTTGGACACTGAGTAAGAAAACAATAGATAACTATTCACCAGACTCTGGGGCACTTTGTTTTTGTGTGCAGTGCAACCCTCACTCATGTCAGGTGTGAGGATGAAGTGCTACTGCAGGACAAATGCAGGGTCTTGATTCAAGAACCTAGAAAATGAAGAAAGTGTAAGTGATGCAAATCCGTGAAGCTTTAAGTGCCTTGCCCCACGCAGCCTCACGCAACAGCTCTGTGAGTCAGTGGCAGATTTCAGGTCTCCAGGGCAGCGTTTGGCTGTCTTAACTATGAAATCAATTTTTATTTCCCTGCAGTTCATTTTCTTGAGCATTATGTGCATTCCACTTAGAGTTAGGTAGGAAATTGCTTTCCAGTTCCTTGAACATTTTCAGGATTTTGGTACCAGCCCAGCCCCACAATGGGACACTTGCTGAAACCTTTAAAGGATGTTCTGGGAGAACCAGAGCTGCTCAGCAGAACTTGGGGAGGAAGCACAGGGTTGTTGGGCTTCTGGAGCTCAACTTCTCATCTACCGCTGCCTTTGACAACCTACTTTTACTTCATCTGGCCTACTGGAGCATCTCTGTTTTGTGTGAATAAGACATTAAGGCATTCTTTGTGCTCAGGTTTGTCTTGTGCCCCTGCCATGGGGCAATGAGAAATGCTCATCAAAGCAGTGCTGCCATGCGTGTGCCTCTAGTAAAGGAGACTGACGCCTCCCTCCCCACTTTTCTGCCACGGGGAGGGGTCAAACCCACGCAGCTTCAGCCTCGGTTTTATGTCCAGCTCCAGAGTCAGAGCATCTGGGACCAGCAGTTGTAGGGAAAGTCTCCTTTTATCCTCCTTTATCCCGGGGTCAGGAAGAAAATCAGCTTAGCGCGGACAGAATCCTTGGAAATGCTGTTTATCAGCTGCTATTAAGCATATGCAATCAGATTTTTTTTTTCAATTATTTGTAACTTGGCTACATCTGAGCATTATACCCCTCCACAGACATAGATGCACAACAAAAGGCTTATCCATCACACACAGATTATTCAGTGCCAAATTTCACTTCCTTGCCTCAAGTCAACATACTGCCAGAAATTATTGACAAAACTGCTGTAGTAATCACTGGTAAATAGTATGATTGGCAAATAATATATTTTCTGCTGACTTTATTATTGGAAACAAGTGGACAATTTATGCTGACACTCTTTTGGAAACCAGACATGAAAAATGTTAGGCCCAGTAGTTAAATTTTGGAAGAGTTATGAACGATTGAAATGAAGGGTTTGTAAAGGGAAGAGTTTGGCAGCATTCACGGAAAAGAGCCTTGGCCATTTGATTAATAATTGCTTTTCTCAAATTGTGAGCTGCAAATCACCTCTTCCCCTCACTCTCTTGCAAGAGTCACTATCCCTGGTGTGACACCCATTTTTTGAAAAGAAACATGGGAGTAAAAATTTTGAGTAGCTCTTGTTTATGGTAGTGGTATGAAGACAACACTGCTAAAAACACATATTAAAGTATGTAATGAAAAAAAATATATATTTTGTAAACTTGTTATTCTGATAGAATTTGCTAAAAAAGCCAACGAGCCCAGTGTTTGGAAGTGTTTCTTTATCTTCAGGAAAAGACAATACTTGGTAGAATCAGTGCAGGAACTCTTTTACCAGCCTGGGGTTAAAATGTGCGTATTTTTACATCTTTGGGGATTGTCAGTCATTTTGTACCTGTTTATTTCACAGTCAGATTCCAATTACAACCTGCTGCTAGGAAACCTGGCAATAGAAGTTGGAAAATACAGCATGGAAGGCGTTATTACATACCGGGGTATCATCAGAAGAGTTGACATGCCTTTGGGAGGGGGCAGGGGAGAGCAGCACAAACAGGACATTTTTCATTTCACTTTCTAGGCATGACCCAGTGAACTTCTCATGACTGCAAAGATTACGCCTGTGCATTGCAGAAAGCAGATTTGCACTCTGAGCACATTCATGCCCGGACTGTGGGTGTCATGGTGAAAAGAAAAAAAAGAAAAAAAGAAAAAAAAAAAAAAAAAAGGCCAGATTGTTATGATAATACAAAATTGATTGGATGTGACCGAACTAGAAGGGCCAGCACCCTGAGGCGCATTTTACCAACTTGCCCAAATTAGATCGTAACAAGGTTCTTGCGATAGGATAACAAGGACGTAACTTGCATATTAAAATAAAATCTCAGTTTTCCCTTTTCTTTTTCTTTGTGTTTTAAGCCTTTTAGAGACGTTTTTGCACTGTATTTCAGTCATCTTGAGGAATTCAAACAGGTTTTTTAGCCCAAAGGAACAACTTTTAAGATATCTATTTTTCATAGCAAGACCACAGCCACACTGAAGAGAAATGTATTACCTGGAATTTATAATATGATATTGTTTCTCTGAGTCATCATAACGAATCCACATTAGTTTAGTATCACTTATGCCCCAACACATTATCTAAATGACGTTTGGTATCTTGTCTGTCTGAATGCTGAAATCTTATAAACGCTAGCCTCTGCTCCGATTTAGAACGGTCATGTCCTTTATTGCTTAAGATAATAATAGTGGCTGTTAGAGGACTGTTGCTATTGTGGCTATATCTGTAAGTACATTATTGGGGTCTGCTGTGTAATGTCATATACTCAGGGCAATATATATATTGGATATACTACAGATTTGTGGATATTATCACACATGATTAAAAGACTTTTCCATACTTGAGGTACAACACATAAACATCAGATTTAGTGTTTATGCTTACCAACATAAAAAGAGCCATTCTTTTTGCTTTAAATTTGAAGTTTTAATTTAAAATTAATACATTTGCCTTTAAAAATACTATTTAAATTCATGGCAGTAACAGCCTGTTCTAAGGCCTAAATTTTCTCTGATTATGTAAGTAAATAAAAATGTGCCACAGAAATGAACTTTCCTCAGATGTTAACAAATTCAGAAGTGCTTTTTTATTCAATATGAAAAGTATCTCCTGCATCACTATGATCAACCTGAGTTAAATCATTTTGCTCTAATATTATATATTACATTGTATACATCTTTACATTGGAGAACGATTCTTTTATTATTATTATTATTACATAGATTTTTCAGTTCCTGCTATATGAAAGAAGTTTTCCTGAATTCCTTTTAGTTGAGTTTTTAGCTGTGGGATGCAAACAGAATATTTTCTTCATTTGTGTTATTTTATCTGAAAAAAAAATAAAAAGTAGAAAAAGTTTCTGTCTTCTGGCTTACAAACACACCCCCAAACGGACAAGAAAAACTTCATCTGAATCTGAAAAATTAAGGAATATCTGGATGTGTTTACAAATACATTTTCACACACATTGCTGCAGATAAGTGCTTTTCAGAAGTGCCTCAGCATCCTGCTCACACTGATTTCAGTGGAGGTAAAACAGCCTTTCTGAAATCCCAGAAGGTAATGAACTGCTTTGTTAGGCACCAAACACCTTTGGAAATCAAGCCCGTGAAGACCAGAAACAATCTGTCAGTTCACTAACTAGAATTGATATCTCTTTCACATAATAAATTAATTTTAAATTCAAAGCATAGTTTAAAAACTCGTGAGTTTGTGCATGTGTAAACAGCAGATAAAAGGTCACTGATGTTACCTGCAGAAACTATTTTAACAAGCTCTTTTTGTGCATTCCTAAAATTTTAGTCCTAACTTTCACCTGAGCATTGCTCGTAAAAAATTCACGACAACAATTATCACAAAAAATGTGCCTGTCACTATTATATGCCACAAATACACACAGGAATAAACAGCAGCCCAGAGGAGGCTGCAGTGGGGAAGGGTTTCTCTAGACCTGCACACATCCACGTTTGTCTGAGTGAGGTTTGGGAAGGGGTAACGGGGGTAACACTGGGATCTGCTGGCAGTGGAAGCACCACCAACATGCTGATGGTGATCTGCAGTGATACTTGTTGCTTATCTGACCTGCAAAGTGCCTAAAAGGCTGGAGAAGGGTAGCAGGCCTTGAGAGAAGGGCAGAGCCTATGGCACACGCTGGGACATGGTATTTAGGACCACTAGGTATTTTCTAACCGAGTCTGCTCTTTTAGCACGTCCCATAAACACCTGAGAAACCTGGCTGGTGTGGGACTGGAGGGGCTGGGATGTGCTGGTGGGGCCAGGCCCAAGTCCTGCAGAGGGGGAGGAAAACCAGCAGTGGGGGCAGTGAGAGGCTTGTGGGGTCCTTGTGGGACCTGGGAAGGGAGGGAACTGATTGCACAACACGGGAACTGCCCTTACTGCTGCAGGACTGACAAACACCAGAGATACGGACTTCAAGAGCCTTTTGGTTCCCCAAATGTATCTCTAATTTCATCTTTTATCCTGCACCATTTTTTTAAACAACCACAGTGGAAGGGACTCTGCATTTTGCATGAAAACCCAAAATACTGTGAAGAACTGACCTCTTCACCAGGCCATGCCCTGCTTTCACTCAGTGACTTTTAACCAGCCTTTCCCACACTTCTATATCAACTCTGCTTGGAGAAAAAAAAAAAGATGACTTGCTTCCCTGGCATAGCAGAGGCTGTTTTCCCCATACACAAAAATATTTCCATGAGTGTATCATGATTTGTACACACACAGTCTGTAGTATATACAAGCATGTTGAACATCAGGCCAATTTTCAATTTTTAGCTTCAAGAGGGACGTTTTGGGTGTGTGGGGGAGAATCACATGAGATTTTTTTTAGTAATTTATTCCTAATGACATATTTTGGGGGGCACAGAAAGACAAGTCAGTTTGGTAAAAATCAAGAGACATTTACTATTTATACAAACACTCCCCGCTTATTGCTCATAAGGAGCAATTTCAGAAGACAAATCACCATTCTATAAGTCAGTTACAGACAGACAACTCACTGGACTCCTTCCAAGATACACTGAGACATGCACCAAAATATCAGAGTGTAATTACTTTCATTATGTATTCCAATTAATCTGAAAACAACTGAGAGAGTAAAGATCTCATTCTGCTAATTTTTACTGACATAAAACCCAATATTATTTTTAGAATTGGTTGTCCTCTGTTTACCTGATTAAACTATAGGCTAATCAGACACTGCTTTTCTGGAAATAGATCTGGAATATGTTAATTTGCCATCTTCCATAATTTGCTTTATTTACTCCAAATACAAGTGCATATTTTAATTCATGGCAATATTTTAAGCTTATGTCTGTTTTAGAATGAATGTCTTAACTAATAAAAAATCCTAAACCAGAAGACCATTTTTTTATTGTCTATCTAAAAGGCACAGTCTCTTGTGTGAACCCCAGCTCTACTTCTGAAATGCCCCAGGTGTCTTGTTGTTTGGCCACAGCCCTTTTCCAATAAACATAAACAATTATTTTAAATTGAGGAATATTTTAAAAATTGATTTGTTTTACCTTTGGTACTGCTTCAGTGGGGGAAAAGATGTATGGCACTTGTGGGCGTGTGACAAGTTCTGACTGTGTTGTCAACTGAGTTAGACACCTGTCTTTGTCTCAGAATACCCTGACTTATCCGCCTTTATTATTTCTTTCAAAAAGTGCTTCTTCCTTCCTTTAAGAAGGAGATTAGGTTTTGCATATCCGGAGGTGCCCATACAGGGGAAAGAAACAGAATGAATTTGAAAGTATAGTGAGACATTAAAAACAGAGCAGGACCAGCCCTACTGTAGTTAACTAAATACTATCATGTAGGATGTTTTAAAAATCCTTTATCTCACAAAAGATGAGGAAGTTAAAAGTCTTGATCACTACTTCCTGGAAGGGCAGCCCATTTTGTGAGTGGCTGGGGGAGAAATCTGTTGCAAATATGAGCCGTGGGATAGGGACCCTCTGGGGCAGGGGGTGGCCTTTCCTCCCTGGGGCAATGAGAAGTATTTGTGGATTAATGACAAAGACAGCAAGCTGTCCATGAAGGGGATGAGCATATCGTGAATCTACAGCTCAGGCTTTCCTCCCAGCTCCTGCTGCCTTATTGGTCTGAATGTTCCCCAGCTGAGAGGGCAAGTTAGAGAAAGAATCAAGATTCCTGCCCTGAGGCCTGCCTGGGGCAAATGAGATGTCCTGTGGGACCAGGACTCTTTGCCCTCCAGGCAGCTCCATGGATGCAGGCTTGCATGGAAGTTGGGCACAGGGCACAGGCTCCTGGCAGCCCTGAGCTTGTTGCTTGGTTCCTCCTGGACAAGAAATGCCTGCACAGAAAAGACCTCTGGAGACAAGGAGGGTTTGCTGTGGTGGGCAGCTTGCAGCAGACCCCAGGCCTCATGTGAAAAGAGAAAGGATATTGCTTGTGCCTACTCCTAATCCCACAGCTTCCCAAACAATTAATTAATTATGTTTGTAATCCTCTCTTCTCTATCAGTCTAAGTTTTCTCTTCTCACCTCTTTCCTCCCTCCTGCCCCTCTCTCATTGGCACCATGCTCTGTTCAGGGTGTAATTACTCAGCTGCACTCTGTGTTCCCTAGTTTGAAGCCACTAGTTTTTGTTTTGTCATTTTCTGGTAATGCAAATAATCCTCTTCTCTTGGAGGTATTTATGTTCTGTGATCTTGTCTCCCCTGAGCCTTCTCTTTGGCAGACGGTAGGAACTGAGTTTGTTCTGTCTAACCTAACTCACTGGATACCTTTTAGCATTGTTTTCTCTGTGTGTGTTTTCTGTTCCTTCACCGCTCTTTCAAGCTTCGGGGAGCAGAGTGGATTCAGACGGACGTCCCGGTGTGCTTACCCATATAGCACACCCTATAGCCCATCTCACCATTACAAAATAACAGCACACAATCAGTCCTTCCTCCTGAACTTTTCCTCCAACTCTTAACGTGAAGAAAAGTATCAGGAAAATAGGATATCCATTAACCTATCAGCAATCTGACAATCTAAAATCTGTGCTCCATCTAAAGCCAATAAGGCTATGATTCATCATGCAATGCCACACTGAGACCTGATTACAGAGTCGTTTGGGCTCAGCCTTATCTAAACTGCGCTGGCTGAAGACATTGATTCTAATCGAATTATTCATGGCTTACATTGACTGATTTAAAGCCTTTGTCTTTCATACGTAAATGTATTGTTGCGGATGTAAGGTAGATGGGAAGTCTTGTGATTAGTTGCTGGTTACAGAAGGAAACACCCAGAAGCTTTTCAGCTCCCTGATGGGCTGGATCCTTCCCATTAAGGGACTGCGTAATACTTTGCAGGATGACTTAATTGAAGAAGGGGAGTGGTGATCAGAAAATTTACAGCAGTTTCTGATGTACTGTCAAGCAGCACTAATGCCTCAGCTGTTCTTTCCTCTAGCATTTTGTCTGTGCTATTTATTTTTAGACCCTGATGGTTCAATCAGTGCTGGGTGGGCTGAGGGCTCCATGTACCTGTAGGGCTACACCTGCAGGCTGCTAGAGCCCAGTGGCACTGAATGCCACTCATCTCTGCACATTACTGAGCATTAGCTGCTTTTACTGCAAGTTATCCATTAAAGGCAGATATCTTGAATCATTCGACATTTTAAATCCATCCCTCTTGGTCTGACACAACTAATATTTGCAGATCATATCTCCAAAATAAATACATAAATAAATACCATGCAGAATAAAAACCTCACATTGTTTAGTGAGTATCTGTTTCTGGAAAAATAAAAGAAAATTTAAAGCAATCCATTTCTCTAGAATCATTGTTTGTCTCAGGATATTTTCAGTGCAACACCTTCTCGTTTTGCTTTAATACAGCAAGTCATAATTGCACCCCTTGGGTACATCTTGGCTGTTACCTAAAATGCATCTAAAGCTGTTTTCATATTATTATGAAAAACTGTTTGAAATGAGAGGATACAAGCACTCTAATACCAGAAGCACACAATAAGCCATCAGCAAACCTCCTCTATCATTTAAAAAAAGCTACATGGTGCTGAGATTATTAAATACTGAATACAATTGGATTGGTGTCCAAAATACCATAGCTCCATTTTACTGCTTTGAAAACAAAGGAGAAAATAGCAAGTTTCATGCATGCAGAAATCTCATGCAGCACAGATCATAACTCTGGTCTTGACTTGGCAGTACACAGAAGGCCTACCCTGTGCCACAGAAAAGAAATCTTTAAGGAGTTTCCCAGAAAGTTGCTGGCACTAATAATGCTTTATGGCTTCAGTGGAAGTAGAAGTTCTCCCTAAGAAAGTTACTTTCTCCTGACATCAAGGAAGACCAGAGCTAATGATAAAATTAAAATTGCGTTGTTTTCTAGCACAAATGACTCTATGTTTGGTTAACTTCTCCGCACAAGGCAAGTAGTGTGGATGAGAGACGTGCCAGGAATCCCACAGGGCAGAGTAGGCGTAGTACAAGAGGTCGTGGCTACACTTGACAAGCAGGAAGCCACAGGATACAAATAAACTGGAAAACACCATTTGGCTGTAACATGGGACCTCGGGCGACAGGTGGGGAAAATGTGAAGGGAGAACACCAGGTAAATTCCTGTTCCTAGAGCGAATATCCTCCAAGTCTGGATCCCATTTCAGAAACCCACACTGCAGTTCAGGCTGTCCACCAGCACCCCATGGGCTCTGCACAGTCACAGTTCTGCACTGGGGTGTGTTCAGCATGAGGAAGGTGTAGTCAGCAATAATCCTTCTCAGTCTCTCTCTTCTGAAATTATAGATATTTCTAACTGAACGGAGTTGCAATATTCTTTATATGCTAGCCTAAATAAATTCAGACTTACTATGGAGAAATGTACGGTAGCTTTTCCTTACTTACAAGACCCCCATGGATTCCAAGACAATGGCATTAATTTCCACAGCACTGATCTTTTAATTTCAAGACAACATTAATTTATTTAAACATCTTGCAATAATCTTCCTTCCCATCCTCCTTCTGGCCCAAGTTTGCAGTTTAATGTCATGTGTCGACATGACATTTGTTAATGATTTTTCCATCATCCATAACTTTGAAGAGAGCTTACTGTTAAGATGTCTGCACTGCCTGGCTGTACTTCCTAATCTGTGGCTTTCTGGTGTCCAGGAGACCCACTTCCCACCTGGCACCTTGGAAAAATGCAGAACCATGAGGTTCGTGGGGTTGTTGGGCTGCAGTGGAGGATGGTGCTTGTAGCTCTGCAGACCACATCTCCATGCAGTCTGGAGACAAAACATGTTTGTGCTGTGCATGGAGGAGGGGGACAGGGATCCTTGTGCTTTGTCTCTGCCTGGGCAGAATTCCTTGCAGAAGATGGCAGGGCCGAGATGCTGCTTGAGATGTGGAAGCCATAGGCTGCATTTTCCCTGTAGGACTGAGCCTGGGGCTTGCACACTGCCAGGCAGCTGGGCACAGGGCCTGCAGGGAGAAAGCAGCTCAGCTTCTTGAAGCCAGCTTGTACTCCTCCTATGCAAGAAAATGGAAACTTACATGTAGCTGAAGTCAGCCATCAACAGGTTGCTTAGTGCAACAGGAAAACATCATTGGCAGTGTCCCCAGTCACAAATCTCAAGAATTTGGAAACAAAGCTAGCATCCCGCATCCATGATGCAACAACCCATTGTCTTCCTGCCAAGCAATTGCATGTTTTAGAAGCTAATCCCATGCACACAGCTCTAAGAGTGTGAAA
This sequence comes from Netta rufina, assembly GCF_964035555.1. Lineage (NCBI taxonomy): Eukaryota > Metazoa > Chordata > Aves > Anseriformes > Anatidae > Netta > Netta rufina. Next base: position 174,567,374 of record NC_140123.1, read on the forward strand.
GGAAAGAAACGAACCAGGTACAGTATGAAATGTGTGCTACACAGCCTTCTGAGATACGGAGAAATGCAAAGGGACAATACATTTTTGTGTTCTTTGAATTCCAGTTCTTCAAAGCTGTCTGAGCAAAATATCTACTGTTAGCTGCCCTATAAAGAAGAATGGGAAATGGGCAGCTGAAACAAATGAAAGGAACAATAGTCAGAAAGCTAATTGCTCTTATTTCTATAGAATTCACAGAGATAAAATTGCCTGAGCAATATGACAGAAGTAATTAACTCTGTGAATAACACAAGGCTTACATGTTTCCCTACTTGAGAAAAACTTGCGTAGGGAAGTCGAAACAGTAAGCTCATGTGCGTGTTTCTTTCCAGGCTGAGGTCTGAAAGATGGTATGCAGCTCTTGAGCCTGAGCACCCAGACAAGCATCCTTTCCCTGCTGTCCCTAAAAGCCTCCTGGAAAGGGTCTTTGAGGTGCACAGTGCCTGACTGTATGTTGTAGCTCTCCCCATGGGACTGGAGAAGTCAAGGGGGAATGGGGTGTCTGAGTGGCAGAAGGTGGTGCTGAGTGCTGGCCCTGCAGCCTGAATTGCTGTATCTCTGCCCTGTCTTACTAAAGCAGAGGTCAGTGCCTCCTTCTGCCTCAGCAGCAGCCTCCAGTGATAGGGGACACTGCTGTAACTGGAGGGAGCAGGGGAACTTGATATTAGCAGTACTGCTTAGTAAGGCCTCAAGTTTTATGGCTCAAAAGTTAGGACAGTTAGAGTAATCGTCATTCAGACAAAAGTATGCAGCAAGATGTATTGCCTTGAGAAACTAAGGTAATTAATCCAAAATCACCAGGATAGAAAAAGTAATGAAATCTGAAGGAAGGGAAGTTGTGGCACCATTATCACAGCATCGTAGGCTCATAATGATTTAATTGTTATGAGTTAAATCATAGTAGTTTATGATTTGGGATGGAAGGGACCTCAGGGTTTGAGTACAAGGAAGAAGACCACTTAAAGATGCTCTTGTCTGGAACACCATCTGGTACCTTAGGACACAGCTTCAGCAATCATTGATTTGGGGCTGGTAGGGCTGCAAACTGCACCTACACCATAGTGCTGAATGGTCCTGGTAATGCTATCTTTTCCAAACCCACCTATTTTCCTTTAGACTTAATTTATAACTTTGGTAATGATAAAGTACACAAATAGAATGGGTTATGTGGGAAAAAACCCTCCTTTTGTTTGTTTTAAAAGTAGTCTAGACTGTCCCCTCGCTCCTGTGCAACTGGACACGAAAGAGAAAACAGACAGTGATTCCCCATTCACCCTCTTTCCACCATTTGCAGTTCTCATAGGCCTCCATCAAAGCAGCTCTTGAGCATTTTCTTTCCTGGTGAACTTCCCTTGCAATACATTTCATATGTCCATCTGTCTCTTATCCCCTCCCCATGTGTCTCTCCCACAAACACCAGTTTGGAAGTGTTTACAAAACAGTCCACAGATCTCCTGGCAGACTCTTAAGCAAAACACAGTCCCTAGCCAAAGTCTGTGTTTTGGAAACTGTGTTTCTTTGGTAAGTATAGCTTCATTTTTATTTGATTATCTCCATTTGCTAAATGTGGTTAGCCAGCATTTTACAACAGCTATATTTCATCAGATGGAAAGAAAGGAGGGACTCTGATGCTGCCTTTGGAAATGGGAGTGGGAGAAATGTCAGGAATGGCCTTCACCACAAACTTTTAAACTCATAAAACTTTTAAGTTTTAAGTTTTTTAAGTTTTATGAGTTTATGTATGCAAAGGGCTCCCTGCATCTCATGTCAAGGCGAAAACCCTGTGGAGAACTCAGGCAGGATGCTTGGGAGGAGGAATTGGAGATTGAGAGTGAGAGGCAGGATGAGGATGCTGGAGCGAAGCATGCCAAACACCCACTGCCCTCACAACACTCTGCTCTGATACGTGAGGCTAAGACACTACACTAAATATAGCTGGGATGGAACAACGTTTTTATTTCCTTTGTATTGGCCAACAATGGTGATCAAGATTAAAAGAGAAAACAAAACAAGGCTATTGATTCTTTTCTTGGTCAAGCTTGGTTTTAATTTAGGCTTTGGAAGATCTAGAGAAGTTTTGGCATGTTTATCGTATAGATCTCTAATTACCTTTCTTCTCAGTTTTGAACTTCATCAGAAGTTTTGGCTGCCAGACATGCATTTGTGCTTTGTAGGTAGAAGGAACTAATGGAGAACTTACAGCCTCTGAATTTCCAGTTAAAAAAATAATAATCATGCATTGTTTAACCTTTCTTTTAAGGAATTTAGTAAAGTAAAACAACACTCATGCCTCATGCTTTTGCTTCCATGAGTAAAGTATTTTGTTTTCTACCAGCTTATCTGCTATAGCACACCACGCAGATGGACAGTTCTTTTTCTAACTATATTCACTTCACAGTAAAATGAGTAGCCCGGAGGTAATTGTTGAAGTTGATGGGCATTTCCTCTGGCAGTAGTGTTCATATTCTGAAGACTGTTCACTTTCTTTGGTTTAAGTATTTACCACACTTATTTTAGTTTTGTTTAGTACCATTATGCACTACTAGGCCTTTTCTTCTTATCTGCCCAGAGTTCTTTGCTAATAGCTGCAAACCTTAATCGTATAAAGTTAAAAGGAGAAAAACATAAAGCATTAGTTTTGCCAGAGCAGATAACGTACAGGAGATAATAACAGCATTTACCTATGACTTTCTTCAGCATAATCTCTTACAGAGCATACTGAAAATATGCAGACATGCAATCTGTGCAAGGTTTGTGTGGGTGCTCTGGACAATATTTCTGACTCCATCCTCAACTGATTTAAGTTGGCATTAGTGCATAGGCTACACTTTTAAATGGTCTCAGTTCTGTGCACTGGACTTGTGTTTATCTCAAATTTAAACAAAGATGGCCAAAGATCACAAGCTCTCCTAACCAAGAGTCCATTTATTCCTACGTGAGTGATATAAATGTGAAAGCTGGTTAAAACAGTTACGCAGCCAGATGCTTTTCACTGGGCAAGCTGAAAATCTTGGCTCAGAAAGGCTTCCAGAATATGTTAGGTCTTTTTGATACTCTATAGAAAGAGTACCAAAGATAGTATAGAAAAGATACAGAATTTTCCAGGACAAAAATATTTTTCCCTATTTATTCCAGGGAGCTCTATGGAAAAAAAAAAAAGATATAAAACATTTTATTTTTGAAACACTGAATTACAAACTTAGCAGTGAAATACATTTTAGAGAAGTATTTAAAATGTGCTTTCTATAGACAACATTTCAGATGATGATACTTTATTTGCTGTAGCGAGGTGGGGGTTGGCCTGTTCTCCCACGTGCCTGGTGACAGGACGAGGGGGGAATGGGCTTAAGTTGAGCCAGGGGAGTTTTAGGTTAGATGTTAGGAAGAACTTCTTCACTGAAAGGGTTGTGAGGCACTGGAACAGGCTGCCCAGGGAAGTGGTGGAGTCACCATCCCTGGAAGTCTTCAAAAGACGTTTAGATGTAGAGCTTAGGGAAATGGTTTAATGAAGGACTGGTTAGTGTTAGGTCAGAGGTTGGACTCGATGATCTTGAGGTCTCTTCCAACCTAGAAAATTCTGTGATTCTGTGAAATTCTGTGATATTTCAGAACTTATCAGTATGGAGTTACAACTCCTATGTATCATCAGCAAGATGTAATGTTATTCCTTAACACAATTCTGTTTTAATATAATTTTAATATTAAAATATTCTATTTTAATATAATGAACGCTTGTAGGAATACCATGTGTATTTTTTTAAAAAAAGTCTTTTCAGTGTCCTTTCCCCATATTTTATAAAATTAGGTCTTCAGTTAAATTCTGTTTCAGAACACTACAGATACTCTTTTTTTTTTTTTTTTCATTTATGATTTAAAAAATTTATTGTTTCTGTTTTCAAAATTTTTATTTTAGAGATAAATTGAATTTGCATACCTCAGCTTGTAGTACATCTTCATCTCTAACTTTATAAATCATTAATTAGAAGTAAATAATGTACACATCTCTTTTATATATTATTTAATTCCACTTCCTTTCTACTATCCAAATCCATTGGATACCATTGGATACCATTTTTTTCCCACCATACCATTTTTTTCCCACTTTGTTTAGTCTCCGTTAGCAAGTAACTATTACAGATCTTATTGCTTTACCTCTGTGCTTTTTTGTGAGGGTATTTTCCTGTCAGATACCCACTCAGACATTTTTCCACGTGCAGCTGGCAATGGACCTCAACCTCTGGAGAAATCGGAAATGTCGTGATGTTCTCCTTCATCACCTATCTTGGTGGGCATACTTTATTTTTATAGGACTGGCAGGAAATGTGGGCATAATTAATAGGAAACATTCAGTTTAGGACTTAGACTTTCAGTTGGACCTTGGAAAGAGTTTAAGAAAACTACAGTACTTCATCAAAGTGCTTGAAGATCTTATTTCCTAAAGCATGAGAAAAAAAAAAATCAATGTTTTATTAAATAAGCTGTTAGCCACAAAGGTTTAGATCATCCAGCATGAGTTTTTTAACAAGGGAGAGACCAAATGAGAAGGTGTAGAGGCCTTGTACTGTACCTCCTGAGGAGGGGCTGGGCAGGCTCCCACTGACATGCTGCATGTTTTGGTAGCAGCACTGGCACGGTGGGATCTGGGGGGGGCGTGGAGTTGTCCCACCACTGCTGTCCCTGCCCTGAGCACAAGCACTGCCACATGAGAGGGGGCTATAAGGAAAATTGAGTTTGTGCCTCTTTCCAACAAAAAGTTGACCTCTGCTTTTCTCCAAACTCTGTAAAGCTTATGGTTTAAATGCTCTGTTTAACTCCAAATTAGTGCAAGTCTGTTGATTATTGAATTGGTTCTCTTATTTATTTATTTATTTATTTATTCAGGCAGGACAGAGGATAATTTCATACATTTCTAAGGGGTTGCTACTCCTGGAAACAAATCTACTCTCCTTCCTGCGTAGCGCTGTTGTATACCCACTGTGAAAGACATGGATGAAGATTTCTATTTTTTTTTTTCATTTGTCTTCTGTCATTTTTCATAGTCTTATCTCTGGGTTTGGAAGTTCTCCAAGACTGAAACTGCTAATTCACAATTTTTGTTGCACGTTATTGGATTTGCAGTTTTGGCAGTTCTTAAGAATCAATCTTCAATCAGCAGCTTAGATGTTTTTCCAAGTGCCTATATGCAGACTTTTAAAAATATTATATATTTATATAACGTGTGTTATGTATCAAATATAAAGACATACAGATCAGTTTTTGCAGGATTTTTCCGAGGTACCTTGCTGAAGTCCCTGACCAATCTAACAGATCCACCTGGTCTTCAGTGTGTCCTACCCTCTGCCACTGTTCCCTGGTTCATTGTGCCTTGTTAGAACCCTTTTAAACTTTGTCCATGAAATGGAAACTTGGCAGATCACCCACCAGCCTTGTGCTAGACAGAAGCAGCTCTGAATAATCTACCTAAAGCAAGGGAACATCTTCCCTGCGATTCACAGATGACAGAATAGCAAATATGCCATCTTGTTACTTAGACAATATGCTGCTAGAGGATTAAGAAAGGTTTAAGGAAACACACATTTATTTGACTTATCTTCCATTATTCAGAGGGGTTCTCCTAGCTTTATGTGTCTCTGGATCCTTTACTCTCTGCAGCCTCTCTCTGCAGTCCCCTGCCTCTCCAGCTGCTTGTAGCACGGCATGTGCCGACCTTTCTTTTTGCTGTTTATTTGTTCTTTCATCCACACCTTCCCCTAAAGGGCTGCCCTTGCAGATCTTCCTTCTGCTGTTCCCACCCCACATGGCCCCTGGGAGCGGATGGTAGCACGGTATGGCATGGCGTCTCATTGCTTTCTCTGCCTTAAGTTCAGACTGATGCGCTTGTCAATGTGCCTGTTACAACAAGCCAGTTCTGAGACTGTTTTTCTTCCTTCCATTTATGTCAGTAGAATTGCAACAAAGAGTGAATAAGCACTCCCTGTTCCTTGTCTCCACACCGCCCATGATTTTATTGACCCTGGATGTCTCTTTTCCACACAACGAGCCCTGCTGGTTTAACTTTTCCCCATTCAGAAGGTGTTCCAACCTTTGGACCATCCCTCCTGCCTTTCTCCTATACCTGGACCATTTCCACCACAGTTTTTGAAATGATGGGACCCAAACTGTCCTCAGTGAGACATGGTAAATACACACCATCTTCACAGTGCCACTACTTAATTTCTGGTTTGTTTTTACTCCTTTCCTAGTAACTTGGCAAAGCCATGTGTCTTTCTGACCATTGTTAACAGTGAATGGAGAGCTTTCCATGTAGACCGATCAACAGTGACTCCTAGCTCTCTTTTCTAAATGGTAATAGCCAATTTAAAATCCATTAAATTATATATGTCTAGTTAAGGTTGTTTCCCTCCATGTTCATTGCTTTATATTTATTGACATTGAATTTTGCCTGCTATTTTACTGCCTGCATACTCAGAGTGGGTTCATCAGGCTAAATGTAGATGAATAGCATCTGAGCCAGTAACTGCGTGCTCTCTTTATAGTCAGTGAGAGACAGAGACATTTCTAGGGTTGTGATTCCTCAAATTCTTATATATATATATACAACAGATCAGAGGAGTCAAGCCTTAAAAGTGCCCGTTTCTCTCCACTGAGTATGAAAGGAGCCTCAGGTGATTCTCAGTTTCTCTAACAGCTGTGTTGTAGATGTCCATGGTTAGATAAGATCAATCCTGTGTGTTATATTGCAAGCTGTTTCTGTGACACTCGGCAGTCAGCTTTAGTTTATATTGCCCTAAACTATTTTGTATCATCAGCAAACTCTGCTATGCTGCTATTCACTTTTCTCAGGTGATTTATTGGTAAATGGAGCACACAGCTTCGTAGATGCTGGTGGGACTCCCCTGGAAATCTCCCTTTATTTTCTCTTTTTATGACTCTTTATTCCTACCCTTTCTTTTTGACTCACTATGAGATCTTTATTTATTCATCCTCTCGGGATGGACCTTGTCAAAACCTTTTTGGAAGCACAAGTATTCTGTATCACCCGCACCACCACAACCTGTGCTCTCATTGACTCCTTCAGAGGAGCTCAATGGATTTATGAGGTAAGATTTTCTCCCCACAGAAGCCATAGTATTTTTTTCTTTGGTTCTCTATTATTATTATTATTATTATTATTATTATTATTATTATTATTATTATTATTATTATTATTTATTTATTTATCTATTTATTTATTTATTTATTTATTTATTTTACTATCTTTTAGTTCATCATACATTTCCCAGGCTAGTGTTCCCAAGTCGCAGTTACAGGTCTGTAGATTTCTGGACCTTTTCTGATTTTCCTCTGCAAAGCAGGGATCACTTTTGCCTCCTTTTATTCCCTGTTAAGTGGTAGGTTGTGCACTGCAGTTAGCAGGTCTTTTACAACCCTGGGGAAATACAGTATGCTCCTGCTGATTCATTATTACTTATTTTATTGGTTTGTCCTAAATCTTCCTCTACTAAATTTGAGTCACTCCTATTTTTATTTTATTTTTTTCTCACCAGGAAAGCCCACGCTATGGGAATCTCCCCGAGATGCTCTTTAGTGGTTAGAGTCCACTTAGCTTTTCTCTTTCTGAAAGCCCCATGGGCCTTATCGATCAGCCGGCAGGCGGCTGGCTTCCAGCGGCTTTGGGAAAGGTTTGACGACTTCTTTTGATTCCTTCAGCCAGCTGCCTCTCAAAACGTTTTTCTGACCCGTCTCCTCATGGTTTTACTTTTTTCTTACCAGAACTTACTCTCTGCAGGTCTCCCAGTGATTTATCCTGTATGTTTTTTATATCGATCAAATATTTATCTTTCTTTTTGTGTCATAAAAGAACAATATTCTGTTCACAGTGGATTAGAGTAAGTGAACCGATGACCCAGGTTCAGCACACAGAAAGAGAATAATTTCCATGAGTCTGAAATGGTTGAATATAGGCAGAAGTACAGGTATTTGTGCTCTGGCAGCCTTGCTTTCTATGTCATTTTTAGACTGTTCTCTGCTCTGTTGAAGAAAAAAAAGAAAAAAGAAAACCACCTTCCATTTTTAAATTAATTGAGTTAATACTGTTCTCTCAAGAGAGGAACTTCCTCAGAGGAAGGTCAATAACATAATTAGCAAAACATAATTAAGAAAGTGCTGCTGAAGAATCAAGTTACTGTCCAGATGCTTCCCTCAGTACCACTGGTGGGACTTGGGGGGTATGGGTGAGGTGGGTGCACTGCTAACCCCAAAAGCCAAAATCTGCCCCTAGTGGGCAGAGTGCTGTGGGGTGAGAGACAGGGTTTGTCCATCCATTTGGTATGTGAAAAAGACAGAATTTGGCTAAAAAAAGCTCTCAGGGTTGAATTACTCACATTTGAAATTCAACACATCCTACATCTGTTTTTTTAAGCATTTGATCTTTGCAACTTTGCGTGACAAGTGTGCACAAAAGGCATAATTTATGTTCTTTGCTTCAAAAGTTAGTTTTTCATTATATATTCATTTGTTATATTCAATGTTTTCAATTTGTACTTTGATATTTATTGGCAGATATGAGCCTGTCTGAAGCCTGAAATAACATATAGCCTACTAATTCAGTGTACACTCTCAATTATTATTATTATTATTTTTCAATCTTCATGAATGCTCTTATCTCTGGGAGGTTTTTATAGAGGCAATCACAGCTAATTTGGAATAATAGCCATTTTTGAAAGTTTAGATCTCTGCCTATGACAGTTCATAAAGAGAAAAATCAACAGTTATCAAGTGAATTATTGGTGATGACTTGTTATCCTTGCTCTATTAAGTACCACAGGAACAAAAGAATTGTGATATTTTAACAGACCACTAGACTAATAAGTCCATTACCATTTCATGCACAGTGGCTGGTACACCATATGTTTCAAAGAAAGGTTCAACAAAACCTGTGAAAAATATTATGTAGTAACCCACCCACAGGAGCGGTTCTTAACTTCAGGCAGCGGATGCCTGATTTATGCCCTCAATCACAGCACTGAAAACCCCAAGTGGTTTCACGTCTTCTCCCAGAATGACCTTTGAGTACCTGACAGACTGCAGACCAGCATCTGGGTTCCACCTGCACATTGTGCTTTTAGTTTTGGTCTTGTTTTTTAAAGAAGAGCTAATGGTATTTCACGTATTTACTTGGTAGCTTCAGAAAAAGGACATTTGTATTTATCTCTGTAACAGGTACTGGAAAGGCAGTGAAAAGGGAATTTCCCCACTCTGTTCTGTAGGTACAGTTTAGCTGTGGCATTAACAGAGGGAATGAAGTCCATTTTACCTCTTCATTTTGGTTTCTCAGATTTCAATCCTTATTCCATGAGCACAATGGTGTTTAATAATACAACTACCTCCTTGCTATTACTAACCAGATTAAGACCAACAAGTAATTTTACGTACAGGAATGTCATCTGCTATTGCTAAGCGCTATTATCTTTCAGCCACTACCATCAAAATTGCTTCCATTAACAAGTTAAAATCTTAAGGGATTTTTAATTGCCTGTGACTCTTTTCCCTCACATGATTTGGTTTGCACTTGGGTATTTAATACCAGTATGTCTATAAACTCTAATACTTTGGTCTTGCAGAACACATCTTTAAGTGCTTGAAAGCTGTAAGCAAGGTTTTCCTGATGTTCACTAACATGTGGTACCAGATTTTATTTAGTGGCCCATGGTTATTTCTGTAAATACATTTTTGGGCATGGATTAAATTTATTTGGCAACACTACTTAAGCATGGATGACTGATGGACCATTACAAGTCATTGCCTATGGAGAAGGTTAATCAGACAAATGTTCTCATTAACCTGAATCTGATTCTCTTCTGCATTATTGAAAGCCAGATCATTTTCACTATGAAGTTAAGGAATAAGTTATCCTATTATGAAAAATGTTTATATATGTGTTAAATGTGTGTGTGGAGTTTCTATGAGAGCTTTACAAAATAAATAATCCATTGCGCAAGAGCATTTTATATTGCTCTGCAAACAGAAAAAAAACACACTACATGTAAATGAACAGAATACTATTCATTTCCAGCACACAAATACATGAAAATGCTTTTCAGAAGCTTCTTTTGTTAGTTGATGGCCTCGATGGTTCTCCTTTTCTACAGTTTTTCTGTTTTCTGAGTTCTTGTATCGTTTTTCTTTTCCCCTTTTTATTTTTTTTTTCCCTGACCGTTTTTAAAAATTCAATGTTTTATGTTGATGTTTCATTTTCCTTGGGCTGTTTCCTTGTTTAAAATATGTCATTTTCCATTCCCTTGGATGCTGGTCCTCATATTATTTTGTCTAGCTTCTACCCAGTCTTTCACAAAACCTTAGTTTTTTAAACGAATCCACGCTATTCTCTTTATTTGCAGTCACTGGACTTTCCCATAGGATTCATATGGTAGAGAGCTGAAAGTAGTAACAAATTATCTGGAGAAATGTTGAGAGCATCACCCAGTTTTAGTCTGTTGGCCACAACAAGATTGAAGTTAAAATTGCCTTGAGAGGGGAAGAGAGTGGAGGCAAGGCTCTCACAGATCCAGATGGGTGTCCTCGTGGCTCCTGGGAAGGAAGGAAAGCAAGAAGGTACCATCAGCAGCCTCCTGGGGCTGGGAAGAGGCTTTCATCCCCAGCCCCTCAGTGCCGGCTAGGTGAGAGGGTTCCTCATTCCTTCTGATGGCTTTCCTATATCCCATCCAGAGGCATGTGGGTGTCTCCAGGTATTCAATGGGGAGCCCAGATACATACCCAGGGCTGGGTATTTCAGCAGGCGCCAAGATCTTGGGTTCATCCTGTGTAACAGTCAGCCAGAAACTGTTCTCGGGAGTTCTCCACTGACTGCAGAGGAGCATAGCAAGATTACATTCCTGGCTCAGGTTCTCAAAGTTAGTGGGATGGAGCTGGCTACAAGTGCTAAAAGTTCAGAATTGCAACACTCAGTGTTGCAACATCTAAAGCCTTTTGTGGCCTGATCTGCTGGGGAAATTCTGGTTAGGTAAACGCAGTGGTGTTTTACAATTGACTCTAATGGCCCTGGAAGTCATTTAAAGAATTCTGTACAAAAGCAAATGCTGCTACTCTAGAAGCAGGTATTAACTGGCTTTGCTCGGATAATATTGAGAGATCAAAGCCATTCCTCCTAGGTCTTGCTGTAATGAAAGATAGGTTTTAACCATTCTTTAAAAGCAGTGAATCTTTTCAATTCTTTTTCTCCTAAAAGCTCTTTCTATCAGATGTATTTCGATAGAGTTAAAACCATGTCCCTGTTTTCTTACTAAATGCTCCTATTTGTACGTTAAAAAACCTGGCAGGTTTGCAGGTACTGAAAAAAAAATCTCAAGGGGACAGCATTATTGAAATGGAATGGGATTTAAAGCGAGAATTCATGAATATCCTTTTCACTGGACATGACTGCAAACCTTGTAGAGATCTGTGGCATGCTCTTATTCAGCCCAGTCCAGCTGGGGACAGGCAGGTTGTGTCTGCACAGCCTTTTGCTCTCTGCCTCACTGGAGAAGGAAGGCAGAACTCAAAGCAGTGGCCCTGAGCCCAGCCCAGCCCAGCTCGGTGGTGGGGAAGATGAGGCTGCTCCAGCAGGAACAATGCAGGTAGAGGGGGCCAGGGAAGTCTTGGACTGTGGCTGGGGAGCAGGATGTCTGCAGGAGTTCCTAAAATCTGGACCCGTTCCATGAAACTGGACAACTCTCAGCCTTTTGGCTTGGCTTTTGATGAAGAAACTCAAGACATCGGAAACCTCTCTGAGCTCAGCACTAACACACATATCACCAGCCATCTGCTTTGCCTTTTGCTGGTTACTTCGCTATTAATGTTGACTCTGCAGGTGTCTTCAGAATGCAAATCACTGCGTTGCACCATGTAACCCTAACACAAATGCAATTACAGTCACTGCCGAGTTGAAAACATCTGCCTGAGGGAAGACCTTGCAGGCCCAGGGTATGAAAGTATAGCTGTGAGATAGACCAGTGATGAGTTATTCCAACATGCCCTGCTACGTAGCCTGTCTCAGTTCACTTCACCTGATTGTGGCTCCATCCTACTCTTTTTGCACAGTGCCCTTAGACTGATGCATGAAAGGGGTCACTGGAGCTGAGAAGAAGTGGGAACAGCCACTGTCAGCTGCTCTGGGTTCAGATCGAGCACAGCAAGGACTATGGGGTGGTAGGAAGGATGACACCACCAAAGATACTGCTCTACATTTGTCTCTCTGGTTGAAAGTCACTAAGGCCCAAGAACTTACACAAAGATAACTCATTGTTATACTTAATGGGAGGTTGGCTGTATTGCACTGGGGTTCCTTTATGTTACTCAGTAGCTGGACAAAGCAGAGTCTTGCCACACCAAGGTACGTCAGCTAAAAGCCTGGAAATACTTCTGTTAGAGATGGAGGGACCACAGCTGCTTGATTCAGAAAGCATATGAAAAAGTAAATGTATGAATAGAGTCTATATGGAGTGGAAGAGGCACAAAATAATAAATGTTACAGAAAATCAAGGTCTCTTATTTATTCTTCCACATAATGCCAAAGCAAGACAATATTAAATGGAAGTGAAAAGCAGCACATCCTGAGTAGTGCATTATTAATTTATGGTATTGATTAATGCATCAAAATGAAGGATTTAGTAAAAGTAAAAGCAAGGAAATGTCTTTGTATGGAGAATGAGAAGATCTAAACTGTTTTAGACAACACTGTGTGACACAAACCATGGGAATAAAAGGCATGTCCCTAATTAATTTGTAGTAGATTACTTGTCCCTTCTTTTTTGATCTGAGCAGGAGTCTGAGATGGCCATATCATTCCTCTGGTCAGGCATTGCAATTCTGTATGGAGAGGTTTAGACATGATTTTGCTAAAATGCTCAGTCCAGCTCATGCGTATCCACGTTTCCAGATAAAATGTATTTGACAAAACTTCAGCGGCATGCAGTATGGACAACCTGTTGTCAGTAACTCTTGTTTTTCACAGCCTGAGCAATACTAAGGAAACTGAACTTGGCTAGAAACTGAACTGAAGAGGAGTACATTCATTCCTGAGGTGACTCTGCTGACCTCGCTAGAGCTGCTCCAGAGTTCAGCCTAGCCTTGACCTGTTTTTCTGCAGTTCGTAAGTTGTGCGGCTGGAGAACTGCTTCTGCTGTTCCATCCATCTTTGTTCAAAGTAATAACAAGAGAATTAAAAAGGGTTCAGGGAAGGGTGACAAACATGACTGGAGCAGAGGAAAGCTCTCATATCAAGGGAGATTGATAAGGTTGGAGTTGTTTCCCTTAGGAATGAGACAAATAAAAATGAGACATAGAGAAGGAGACAAAATAATAAATAGTCTAGAAGGACTCATCCACACACCCCTCGTGATCTGCTAAAGGACCTTTGGAGGTCCATGGCAATCTAATCAAATTAAGGCCCTACTACCTACCTGCCTCTCTTCTCTGTCTGGCTGCACAGTTGGGCTCTCTGCCTTGCGTCTCTTTACTTGTTGGGGTACAAAAACTGGAAAGCAGGATTAACAGGAAGGTAGGGCAGGAGCAGCTATTGCCGACATTTCCTACCTGTGAAGACAGGGATAGTCACAGCAAGTAGAGAGTCACATATTCCAAGCTAGAGGAAAGGGAGATGTTAAAGCAGGGGATCTTACTACGTCTAATAGTTTGGGATGGACAGGATGGGATGCAGTGGTACTTTCCCTGGGCTCTGTTGAACTGATGTGCAGTCAAAACCCTAACATGATGATATTGAAGGTCTTTTCCAACCTAGATGATTCTATGATATAGACAAAAACAAAAAAAAAAACAAACCAAACCAAACCAAAACAAACCAAAACAAACAAACAAACAAAAAAAACCCACACAGGAATAGCCATCTGCTAGGATGGTGACCTGAATTGTCTGACTGCAGCTGGAACAAGTGATGACTGTGTGCTACTTTTAGATGCAACACACACAGCTTTTTCCTTTCCTTTCCTTTCCTTTCCTTTCCTTTCCTTTCCTTTCCTTTCCTTTCCTTTCCTTTCCTTTCCTTTCCTTTCCTTTCCTTTCCTTTCCTTTCCTTTCCTTTCCTTTCCTTTCCTTTCCTTTCCTTTCCTTTCCTTTCCTTTCCTTTCCTTTCCTTTCCTTTCCTTTCCTTTCCTTTCCTTTCCTTTCCTTTCCTTTCCTTTCCTTTCCTTTCCTTTCCTTTCCTTTCCTTTCCTCTCCTCTCCTCTCCTCTCCTCTCTTCTCCTCTCCTCTCCTCTCCTCTCCTCTCCTCTCCTCTCCTCTCCTCTCCTCTCCTCTCCTCTCCTCTCCTCTCCTCTCCTCTCCTCTCCTCTCCTCTCCTCTCCTCTCCTCTCCTCTCCTCTCCTCTCCTCTCCTCTCCTCTCCTCTCCTCTCCTCTCCTCTCCTCTCCTCTCCTCTCCTCTCCTCTCCTCTCCTCTCCTCTCCTCTCCTCTCCTCTCCTCTCCTCTCCATTTCTGAAGTGTTCACTTCCCTTCATTGCTTCTCATTTACCAGGAATGTGTGCAGCAATATGCTGGAGGCTGCGCGCCACATGGGAACTGCCTTGTTGCTCCTGTGGGACAGGCAGTACCGTGGGCAGGAAAGGAAAAGCACAAGGAGAAAGGGCTAATGTGTCCCCCTGGGAAAGGCCAGGGTTGGGTATCCAGGCTTCAGCCACATCAGGAAGTCAGCTGCATGAGTTGAGCCCTTACTGTGTATCATCTGAGCCAAGACAATCAGCCCAGAGTGTGTTCAACCCAGTGGTCAGTGTGAAAAACAATATCTTGCGAGGTGGTGAAAGTGGGTCAGAGCGAACACGTGTTATCACAAATTTGCAGAGACTAGAGACACACCTGTATAATCTATGGCCATGGTTCAGTCAGTATTTGATAACTCTGTGGGTGGAGATGAGATACCATGAGACTGCATCCTAAAAGCAAGTCACCTCCTGCCCCTGTGTTTCATAGGAAACAACCATCCGAGCAGTCTCTGAGGACTCACTCAAACAAGTTACCTGACTGGTAGATTGCAGTGCCGTACTTTTTCAATAAATTCAATTTCATGTCAGTGTACTCCATTCTATGAATTTTTCATTTTTTGCTGCACAGCTTCAGCAGCAGGAGGGAAGGAGAGTGCCATGTCCTCGCCTTCCGCTTAGCAGTTTGCTCACAGTGCTTGGGGATCTGTAGCCTGGAAAAGCTCATAAAGTGGCAAAAATGCTGCTCTCGGTGCCCAGAAATCCCCCACAGGGATGCAGGGAGATACAGGGGCATTTGGGACATGAGAAGGGCCCGAGGCAGGTGCTGGGCATCAGGACCCACTGGCAGAGGCTGAGCCCTGGAGATGAGCAATTGTGCTGGGGGGTCTGCATCTGTGGGGCTTTTCTTTTTAACTCCTCTTTCTTCCTTGGAGTCTTTGAATTTCAGAAGTTTGTTCTTGCCTTAATATGAAGGGATTTGCCCTGATAATTCCTGCTAACAGCTGCTAATGGGAACTTTATTCTTAAATCTCCTGTGTTTTGAAGTACCATTTAGTTTTCAAAGCAAACTCAAACTTGTAAGCACTGACAGGAAGAAAAAACTACCGGACTAGCTTCCGCACTGCCTAGCTGGTGTTATACAGCCTTCCCTGATTAGCTTTTTAAAATTATTTTTAGTTTAAGTGTGTAGCTGTGGAGCCCTAGCCACAGAGCTTTACGATGCTTATCACTTCAAACAAGACATCAACAACCTTCCCCAAAATAGAACAGACTGTAGGTGTGTGAGGGACTCCCTTTTTTCCTCCTGCAGAGAGTCGTTACTTTTCATATCAAAAGGCTCAGCTGCAGCCATTCCCTGGCTGCTTCCTCCTGAATCCAGCGGTGGCAGAGGCCCCGCAAAAACTGGGGCACCCCCAAGTTCAAAGGGAAGCAGCTGGAGCTGGATGGGACGCGCTCCGCAAACACGATTCCTTTCATTTGTTCTTAAATTCCCTTTGCTATACTTGTTGCTGTGTTATTTTAATTCTACTTTTCTTCCCATTTTTCTCACCCAATTAACGTCGTCGTTTCACTTGAAAGGGTTTGTACAGCTGTTAGAGGAGATCTGGGGTGAGAGATACCCGCCGCAAAGTAGGTGTTGGGATGGTTTTATCTGATAGCCCTCTGTGACTGCTCCTCTTTGTCTTCTCAGAGGCCTTTGCATGTGCTAACCTGACTCAGTTGAGTTCATCTAAGGAATTTAGACAGTCATATATATCTCAGCTGATGGGGGGTTGGGTGCGTTTCGGGATGCTTGTGTGAAAATCGAGTACATAAGCGGGCAAAAATAATAGTAGAATAGCAGACTGTGTAAAGGAATCAGCTTTCTAACTTCCAGACAAAAATAGCAGGTCTGTGTAACCTAAAGCACATAGAGTGATCTCTGTGGTGAATGAGTGTAGGAATGCTTATTTAGACCCCAAATATCAGGTTGCCAGCTTTTTCAATTTCAGTGTACATGTGGAAGTGAAAGATCATTTGCAGTCAAATGCAAAAGTAATAGTGTCGTGTAAGAGCTGTAAGATTTTTCCAAGTGAACTACTGAAATTTAGTGTTTGCATATTTATATATAATACTAAAAATATTAAAAATATGTATTATATTTAGAAATTTATTTACTTTATGTTCCCTTTATGATTTCGATCCTAACGTCCAGCTTACATCTATTGAGCTGATGACTTCCATGCTTTTATTTTCCAGAAAAAAAATGTAACCTGCTTTCAGACTGAGCAAAATTGTCTTGAGTGGGCTTCAATAAGAAAAAGACAGAACCCACAGCATTATCCTTTTTGTATCTTGTGAGATTTCCCCAGTTGAAATACTCCTAAACTGCTCTTCAGCATATGGATTCAATGGTTAATCTATAAAGGTATCTGGCAAATTAGGTTTATAATGCCATTAGAAAATGGCCCTGCATTGCTGAAACTGCAGAGGGACAGCTATGCTACCCTCCTGTGATACCAGCCAATCTCTAGAAATGTGTTTGGCCCAAACAAAAGAAAGAAAGACTAGTGTAACCGTATGCATTTTTATTTTATTAACATTCAGAGTGGTTTGCTTTTTCATGTTAATAGGGCATTAATGATTTTGCATGGGAGAATGTCCTGTTTAAAGGCAGAGGGAAGAGCTGATAAATTAAAATATAGGCAAAATAATTAAATGTAACTTGTGTAGCCTGGTATTGAAATTTATAACGTAACTTGTGCTGTCTCAGCTGTGAAACGTTCTCCTCCTTATTGCCTTCTGTACAGTTTAGCACTCAGCTGAAAGGCGCTGCTAATAACTGTTTCCCTTCAACATGCTTGCTAACAGCATTATTTTGCAGCCCGTTTTCAGCACAATTCAGAAATGGACCTTGCATTAGATTACATCACAGCTGCGAGCATCCCAGGGGGCAGGACCGTGTTGCTTCAATAACTTTGCTATTGCCTCGGTGAGCACCTGTCCGTGCAGCTCCAGCACTGCCTTCTCCCAGGTTTGGGGTCTCTGTTGCCCGCAGCTTTCCTCGCTGCCCCGTGCAGGTGCCAGCAGGATCCGTGCCGCTGCTGCCAGCGCTGTGTCGTTCGGGCAGGCGCCGGTGGCTGCCAGCTGGTTTGCCTCTGACGTACAGGCAGTCCTGAACTTTATTAAGGCTGGCTTTCACCGAAGCTGCAGGGACAAGGAAATGGGAGAAGTGTGCGTGTGTGCGTGCATGCTAACTTCCCCATAGCACCAGCAAAAACAAAACACCAAAAAGCAGGAGTGCAACACGTAAATAAATGAATACAGAAAAGCAAAACATAGCAAGGCAATTCTGTTGTTGCCTTATTCCCATTCACCCCACCCTTTGAAAATGCAGCAAAACTCTGTATTGCACCTTTAAGGGAAGAGCAGAGGTATGGGACTTATGGGCTTCACTTCATGCCCGGAGCAATTGCTCTCCTGATCCATCAGACAGGTAAATTGTATTGCATTTAACCAGCACAAGCTGGATATTGGAGGAAACAGCCCATTAAATTACCATTTGCTAGTCTAAGAGAGACATTCCCAAAGAAACAGATCAGAAAAGTGTGAGGAAAAAGGCAAGCCTTTTATCAACTCCCAATTTTCAGTTTGTAAGGAAGACAAAAGCGCCCGACTCTGGGTGAGTCATGAAGCTTAGAAAAGTCTCTTTAAAATCTTCTCATTCATTGCTACACAGGTGTGATGCACATGTGCCATGTGCTGCGTACCAGTGGCATTGTGGATGCCGTAGGAGACTTTTTCTCAGCTGAACCTCAAAAATGTATCCTGGTAGGTGGGGTTAGTCCCAGGGACATAGAATTAGACAGTCATCCACCCTTTTTTACCGGCCTTGGACATAAAGCAGTGTTGTCCATCCTTTATCCTACTTTTTTTTTTTTTTTTGAAAGTGTTTGAAATCCTAGCAGAGGCTTGGTGGCCACTTCAAAGCTCACTGAAGACCTTGGGGCCACTTCAAAGCTCACTGAAGACCTTAGGCCAGTTGTGGTGGTGGGGCTGGAGATGGGCTGGCAGCTCCGGGCTGTCTTTGCAGGGAGAGGCAACCCCAGCCCTGCTGCCGCTCTGCAAGGGTCCCTCGTGGTGGTTGCAACCTCCTCGTATTCCCAAATGGCCTTTGCAGAGAGAGTTTGCAGGCTGGTGGCATCAGTTTTACAAGAACAGCTGCGATGGTATGATTTTGTAGCTCCAAAATGTCTTCAAAACCTCTTACTGAAAATGAGCTCTTGGAAACAGCTAGTTTTCCCCAGGATAGTTACTTCCAATATATAAATACAAGAGAAACTGTGGAACAAGGACAAATCTCGCAGCATTGCAGGGCTCTTTCACCAGCAGAATCCATGCATATCTGGGGAAACAGCAGCCCTGAGACTAGTGGTGCGGCAGGCCATTGTAGCAGCATTGCCTTCTTCTCTGGCTGTAGGAAAAAAAGACCTCATTTGGATTCTGTGAGGTAGGGGAGCGCTACCCCAGGCTGAGTCTGTTAGATGAGCTGCACAGCTGTGGAGGTGAAGGTTATTGCAGGTGAGGGTGCTGCTCCCAGGGTCCAGGGCTCTCAGTCTCCTTGGACTTTGGCAGAAATTCCATCTTCTCGAGAGAAAAGAAGGTGGTGTTTTTGCCGTTGTTGTTTTTATTTGTTTTTCCATTTTTCCCATTCTGCTTTCAACAGAGTTCTTCTCAAAGTTCCCCTTTTGACGAACCGGCATTTTTTCCAAAGAAAAATACGCATTGTTGAAAAATTCCCAGTCAGCTGGAGATTCTCAGTACCCAGGATGATTTAAAAACTTCCCAAAGAGACGGTTGTGGTAGCAGCACAGCATGGGGTTAGAAAATCAGCCTGCAATGGTGTCCCTCCAGGACTGGAAGATGCCTTCAGAGGCAGTGCAGTGTGGGTGCTGCAGCGCTGGAGGGTTCCCACTGTGCTGGGAGTGGGCAGCTCAGAGCTTTTCCCTGCAGCAGGAGCACACTTCTCCCTGGGGCTTGTGAAGGCACTGCGAGCACTTGTGCTAGAGCAATTAAAACCGGTCTGGTTTTACAATGAGGAAAGGAGCGTTGAGAATAAATCCAAAACAATGCGAGATAGTGCTTCACCTCATATTGCATACCTTGTAAGCAAAGTAAGTATCTGAGCTGTTTGCTTGTTTGTTTGCTTTTTAAGACAAGATTATTTTTGCATTGTGATTTTATCTATTTATTTATTTATTTTAAATTTACAATCTTGAAAATTTGTTCAATCACTTTTTTTTTTTTTTTTTTTTTTGATCCAGAGCCAAACATACTCAGTTGTTTTAACTACAAGTCCTTCTAAACAGTTATGTTTAAAAGCATGAATCTCAAAAAACACCTAGTATCTATGTAGCTTTTTTACTGCTTGGTACAAAAGTGATGTATCTTTTTCCACCCTTTTATAAGTTACAAAAAAAAGTATAAAGCATAGATCAGGTTTTCCTCAAACCTCCCAGAAAAAAAAAAAAAAAAAAAAAGACACATCCCTGACAGATACAGAGCACCAAAAAACAGCCTAAAAGGATAATGTCACTAATGGGAAAGGCTTACATAACATCTGTATTTTTACTATTTTACTATTTTCTTTCAGTCAAATTACATGACAAAGCTATTAAAAGTCAGGATTTTGGTGTTACCTGCTGTGTGTGACTTAGACATACTTTAGCAGCAGTATTTCAGTATTAGGGTTTTCTAGAATTATGTTAATGTGAAAATCCATTGAGCAATATGAACATATGCATGTATTTGTTCATACATTTCCATGGAAGAGATTATCTTACCTATTTGGATTCTTTTCATTCTTATTTGTCATAAACTGAGTAATTTAAATTGAATCTGTTCATGCAAATATATATACATATACATATATATATATAGGTATTTCCTCACACAAATCCTTTCAGAAAGATTCTACACTAGAGTACAGAATTTCTGGTCCAAGCTGGAAGGAAAGATGAAGAGGAGTGAGGAAAAGAGGAGCAGGGAGGAACATCCCTCCTTGTCCTCCTGTAGCGGGTGAAAATCCGCTACCCATCTTGAGATGATGAAGATCTTGACTCAAACCAGACATTCCTGTCATCAAACTTGTCAGGAGTGCACCCAAATACTGGATGTTAGCTGGGAAGGACTCTGAATTTCTTCTAATGAAATCATTCTATACTGTCATTTGAAATAGTTGTGCATTGGCATTGGGACCTCACTCTGCTTTCCCTGAGTCCCAGGTGAAAACGCTTTCCTTCAGCTTTTTCCAGGCTTTTAAATCTGTTCATGGGAACATTCCCATGGTCTTGTGTGTGCCTGATTGTAGAATATTAAACATTTGGACTCTTAAAAACTCTCTGGGGAGGCAAAATATTTCTCATCCAGCCCTAATATTTATTTATTTATTTACTCTTACTTTCATTTTAAAGGTAGCTAAGAGATTGATTGTTAATTCCTGAAAGTTGTATTTTCATGGAGGAATTGATGTGCAAATGTTAGCAGATTAAACAAAGTGGTCTTGCTGTATTGGAAAGTGCTGCAGATAACAGGCCTGTACATAGACTGGAAAGGAAAAAAAAGACTATGGGAAATACCTGCCATAAAATTAAATGTGTTTAAGTGCTTAAATAGGAGGAACTGATTTCTGTAAAACCAAGAATGTTTTTTAGTCTTCCAGAGTAGTTTGGAGTCCTCAAATGGAAGAAGTCCTAGAGGGCAGCTCTAATGTGTCAGTAAGCAAAGCACAAGGATTAAGAAGGTAATATCTGTTTTACAAATATATAGAGACAGATTTATGTCTGTAATGTATTCATCATGCAGCAGTACAGCACTCATACAGAAGCACTTTGGCCCCCTGTCATGAAGAATATTCAAGTTTTTACTGTTATTGCTGTATGTTGTGTGTCCTGCTTTGTGTTACTGCACACTCAAAATATCTTCTGGACTTGTAATTGGTATGTACTGGGGTGTTTCTTTGCACTTCAATAAGCATGGGGCAGATTTTCAAGGGGTGTCAATGTGTGGTTGGCTGCATACAAGTCGATGGGACCAAACTACTTTATACAAGCTAAGGATCTTTTCTTGCGTGTTTAAAAATAGATTAATGAGGAAAGGACCAATCTACGTATTGAGAGGTTTCGTGACCTACTTCTGCAGATCTCCTCCTTGTTCAGGAAGGCTCTGCTGGGCTTTTGCTTTTTAATCTCCTTGGTCTCCCCCAAGTTGCTCACAAAAGCAAAATCCACCAGAGAGAGAGACAGCTGTTTCTGCATATATTAATAATATGCAGCTCTATAAATGATTAATAAAATACACCACCGCCTTTGAGTTATGGTATAGTAATTCACACTTAGCTGTTTAGTTGGCTCTCAGCCTTCATCCTGGCATTGCATTATGCACCCAGGATGAATGATTACACTGGAATTCAGATTGTTGTTTCTAGTTCCTTAAATTTAGCACCGCACATATTGGACTGGATCACAGAGCTGATTATGGCATGCCAGAGACTTTGCACACTGCATGGATGGACAAAATCAAAATGATTGATTTTTCAAATTGGTCAATGTGACACTGCTATGGAAATGCTGTTGGCCATGCACTGAAAGAGCTTAGTATTTTGGCAGGCTAGCCATCTAGAGCTGGTCCAAAGAGGTGTTTAAAATATATTAAAAAACACATGTGGACATTTTGGAGGACCCTATGAAGTGCCTAGTGCAGAGTGAGATCCTGATGCTTCTCTTGGGACAGATGTGGCCACATTATCTTTTTCCAGCTGTTGGCTCCATCGGGAAGTCACGTCACTTTCTACTGTACCTCTCAGCTGTTTTGGTGACATTGTGTTTGTGTGAGCTCCAGCCATGAGAAGGATAGAGTTTAAGAATAATCTAATTCCAATCCTCCTGCCATGGGCAGGGACACTTCCCACCAGACCAGGTTGCCCAAGGCCCCATCCAATTTGGCCTTCAACACTTCCAGGGATGGGGCATCCACAGCTTCTGGGCAACCCGTGCCAGTGCCTCACCACCTTCATAGTAAATAATTTCTTCCAAATATCTAATCTAAATCTACCCTCTTTTAATTTGAAGCCATTATTGCTTGTCTTATCCCTACACTCCCTGAGAGAGTCCCTCTCCACCTTTTCTGTAGGCTCCCTTTAGGTATTGGAAGGCTGCTATAAGGTCTCCCTAAAGCTTTCTCTTCTCCAGGCTGAACAAATCCAACTCCCTCAGCTTGTCTTTGCAGGAGAGGTGCTCCATCTCCTTGATAATCTTTGTGGCCCTCCTCTAGAATTGTTCTAATACTTACACATCCTTTTTGTGCTGGGGGCCCCAAAACTGAACACAGTACTTCAGGTGCTATCCAGTACTATCATGTATGATGAGACTTTGTTAAAAAAGAAAGAAGAAGAAGAAGAAGAAGAAGAAGAAGAAGAAGAAGAAGAAGAAAGAAAAAGAAATAGAAAAAAGAAGGAAAGAAGGAAAGAAAAAGAAAGAATGAAAGAAAGAAAAAGAAGGAAAGAAAAGGAAGGAAAGAAAAAGAAAGAATGAAAGAAGGAAGGAAGGAAGGAAGAAGGAAGGAAGGAAGGAAGAAGGAAAGAAGGAAAGAAGGAAAGAAGGAAAGAAGGAAAGAAGGAAAGAAAGAAAGAAAGAAAGAAAGAAAGAAAGAAAGAAAGAAAGAAAGAAAGAAAGAAAGAAAGAAAGAAAGAAAGAAAGAATCTGGCCGCTCAGTAAATTAAATTGTTTGTGTGATTGACAGAACTGAAACAGAAATACAACCTTGCATGGTCACCTACAGACAACTGAGCCTGTGCCTGTTTACCTTCAGGTGATTCACCACATACTGATGTCAATCAAAACGGATCAGATGGATCACACCTGAAAGGTGCCCATTCGTCTCTGTTAATTACACAGGAATCCCAGGGTAACTTTTTCAGATACTGATGTCTATGCTCCAGACCTCTAAAACACGGGGAGGCGAGGCATAGGTTTTCAGTCCGTGATATTCCTGGTCTCTAACACATGGTGTTGGGGGGACGTTTTACATGCTCTGTCTTCAGGTAAGTGAAAGGCCGGAGTCATCACTAACTTCCCGTTCATCAGCAAATATGCAGTGTTAAACGCTGTCGTTAAAAAGTGACTCTGTCGTGTTGATGTGCCACTCATAGGTGAGCAAAACTCCACAGAAACCTTGTCCTAGATGCAAATGCGAGGTGGAGAGCCTGGTTGCGCTGGCTCAGATGGAAGGGTACACTCCCTATTATTCAGGTCTGTGATTGCTGCGAGAACCAAGCCTTGCTCTTCTTCGGAGGAGAAAACGGGGCCTCAGGAAAGGGTTTGGTGACTTTGTGCTGGTTTCTGAAAGCCGGAGTGAAACAAACCTTTCAGGGGAAACAATGCTAATAGAGTCATCTCTTTGGCACATGAGCCCTGCTGGAAAGAAAGTCTGCTAATCCCCTCTATAGTCTCTCTATTTATACCCTTAGGCAGCACACAAACTGGCCAAGTACAAGAACAAAAGCTGACTAGAAATATCTCCTGTGACTGTTGTTCTCATGAGCTATTATCCCCTTTATTAAGGATCTGGCTAAGAACAACCTCTGTTAAGGACAATGTTCTGCAAAGCAATGTGATTATCATGCTGATTTAGGTGAAACTTGGCCCTGTGGCTTGCCTCTCCTGCCCTCGCTAAGCCCTGGGACCCAGCCGTCTGGGCTTGCTCAGGGGCCAGTGTGGCTCCTGCTTACACGGTGATGAGCTTCAGGCTGGAAGTCATCTTAGCCATTATTTTAAGACATTCAGAAGCATATAGGTTACAATAAAAAGGAAAAAAAAGTATCTTAGACTACTCATTTAAGTGTCACCTTAGAGACAAGGCCATGTAGAGAAGGGCAAGGCCCAGGACTATATTCCAGATCACTGCTGTCCTGAGGTATTTCTTTATTTATGAGCATTTTGAAAATTAAATATAATTGATATTTCATTTTTATATTATATATATATATGCAAATCATTAATAGTTGTGGTGATCTTCCTTATTTAGAAGGGTTGAGTGCAGTTTTTATGTCATGAAAATAAAAATCCACTCCAATGTCCTTTTTCACCATGGCTGAATAAAGGTGTGCCTTCCTGACCTGGAACAGCCCTGGTTCCTTTGTGTCAATAAAATCCAAAAAGGAAAAGAAACCAAAGTTGGATTTTCTGATCTTTCAGAACGAAACAAAACCAACCAACCAACCAAAATATTTCCAGAGACTTTGGAAATACAGAGTGCAAACAAGTCTGGTGGTTTAATTGAAGCAAAAGGGACGTGGGGGGTGGTTCATCATGCTTGGTTGTGCAGAGCATGAAACATTTCCTCTTTGGAATAGAGAATAGATGGGATGTACTTTAGGATTCTGAAGTTAGAATTGTTGAAAAGATTTGATTAAATTTATATTACCTGGAACCGTTTTACAAACTGACCAAATGTAATGTTTTCATTTACATATTAAAAGTGTGACTGGGGATAAGTAATGAAGTAACCTGGATGTAAGGTGTCTGTCAGCTGAATGATGGAGAATCTTGCAAAATGCTTTTTCAGACTATGTGGTTGCAACTTTCAAATCCTTCCAATAATGGACGATCAAAAAGTTTATCTGTATGATACCATCACCTTTCAAGTTACAATCCCACTGATGGGGTGGTGCGGTATTCTTATAAGTTTGCTGCTGCTGTAGGATGTCAGGCTTGAGAGATGCCACCAGAGTGGGGCAGTGAAGAACTGCCATGATGCTATTGTGACCATTAACTACAAAGTACAAGTTCAGTCAGTCTCTTTGCAAGACCAAGTGAAAACCAGAAGCAATAGAGAAAGCAGAGGTTTGGTTATTTTTTCCAAACTGTCTCACTGAGGGATTTAGAAGTGGGTGAAGCAGGTGGTTCATGAGGTGTGCTCATGTGCACAAATCATGCAATCCTGAGGCTGGAGGAGGAAAAAGCAATCCACCTCAAAGCTGAGGCACACTTGTATCCCCTTTCTGAATGAAGATATTGGAAGTTGGAAAGCCTGTTGTACCTCATGTTGAATTTTGTCTCTTTGGGTCTATCTGTCTGATCCAACTTGTCTGTTGATCATTAGAAGAATGATCTCCTAGGAGTACATTGTGCAGAGCCTCTAACACCTCTGTAGGAGCTACAGCAGCAAACAGGGGAAGAGAAACACTATTTAGCAATTTTTTCTTACCCTAAGAATTCAGCATTCATCAAAGTGGGATATTGGATAATGGAAGTGGTCTTCCCAAGTCAGCTGTTTGCCGGTGTTGTTAACATTTCTGTGTAAAGCCATTTCTGAAAATGAGCCTCGCTCCTTAGCAAGCCCTCCAGTGTCTTCCTGGAGCTTCCTCAGGAGGTTTGAATTCGGCCCCCTTCCACTTTGCTTCTGACTCTGGCTCTGCATTTTGAAGATGCATACTCACAAGTTAAGACATCACATATTGCTCACTCCTTCTCTCCTGCAAAGGCAGGATTTAATATTAATCTTTGTTTGCTCAACAGTAAGAGTTGTATTTAATCTAAGATCTTTTAAATTTAACACTGATAAATTGAGCGCTTCCTTAATGTATGTTCACATTCTTTCTCAGTCTGTTATATACGCGTTGTACAAATGTGATGCATTGGCTTTGTAAACACACAAATAAACAAAAGGAATTAACTTCCCACTAGAGAGAAAAAAAAAAAAAAAGCATTTGCAAAATGGGTTACTTCTCTGTGAAGTAATGTAGCTGTGAGAGCTGCAGTTCATCCTGTGCCAGGCTCAGGGAGGCTGAGCTGATCTGACTCTGCTTTACCCCTGAACAGGAAGGTCCGACCCCAACTTTCTGGCTGCATGTTCCCTTGCACCGGCACTGATGCTGTTGCTGGCTGGTTCTGTAATAAGCCAGTTTGATTCACTATTCAAGCTGAATAGGTGAAAAATTAGGTAATTTTCTGCTGGGTTCATCTTCACTTTGCAACATCTTCAAAACAGGCTTGATAAAGTCACATGTGTACAATGGATGTAATTTGGATACTTGGTTTGCAAAATTCTCCTGTTACCCACAGGATGCTGATGCTGAAAGGAGCTTGCAAGAAAGAGACACTACCTAAAGAACAAAGGTACATTAATAATTTTAATAAGATCTTACACAGTCATGAAAAACAAAAACCCAAATCACCATCTTAGTTCAGTCCTCAAAAATGTCTGTAGCTGCCCCAATTAATTTGTTGAGGTACAAAAATTATCAAATAACTTACAAACTTGTTTAAGACTAAAACAAGTTGTAGGAAACCATACATCATGTGCAGTTGTGAGGAAAAGTTTCATCGCTGCTCCCATGTGTGCTGTAGCTTATCCTTTAACTGCCTGCTACTCTGGGCATCCTTCTCGCAGCAAGGTCTCTGTACTTGATTGAATTTGTAGTGTGGGTGATACCCCGGTGAGCTATACACACCTCCTGTGTGTCTGGGAGCGCTAAAGGCCACTGGAGAACTAGAGCAGTCATTGTCTTTGATTTAGTAGCAAAACCTGTTTTCATTACTTTGTCTCAAGTCCTGAGGACAGCCCAAATCCTCCAGCACTGAAGCTTTCAATAAGACATTGTTTGCTCTGCTGTGCTGTCAATAAGATGTCATTACTTTGGCTGCAAGATAAGAAAAGATTTGTTAATGGCGCCTCTTGGGGATGGCAACATGTTTCCCCCCCCTTATAGATCATTGGGGAAAAAATATGGGAGCAGAGTGACAAGGAAAGAAAATAGATTAATTTTTTTTACATGTATGCCTTCCAGTTAAAGTCTGAAGCTATGAAAAGCACAAATGCAGACTTTTTTCTCTTTATTATTAATTTGCAGTAGGGTGTGAAAACAGTGATATAATACACAATGTGCTTTAGCATGTGTACTTCTTAAAGAGAAGAAAATGGAGTCTCTCTGCAGGTAAGCACTGAGTTGCAACAGGTCTCTCTGTTGCTAATCTGGAGGCACCACACTGCAGGAGAGGCAGGCCAGTGTTTGCCTTTCCCAGATTTAAATGAGCAGTTACTAATTAACAGCAGATATGGAAAGAATTTCTCAGCTGTTGCTCCGGAGCCTCTGTCAGCACCAAACAGGGCTCCCTGTCCCTCACCCTGCAGCCTCAGCCTCACCCAAACCTCCTGCACGTCTCCCGTCTGATGTTCGTGCCCCCAGCTGCACGGCAGGCTTCTGCCGTCCCCACACGTCCCGGTCTCCCTGCTGTTTTCAGATGCAAGGTCACAGTTTGTGTTGGCAAGCCAAGAAACAACAGTGACGTATTCTGTTCAAGACCATACTTAGGACAATAGTGAAGGGCCTGATTCTGCCAATTTTTAGCTGCCGGTATAACGTCCTATGCAGTCAAAGTTAAGAACAACCAGAGGGCATGTCTGAACTTGAAAACTCCTTTGGATTAAGGTGAAACACAAATTCAAGGCACAATGGCTCTCCCTGAATAGCGATATTCAGAAGACTAAGCCCAGGTGCCAAGACCAGCCCTGTGTGTTTGCAGTCGTGCAGAGGACTCTTAAAGGCACAGCATGGCCCAATCTCTCCACCCCCCCCCCCTTCCTCCCTTATTATTATATATATATATATATATTTTAAAGAAAAAGTCATTACAATAATTGTGGGATAAGGAGCAGATTTATCACAGGACAAATAACCTTAACCCCAGCTCGCCTCTTGGTGAGCTTTCAGCTCAGTAAAACCCAAGAACCTGACAAACCCCCCAAAGTCAGGGACCCGTGGTGGAGTGGATGGACTTTGGGGCCTGAGCACCGCGTCCCACTCCAGCAGGGAGCAGACCAAAGCAAAGATCCTGCAGTGCCCTGGTCACAGAGGCTTAAATGTAATTGTGCTCGACCAGAGCAGCCAGACTGGTTTAGAAAATGACTGCATGAATGAGCACAATGCGGTTGTAAGAGGAGACTCCGTACTCGGGTCCAAAGAGGATCTCAGAAGAATGGGGAGGTAAGACAATAGCTGGCAGGTGCCTGTGGCTGGGAGCGCAACTTATTTATCCACTCACTGTGTGACCTCCACTCAGGAGCAGAGAAATGATGCGAGAGGACATGGACACTAAATGAGTATCTAAAAAAATAAAATCCCTGATAGTGTGTTAATGCTATCAGAGGTGACTGTAATTTCCTGAGTCTTGTAAAATTTAAGAATTTCATTTATTTATTTATTTATTTATTTTTATTTTATTTTATTTTTCCTTTGTAAGCTCTCTCTTCATATGCTAGAAGTGGATTTGTGGTGTACTGGCTTGTACTTGCTGAAAGAAGGAACTCAGTGAGATTTTCTGCATTGTCTGTGTTGCATGCCTTTTATTCCTCTTCAGCACTTAGGGGTTACTTTATCTTACGTATTTAAAGAGAATGGTATATCTTGATACAACTGGATGGAAGACGTTTTTCATTACTGGAAAAGAGCATCTTGCATCATGTGGCAGGTCATGAGTTGTAGTCTTCATAGCTGGCAGAACAGCCATCAGTGTATGCACGTATGTGTGTTCTGCAAAGAGGACAGAGGGTATGTGTTCACACATGCACTTCTGTAACCCTGTAGTGCTGGGGCTGCTGGAAATAATTAGAGAATTGATTACTATGTTCTAAAAGCAAGAGAAGTGATTTAATTTCTTTGCATCATTGCTAACTGACAAAATAGCTTTAATCCCAGTGATTAGCATTGCTTTTACAGGATAACTGTATCAGAGAATGTAATAGGCATGGCAGAGAAAAAAGAAACCCTCAACTTTTAAAGGCTCTTCTTTTGATGCACATCCAGGTTGTAAATAAAAACCACTTTTGTCAACTTTCCTGGAAAGTTTGTTACTGTTATAAGGCTATTAAGATACATTATTTTCTTATGACGAAAATACTGCTCCAAGCCATGTGGAGGTTATTTAGGACTAACTACATACACATCTTTTCAAACAGGGAGACCGAGTGAGAAAAGGAGAGCGATCTGAAGCTTGCACTCTGCTGCTCTCCTGTATCTGAGTCAAAATGAAGCTGCTGCCTCTCTTGTACCCACTGCCTGCTGCTTGGGCTGCATGAGCCCTAAAGAGGAACACAAAAGCTGGACTGCCTGGAGGTGGGAGCACCTTCCAGACTTGATTCAGATTAAGAAATAAACGATGACTCGGAAACAAAACACGGGGCTTATCATGACAGGAGTGAAAAGGTATAAAGACCTAAACTGTTTATTTGTAGGAGAACATAATGGTCCTTGTCATTGATGTGATGTTGAAAGGAATGACTTCCATCTAGAGGATGCAGGAAAAACAGGAGATAAATTTCAGTAGCAGTAACAGCTTAATGGCAAAAGATTGAAAAAGAGGAGGAATATGGAAATTAGACAGTGGTGACGTTCTAAGAATTTAAATGTGGCATTTGGCAGCAGCAGTATATTGTTCATGTAAAAACAAACAAAGCTAATCAACAACAAATGTATTATCCTTTTAAAATAGACTTTATTTAATAACAATAAATATAAAGAAATCTTAATGTTCAGAAACTAATAGCAAACATTCTTAGAAAAATACAAAAAATACATTCTTACATTCTGAATTTTTTCAACATACAAAGAATCTAAAACAGTGGCGGTGGTCTGCAATTTGTGGTGCTCACATCTTTCTTAAGGCAATGAAATGGTCACTGACACGGATTCATCTGTACAAGGTAAGAGTCTGGCCTACTTACAAAGTGTAAAAAGAGTAAAATTGATTAATACGTTAAAAGTAATGTTAATTTTCCCTTCAAATAGATCTTCAAACATTATTAAAGTGACCCAGTCTTGAAAAAAAGTTACAAATACAATTAAGTTGGCAGCTGACCCCACCCCCTGAAGGATTTTTAATTCCTATGTCTCGCTGTGTACTGGCAGTGCACGTTTCAGCAGATGGAGGTAGAGGCTATGTACATTGCACAGCTTTAGAGGTTTGGGCACTGTGCTGAGATTAACACTGCACATGGCAAAATAAACTGAATTCCTGATATAATGCTTTCTGAAAGTGAATATTATGGCTATGTTAGCAAGTAGCATGGCACTTGGGAAGCAAAACACAGAGCAAAAAGCTGACACTGACATCAGCTGAAGCTGATGCCCACAAAGTACTCACAGTTCTCTTCAGACTAGCTCTGGTTTCAGAGCTGTGGACTAAAATGCTTACCAGAGACCATGATGGGCATATCTAAGACCTGTCTTCTGGTTTGGTCTAAGACAAAAGGAATCCGGTTCATGAGCTCCAAGACCAGATGTGAATCACCACCCAGAAAGTGGGGACAAGTGGAAGACGAGTTTCAAAGCACACTCCTGAGCTGAACAAAATGGTAATGTAGAAACCCACCCAAGGATACCCATGTCATGGCACAGAGCCTGCTGGAGTTAAAGAAGTGTTTGGACAATGCTGTCAGAAATATGGTCTGATTTTTGGTTGTGGCCAGGGGTTGGATTTGATGATCCTCGAGGGTCCCTTCCAACTCAGGATATTCTCTCATTCTGTAATTCTAGGTGGTTAGGAATTTATTACAAGAGGAGCACATACTTTGCTGGGGTAGCATGCTATTTGTTTATTTATTTTTCAATAATGATTTTAAAGGCTGGAATATAAACTCTCAGTGATGTTGAGGACCAACTCCCCCTTCAGAAAATGTGTGATGAAAAGTGACAATTGAGAGAGGCCTCAAGGACAAGAAAAGGACCAGAAAACCAGTCTTAAACTCTGCCACTGTTCAGTGTGACCCCAGGCAAGGCACTTAATTCTTTTGTCTCCCTGTCCCTTCAGCTGTCAAAGCAGGCAATCAAAGTTTCCTTAAGATCAAACAATTATCTGAAATGGCCCATTTCATGACATTTTATTTTTATTTTTTTTCCTTTATCATGGGATACCTCCTTGCTTGCCCTTGTCCTCCAACACTGCACCTGAGAGGGTGTTTAAGGCACTTTGAAACTGTGATCCCCGATGGGGAGATGAAAATGGCATCTCTCAGCTGAACACTACTGTTGACAGGGAGATGCCAGCCCAAAGCCAAAATCAGAAGCTCCAAGCTTGCACAGAGCTCACTGGCCTTTCTAAAAAAAACTCATATAGCACAAGAAAACCCTGAGTATTTCATTATACTGCCCAGCGACAGGACAAGAGGCAAGAGGCACATGCTGAAACACAAGAAATGCAATTTGAACATAAGAAAAAACTGTTTTACTGTGCCGGTGCCTGAGCCCTGGCACAGGCTGCCCAGAGAGGCTGTGGGGTCTCCTGCTGGGGGATCTCCAAAAGCCACCTGGACATGGCCCTGGGCAGCCTGCTCTGGGTGTCTCTGCTTGGGCAGGGGCTGGGGCAGGTGGGCTCCTGAGGGCCTGCCAGCCTCAGCTGTTCTGGGGTTCTGGGAAAAGGTCAAATCAGTATTGGGGTGATACATTTTGATAAAATATTTTGTCTTGTTTAGAAGCTTCTGAGTGCATGCCTATCCATTTGCCAAATTTCTGTTTGATTCCTTGTAAGTTTAAAGATGTTTTATGATTCTGACTGGAAACAAAAAGAGATGGCAAGAGTAGAATTTCCTGTTGAAAGAAGCACTAGTTCTATCACTGCTCTGGTACACAGTCACTTATAGTTATGGTCTATCTTATTGTTGTGTCCTGAGTCTTTTTCATCTTCAGGTGTCTTCAGGTGATGTCTACAACAAGTTTTCTGGGCATTATAATAAGCAAGCTCCAGTTCTTCAATGCCAGAAATGTGTTCTCTGGAACCTCCAAGCTTTTGTCTTCCATCTTCCAACCTTATCGCAATTTTTGAACCAAGCTTTCCTCTCATGTTCCTCTCTCCTATGCAATCATTCTGCATAGTCATACTAAGTGAAAGCTTGTGTATCACAACTGCTGAAAGAACTCCCCTATGTACTGCCTCTTCTGGTTTAAATGTTGCCATTCCAAAGGATAGGCTTGAGGTACACAGAGTAGTATTTTGAAGTTTTTCTACAAAATTCAAATGATTCCTTCTGATTATTATGAGGATAAAATATATCTTATCAATGCTACTTAGTTTCTGCAAACAAACTTCTTTATATTGAAAAAGCCATACAAATAATCTTCCTAAGAATTGCACATATGAATTACATTTAAGAGTATAAAATTACAAACCCAACAGTAATCATGTGGTTTAGGGAGTGCAGGCATACTTTTGCCTTTTTAACAAGATTTTGGTTTTCAGATTTCATAGGAATTGGTCCACTAGAACCATTAAAAGAGAAAGCAATTTAATAAACTGGAACATCGCTGCTGCAGACACAAAGTGGAGCCCTACATACATGCTTACCCTGTAGTTTCGTAACTCCCAGGTTACAACTGGAGCCAAAATTGCCAAGCAGATCTGCAGCCTAATTTCAAGATGACTGATAGCTCCAACAAATTCGTCCACACTTGTAACATCTTCCTAGTTGTTTATAGTTTCATAACGTGGTTAAGGCATATTAAATTGTTTATTCCGATCTTCAGTTTCAATAGATTCATGGTCTAGTCCAAATTCAATTTATCATGCAGTGTTGTACCACAACAGGTCCAGCTGTGCATTCTTCCTATATCAAAATCTATCAGGGAAAAGAATGGTGCCTCTGGTGTGGAAGAAATGCAAAATACAGCCCTCAGCAAATATTGATTTAGTATGTGAAAAGAATTTTAACGCTCATTACTGTTACAGGTGGGAGACCTTCAAGGCTGTGTTCATTCAGAACAGAATGGCCAAGTGAGCTAATGAAAGTACATTGACCAGGGAAAGATAAAATGTCTGAGTTTTCCTCTCGCTCCGAGTGCTGTAAAGTCAGTTTGTATGCATTGATTGCAAAGGCAGTTCTCCTGTTTACACAGAGATTGATGAACAAGATGGGCTTACAGTCCTGCTGCTCCTTGTGATCCAAGCCCATGATTAATTGAAATATCTTGTTATCCATTTAAGTCTCAGTATGTACATCTAATTCAGTGTAGCACACAACAGTGCTTAGTACGTCAATTGCAACAGCTTAACAACATGATTTTGTGTTATCTTTTCCTTCTCTTGCCTTCATGTTTTGGCTTTTCCATTTCATTTTATAGCTGGGGTCTGCATTATCAAGTCATCAAAACTCCTTCAGAGGAAGTGGTGGTGTTCTTACAACAAATTATTCTTGTTCATAAGGTTTTATTCAAGTTGAACAACAGATTTAATAGCCTACGCCTAAATAAAGTGGAAAGCATTCTATGTATTTGAGAATTAATCTGCATTGTTTTAAGATTATAAATATTTTTTACCTTCATGTGTTAAAAAATATATCTTACTAAAGCTGTTTTAAAAAATTGGTAACTGTAAACCAAGTCTCAGTGGTTGCTTTTGCCAAAGGGAAACAGATAAGGAGCATGTGACAGTTGCAAGAAACAACGTTTAGTAAAGGGAATTAATCCAAAGTGTTTGGTTAACTATTGGTAACATCTGGACAGGTGTTAGCTGGCTAAATACTGTTACTCCATATAAAAAAAAAAATTATTCAGACTTAGGCCGGAAAGTGCTGTCTACTCCTTTGATAATTTTGTCAGCAATTTTCCCCATGGTTTTTTTCACAACTTTAAGATCGTTCTCATGCAAGAGTTTCTGTGTTAGATATTTCTCTCGCTTGACCTTGCTCTTGGTCTTCTGTGATACATCCGGGATTATGTATGAAATAATAAACTTCACAAAGTATATGACATGCTAGGGAAGGTGAAAATGGAAAAAAAAAAGTCAGTTGGGTTGAACAGGATATTATTATTATTATAATTATTATTATTATTATTGAAATGTCCCACTCTCTCTTACAGATTTAAACAGGCTTTGCACCAGTATCTATCACAGTGGAACAGTATCTTAAAAACAGAGATTAATAGATTGACTGATAAAGAAGAATTTCTGATTTTCTAATTCTGATGTTACTAATGACTCCTCTGCTCGCTTTCAGGGAACCCCAGTGCCCAATCCCTCCCCTTGCCTCCCCTGACTGTGGAAATATTGGTTACAGATTCTTCTGAAATTGTTTCAGGTTTGTCCAAATGCCTCTGGGGCTATCGACATTCCTCTGCTATGGGATCTCTGCTCTAGCCAGTTGAATGTTTCTGGTGACTTCAGTAGTCCCTGGATCAGGCCTTAAGTACATTTTATAATGAAAGAATACCTAGTATTCCTCTCCCTTGATCTTGGACGGACTTCTATATTTTCTAAGCCCAGAGAGTTTCTGCACATGAGGGAGTGATTGTTTTTTTACCAAAGGGGCTGATCTAAAAACTCACCTCTTATGTGAATGTCTTTACTCAGGTTAGTGTGTGTTAGTGCACATGTAGTATGGACATGTATATATGAGGCTTTGTACAAACCTCATCTAAGATCATTTATAAGTATTTTTGGTGCAACTGTCCCTTCTATTTCTGATACTAGAAATCACTTTAAAAATTCTAGAGAAAAGAAACTGCGAACACATGGGACGATCCTTAGCAGATGTCATGACTTCAGAAACTTCTTTTTCTAATGGTGCTACACCTAATTACATCTCCCAAGCTCTTGCCCATGCCAGCACATGCTGCACACCAAAACCTCTGGTGCCTGGACAGAATGGCTTTGAAGGATTTTCTGCATGGAGAGAAGAGGATGCTCACAATAACTGCTGCTTGAAACCCCACACGCTTACCTCCATGACAATGATGAAAGCCAGCTTGGCTGCGATGACGTGCCAGTAGTATATATTATGCTCATACTGATGCTGGTGACCAGGAGGGTAGCGGAAATCACGGTATCTGAAGGCAATGCAGGAAAGTCAGGGACTAGTCTCGGGAATCTCTGCAGTAAGGCGCTGTGGCCAGAGGATGGAGCAAGACATGTCCCTGCATAGTGCATCCCGGAACAGTCTGCTGAATGGAGCTACAGCAATGGGTAAACTTCATGTCTGCAGAATAAGCTGTATTTGGCTTAAATGTCCCTTTTTTTTGCCACTGTGTTGATAATTTCTTAATTTATTTTAAAATCTTTTTTCTCCTTTTTTGAGACTCTATCAGTTATGAGAAAAATGAAAATGAAGGAAGTATTTTTTGAGTTTCTGAGTAGGACAGACATATAGGTGAATAATTTCACTCAGTTCTGCCATTCAAAGTACGCTGACTTTAATGGTGTTTTAACATTTCTTCCTGGATATTTTAAATTGAGTTATATTAGTTAGATGTTAAAAAAAAAAAAAAAAATTGTCATTTGAAAAGAAAAAAAAGGTTATTTGACACTTGCCTGCATGTCGTTTGGTTCCCAAACCAAGGGGAAGATGGCTTGCTTGCATTCCTGAAGTCTGATATATTGAAGACAGAGAGTGTGTTGTTTATATATCCTTTCATAGTGTGACTGCTGTGACTCCCATAAGGAGGGACTGAGAAGGACCAGTAATAAACCAGGCGAGGAATCATGTCAGATGTAAAAGCAATTATCATGGCCTGCATTTCAGAAAGAGAAGACAAAAAAAGCAGAGTGACATGTAACTAATAAGCCATAATATATGGTGAAGCCTAAATAAGCTTTTCCATATACTGAGTATCTAAAAATTTACATTACAAGATAAAAAAAATTAAAAAAAAAAAAAAAAATAAACATGTGCATTTCCAGTCAGTGGTTCCCTCTGTTAGGGAGCATGTAGACATTCACAGGCATAAAACAATCTCCTTCTGCAGTGTGCACTCTGTATAGTTTTTAAATTACGCTGGCTCTGCTGGATGCCTCAGAAAAGTTGTACTATGATACATGTTTATCCTCATCAGCATGCGAGGGAGTTCAGCAACCAAACTCACCTTACACTGCTCTAAGGTAACCTCCAGCAAACATGCTTGCTGCAGAGCTGCTTGTGATATGCTTCAAGAAATTGTGTCTGGTGAAACTTATGTAAACCACAGCAGAGTCCTTCAGCACTACAAAATTAAATTTCCCCAGAAAGCCTGAGGACCGAGTAAAAGAATGAACTAAATTGCATATATAGCTGATCCATCTCTGACCCTAGAAACATCCCGCTCTTTTCGAGGTGACAGCCAGTCCAAATTTGTCTTGGCAGTTGCCTCATAAGTTTCAGTGTCATGTCAGTACATGTGGAAACTGCTCTTGGTGCCAAGATCATTTTTTTAGTAGCAGCTGCACAGTGCTGTTTTACATATGACGTGACCATTTGTTTTTATCTTGCTCCCAAGAGAGTCCCTGTCCTACTCAGTCTGCTAGGTACAAACCGGGTAGGAAATGGGATCTGTGGGTTTGTTGTGGGAAGTCTTTTCTAAACTCACGAAGTTCCCAAAACATCCTATTCTGGAGGGCAGGTTAACTATCTTTAATCCAACATCCTCCTCCGCTATTGCAGGTTGAAAAGGCTTCCCTGTGAGGAAGACTTTCCACTGGCAAGGCCGGCAGCTGAGCATGAGGCTGCCCAGCCAAGCCAGCATGAGAGGCGCCTGTCGTGCCCAGTGCCTAGAGCTAGTGATGTTTGCATGCCGTGGCTGGGGGAGCAGTCTTCAATCCTATGGCAGGGGCAAAAATACCTCACAATGTGAACAGCAAGAATCAGTGCGGGGTGGGGAGAGGATGAAGGGTGAAAATACCTGCAAACACAGTTCCTTAGACAGCGCTCTGGTGGCAGTGCTAGCTAGAGCCACTGCCACCCCTCCTGCCTCTGCCCCTAGCAGGTTGCTCATGCCCCGTGTTTGGGCAGCTGTGAAGTGTGGCACAGGCTGGCCGGGGAACCCAGATGGATCCACCCCTTTATCTGCTTCACCATGCGTTTGTGGCAGCACCAGGAGACAGCAACAAGGGGAAAAGAAGAGGTAGGGCAAGGAGTTGGACCTGCCTCACCTCCTGCAGCCCCACAACCAAATGCTTAGGGCTGTCCTAGTGCCTTACCTTTCCAGCTGGCTCACTGTGAGGCACCTGCCAAGCAAAACTGCAGTTAAGGCAAAAGTTGCAGAAACAAGACTTAAGCATGAGACTGTGGTCCAAAATCTCCCTTTTCATCTCCAGAATATTGTTGCAATTTAGTTCAGTTGAGAGAAAGTTAATTTGGCTGATGAGGAAGAAAAGAGAGGCATCCTAAGAGTGTTTAAGTTCTCAAGGATCAGTACTTAAAAAAGATTTTTTGTACCGTGTTCTAGCTTGAATCAAATGTAGGTGGCATACACTTTTAAAAACTGTTTTTAAGCAATACATGCCAGTGTGCAATGAAGTGAAAATTATGTGTTGTTTATATTTACATGCAGTGTAGGTGGTTTTGGCTGACAAGGAATATATATTACTGTGTCTTGCAGTTTCAGGAAGAAGACCTCACACCTAAATTACATTGTTTTTAACTGAAGTATAAGCACAGAAAGTTTTAGTTAAATACAATTTCTTATTGTTCATTATCCTGTAAGATTTACATCCATTCATATCATAAAAGAACTAAAAGCAACTGAACAATACGACAAAACCCATCCTTTTCTGTTTGTACTGAATGGGTTCAATGCAGCTTCTATGTATCATTCAACAAGATTCTGGAACACAGTATTTATACAACTTAATGTTTGCTCTTACTGATTTTTTTTTCAAGGCCCCAGGTCTCTCATCACCATAAATCTGAGCCCTGTCTCATTCTCCTCCCTCTCTCAGAATGGTCTCCAGATGTGTTGCAGAGTGCTACATGGACAGAAATACGAAAGCTAATCCTACGGCATCCTCTCAAAGGAAAAGCTTTTTTCCTCCTGAATTATGGGCTGCATTGTAGTGTATTGTACTGGAGAACTACAAACAAATAGCACATTCTCTACTTCCCAAGCTATATCATGCACAGTTTTCCATTTATACCATAGCTAATTAAAATCAGTCTACAAATCAAGAACAGATGCTTTGATACCATGCAATAGCAAGTCCAGTGCCTGAGTGGCAAGTCTCAAAACAGACAGTTTTGTGCAAAAGTTTCCTGCAAGCTACTCACAGGTGTTAAAAAGGCAATGCATGAAGGAGAGGATGATACAATACCCAAGTCTAATAATCTGTAACAGTCACGTAGAAAAGAAACAGTACTAAGAGAAAATGGGGATGGCAATGAGATGGCACAGGCAAGACTGATGGCCTGTACTACATCCCAGGTGTCAAACAAGAAAAAAACATACTTAAAGGCAGAAAACTGCTTCTAGTATTTGGCTTTATAGCCCACACTTTTCTCAGAAGAAATACTGATCTGTTTGAGCTCCTTACAGCACCTGTAACAGGCACTTCTGAGCATGCCACCTCTGGTGCTGTGCCCTTGCACGCTACCAACCTGCCTGATGTCAGTGGCGGGGGCACTACGCTCCTACTAAGATTAACTTCATCTGACCATGAGATCTCCAAACAGGGTTACGAAAAGAGGCATGCATACTGTTAGCAGCCACATACGCAGTGGGACTGAGTGCCGGGCAAGGAGCACAGAGGGCAAAACTGAGCTGTGAATGCACTTCTGTACTTCGAGAACTTTGAGTTTTCAGTTATGTCTCTTGAGTGGCATAGCACATCAGGAGGAATTTGGAGTGAAAATGTTGTAAAGCTCCAATTAGCCTCAGACAGGCCATGAATGGGTAATGACAGACACATAGGAGTATTGTTGGGCCACTTTTCTGCAGAAGGTACAGCAGGGGCATGTGTACATTCCTAGCAGATGTCTACACACCTGAGTCACCATAAGGCCACCAAGGCAACTTTAACTCTACCCTGAATATCATAGGGACTGTGACTAAGGTACACATTACAATATTTTAGAATAATTTTAAGATGTATACCCAACTTTTTAATTCATAGTGGTATTACAAGCCCCAGGTGGATTGATGAGGAAAGACAGTTGGCTTATCCAATAGCATAACATACTTGTTTTTCTTCTAGGGCACCAGAGACATCTTTCATCTTTTATTTTACAAGTTTTGTAGCAGCATAGTTCAAAAGAGGACATTAATGCACCACTAATTTTGCCTCTATATTGCTACAGCTATGCTTCATCTGGGAATTTACACAGTCTCCCTGATTTGCCAGGAAAGCTGTCATTTACAATTTTTTTACACAAGCACTAAAACAAAAGAGCCCCAAAGTATCTCTGGTATAACCTGACATTTCTATCAATCTGAACATGTGTTACCAAAGATGCACCATTTTTATTTTAAATTTTAACGTCACATTTACTGATACACCTTGGATGTTTCACATGCCTACACAACATCTGGATTTATGTTTGATTTGCCTCAGTAGATCTGTGTGAAACCGCTGGAGCATATACTCTGGTTTGTTCTCTGTCTCCTGGATTCTCTTGTAAATTTTCCATCCTCATGGAAATCCTCCATTTTCCCTTCCTTTCTTTTTTACTTCCAATACTTCTCCATGTTCATTTCTCTGCTTCTATGTTGTCTTGAGCCTCCACTCTATATCCTATCTATGTTTATCATACCTGCTAAATTTCTGTAGTGTGAGATAAAATTCTAGAAAGGAATTATAGCCATTTTGAGAAGCCTTCAAATAACCGAATACCTGCTCTTTTATGTGAAATGAATCCCCTAACTATCTATGGTAGAGTGTTCATTTCCATCTCCTTCCTCTTACCCAAATTCCACCTTCCTCAAAACAGGCAGAGACTCCTGTGGCAGCTTAGGCGGAGGTGAACTCCATCTTCAGACTTTACTGGTTTCTCCAGAAACTCCTAGTGAGTGCAATAAGGTGCAAGGAGAAGGTTCTGGGGGAAGTGGCCATGTCTGGGTGTGTCAGAATGAATCCCTAATCTCAGTGGCAAGATTAGAAAATGTTGGTCTTTCTGAAAAAGTCTGCTAACTACAGACAATTACTGGCAGAGGAAAAGAGTGGTCACTGCTCTTTTGAGGGTAACAGTGGAAATTTAGGGCAACAGTGGAAATTTAGAAACATAATACATATTAGCTAATTAGCTACTGTTTAATAATAAATAATTAAACAACTCAACGTGGTAAAATCCAATGGATTATTGGATCACAATAATCAGGCTGCTCACAATGCAGCCTCCTGTACAAGATCTTGGTGAATTAGCAATATAGGAACTTTGAAATGTCTGAATTTCATTCTTAATAGCATATTCATGAGGAAAAAAATCTAAATATTTTAAAGAAATCCTTATCAAAATTAATTTGAACTGCAAATGAAAAATGGATTCATTTGCCAATTCTTGGAAAATGCATCCCCATCTCAAAAAGTAAGTGCTGCAATTTTGAACATACATCATATTTTTAAATACATCAAGAAGAAACTGAATTGCTGCTTTACGTGCAAAATTTCTCAAAGCCAAACTCAACTATGATGGCATGACCATAAGAATTGTAACAGATGGAAACAACAATCAGTCATAACTTAGCTAAACTCCAACATTTTGTTGTAGATTCTCCAAAAGTACTTTTATGTGGTATAATTTTAGGAAAGATGTGCATCTTCAAATGTAATAGTTTTTTTTTTTTTTTTTTTTTTTTTTAAATGGATCTTCTAGAAACTCTAAATATTTCTTTTATTGAGGCCTAATACTTTATACAGTAGCTATTTTTCCAAAACATCTGAAAAATAACTAAAAGGCTAATTCACAGGAGCTAAAGTCTGAAGCTTGTAATTCATTTGGGATCATTGATGTACTTCACCTGTGGTCACTTTGGCATGACACACAGCATTCCCACATCTGGGTGTAACACTTGCAGTGAAGGCGTTTTACCTTTGGTAACTGCTGGCCCAGTACTTACATTGGTCACCACGGCCAGGATGGCTATGCCTTGCATGATGGGCTGCCACGCGCCGATGTCTTGTGCCTTCTGTGGCACCATGCGTCTGAACTGGGTCGTCAGCTTCCATGCATCCAGCCGGATTTCCAACATGTTGTTAAAAAGAGCCAGAAGGGGAGCCAAGGGGAATGATGCCACAAACAGGGTGACAAAGCCAAACTGTATGACTGCCAAAGGGAGAGGTCACAAACACAGATGCTTTCATTTACAGGAGATAAACATATACGAGTATATACAGTTCATTTACTCAAACTGTGAGAAAGAGTAGTAGAGTTCCTAACAAATCTTATGTTCAGCCAGTGTGTGCATGAGAATATATGAGCACAACAGTACTGGAAAACCTGCTAGGTAGAGGGGACAGGAAAATGTTAAATCTCACAACACATCAGGAGGAACTGTTAGGGGAATTTAAACAGCCATTACTTTCCCATGTCTTCACCGTGTAGACTTGGAAATCTAATGATCAGGTGTCTCAGTGCAATGTTGCACAGCCTGTGCTAACAAATGATGTTATGGGTGTCTGGGTGCTGTGACAAACGTGCTGCAATTCTGTTGCAGGACGGATGGTGGCAAACAAACCAGAGTACTGCCAGCAACCAAGAAACCAGCAACGTGTAAGTGACTGCAGACCCAGCATGCCGATACAGGAATCTGCTGCTACGATGTTAGAAGGTGGCAGTGTTCTGGCTTCTGGAAATGTTTCTTGGACAATGGGGCAAAGAAGCAGCAGTGCACCTCCTCATGCAATCACTTGCTCTGTTTCTTAGCTATAAGTCAAATTGAGCCATAGCTGTTTAATAAAAACTTGCAAAGTTATAATGACAAATCAAAACTTGTCTTTGCTCTCTAAAAACTTCATACCTCCTCTGTCTTTAAATGTATTAAGCGTTGCTTGTATGAAAATTTTCTTCAGAGCATATTTGGGTCCAGAACAGATAAGAAATTGGAACTGAATACTTACCCATTTCAAGATACTCATAAAATAATCCAAGTTTTCCAATGGGCTGCAGGTGGTAGTCGTGTTCCCAGCGTGGAACAATCTTTTCTGATCTAGCATCTGCACAGTATCTTCCAATTAAATTCTTAACCCAACTGCCAGTCAGAGGGAAAAAGACAACTAAAATTGGTAAAATAGCCTACAAAGTTCAGTAAATGAAAAAAAAAAATAAAAAAAGAGAGAGAGAGAGAAAAAAAGGCTTTTGTGCTGTTATAGCTTTGAACAGTGATTTTCATTTATTCTTGCATTACTGAAAACTTCCTTCAAACATGAGTATAATTTTCTGTTCTCTTATCCTGGATGTAGTTATATGTAACCACAATGTATGAGGGTGACAAATTAGAATTGTAGTGGTTTATACTTATGTTGTACAAGTGAATGACCACGTAAAATTCAGGGTAGCAGAAAGTGAAGTTAAATGTAGACCTCTGGTTAGACTTCCCCTACCTCACTGTCTGCTCATCCCATACATCAACAGTTTGTCTGTGTGGATTTTATGGATGACAGTGTTAAAGGCTACACACAATGACTTTCTTGTGCCTGGATTATCTGCTGTTACTTTTCCTGGGACTGAAATTTGTGTCTAAAAGGCTTACATGCAAATTTAAGAAAGCTGGTGAACTGCATGTAAGCATTTTCAATAATC
Source organism: Netta rufina (assembly GCF_964035555.1). Lineage (NCBI taxonomy): Eukaryota > Metazoa > Chordata > Aves > Anseriformes > Anatidae > Netta > Netta rufina. Next base: position 174,610,410 of record NC_140123.1, read on the forward strand.
AATAGACTACATTCAAAAAAATATAAGCATATATGGAGCATTTGGGTATGGAGAAACTGTAACTCAGCAAAGCACCCTAGTCTCAACCCTACACAGTATTTATGATATGCTTTGAAGTCCCTTTGCCGTGCAGCAAAAGGGCTTGGAAGAACTGCAACCAGAGGGTATACGATGTTGTGGTCTGGTGTTTATGGCATTCAGGAGGGCATAAACAAACTGGGAGTTCCCTACTCCAAGTGATATAAATAGTCACTGATCAGCATAAAATAAACAAGTCCTGGGACCTGGATAGTATTTTCATCTAGAGAAGATCTTTGTATCTTTGCTTCTTGTTTACATTAAACATGACCTTCCAAAGATCTGCGACTCTAGGAGAGAATATATATGGACTATGAAATTCAAACCTAACTACAAAACTAAATGAGTTAAATTAGTTAAGTATGCATAATTTTTAAATGTATAACAAGTCATTCCATTCAATATTAAGCAACTGTACTTAGTTCAATATTTTCATCACTTCTGTTGCCTCAGTTTTGAGTATCCAGCCTGAAACACATTAAGTCTGATCTGCAGAGGAGGGAAGCACTTCTGATTAGAACTAAAATCAGTCAAAATGACAGAGACAGGAGCTCAAAACTACCAGAGCGAAAATATCCAAACTGTCTAAAAAGGCCCCAAAAGACTAGTCTTGTTCTTTCAGAATACAATATGCTCCCTTCAAATTTGGTGGCCAAATGCCTGAACACATCAAGTAAAAGCAGCATCTTTCAAATATGAAAGAGCAGTTTCCTTAATAGTTTGAACTTACGGAAGAAGCACTTCTTGAATGTTGTTCCAGATTGCTTTACCTCCTACTATGATGGCAAGCTGAGTTGTGAGTTCAAGGAGACATCCACCTGGATCACACTAAAGTTTTGGAGAGACATGAAAAAAAAATGCAGTTGGGAAACTTTTCAGGCATGAATGAAGCATTTAAAATGATGAATTCCTGTTTTATTGTAATAACATTTCTTTAAGCTATACAGAAAGACTATTTAGGCAAACCTTTCCAGTAATTAAGATAAAAGCCAATTCCAAATATGTTCACATGTGATGGGTTGACAGGACACTACTGAAAGCAGGAAATACCATATGAAGCCATTCAGCTTTGTACTGCACTGTCATCAGGTGAGAATCAGAACAGGAGTGCATCTATTGTTGTTTCTGCATGTACTCCTGTTCCCCTATGTGCTGACTTACAGATAGTTTGACAGGAGGAAAATGAACTTCTCTGGGTAAAAATAATATGTTTCTAAGCCCAGCAGGTCTTGTATCATTATTATTTATACTAAGGAGGCAAGTGACTTGGGAAGCAGTCACTTTTTGAACCCTCATGTTAAATACATACATGTGCTACCACATTATACAATTCAAAGTGTAGAAGAATACGAGGACTAAAAACTCGTGTTTTTAAAAGCAAGCACAATGATATATTCTTACCTCTTCATTGCGATACTTTCCTAGCCAATAGACAGGATTTCCAGGGTGACCTACAAATTTACCCTTAAAGAAGGCTATGTAGAAGCATGAAGAATAGTAGTTGACAAACTGGAACAAGAACATCTTTGTGGTCAGACTGTTTTCATAATCGGTCTGTGTCCTTGGAAGCTCTGTAATTATAAATAAATAAATAAATAAATAAATAAATAATAATAATGAAAAGTTACCTACAAGCTGCTTTGGAGCCTCAGCTGGAAATGTATGTGCGTACCCTGTATTCCTTAATAAAACTGAGAGCATTACGAATTAGATTGTATATAATCCCTATGTATACTGTACCTATTATGTTAATTCTAAAACTATATGGGTTGTAAAAAGGAAAGAATTTGTTCCTGGATGATAAAGAAAAAGAGCAAGTAAAAATTCTAATAACTCAGGAAAAGACTCTTCCAAATCCAGCACACTTGGGAAAGATGCAAATGTAACACTTTGAACCGATGAAACAGTATTAAATGAAACTATATTAAAACACCACACTACTTCACACATCTGAAGTAAATAGCTACTTTAATGCTGATGGCCTGGATATAAAGAATAATAATATTTGTTACTGTTTATCTATTTAATAACAAGGGAATAGTATCTAGCTTTGGAACAGTGACCCTATTTCATTTATTTACAAGAAAATAGCTATTCTCCTCATAAACAAAAGCTAATGTAATCGAATGTGTTATGCGTTACTGATCTGTTTTCATAATGCTCGGTTATTATAGTAATTTTCTTTGCTTTGTCTGTTTTACAAGCATCTTTCATCTTTCATGCTGGCTATACAAGGAGTTTTCAGGCAAAGAGCAGAATATCATATTCCTTTGATACTGAGAAAATCTGTATTTGAAAAATTCTATATGGCATTGTGTGATTTGGTGGGAAAATTCTGAAATACGTGGGAGAGGTATTCATTCACTGGTGTTCTTCCTTTACATATAAATGTTTTTTTTTGCCTGTTATTTTAGCCAAAGTTTCAATCCAAGTAATAGAAGAGACATACCAAAGTCAGTAATCAGGATTGCTACTTTTTCATAGATGATGTTGAGAACCATAATGACTACGAAGCTGATGAGTGAAGCAGTTACTGAGGTGGCTGTCTGTGGAGTCAGGTACTTGTGGATTGCTTGTGTGCCATTAATGTGCCTTGACAAAGTGGCAGAAAACACCAGGAAAAGAGAGAGCCTGTAGACAATGATTCCAATAACCGAAGCAATAATCAGAAGAATCTGCCAAGAGAATGTAAGAAATATGTTAATGTTGAACCACTGGCTTTGGGGAAAAGTTAGTTTGAAACACATTTTACAATAGGCAAAAGAAAGTGATTGTGTGCCTTTTATTCCATCACACAAGATGAGTGCAAGAGGAGTCTCAAATAAAATAGAAGGCATTAAATCTAGAATCCATAAAAGAAGCATTTTTCATGTAGCACAGTCAATCTGCAGGAACAAAAAGAGATGGTCTGTTTTATGACTAATAACAAGCCTTGTTGCCATGCGAGATAAGATAATGAGATGCGTAATCAAATCTAATGCCTCAAGGCATGCAATAGCTCCAGGAGTTAGGAAGAAATCTTCCTCTCTTGACACTGGGCAATTGTCAGGATGGTAAATGTGTTAGCAGGTCTGTCCTGACCATGGAGGGAGCTGTAGCTGCACTTACACCTGAAAATATTTTAGACTACAAACCTATCAAAGAAACAGACACATTTTAAGCCAAGTGATGTGATCTGCAAGAGTTGTAATCTTGTTCCAGGCACCCCACATTACTTGCTATCTCTTCCCTTCCTACTTCTCTTTCTTGCTAGTTCTCTAGCTATTATTCAAATTAAGATCCTAGGAGCTGGGAGTCTTTTACTTACTATCCTTGCTGCAAAATGCCATCAATTTGCCTACTTCCACACTCCCAGCACATAATAAGAGAGTACAGTAACACAATGACAAAACTAGATCAAATCTCTTCCTTTCAGCCTGAAGTCCTGAAGTTTATTTAAACCCAACAGCAAGCCAGTCTTCTCTTTGTGTTTCAGCTGTGTTAAAAGAGGCTCCCCCAGGCTGCCAGCCACCACTGTCTTGGTGCTGCCATGTCTCGTGTTATCTAGGACGAGTTCTTTCCCAGCTGCTGCTTGTGCTACAGGCGAGGAGAACATGCAGCTTGCTAAAACAATGAGCTTTTCAAGGCAACAACCTCTCTGGACATGCTCACCATGTTATCTATTTTTTCATGGGTGATTGGATTTCTTTCAAGTTTTAGTTTTAATTAAAGCAGCAGCTCTGGAAGATTAAAGATCTTCCAGTTTTGCTCTTCTAAGTGAAACAAAAAACCTGAAAGGTTCCGTGCTGTGAGGCACAATACCAAACCAAATGGCTGGAGCAAGTAGGACAGACACTGGTAGGGAGGACAGCATATAAAAAAAACCCTTGCCACTACTCCCCACACAAAAGTGAAGACATTTATCTTAAAGTAATGAGGGAAAAAACAATGGACAGCGTTCACAAGCTACAGCCGTGGGATATTTTGATACATATTTTCTGTTGACTGTATGCTAATGGTAACTACAACCACCTTGTCCATGTGGGTCCACAATTTATGGTCTTGTTTTATGCAACAGATGGAAATCCAACTGATCCTATTCTTTTGATACCTTTTTTTCAGGCTAAGAGGATTTTTTTTTTTTTAAAGACATTTAGACATTTACTGAAGAAGTGAATTCATGAGGTAAAAGAATAAAAGGAGAACTTTACCCAGAAGAAGACTGCACTTGCACAGAAAGTCATACGTATGCACTTCCCACAGGCAGTGTACGGCACATGTTCTTCTTGCTGTAAAAGATTCAGAAACAGATCAAGGATGCACCCGATCTTTTCTTCGTATCTTCTTCTTTACTCTAATTAGCCCTTTGTGATACTGAGGGTAGAAAAAAAGAAAAGAAATCCCAGGCTTTTTTTTTCCTTTCCTGCTTTGTTATCCTGGGAACTCACATTTATTCATGATTTCAAAAGTCTTACCTGATTACAGGTATCTCTTTTTACTGTCCATTCTAAGACAAAAATGACTTCTATAGAGGCTGTGTGTGCTCAGCTCGTACTGACTTCAGCTATGCCTGGCTGCATAGTCCTTTTGAATGGACCCATCCTTCTTGGCTAGCCATGGTATCCACACCAGTGGCTTTCAAACTTCATGGGCTGAAATTAGCATGCACTAAAATTTTGGTTCTCGATCTTTATATTTCTCAAAGGAAAATGTCTACTTCAATGTGGTGGTGTGAAAAATCACTGAGTCTCTATAGGATCTCTGAAGAGCAAAACCATTATCTTTTAGCATATTCATCACTTTTTGTTCAGTTCAGTTCATGTCTGAAAGGAACTTTCTAGCTAAGACTTTATATATTAAAAGTGGCATAGGTTTATAAGCTTTTAAATAGAATCATATTTTTTTTTTGTAGTACAAGATATAAAAAGAAGAACTATATTGGGTAGTTTCAACCATGCCAGTTAATTTTGAAACTTTTCAAGTGCCCTCTAATAAACATTAGTGTAATGTGGATGGAATGTGAAAGCAATGAAAATGATCTGATAAATACCAGAGTAATATATTGACAGGGAACAATAAAAAGTGAAGCTGAGCTGGAGTGAGCTACAGAAGCTGAAGCTACTCAAAATGTATAATAAATAGAAATCTAAACTAAGATCCTCATAGATATGAATCCTACTGCATGGAATTGAGGATTACCCTTGTTCTCATGAGTTTGCTGTTATTAATTGTAATTGCATCCACCTGCACTTGGCAACAATACCTATTTATATATGCTTCAAACAGAAATATATTTGGTTAAAAAAAAAGAAAGTCTTGTCTTTATACATAATGTAACATCCTTTGCTCCATTTCACCCTTTTTTCCTGATATATTCTTAGTTAAAGATAGCAAGTGCTCTGTGATCTTGGCCTCTTGCAGCAGCACAGAATCTTTGATTTGGGCATTTAATAAGGTAGAGTTAGTCTCCTAAGCTAGGTACAATGCCTACTTCTGTTCATTAATGACACAGGAGCCTCACTAGCTTCTCCAACAAGCACCTACAAGGTGCCTAGAGCCAGGCACTAATAATTCCTTTCCACACATCTGGAATTTATAAGCTCACTATTCTCAGGCCAGCTTATCAGCTCTCCATAAATCACCTTATACAGCTCCAGTCCAGATTCATCATTTTCATAGCACACTCTCAAAACATGCCTATTGCAGTAGCTGTGACTGGTTACCAAAATATTCCTTACCTGTGTGATTTCATTCATTACCACATGAGTGCATTGAGCTTCATATTCGGGGCGAACTTGTTCTTCTTGCTCTAAATACTCAACCGTGTCCCATTCATACTCCAGTTCAGCTTGCCTTCGTTTCCAAAACTCCAAAAACAAAGTAACTGTCCAGAAGACAAACAAAGAGAGCAATATCATGTTGGTGATTGCTGGACACTGAACCTCTGGGCTATAACATGTGGCTCAGATTTCCATAAATTTTCCGCAGACATGGAGCAAAACCCTTATTGACTAGTGTGATGGTGCCAAGTACCTGTGGGGAAGAAAATAACTGGACCTGCCTCCTTATGGAATTACTGCTTTGGATATTTAGGTACTCTAATAGGAGAAACCTGGAATAAGTGCTATTGCAAGCACATGCTAAAGAACTCACATACATTTATTTGCTTTCTGCCTAAAGCCAGAAAAAAAACACTTTGGATTTCATATTACTGAAGGTTTTTGAAAAAGTTGATCATGGGATACATAAGAAAGCAAACTGTTTGGATAGGTGAAGAGAAAATGCTGGAGAGTGCTGGATTTCTCAAAAAGAAAACCTCAGTATGCCAGAAACTGCCACAGGTAAAAGCTTGTGTTTGTTCAATCTGCAATTCTTGTGTGCACAAATGATCCGCTCACAGACTATATCAACCAATGATGCTAGTTCAGGCAAAACTGCTTAAACACAACTTTCTTCCTCTGCTAACATGAATCTGAGGCATCTCTTTTCACTTGGCATGGAGCTTTGAAGCTGGGTTAGGGCAGGTGCTTCCCTGGACTGTGCTCCTGGGGCTGGAAGCACTAAGGGGATCAGGTACACAGATGCCTAAGTGGTGTTCAGAAGAAATCAGTCCAGCCAAACTCATTATCTCAGCCTGAGATGTGATGCAGACAGGTCTGGCAGCAGTGGCAATGACAGACCCAGCTGAGAAAGCTGGAGGCTCAGGACATGGGTGTCAGGGCAATGCTCCCCAGAGCAAGGGGATGCTTTACTACTGACAACAGCACATCCTCAGATTTAATGGCTCTGCAGCACTGCCTCTAGGAGGAGTGAGCAACCCTTCACCACTTCTCTCATTCCTCCCATTATCTGGAAGTAATTAACCCCTAATTTTTTTATTGTTGTTTCTTTTTCTAGGTTTGGCACCTCATCCTGAATGATGAAACATCGATGGCATGCAGTTACAAGTCCGAATATTAAAGGTCAATTCGAAAATCAGGTGTGGTCAATAAATCCCAGACTGAAGCATTTAAAAATCAGTAAACTCTATGGGCTGAGTTGCAAGATGACCTTGCCATCTGCATACAGGCCAAATCTCAGGAAATCCTCCTACCCTGATTACTCAGGAGCCTCTTTCACAAGGATTTCTTTGCTACCTCATGCTTACAAACACAAAGACTGCTCCAAGCAGTCAGCCAGAGGGTCACATCTGCCTCTGCCTGCAGAGCAAGCAGATCTTCTTATAGGAACTTCTGAGTGCTGGCTGGGGCCCCAGCCCACTCACAGGAAACTTTGTGCTGCCCTGATTTGCTCCAGCTGTAAATCCAGCTGCTGCTGGGGAGGGCAGGGGTGCAGGGACCCCACCTGTGGTAATGGCAAAAGGAGGGCTCATAACACAGGGGCAGCTCCCACAGCCCCAGTACAAAAACACCTTCTATTAGCCAAAGTACCCCAGCAGCCAAGTTGCATCTTTCTGAACAGGAAAGGAGCTGCTGCTGTATTTGATGCTTTTTCTTTTATTTTGAACCAGTATTTTGGAGAACGTCTGTTTGTGCAGCTGATCTCACTCAGGAAGGGTCTCCGGTGATGGCAGCAAGTGAAGTGGAAGCTGCTCCTTGTTCAGGAGCTTTGCCAATCTGCTTGTGCTGTCATGGGAGAGGTGGCAGAAGTACTCATCCAGAGCTTTAATGTACAGGGAGTTAATTCCTGACGCCAAATTCCCTGATGTTTTATGGTGCTTTAAGATCTTTGAAGGGATTATTAAAAACAAAAATCAACTTCAAAAGTGTATTGGTGTTAATGATGTAATAATATATCTCAAAATCTAATAGTCTTTTAATTATTTTGGACCAGGAGGTCTACAAATGTTTTAGAGCAATGGAAATTATAGCTGGAATTGCACCAGGACCCTGGGTCATTTGGATTCAGTACAATTTTGACCAAATTACTGTAATACAATTCACCTCTTTATACAGTGGACTTAGGATGAGAATACTAATAGACCTTGCAACCATCACTATAGCCAAGCAGCTTAGCTTTGCAATTATTACTCTTGTAGCCATTCTTCCAAACAGGAAACACAATTTTTAATTAAAAAACAAATTACAAATAAATTAACTACTCAGATGACAGAAAATTACAATAGACAGAAGATTACATTCTAGGTTTTTATTTTATTTTAAATTTAGGTGAAAGTTGATTTTCACATGTATTTTGAAAGAAATCTTGAAATGATACCTTTTATTTTAAAATTATTTAAAGATATAACTATTTTAAAGAATGTTAAGTCATCGCAGAAAAATAAAGATGTAATGTGGTTCACAAAGAAAACATACACCTAACATACACAGACCTAACATTAACTTACTTTGGCAATTTCTGGATCAGACAGTGCAATAAAAGGCAGTTAACAAAGTTGCTGATATGAACAAACAAAACCCAGTATGTGAAAATAAACCTTGCCTAATCCCCTGAATGCAGTACCAAGTGGTTTCACTCACAGGAAACATTCAGGTTTCAAATACATTTTTTCAGAAAAAAGGTATCTCTAGTGCTTGCAACTACTACATTTTTACAAAATCAGTTTCTTAAATGAAGACAGGAGGAAAATGTCTGGGAAATACAATAAAAGACTATTTTTCAGTGCAGTGTAATAGGCATAGGCAGCTCCAAGTCTCTTTGGAGAAAAACAGCTCCTTTGCCAGATGTACTTAAGCACATGGCTCCTGCTGGATGAACATGAGGCACCTCTAATCACTTCTCTCAGACTGTTCTCCAAGTCAAACCAAACAAAACAGACTCAGAAGACCAATATTTAAGTTCTACTATTTGTTGTTTTCTTGTGATGCTAAAAAGAGGTATTGTGAACATATATATCTTCTGCTGAACTACCTACTGGTGAGTTGCTGAGTGTTAGAAAATGAAGTAGTTGTAAATTTATCTACATTTTCTTGGCTGATGCTGTAGGTTTGGCCAAAATTAGATGACAAACCACTGTTGTTGAAATTGACTTACCCCATATTCCCATAAATACTGCAAACACCAGGGTTCCAAAGCTATCAAATATACAGAGTTTCTGGAAAAAAAAAAAAAGAAGAAAAAAGAAAAAAAGAAAAAAAGGCTTGACATATAGTTGACTAGTATTTTCTTCTACACTGACCCAGAACTGAAGCTGCTTACTGAACAAGTTGATTTTTAGCTTTTGTGTAGTTTAATAAACAATCTTGGTAGCGTTTCCTCAATTTCTGTCAATGTACTCTCCAGTAAACTAAGGAAATTAAATGCAAAGCCTGGGATTAAAAGTATAAGCCAAATATACAGCAAGAGGATAGTAAAACGGTGTGCTAGCAGACTTCCTTCCATCAGTTGCATAGGAAGAGGAAAACAGTGCTTCTGGTTTGGGAGCTCAGCATATGGCTATGTATTTTTAATACAGACACAAAAAGGCAATGGACACATCTGCTTTTCATGAGTGAGATGACAACAAGTCAAGCTAGTTAGTAAAAACACATTCTAATGAGATACCTCTGTGGTGACAATTTGCCTTTTATTTCCATCATATCTTTTTCCATATTTTCTTTCTTTTGCCCTTTAAGTGTGCTCAAGCAATGCTGTTCATTATGGCTGGGCAAAATATTTTTAATGAACAGCTGAAAAATTGTCACTTTGGAGTGACAGAATCTATGGAAGGAATGACAAAAGGCTAACACTAGCCTTGTGACACAAGTTAACAGGGAAAGAAAGGCAAGTCCCCAGGCAGAAATTTAGAGGAAGATCCTGGCCATGTCATGGCTAACAGGAAACGACTAAGTCACAACTCCCATCATGGCTAACACCAGCCTCTCCAGGTACTCATCTCCTCCTTGACAACTCAGGTCAAATTCAAGGCACAGCTTCAGCTAACTTCTTTGGGGAGGGAGGAAGGAGTATTTAGAAATGTCAAAACATGCTTTAAACATTTCCTAAGAAAAATAAACTCAGTTACTGAATCAAGACTTCAATGATTGAACATTTGTTTTGTTTCATTTTGCTTTGCAAAAAGGAAAGAAGAAACTCAAAATGAAGCCGTGGTATTTCGTTTTCAATTAAAAAATATTTTAGTCCCATATCAAATATTTGGGGGTTATGTGACATAAAAACAAAACAAAACAAAACAAACAAACAAAAATTCTTTTTTCACTTTAGAAGTGGACCTTTTTTTAAATTGTTGTTTTAACTTTTTACAGTTCAGTTGCTGTATCAAAAGACACAAGTATTTGCACAGCTCTAGTAGTATGCAGGGGATTAGTGGAGAACAACATTGTTTTAGATGTAGTACTAGGGAAAGTGCAACTAAAGTTCAGTAGCATGCCTATAAGCTGCAAATGTAGTTACCTTGGATGATTCACAAGTGCTGGTGAGGTTCCAGTAGGTACATACTTTATCACACTGAGGGCACATTATGATATTACCTCCTATGTTGGGATCACATACTTCTTGGCTAAAAACAAAACTAGTCAGTCACTCTAAATTCTTTAGTCCTTATGTGCACATAAGGACAGTGCAATATTGTCAGGGAAGTGAGAAATAAGTAACCAGTGATCTGCTCTCAAGAATTCCCCTCCTTCCCACTCCCACAAATGTATCCCACTTTCCATTTTTAGCCCTCATCTCGAAAGTAGATGACCTGGAGGGAAAATAACTTCCATCCCTTATACACAGTACTATTTCTCAGAATGTTTCACACTAAAAATAAAATGATTCTTCAAAGATCTCATGCTCTTCAGTAGGAAACCCACAGCTGTACACTCAGGTAGGATATCATTGCAAGCCCAAGGGGAGAAGGAAAAGGAAGGTTGCCTACTGGAGCAAGGAGTAGCTGCAGAACCAAAACGGCTACCTAGTCCCTGTGGTCCTCTAAAGAGGCTCAAATTGGAAAATGGGCATGGTAGATCTGTCTCATAAGAGGTGGCAAAAGAGTTTGGTTTCTTTAATGCAGTATGGTGGAAGCTAAAAGGTGATGTAATTGCTTTCTGTAAATACATCAGCAACACAAACACCAGGGAAGATGAACCATTTAACTAAATGATAATAAGGCTAAATTGGTATAAAGTGGCCACTGGAATGGTGCTCTGGAAGAGCTCTTCTGCATGATTTATAAAAGTAAACTCCATTCCTGAGTGGGGCTGTACAGTGTGATGTCCTATACATGATTTGGCACAATGACCCAAGTGTTTTTTCCTTGGTCATTGTGCCGTGATTCAGTCTCACCATATTCTGATGAGGAAATCTGTGTCATTACTATGATTCTGTTCCCAACGTATCCTGGGCAGCTGAAGCTCCCTGTGCTGTTGCTCTTCCTGTTTTCTTCTCTCAGAACAGAGGAAAGAAAGTTCAGGGGTTTTATCATGGTCTTTGGATACATTCTTTAAGGATTCCCACACTGAAAATGATGTTACAGAAATTTGTATTGGCTTCTGATGATCATTCTTTTCTTTTTATTTCTACACTAGGTGTGGTAACCTAGTGCAAAATATAAAGAAAATCCTGAAATAGCAAACTCAGATGTCTAGCACTCTAATGGTTCATGGACATCTAATACTCTTCGATCTCATATTTTATACCTTGACTTTCAAATCCATAACCATTGTTGTTCTCAGGCTCTTTTATTTTGTCTCTTTTATTAAGCCATGTCTTGCAAACTTTGTACAGTAGGGGATGGATCAAAACTGTGTATAATATTAAAAATAGGGCTGATCAAGTACCTCCATGTGCAGTTGTCTTTTGTCAGGCATCCATACAGAAAGCAGCCAACTCCTACAAATGCAGCTACAATCAGCATATTAGTGTAAAAGCCCAGCCAAGCAAAATAGATTCCAATTTTCTCTCCGTAGTATTTCCTGTGGAGGAGAAAGGTTTAAGGTTTTGTTTATTTGTTGGTTTTTAAATGAAAAGCAATAAATTTCAAATGACTCTTCATTTCATACATTTTGTGCCTACTGTTATTGTCACATTCCTCTGGTCAGAACATTGGTATTGCAGAAGTATTACAGCTGGGTCTTTCTACCACCACTTTTATGCTTGTATAAGAGGTTAGGAAGGGAAAGAAAATAAAAGAGAGGAAGATCATACCTTGCAGAGAAAAAAATTAAATGGATGACTTTTCATGAACTGGAAACCAGTTAATGAAACCAAATTCAAAGTATGCTTCCATGCATGAGCTGATACAGGTATATGTACCTGCCTGTGTCTTTTTGACACCCAGAACCCAGACCTGTCATGTAAATTCCTAGCTCCCTCTGCATTAGTCAAGCCCTAGTCACACCACGGAGTCACTGAATCACAGAATATCCTGAGCTGGATGGTACCCACAAGAATCATTGAGTCCAGCTCTTGGCTCTGCACAGGACCACCCAAAAATTAGACCATACATCTGGGACTGTTGTACAAAAGTTTCTTGAACTCCAGCAGGCTCAGTGCCATGATCACTGACCTGGGCAGCCTGTCCCAGTGCCTGACCACCCTCTGGGTGAAGAACCTTTCCCTGACACCCAGCCTCACCCTCCCCTGTCCCAGCTCCATGCCATTCCCTCATGTCCACTAACCTGATAAAATCCAGGGGTTGCAGCTTGAAAATGTTTTTAGGGTGAGCCCATTCTCTGTAGAGGAGGTATCGTTCACTTGGGCAGGCAGGATCTGTTGATGGGTGCCGAAAACTAGACTGCAAAACAGAAAGACCATGGGAAGAAGACACCATTAATCTAAAGAGCATGGATCAGTTCACATCTCTTCAGACCCTGTGCCACAAACCCAAAGCCTGTAATAACCTTTTTGTCACTGCAAGCCAGGAAAAGGTTCAGTAAGCATCTCTAAGAGTGCATGAGGATTCAGGATGGAAGGTTGTCAGAAAGACACTGAATACTAAAGCAAGAGCTTTACACATGTGGGTTGAAAGTAACAGACACTCTCCATGAACTTAAATCTAAGCCCATGTCAGTGTCTTGGCACTCAGTAATAGAAAACAGAAAAGGATCCAGTCTAATTAGAGAACAGAACTTCATTAAAATGGATTTTAAGTAGCTCTAACATGTTAACATAATTTGCTTTAGAACAATATTGTTCTGGAATGAAGGCTGGAGAATCCAAAGGATACATCCAGGGAGTCTAGTCTGTTTTATATTTATATTTAAAAGAGAGTTGACACAGAGGTAATCCTTGTGTTTTTTACCAAGTTATTGGAAAATCTATTTCAATAAAGGTTGTTTTATTTGGTGGAATTTTCTATTCTGTATCTGTGATGTGGCAAGAAAAGTCACTTTTCTAGAAATATATAAGTTACTTTTGATTTTCAGAGCAGCTGTGATATATAATTTTAATTGTATAAAAAGACAGTCATTAATTATAAGGCATATTGAGTCCAAATTCCCCATGCCATGATAGAAATAGCTTGCAAGGAAGGTTTTAAATCTTTAAAAGACAACCTTAAAAATGGATAGTCACGAATACTATTAATTCTATCCTGTAAAGCTTTGGGTTACGTCCAAGAAACATGATTTGTCTTGATTCTGACTTAAAGATTTTCCTGAAATCCTTTAAGGCCTCCTGAATATTTTAAGTAGAGTTGAAACATCTCAAGTAGTTCCCATTCCTGACCTCCCACTTTCTCCATTTCTTCTCAGCAGAACACGCCTCAGACATGGAAGAGTGGTTCCAATGGGGGAGGAGGTGTAGATACAATGCACAAAATCAGATCTGTCTTTCCTTACTGTATCCCATTTGCGGCATCACACCGAGTTTTTGTTGTCAAATACGCTGAAGTCTGATTTATTTTTTTTTCTCCTTCATTTTCTTTTTCTGTGGTATTGCTAGTCTTTATATGCAAAACAATTTTCAGTACAATTTGCTTACATGTGCTTAAATGATATACTTTAAAAATAAAAAAGCTTCAGAAGTGTAGCTACAAAAGTCAGAATTCATATTATTGCAAGGTGAAATCCAATCCAGCTAAACATTTGACTCTGACATCATTTACTGAGGTGTTGTACTGGGACTCTTGCAAAAATGTGGGTTTCGTGGCAGGGATTGTGATATTTGGGAACTGTGGAAATGCTCACAGCGTAAGACTGTCATACACCCTAAAATGAGACTTGTATTCTAAATCTTTATTAAAATGGTATTCTACATTTCTATTAAAATGTTATTTGATAGGGATTTTAATGCTGAAAAACAGAATACCAATAAAATTGCTAAAACTGATTTAGAAGTGATGACACAGTGTATCATGGGAAAGCATCACTTGAGTGCTCCCAGGTTCCTCTTTTGGCCAGACACTTTACTGACCTACATCTTCAAGAGAATACAAGATTAACGTCTTCTAAATAAAATATATCATGTTTCAGTTATGGAGCTACATTTTTAACCAACAGTGTTTTGGAGAAAAACCTCTTAAACCAAACTATGTCATATTCTATTATGTGGACAGAAAAAACAGTCGAGCAGTAAGACAGGCAATTGTGCTTGTATTTTTTGCTGTGAAGAACACACATAAACTCTCGAGCTGCAGACTTCTATTTCTAAATACATCATTGTGACAAAAGTGGACTTACATCATGAAGGGGAAATGCTGCTTTGTAGATTCCAGAGTCCAGTAATTTGTTAATGCCAAACTTCTTCACATTGTTTTTGGTTGCATATTCCACACGGGACAGGATGAAATGAACCTGAAATTTACAAAATATTTTTTGTCTCTTGCAATGTGAAAATAATCATGCACAACAATACCTGTTTCAAGATGTAAGCGAGTTATGAAAAGGTAAGCAGTGTAGACACATTTGATTGCACTGGCTAGACGAATCATTCAAATTTCCCCATTTAAATTCTGGTGGAACAGAAAAGTGACAAATGTACAGGCTGTTTCATAAATAACACAGGACTGTAATGTCCCAAATATTTCCAAATTTTCAGGAAGATTTCATGAAGGTAATTGCACCGATTTGATTAAAATATGTTTTTGCCTTTAAAAGATTAAAAGCTAGAAATATTTGTAGACTTACAATTCGGCTTCTAGTTGCAGGATTGAAAAATGTGTCTTTGTCTTGAATATAAAAGTTGGACAAATGTTCCTTTTCAAAGGGGGCAGTGAAAAACTCTTGCTCAGGCTTGATGATATTTTCATCCACTCTGAAGAGACTAGTAAACCAGTTGAATGCTGACTCTCGGGTTTTCAGGTCATCGGGCTGCAGAGGCAATTTGATGTGCATAACCTCTGCATATGTGCATAGCACTTCCCAAGGTGCATGCACTTTCACAAAAACAAGTTTTTCATCCAAAACCTAAATGCAAGAATATTAAAAATATGTGTATAAGAAAATGAAATCATTTTTCATAACATTTATTAAACTATCCAGACCTTTCTTTCCCTTGACCTAATAGCTAGCTCATAGCTAGCTAGCAATGGCTCACAGATGATCTATTTGAAGTTGCATTTACTGTCCATCTTAGTGAATATACCATTAGCTTAGGTGGAAGCATGCCAGAGAGAATGGCCATGCAGCTATGGATGCTGATGGGCAATATGAACCCCCAGTTTTTTAGGGAGAATGGGTAGAGAGAGAAGGGAGTCAGACCAGACTGCTGAATTATGGAAGACGGCCAAAAGTTAGTACAGCTACAGAGCCACGTCAGGCTGCCAGGAAATGGTTTACTTCCTCATGAATGTGAACAGCCAGACTGGTTCCTTGTACATGCAGCAAGAGCTCTCATGGCATAAATCAAACAAACACTGTGAGGTCATGGACTCTTGGGTGCACCTTGGGAGGAAGGGGTGAAAAGACCTTTTCAGGTGCCCACTTTATTACCAAGCAACAGCAAATGAACTCTGTAAGTGACTGTCTTGCCTGTCCCCTGACAGACCCAGGCCTAAAGCTGTGGCCCTGAAGGAGAGAAAGGAAAGATGGCTTCGTGACATTTTTATTCTGCCTGGATTCTCCACTGCCCTGGGTGCTGAGCAGCCCTCACAGTGCAGACAGCAGCTCTGGCAGCTGTTGTACATTGCAGGAGGCTCCTGAGCTGCCCACAGACAGGTGTAGCCCAAAATACACAGACTGTGCCAGTTACAACTATTCCCCCTGTGCCATGGCTCACAGGGGTCTGGGGGCTGGGTCACCTACAGGAGCCCTGTACTGCCCTTCTGGAATTGGAGCCTTTCCTTGGAGCATGGCTGTCCCTATTTATATTCTCAGTCAGAAGCGAACACCAACGAACATCCCCACTTCCCAGCTTTTATTTTGTAGAGGGAGAAACAGATGCAAAGTTTACGTGACTTTGCATCAGGTCAGAGAAACACTACTGACGGGAAAAAAAAAAAAAAAAAGCTTGCTTTTTATTTTATTTTATTTTATTTTATTTTATTTTATTTTATTATGATTATGATTATTTTTTTTATTCCTGAGAGGAGAACACTGTTAAGTTCAATTTATCTATCCAATTCCTTATCCACATAGAGGAAGATTCGTCTCTCAGGCACAAAGGAGTGCAGACAAGGAAAAGAGCACTCACCGATCTTGTTGCTTCGAGCTGCAAGCCGTTGTTTATCAGGTTTGATTCATATACTTGTCTCTTCCTCTGTTAAAAGGTATTGAAAATTGTAAAGCATCTGTTCCGAATACATATGCACAGAAGAATGGAATTGCCAGAAGGAGATAACATTAACAAATTGGGACTCATTGCTTTATTCCTGAATAAAGGCTAGGCATGCAGTGCAGTTCTCAAAGTGACTTGGTGACACTACTTTTTTACTCCCTGACTGTTTTTCTGCCATTTGGACATTGTTTTTTGTGTTTGTATACTCTGCACTTAAGAGATTCTGTGCCTCTTGTACAGCAACTTTGAGTTTTCAAGAGGGAACAGTCCAATGGTTTCTGTAGCCTTGTTCTCTTCCACCAGCATAGCTGCCTTAAGAGCAGTGCTTAAGATCCAGTCTTCTTGTTACTGTGGAGGATCACAGTCAATAAATTATTTATTAGATGAAGTCTTAGAAACTTTGATAGGTACATGGAAACTGGTCTTTAGGACCAAATTCAAGACCCACCCACTCTAGGAGGCAAAAAGAGCTGAAGTTTTAAGGGGTTCTCCATAGAATCATTAGGATTGATCATTCAGGATCATCTGGTCCAACCAATGAACATGTCAACTGTATCACCATATAAACTTCATCCCATTCTTTAATGTTCAAAGACTTTTGAAAATCCCTGAAGGAGAAAAAATATTTTTCCAAAGCTCTAGCAATTCTTGGAATTAATATCTTGTTAGTTCTCAACTGCAGCATCTACATTTAGCAATGGTTATGATGGATTCACTTCATATTTTGTAAAAAGATATTTCTTTGATATCTTTTGGATTTCTCTGCCTTTTTATTCCAATTACTATCATCTTCTTCTTGGGTTAGGGACAGGGAGATCCAAATATTTCAATCTGTTTTCTTCTTTCATCAATACCTACCACATTTCTGCTTATTTGTCTCCTTTCTCAGGATAAAAACACAATCCCAAACTTTCAAAGCACTCTTCACAGAGATATCTCTCTATGTCCTCCTAATTTATGTGTTTATTGGTGACCTCATAATGTTCTTCATGATTTTTTTCTGTGTACATACAAAATAGCACCTATACAATACATATTTATAATATAATATATATAATATGTTGTTACCTAGTGTCAAGGTAACTGTACCTTGATGAGGACACTTAGCATAGCTGTTTCCCATGAAATCTAAGTCTACTCCTTTTACTGAGAGTATCGACTTAGAATCCCAAATGAGAACGAGGTTTTTTCTCACAGCAATATATTTCCTTGCATTTGCCAACATTTCATGTGTAATAGTGTTCTCCATTCTCCTTCAAAGCTAAAGGTTCTTGTTGGCTTGGCTTCTGAGTAAACTACATAACTATTTCCTCTGTGATTTTTGCTATATCATAACTCAATCCCCTTACCAGGTCATTAAAAAATGTAGTGCACAGGAGTTGTTTGTTATTCCACTATTCATTCTTTCGCCATGATGAAAATTATTCATTTCATCCTACTTCTTTACATCTTCCCTATACATGTGTTTTTTTGTAAGGTGAATAATAATGAATTATGTAAACATTTCAACATAAGTTCTGCTTTGTTTCAATTAATAAAAAAGGCACAGGTCTAAATACCTGTTTCATTTCTTACAAAATAGCACAAAAACAGAGGTTGAGCAATTCTCATTTGTATGAGTCTAATGCTATTTTTTTTTAATCTTACTTTTCAGATTGCTTTAATAATTTATTGTGGCAAGGAGTTCCCCAAATTAATTATGCCCTCAGAATCTTGGAGGAATGTTGACAATATTAAGGTTTCTAATAATGCATTAATGCAAGTAGTGAGAAACAAAGCCCCTGGGAACCTTTGCTAATTAGGGGCTTTGCTATTTTATATAAATGATTGAATTATGTGTATGATAGTCTAAGGAGAAGCTAGTCTTTTACCCAAAGGAGTCTATAGTGGTTTTGCATTGAGTGGGGAATACAGTGTAAAGATGTGATGGCTTATTTGGCTGGATTGTGGGACTGTTCCAAGTTTATTTTAGTACACAGTATTTTGCTCAGCCACCTGCAAGGTTAAGTTGTAATAATAACGTAACCATGGTAATGTTGCTGATCTAAAACTGACATTGATTTTGATAATTGAATACCTAGCCAATTGACTGAGACACTATGACATATAATCATATGCAGTCTTAAGAAAGGGAAAGCTTAATGTAAATAAATACCAAGTGTTACAGGCATACAGAAGGGTTAGCTCTTGGGAGCTCCTTTTTCACCAAAGTGCTTTCAATGTCTCACCATTGTCTTGTCAGAGTCTAGAAACTGGTAGTAGATTACTAGCAGATTTTTCTCTGTGTTTCATAAATGGTAGGGAGCACTTGCTTTGATTACAGCAATAGAAGAATGCCAACTCATATTTTTGTTTAGTTTCTTTTGAGCAGAGAAAAGTTCCCTGTAACGGTATCAGTGTGGCTTCAGGGGAACAATCCTAACAAGAAAGTAATGTTTGAATAGCCACCTGTGCCTTACCTGGCAGGCAACAGATAAATCACAGTTAGCAAGAGAAAGAACACTGGGCCCACAGACTCCCTCATGGAAATCAGCTAAAGGAAGTAGAAAGGATCACTGTATCAATATTAGATGATAACTCTCAGAGTTTATTTAATGATATTTGGAGGCTTTTCTGCCAGTCCCCACTGCCAGCATCAGGAAATTAATTGATTGAGAAGCTCTACTTGTGTTTTTAAAGTCAGCTTCTTTCCCTTGTGTTTGAGGGTAATCACAAAAATGTGAAGCAGAATATGCTATAAAGGCTCTGATGCAGAAGAGTAAACCCAAAGAACTCCAACTGCATATTTTCTGAGGTACCCTATGATTTGAAGCCAGCCTCACAATTGTTTGACACCTGACTCACAGCCACACAGAACTGTCAATATTCTGGCCTAGCCCTACTCTCAACAGTGTGTCCTAGCCACCCTGTTTGGAAAGACTCATTTCTGGTCCCATGAATGTATGCAGTAACTTCAGAGTAATTCCCTCCTTCCATTTGTCCTTCCATTCACCAAGCAGTTTTGGTCTGGAGTTAACTCAGGAACAGAGATCTCGTTTTGGTGAGTTCCTGCTTCAAAACCTATCCAACCAGCAGAGATCAGAGCAGGTGTGGTTGCCGTCCTTCAGTTTCAAAGGTCTCTTTCATCTTTGTTATCAAACTTCCTGGGTAGGTTTGCTGGGAACACCACGGGCATATAGAGCCTGCCATCCTCTACTGTGTCAGATTACAGCATGAAATGGCGCTGAGCTATTGCTCATTCTGTAACCCCAAATATTGTTCTTTCTCCATGGGTGTGTAACATGTGAGACAACAGGAGATGTGCAATTGATTCATTGAAAACTATTCAAGCTTTTTGTTTTTGGCTATCTAATTTAAACAAGTCTAGAGGCAGGAACTGTTTGCTTATGAAGGCAAACTTCTCCAGCTTTGCTGAAGTTCCCTGTACAACTGTACATTAAATAAAAATAAAAAGGAAAAGTATGTAGTACTGTCTGTGAATCATAGGTTTTCATTTAATTTGCAAAGAAAATTTGGATATTTCTACAAAGCACAGATTACTTCACGGCTAGAAATGAAGGTTTTGCCCACATTCTTTCTTAAGAATCTGTTTATTTCTGCTGGGGAGAAGCAGATGGACTAAAATTATATTCTGCACTGATTTATTTTGAATATGTCTGTTTGGCATTGACCCTTTAACTTTCAACAGTGAGCTACTTGAGTATCCTGAAAGATAAAACTGGCATTTTGGAGCATTCTGAGAAAGGATGGTGATATTTAATTTCTATTCTGATGACATCCTATCCAGACAAAAAGTGTACATAAATTATGAAGTTTAAAAAACATGCTTTGGGCAGTGATTTCAATTACTTACAAGGCAAAGTTTCTGAAATCTGCTCCTGACAGTCTGATTTTTGTTTGTGCTTGCAAAAATAATTGTATACCAACTTAGAAAGGTTTGGAATTCAAATCGAGTTACTTATACAAACCTAATCTGGTAATTTTTGTATCTGTAAATAATGTTAGAAACTTCCTTAAACATTGATTTCATTAGTTTGGTTTTTGTCTCTAAACCAGATTTCAGAAGCACATGAGAATGAGGGAAGCACAACACTACTGAATATCTCTGAGTGCTTCAGAACACCACATTTTTGTTCCTTCTATTCAAACTACCTTAATGTTTTTAGATAATTTTTCCTTTGTCTCCTCTGAGCCATTTTCCCAAGAATGTTATTAATTAATATAAATTAACACTGGGTCATTTTCTCAATTACACTTATGCACTTCTTTTTAAGAAGGACAGAAAACGATTTAATATAAAGATGGTCTTAGGATCTGATTCTCCTCTTGCTACTGAGGAATACATGGATCTGTATCCCATTTCTGTGAACCCAGTAAGCTGGATACCTAGGTTGGGGTCACATTTTCAAATCTTTCCCCTAACTTCAGTAAGCATTTGGGGACTCCTCTACTCTTACCATTAACAAAGCGGCCAAGGGCAACTCCCAAAATTTTTCATTTCAGAAAAGGGAATCAAAAGATATCCTCTGGCAATTTCAATTCTGCCCTGACATCTACATCATGCAGTCAGGTAGGGTGTAGTGTGAGTCAGACAGAATTCATCCCAGTGACTACATTTCCTGGTCCCTACCTTGCACAGACCTGTAATGGTGTGCTTGGCAATGAAGACTGATGGTAGCCTCAGTGAAGTGAGGATTTCATCCTGTGACAACAGACTTCACTGGATCTGCTCTTCCTTAATAAGTTGGAATTTTAAAAGTCTGTGAACAGTAAACCCCATATAAATCCATCAGGGGAGTCAAAGAAAGAGTAGTATGAGCAAGGGACCTATTCAGACCTAAAGCACATTGAATTACCGGAGATACTGTTTATAAAATTTGGAATTTTTAGTTTGTCATTGATCAGAGACAGTGACATATGCAGTAGTTAAAGCTGATTGTAAATGACAATATTCCTCAATTTGGTACCTTGTATTTCATCACAGGGGCAGAACTTATTTGCCCCCCCCAGTATACATGTATATAACCAAATAAACAACATTGTCATTGAAGACAAATTATCAATTAGGTTTTATGCCTACAGGAATGATATCTGTATATATCTTGGGCAGAAGCATCTCCAAAACTTTCTGGGAACTGTGGTAGACCAAAATATTAATTCTGTCATAGGAATACAGCTTCCTCTGCTTGCATAGCAAGTGACCTCAAGTGAGAGTATGCACCTCTCTATTTCTGAGGTGACTGAAGTGCTTTCATGCTTGGAGCTGACCTGCACCAATCCCATGCTAAAAGTTAGAAAATCTGAATCTATTTAAGTTTTAAAAGATTTTTCCCTCAACAATAGATAAGGGAAATATATTTCTAAGCTAATGATGCCTGTATGTGAAGCACTGGGGGGAGGGAGTCAGTACTTCTGAGCTGTATCACAGGAGCTTGGTTATGACCAGGTGACTCATTTCAGCTTACATTATAGACTCATTGAACATAATCCTTCCTTCATTCCCTCTTCTCCTTCCTTTACCTTTCAGTGTCCTCTTGTACCTTACCCTTTGTTTGTGTAATATTTTGTCTGTTTCATGATCAGCTTTGGATTTTGTCGTTAGTTCTCCAGCTCAGTGTCATCATACTTGTATCCATTGTTCTTGTCTTTGAAAATCCTCTTCATCCTAGTCTCTTACTGTTGCTTTCTTCTGCCCTTTCAGCACTGTTTATGTTCCCAATAGCAAAATTCTTGCCCATGCCTTCCTCTGTACTACTACAGCTTCAGATTCTCCCTGTCCATGGAAATCCCAGCAGTGACAATTGCTGTCACCTCTGTAATCATCTTCCTGCTGACACATCTTCGCCATCACTTGCAATCTCACAGAGTGGTAATGGCAGAGTTGTTATGTAATTGAAAACAGGGCCACCTCTGAGGTCAGACCACGTTGGTTAGGGAGCATTTGGTCAGGTCTTGAAAAGTTGAAGGACAGAGACTGCACAGCTTTGCTGTGGCAACCTGTTTCACCGCCTTTGAAGTTTATCCTTATCCAGTCTGAACCTCTCTTGTTTCAGTTTGTGCCTGTTGTTTTTTGTCATTCCTCCATGCCCTACTGTGAAGAATCTGACACTGTCTTCCTGGTTACCTCCTTGTAGCTACTCAGGAACTACTGTTAGATCAACCCAAAACCTCCTCTTCTCCAGGCTGAACAAGGACAATTCTCTCAGCCTTTCCTCGCAGGGCACGTGCTTCAGCTCCTGATCATCATGGTTTCCCACCATTGAACTTGCCCCAGACCTTTGAAAGCAAACTCTAAGTGCATTACCCACAATTTTCTGGTCTAATTATTCATGGTTTAGTTCTGACTAATGTCCTAAAATTAATGTTGCACTAAAAATACTATTCCGTGGCTTATGTTTAATTTTCACCACTATTTGAAAAAGATACTTATTGTATTTTTACATACATCTGGGCAATGGCCAAATATTCCAAACATAAAAATAAAATGCTAATTTGTATATATATACATATATATATATATACATATATACATATGTATATAAATTTTCTAAAGGGGCAGTTTCTTGTTTCTAATGACCCCTTTCAATTTATTTTTATTGCTGATCCTGTGGTCATGTGTAATGCAACATCCACCCACTGCAGGCCTCTCTTAAACCCTACTAACCACATTCCTTATAGCTGCCCTGATAATGCCAATGACAACACTAAAATGAATATCAACCAGCTAGCTACAGGCCTTTTTACTCCTACTCTCCTCTTTCCAAACGGCAAATCATTGTTTGTATATGAGCTGCTTTCAGTAGTGTCTTTGTCCTTGCCTGTCTCTACCAGAGGCTGCTGGAACATAGGGAACTGCTAAATCAGAGGAGGAAGTGGTGGGTGGGAGAGCGCAGATTCCAAGGGGACTGCAGTCCAGTGGATGCACATTTCTCAGGCAGTTCACAATTTAAAAAGTTCAGTGGCATGACTGAGCTTGTTGAAGCATCAAGCAGTCCTGGCCTGAGTAAATTTTTTTTTTCAAGGTCCTTAGGGAGGGCCAAGTGTCAAGGGAAAAGTGATACCCGGAGAAAGCATGGTAGCAAAGTAACATACAAGTATTTCCCATGAAAGACTTACTTAGGTACTTTACTGGGCAGAATGTCAGCAGCTATGTACATGACTCTCATCTGGTCAGCTGCCTCCTTCCAAGGTTTCCCCTGAATACCCTGATTTTAATACCAAGGTTCCCTATGGGCCTAATTCAAGCACTGTAAGTACAGAAAATTGTCCTAGTCTGAAGATCTTGTTGTCTAATTCTAACTGGGATCCTGACACCAGAATTTTTCTGCTCACATCTCCTGAAGGGTTCCTTCCCAGGAGCATGCCCTGAGGTCACCCAGCACACACTGGCAGACACAGTATGCACTACTCTGCCTAGACACAGGTCTAGTGGCTTGATCTCCCATCTCTTCACTGCTCAGTTTGATGGGCTTCAGCCTCACAGCCCTCAGAAGCACTCCTAAGGCAGGGCAATGCCATTGCCACTCTGGGTGAGGGCACTATCTTTTCTGCTCTAACACCCAACAAATGACTCAGATTTGTACTAAAAATAACTTACCTTTTGCTTTTTACGATCAATCCTCTTATGAGTCATTTTTTTGGTTTCATCTTCGTACACCAAAACAAAGTCAATTCTTCGCTGCCCATCGCTGAAGAACAAGGAGTCAGGTTTATTGTCAAAATCAGCCTGTAAGACAGGTAGGATAGGTTAACATGAAGGATTTTATTCAGCGCTTCCTTCCTTGCTTCATGTAACACAGAACATCAGTGAAAAGAGAAATTCAGCGCATATTAGACATATAACAAGGAGTCAAAAATGACATGAAAATTAGCATGAAGTAGGCTGGAGAAAAATCTGTCCAGAGGAGTTTGGCAGGTCTCTGCATGACATAAGGACAGCAGTACTTTGACCTAATTTTCTTCTTTAAAAATAGTGTATTAGCTTTTGTCAATGGGAGAAGCATTGGGATGTAGCACCATTTCTAAATAATGCGTCTGTCAAGTAATTTACATCCTGTCATGATACAATATTCTGTCTACAAGATATGCTGTCTCCTGATGGGAATCTCAGAATTAGAGCATACCCATCTGTCTTCTTACCTGCCAGAAGTTTCAGCATCTCTGCAATTAAAAAAAAAAAAAAAAAAAAAAAGCAGCAGTTTTATGCATGTTGATTCAAAACAATCATTGCCCAGAGAATAAAGAACATGGCCAGGCTGCAGATGAGTTCTCAGAATGGACACATTCTACATGGATTTATTTATTTCTCTTTTTATTAGCAAAATCTCAGCAAGTAGAAAACCTTGTTGTATGCTGCACATCCATCATGTTAAAATATATGCCAAAATAAAAAGGATTAATATATCCATAAGCTATTATCTAGTCCCCAGAGGAAAGTAGAAAAGATTGTCGTACCCACTAATAACATCTTAATGTGTTATTTCATGTGTATAACAACACAGACACATTGATGATGGGGTAGCCTGAATTTTCAAGTAACGTTTTCATAGATTATTAGAATACTCTGTGGGCACTATTACAAGTAACAACACCCCTCTCAGTTGATACATAATTGTAATGCTACCAGAAATGTCATGTTACATAATGAGTACCAAACTCTAAGTTATTTGGCTGGATCATTACATGGGATTAATAAGGGTAGTGCCACTGAATTTACAGAATATCAAAAGGACTCAGTGTTGTGTTACAGATGGTAAGATCTCAAAAACTAGCAAGATTCCCATACAGAACTGCAGAGGAGCATTGCCTTCCAGACATCTGGGCATGCAGGGTGGCTTAGGACAGACTCAGGCCAGGCAAAATGACCCAGAGTAATCTCTAGAACATGCTGTGCAGGGTTCATGGAAAAGATTCTCAGATGTCATCTCCCTGAAATCTCTCTCTCAGTGCAGACCAAGCCTCATGAGGGATGCCAGGCATTCCAGCCACATGGGGTAGAGTTTTGGGAATGCCTTGTCCACAGCAGAGTTCAGAGAAATGTGGATTTGGTGTCAGAGACTCCCTACCTGCAGCCTGCAGAGGTTATTCTTCAACTGTAATAAAACTGATGAGAATGGCAGTCGTCAGTCAGGAGCATCCTGGTTCCAAGGGACAGGCAACATTTTAGGAATAACACTTCAGTGTTTCCAAAACAAAATTTCCCTGTGAGTTTTATTCCAAACCTCTCCCTGTAGACTATTTTGTTACTGCTTCTTTGGCTGGGTCAAAACAAGAGTTGACCAAGTGTCTCCCCATAACTAAGACAAAAATTCCTTATTTTAAATAAACTGAGGGGAGTTTAAACTCAATACTTCTTATGTTGTATGTACAAAGGCTAGAAACTGTTGCAAAGGAGGTTCTGTTAACTTACTTATTTCAACAGTTTAATCAGATTCTTGGTTAGAACAGTTCTCTTTGAATCCCACATGTGCTGAGACATTTGTGACAACCCTGACAGCAAGCAGCTGCTGACATACTTACATATATATATATCTATATATGCTGACATACGGCTGCTATACAGATATATCATATGTTAGTTCACAGCCTGGCCTAGGACTCGGGAAACACCTAAGCAGTCACCAAATCAACAGACAGCTGCACACAGTAATGGTTTAGGAAGAATGGTTTAAGCTTTCAGATGGCATCACCAGACTACAATTGCAGTGAGCATGTCTATCACCCAAACGAAGTCACAGACGAAAATTTCTAAATTCATGAGAACTAGAGCTGGAGAAGTCCCATCAAGCAACCAGACTTGAGGTGCTGGCACAGCAGCACAAGGGTGCAAGGAGAGCTGAGGGCAGCCAGACCCTGAGCATGAGCACGGCCCCTGCAGCCTCTGTGCTCCTCTGGGGCCCCAGCAATCTCTGTTCCTGGCTAAAATTGCCCTGTGTTGCAATGCTGGAAACACAGAACCCAGCCTTGTGATAATGAGTAACAAGGGGAAGTGTTACCAGTGCCTAAAATGGAAGGATTTTTAATTGTGCCTCTTCTTCTTTTGAATCTTAGAAACAGCAGCCTAGTGATTTTGTCTAAAGAGAAAGAGTCTTGGTGTGAAACTTATGCACTTGAAAACGTAAAAGTAGTAATAGCTTTCAAGTGTTTTTTCTTACAGCTTTTAGTTATTTTCCCTATATGACCTATGCACAGGATAGAAAGGAAATAACAAACAGCAAATAAAAGATCAAGTTTTTCCTAATTTGTGATTGCATAACTTCACTAAGTATTTTTTCCTTTGAACCTTGTCTCCTTTAAGCATATAAAACCTATGCGTAACTTACTGATAACTGGCTTAAATGGATTGACAATAACCAGATACTGCCCATTAATCAGCATCCTGACTCATGAATTTATGTACGTATGTGTTTTTGTACACATTAGTATATGCATGTTACCATACACATACATCTTTTTATACATAACAAACTCTGGTATATATAGTTGAATACAGCCAAAAGATTAATCAGAATTGGACTGCATGAACCCAGATACACAGAATTTCATACTCCTGGAGTTGACTTCTTAGATGTAATCTCCATTGTTTTTAATTACTAGGGCAATGTCCTATTGACCTGTCAATAGACATTTTATATATCAATAAAGTAATAAAGAGTTGGCTCATTAAGCCTGAATACTTAAGAGATCAAGATTAAGACCCACACAAATCAATTGTAACATAAAATTTAATGTTGCTTAATTAAAAGTAAGAAGTAAAATGTGAAAGGGAATGTAATGGTTAAAGTTCTGACAGTCATATTAGCTTAGATGTGTGATATGTCTTATAATCCCCACTGGATAGTTTGTAATGAAAAATCATATATTATTCAACATAATTACCAGAGGAAAAACAGAACTGGAAACAAAAAATATATGCTGTACACTGAAGTTAGTAATTCCTTGGAGACAATGTTTGCTTTGTTAATATGCAATATTATTTGACAATATTACAAATGTTATTATCAGGCAAATGAATACAAGTTTGTGTGCATACACACACACACACACACATACGTTAATGGGGCTGAAATTCCAATACATAATTTTGCTTAAGTATCAGTGGCACTTTACAACCAAAAATAATGAACAGGCCCATTGATACCTCTTTGTTATGGAAGAAACAAACATGGGGTCTATTTATGGCACTTTCTAATTTTCTTAGCCTCAGCATAATCACATTTTAAGTACTAAGGGAGACAATCATTTGTGCACTTTAATGCTGTAATAATACCTGAGTGGATAGCAGGTTAATATTGATTAACATCATTAATGAATAAAAAAATACATTTAGCTGTAAAATACTAATGATGTTTAGCACATACTCTGCAGTGCTGTACAATCTCAAAGTGCTGTACATCAATTTCTTGCCTTCCACAGTGAGACAGGGAGCCATTAGCTGCATTATTAGCAGGAGGAACCTGCAATTCTTTGGATCACTTTGGGTACCTCTACATGAGCTAGCCCAGAGTCAGGGTGTCCACCTTCATGTGGGTGCACCCCTGTGTTTCAGGCCACATCAGGGAGCAGATCAGCGGATATTAGCTCCAAGGGATGAGACCGGTGGTGGTCTTTATTAACAAAAACCCCAGAAATGTGTATAATGCAGATGTTACATCCTCAGCTTTAAAAGTACTGTTTTATAGACGTGGAGCTCTGGTCCTTGCAAGCAGCTGGGGTGCATGTAGTGGGAAGTGAGGATGGGAAACCCTGCACCGCTGCTGATGCACGCATCCACGGGAGGTGCCTGCAATGAGCACATACCCTGGTCCCCAGAGGTATGGCATCCAAAACTAAGTGACCAAAAACCAGTGGTGGAGCCCACCCTCAGCCTCTCAGAGCTTCTCAGGAAGGGGGATGCTGCCTGCCCTTCTCCATGTGTAACCAGGCTTGCCGGTATCGAAGGGGAGTTGCCGTGTCTGACTCTGGAGACTGCGCCCGTAGCCATGGCTACACGCGATCGCTGCGGCAGAAGATGAAAGCAGACCTGAAGCCACCCTCAGCAGCGGTGATGCTGCATTCCAGGGGAGGAGAAGCGGTGGCGTTACACAGCCTTCACTGCTCCAGGTTCCTCGGGGCATTACATTATTAAACAAATGGTGGGAATAATGGTGGGAAGGGCAGCACAGAGGCAAGAATGAAAAAAATTACGTGAATGGGATTTGCAGTTATTTATTACTTACTACACCCTGAACAAGCATGGTATTTTAAATTGATTTTTTTTTTTTTTTTTTTTTTTTTTTTTTATAAATAGCAAGAGATTCTGCAGGAATCTCTTCTGCAGGGAGGATAAAAGACGTACTTTATTTTGTCTGCATGAGCCTTCGGTGTGACTGTCAATAGCAGCAAATGTAATCATTACTGGAGGGATAAACTACTCGTCTACAGGCTCACATAGTTTTCAGATAGCTTCAAAACAGGTTCCTGCAGCACGGCAGGAGGTAAATCAGTGCTGGGAAAGGAGAGCTGAGCACAGCCTGTGTAACTTGCCTCTGCTGATGGTACCTGCAGAGAGTCCTCGTGCTCGAGCATGGAGCCTGCCCTTTGGGACACCCACGGGTTACCTGTCAGCTGCGGGTTTTACCTCCATGAAAATGTCACCGTGCCTGTTTAGGGACACATTTATTTCTTTCTACAGGCCTCAGGAACCTTCTTCTCCAACCAAGTAATTAAAAAAGAAACACGTGATATTGCCAGGATATCAAAAAACATCATTATTCGTAAAGTGCGCTGAGCTCATCTGGTGGGAATGTTACAGAAACGTAAAGTTCTTCTTATTACAGCAGCTATTTCATAAGATCTGTAATTACTTTACATTCTGAGTGACCAACAGAGACAACTGCTCTGACACCAAGACAAACACAAGTATGTGCTACCTCAGGATATAAATTTATTTGCATACCTCAAGAAACTAACGTTGATGTGTCTCCATAGGGCAATAAAACTATCTTGCATTTAACATTTTTCCTCATGACTCACATTTGCTAATAAAAACAGAGGGCTGTGTCAGTTCTGTTTTTAGCAACAATGAGATTATTAGCAAGATCACTATCAGAAGTGTTTTTTCTGTACCCCAACATGCAAAGACATTTTTGGCATGTAGTAAATTGAAGCAAACAGAGACTGAAGATTTTGTACAAAGTGGAAATATACGGAGTGTCATTACGGTCATACATTTCTGTCAGCAGAAAGCAGTTGGGAACCGGCCAGGCATTGGGAAGCCTTGTCCCCGGAGCTAACTTTAGATGAGACACCCACTGGACTTCCTGCCTGAGCTTGTGTGCAACTTCTGGCTGCAAGAGGGATTCCAGCTACTCTTGATTACAGACAGACCAAATGTCCTAAATTATGAACAAAGGTGAAGACAGTACTCCCCTGAAAACCCACTTTTCAGCACCTCTCACACTTTTCTGGATGCAGAAGCTGGGAAATTCACTCTTTCAGAATCCTCTGAAGCCTTCCCACTACAGAAATTGCACTTGACGGGCAGCACTAACTCAGTGACTGCATGAGGCACCTAGGGATTTATGCCAGAAATTGCTGCCTGTTTCCCAGATCTGGAGTTCCAGCTTGAGAAACCGGGACATTGAGTTTTTCTAAAGGGCTTGAAAAGTCTCTCTCTTCAGGGAACAATATCTTCAGGCCCATATGTGACTACTTTGTGCTGATGCAAACAGGTTACAGAAGCCCCCCTTTGACACTGGGCAAATAAACAAAAGTTGGATGTATGTAAACTTGTGAGCCTTGCACAGAAGCCCTATACTACAGTCAGGGTAAAATCCAATTATCTAGGACCACATTCAGTTTCTCTAATCATAAGATCTCTAATTCTTTTCCTGCATTTTCCTGCCACATTTACGCCTTGCTGAAGTATTACAGACAGCATCCTTCCTCACAGAATCTGGACTTTGAGGTGATTAACATCCTACTTGTGCTGAATAGGGCAGGGATCCTGTGACAAACTTAGCATGCGATCCTGTAATTTGAGACAGCATCATAATAAAAACAAGATAATTGTTATTAGTCAACAGCTTATTCAGTTTTGCCTTTTCTCCAAGATTAACTGCAAAATCAAATTCACAAAATACTTTCAGCCAGAAAACATAATCTAAGTTTAAAGAACTGGCACAGGTCTTCCTTCAAATCTTCAAATTATTCAATAGTTTTAGGTTAGGCTTCCTATTCAGTTTCTATTTCTAGCTACACCTGAGTGAATTAGCACACATCTATTTCATGGGCAGGCTTGGTGGAACTGAATTTTATTCAATCTTTCTGGCCACTGAAAGTGACCAGTGGCAGACAAGGAGGCTGTGACGTGGAAGGAGCAGAGTGGAAAAGATGCTGCTAAAACTGAGCAGAAATTACAACTGCTGGTAAACATGAGTAACCAAAAATAAAAATTGATTTTGACAGTTGATTTTTAGTAGAAATAAAAATAAATTCTACCATGACTGCTTACAGGAGACTGCTCTAACCACAAGGTATACGACACTCTGTTTGTTCTGATGCTACCTCATTTCATATAAATACATAAAAAATAAAATTCATCGAACCACAAAAAGAGTTTAAGGAGGATTTTTATAACATGCTAGTCAGGGCCCTCAGTTGGGAAATGGAAGGTCTTGGTTCCACTGCATGCTCCAGAAAATGATTAAATATTTTTCCAGAGACCAAAGCAGCATCAAATGAAGAAAACTGTCACAATTCTCTGAGGCAGGGTCAGGTGGGTATTCAGATCCCAGAAGGAAACTCCATTTCTGGTAGATTTAGCATTTGTTTCCTACAGCAGAGGGAGGAACAAAACCACCACAACCCTTCACTATGACAGCTAACCCTTCACTTTTCCAGCTAAAGTTTGAAGCAGCTCCCCTACAGCTCTGGTGCACCTTGGTGTACTTTGGGCTAAATCTATCCCTTCATTTTCACTGCTTTCCAAACTCTATCACTATGGAAACTCTTTGTTTCTTTCTTCTATGATTCTGTTTCCAATTTCAGTTTGATATGAAGCAAAAGACCTTTCCCTTTGGTGGCCAGGATGAAAAACAAATGATCTAAACAGCTCCAATCATAGTATCTACATATAAGACAAGGCAGGCTTAATCTAAATGCCTGAATATGGATGTTTGATTTCTTGTACGGTATGTTTTTATGGATGTATGAAGAAAACAGCATACTTCATCATACACAAATAAATCAGTAGGACCTATATCTCCACATGCATAATACAGTTCTCCTCTGTGCAAACTGAAGGGGTAGCTAATATCATCATCAAAAGGTTGTCATTCCTTGAATAGTATTTAGTATTCATCAGTGAGAGAAATGCACAGGCCATCTCAGTTACTTGTAAATAGTCAGTTTACAGGTCAAAGTTTTGGACAGTGCTGTCTGGGAACCAGCTCCAGCTCTTGTTACTTGGTGGCAGCACTGCAGCAGTTTCTTGAATGGATTCCTGTATGCAAAAACCATCACCAGCTCAGGCGCTCAAAATTAATTGGCCCAGCAAGCAACTCTTGACACTGTTTAACCTATTTCTTTAAGCTTTATCCTCCCACAACACTGACCCACTTGTAGAGGTAGACTGAATAGGCAATACATACCTAAAGCAAATGACACTGATTTCTGTCATTGGAGGAATGAAACACAGAGTTGTCTTTTTTGATTTCTACAGGGCTTCTCTAATAGCTTTAGGATAAGTATATGATTTTATACCTTTTTGAATCCAGGCTTATACATTCCTGTGCAATTGCAGGCTACACTTGTATGGCACTAGGGGAAAGAATGAAATTGAACTCATCAGCATGCTATTTGAGCATCAGACTGCCAAAGCATGTGCCATGAGGCACCCAGTGGTAAGTTTTGCTGGAGTCAACTAGCTAGTCTTTAGAGATAAATGAGATCTGAGGCAGGAGATCTTCAGCTAGAGCCAGAAGCCTGTTAGCTGCAGAAAACATTAGGTGAGCTGGGAAACTTTGAATTTGGCTAAGGGAATAGAGACCTCCAGGTCTTCTTCCTGTTTTGCTACCTAAGTCTCTGACTGGAGCAAGGCGTTTCTTGTTGTCTTCAAGCTTTCTTTGAAAAAAAGTCCTAAACTCACTTGCTGGCCAACAAATACCTGAGTGTGTCTGAATTTATAAGGTATATGTGTTTATATGTAGAGTGTGTGATCCTGTATTTATAGATAAAGGATCACATACAGAAATCCTATACATGCATACACAAAACTTTGTGTGTATCGGTTTATGGCAAATATGTATTTGTAACTAATCTAGTGATCTGTCACTTTTAATTGAGTTCGGTGACTTTGTCAACCTGTACTTTCACACCTGAGCCAATGACTTCAGGTATGTTTAGGGAAGTAGAGATATAGCAACTCAGATTCAGTCTTGCAGATGAACTGCATATGCTGCAAATGCAGTGGAATGATATTCTGTTAGAACAGCTCTACCTGTTGTATATGAGAAAAAATTATCGCTACTCATAGTTGAAACAAAGAAGTACCCACCCATTCTGGAGTATGAAGGTTTTGTTGCTCTGGCACTGTTCCATAAGCGGGAATAATCGCCTGGTTCAATTCCAAGACTAAAAATAAACAAACAAACAAAAAAGTCAAGCATTTTAGGATTTTGTGCACTATTGTCTCTTCTTCCCTCAACTTTTTTTTTTTTTTCTTAATTAATGATTTGTGGAGAAGCCACTTTATTGCATTTTGTGTCTCAGAATAATATTTGTCCCTCAGACTTCAGTAGTAACCAACAGGTGACAAGAGAGCACAACAGATTTCACCAGGATGACAAGTTAATGCTTGGTGATCCTACCAACCAAGTTAGTGATGCAATGCATTTCTTTGTTAGCATGTATTATTTAGTGTTTCAGAAAACTCTGTCTATAGACTAGCTGTAGTTCGTAGTATCTTTCCGTGAATAAGAGGACCAGAACTGGCTCCACCTGAACAAATAACCCTATGTCATGCTGACTGTACTTAGGCAATATCAATTAACAGTACAAGGGAATTTTTCAGAAATCCTGCATTGAGTGTGACACAGGTGGTGATGCTTAAAAAAGCCACTACATAACAGGAATGCCTTTCACATAACATAACTACAGGTTCAATGTGTATTGGTGCCCCAGTGACTTCTAACTCATTTCCCTAGTAATACCTGTTAGGAAACAAAACAAAACAAAGAAAAAAAAATAAAAAACACCTGTAAACACTTGTTTTCCTGAAAATAAAACACAGATAAAAATTGATCTTGTGAAGTATGCTACTCTGTGATACCATTATCAGTTATGCTGGGAAAACTGGCCACCAGATGAAGCACTGGATGGATACCATACAAATTCAGCCTAATAAACCTCCCAGAAATAAATTACTAGAAGATCTATAATTGCTGCAACATTTTGGTTTTAGTTTCTTAGCAGTTTGGGGGCAGGGGTGTGTGTGTCTTAAGAAGTCAGGTAACATCCTGAAGCTGAAGATAACATCAAGTGGCTGAGGGGAAGCTTGCTTTTTGCCTGTGCTTGGTGGGTAAATGGACCTCATGCTATTTTTAGATGCGTAAAATACAGCATCTGAAGTGTTTTAGCCATGTCTGTCCTGCACTGAGGAAAAGGTCATAGATGTAAATGATACCTAGTGTTGTCTGGAAAGGATAGCCTCCAATTAAAAAACAACAACAACAACAACAACAAAACTCCAATACTTTAAAACATAAATAAATCAAAGTACTTGAAAACAATCAAATCTATAGTACACTTAAGAAGGATAATTAAATGCACATTAGTTACAATGCTAGAACCAACAACAGTTATATGCCTGAACTTTTTTTTGGCTTAAAAACTTCATTGATATGTAGCCAAATACATATAGAATATGCAATACTCAAGAGTTTAAAAAATATATATATTTTTCACTGATGATGCTCACTTATACCAGCTGAAGATATGTCAAAACACTTAGAAATAGAGCACAGCATGATTGTGTTTGTTCAGCTCTACAAGTCAACAGAACTCCCTCATGGTTTCTAAGTGGCTAAATTCTCTGGTTTAAGTACAGTTTCTTACAATTTGGTAGGGACTTTGTTCCAGATGTTGAACTGTCAGTTTCCAGATCTCTACTGTTGTGATAGTGTATACTACGGGGAGGACAAAAAAGGAGCTCCGTGATTTTTTCCATCAACATAGCTTCAGAAACATCTGAGTCACAACCTCAAGGGTGGCCCAGTTGAATAACCAAAGTCTGTGACCTCCCAAAAGCATTAGCATCTTTAGAAACATTTGCCAGCATTTAAAAAGAAAGCAGTAAAATGTGGACTAGAGCAGCGCACAAACATCACATGCTGAGACCATAACGTGAAAACTAAGAAAACATGGGCACATCTCAGCTGTAAGATTGCTGTATTTGCACACCATTACATTTTAATGTGTTCAACTCAATCTAATGTGAGAAGGGAAAATACATACCCCCAATGTCAGTGTAATGGGCATCACCCTACTTTCCTTTGGCATTCTTCTCTATCTAGACACAAAGACAGAAATATACAAAGTGCTTCTTAAAACCCACAGAAGAGGGAATATTTCTGCTCACACATAATGGGTAGGGTGAAGGAGAAATATAAGCATGTTGCTTTGAAACCTAAGCAACTGTTCTGAAACTCTGCATGTCATTGCACAAGGCAAACAGATGTGGACAGCATCATCTCCAGTCATGAAGACTTATGTCAGCCCCTGAACTGCAGTGAAAAGAATCATGCTTTGAAATGGCCTGTTCATGACGTCCCTGTGGTGTGCAAACACACCCTCCCCAGTGCTGTCTAGAAATTCCTTCAGCCAGAACTGAAAAGAAGGGGCAAATGTGGCATTCACAGCAGGAAAGATAAATCCAGATCTCCCAAATCTTGATGTATCTGGGACTGGCCAGGAATATCCTCTGGAGAAATTATATGTGAGTACAATTTGCTTCTGCCTCAGTGTCTATGGCCAGCATTTCTTCCCCATAATATGGTAAATATCAAGCTTACTTCATCATTTTATCAATATTTATAATTTTAACACATTTTCACATGAAATACAGCCCAGTACAATCCCCGGTCCATTGGTATAATGGAAGGACTCAAGCAAAAGGGATTTGCTGTTCTCAGTTCTTCTAAGATATTAGCCCAGGACTTCTATCAAATTCAGTGCAGCACTCCTTTGCCCTTCAGGACTGCCTCCCAAGGGACTCTGTCAACCAGCCTCCTAAACAGCCCAAAGTCTGCCCTCTGGAAATCCAGGGTGGCAATTCTGCTAAACGCCCTCCTTACTTTTCCAAGAAACAAAACCTTTATTAATTCATGATCACTATGCCCAAGACAGCCTCCAGTCTTCACATCACCCACAAGTCCTTCTCTACTTACAAGCAAAAATGTCAATGTGGAGCCAAAAATATAGTACCTTGACACTACCTGAATGTGTGCTTAGGTCAGATGTGTTCTGACAGTGGTTTGCTAGGACAGCTATGCCAATCTGGGCAGTTGTGGTTTTGGCTGGAAGAGGTGATTCCAGTCTCTCAAAGAAATAGAAATGGTACCTGCAAAAACTCAGCTTTTCCAGAAAAGGCTGCATCCACACAAAGTGCTTTTTCCTGCCTCCAAAATCACTTCATTTATTTCTCTCACTTCCCTTCCAGCATTATAATAAGATCAGTTTGAAGAAGAGAGGGCATGAAAGAAAACTACACCAAGAAAGTCTGGGGATGGACATTAGGCAATATTTTCTAACCGTGAAAACAGCAGGACAGACTGCCTAAAGAGGCAGGTGGGGTCATTTGAGGTCTTCAACATCAGTTTCTTCAGATTCTTCAGCACAGATTAATTAAATGTGCTGGAAAATTCTGAGCCAAGTTGAACCTGGCATGCACCTTAGGTAGATGGCCTGCATTAGCATTTGTGCTCCTTTACAGACCTCATTGTGTTCCCATAGTTGTGGCCAAAAAGATATTTTATATTAAAAAGTATTTCTGCTGATATATTTCATCTTCAGAAGCATTATCACTCCTGTTAATATTTGGGTCAGAGCTCGTCAAGTGCAGATGTTTATAACATTCTACCACTTAGCCAGGAAATCAAAGGAAGTGTAAGGGAGTGAAGAAATCTACCAGATTTGTGCTGGCATTTTCTGATTTTAACTGACTAATACATCATTTTCTACCTTCAAGCAATCATAGGAACATATGCTTTTGTCAGAAAATTTTATCTAATTTCTTTCAATTGTAATAATAGATTTTGACTTCCTGCTCAGTGACAATAGTTGGTCTTTGTTCTTACAAAGGATGCTGATTGTTGTAAAAATTTGAAGTACTAGATCTGCGCATGCTACTTTACAAGAACATCAGTAAGGACAAGGGGTAATGATTTTAAAAGAAAGAGGGGTAGATTTAGATTAGACAGTATGAAGAAGTTATTTACTATAAGGGTGGTGAGACACTGAAAAAGATTGCCCAGAGAAGCTGTGGATGCCCCATCCCTGGAGGTGCTGGATGGGGCTTTGGGCAATCTGGTCTAGTGGAAGGTGTCCCTGCCTGTGGCAGGAGGGTGGAATCAGATTATCCTCAAGGTTCTTTCCTATCCAAACCATCCTGTGATTCTATGATCTCAGTAGTACCTGAAACCCACTAGAAGCTGGAAATACAGTCTGGAAAATTGAAACTAAGCCCAGATTTTTTACTCCATCTTCTGAAAGATAAAACTGGGAGTGCATCATACAGAGCAGTTGGGGCCACTATTAATTTTATGGAGTTTCTGCATTTTGCAGATTCTCAGGTGTTGAAAAACAAACAAACAAACAACAACAACAACAAAAACAAACAACCACAAACAACAAACTACACAGCCCTAGGAATTGATTTCATTTAGGGCCTGCTCTATAACAATTCATGTGAAGATAAGGAACAAATTGAAGAGATAGCAGCCAAACACTGTGACCTCACATACAACAGACTGTCCGATAAGGCAAAACCTTTTCCGAGCTGCCCACAGATTGATCTGCAATCCAGGATACTGAATGGCACTGCCAACATTTCACACCTCACCTCAAATTTGCCCATACACAAGTTCTAACAAGTCTGTGTCAATCTCATGTTTCTCCTTTACAGCCTGTGTCCATTCCACACTTTGGGACATGCCAAGAAAGATGAATCCTTCTGTTGAGTCTACCAGTGGTTTGATTTATGAGCTTTATGGGCTTTGCTTTCTCACAGGTTGGCCAACATTTCTGACTAGATTGACTAAAGGCCCTAAAATATCTTAAGAGGCAGAGTAAAATGTCTAGTCTTTGCCTTAGTTAATTGATTTGACTGTGAATTGTTCTGGAAGTTCAGTGATCTTCCATTGAATAATTCAATTTCAAAGGTTTTCACAAATATTACTACTAGCAATTTCTACCTATTGCTATGGCACAGGTGAGAGACAATCACACACTGATAGGCATGGAAGCTGCTTTCCCTTTTGAATAAATGTAAAAAAGAATTAAACCTTTCCTTAGAGTCTGAATAGGAAAATAATAAGAGCCACTCAAAACACAAGTGATGGGGATAAAAGTTTTTTGAGAGTGCAAACTAAGAGGCCTGAGAACAGGGAAAAAGCAATACACAGAAGGGAAAAGAAAGATGTTGTCCAAAAAGTATTAATGACAAGAAAACCACAAAGGTATCAAATAGGCTGATGTTTGAAAAGACGGCTGGGCTTGGCTCTATAAGCAAAGACATTGCCAAACATGCCTGAGGCTGCCAAACTTTTTGTGCCAAAGAAATTATTGGCTATCATTGATTTCTTCTCTAATGGAAATAATCAAAGGTGAAAAGGGGCAGCAGCAGTCTAAGCTTGAAAATCACCTACATAAGCCAATCTAACAGACAGAGAATTGTTCTGAGAAGCAAGAATGGTTTTATAACACCAAACTCATAGCACTTGTTGCTTCACTTCCCTCAACAAACCTATGAGACATTGCAAAGGAGAAGATCTTAGCACTGGCACTGAATATGATACCTCTTGAGTAACCATGCCTGCAAAGCCAGCAAGCGATGTCTAGAGTCCTGCCAGAGCTACACCATAGTTTCTTAAGAACTGGACAAATGCTAGTAGGGTCTCCCCACCTCAGCACTCTGCAGCTGTGTTTGCTGAAGACCGGTTTTATGATACCATCACTCATAAGAACCTGAGAGGCAAGCAAGCAAGAAATCCCACCACACAGGTCCTGCATCAGAAGCCGCAGGATAGCATGAAGGAAAATCCTGGATATGAACTGAGTCCTGCAGTGAATAAAAATTACTTGAATCCCACTTTCTAATCAAGTCAATTTACTTTCACCTTATTTCTCAGAAAAGAACAAACTCCTGCTGTCTTGCATAAAACTAATGTTTCAGAATCATCTTCTCAAAAGGACGGCTATTGACATATCTGTCATAAGAAAGAGTACCACATGAGGAAATGGCAGCCACTGTCTGTATAAAAACTGTGGAAATAATAATGAGCAGAGAGCATCATTAGCAGGTAAATGAGACTAAAGAGCTGGAGTAGTCTCTGACTCCCAAAAGGGGACTGAAGTGAAGCCACTATCCCAAAAGGGACTTGATGTAGATGTCAGCTTTCTGAAGAACATTCAGCCCTCTGTCTCTTGGTCCAAATGTAGTAAAATCATGGTATTTAAGTAGAAGATTTTGTCCTGGCTTTTGAGGAGAGAAGGGGGAAGAAAGGGTGCAGAAAAAATTATGCCATGCTGTTTTAAATGCTC
This sequence comes from Netta rufina, assembly GCF_964035555.1. Taxonomy (NCBI): domain Eukaryota; kingdom Metazoa; phylum Chordata; class Aves; order Anseriformes; family Anatidae; genus Netta; species Netta rufina. The sequence goes on from NC_140123.1 coordinate 174,649,866, forward strand.
TGGAAGATCAAAGAGGAGGAGAACAGACACTAAAAAGGAGTTGCCTGTCTGAATAAAGATTTTGCTTTTCTGATTCTTAACACTTACACAGAAAATGAAGACACTCTAAACTTGAATATGAGCTCCCAGGCTATGAGCAAAGAAAGGTTTGATTATGTGGTATTTAAACTAGACAAAAAACTGCCTTCCCTCCTGTTAATTTATATCAGATTTTATATCCTTCCCCATATAAATTAATCTAATAGCTATTATTAAAAAAGCCTCTCAGAACTGATCACAATTTGTTTTCAGGGCAGATCTTGGCATACATTATTTTTGCAGTTGAAGTAAAACCATTGCAAAAGTGTATTTTTTCTGGAAACTGAAACTGTTGGACTGATATGCTGTTTTTTGACAGCCAAAATCTCTTTTCCTAGTGCAGAGTACTTCTTTATTGTATTTCATTTTTTATGTTCAGTTCAATCTATAGGAGTTCTTTCAGATCTAAGAAACTGTAGGTGTTGAAAAAGCAAGAATATGTATTTTCCTTTTAAAATGTCATGAATCAAAGAAAGAAAGAGACGAGATCCAGCATTTTAAAATAGAATTAATCAAGGCACACAACTTCTATGAACTACTCCTTGTTTAAAAATTGGTTTTAAACATAAACTGTTCTTTATGGTCTTAATTCTTATATATCAACCCATATAAAAATAGATTAATCACCTAGACAATTTAAAAAACCAAAACTTCCCAACCATCAAGTCTTCCTTAGTTAGGATAATATGTTAATCTAATTTCTTTAATCTCATAGAGTAAATAAATGAACACAAATAATAAGGAAAATAATTTCCTATGTTATTCTTCCAAAATTGAACCTGATCATTTCACCTTGTTATCAGGATCTTCTTCAATGATCAGAGCTCTGTCTGTGTTGAAGTGACTGTTGCAGACTATGTGTTCTCTGGGATAAAGGCTATCCACCACTCACATGTGAGGGCAGCCATTAGGGTCATAGGTTATGAATGGTTTCACTTCATTTCACCAAAAGACTAAAAGTCTTGCACTTAATTGCATCCATTCTTTTAAATTCAGTTATTTCACTGGAATATTTTTTAGTTTTATTTCTTATTTGTGGACCTTATTTGAAGAATATAAGCTACTAAAATTTTTTCATTTTTCTAAAAAAAAAAAAAAAGTATATATTTAAAGTAAAATTGAATTATTTTCATAACAAACTATACATTATAACCTGTTGTTTAGAGTTAATAAGAGATCTATACAGCTGCTGTTGGTGTAGAATTCCTATGGTTGCTTATGGACTTACAGTACATGAGAAAACTGATGACAATTAGTAATGCCAAAATGACTTTTCAAGCTGTGAAAAAATTGTGTTATTTGTACAGTCACACAGAGCAGATATACAGGTATTGTTAAACTGAAACCTAAGCTATGCCACATAATAGGAAAAACATCGATTTTAATTTCTGATGTACAAGTACATCCAATACAAATCTATACAGATGCTGTTGTACTACAAAGAAAGTGAAATGGCTGTCTTGGAAGATGATTCTTTCTTGTTTGAAAGCCTATTCTTTCCATTCAGTTATCTTTTCTTACAGCTGTGCAAACAAAGTTTTGGGAACATGTGGTATGATTTTCAAAAATAAATACCATTCCATGACTAACCCTAAACAGAAAGCATGTTCACTTGGTAATATAATAGAAAGAGCACTGCTAATCTAACCCTCTGCTTCCTGAGGCAGCCAGACCAGAGTTGAGGTAGCTCATCGAAAACCTATGTAATTAGCAGACACTTACAGAACAACAAATTAGACTTTGTGGAAATTCTTTTGTTGATAGCAGTCCCTAAACATTTAAGAGGAATTGAGTTAGAAGATTTACGGGCTCAGTAACCAAATTTTCAATCAGTTCTTATGTATCCAGAGCTCAAATGGACAAAAAGATCACTTTCCACTGAAAGTGGGACTCTTGCCCAAAACCTGTGGCAGAAATCCCACATTTCCGTGAGACCTGGATTAGCCCCAGCCTCACTTTAGAAAACAAACACTGGGCTAATGTCTTTTTAGTTACAATTCTGTGAATCCAGAGTAATCCACTGAAATGCAAATGCTGGCTCCTGGTTCTCATTGCTGCAGAGCACAGCAGAGCCCAACAATACATGTACATTCCTCTGTTGCAAGTACAACGAACAACAGTTGACTGTAAATTAGTGCAAAAAATGTTGCTAATTAGACTATTCTATTTTTTTTTTTAATGAAGCTAAACAATTTCAGTTTATCCACCACCATCTGAAATGGCTGTTGATAAGAATTATTTTATCTTTCATCTATCAATATGTAGTATATAGATAAAGAAATAATTTTTCATTTTAGAATGTTTTTAGAATTACAGCTAGCTATAATTTTAAATGAGATTTGGTATACTTTTTCTCCATGTACTGGTTGTAGACATGTCAAATAGCAAGCTAGCTTTGTCAGAATATAAAGTAATGGAATAAACTGCCAGAATGCTTCAGAGTGATAATCATTCCATGCATTATTTTCAGGTTGGAATATGGGCTTGAATCCATCTCTTCCACTTACCACCTTCCACCTTTTAATAATCTGTTAAATGACTTAACTGCAATAAAACTATGCAACATGTCCTATTTTTTTTTTTCCAGTTAGGAGCTTTTTGTTTTAATTGTGTAGGGAGTCGGGTAGGAAACTGCAGTAATGTTGGCTGTTAAATGAGTCTATTTTATGCTGTACTCCAACTATGTCACATTGTCATATACTGAAACACCCATATGCACATACTTTATTTCCTTCATTTTTAACAATAGTGCAAATATTATTATTCTTGCTGCCCAAACTGCAAATTCTTCCAGTCTCTAGGGTTAAGAAAAATAACAACCTCAATCCCATTAAGTACATAACACATAAAGGATCACCTGGGTCACTGAGTGAAGTGGCACCACCTTACAGAGAACTATAATTTTTAGTTGTATTTGAAAATTCTGAGAGAAATTCTACTGAATTCTACTGAGAATTATTCTACTTGGAATAATCTGTCGAAGTCTAAAAATGTGATCAAGAAGAATGGGATTTTTTTCTCTCTCTCTTTCTCTTTCTTTCTCTTTCTTTCTTTCTTTCTTTCTTTCTTTCTTTCTTTCTTTCTTTCTTTCTTTCTTTCTTTCTTTCTTTCTTTCTTTCTTTCTTTCTTTCTTTCTTTCTTTCTTTCTTTCTTTCTTTCTTTCTTTCTCTCTCTCTCTCTCTCTCTCTCTCTCTCTCTCTCTCTCTCTTTCTCTCTTTCTCCAGGTAGCAGAGAATGAGATCCACTAATTCTAAACATGCAAAAGGCATATGGACAGATTTGCAGAAGGTGTTGGGCATGTAAAGTTACAGATAAATTCCTGCTGAGGTATTTACTCAAGAGTGTCCAAGCACACTGACAGTTTTATGCCTAATTATATCAAACACATACAAGACACAGCATGTGGCCCTCAGTGACCAGAATCAATACATCAATTTCATTAACTAATCCTTCAATTTCATTAACTACAGTTATTATTTCCCTTGCTTAATTAATTTGAATGCAAATGTTTTACGAATTTACTTTCTTCTTATGTACACGGCTTATCTAATATAACTAATAAACATGTTTAAATGTTGTTTTGCTCCATGGTTTATTAACTCTACTTACCAACAAAATGCATCTTAATACAAATTCTGAGTATACAGTAATTATCTATTAGATAAGAAATAAGTCATATAACAGCAAATTAAAAATCAAAATGAGCATTGAGCTATATACCTGCTGAAATGAGCATGCATCTTTGGAATTAAATAAAGGACATAGGGACCTCAAACAGGATTTGGGAGTAACCAAAACAGTCAGGTCCAGAACAACGAACCACAGCTGCAGGCTAACAGGAGACTTCCTATGTGACTGTAATGCACTGCAGACATTTCCCCACTGGGTCACCAGGGACCGGGCTGGGTGTAGCCCCGGTTATGCCCTCTCAGTTCACAACATTGTTATTAAGCAGAATAAAACTGTTTTTACTGCCTGAGCTATTCTACCAATCTACAAAATAATAATAATAAAAAACAGCCAACCAAAAAAAAACAAACACCTTTCTCTTGGGATGCCTTTTAAATATAATTTGAAAACATGATTAAAAACTTTACACGGCTTACCTATTTATTACAACCTAAAAGTCTAAACTGCAGTAAATTAAGTCACTTAGTTTAATCATTCATTTTTGGCTGATACTGTGCTACATGGTAGAATCCGGTTTTCAGTTTTTTTTAAAAAAAAAAAATAAATTAAAAAAATAAATTTATATCTTAATGTGTCAAGTTAGAAGATCAATGGCTCCAAACTCAAACTCACAAACACTGCAATAGTGCTGGTTCAAGACTGTGATCGGTGATGCCTATATTAAAGAAGACACAGGAAGGAACTGGATCCTGGCCTTCCCAGTTCAGACATGTTTCTTACTATGTAAACAGTAAAAGGTGCACCATACCACCTGATCTATGACAGAATATGGATTTTAAAATTTAAATTTTAAAGCACAGGAAATATATTTTTGTTATAAAACCCAAGTTGCTATTCTTTCTTCTTCATGACCACATCTCACTTTTTATGCCAGATGGGGCTGCAGTGAGGGTGAGTCCAGGTTTAGTCAAGGATGAGGAATTGTCTGTTTAGAGACTTGTTTTTGCAAAACTTGGATGGGTTATAGAGACTGTAGGAAGACCGAAAGGCAGAAGGATTATCAGACTGTCGGAGCTCACAGCCTTGGAGAAATGGCCTATGTCCCAGCTTCAGCATCTGGTATATGTGATGCTGAGCAAGCTGCTTGAGCAATATTTTGCCTCACTTTCCCCAGCAGAATTATTGAGCTAACTGGCCAGGATGCTACAACCAGCAAGCTCAGCACTGTTGCAGCAGACCTGAGCATTTGTCACTAAGTCAGTTGCAGAAGTACGGAGCAAGAATACTTGGAATAGAAAGACTGGGAAATGCAATTTCATAAAAGTCACCACAAAACACTTGTGATTGGATAGCATTTTGGCAACTTTGTATAAACATTTGTCAGAAATAAAAACAGAATGGTGATGCTACTAGGTTGTATCAAAGGATGTGTCAAAGGGAGGCTTGCTGGTGGCATGTGTGTCTTAGTCTAGTGCTCCATTGCAGATCTCATTCATGTGAATGCTTCACATTCCTCACTTCTTATCGCTTAAGTACTCTGCATTCCTATCACCAATATGGATTGCTTAAACTCCAGCCCTCCCTAAATGGGAAGTTAAGCAAGCTGACACTCACATTTCTTTTGGATACAATGCTCAGATACACCAAAAGCATCCTAGAAACACAGAGGAATAGATGAATAAAAATATGTTTGCTGTGCAAGGCTTGGATAATCTGAGTTAAACAAGGCTTGGAGCCATGCTCTTAATGAGAAAGATAAAAAGAAATCTTCACTTACTACCAGTTTACTGAATGAGGCAGGGGACTTAAGAAGAATAAAAGAACAGCATGATTGTGTAATTAAAAAGTGTAACATGCATGCAAACAAATGGCAGGAAAATTGAAGTTTCCTCGGCAACGTTAATTCTGACATTGCCTAACTTGTAAGTGCTTGACTTTGCAACCTTAATGCTAACATTTTTTAGACATAATATATAATTAGCCACAGCCAATTAGGGATGCTATGGCTCCTGTTGGTAACCCATAATATTTACATTTAAATTTGGAGAAAGATTACTGCTGGCTATACTGCATTATTTAATTATACAGTCAGTTTAGAAATGAAATTATATCTGAAGCATTTGAGAGATTCCCTTGAGCAGAAGTGATGGAACAATTATTACTGCAATTTGGCATGAAGAAACTGCTGTAAGTCTAGAATTTCACCTAATCAGACAATTTGATTAGTGGTCCTTGTGTAGGAGCACTCTGCACTGCTGATGAGTAATTTCAAAAGTGTACTGTAAGAAAAGTAATCATAATAACTATGGACACTTTTCCTTAGCAACTAGTGTATCAAATTTATTGAGTTTTAAAAATCAGTTCAGAATAATGTAATTAGTGTAAATTCAGTACCATGGTGGAAAAACAAAGCAGTATATTTTACCTTATTGCAATCACTATCAATACGAAGCTTTGGATTCTGCTGACAATTCAGTTCATGATGCTCAACAACTACAACTAGGCAAAGTCTGACAGCTACGTGACAGCTGTGACTTTGAAGACACAGAGGTTTCTAAATTAATTTCTGAGAAAAGAGGCGTTAACGGGAAGGATGCCTGATGGTGGCATTATCTTGAAAAGCTTGTAACATTATCAGCCCTTGTTGGGACTAGTGATCTGTGACCTGTCTTGTGAGCCTGATTTGTGATTTGTCCTGTCTATCCACCATAAGAAGAAAAATCACTGCTTGCCTGTGGTAATTCAGCTACAGATCTTAACACTAGCTCCTGTTTTTATTTTTATTTATTTTTTTTTTTAATTTTGTGTGTGTGTTTGTCTTTGACAGAGCCCATGCTCCCATTTCTCAACTTTATTTTACAATGGAGTTAAATTCCAGCAGCTTGCCGTCTGTTCATGTTCTTGCCTTTTGACTATAAGGCTGTCCACCAGTTTTTGTACAAGATAAGTGTTTTTTAAGAAACACGATGTTTGTGAAGTCAAAGAATAACAAGAACTCAAAAGAACACTAGACTGTACTTATAGATCATCTTAAATGTCTACTTAGGCCAGTCTCCAGTCCCTAAGAGTGGCCAGTGATACTCTGGGTCAAAACAGCCATTCCATGTCCCAAAGTGTAAGATGAGGGCATTGACTTAGTCAAACTCCCAAAGTACATGATCAGAGAGAAGCAATAGCTTTTCGTTTTAAATGATCTCATGGTTTTTTAATTCATGTATTTCTCTCTATGTCTGTTGAACCTGCAACTGTTTCTTATACTTCTTGGCAGTTCGAAGAGTGAGGACCCAAAAGTTTTGATTCCCCTCCACTCTATGAGGTGCCTCAGTAGAAATCTGAGATGTATTACCAAATTATCAAATTGCCAAATTACCAGAGTGCTACACACTCTGAGGTAGACGCCATAGATACCTGAGAAAAAGGATCAACAGTGCTTCCTAGGGGATAGCAAGCACTTTCTGAGTGAGTGCTTTATGTGCGATGATGTTAATCATATATTAGTTATCTACTTGTTAAGTTACCTTGAGATTTATGCTTATTTATAAGCAACATGTATAGTAGGATAACTCACTAAGTAATGTCATACTTCAGATTTCAATGTGGGCACCTAAAATCGTTATGAATATTTCAGAGCTAGTGGTGGAGGCAGCTTTAGGCCCACCAAAGTAGTGTAAAGTGCTCTTTGTGTAGTTTTTTCTTTAATACTTGTTGCACCTTCCCAGAATATTGGCCATTATAGAGTGATTAAATTCAATCTTAGAACATGTCAGGAAAGAAGGCAAGTGAATTTAAATGTGCAAGCCTCCTTTTGATTTGCAGGTAGGATAAAAACATAGAAAATATGGATTTTGGTAGCTTATCTCAGAAGGAAGCAAAAAGAAGTAAGAATTACACACTAAATATGCTGATGAAAGATGAGTGGCTTTGAATCTTGGATACTATTCAGTTATAATAAAACCAAAGCAGCAAGAATAAAAAGAAGTAAAAAGCCAAACAGAAATGCTTTTGTTTTCCTACTCTTTCATCTACACTGCAGTGTAATCCCACAAAATCTTAAGAAAGGAAAGGAAAGGAAAGGAAAGGAAAGGAAAGGAAAGGAAAGGAAAGGAAAGGAAAAGGAAAGGAAAGGAAAGGAAAGGAAAGGAAAGGAAAGGAAAGGAAAGGAAAGGAAAAGGAAAGGAAAGGAAAGGAAAGGAAAGGAAAGGAAAGGAAAGGAAAGGAAAGGAAAGAAGGAAAGGAAAGGAAAGGAAAGGAAAGAGAGAAGAGAAGAGAAGAGAAGAGAAGAGAAGAAGAGAAGAGAAGAGAAGAGAAGAGAAGAGAAGAGAAGAGAAGAGAAGAGAAGAGAAGAGAAAAGAGAAGAGAAGAGAAGAGAAGAGAAGAGAAGAGAAGAGAAGAGAAGAGAAGAGAAGAGAAGAGAAGAGAAGAGAAGAAGAGAGAGAAGAGAAGAGAAGAGAAGAGAAGAGAAAAGTGAAAAAGAATAAAAAGAGGTTTGTGGGAGAACACAGGGAGAACGCTTTGGAATGCATGGAAAGACAATTTACTTTGGTGCCTAAAGAGTCCTGCTAAACTGTTTTATTATGGTATGAACATATCAGGTGGCAGTAACCTAAGAAAAGCCATAGGGCTTGCTCTTTTTGTATAGCATTAAAGATTTTTATGAACTTACAACCAGTACTGAGCGATCCAGCCATACTTTTCTTAGCAAACTAATTTCTACTGAGACTTTAATCTAATTATTTAGAACCATGAAAGAGGATGAAAGAAAAAAATCATTTTTCAGGTGAGGGAAATAAAGCAGCCTCTATGGTTACCTTTCATTTAAGCTTAGGTAAGACTGCTTACACACCTTATTGTAACAGTAGGCCAAAAGTGTGCATGCTGGCCTGTTAAGAGGCTAGTCATAATCCCTTGATAGTAACCATGTTAATTTTGTTTTATTTTTAAGAAGAGATCACAGTGACTTTACTGCATGGTCTACTTTTTGTGTGGAAAGGGAATAAACATGACCTTTTGAAATGTGTGAATCCAGCTCATAGGCTGTAAGGCAAGAAGGTAGCATCCAGTCTGATCCCTGTAACACAAACCAGAACAGTTCGCCTCCCATATTTTGAGTCAACTCCTACTTCTGGATGAAGAAGAATAAACTTCTCCATTCCAAAGATTTTTAGTGAATTGCAAACTGGTAGAAAGATATCAAGAAGAAGATCTCTAGAAAGTGACAGCAAATTAGGATTCAGTAAATTAACACAAAAAATCGTCTATTTACACTTTATCTTAAGAATGTAATTCCCCCCTCCCCCCCCCCCCCCCAAAAAAAAAAAAAAAAAAAAAAAAGATCTAGAACATAAAATCACAGGATGACTCTCCTCTCTCTCTATTCTGCAGGCTGGCACTTTGCCTGTGCAGGCTGGACACCAAGAGCACCTCATGTCACTTCTGACTTATGTCTGAGGGACATTTCTCTTTTGTGTTCATATGGAGTCAAGCTTGGCACTCCAAAGGCCAAGAGAATCAATGGCACTATGATGCCAGAACAGAAAGGTGAGAAGAATAGTGAAGGAGACAAAAAGGAACTGAAGGTCTCCTCCAGAAAGGAAAGAGAATTTCTCTGGAGTTTACTTCTGTAGGCAAGATGTTCTTTGGGAAAATCCTGATGAGTAGAAGGGTCACTGGGTTTGTTCTGTGAACTGTACCCGGTGACAGACATGGAAATGCCTTGATGGACACCTTCACTTCTGTCTTAGAGTACAGGGTAAATGTCTATCCCCAAAACATTTAATTAAACTCTCCTCCATTCAGAGAAATGAACAAAAAGAAAGAATAGGATACACCAACCACAACTATAATACAGAGTACTGTTGTTTAGACAGATATTTATACTTCCATCATGAATAGCTTTGGAAAAACTGGAAGAAAAAAAAAAAAAAACACAACAAAAACCCACTGAAATAAAAACCAACACTCTGAATAGTAATATATGGTCTCTAGGGGTTGAGACTGCAGCATTTACACACTTAAATAACTTTATGGATGTTGACAGTTCCACTTAACTCAAAAGTGTTGTTCTCATGTTTGTGCAACAGACTTGTCATATGTCCCTACACAGGCTGGTGCACAGGGATGAACAGCAGCCTGCTGCTCCAGAAGCTTATGCTGTTGTGTGAGCAAACTGCACGGAAATCTGTAAAAAATCAGGATTCCTACCATGGGCTGAGTAAAGGAAATTTTGGCAATGTAACACCTACCAGTAGTGCTGCACGACTTGGGTCCAAACATCATCAAATATTACTGATTATGGGTGTTTTCTTTACCCAAAACATTTCAGATGAGCAGTTAATGAAATCTAGTTTAACTCAGCTCTGTTAAACCAAAATACTGGATTATATGTCAGACATCTGTACAGGTTTAAACAGGTATATTTAAAATATACATATTGTAAGAGGTACAAAGGATAAAAACAAGAAGTGGTGTAAGCTGTTGTAAGCAGGTAAGACTTCTCTGTCTAGACCACATGTGCCCAGACCTGGCCTAACAAACGTATTTCTGAACACCGATTTTCTGAAGGACTGTGACTAGCAGTGGTAGTATAACTAACCCTCTGATCAACAGTATGATAAGTTGTTTTTCACCTGCTCCAGAGCTGAAGTACATTATTCCACAACTACACCTGCATATCTGTCAGTCTCAGACTGCCTTCTACAGCCTGAACGTCTTTTCTTCATTTCTTAAAATAATGTTAAGTGGTGTATTTTTAAAATTTAATTACTTTTATTTTATTTTTAATTCCAGAGCAACTAAACCAAACCAGCTGTCCTTAGGCAGGAAGTATATAAAAATAAATAAGCTGCTTTTGCCATGCAACAGACTTGCCAAGATCAACCCCAAGAATGCTGTCAAATGACTGTCCAGCTACATGGAAAACTAGTGTACCTTGCTTTCAGTGTGTTTTACAGGAGGGTGGCCCATGCACAGGAGTTGTCCCAAGCTACAAACACATCTTTTTTAGCAGCAGAGAAGATCCCATGGTGTTTGTCACCAATGCCAAGCCCCCAGGCAGCTGTGGGACTTTCTCATTGGGAAGTGAAATGATTAACCAAATTGTAATTGCAAATAGTTGTTTGGTTAGACTTAAGTGTCTGTGGATCAATGAATTACCTAACATGGAATTTGAAGTTTGAAGTATATTTATAAAATCATATCCCTTGCTCTCAAATTTACATGTCTCAGAAGAAATATATTTGAATTTCTGTAACGAGTTTCTCAGTGTTTGCTTTGAAGTATTTCTTGTACTCAGCTGTTATACACTGTATATCCAGGAGGGTCCCAAAAAGTTACTTTTATTTAATTTGATTATGAAAATATTATGTTCAAGGGCTGAACCTATGAGAATTTTTGAGCATTGTGTGTGCAGGTGTGCAGGTTCATGTCTGTAAGTGCTCCCAGTGATGCACATGGAGACTAGAAAGACACTGCCTACTTTGGTTTTCCTAATCAGAAAATATTTTGTAGATTTACCAGTTGAGGGACTCCTCATATATATATATATATATATATATATATATATATATATATTATCTAACCAACTGCATCATGCTTAATAACCAACTTCCACTTAAAAACCTTCTTCTGTGAAGGAGAGGTCTAAAGGAGAGTTTTGCTTTTGTTGCAAACATCAATAACCTTACAAAAATATCCGGAGCTCCATTTGGCTGAACAGTGTTGCCACTGAAGCTTTCTCTCTTGTCATTTTATTAGCAGTAATGAATATATTAAAACAAACAAATAAAAAACAAATAAATAAATAAAAAAAAAACAACAACCAAAATGTAAAATTAAGCATTGAGTCATGTATTCTTCAGGTCATATTGATTTCTTCACTTTTTATTTTATTTTATTTATTTATTTATTTTTAAATATATCAGTTGTTTAAGTCTTAACAAATATTATAGAAGTTTTTGCTGGGCTCTTTGTCTTAAGCACAGCCATCAGTTTATAGATTAAGCTGTCCTTTTGTGCAAATTCCTACTTGTCTTTTATAGGCAGTAGAATAATTAAATGAATTTAATTATTTTCCCTAGAATGGGTCAGTAGGTACTGAAATGATGAAAGATTTAATAAAGATATTTCCTTCATTAGGGACTACTTCAGCATTCCCTGATAAGAACAGCATTTACAAAAATAATGCTATTCCCACTGTAGTCAATGGGACAGCTCACAAGGGTAAAATGTGCATTGTTTGACCTGATCCTTGCTCATTAATGTCTATAAAAACTCCATTAAGCAACATAAGAAAAATAACATATAGAGAGATCAAATAATTTTAGTAATATTACATGCAAACTAATAAAACTCTCTGGCAACACTAGAACCCTCTAGATCATCATCTCAGTCTTGTTTTCTTAAATGTTATTATCTCTAACTGCAGTGCTAAACCTACAGCAATGTTTTGTTTGTTTGTTTGTTTGTTTGTTTTTGTAAATAATTAATGGTATAAACATAGGATTTTCTTTGCTGGATGAATTGCCTACAGACACATTGTGATTTTTGCTATATATTAAAAATATGTTTGAAAATGCCACAGATGAATTATTTCAATTCACTACCACACAATGGTATATTGCCTTAGCCCCATGCTGCAGTTTATTTTCTGATGAACTGACTTTGAAGAATCTTTATGCCATTGCTCATGAGTTCCTTACATAGGAACATACATATACATAGGTGAAGTTGCGTTGGTGGGTTTTACTCTTAGGAATACCCAGTTCTTCTTCTTTCCCTTTTACTGTTTTCTCACTCCCTCTCTCTCTTTTTTTTTTTTTTTTTTTTTGTTGTTGTTGTTTCCCTTCAGTCTATACTTCAGTCTCAGTGGATGGCCTTTATTTCCATCTCCTTACTCAGAACTACCTCCTCCCATCTCTTCAACACTCCTTATTTTAGTGCACTCTTCAGCCAAGACCCTTGTCTGTGTTCCAGGATTTCTTCCATTGATATAAATTCTGGTATTTGGTGTTTATCTGAGGCTCCCTCTATTGACAGCAACCCACTCCGCTTCTCTAGTCAGGACATGGCTCTTTTACTCCTCCACTGTGCCAGACCACAGAAGTGTGTCCTTTGACTCCTAGAACCAGTTCCTAGCATCCTTAGCTGCTACACTGACATTTTATAATTGTCTCTTGTACCTTCCACTGTGATTTATAATTCATATGAAATGTTCTCAGTTAAACATCCTGCCCACAGAGGAAGGAAAGAACCCTCCGCATTGCACCCACTGAAGTCATTAATCTCATCCACTTCCCCTGATCAAAATTCATACACTCCAACCCCCCTACAACATAGGAGACAGAGTGTGTTATAATACAAGTGCTTCTTATTCCCCCCTCTTTCTATTTCTCCTATTCCCCACCCAGAGAAGATTAATCTGCCTGCAGTTTCCCAAGTAGTAGCACCTGCAGTCATATGTGTCTGCTGTAGCAGAGGGACAAAACCCAAGATGTCCCTGAGACACTGAATGTCTTTTGCCTTTGCAAAAGATCCACCCAAGCTACAAGCCCACAGGACGGGAACACTCTGAACACTTCAGGTATGAGACCATAAACCTGCTGTAGCAGCTGGCCCCAAACAGCAGTTGAATATAAAAGAAGTGGTGGCTGCTTTCTGCAGAAGTGCACTGGCACAGTGCTTCCTTCTGGCGGCTTTACTATAAGCAGTCTCCTATGCAAATATTTAATGTCCCGTGATAAATCACATCTAAAAATGCTGAAGAACCTGACTAACTAGATTAATGGGGTCAGGGGAAATACATAAGAAAAAAAAAAAAAAAAAAAAAAAGCAAAGATTGTTGGCTGTTACTAAAAAACTTTGATTTTCAGCCATGTCTAACGAATATTGATGATTAGTGTTTTAGCTGGAAGTTATTTAATGTAAACACCAAAGTAAAAGGTTCAGTCTTATTTAGTCTTTACACAATACTTTGGAACTAAGCTGCAGTTTCTACCACATGAGGCATAAAATCAATTAAAGAAGAATGTTTATGCTCCAGCAGACTTGTAACTGCACTGCTTAAAGTTCAGTTGGTTTGTGTTTTAAAATATTTTTGTTAAATTTCCAGTCTGAATCTGGTATTAATTAAAGATGTTAAATGTGGTCTCCTTCCAAAACCATTTGATTTTCTTGTTTCTTCCTACTAACAGCGTCCATACTGGTCTGAATCTTACCCTTTTACAAATATAACATACATATTTTATTAATATGGCTATTTTCATCGACAAAAATAACAAGGCTCTGCCTATTTTGCATGCAGTAGTATTATGACCTTCATCTGATCAATTACTGCACAGGAAATGGGCCATCTGTATTGATAAAGTTTGAAACTGAAAGGCTTGTGAAAAGGAAGCTGCTCTGACGCATGCAAGCTATCAATGGGAAAAAGGGATCATTCTCACATTTGATTGTATCATGCAATTGAAGAATATGTGCCAGGCTGCCTGATGCTAACAAAAATGTAATTTTTTTTTTACCCTCATCCCCTCATGAAGCCTTCAGATAGATGTGGGATGCCTGAGTAAAATGTTATTTAAAGGTGGAGAAGACAAAGGATTATACATTCAGAGGTTTGCTTTCTTAGATTTATTATCAAACAAAATTCTTTGTTTGATGGCAATTACCATGACTGCCAGTTTTCATTTCTCACAGAAGATCATGGCAATAAGACACTAAAGGGCACTGTGTACTTGTCTCCAGGTTTGTATTGCCACCATGCTGCCAATAATACAGCCAGTGAATTAGAAGGCCAAAGAGCCATGAACACTTAAGGCGGCACTGTCAGGTGGTTTAGAGGGGAATACTTCTTATGGTAGCCAAGCCAATTTATGCTGGCTTGACTTGTTTATGGCTTTACAGCCTAAGGCTTCCATTTCAACTTTCAGATTCATCAAACCTGAATTCTAACACAAAATGTTAACAGTGTCCTTATGGGCTTGCATCTCAGCTGATTCAGCAGATGAACACATGCTCTGTCCAGTGGGAAAACTGTTCTACCTACATTCACAGTGAGGCCTGGATTTGAATCAAAAGTCCAATAAAAAGTTACAAGTGATATTAGGCCCATGATTTTTGTTGTTGTTTGTTTGCTTTTAGATTAAAAATATAAATCAAATTTTAGTTAAATAGCATATCTATTCCATAGGGAAATACTTCACACATTGTTATGTAGGAGAATGCCACAGACAAGCACTAAAAGCAATAATGACAGCCCAGTAGAAGAATACATGATTTTTTCTATTCATTAGGATACAGAGCTCAGCACTTGTGCATGATTCTGTCTCACATTAGTTTTCCGAGTATAAGAACTATAAACAAGCCAAAACTACCGCACCATTCTTCCATGCCTCTCCGCCTTGACATTCATGTCCTATTAATTGTATTATCTTGTTACACACCTGCAAGGGCTCTACAAGCTTCAAGTTTTCAAGCTTTTCTTTTTCAAAGTTCTTCTCATGTTGGAAAAGGGTAGGCATAGGATATTCAGTTGTATTACCTTGTTCCTAACTTAAAAAAATAAGCAATCCTTTTCCCCGACCTTCCCTAGTTAATCCCAAGTTTAATGCTGTTTTTAAAATTTAACTTCTTTAGTTGGGTACAGGACTATGCCATTTCAAACTAAAAATAAACAAACAAACAAATAAAAAAAATCTTTTCAAGGGATGAACTGGAAGGCATTGGAAGGCATTACGAAGACTATTTAATTTACTACATGTAACTTTTATCATACAAAATCATCTTTTTGTTTGTTTGTTTATTTTTTTTTATTTTATTTTTTTTTTCCCTAACATGACAGAGAGCTTTAATATCAGTTCCCCTTGGCATTCACCACACATCTAGTGGCAAAGCAGACCTTAATTCCACAGCATGCAACACAGGTTTCCTAGGAAATGATAGGTACCAAGAAATACTAAGATGAGGGGATTTAAATGATAACAACTGCATTGAAATCTGGGGTGCAAAATTTGATATACTGCGTAAGTTGCAAATCATGTGATATTAGTACATTTTTTTGTGAGTTTTTGAGTACATTACTTCCAATAACTGTAACGCTATGGAATTGCTGGTCAAGAGTTCTGCACCATGTAACAAAAGCCCTACATATTAATTAAACAAGTTTTAATGAGTTTTTACTTTTAAAAGAACTCATGGACTGCTGTGTAAATAAAGGTAAAACTTTGTTTTTGATCCGCTGGTGGCATCCATGCCCATGGCTGGGGGGTTGGAACTGCATGATCTTTAAGGTCTCTTCTAACTCAAACTGTTCTGTGATTCTATGAACACTTTAAGGAGTTGCCTGTGATATGGCAGATAACAAATCTGTCCTACAGACTGCAGACTTATCTGTAAGCTGCACTCACATGTTCAGCTGAAAACTGAGACACAGGATCTTGCAAAAATACTCTCAATGTACAGGAAATTTCTAATGGACAACTGGGAATTCTGTTAAGGTAGAAAAACTTGAAAAGGAGCAATATCTGGTGAGTTTGTGAATTTTATCAGACCCATAATTTCCTGTTTCTTGAAATATTCTGATCTCCTCCAGAGTTTATGAATTATAAATAGCTACAAAACAGTAATTATACTGTGGTTAAATATTTATGTGTTTTTTTCAGTAGTTTTGTAGAAAAATCATTACATCAAAATTTAAGTGAGTGGTTCCCACAGTGTACGGCTCAAATACAGCCATACTCTGTGACCCAGCTGTGATCCAGTGTAGCTGGGATTCAGCAAAGCGCAGTGGGTGGAAAGTCAGAAAATGAGATGACTGAAGTATGAAGAGAGAATGAAATGTATGTAAACCTTTAGGGCAACAGAAATATGAGGTAGGACAGGGAGGCGTGAAAAGTAGTTTAAATTTTGACCATTATCAAGGCTAGAATTTCCTTGATTTCTACGTGGTATAGTGTAATAATGTTTCAGTTCACAATGAAGATCCTACTACTGACTCAATAGCAAGTGACAAAAAATGGTAGACCAAGTGTTGATGTGCCTACAGCTACGGAGATGATGTTCCTACTTATTCATGTTCTTCATCTCCTAGATGCACAAGTACAAGAAGTTCTGCTTTCAGCAGTACAAAACAAAACAAAACAAAACAAAAGACTGAAATCAAACTTGTGCATACAGAGTTGCCTGACATCACATTTCTACCTTCTTCTGTGTTGTAAACAGAGCACTGAATTAGGGAGCAGAAATTCCTGATTTTAAGCTCATGAGACATATCCAACTCACAGTCTTCTTTAGGATGGTGGAAGACTGAAAGTGCCCTGGTAACTTTTAGTTTGATTATAAAACAGAGACAAAAAAGAAAAGAAAAGAAAAGAAAAGAAAAGAAAAGAAAAGAAAAGAAAAGAAAAGAAAAGAAAAGAAAAGAAAAGAAAAGAAAAGAAAAGAAAAGAAAAGAAAAGAAAAGAAAAGAAAAGAAAAGAAAAGAAAAGAAAAGAAAAGAAAAGAAAAGAAAAGAAAAGAAAAGAAAAGGTATGAAAGAGTGGACTGGGGCAGTCCTTCTTGATAAGTTAGGTAGTTTAAAAGGAAAGGTACTGTCCCTTCAGAAACAGAAATATCATTTCAAAAAATCCTCTTACAATCCTTGCATGCTACAAAATTATCAGATCTACCCCTTGCACCAATTTTTAATTTCCCACTGTGTGAGTATTGCGATTAATAAATTGGAGGACAATGCCACATTTTTCAATTGAGTAATCCAACTATTCAGACTTTCTGTTGCCTTTTGGACACTTTTATAAATAATTGACCACTTTTCAGAATCATGACGGAAAATATTGGAGTTATTTGTAGAACACTGTCAGTGCATTCATTTTGGAGTGTATATCAGTAATATTTGCAGGGTGGAAATGAGATGCAGGTCAAGTTAATGAAGCTATTGAATAGGAAAAATTAGAAGCTCTAACAGACAGAATAATAAAATATATATGCCATGAGGAGCAGAGAACAGAAGAGTGAGCAAAAGTAATGAGGTGAATAATAGCTGTGCCTGCTTTTCACCATCTGTGTTACAACATCAGCCCCTAGGACAGGGTTCCCATTGTATAGCAGGCTGCACGAAACTGGAAGAAGCTGGAGAAGAATGCCTCCTCACAGATGATCTGATGCTGTAATTCCACATATGCTGCTGCTTGGATAAGCCACTACTGTTGTACATTTTCACTGGAGTTGGTAAAAAAGTTTGTGCTGGAAAACAGCATGAAATACTTTACAGAAAAAAGAGCTGGAATCCCCATCAACACATCATCTAGACTGCATGATGAGGAAAAGGTTAACATGAACATCCATTTCTTGGCCACCTCTACAATGTATCTTGGTTACTGCAGCAGTTTCAAAAGGCAGGAAAAGATACTGTATATGCGAGATTAAAGAACAGCTACAAGTTATATATGAGAAAAAAATAAAAAAGACAAAAAACTGTGAGTAAGATGCTAATGTATCCCAATAAACAGAAAAGCATTTTGTGTACCATGGTTAGTCAGAGCAAATGCCCCTGGATATTGTCCTCAGAAGTCAGTTTTTCTGGAAAGCACACTCAGATACTCTGTAAATCCCCAAATACAAGCAAACTAATTTAGATGTAGTATGAGGTTTGGCACCAGGGAAAGAAAAACTTTACAGTTTATGGAACTGTCTGACAGTTTCTAGGCAGAAAATAATGGGTTTGGAGAATTTTAATTCTGTGGCAACCACAGCTCAATGTGCTTCCCACCATCCCTGCCCGGTAACAAGATATCTCAGAAACAAATTGGTGTCACTAATGTAACACTCCCCTTGAAAACAGTCTGACTCCAGAACAAAAAGTTTAAGCACCATAAAAAAATAATAAAAAAAAGGTTTTCAACTTGTCAAAAAAGCCTAATTTGGGGACAAGATTTCCTTCCTTAAATAAAAGTCTGCCTGGACAATTGGTTTCAAAGCAATGAGTGGCAGGCAGCCTGGTTATGGTGCTCTGCGGTAGATTTGGACTCTTGAGTCCAGTTCTTCATCTGGACTCCTGCCTAAGTCTGCTTCTGGCACAAATGGTTTGCTGGAGAACCAAACCCGGCTGTGTGCCAGCACAAGCTGGAGCACTCCCTTTGTGTGCCGTGACTACAAACCTGGATATGTCATGGTAATGTTTTCTTGATGAGGTGTGCACACTTTGGGCTGATCTTGAGTAGAAATGGAAAGAGCTCAGAAGTCCTGCTTACTTAGTAAAGCAGGGATGACTTTCTTGGTAAAAATGCAGATGCAAGTGGTACCATAAAACTGGAGGAAATGGGCAATTGACGAGCTTCTGAGGCTAATAAACTATCTCTCCTCTAATTATACCTGATGTAAAAACCTCGAGACAGTTACTCATACATTTTACAAGGCAAAATAGCAAATGAGCTGTGCACTGAAATTCCTTTGCATAGCAACTTAGGAAATCACCAGTGCTCAATTTTTATTTAATTTTACCACATTTTATGTTCTTCCAAAGTGCTGCATCCTGCAAGCAGAATATGCAGCTCATGACTTGCTGGCTTTGGGAGCTGAACTAACCCCAAATTTGAGTCATGAGTAGGAAACAATTCAGTTGTTCTCTGGGGTGAAGAATGGAAAGGAAAAGGCATGTGTTGATTAATGCATTGCAGCACCGATCCACCCTTTCTTTAATTAGGGGAGTGGAGTCAAACAACTCCTCTGCCTCACTTCATATGGAAAACTGAATTTGTCTTTGGACTGTTACTATAAAGCCATGGATACTCCCACAGCATCTGAAACAAAGGCTATTGATGCTGGACAAAAGCCATTCCCTGGTTTCCACAGGCACTGGGTGAGGCTCAAACTTTGTACACTTTAGACTAAATTAACTGAATAACTGAGGTAAGCTGTGCTGGCCATCGCCAAGGATCAATATTTGAAGGCAGCACGAGTACCAGAGAGTTCATGTCACTAGGACTTTTGACAAATGCAGAAATTCAGCCTCCGTATTCAAAACTTACCAAAATTCTGCACATTTTGAACCATAATGAGTAGGACTTCTTTCCATCTGATAACATTTGTGTATACAAACCTGTGTTCTACACACTTGTCTAACAGACATTTGCCCGCATTCCTTGTTTGTTAGACCTATTCTAACAAGAGGAAATAAAAGACTTCTTGGGTCTTGCAGCTGAAAACAGCTTTTGAACTGAAGTGAATCAGGGTGCCTTTACTGGAATGAATAGACCTTTCAGCTTGAACCAGCCAAGCACCAGCCACTTTGGGGCTGTTTTTCTGGAAATACTTTACCAGAATTCATCCCCCCAACAAATACAACAGTAATTGTCCCGGGCTGCTTCTGTCCGGACAAGACCAACAGACACTGTCTTTGAAAGGAAAACCCTCTGGTCTTTTTATGGTCTGCATCTCTGGCAGACCCAACACGCACTTTTTTCCAGTGAAATTACCGTCTTTCTGTGCTCTGCCAGTTTTCTCCCTTCATTATCTTTTATTTCCCGTCATTTCCCCCTCCTCCCTCGCTTGGCTCTCCAACCAAGTCTAGTGGTGCGGGGCCGGCGAGCTACTGGCCCTTGAGGCTGACGCCAACAACGGGATCGGGCTAGGAGGATGCTCGGAGCACGGGGAGAGCAGCACAGGAGCATTCCTCCCATTTTCCAAGGATGCCATGCACCCGGGCTACGGGGGAGGCTGCTCTCAGCTCTCGGGGCCAGTCCTCGGGTGCCCAATTCCAGCAGCCTTCCCCCTGCCCCCCGGTGCCCTTCCCTCCCCAGGCAGGGAAAGAGTCGGGCTGCCGGGTGCCGATGCTCCCAGAGGGGGTGACCGGAGCGCCTCGGCCACCCGCCCGCTGGGACAAACGCCACCCGCCCGGACAGACAGCTCGGATCTTCGCTCCGGGAACAGCAGAAGGTGAGCTCTGGGACAAGGCCACCCCCGCAGACCCTCGCAGCAGCACTGAACACCCCTCCGTGCCGGTGTCTCCCCGCTACTCACCGGTCTCCCCATCCTCCTCTTCTTCCTCCTCCTCCTCCTCCGCCTCCTCCTCTTCCAGATCCAGCAGCACGTCCGCGTTCGCCGCCTGCATCTCGCCCCTGGTGCCCTCTCCCCCCGGCCCCGAGCTCCCCCGGCCCCTGCCCGTGCCCCGTGTCCCGGGCGCCGAGCGCGGAGCCCAGGCGGAGCCCGACCGGCGGCGGCGGCCCCGGGCTGCGGGGCGGGGAGGGGCCGGGGGGGGGGGGGACAGGGGGCGGCCCCGGCACCTTCCTGGCAGCCGCCCCGGGGCCGGCGGCGTCCCGGGGCTGCCCCCCCTCGGTCCCCTCAGCCCCCTCCCCGAGCGTCCTTTACAGAACAGGGGGCGACCCTCGGGGGGTGGAGGCGGAGGGAGCTGGAAACCTCTCCTACCTCGTCAGCAGCATCCCGAGCCAGTGAAAGGGGAACGTGGGAAGAGCATCGTGGTAGTCGATGTGATTTTTGACCCCCTCCTCCTTTTTTTTTTTGCATTTGGCCATATCAGACAATTGGAGATGTCATAAGTGGGTCAAATGTCATCTTAAAACTAATTAGGAAACAGTTTTATATTATTATTGTCATTATTTTTTCCTAACAGGACCCAGAGCAAAGATTTGCCCCAAATGCCTCTGCTTCCACCCTTATGTTTACTCTTTGAAGATTGTCTCAGGACTTTAACCCCCTGGGTCTTAAAGGATGTCAGAGCATGCACTCGGTCATTGAAGAGCTCAGCGTTGCTCGATTCTTCATAAAACCTGAAGCATGGAACAAATAAATAAATAAATCCACATGTTGGCAGGGTTATTCGGAAAAAGTTGCAGAAGTTGGAGTAGGAAGGCTCGAGGACCAAATTAGACAAAAAGCCAATCTTTCGAGCTTTACAGATGTATTCATCTCACTTGGCTGTTTTGCAGGTGAACCATTGTCCTCATCCCCGTCTCAGTCTACAAGTAGGAAATAGGAGAATTTTGCAACACAGGGGGTGAAGAACTGTCACTTTGCAGAAATGCTGCAGGGGCAGAAGTGCTCACAAAGAAAGGATTTGAAGTGCTCAGCAATGTGCAAGCCTCCTCACATGTCCTGGTTCTGGGGGAGAGCAGAGGTTTGCTGAAACTGGAAGGCGTCTGGAGGAGTGCCCAGAGAGGAGCTGGACTGAGCCTGAGCAGTAGGAAGAAATGGAAACAATAAAAGTGAATGAGCAAATGTTAGCTGAAAAAGACTGGGAAAATGGATTGAAGGAACAGGGAAGTCTGGCTCAGAAAAGAAGAAACAAGTAAGATAATCTTCTTAGTCTGCATTAAGTAACCTATAAGCAATCTGTTTGCAATCTCTACTGCTGACACCAAAAAAAAAACAAACAACACAAACAAAACAACCCACAGTACCCAGGATGTTTAAAGTGTTTAAACAAGGAGGTGGACCAAAGCCATTTGTCAGATAAGCTTGTCACTTGTCATCAACTGTTGACAAACGGCTGTGGGTCAGAGTCACAGCAGGGCCTGGCATTGCAATTAATTAAGTGCAAGAATTTCCTGACAAAAATGATTGAGAAATTTAACTTAAGTTTTGGAGCAGCTCTGCTTAGTAAAGACCCTACCACACAGATCCCTGGAAAAGAGAAGTTGTCTGTAAGGACATCTGTGTAGTCTGCAGAACTGTGAGTACCTCTCTCAAGCTCCTTGATGCAAGCACCAGTATCAGCAAACCTGCGCTGTCAGCACCACCTGGCCCTGCCTGTTTTTCTCACTGTTGGACAGATAAAAAAAGCATCATGGACATGGACCGGGGCAGGAGGGCAATACCAGGAGTGGTTGATGCCACATAGTAAGACACAAGTTTTCTCGTGTCCCAGGTTTGAAATATGGCATGGCACAGCCAGTCTGCTTCTGAAAATCTTCAACATGTGCTTCACTCATTGTCACAACCACTTGTCAATGCAATTAAAAGGTTGCAAAGTGCAGCCTTTTTAAAAATATGTGTAGGGAAGAGGAGCATTCCAAAAACAACCTGCACACAAAATGTTTTTTTTTAACTGAATCCTACTAAAAACACAAGTAGAGCATCTACCCCCTCAGTCCTGCTCTCACTGCAAAGTATCCCCCAGCATTTAGAGGACATAAAGGTTTTGCACGTTTCATTCAGCTCTCAAAACCCGAACTCTGTGTTTCAGAGATGACTTTAAGGCAGAGTATTGCAGTTATTTGACAAGACAAAGGGAGTACTGTGTCTAAAATTCCCATAAAGCTTTATGAAAAAGCATAGCTATTTTTTTCCCAATTTTTATAACTGATGCAAATATTTCCATGTATACTTTTGGCAAAGTACCAATGAAGCTTAGTTTTGATACTCCTGAAAAATAGAGATAAAAAAAAAAAAGCAAATGAAGAGAAAAATGCAACAGCACCACCCTGCTGCCATCTCTTTGTCAAATGTATAATAGCAGAAGCTCTGCTCAGAGAGATGCAGTTATGTAATCTCTAGTTTTAAAAAAAATAGTTTTTTTTTCAAAAGTTAGCTAAAGTGAAAAGGTTGGAGTAAAAAAATCCTTTTTTTTTTTTTTTTTTTTTTTTCCCAGTTCAAGCATGGCTGTTTCTAATTTTATTGAAAAAGAAATAGGAAAACAATAAAAACGTTTGAACATTCCTGGTAGTGAGAAACAGAGCAGGAGCCCATGGAGCCAGTGGAAAAATCGCCTCCATGAACAGGGGTTTCGTGGCAACCAGCAAAACAGAGTTCAGGAAGGGACTTCAAGAGATTGTTTAGTCCGGTGGTGACAACATTTTGGCACAGGCACCAGGCCTATAACTGACATAGATTTGGGCTGGCACCGGGACCTCTGAGTCACAGTGACAATAAGTTTGGCGCTAAGCACCAAAAATATCCCGCCAGTCACTGGGCTAGTCCAGCCACTGGCACTGCGCCAGGTTTGGATGTATACAAGCAGTCAGTGACGAATACTTGCTGGTCATGTGAGGATCCCATAATGCCCCAAAGTGAGCTCTTTTCAGGGTATTACTCCTTGCAATACTCACACAAAATCATTTTCCTGCAGTTGAAGCTCTTTTTTCTTGTCCTTTTTCTGAGCATCCATTGAGAACAGCTGGTTGTTGTCCTCTTAATAATAACATATTCCAAATGGAAAACTATCACCTTAATTTACCTGGAGCTGTTCTCATCCAGATTACAAAACCCAATTCTTTCATCCTTTCAACATATATCATTGTAGGTACTTTCCTCTTGGTAAGAAATTAGCGTACAAATCTCATATGAGACTCTATCAAAGCAAAAGGTGATATTATTTTACAAAATCTCTAAATACATCAGCTTTACACTCACAGTCTTCTCCTCAATGATTTCCTTCACTTACACTCCCACTCCTACACACTCACAGGAGCCAAGATGTATGTGTTCAGGTCGTCTGTCCATGGCCACTTATGTGCAACACAGGAAGAGGTGGCTGGAGAGTCTTCAACCTTAGAGCCCTTCAAAAGCCACCTGGACATGGTCCTGGGCAGCTTGCTCTGGGTGTCCCTGCTTGGGCAGGGCCTCAGGCAGGTGGGCTCCAGAAGTCCAGTCTCAACCATTCTATAGAGGGATGCCAGGTGTCAAGCATTCATCACATCTCTTGGGCAATGACAAACTGATTTTGGGCAGGTCTCTCATAATTCTCAAGAGCTAAAGGTTAGTATGACATGATTCTTTTGTATCAGAGTTTTGAGAGTTCTGGTTATTTCCACCTTTAGCCAAATCTGCCTTCAGGCCACAGCCTGTATACAATCAATTTTACTGCTGTGGACTATGTCCTTCTTTATGAACATATATATATAAATATGTTCATAATATATATATATATATACATATATATATATTTTCCCCTACTATCTTAATATTCCTATTACAAGCCTGTATCTCTATATATCTTTCTTCATCATCTGACACTTTCCCAGATAATACACTGCCCAGCAGCAATTGCAGAATTCCAGGTAAGAACTCATCCAAAAAAAAACTGAACACAGTTTTTGTATCATTTGGAATGTGATGCTCCTTCTAATATGTCCCAGAGTGACAATTGCTTTTTTTTTTTTTTGTAGCAGTATCACCTTGTCAACTCATATTTATATTGCCCTCTGCCATAAATCTTAGATTAATTTCTGCAGTTCTGTTGTCAGGCTATTTTCCATTTTGTATTTCTGTATTTGATTTGCTCCTGAGAGGGCACTTGTTGCCCTTACTTTTGTTATATTTCCTCCTTTGATCAACTCCTTCTCATTTGTCAAGGTAATACTGAATTCAGATGTCTTTCACCATGCCTGTGAACTGCTGAGGGACAAAATGCATACAGCTTTAACCACAGTCATTTCAGAATAAAGACCAAGAGTGAGCAGCAAAAAAGCATTCAGTCGGCAGATTTGGAGGACTGGTAGGTCAAGTGTACTTAAAAAAAACTGGAAAGAGTTTTGTGGGAAAGCTCTCAATCATTGTAAGATACTGTATTAAGGCCACTATAGCAACTCATATCAGTGCAGATGAAATTTAGGAAGAACAGCAGTGGACAAGTATTGCATAAGGTATTCTTTAAGGGTATAAAGATCAAGTGGTCCATCACTGTGGGATTCATTGCAGAATATGGTGATCTTCCTATTTTGCATTCTTAGGTAGAATGAAAGAAGTAATTGTCCCAGAGACCAAACCAAAGTTTATTATTTCATAAGACATTACACTTTTTAATAACTGCTGGGATATCGTACCTGATAGTGGGTGAATTTTAAAACATTACAGAAACAGTTTGAAACTCAGTAACAGAAAAGAGGGTATTTGAAATACAATACTAGATAGCCTGCAAAGCTCTGTTCTAATGCAGAAATAAATTCAGAGAGAAAAGATACAGAAATAATTTAAAAAAATGTTCATTCACCACAAGAAATTCCAATAGGTGCACCAAACTTTTCATAAATTTGCTGTATTAGAAGTCAGTAAAAGAAGGTGCAGGAGAATGTACTTTCAGTTCCCCAAAACTTGTGTGTTTCCTGGTCCTGTTATGTTAGTGCTTGCAATCTGTTTGAGGCTAGAGAAAAAAAAAAAAAAAAAAAAAAAAAAAAAAAAGAGCACTGCACTGAAGAGTTTTGAGTTCATTTTGTTTCATCAAGTACTTTTCTTTATTTCAGTATGATTCACAGATAAGGAGAACAATGAAGCATTAGGGGAAATTGAAATTACTCAGACCTTGTACAGCTGCAGTATTTTTCTTTCATTTTGGTCGTGTTTCCAATCGTACATAATCCTGACAGACTTCTTAATTTTCGCTCTTGCATGCAACCTCCAGTCTGAGATGACAACTTCAGTCTCTCTTGCCCTCTATTGAAGTGAATTGGTAATAACAATTGCCAATAAAATGTGAGTTACAATATGTAAAGGAGGATATGAATAATTGATCTCAGACCACTGGCGTGTGTAATTACTTTATGTAGAAGTCTCATAAGTGCTGCCAAATCTGCTGGCTCCTACCTATGTATTCGTTTTACCTTCTTTCACTATCTGCCAATAGTGTAGGATATACACATGACAATTTTATGGCAAACTTTCAGCCTGACATTTTTAACATGTTTAATACAGAGCTTTTAATTTCTAGGGAAGGTCTGTACTTGGCCAGTGTATATCTTAGAATAATAGACTCAACGTTCAAGCAGTTCTATTTCTCTAACGTAAATGCCTCAATTCAAATAGTTTAGAATATGTAAAATTCAGGGAGTTAATAGGGTTATTTCATCAGGTGAATTATGAACAATTACATACAGTCATTTTGTTTGTAACGTACCATAATAGCTTTATGATGTTTTAACTACACTTACAAAAACATTTTAGTCCTCTATCTGTCTGGATATCCTGAATTTACAGGAAATGACTCTAGCAAATCTTACTCATTTCCCAAGAGAGAGCACATTCTCAGTTATCCAGTGCAAGCCTTCACTACACCAGAAAAATTCCTATAGGTAGGTGTTGTGGAGGGCAAAGTGACCTGCTCTGGCTCATTAGTTCATATACTGTATATTATGGACATTACAACTCTTTTTAAAGCCAGTGAGAGTCCCTCTGCATGGTGCTGCCCTTCACATGGGCACACTGCTTAGAATGAGCTGAGGCATCTGGGCATCATGCTCGACTGATGGAGAAGGTATGTATGCCCAACGCTTGTGAGACTGCAAATAGATGTTGTCCTTTGTCCAGATTTTATGGGTGTTAAGGTCAGGAGGAGTTATGACACAGCCAGACTAACTAACACAGACTGCATCCCCTCTGCTCATCATCACAATCTCCCCTTATCACGGTGGCTGGTGCATCCACACTGCAGCTGTTGTTCATCTTTGCTGCACTTCCAGGGAAGCAGCAAGTAAGTGCTCCCTACATGTGCTTTCAAAAAGGCTCTGTGCTTTTTGGTTAAGCAAAGTGTTTTCAGTGACTGCTATTGTGCATCTCCCCTACTACTTGCAGGTACAGATTTTCCATTACAAGTTGAAGAGAGGGGAAGAAAGAAGAATTCTGAAATCAACCCTGCAATTAGATAAGTGAAGAGTTAATTCCAGAAATACTTCATGGTACTTTTAAAGACACTTTGGTTCTACGCTGTGACTGTGAAACGATCTTAAAATAACTTGTCAATAACTATAGCCTGCAGGGATAGAATAGGACCTTCTGGCTTTAATGAAAAAACTAGCAATCAAGCTTTGTAACTCTTCACTTACAGCTGAAAGCACGTATATAAACACACAAGTAAACACTTAGCTACTGTTTGATTCATGTTTGTGGTTTTGATACTCAGCTGTTCCTCACAACAGGTGCAGCAGGTGGTCTTTTGTAGAGAGATGCTTCAAACTCCTTTGGCTCTTTTCCAGAAGAAGACAAATAATTTCTTTCTGCTATTTTCCAGATCTGATTTTTTTTTTTTTTTTGTATCAGTATGGGTAGTTCTCCTGCTGAGGCTGGTCTTTATTTATTTGCAATGGTCTCTAATCTAATCTGCAGCAACATCCCTGTTGCTGGATTGTTCTGCCGTAGTTGTGTACATCAGTAGACTCCACAATTCGTGATGTGAAAGCTTGCTGTGACAGCTGGGCTTTAATGTTTGCACAAGAGCTGGAGGAGCATGTGTCTGTACAAGTATATGAACTCTCCTTCCTCTGTTCTGTGAAAAGAAACGGTCTTGTCACCAGTCCTTCCTCCTTCTCCACTCTCTTGTGACATGTTGCACTTCACTGCATTTCATCTTTATTCCTGAAGGGATTTTGATAGGCAGATAAGGAGACTCCTGATCCTCCTTAAAGAGGTGGAAGGAGGGAGACTTTTTCATGCTGGTTTGGATCCCCAGGAGGGAATACTGATATGCTCTGCAAAGTCTCTGTATTGCACTTGAAAGAGAAATTGATACTTTTTCATGTATCAAAATGTAAGATAGATAAACATTCTTATTTACTAACTATAAAGCATTTCAAATATATATTTATATATATATACACACACAGTGAGAGACTTTCCTAACTTCAAGGTGTGAGTCAGTTTTAAGCAGCTTCTTTCTTTCTTTCCCTGTGTCATTTTGGTCTCTTATTTGCTATAAAAAAGTAGCTTATGTGAACCTTAAGAATTTAGTTGGATAAGACTGGATAAGGCCCATCTGTCCCAGCCCCTGCCCAAGCAGGAACACCCAGCACAGGCTGCCCAGGACCACATCCAGGAGGTTTTTCAAGATCTCCAAGGAGGAGACTCTACAGCCTCTCTGGGCAGCCTGTGCCAGGCTGAGCAGCCCCAGCTCTCCCAAAGTCTCCTCACAGGAGAGGTGCTCCACTCCCTTCATCACCTTGGTGACCCTTCACTGGTGTCTCTCCACTATGTCCACGTCTCTCTCAGACTGGAGGCCCCAGAACTGGAGGTGCAGCCTCACCAGCAGTGGGGAAGGATCATCTACCTTGACCTGCTGGAGAGAGCAGCCCATGGACCTCATGCAGCCCAGGACACCTTCAGCCTTAGCAGCAAGGGCACAGTGCTGTCTCATGTTCATATTATTTACCAGACAGATGTAGGAGAGGAAACACATCAGGCTTACTAGTTTCTCAAGGAAGCTGGGACCATAGACTTACTTAACCTTCCTTTTTGCTTGTGCTTGACACCTACTACGATTTTAAAGCAAGGAGTTTGGTGTATTTCTTTCTACAGCTTGTCACTTCAGGCACCTCGTACAGGCTGCTGCACAGCCAGGAACGTCAATGCTTTTTGGTGCCTGGGATCTGATTTTGTTACAGTTTCCTCCTTTGGCCACTTGCCAGAAAATCACCTAGGAAACCCAAGTACCAGTTACCATGGTCACTTAGAAGAGCATATGTTTCCTCCCATTGCATTGTGTATCAGTAGGAGGAAATCCACAAGCTTTTTACCTGAGTAAGTTCAGTAGGATTTGACTCAAAGAGCTGAATCCTGACCTTATTTCCTCTATGAAATCCCTGGTGAAATTGGTGGAGCTCCAAAGCGTAAACAAGGGCAGGATATGGCTTTACATGAGTATGCCCACAATTGTGAAATAACAGCTTACAAATGTCTTGCCTTTGACACACTAAAGAAACTCAGGAGTGAGCTAAACAAGAATAACATGGAATCTTGTTCTCCCCCAAACTCAGGTGAGTAAAATTGCATGGACAAGAAAGCATTCACCTGATGTTTGAGGAGAAAAGCACACCAGACCACAGAAACAGCAGTAGCTGGTCAAACTGAAGGCGTGACTGTGCTGGTATCCTGTATTTAGAAACAGCTCAGGGATCATTGTGGGAAAAGTATAAGAAATAGCACAAGCATTTTTCCTGGCTGCCAGGTGCCTGAAATCAGCTAGTCAGGTTCAAGCACTGTGGGATCAAAGGCTAATAATCATCCAGACGGGGAACTTAGTGACTTCCTCTGAGAAAAAAATAGAAATGTTTCTTAGTCTGGTGTGTGAAGCCCTGAAGTTCCTCCTCTTTGTCACCACACACACTGCAGCAAAAGCACCCTCACATCAGGTATTGTATTCAGGCCAGGAGAAATATAGCAAATCCATAAAACTTTTCTGTAGCCTGACCTTTTCCCTTCCATCTCAAAGCTAGTTTCCTTCCGAAAGGTGCTATAACCACCTTGCAGAAACAAGGTGCCTAACCATATTGTCCATAATACTGATGAACCAGTGGATCACAGAATCACAGAGTCATCTAGGTTGGAAGAGGCCTCCAAGATCATCTAGTCCAACGATCATAAAATGATCAAGGCCATATTGTGATCCTGCAGAGTACTAGAAAGCCTGTTTCACACTTTTCAGCAGTTTTCCAGATCTGCAATTTGAAGCCATTGAGGTTGCTTGGTGAACAGTAACTATGCTCATTGCAATTGGAAATGAATGCCTCAGAGTAAGAAAACTTCCTCCTCATTTACATTTACATTGACCATCCTCAGAAGTGGATTTAATGCACCAAATCACTACAACTCCTGATTTTTCATTTTTACTTCTCTTAACCTTCCACTCTGAAGCAAAATTATTAAACACTAAATCCAAAGTCAAATATTACAGGAATATTTTCTGTTAAATTTGATGTTTCAGTACTGGGATGTGAGTGGAGATGCATCACTGCCAATGCACAGAAGGCTGTGAACAGATTTAAGCTTATTTTGCCCAAGCTATGAGCTGACTAGATGCCAGTCAGTCAGTCCAGAAACTATATAAACATGGTAGCATGCCTGATGTACTGCTATTACTGTCTAAGCCAATGTGCCCTTGCAACCCAAAATATCCCTGCATATTATCTTCCGCTTTTTACTGTAGTATGCAGAAACTAAATTGTACAATTGCTGCAGCCCTTTCAAAAACTATATAGATCATCGCATTCAGGTGATAGAATTCAGGTTGTTTGGGGCATGCTTCGTCCACACCGGATAGCCCATTAAATCATGCTAACTCTCACAGTAACACATCTGTGGAAACTGCTGTTCAACTATCAGTTGGTTCCCCATTATGTGATATCCCTACAGGACACCTGGGATGCTTTTACTGTGTTTGTACTGCCATCAGCAACTTTCTTTCTCCTAAAAGCAGATGATGGTGTTCAGTAGCTGTAGCTCAAGTGAAGTGCTCACCTCTGCATTGATCAATTTTGTGCATACCCTGCAGAGCCCTGGATAGAGCAACAGCCTTTTATTGTTAACTAGCAAGAAGAAAATTCAACTTTGCTTACATTAACTTGCAATTTCACTTCAGAAACCTCTATCTACACCTTTATGACCTACTTTTTTTTTTTTTTTTTCAATTTTACCAACACACTTTAGTATTGCATAAATCATGAATTTCCTAAACTGATACAGTAAATTTTGTGGAAATGCTGCAGCATTGCCTTTATCATAGTATGAATGTGGTGCCATGAGGATTGGTTGTGCCTCAAGAGTTTGTATTACTTTTAGTGATTTTTTTTTTTTTTTTTTTTTTTTTTGAGTGATATACTCCAATTGTCCTGTACTTGCACTGTTCTTTCACTGTTCCAGCAGAGACTGATATGGGGCCTGGCTGACTAACCTTTACTTACTTCTTTGCTGGGAGATTACCTTCCTTCTAATTATCCATCCCTGAACTGCAAACATCTGTTTCTTTTAACCTCCTTTCCCCTTAACTGGACAAGACTAATATTAATTCTGTTAAAGTAAATTTCTGGCAAATTTCTTTTTAATACTCCATTATTTTCTGGTGCAGTTATTTAACCAGGAGAAACTTGGCTTGGCTGTGGGAATGTGGCATGTTAAACAATTTGTCACTCTTTGTAAAATGACTGAAAATAATTAAACAAAATTAAATGACTGTGATATTAATTAAGAAGAATTTAGGAGATTCCAAAATGCTGGCTGGCTGCACTTCTTTAGTGGGTTTACCCAGTGAGAATGTACTTTAGTTTACACCTCATAAAACAGCATCACATGTTACTTTTCCCCCATAAATCTTATCCGATCCACATAATAACTAGTGCTCAGGATTTGAGCCTCATCTAGCTACAGGATAACATCACAGCCCTGTAATGGGAAGCCATATCAACAAGTGATCCTGGCAGAGTCACTTCAGAGAAGGAGTGTCAGAGCTGAGCCCATAGGAAAAAACCAGTCCCGAACACCAAAATGTACATGCATGACTGTTTGGCTACAGCAAAGTACTAAGCAGTTTATTCTCTGAATGGGTCACCCATTCTGTTGAGTGAATGAAGCAAAGGTCCCTTGGAGAAAATATCATTTTGTAATGTAACTGCAGTTTGGGTCATATTGTAGGTTGCAAAGGACTTTTCCAATTTGTAGATCCCTAATCTTACAAATCCCAAGGTTTTTTTTTTTTTTTTTTTTTTTTCAACACCAGTCTTTTTGTGTGTGTTATACAAACTGGTTTAGGTTATGCATACAGCGTTTGCAACATTTACAACAGAGTGGGAAACTTCTATGAAATAATTTCCCTAATTGTTTCCATGAGTGATAGATCTCAGCCACAGAATATGTTGTAGCCACTTTTATTCTCAGCCACTGAAAATTGATGTCTCGCTCCACACTGGATTCGGTTGCATCTGCATGATGAGTTTTGTGCTTCCAAATGTGACTGTTGGTTCTTGAGGAGCCTTATTCATCAATGCATACGTATTGCAGCTATCTGTGGATTCAGCGCTGTTAACTTCCTTTGCACTTGCCAGTGCACATTTATGCTGTGATTTAGCAGATTCATACGTATTCAAAGCTGGCAATGGTTGGTAATAGTTCTTAACACAAGGTTGAGCACTGGAGAAGAAAAGCACAGCATTTTAGCCAGGCATGAGGACAGAGGGCTGTCTTGGCAGTGATCTGCCCTTTCAGTTTGCAACAAGAATCTTCATCTGAACCTCCACACCTTCTTCAGTTCACCTCAGCACACAAAAAACTGATTTTGATTTGGTTTGTTTGGGCTTGGCTTAGTTTCATTAACTGGGGGAAGATTTAAGTAAATCTGTTTGTTTAGTACCATTTGTGTTGTAGCAGCTTCATTTCACTTGGGAACAGATCTACCTCTGCCCTCCGGCCGAGTATCCCAGATCCAGGCCAAGACAGTCTCCAGCATCTTACTCTTCCAGGTGCAGTGAGGTGCCATCCCCCCTCCAAACATGCCCCTCTGCTTAGGGCCCTTCACACATTTTTGGTGCTTGTGGCCTTTGACATACACTTCTCCCAGTCCCACAAAGGGCCCTTTGGGGATGTTTCTGGGGATGATCCTCCTGGTGTGACCTTCTAGGGATGAAGGAGCAGTGGTGCTCTGTGACATCTGAGTGTGCTGCCACACTAAGGCACATTAGACAGAACCACTCTTTAAAATCACATCCAGGCACATCAGGTTGTGAGCTGAGACTGATGTGCTGATGGGTTGGTCAGTGGTGGAAGGAGCCTAGTGTAAGACAAGAGCCTCCTGTGGTGACAAAGTGAACCAACTGAGGTGCTGAGCCACCTCCAGCTACAAGCCCTGAATTCCCAGGCAGGTTGTAACTTCTGCCTTTCAGTAACATGATGCTGTATTTTGGTCAGGTTTTATATTTCCTTTTGTAGAATAAGAACATTTCTGACTCTATAGAACTTTCAACTTTGACAGTAAGTTCGTACAAGAAGTTTTCTCTAGGAACCTTAGACCTTTGTAAAGATCAAATCTCTAAGTCAAAATTTCATTTTGAAAGATGGGTTCAGCGAGGGTTAGGTTGCATTAGCCTAGAGCTTGGACAAAATATCCTTGCAGCTGTAGTTATAACAGCTGTTTTTCATTTGAGACAAAATGTAAGAAACAGGAAAGCTCCTCCATGGTATTAGATAGCTGAAACAAAATCGGCTATTGCCAAGAACAAAGCAATATACACCACTGCAAGGATCGCAGATAAAAGAGAAGGTTTTCTTTGGGATGATTACAAATGCAGAGGTCTGGGCAGTTTGGTGGAACTAGGCAGGAAGAAAAGCAGCAAAACTATTGCAAATGTGGTGGTTCCACCCTGCTGGGCAGCTGAGCTCCACCACAACCACAACCACTCTCTCACTCCCCCTCCTGAAAGGAATAGGGGAAGAAAATAAGGGGGCTTATAAATAAGCTGCAGCTAAATAAGCTGCTCCCACAGGCAGCAGCTCTTCAAGAACTGCTCCCACATGGCTCTGTACCACAGGGTCCATTCCCCAGGAGCAAACTGCTCCAGCATGGGTCCCCCACGGATGGGCGGCAGCTCCCCCCAGTCCCCCTGCTCCTGCGTGGGCTCCTCTCCATGGGCTGCAGCTCTGGCCTGGGGCCTGCTCCTGCGGGGGCTCTCCATGGGCTGCCGCCTCCTCCAGGCCACATCCACCTGCTCCACCAGGGGCTCCTCCACCCATGGGGGGGCTGCAGCGTGGAGATCTGCTCCGTGTGGGACCCATGGGCTTCAGGGGGACAGCCTGCTCCACCAGAGGCCTCTCCACAGGCCGCAGGGGAACTGCTGCTGCCTGCCTGGAGCACCTCCTGCCCTCCTGCCACACTGACCTGGGGGGCTGCAGGGCTGGTTCTCTCACATTTGCCTGCTCCAATCTCCTGCTCTTGTACAGCATTTTTTTCCTTTTCTTAAATCTTCTCTCCCAATGCTGGCCCAACCAGCATTGCTCACTGACTCGGCTCTGGCCAGCAGTGGGTCCCTTTTGGAGCCGTCTGGAGCTGGCTTTGATCTGCCATGGGGCAGCTGATGGGCTCTGCTCACAGAGGCCACCTATGCAGACCCCCTAGTACCAAAACCTTGCCATGCAAACCTCATACGGCAGCTAGCAGAAGCATCAGAAAAACAATGGGATAACCAGACCAAGTACAAGACACATGGCCTTATGAAAAAGTCTGTAGCTAAAGACATCTTTCTGTGAGATCTCTGGTGAAAGAATTTTGAAATTGAGAAGAATGTGCTTGCCTTTATTTC
This sequence comes from Netta rufina, assembly GCF_964035555.1. Taxonomy (NCBI): domain Eukaryota; kingdom Metazoa; phylum Chordata; class Aves; order Anseriformes; family Anatidae; genus Netta; species Netta rufina. The sequence continues at coordinate 174,684,563 of NC_140123.1, forward strand.
ATGACTTCTTTTTTAGTCTTTGTGTATTAATAGAACAGAAGTCAGGGAAAAAAAATGACTTTAACATCAATTTTTCTTGAAGGAAACTTCCTTTAAGACCCCAAACACTGAATAGCAGTTTGTACCCAAAAAGGACAAGCCACTTCTGCAGTTTACCGCAACTCAAGTGGGTTTGGTGTGGGAGGTAGGCTGAGGCAGTCAGGGTTCTGTCAGGCAGAGGGGAACTCAAATTGTAATCATTTAAATAATTGCGAACATACTGTAGCATGAAGCACGTTGTATGAATAGGAGAGTAACAAGAACAGCAGATAAATGTCATTATAACCTATGCCTGTTTCATACCTCAGCTAGAGGTATGACTTAACCTCTCCTTCCCTTCTTTTGCACTGAGTTAGGATATGTCAAGTGAGCAGTGGCAGCATTTCTCCACAGAACAGAAGGTGCTTAGCCAGCAGGAGCAGAGTGCTTCAAGTGAGTGAGCCTGGAGGAACCTCTCTTAAACCTCTTAAACCCTAACTGGGAAGAGCAATGCTGTTTCCAGACTAGCTTTGTCTTCTTTTTTTTTTTTTTTTTTTTTCTTATTTTTTTTTTTCTTTTTTTTTCTCTGGTCCTAGAAGGAGCTGTGTTGGGACATGGAAGCACAGTGGAAGACCAGTAGGTCTAACTCAGTCTGAGTATTAGACTCTCTTTCTTAGACTGATAGAATTCTTTCCTGAACAGCATCTTGGGCTTCCCTGAAGAAAGCCTCTTCCTGAATAATCTGCAAAGCATCCTCATGGCTTCGCCAGATGAGAAAAATCTTCCTTTCCTGTGAGGTCAAAGGGCCAGCATCTGTGGAGCACCCTTTTGACTGAACTAGTCAAAGTTTAAAGAGACTCCACACACCATGATGTAAAAGAAAGGCAATGGTAGTTGCAGCAGAAGGCCCTCAGGGGCTTGTGCAGACAAAATGAGTCACCAGGGGAAAATTGTATATTAAAGTGAAAGAAGGTAGGAAGCTTACGCCTGGAAGCACAGACTACCAGCTCCTGTGAAGCTTGTTTGTGCATTCGTTAGCCTGATCCTTGTGGGACTAGTTAGTTCTTTAGTGAATTTCCATTTCCTAGAGCTCTTTGAAACATTCTGTAGTTACATTCATGCCTGGAAATTCAGGATAGATTTAGTATTTAAAACACATTTGTAATTTTTGGAGTACAGAATATGGGAGGAAGGTGCCAAGACCAACAGGTACAGATAGAAAACAAAGCAAAATGATAAATTCCTAAACATATACTTTCATCAAGAATGAATTACCAGATGGTTCTTGTTGCTTTAGTTATGGCCAGTGGTACAATGCACTCAGAAATTCAAAGGAGAGCTGCTGTTTCTTGTGAATAGAAAAATAGTAGTAAAGGAAACAATCTCAGAATAAATACCATCTTTACAAAAGAAAAAACCCACATCTTTCCATTAGCTCCTAATGAAACTAGAAGATGGGTGATAGCTGTAAAGAAAACAGAGTGCCCTTTGAAACGCGGCTGTTCTTATTTACATTTTGGAATACTTATGGCCATACAGATGTTACAGGCTTTGAATATCTGGGCATTCAGAAATTGCATTTTCCTGACTCAGGAGAGGTCTCCATCATGCAAGCCAAACTGCTGGGATCTTTTGGGAAGGCTGCAGGAAGGCAGAGCTATGCACACAGACAAACAGTGTCTTTTGGCTGCGTTGGGGAGCTCCGGACCCTTCAACTGTGACAGCCAGCACATATGAACAATATGCAATTTTCTCAATTTCCTGCTGCCACATCAGCCCCCTTCAAAGATGGTCTTGGTGTTCACTCAAGGAGACAATTGCCTGCTCGATATTATGGACATTTGGGTGTTCTAAGGGGTCTGAATGATTCATATCGCTAATCAGAGCTATAAAGGACTCTTTTCCCCAGTCATACCTAGGATGGCTTATCATGGAAACATAGGTAATTTATTAACGAGTATTCATTAAGATCTATAAAATGGTAGGTGTTACAGTGGTATAAAAAATGGTGTATGTGAAAATAGCACTTGGTATGTGTAAGCTGATTCACCCCTGTAATGTCACTCACTATTGTCTGAAGCAAGCTGTTATTTAGAAGTCTAAGCAGATGTTATTTTACTCTCAGGGGAAAGGATGCCATTATGCATTTCAGCTGGAGGGAAAGACCATTATGCTTCAGAACTCTTTTCCAATTCCACGGAGATTAATAATTCCTGATGATTATTTAATTGATCTTGATCTAAGGATTAGAAGGCACTGACAGGCTGAGAAACATTCTCAAGATCAAAGGACAAGTCATTGACAGACCAAGGAACTGCAATGGAAAGAATCCAGACTCTCAGATCGGTAAAGAAGATTATGTTTTATCTGAGGAGCCTATCTGTAAGAATTGATCTTTATGGAGAAAGTGGCTAAATAGTCCAGCACTGAATATTTAGATTCTCTAAAAACAAACAAACAAACAGACAGACAGACCCTAACCACACTTTTTCATTAGCTTTGGATAAGGCTTTTCATATGTGTGCATGTAATAAAGAACATTAAATAAATTATCAGAGACATTATCATGAGGGTAGCATGTTTCTGTAGTACCAGGATTTTTTTCTACAGGGAAATATTTCCTGTTTTCTTAGGGAAATATCTTCAACTGCTTTATATTGAAGTAGCTCCTGTGATTCCAGTTGTGTTAGGAAACTTACACCTGCTCAGTATGTACACACGTATCTGTAATTTAGAAATAAACTTAAATTGCTACTGAAGGTAACTGCAAAGCCCATCCTAATACAAATAGAGTCTATTTTACTAATGAGATTAATAATATCAAATTGTCATAATCACATTGCAAGAAAAGAGCACGTAGTTATTTCATCTGGGCACTTCTGGGTTTCCCAAGTCTCTTTTGAAAGAGCCACGGCTTGTACAGCATGATTTTCCCCGCTGTATTTAGCAATACGTAGCTGTCATGCTAGTTCAATTAAACACACACTCACTCATGCGTGCCCTGTGTAGGCACTAATAGCCACTTAACTAAAGTCACTTTTCGCCATAATTTATAGGCAGCCCTGGGGTAGCTCATTAGCTCGCTCTCACTGCTATTTATATACCCACCAACCTCGCCGGAGACGTGGGGGCTGGCTGCAGCCCCCTTGGCAGCAGGGCTCGGGCCGCTGCAGAGAAGCACGGAGAGAAGCGCTCAGCCTGCTGGTGGCAGCATGGCCTCAGCTACAGAGCACCGCCGGCTCTGCACAGCTGCACTCACCTGCCCCAGCAACCCGCGCAGACCTGCAAAAAAATAGAAAAATAAAACAATAAAAAAATAGAGGTTGCTATACTGACTGGCTGGGGTTTGGAAATGCTAGTGAACACAGCAGGTGAGGTGATGATTCTCCAGGAAAGTAAAAATACGCACGGAATTACTGTTTTAAAACCCTGGGGGGCTTTTGGCAATTAAAAAGCAGCAGAAATTTGTTGGCATTTTGATGGAAATTTGACCACACGCGGTGGAAGGAGGGAAGCATTTAGTATGATTTATAACCTCATGTATGCACTCTGTATTTGAATATACCGATATATTTCCCCTTTATGTAAAGTTTCTTTATTAAACAGGATTTAACTCATAACTTATACTGAACAATGCTCTGATATTTTTCCCCTGTAAAGGACAAACAGACAAGAAAGCACACAAGTGCTGGTCAGATTTTGGCTCCCAATCAATTATTCCAGTGCCCAGTACCTCATTTTTCAAAGGAAAGAAAAGCTTTCAAATTGCATAAATGAGGTTGCAGTACAGAAAATTTAGGTTTGCCAAGCCAGCTAGTGGGGTACAACATCAAGCAATAGTGATATTCAACTCAGCAGTATCTTAGAAACAGATTTCTTGAAAACTGTTCCCTGAAATAGGAGGTGTTGGTCACAGGGAGTCCTTGACATCTCTGTACTGGAAGAGGATTTGCAACAAGGAGAGGCTGTCCATTTGCTGTGTACCATACTACATGGCATGACGTATCATGAGAGTCCATTAATTCCTCCTGCAGATCACATACCATATTGAAGTTAAAAAATAGGAAATATTTAACAAAGAGAAAGTAAAGAGTGCAATCCTGAGCATTTAGGATAACTTCAAACTTCTTTTCTTGAGATTTATCCTCTTTCCTACCTCAGCTCACTAAATTCTCCTCATCAAAGAGGAAATGGTATTGCTTTTTATTATATATATATATAGTAAATATATAAATATATAAAATATATTTATATAAACATAATATATATATATATATATATATATATTTTTTTTTTTTTTCCCCAGCTGCTCTCCTCAGCAAGAAACCTCAGGTGCAGACAGAAAAGTGTCTGCCTCCACCAGCCATGTGTCAGGGTAGGTGGATTTTGCAGAGCCAGAGGGAACCTTGAGCATGGAAGGTCACTACATTAATGTCATGAGATGAACTTTTGCTGGAACTTTTTGTTAGCAACAGCAAAGGATGTAGGACTATGCAAAAACATTTTGGGGTTTTGCTTATTTGTTTGCTTTCAAATGCAAAAACTGAGTTTTGACCATGAATCCAGTGTCCTGGGTAGCATTCTTTCTATTGCCTTTGCCAAAAACCTAAGTAGAAGAAGTTACCTTAATTAACAGAAGAAATGGGGCCCATGTGGGCAAATATGGTGCTTTAGGAATAATCTCCCAAAGCCCTGGGTGCTGAAGTAAAGTAACTGTATTCAAAGTGTTTGCTTTTATATTTCACAGCCTTTCTCCTCTGCTCTCAGCCACACAAAGATCTGTTTTCACTGTGACAGTCTGGTACTGAATCTGACTCACTAGACTGCAAATCCATTTGTAAATAAAAGGAATTCAGACGGCATGCAAGCATTATGCAGGAGTATCTCAGATGTTTGGTTTTAACTACAAGGGAAATTATGTCTCAAGGGCTATATAAAAGAAGGAAGTTAGTGGTGCTCACACGTCCTGATGTTATCTCTCAGAATCCAAGCAAGGCTCCCCTCCAGCATGGTACAAAACAGGTTATACACTGACATGGTTTTGCTTAGAGTGTATGTAGATCATACTGCACTTAACTAGATGGAAAATAATTACTGTTATATATTTTACACTTTTATGGTAGAAATAGAAGATACATCGTGCTTATCATTCTAATGTAAAGTTTTGACAATTTGCATAGGTCTGTGGCTGGAATATTTATTCTTCACTTTCTCATTGAATTTGCTTTAATTCTGTCTAAACAAGTGACTCTTGGTTGCCTCTACTCTTGGCAACTTTTGTAGGCAGAGCTCTCGCTAACACTGTTGTACTGAAAAATGTACCATTTTGGAGAAAACACACTCTTCCTGTAACAAATCCAGCTATTAGAAGAAAGGAATGACATTGGTGACTTCATCAATTACACTGTAACCTTCAGCAGATGCAAGCCTTTAGGGGTCACACTTGTGTCTCTGACTATTTTGAGTTGTGTTTCAAGTGAGCTGAGTCAGCCTCACAGGGCCCACTCTTCTCCAACCAGCAGATGCAGACCAGGATTGCAGTGGCAGTTGGGTGACGAGGCTGGCTGCAACCCCAAATGGTTGTCTGCCAGCTGACTTGTCTGCTGGCATTAGTGCACCGCCTTGTGCAAAGGCTATTACTGGAAATGCATTTGCTGAGCTCTGTCATTGCAAAAGAATGTAACAGGATAATGGGTTATCGCTGTATTTTGCTTCTCTCATCTTTTCAGGTAGAGGATTGTACTGTGTTTGCTGTCAGACTATTGTAAAATGGCATATGTTATTAATCTAAGTGTATTAATGTGAAGACCTGCATTAGACACTACATCATTCCCGAGGAAGGCTTCCAACAAAGCTAGAATTCTGTGTGCTTCTGGCTTTTGTATCCCTTTTCTGTTCCCTACCTCCCCAGGACTGAGATATATCACCTCGAATAAGATCTGTTCTGGCCCCGTGAGCAGTTACAGTGCTTCTTTGACTGCTAGGAGTGAGAAAAAGTTCAGTTAAAAGATGAGTGATACATGAAATAATACATCCTGGAATTAATATTCACAATGTATAGACAAGAGACTTCAAGATCTAAGATACACAGTAATGTATGTTCTCTAAAGCACGCTCCAACTTCTCAGTTTGCAAATGAGCATCTCTCTCATTCATTTGTATCAGTGTAACCCCAGGTAAACTTTGGTTTTTGGATTTACAGGAAAGGAAGATAGAACAGCATCTGGCTAGGAGACTTTTATTAATAACAGTAGCAGTATAAATGTTAAAATATAATTCAGAAGTTATACAGGTCCTGAAAGAGAAAAAGCATTATAAAAGTGTATCGCTTGCCTACAAATGGGATGTTCTGCTTCCATTCCACAAGACACTATGTGTGTGTTTATACTCCTGCTCTTCAGAGCCCAGCACAATACAATAGATTTTCAAAATGACTAGTTCTTATTCAAAATTTGCATAGACAAATATGCCAAGCCCTTATATCTATGTAGAAAGATATAGGCTGAAATGAAACTTAACAATATAAACTTCAGATGTCTGTATTTTGCAAGTTTTTTTTTTTTTTTCCTAAGTATGTTGTATATTTTACACACACACACACACACACACACACACACACACACACACACACAGTTCTTGTTCCTTATGGCAAGTTTTTATTCCTCACAGAGATGTTGGGAGATGGACAAAACAGTCACCAGAGCCACCTCTTTTCAAGTTCGTGATTTCTGTATTTTTAGCACAAGTGTCCTGCATGCTAGAGTGATATACAGTTGAGTATGAGCCTCTGAGTATGGATTGCACTTTCTTACTGAGTTAGAGAACCTCAGACACATGGTTTTCTCTGGAAAGCGTATTTTATTCATGCCTTTTATTCAATGTCTTTTAAATGAACAGCACGAAGTTGCATACCATGCTAGCCTGAGGAGCCTCGTGATTAAACTGCATGATATGAAACATCAATCAGAGATGAAATTGGCTGATCACAGCTCTAACCATCATATTCCAAAGACCACAAAACCTGAAGATGTTATCTCTTCCCATAACTACTACACCATCTGTACTAGACATCATGAGACATGCAGTCTGATCCAGACCGTCAAAAATGAGAGCACGTGTTCCCAATCAATCAGTGCATCTCAAAGCTGTTATCTGAAATCACACCTGAAAAGTGATCTAGAAAACTTCAGTGATGAGCAGGAAGCTCTCTAGGCTTAACTAGTGGGAAAAAAAAAAAAACACACACACAAAAAACAAACAAACAAAACAAAACAAACAAACAAACAAACAAACAAAACAAACAAACAAACAGAAAAGCCTATCCCTTACTTACCTCTTTTTATAGGGCATCCACATTTTGTGCATTATCTCGTATACTACTTGTTCAAGAACTGAGAGAGCAGGTTTCAAGTATTCCTCTTAGTTTTTGTTAAATAAATTAATGATTCAATGCACACAATGTTTCACTGACGATTTCACCCAGTGGTCAAAGTAATTTGTGATTTCATAACATTTTATGTATACGGTAATTATTTTGATTTTCATTAAGCTTGATTCATGGTTGGATTGTTTCATTGTAGCTCATTTTCCTAAAGTTAAAATAGTTTCCTTCAGATTTTAATTAATTTTGAATTGCTGGCTTCATAATTTTCAATAAGAAGATTCAAATCCTGCAGAGTTGTTGCTTTCTTTCATGGCTGCAACATATGTTCACCAACTGTGGATGATAGGGAGTAACCTCAGATGATAAACCTGAAAGTCACTGTTCTTGTGATCTGATGGTTGCTGGGCACTTTGTTCACATTGCAGTGGGAAAAACATGCCTACTATTCTGGCTCTCTGAGCGCTGCCCTTGTTGACAGATGAAGGAGGTTGACTTTTTAATTGCTTGAGTCAGCTAATTAAAATTAAAAAATAGAACAGACTCCTAAGTCAGGGAATCTGTTCTGAAAATGTTACTTTTATTTCACTCAGTAATGATAAAATTTAAGCTCCTAAGTCATGCAGACATGCAAGTTTTATTCCTGCACTAGAACTGCATTTCTGTCCAGCATAGCACTCTAGCAGAGCCTCTGCTTCTTAGCTATAGCTTTTGTGGAAGTGTTTTTGAGGCAATTCACCAGTGGTGTTGGTATTGGAAAGTGCAGCAGCACCAAAGTCTGGAAAATTAAATTAGAATACCTGAGTTCAATGAACTTTTCTCCTCTATTCATGAACACTGAGCTCAAAGATTTAAAACACAAAAGACCAGATTTTAAAAAAAAATTTAAGATTAATGGTTGATATTTAAAATACTATTATGTTTTATGATGTTTTAATGATTAACGATTAAATGAAACATTGAATCACTAACTTTCAAAAATAGAGCATGAGCACAGAGTACTTCTGTCAGAGGCAGCAAACAGTAAGGTCAATAACATTAACCCTCTTTGGGTGCTCTGGCAATTACCTTGGTTCACCCTCTTCCTCTAGCAGTCATGAGATGTCTGTGAAGCAATCTGTCTCTTGGCTTTTCATGGCCTTCTCCTCCATGGCACAGCCAAGTTTGCTGTTGAGGCCTGAGAGACCCAGAAATGAGGACAGTTTCACTACTTGTCCTTAGAAACAGCTGCTGTGGGCTCTGTGCAATGCCAGTTTTTGTGCTAGACAGAAAAGTTTCCACCTCAGTCCCCCTGGGAAATAGCCACTCTTTTGTGCGATTTCTGCTGCCACCTCGGGACATTGGGCCAGCCCAGCTCAGCACCACCTCACCACCACCCTGGTCACCTCAGGGAAAGCTCAGCTGTGTGTGTGTGTGTGTGTGTATTTCTACATGAAATCCCAGTGAGAAGAAAAATGTCCCCAGAAGAGGACCTGTTCTCTGTCAACCTTTAATTATCCTCAGAAAGAAAAAAAATCTGTGTTTTAGACAACCTGTTTGAAATTGCCATGCAGCAGAAACACAGACAATGCTGCTCAATTATTTTCACTTGCTCATCAGCAGAAGAGACCAACCTGTCCCTCCAGAGTCCTTGGGCAGCTTGGGGCCACACTTCCTTCCCATCACCTGCAAGCAGTAGGAGTACATGCTGACAAGCATCATGCTGACACTTTGGGAATTTGCATCTGCTCTGCAGTCAAATTATTATTATTATTATTTTTTGTCAAATTAAATATTACTGCCCAATGAAAAACACTTTTTTTTCCCAGAAATGCCTTTTTGCCACTTTCAGAAAGCTCACCAAATCACTGTTTATATCTGCATTTTACTTCTTCTAACAAAACAAAGTGGAGACAATAATAAAACATCCTTATCTACAAATAAATTTTAATATAAAGCTATTCAAATATAGTAATAAGCAGTTCTGGGCTTACAAATGCATGACTATGAAAAGAAGTTGAATAAATATTAAATAAATCTCTGAACTGCTGATCCCTGGTGTTCCTAAACACCTGTATTTATCCTTTTGCTTTCATTAGAGCTTTCATTAGAGCATGTTATTTAATTGTTTCATATTAAAATGAATGCTAGAGTCAAGAAAGTTCAGGCCCCACATAATTTAGCATGAGTTATCAATTAGCTTCATTAATCAGATTAAACCTTATTTGCACAAATAAGCATTTCAGGGCTACTAGAAGTGAGAAATCTCACTCACTTTCCAATAAAATTGTACATAACTGATCTGCCAGTACTGGAATCTCAGCCAGTGAACGCATGAGCTGTTTGCTTCTCATATGCAAATATTCTCTTACTTGATCTGATAGATTAGAGACGTTTCTACACGTAGGTTTTTCAAAGCCCAAGATTAACAAGAAATCCTGATGAATATTATTGGCTAGATATGATGTTTAACACACATTAATATAATTTATCATTTAGGGCATGTAGGCAAATTATGGTGATTACAATACAAGGATGCATTGCAAAGTTATTTCATACATGGGGGATTTTCAAAGTCTCGCATGATGACATTGATATAGTGCTACTACTCTGTTATAATCTTTGTATATTATTTAAGTGTAACAAATACTTCATTCATGGCCTGCCCTAAACTTTGCATTTGGTGACATTCTTGCTGCTGTGTTAATATCGGGTCTATTAAGCTGGACCTCATGGTCCATTACCCTTTCTTTAGGCCTGACCCCATGAAGTTTAAGGGTCTTGAGCACAGTGTGAAAAAGCAAAGGGTTTCACTCTCACCCAAGGAGCTCATTAGGACTTTATAGAAACACAAAAAATACTCACACAGTACCAACATTTGCACTGAGGGATACTCACCAGACAAACAGCCTGGTGTCAGGAGGTGCTCATTGTTCTCTTTTTCCAGGCCTGCACACCAATTTAGCAGGCTAACTAAAGGGATCGCTCATTTGTAATCCAGCATTTCAGTCTTTGTAGGAGGGATTCATTTGCCAGCATCTTTTAACTTTGCATCCTTGAAATTCCAGTTTCACTCGGGACAGTATATTTGAGACAAACTGAAACCCACTGGGTAGGATCACACTTACCAAGTGCTATGGCAGCATTAGGAGGCTGTCGTTGTTTGCCGTTTCAGGGCAAGCAAACAGTCATTCACAGGACATTTTTAAAAGGCAGCTCCACAAATCCCTTATTGACCAAGGGCCAGGTTCTGCTCTGTTTACCTGCCTTCATTGTGCTCCTTTTCTCCTGTATTTTGGTTGAGATACTAAAGGATTAAGGCACTACAAAAGATGCATAAGACTGTCAGAGTCTGACCCTAAATGGGGTAAAAATAAAGAACTGCTCTCTTGCCACTAACAAGACAAGTTTGCTCTTCTTGGGCCAAAATCCGTCTGTCTGTCTACCTGTCTCTACAAAGTGTCAGCATCTTTGGTAAAGGTCCCATGTACCATTATTTGATGATAACACGGTTCACCACAGGTTTGGGTTCAGTATAATACATCTCTTTGAATAAGACACTGGATTGCTAAGGTTTTTGCAGTATTCAGGATAACTCTGAGCATAACAATGTAGGTAGTGCTTCAACCATGTTTTGAAATGATTTTTCTTGTGTATTCTTTGAAAGCTGGTGCTCATTGCCTTGGGCAGTGGCAGGCAGCTTGCTGGGTGGCAATCTTTAGTATCATTCTTGGAATTTCCACATTTTCTTTAAAGATAGTTATAACAGATTGGCAAACCAAAGGGATCCACTTTAGATCAAACCCTAAGGGCTTTTTATTTTTCAGGGAAACAAGAAAGTTGTATAGATAATTTAGTCTGGCAAAGATTCTTTTTAATATTTCACAGTAAGGCATCTTTCCATTAGGAGAACCTATATGGATTCCTGATGATTTCCCACATTCGTGGTGCAAGGCTTTGATCTAAATAAGGGCAACTGACATTAAGGCAACTACACCTTCATTGTTGGCCAGGTGTGGGAAGCTCAAGTAAGGAAATTATTGTTTGTACAGGACTAGCATCTAGGTGTGGTATTCCTCCTATTCCCTTACGTTGACATACATTACGCTATGAAATCAGTGGAGAAACATACATTATGCTATGAAATCAGTGGAGAAACATATAAGTATTTGTTATTCTGTTTTAATAAATTGGCAGAATAGAAGCAGCCCTGCATTACACCTGTGTATCTTCACTGTGAGCAAAACTAGTTTTGTTGGTCAGTGCGGAGTTTTCCTGCTCTAAAAAAAAAAAACAGTATGTGAGTGAATATGGCCTGATCAGTGGATGCGTTGTAAAATAAATACAAACAAAATAGCATGCTAAGGATATATCATACCCCTTCAGGTCTGTCAAAATGTGTTTGGGTCACCAGCATAATTCCGGAATGCTGTACATTTGCTGATAGATACGTTCATAGTTAATTCTTGGTAAGTGAACCCTGCCTGGCAAACCAGGTGTGATTTATTAGTCATTATTGTCTAACATACGAAAACCTGCTTGAGAGTCATAAACCAAACTCATGGGATTCTCTAGCCATGGTTTAGTTACTTTTTACCTACTATGCCATCTCCATACAATCGCCTTCTCTCATAGATGACAGCTCCCAGGATTCCCTAGCTCCTGCCCCCAAATGTTTCATCTCAGTTTACGTTTGCTAAGCCAAAGAGCTTCTATAATTTTGAACAGAATTACAGGGGGAAGAAAATTACAGGCCAAAAGAAAAATTACGTGCCTTATTCAAAGGCAATTAAAAGAGTGAAGAGAGATGTTGAGAAAGGTACATTTAGGTGAGGTGGCAGATAAGAGAAGAAACCATCAGTCCTCTGAGTCACAATTAATACAAAGAGGAATTTTTGAAGATGATAGCCACCTATGGATTCACTGTACCTTAGCCAAGCAGGAGGGCCAAGGAACAAAATGCAGACCAGTTAACAGCAATTGCAACCCAACCCCAAACAGCAGTGTGTCCAGAATGGCTGATGTGAAGACTCATGCTGTCATCGGAGCACTGAGTTTATGCTTCACAGATTTACACAGCAGATTAATAAGATATTGCTGATATTTGGATTAGAGAAGATGCAGTGCATGTATACAATCTATTTTGGCATCTTTGCACTTGGGATGCAGAACATGGTGGTGAGCAGCACTTTAAACAGGCACTGTCATTTCTGCAGTGACTGTCAGGTTGTGGAGTAGGATTTTGGCCTTTAGCCTTGAAATATATGTAATCAGAGACATGGTCAAACCCCTGTAAACAGGAAGGCTCCTCAAGCTATCACAACAATAACCTCAGATTTTCATTTTGTTCTCTCAGAAGTGGTGCAAACAAACAAACGCAGAAACTGTTCTTTCAGCAGCCATTGCTTTTTAATTACAGTACAAGGAAAAAGTTAGGTCAGCAGATAATTGAAATGAGTCCACTAAAAGTCACTGCTCTTTAGCAGCAAAATTATATAGCTTGAAGGCTTGTTAGATAAAACATAGCATAAAAATCACCAGTAGGTCATTGATGATTTTAATGTTTCCTGTATGGATTTATTGGCATTCTTGAAAATGCAGAGGCTAGGCATTACTCTATCAACATTTTTCAGAGTAGATTTTTTAGATGAAAACATAACTTGGAATAAGCTACATCTTTGCTGTGGGTGCTGGTGTGTCCACCAGAATTTCACTCCCAGATATCCAGGGATGAGTCCTTGGTGAGACAGAAGAAGCTGCAACAAATTTGGCAATAAAGGTATTCAAGCCGTACAGCACAGGACCTTTACTGCTATGTTTCCAGAGTCTTTGCTCTATCTGAGAGCACTGCTGAACTTCAAAGTTTTCTTCAGACTTACCTGAAATACAAATAAAGGTTTCTAAGTGTTAGCACTCTATAGTCACAGAGTACCTAGGGATAAATAAAACTTATACCAATTTTTATATCTACATATACAGCTCTTTCACAATGGACCATGTATAGCTGATCACTAGACTTTCCAATTATACTACCACTAGTAATATAAACATAATATATTAAGTATAATATTGCAACAGTAATCAGGACAACTAGACAGACACAAAATAAATTTGGGCTTTCCAGTGTTGCAAAATTCCATGAATATGGAACAAAATTCCGTACAGCAGTAGAAAAACATTTAGTAATCAAAGACATGAGATGGGCATTGAAGGCATGATGATGTGAAAGTAGCAGGCTTTCTAAAGTGGTATCAAATGGCAAAAAAAATCATAAAGGTGGGTTTAGCTAAAACCAAAGAAAAGGATGATTGCATCAGATCTGAAAAGAAAGAGAGATTTATTGCGCAAGCTGCAAGAGGTTGAGCAGGGGCTCTAACAAGGGCGGATGATGCTAAGATATTAAGAATGTCTCTCCAAGCAGAGTTTTAAAAGTATGCTGAAATATGGGCATGGTTTTGATATTTAGGAAAAAAAAAAAAAAAAAAAAAAAACCAACAAAGAGGTGACCAGGCTTTGAATCAAAACAGAAAGTTAATTTTGTAAGTTAGACACAATAGTAAGAAAAACTCCACATTGTCAGCTGTGGATGAGCTATTGCCTGCAATTGTCAAAGAGAAGATCCTGTTGTGGTGATCATCAGTATTATATTTCAAGTAGTTTGAGAGAATAAAAAATGGCCCTCCAACTGAGGTTGACATGAGGACAGGCAGAAAAGCACATATCCATAAACCCTGCAAATAATCTATTTCATGATCAGCTCTGACCTTTTGAAAATTGCATTCCCAACTAGAAAAATAACTTGGAATATTATCATTTCCTACAAAGTGAAATTTCAGGTGAGTGTTGCCTCTGAAACATGCAGATGATTTTACTAAAGTGTTCCATTTTGATGAGAGTAATTACATTATATATTTATAGCAGATTTTAGCATTAAAACTGAGTGTCTGTAGTTACAAAACATAAGTTTTCAGTTTTGTTAAGGAATTCATAGATAAAAATTATTTTAGTATTTTAAAACAAGTATTTTCCAACCAAAATATGTTGTCAGAAAGTGTTTGACACACTGTACTGTCTTTAACAATGAAAAGTTGGTACCATTGAGATGTTGTTCATTCTCTTGCAGAGGAAAACAAAACAAAACAAACAAACAAACAAAAACCAACAAACACTTAAATCACGTGAGCACATATGGAAGAAAGAATAGACAAAGTAACTGTGTACAGGAGTAGGTGCTATGCACACACCTGGCTAGATTGCAATCTACCTTAATTAAATAATGGATCACATCCTTTTGACTTCTATTTCAATGAGCTGAAAACAGGGGTTAAATAGGGGTTAGTGGGCAATGTGATGTGCTTATAGATGGGCAAAGCAGAATCAGAGTTTGTATGCACAGGACAGACTGACAAACAGTGACAAGTTAAGTAACACACAGTAAACATGCCCTGGCAATTCTCTTTGTAGCATTAGGATGTCTCCTAAATACTTTCTCCCTGTTGGCCCTGAGTCTCAGTTAACTTCTTCCCTAATTTCTTCCCTAATACACGCTACCCAGGTATGAATTGCTACATTAAAAAACAGCAACAACAAAACCTAACCAACCAATAAAAACAAACAAACAAACAAAAACTAACCAACCAACCAAACAAACAAACAAAAAAACCCAAAACACAAAACCCCTCACAAACCAACCCACCCCCACACTTTCTTTCAAGTAATTATTCGGAAAGATAACTGGGAAACACATGAACAGGCACACACTTGACATCATGGAAATATAAAGGGAAAATTGTGTTTAACTAATGTGATTAACTTCTTCACAGGAAAGACAATGAAAACTGACAGGTGTGAAGTACAAGACATCCTAAGTTGACTACAAAGAGGCTTTTTGATTGAGCATCACATAAAAGATTGATATGTAACATCATCAAATGCGGTATTGATGGTGACATTTTACACAGGGGAAAAATGGTTCCTTAAATGAAATAAGAGAGCAGTATTAAGTAGATATAAATTGAGGAAAGTCATAAGAATTATAACTAGGTACAGATTTTTTTCCAGCAATATATAAACACTCCATAAAAGACATGTATTTGTGTAAAGCAGAGAAAAAATGAAAAGGCTGGATTTACAGAAGAGAAAGAAAATAAATGGTTGAAAATCTTGGAAAAGTGAGATATTTTAAAGTAATGAATCTAACATCACATTTATTGTCAAATCTTATTCTCCCATTTCTGTGAAAATAATCAGAAAAGTTTTTAAGAGTAATAGCAGAAACTCAAATACATTGCTTGATACTTGTGAAAGTTTGGAAAGTAAATAACTTCTTTGTTTGCTGTTTGCTTGGAAAGCAAAATGTAAATGAGTATCTACAGCTTTGTATGCTAATTTGGCATCACGTTAAAAGCAGACAATTGAAGAGTGCAAAAGGGACTGAGGGCAGGTAATAATAAAATCTGAGGATCTTCTAATCTACAGAAAAAGAAATATTTTCAAGCCAAACTGTAAGGTATTAAAAGAAGAAAACCAGGATTTCTTACATACAATCTTATATTTTTGTCACAGCACAGTTTTCTGCACACAGCCTTGTACCCCATTTTCCTATGAATCTCATTGGTTTTGAAATATTTAAGGCATAATAGTGATTTCTAGTGAAACTTTAAACGGAATAACACATGCTTGAAATAAAGTTCCACGTCAGGAATTAAATAAAATTCCACGTCACCAATACAAAAAGACAATGAAGCTATTCTGATTTCAAAAGAAATATTCCTAAAATAGATGATGATCTTTTAACAAATTGTCACTTATGAATTTTCTAAGTCAAATGCCCAAATTGGGTAAGATCCAAAGCAAGGACTAGGTAGAATTTTCATTTTTAGATTTGACTTTAAAAAACATGTGTAACTATGTGGATAGGATGAAAATTACTGACGCTGGTTCATTAACTATAAAAAAGTTAATTTCCAAAGACGCTGAGTACCCCCATGCTGACTATACTCATTCAAGCCATTATAAGTTTTTTTTTTTTAACAGAAATCCTCTGAAATTTTAACCATATGTTTTCAACCAGATCCTTATCAGACACAACTTTTTAAATATGGACACAGGCCCCATTGTCTACAGGCATGACCTACCAGACTTCTTGCCAGCTTTGGAAAAGTACAAAACCTGTATCTTCAAGAGTTAAATGCCCTTTTCTCTCTGAGTTGTCCCACAGCCCTTGTCCACAGTCACCCCTCATTGCATCCCTGTGCCCATCCCATGTTGTGTTCTTTGGGAGCCACATGTAGGTTTTGGCTTTGCCTGCGTGTCTGGCAGGGCCTGCTTTGTTTGGCAGAATCTGAGTGTACAATGGATGGAGAACCTTAAGATTAGATACAATTGCTAGGGCCTCTCAGAGACAAAATACATTCAGTGGCTAAGACGATACCCATTTTGATGCTTTAGTTAAGAATATGGCTAGGTAGCCTTGGGCAAGCTAGCAGAAAACCTGGAAGAGATCCCACAGGAGAATATGAGGACTCACCCATGGGTCACAGAAAGAAGCTTTTCCTAATGTCTTCTCTCCTGCCCACACGCCTCCTATTCTTCACTGGGCTCAGTTTAAGTGTCACAGATTGTGTTAACTTAAATAAAAAAATAAATAAATTGTATTTTGGTCTAGCAAAGAATATCTGCAAAAATAGGTTCCCAAAATCTTTACCCAAAAGGTGCTTAAATACAGAAGAACTTGAGGCTTTGTGGATTGCAGTCTTACCCCCAAAGTTAGGGCTGTAGAGGTTCTCCAGAAAGATCTAGAAATAGTCTTTCTTCACCACACTCTCCAAGCTCAGGCAATTTTCTCCCAGGGTTCAATATACATTGCAAAGCCTATTACATGGAATATTCCCAATCGTGTTATTAAAAATGGTTTTGATCTTGCATCATAGTTTACATAGACATGTTGTTAATACATTTTTCCAGAATCACAGAATAGGCTCATTGGATATCTCAGGCTGGGAAGTACCTCACGAATTCTTTAGTCCAACCTCCTGCTCAGAGCAGGGACACTCCAGGGCTCAGTCCAGGTTGCTCAGAGCTTTATCCAGTTGGGTCTTCAACACCTGCAAGGATGGAGACTGCACGTTCTCTCTTGGCAGCCTCTTCCATTGCCTGTCTGTCTTCATGGGCAAAAAGTTTTCCCTTATATGCAGTCTGAACCTCTCATTTCAAGTTATGGCCACTGTCCCTTGTTCTCTTACAATGCTGTGTGGTGAAGAACCTAACTCTTGCTAACCTCCACATAGGTGCTGGGGGCTGCACTTGGGTCCCTCATGAAGCTGCCTCTTCTCCAGGCTGACCAAACGCAGTCCTTCAGCTTCTCACAGGGCAAGTGCCCAGCCCCCAGCCAGCTTGGGGCTCTGCTGGGCTCACAGAGTCTGCCAACCTTTTGTGCAGTGGTGTGACCAAACTGGATGCAGTATCTAGTGCTGAGAAATGAGAAGTAACTCCTTTCCTTGGCCCAAAGGCTGTGTTTCTGGCAATACAGCCCAGGAGGCCCACCAGACCCTGAGGCCTGTCACTTCAGGGCTGTTCTCCAGCCAGTCCCCCCTGGCACTGCTGCATGGGTCTCCCCTGGGACAGTGCTGGGCACCTACCCTCACTGAATCTCATGATCTTTCTTTAGTTCTTGCAGTTCCCCAGCTTGTCCTTTTGGCCTTTTCTGGAGGATGGGCACAACATTCGTCTTTCTCTAGTTGTTAGGGACCTCCAAGTCTGTAGGACCTTACAAAGACCGTAGTTAATAGAGTCATGTTTTATACATGAAGATGCAATTAAAGACAGTTTGTTCCTATTTGCTATAGGAAAAAAAAAAAAAAAAAAAAAAAGAAAAAGAAAAAAGAAAAGTTTTAACAACGTTGGAGAGATGTCACTTTGTTCAGAGACTTCAAGAGAAATGGGTGAATTTGTGTCTCCCTGGAAGCCTATGGCAAAGCTCCCGTTGTGTGCAGAGGGAAATGTAATGGCATTTGTAGTTCAGGTAGGGCTGGAGGTTTTGTGGCTCTGAAGTGTCTCAGCAAAATGAAGCTATATTTGTCAAAGTAATTAAAAATTACTTTTTTTTTTTTTTTTTTTTTGTTGAAATGTCCCTGTGTCTTCTCTAAGCACAAGTCAAAGCCCCTTGACATTAATGGAAAGGCTATAATTTTTTAGTGCGCATTAGATCAGATATTTAATATGCAAATTTATGTAATTAATTAACTGTGCCAATTGAGGGAAAAATCAATAATCTGCAGGGAACTTCTAGTTGCTATTCGAAGCTAGTGGGCTAGTACTGCTGTAACTGTGCTTTTTTACCTCTCTGCTATTTTGCATTAATTTAACTGCAAGAATGGATGAAATATTCAGGAGAGATTAACTTTAAATTGATGCAACTGGTCATTTTTCCTAATTAATGTTAACAAACTACGCAGATTTTACTGCTACAAGAACTCCTGGGCTAAGCATATTTGTTTTACTTTGCTTAAATCTGAGTTATTTTATCTGAAATTGTCTTCCTACCTGACAGTCAAAGAAATTGTGTGTTCCTGTAGGGATTAAGTCAGGAAGCAGTTTTTAACAACAACAAATTGAAACGTTTACACAAGGAAGTGTTGCTTTTATAAGTGATGGGAAACTTCAAATTTGATTACAAGCAACCTTTGGCTTCCTATCTGTTCAACAATAGGCCATGTTGTTAAGGGCAATTTCCATGCACAGCATGTGGGTCCCATTTTTTCATCCTTAGACATGGTTGTTTACTGTTCAGAACTGTTTATGCATTTTAATCAGGCTTATTCAGCAGCCCTTAATAAATCACTACTAACTGAATGTACCAAAACAAGAACTATTACACAGGATTTGTTCTCCCTATGCAGCATTTGCTGCCCTCAGGTTCCACTGGATATAAAAATAAAGCGTAAATGGGTAATTGAGTCAAAAGAATAAGTATTAGACATATGATTTTAGTGCCTTTTGCTGAGCCGTTGCCTGCAGCAACTTCCGTTAGCTACAGGAGCCTGCCTTTAAATTCAGCCCAGGCCAGAATGACTTAACAATTGGAACCTGCCTTCAGCTCATGGCACTGAAAGTCTTTTTGATGGGATGAAGCTGACAGCCCAGTTCCTGCCTGGCAGAGGTTCACATGAGACAAGACTGAATTCATATATATAAGTGCTTGAACATTCAGGTATCTGAGGCTCTGGAAACAACGGAGGAGAGGAGCACTGTTGGTGAGAAGTTGGTATACACAAGTAAATACGTCTTTGCTGTTATTCCTACGAGTAACAACCAAAATCATTTTTTTTTTTCCCGTATAGTCTGGTGAATAAAAAAAATCCGGAGGAATTTTATGGTTTTCTGTGAAAGCTCTACTTCATTAAAAAAACTCCAGAAATAAAGCTACTTAATTTTAAATAAAGGAGTATTTAGTCCTGAAAGATTTTTCCAATCCTACTTTTACTGATTTTTACTGGATTACTCTTCATGTGAAAAGCAGGAGAATTTTGTAGATCCATAGATGATGTGCAGGAAAGATGAGATATATATGGCATGGTGCCCTATGTATATCATAGAGTTATGTCTGGGAAAAATAAAGTAAAACACAACAACAAAAAGAGTTCGTAACACATAAAGCAGCCTTTCCTGGAAACCACTACTGAAATGCAAAATATCTTTCTGGAAATTATTTAGCAAGATCCTTGTCTCACCCTGTCAGTTTGCCCCACGGAAGAAAAGGGGAGAAAATAGGTATATTGGAGCCATATTATCTTTGCCTGCAGAAATCCTGTTTTCTTTTGGGTCAGTGTGCTTGCTCAGGCTGCCTGGTCTCTACATCGCTCGCAGCAATAAAAGCTTTGTGCAGGCGTCAGCTGCTCTGCAAGACTCCCCACTTACTCTCCTGCTGGACCATAACCCACGCATGCAGCTTCGCAGTCCTTTTCTTCTCTTCCCACCCCCTAAATTGTTTGCGAAGCATTTATGCTTGTTTCCCAAGAAGCAGGATATTTGGGGGATTGCTTCAATCTGCTATTGTTTACCTGGATAATGAAAGGTTCCTTTGTGAAGAGAAAAATTGTCCCAACGCAGCAAAATGCTCGTAGCTAAATAGTAAGATTTCCTTCAGAAATTATAAGGCCCAGTTCTCCAAAAGCCCAACGAATATGAACAGTCATCTTGACTTTAGTGGTGCTCAGCTACCATGATCAGTGTGGCACGCAACCTTTCAGCTAGCTGGGTCAGGTAGGCTCGAACCTTTCAAGAATCCGGTGCTGAAATACTGCTATTTTCTTCAGTGACACCTTGGTTAGACTTACACAAAAGATGGTCCCTGAATTGTGCCGGCAAACTGCTCAATTACTAATATCAAACTGGCAATTGCACCATTCTTCTTTTGAAAATGGATTGCAGTCATTCCGCTTGCAGAAAGAGAAAAGATGGATAAATGAATAGCTACATTCAACAACGAATGCTATTGTATTTAATTGTTTATTACTAAGCAAAATGCGGGCAAACCTCTGTTTCTTGTACACCATTTGCAAAGCGTGTCCAGCTCAGAGCATATTGTTCTCTTGGCTCTTTGCTCTGAGTTTAGGTATCTTTTCTCTTTTCTTATGCTGGTAACAAGCTTGCTTCAAACACTGAAAAAAATAATAAGATAAATCTCCTTAATGTTATGATGGTGAGTGGTAAAGAAAAACTGCCACAGGGAACCAGTCCAGTTATGCAACAGTACCTGAGTGAGCCATTTGCTTGACTAATGGACCACATAATTGTATTGTAAATGTCGGGTTGAGACCCGGCTGTCTGTCAAGATTTTATGTCTTTCACAACTGCAGAAGCTATTTGTGTTTTTCTTCACCTTGAAATTTCATTATGCTACCTAACACTTCAGCTAGGAAGTGCCAGAGTCATCCACACCAGCCATTTGGGACCTAACCAAATTGTGAACCTTCACCTCAGAGGTTAAAACACCTCTGAGTGCACTAACCAATGTCCATGTGCTCCCCTTCACTATGATACAAACCTAAAAAAAATATATATAATGTCAATGAAATTAAGTGGGTAAATGTTACACATTAATTCTCTGCCACTTTGGGGATAATAATTATTTCTAAGGTTTAAGCAACAAAGTTAAAAACAAAACAAAACAAAACAAACAAACAAAAAAATCCAACACAAAACCAAACACCAAAACACTGCATTTGTTCTTTTCAAAGTAAGAATGAAGAGGATGCAGACCTCTTATGCTATCTTACATTATCAGAAACATCCTAATATGATCATATTTGACGTCTCTTTTAATGGCATTATCTGTCTGCATCTCGTTGTAGAGCCCTTTTAGGCACAGTAGAGAATCAAGTACATCAATTAAAACACAGGAAGAGAAGCCTGTCCATCTGTCCCAGTTACTTTGAAACATTCACCTGTGCTGAAGCAGTGGAGCAGCACACTGTATCTTTCTCTGACCTGAAGATGTTCAGGCTTTGGAAGCTGGAGCTGCCACAGTAAAGCAAGAAACTGGGGGAACACTGGCCATGGAGAGAATGGGCAGAGGAAGCCTCCTGGCAAGAGCTAAATAAAATGGTGACTTTCTTACCCTCTTTAAACTACTTAAACCCATACATTTTTAGAAGGGCATTTAAAAATTTTGTCTTTTGCTAACAATACAGCCTGAAACTATGATCTGTGAGAGGATGGCATTGGTCAGACAACAGAGATAGCTGGCACTTTTGAGCACTGTGTGGATTTCAGCTGGTTAAGCCAATACTGAAAAACATTCCCTAAAACAATTATGCAAGTCTCTAACAGCACCACTTTCCCAAGATGACAAAGGTGCACAATAGAAGCTGTGTGAAATACTCAAGACATTCAGAAAACACCTTCCTCTGCTTTTCATATCATCAGATTTGTGAGGCATCAACACTGCTGTAAATCATACCAAGGTATAGAAGATGATGCTGGACAGACTATTGGATAAGCTCTGTATTTCACATCAGCAGAGTTGTAAATATGATTTATTCTTAGCAACATAAGTCATCTGCCAAAAACCCACTGTATGTTTTATATACTGTCTCCTGAATCCTTTGTATCAGACTGGGAGCAGGAGTGACTGCTAATGACTAATTAAACATTAATTACAATTTCTGTTGTATAAGCTCTCTTTCACATCCTCCGCTTTACTCCTGTTATGTCACAGAGGGAAAAAATAAATAAATATCCAAACCATGAAAATGAAATTTCCAAGTAAAATCCTTTAGGACTGAAGTTTTCCAAGTGTGGTTTCTGCAAAGAGAAGCAAGGCTTTAAAAAGTTTCAGCCACATCCACGGAGCTAGCTCTTAGCATGTGTTAAAATCATGCATGGAAGTCCGGGTGCATGCTGCAGGACGAATTTGTGCACATCTGCAACATAACTTGACAGCAATCAGTTCCTTTTCACACTTCAGCATTTCACTTCTGTGTATTTTTTTGCAGCTTGCTGAGATCTAATGCCAAGGCAGATTTGACGGAAATGACTTCAGTCATTTGAAACTGAGCTCTTGAAGCTTTTTATGGAACTGGATTGCAAGAATGCTAATTCCATCTGTGTTTGCTAAGGACGATGGTGATTCCTAAACACAGCAGAGTTTCCTGGTGAACAGTTAAGTTCAGCTGGGAGTACTGTGAAATGCTTTAGCTAAATCTAGGCTTCTCAAAAGCCTGACTAACCTGGCAAAGTTTATATTGCTTTCAGGATGTCGGGACTTTAAAAAAACAACAACAAAAAATCAACAAAGAACAGCAGGAGGTAGGAAGAGAAGTAAGTGTCAAGGAGAACTGCTTTCTTGGAAATGAAAACGGGCAACGCAGGGTGCCCCGAATCTTCTCATGTTGTGGGCTGGGTGCCAGTTTTGCTCCTCCCTCAAAAGGCAGCCGTCTCTTGAGAGCTTTGGGAGGCTTGCAAGTGGCTTGTGTGGGCAGCTAAAGCGGAAGCCTGTATCAAACACAAGCCCACCCAGGCTCTCTTCTAGGCTGCCCCTCATTGTTGCACTCAGAGCCAGACAGCAGCATGGTTTTTCTACTGTTTTCTGTCTCCCAGTGCAAATATTCTAAGACAGATGGAAAAAATAGTGACCTGTGACAGGACCAGAGCGTGCAAATACAATTTTCCTCTCCCTCCAGACCCTGCCCTTTTCTGGGAAGAGATGCCAAAGGTTACCCTGGGCTGCATGTGGGAAAGCTCACCATAAAGCAGTGCAGGTAACACTCATCCAGCGAAAGTCTGCACAGTGCAAGTCACTGCAAAATTTTTTGGTCTAAGATGTGCTTAAGAAGTCAGCTTATACCAGGTTAATGCTTCACATCATGCACATGCTATACTTTGTGCTTGAATTTCATCCTAAATTTGATGAATTTAGGATGAGAAACAAAGAGCAACAGGTGTAAGCCAGAACAGTTTAGTTTGGTTAGAAATAAACTTAGGGTCAAAACTTAAATCCCTCCTGCACAGCAGGACCTTTGCCCCTAGTTTGCTGAGTACCTGCACTACATCTCCCACTGCTGTTCTCAGCACTGTGGTTTCTCAGGGCTGGAGCTACCCAGAGCGATTTGCACCCAGGTTGGCATAACATGATAGTGAGTGGCTTTCCTAGGCCAGGACATCCAGCCTCACCATGTACCATTACTACTAAAATGTCAAGGGAGTGATTTTTGAGTATGGAGGGGAAATTCAGAGCATGAACTGGCTAAAAGCCTGTTGCAGCTCTGCATTGATGGCACTGCCTAGCCTGTGCATGGGAAGTTTGGTATTATTTTGCAGAATGCAAATAACAAAGTTTTAATTATATTTTGTTGGCTAACGTTGTATTAAAGAGTGCCTAACAGCACAACCTTTGCACAGTTGTCTACCATGCTCAGGTTAGACAAAACAATACAAGACACCTATTTCCAAGGGTATGGAAAACGCATCTCACTTAGAATAACTATGTAATTAGAAGCACATTTTGTTATTTAGAAGCACATGATGTTATTCAAAGCACAGCATGATGCCGAAGCCCAGGGCATTTAGTGAGAATTTGAGGATCAGTCCCAAGAAGCAAGTGTCATGCACTATCCTTCTGGCTTGAATATGCCACACCAAAGCTTAGGAGCAGGAAAGTAGAGAGGGTATGGCATTATTTTTGCTGGAAAAGCAAAGTTGGAAATCATCAATAACTGATTTAAAGTAGATGTCTCTAAAGTGTCATACACAGAATCCAGTAAAATTATGACTGTGTAGAGTTGCCTTTAGCACGGCAAAGCAAAGAGAGCATTAGAAAAGACCTGTATGAAATGACCTCATCTCTGTCTCCTGCAAGCACGCGTCTGTTTCTGTACCAAGATCCCCGTTCTTGGCTGTATGGCATAAAATGGCAGCCACACAGTACCTCAGGCTGCCCAAGAGGAACGTTGTTCGTAAGTGCGGAGGCAGACGGCTCACACCATGTGAGGTCTTCATGCCTAGAAGCAGCAGGTGTGCTAGAGCTTCTGTGTATCTGAACTGAATCGAATGTAAAGAGCATTTCAATGACTTATTTCACTTCTTAAATCAGTTTTCGATATTTTAACTATGCTGACTGGAGATGCCTCATAGTCAGAAGCAGCACAGTGTGAAATTACCCTAGTCTAGCTAGGACTTTTTCCCTTTTTGTATGTTTCTTTTGAATTACAAGCCTTTTCAGCTGCTGCTGTCACAGGGTCCTGGAAAGTACATCTTCTGAGCTACCTATGCTACTGGTTTCCAACACAGTCTATGCAGTAAAATAAAAAGATCATCCCCATGATCCTTTGAGTACCTTGGAGTAACTTACTGGCATGTGGACCTACACCTTGGCAGCTTAAGCCTTCAGCAGCTGTCTCAGCCAAGAAGGTTTTTCTTGTTAAAAATGGCTTGCAGGAAAATTAAATGTATGTAAATCTTGCAAATATTGTAGATGTTGATTGAATCTGGTAAAGCGTAAAATAAGTAAATGAATAAAGAATTGTTTCTCGTTTGGATTTTGTAGTTGACTGCTGCAGCTTATTGACTAGCCATATATTTGGCAGTTTTAGAAGTAAAAAAGTAAGACAAATGTGAACAAGCTAGTAAGAAACTACTGGAAATTTTCAAAAGAAGCATGTGACAGCTAATATATATGCATCCAGTTAAGCAATGGGAAGGTTTATAAGAAAAGAATGAGCTAAAGGCAGGACTCAATTTAACACGGCTTGCTACTGGGAAGGAGCTGCAAGGAAAAAATCCCCCAGTCCAAGGATGGAAATGCCATTTGAGAAGGGGCACAGCTGATGTAGAAAAGGAATCATGGGGGAGACTTTGATTTGGTTGCACAGATTTTATACTTGATATGTTAAATAAACTGTCTGTCTTGGCAGCAAGACTGTACCCTGGGCTGCCAGTTGGGAAGCCTAAAAGTGCAGGGCATTTAGTGTATGTTCATATACCCTTCTTTAAGCTCTGCAACCTAAGAAGTATATCGTAATGTTTTCCAAACACCCAAAAGCAAGTGAGGCTACCCAGTTAAGGCAAACTTCTTTTCTCCTTAAATCTGGATAAGACAAAAGTAAATTAATAGATTGGCAAAATTCAAGTAGTCTAAATAGCTTCCAAGTTTGCAGAACTGAATGAAAAGAAGTGGGAATACCATCTCTACTTGCTGTATGTATCCAGGTAACACAGATGCAATGACTTTCCAGCCCTCTGGCTCAGGCTCACTTTGTCACACATTTCCAGGCTGCATTCACTAGGGAAAATGATCTGGGTTTAGGGATGTCACTTGTTTTTGCACTCAAATTGTTTTGTTCTCCAGATCTGAATGAGGAATCTCTATTTTCTTGGACTGTTTTCTCCAGCTTTGGACAGGTAACAGGTCTTGGGCCTGACTTTACCTGGTTATCACATGCCCAGAGGATAAACAGAATTTCCTAACTGCTGTTCAGCAAAGCTACAGAACTCTGTCCCAGGGACAAAGTGCTTAGGGGCTGCCCTGGTATAATGAGTTCATTTGGCCAGTTGTACACTACCATCCTTACTCAAGCTCTCTCAACTGGTTTTAGCCCTCCCCTGGGAATCTCTTGAAAAACAATCTTTTCTTACTGTCTTGTTTAAAACCTATGTGAGTTCCCTGATCCCATTCACAGCCATGACTGCAGAGCCAGAATACGAGTGAGAGGTCACTGATAGATGAAGATGGGAGAGACAGAAACTTTTAAACTCACTGCAATGGGTTGTGTGTGATGTGTTGAACCCTGGAACTACAGGCAAAACCTGACATGAATTGTTAACCCGCTGTGTGGCAATTTGTCACTCCCTTCCACAAAGCATAGCAGTTGCCAAAATGCTACATATGTTGGGCTTCTATTTCACAGAAACGTGCGACTTGCTAATCATACTTTACTGAACTACACAGCTGAAATTAACACAACAGCACAATAGTAGCCACTTTGGCATGAGAAAGGGCTTTGGAGGAAACCAAACCCCAAGGCTGTCTTCAACAACCATCTTTGGCTTGGTGAATACCTTTTATTCGTGCAGCACAGCTGGGTGGACTAACTTCATTTTCCCGAGTATTGAATTATGGTTTTCAGTGTCTCAGGCCCTTGGGAACTCTGTGAGAATTTAGTCAGTGAAAGGAAAGACAGAAGAAATCCTCAAGTGTGAATAAATTTATGAGGGGTAAATTAGAGAGGCAGCTACTTGCAATGCTCAGAAGCAGGTGCTCTCCTGGGAGAGTTTGCTTCTTTCCCTTAGAAACACAGTAAATATAGAGTTCTGCATCTTCATATTACAATGATACATAGTAGCTTCTGGTACACTCTTGGCTCCACTGGGCTACATTCTTTTCTATGGCAAGAGACAACCCCAGTCACAAAATGCAGACAGGTAAAATACTTGTGTTAATATCTTGAGTTTACAAAGATGAAGATCTTCAGATGATCTGCACATACAACTGCTTATACATTGGGAAATCCCTTGAGCTGAGAACATTTACAGAATGGGAGTACACAAGGGGGAAACTATTGGCAATGTTCATTTTTTTCTTATTCTTCCTCACGCTTACAGCCACTGCTGAAGACAGAAGTTTGGACTACGAGAGTCCCCATTGTGAAGCAACCTTACCTTCTTTGGTTCCTGTGCACCACAGATGCACACCACCGTGGTGCCAGTGGAGAAAGTGCCCAAACTCTGGCAGGACCAAGCTCCCCAAGGATGCAAAGGAAAACTTGGGCTGAGTGATTAACTCACATCTCCCAAGATATTACCTAATACCAAAGAAGTTGAACCATTCATCCAACCTGCTGTCTCAAGACATGGGTGATTCCACTTCTCCAGCTGTTTGTAGCTATAACTAACTTGCTACAATGTCCAAGGCCACAGCTGGGGATTATCCCTACGGTAAAAAGGGACACACCTGCTCCAGAGGATTTTGCAGGGAATACTCCTGAGACTGGTCAGCACCTGCTTGAAAGAAAAGGATTTCTCTGCGGAACAAGGAGACACTTCCAGGTGCTTGGGAAGAGCATCCAGTTTTAGCTTTCTGGGTATTTTAACAGGAAAATGATGCATTTCTGCTGTGTTATGTGGTTTTTAAGAAAATAAATAAAAAGAATATACACGAGTAGAAACATAGCCACCGCTGCCAAGGAATGTTTATGCCTACAGAAAGCATCGCCCCACATCTTCTCGAAAACATGATTAACAGCACCACACTGATCTTAATCAGATTTATTGAGACAAACGTTAAAAATCCAGTGGGGGCTGGGAGGGGGAAAGGAGGGGGGGGGGGTTAAAAAAAAAAAAAAAAAAGGCAAGTAAAAATACCCAGAGGGAGTGAGCTAATGACTATCTTCCTATTACCTCATGAGATCATTAGGTCGGCGTGACCTCGCCGGTCAGCACCGCGGCCACCTTCCCCCGCCGGAGGCCGGGGCCCCGCTCCCCTTCCCTCCCCTCCCCTCAGCGCAGGTGTAGCCCGCCCGGCCCTGAGGCGCGGGCCCGCCGCCATGTCGGGGCACCCTGAGGGGCGCCCCCGGGCTCCCGACATGGCGGCGGGCGGGTAGCAGGGGGCAGCCAGCGCTCCGCTCCCCGCCCAGCCCCCGTCCCCGGGGGGCTGCGGGGCGAGGCGGCATTGTTGGCCGCGTCCATCACTCACTCCCCAGCCCGGCTGACATAATGAATGCGCTTGGACACACCTTCCAGCCCGGCGGAGAGGCGCGGCGTGCCTCCAGCCGGCGCTCCGCTCCCCTCAGCCCGCAGCCCCGTCCCGGCCCGGTGAGGGGCCGCGGCGGCCGGGCTGGGCTGGGCTGGGGCGGGCAGCCCTCGCTATGCTGCCCAGCGCCCTGTACTGGGACCTGGTGGGCTCCTCGGCTCTCCTCAACCTGCCGGCGGCGCCGGGCTTCGGCAACCTGGGCAAAAGTTTCCTCATCGAGAACTTGCTGCGGGCCGGGGCGCCGCAGAGCCCTGCCCAGCTCCGTCCCCTCCCCGCCAGCCCCGTCCCCCTCAAGCTGTGCCCCGCGGCGGAACAAATCAGCCCCTCGGGGGGTCCCTTCCCGACACGGTGGGCTTTTCAAGTGCTTAACCCCTCGGCGGCAGACGGCGGCCGCCTGCCAGCGCGGGCTCCGGCGGCGGACAGAGGCGGCGTCTTCCCGCCGGCGGCCACAGGTGAGCGCCGGCCCCTGCCCGCGGGGCCCCGGGGAGCTGCGGGGAGAGCCCCGGGGGCGGCTCCGCGGCCGAAAACCTCTCGGGGGGGAGCGGGGAGCGCTGCCCGCAGCCCGGCGGCGGCTCTCGCCTCGCCACGGGGCTGCCTCCGCCGACGGCGGCTTTAAACTTGGCGGGCCCGCGCACCTGCGGGCGTAGTAAGCGAGGCAGGGCGCTGGGCTGCTGAGGAGCGCTTTGAATCGCTGCTCATCGCGGTTCTTGCAGGTCTGGTGCCTGCCTGGGGGGCTGAGGCGATTCGGGAGCCCGCCCGCGAGCAGACGCGGTCTGAGAGGCTGCAGGGGCAGCGGAGCCGAGCGCTCCTCAGCGCGCCCCTCGGCCCCGGCTCGGGGGGAGCAGGGGAGGGGGCGCGAGGTTTTCCTCGGAAATTGGAAATTAAATCAAGAGAAGCAGGCAATTTTCTATAAGTTTTGACAAAACCAGAAGGGGCAGTATGCACTCTGCCCCCCGAAAATTACCAACCCCCCCCAAACCCCAACCAATCAACCCCCCTCCCCAAACTAAAAAAAAATCTCAAAAAAATGCCTTTACAGCTACGTAAACGACCTGTAATTAGCGATTCGACTCGGTGTAAAAATGAAAGACAGTGCTTTTTATGAGGTGTCGGACCCACATGCAGGATTTGCCACTCCTGCCGGTTTCGCCCATTCTCTGTCAGCCCGCTCTGCCCACGGCTTGGCGCCTGGGGACCGCGCTCCGCCACCGGGCAGGCCTCCTGTCAGCCCAGCTAGTCGCTTCGAAACATTTTTTACAAAACTATTTTATCTCTTAGCGTCCTACATATGTTTAGTTTGAATAAAAACAGTGTTTTGAAGCATTTTTAGGAATGAGCGTTTCTGTCAGTCACAGAACTATCTGAAGTTGAATTAAAAGTTAATTCATAAAATTCAGCAGTAGACTCACCATGCGTATTTTGCCTTTCTGTTGTCATATATCAGCCTTCTGTAGTGTTTTCAGAATTTTCCTATATGACCATTCAGTTTTAAAGGTTCTTAAAATGAAAATAAGGCAAACAGAAGCACAGTTATTGAGCTAAGGCTTTAAGATGTGAAACCAAAAGGCTCGTTTTAGAACCACAATTATTATTTTTTTTCCAAGTGTAATTTTGCTTTAATTAAATCCTACAAACTGTTCTGCAAAATCCCAAGCATTTTTTGGGGTATTTGTCATAATGTATTTTAAGGTAAGGCAGGAGAGACTCAAATCAACGTACGTTAACATTTCTAAGTGTTCCAGATCTCACTGATGTAAGTGTATCTTAAGCACTTCAGTTATTTAAGTACATGATTATATTAGCCAAGTGTAGACCAGGTCAGGATCCAGGATAAATGTAATCTTTCTGGAATTAGGTGCATATATCTATTTTTTTTTTTTTAAGTTCTAGAGAAAATGCTGCTTTTCTATGCACAAAGCACGCATAAAAAGGGATACAGCAGATTTCCCAGTACTCATCACTACAGGTAAACTTTTTCCAAATATTACAGGAGTGACTGAGTGCAGAGTTTTTCAAGCGTTTGCTTTCAGAATTACTTTTCTTTCATCAGCCTATAGTGGTACCCATGAATTTAGCAAAGCATTGCAAGGTCAGGTCTTCCTAGCTATCTGGGTGGGGTCTGATCCTACATTTCTTGTGATCCCACAACTCCCAGAGAGTTCAGAGGGAACTCTGGGCTCAAGCACCAGGCCCTAACATTTGGGCAGTGAGAAATCCTAGGTTTCCTCATGCATTATGCACTCAGAAAAAGTCTCGTGCTGATGCAGAAGACGCACAACAAATATGTATATATAGCAGGAATATATAGATGCTGATCTGACTTACGTGTCTTAAAGTGATGAGTGCTCTTAGGATTCTGAACTCTTACGAGTTAGATCAGAACTATTCTGCTGAGCCAGATTTTGTGCTTTCTAAGGAGTCTCTTTAGCATAGGCATACTCTAGGGGAACTGTTCACATGCTGGACGCTGGCATTTCTGAGTAAGGCATGGTCAGGCTGCAGTTCCTGATTACGCTATGATAGGGCAAATGACTTCGTCAGATTAGGTGTTTTAAGTAAGGAATTTGTACCAGGCAAAGTTTTCAAACTGATGGATTTTTGTGAATATGCACTGATATTTGTAGGTTTTTCAGAGGAATAAATGCATCCCTGTTTAGACTCCCTAAACTATGTGATTTTTTGGAAAATCATGGTCTGAGTCTTTAGTAAGACTTCGGAACATAGTAAAGTAAATGTGTTTTTAATCTTTCTGAACTAGTAAGTCTTTACATATTGTGTAGGGACTAAAAATGCTCCAGCAAACTAGCTGTGCATAATACAAAGTTTTTAAAATAAAAAAAAATATCTGCAGAAAAGAAAACTGAAAAGCATCACAATTAGCAGGATAAGTAATCTGTATTGCTCAGGTATTCCAAAATTCTGGTGAGGCCACAAAAGTCTTCAGAAAGCAAAGCATATGAAATCACAACAGGGACCGAACTGAATAAACGGAGCCGTTTCACAGTTCCAAAACCAACATGTACCCACAGCACTTATCAAGGAAAGACATGAACAAAGCACTCCATTTTCAAATGCCTTTCAACACTCTGTAAAAATGCTAAAGAATGAAAAATTGGTATTTTTTCTGTCAGCTGGAAAACTCTAGTCCATGTCTGAAGCAGAGACAGGCTGGGGTGGGACTCGATCTGTGATGTCTGGTCATGCCAGCCTTTCCCGTCGTAACTCTTTAGCCCCAGAGTTTTATCAGCAATTTTCCATACATATTTACAGGTTTAAACTGTTTTAGTTTTATCATCCAAGTGTTTATCTGGTTATGTATTTGGAGTACTCCTCCAAAACTATCCTAAAGGAAAAACTGAACAAATACACACAAAGTATTACACCATAGGATACATCTTCTAATGAGTGAAGGAAATCTTGAAAAGAAATATCTTTATGTTCTCTGTCAATATTAAAATCACTTTCCAGCATTGTAATGATATTTACAGGTGAAATGTAATCAAATTATAGGTTTTTAAAATTTATGTTTTTTTGACTTAGAAGTACAACCACATGAACAAGCATCCAGAATTTAGAAATCAAAAGCAGAAGGAAGTGTTGTTAGATGTAAAACTCGCATGTGTTCTGCAATGGTGTGTTGGCTTATGCCACGTTCAAATTCCTGCAGGCTTTCTTGCACCTTGCTCTGAAGCCCCAGTGTTGGTGATGGAAGGCTGAACTGGGCCCACCAGCTTTAGCAGATATGTTAAGCACTCTGTTTCTATCCAGCTGAACTGAATTTCTCCTAACCCGTGTGCTGTGGGCTTGCTTCTTCCCTTTCAGGATCTTTTTCCTTGATAAAATAGAGGTGAAATTGTGTTTCTGCTTTGAGCTTCTGTCTTGTCCCTCTGCTTTGTGCTTCTGCCTTCTGCACTGCGGACTTGCAGCCATGGCTATATAAACCAAACCAGAATCTGGTTCTGCTTTTTAAGCTCTGGACACCTGGAGCGTGTTCTTCCTGGGAAGAAACATTTAAAAATTGCACTGTTGTAAAGCAACACTTCCCAGTGCAATGTGTTACAGCTATGCAGTTTATACTTACTCTGACAGTGAAAGGGTGAGGGAAGCCTAAAATAAAGCTTCTGAGCAAACTAACGGACTCTAGGTAGGGAAGAGGTCCTCAATTTCTGCTTGCTGATCTCAGATTTGGTCCTTCTCCTTGTACTCCAATGCTGTCATCACCATCTGAATAAATTAAAAGACTTGACAGTTTTCTCCAGCATTTTCTGACATAGGAAAATTACCTGGAGGACGGTGAGATGCGGCCTGCCGTAGCACAGACTTCAAAGAGGTCCATTCCACATCTTCCCTCATGACTCAGTTTCCCCAAGTACTGGTTGGCACCAGGTCACAGTGACCTCAGTGGGAAGTACCCAGTTACCTTGCTACCTGAAATTATTTTCTGAAAATCTCTGCTCTTCTCAAGTAATTTGCCCTGGAGGGAAAATAACAGTAATTGCTTTATATCTTGAATATTCTTACTAGTATATACATGGCAAGAATCCATCTTTCTGCTTTACTGTTGGTGTTTTGATAGATTATCAGAGAAAAGAAACCGAAAAGCACAATGAAACAAATAAAACAAACATAGCAGTGAGATACTTCCATTGCAAAACTTGCTGAAAAATTCATCTTACAGGATTTTTTTCCTAAAGCGTCAGAATACAGAATAGAATATGGTATGTTACATATAACACAAAAGAAAGGAATTGGAGCAAATATAAACGTAAACTGGAGGTATAGTAATAAAGATCCATTCTACGATATGGATATGGCTTCTGTTTCTCTAACTTCTGAGTACTTTACATTTTAATGCATTTAGCATCGCAACGTGCTGGTGAGATAGGAGAGACCTCTGCTGCTTAGAGGAGGAGCTGGAGCAAAAGGAAACAGCTTGCCTAAGGTAAAACAGAAAACTGAGAGCATTGCAGGGAAGTGAAATCAAGTCTTCCTCTCCTGGCTGACTCTTTAGACCAGAGTCAATTTTCTCCCTCGGTGTGATGACAGTAATTGTTTCCTGCAATGCTTGTTTTAACCAACATACTTTACTTCCAGCTTTTAGTAGAATCTCTTGTGACAACCAGGGGATAATTAAATTACTGAAATTAAGTGATTTTTTCCTTTATGTTGGATGTCCCCAGTGAAAAAAATGCTTATTAATTACTGATGTAAAGCCCTCCAGCTGTCAGACTGTGTCCTTGAGCAGCACATAATGCTGTAACTTTCACTAAAAGTAAAGGCAGAACTCTGCTCCTTCTAAGTTTGCACTAGCTGCTGGAACTTGCCATCTTCACTTAGTCAGCAAGTTGTTGACTAACAGGTCTCAAGATTTCTTTTTTGTTGGGGTTCCTGTGGGGTGGAGAGATCTATTTGGCATGTTCTTTTATGTCCTGACTGCCAGGAGCATTGAGATTCCTTCATTGTTTTAACAATCAAGTCTCCAACAGGACTGGAGATTGGAGACAGAGAAGTTTCTGTATCAGAAATCATAAACTGATTTCCCCCAGTGTAGCATCTTTTCCTGCTTCCAGGCCAGCAGTGTCAGCACTGGGCAGTGCCATCTCCTCTGGTGGCACAGGGTGTGCTGCCTCTGAGAAAGGAAGAGGCTCCAGAATTTGGTCCTTAGTGAGGTTTAAGCACTGCCAAAAGATCTCAGAACAGCACTAGGAAGAGCAATGGTGGAGGTCTGTAGAAAAGCAATTTACTGAGGGGAAACTGTGAAATTAATCATGCCTACAGTTAGCAAACTTCTTTCTGGAAAATGCACTTTATGCTGCAGCATGAAGTCTTCTGAAATCTCATAGCATATTCTCCATGCTTATAGAAAGCAGATGGAAGTGATAAAGATTAATCTCATCAGGCAAGTTCTCTGCATGAGTGCAGATTTCAGGCTTCATTGTGCTATGCTATTTTGCATTC
Organism: Netta rufina; assembly: GCF_964035555.1. Taxonomy (NCBI): domain Eukaryota; kingdom Metazoa; phylum Chordata; class Aves; order Anseriformes; family Anatidae; genus Netta; species Netta rufina. Next base: position 174,719,146 of record NC_140123.1, read on the forward strand.
GTAAGTTTCCCATCATTTTGGAAGGCAAATTCCCAGCCTCCATTGCCCAGCAAAGGTCTTCGACAGAAAATCTTGCTTAATTCAGCTGTGCAAACCAATTCCTACTCTAATTTTTCTAAGTGATACTTTTGTGTCAGTCATAACCCAACAGAATTCAGAATGTAATCTTTATAAAGTAAAAGCAAGTTCAGGTACATAAAGCAATAGGAGGCTCTTTCAAATATCAGATCTGTAGACCCAAAACCTTGTAAAGTTAGGCACGTAAATATTTTCAGTAACCTAGTCTGTGTTTCACTGAGGTAAGTCATCATGTTGGAGAACAAGTGGCCTTTGCTTTATGCTGAAAAGCTCACAAAAATTTCCTGTGGGAGGCTGCCTTTTTCTGAAGTTATATAGCCCGTAATTCTGTTGAGGTATTTTGTATGTCTGCTGATGAGTTTATCTCATCCACGTGGATCTTGGACAATTTGGTGGCCTTTGCTAAAGTCCCTGCTTCTGGAATCTTGTGACTATATGAATATCTTGGATTTCAACTTGAAGAAATATTTCCTTGTACAAATGTAAAAGGACTAAAAAGCCTCATGTGTTAAAAAAAATGCAGAATTCACCACTTGTTATTTATTCATTCTATCAACATCTAGCCAATCTGGAGACTTTGGGCTGCTTGGACCTGGCAATAATGCAGCAAGTAAAGACTGGTTCAGGTAGGAATTTGTAGCTACTCAGTGCATACTGCTGGAAGAAATGGTGCATTTTGGCCAATGGTAAGATTTGGAAGAAGGGTTGCAACAGTAGTTTCTGAACTAAATCAAATAAAATAATTTTAGTGTCTTTATGGCTGAAAATTATCATTTTTCCTGCCTCTTTATGGCTATGCAGAGAATTTGTGTTCTTTTGACGTTACCCATGAAGGATAGGGAGAATGCCATCTTACTTCAGCTGCTTAAAAAAAATAGGTGTCTTGTCTAATCTAGTTGTCTGAATACCTTGTCTAATCCATAGTCAATACAGAGACACCTCCAGAGGATGACACAACTTACCTTCTTAGGCAGCTATTTTAAGGTGATGAGTCATTATATAGAGCTGATTATCTCTTCTCATTGACTATTCAGGAGTCTATTCAGGAGACAAGGAGCTTAGACAGCACGCCAAACTTTTTGACAGAGAAGTGACAGTAATGCCCTTAAAATATTTAACTGAGAGTGAGAAAAGATTTTTTTTTTACAAGAACTGTTAAGCAAAAAGTGCTGGGGACATGCTAGCACATGGGTGTCTTGAAGCAGAAGGACAGAGTAGGAGGCAAAGCTGGTAAACCCACAGCTTTCCAGGTCCCCATCCTTCTCAATAGGTACAAGGTGTGGTGGAGATGGAAGCAGCCTTTCTTGCTGACACAGGAGAGCCATGTAGTCTTTGGCAAGTGGTGTGGGGTTTGGATGCTGCTTTGGATTGTCGCAATGCTGAAGTGCACACCAGAGTGTGACCATGCATTGTCGCCAGCCTGAGGCACCCAAGTTTCCTCAGGCAGAGAAACAAACCAAGCATACACATACAGCAAGGCATGCCCTGATAAAAGGGCGTGCAGATGGTGCCTCTGAAAACCAACAGTGATTCATGTGATCTGAGCTAATCTTTGGTGGGCTCCAGCATCCACAACGTTGCTGTAGATGTAGATAATCATGCTGTTAGCATATTTGAAGCCCTTTTTGATGACATAGCTTTTCTGGAGTAACTACTCTGATAATTTTTGAAAGCCCAGTTGAGACCTGTTATAAAAATGCAAGCCTGCTTCTTGCATTGGCTGCTTGTACAGGATTTCAGAATATATTTTTGGAACTACAAAACAATTTCTGTGAAAGTTTGCTGTGGTTTTAAAACTGGTCTGTGTATGTCACTCTGGTGTGCCCTTTGGGCTGGACCAGAGCATTCATGCTGCTGTTTTACAAGAATGAATGCAAACAGATAGTGATGTTAGGAGTGCAGGAAAGCCAGCTCTGAGGGATGCTGTACCACAAGTTCTCGCAGTCAGTTTTGCCACGTCCTTGTGGCGGTGACCGCCTTTGGTGGGAGATGGCAGCAGTTGTTGCTTCCTTCTCTTGGCCAGGGGCTCCCCACCAGCTGGGAAATGCTTGGGGGTGCACAACTGCTGCTGAAGCACCATGCTGAACACAGCAACTGCAGGAGTCTGAGCCATGGTTCACCCCGAGGCCCATGGCTTGTGGTTCAGGAGCAGAAATGGTGCCGCGTGGCTCAGCTGGACCACCAGCCTGGCACAGCTGCTGCTGGAGTGGTTGCAGGGAGCTCCTCAAGACATGCAGCTTTCCTGCAGCTGTGCTGGAGCCTGCTTTAGTCATTGCCAAGAATGGGTGTATGTGGGAAATTGCAGTTGACTTGTACCCACTTCATCCAGGTTTCTCAGATGAAATGAGATAATTTTAATGATATTTTTTATTTTCCTGCCAGGGCTGGAGCCTGGGCATCAATGGGGAGAGCAGTTTGCGAGGGCTTAGCAATACCCGGAGAACGTAAGGGCTGTGTTCACACAGCTTGAACTCTGTCTTTATTCCTGTGCTTGCTGTTGCATGTTAGCTGGCTTTCTGCTTCTCTGAGTAACTCTTCGGAGGTGTTTCTGCTCTTGTCACAAGACTATACAACATTTTTATCAGTGAACTATAAAAAGCACACTACAACAAGCAATATGTGCAGTGAAGGAGACCTGTGTAGGTAATACCTGAGGTTTACTGTAGGTTTGCTTTTCCTCAATAACCATTTGTCATTTGCCTCCTGGCTACTGGCCTACGCTATTTCCCAAGTCATTTCACAATGGTAGGATTAGGAAAAGCAAACAATGTCTTTAATAATATGCTGTTTTAAAATTACATATCCATTTCAACTGGATTAGACTTGGGAACCTTCCTGTCAAAATGCTGGGTAGTTAGAAGGAAAACTTCCAAGCCCATTACTGGCACGGCTTTTGGATGGCAAGGTTTTTCAATTTAGAATATCTTCAGAGTGGGCAGTATGTTTTAAAATGTCACTGTCTGAACTAATCTCTGAGTTTTAGCACCGGATGATCTCGAGTTTCATTTGCATGTTTAGTATCATTTTATTGTCTGTTGGGAAAAGGCTTTGAATTCACACAGCTGAATGTAAATGAGCATTATTACCAAAATTTTGCATGCGGCAACAGTGTCAAAAGAACTTATCTTGTGTGAAAATAGAAAAAGAAATTACTGATTTCATTTTAGGTATTTCATCCCTTTTAATTTATGATCCAATAAATTTTCTTTTAAAGCATATAGTACAATTTTTGGAGTGCCAAAAGGCATTTATGCCATACTCTGATGTTTCATTTTCATGCATCTGTGAAGCTAAACCTGTAAAGTCTCACTCTTGTGAAATGCTTAGTTCTCTACAGTGTCTGTTTTTATGAAATGGGAATGCCAAGAAGAAGAATTAGGTATCTTAGGTATCTATAGTTATTAGGATTTAGCCCATGTTTAGTCCGCACGGCTTGAAGTGAAAGCTACTTTTTTGTCACTGTACACTTCATTCTGGTCAATAAATTCAGAACTAATATTCTGACGTATCCCCAGTTTTCAGCCTTGTGTTAACAGCAAACAGTGTTTGCTTTAGATTGCTCAAACAACAAATAGTGGTAGAGTGGCCATGATATATGTGACCAGAAGGTGGAAACATAGACAATACTTTCCCTATGTGCTAGGGTGAAGCATTAACATTTTTCTCTACACAGGGCTTCCACGGTGGAGTTGAGTATCCCTGTGTTGTGCAGTTTCTTTACTGATGCAACTCTGCCTAACTCCTACGCTTTGCTTTGAGTGCAGCTGCCTCGGTAGCCATGATCTGAAGATACGGGTTGATAGACCTGACCTAGAGTTCACTCGCTCATCAGTGTAGCTGGAGCATATTAAAGAAGTTTATAAACTAGACATGCACAATGGGTTGTATGGTTTAGAGAGACATAGTGCTATTGGTTATTCCGTAGGATCTAGAATAAATCTATCTTGAGAAACAGTTTCAGGAACCACTTGGTTCAGAGGTACCTTCATATAAGGTATCTGCATCTTATTACTTAAACAAATGTTCTCCCTTGGAGGGGTATGTGCCATGCAGGCAGAAAAAAAAACAGTTGAGTGAATTAAGCAAAATGGCCAAGAAGGATGATTTCCATTGACTTGAGCAGATCTTGGAGATCTCTCCTGTTTGCATCATTGTGCTGTGCTAGTGCACTAAATCATTGTCAACAACATTCATGGAAGTGTGTGGCTAGTTTGAGGTTTTCTTAAGCAAAATGTGTGTTTTAAGTTTTGACACTGATCCATTTCTTGGCCTTTGTGCTTATTTGTCAAGAAATTTAATGAATGGAGAAAACCTATCCTTTCCTATTTCTCAGATATTATATATATCTCAGATAAGGGTATTTATATAAATATCTTTATTTGCAGGAGTATGCTATCTATCTGAAGCAATAGCTTATTCAATTCTGATTTATCCAGATATCTCCTGGATGTATCTCACATCACGATGAGTACCATATTATCAAAAAAGAACATGGAACTGGAGAGAATTGAGAAACCATAAGAGGGAAAATCAGGGACAGGCCAACATGACAAAAATCATATTCCATGAATAAGATGCTCAATCTATGGTTAAGGGGAATAGGGCATTACAGCAGTCAAGGAATATTTGATACAAGTGTAAGGGAAGCAAAGAAATTGAGTTTGGTACTTTTTGTATGGTAAGTTTTATTTTTAGAAGTGAAATTTCAGAAAGAATTCTACCTTACTGTAAGGGAAGCTTGATAATGGCACAAAGAATGTGGCTGCCAAGAAAGGGAGGAAAAGCCTCCTTTGGGAGTTTCCAAAGTGTAGTAGATAAAACATTAGCAGCAGATAAAAAGTGTTTTGAAGAACAAGCTCTCGTGTTCAGGAGGATGGTGGGGATTATCTGGTAGGTCTTTTCCTTCTCCATCTCTGTGCTTCTTCAGTTACAGTCAAACCCTTTCCAATTTCCGTACTGCTCCAGCTGCATTGAAGCCTCATGGATACATAAGACAGATAAAATTTAGCTGCACTTTCTTGACTCCTTAATGTTCCTTAGAACACAGTGCCGTATTTGCTGGTCTTGTGTGAAAGAGAAGCTTTAGAATACTAATGTCTGGCATAAATCATTCCTTTTCATAAATGTTTTGCAAGCATGCACTCAAATATAGGCAATTAGTTCCTCTTGGAGTATATTTATATTTCATTACAATCAGCAAAGTGTTGATGATAAGCTGCAGTAATAAAACACCTGTAAATTTAAAGAAATTTTCACCTATCGTGTATGAATTCAGATAAAAAGAGGTGAATATTTTCAAAATATTCAGATTTAGGCTTCTACAGCAATATCTTATTGCTTTGGAAGGCAGCAGATCTGAACATCAGGAAACTTACTAAGATGCCCTAGTATGTATTCAGGAGCCTAATTTTGTGTCATCTTTCTTTTTAATTTCAGTTGGAAAAAAACTTTGAAAATTAACTCTGCTTATATACATTTATTTATGTTTCTTCCCGATTATTGATTTGTTGTAATTAATCTGATTAATTATGGAGACTTAGACAAACTGCAGTGCAGAGTGTAGAGCTGTTTATTTTCAGCCTAAACCAAGACAGGGAAGTGACAGATGCTGATCGCGTACAATTCTAGCAGGCATGATGTATCTATTTTCAAGAGAAAAAAAAATCCACGTTTCATAGTTGACTAATATGAGAGAAATGAAAAAATAATTAAGATTAATGAAAAAACCCATGAGCCTTATAGAAAAAAATGTAAGGAATTATTTGATAAGGAAGAATTTTTAAAGATTTATGATAACTTTAACATAGAGAGACTTCGGATTTATTGGTTCAAAAAATCTATAGAAATGTTACCAGATATTACCTAATTTTATGGGGTCATTTAGCCATTTTATTGTATTAAGCAGCGCCTCCTTCAGCAAGTGGTTTATTTAAATTTAGAGCACTTTCCCAGTAAGGTTGAATTCAACATCGGGATAGCAGAATCATGTTCTGTAGTCAGTGCCTGGATCGTGTCATTGCATTTTAAATATTTTATTCATAAAGGTTCCTCAGTTATGGAAGTCATTATTGCTTTGAGTACTAATAACAGCACTTGAGTACAAGCAGAACAGTCAGGATTCATTTTTAGATTTTTTTTTTTCAGGTATTATGCCAACTAGAGTTATTTGAAGTAACTTTCTTAAATATATCATACTAATTAATTTGACAATGCATTATTTAAACAACATGTTCAATCCTAATATTTAGAAAAAACCACATAATTATAGCAATTACAGAAGTAAATCTCACATCTTCAGTTTCATTCTTATAATAAATAAATTGCGTTTTCCATATTATATTTAAATGATACATATAAACTAGCCTTGTTAAAATTAAAGAGCAATTACTTGGCTTATCATTGTTTGCCTTAAAAATATCACCATCCCAAAAAGGAAAAAGAGCTTGTGGGGCAGGACTTTACACACTGACTTTTTGGAGGACTGTTGTTATGAATATCACCTAAGCTCAATGGATAATCAATTAGATCTATGCTTTCTCTGCAGCTCTTTCCAAACACTTTTTTCTCCGAGCCCCGCCATTCTACTCAGCATGCTGCGGTGGGTCCTGTCAGCACCCTGCATCCCCCACTGCTTTTCCAAGTAAGTTTTTATGCTTCATCAGTAATGCTTGAGTTATTCTGTAAACCAAAGCAGCAGGATTTAATGTGTTCTGGAAAACTAATTGGTGATGCAATGGCAGCAGCTAATTCCTTAGTAAAATCACAGCAATCCTATTCAGAAGGTTTCCAAAGATTTATCAAACTTAAGTACACTCAATTGTGAGAGATTTCTAATGGCATTGAGACCCCCAGACAGCGCTAACCTAGGAAATCTCCTTGTTTTCAGTTTGGTAGAAAAGATTCTTTAAAAATCAGTAACTCTTTTAAAAATCTGTGTCAATAACGTTTGCAAATAAGAAAAGAAAAGAGCTGAAAGATCATTAAATGGATGCTGCATTTTGATGTCTGTTAGGGATAAATTATGATTCGGGAAGCTCTAGCATTATTTATATAAAACAGTCATTCTTGTTGTAGCATTCAAATGCATGCGTGTTTAATTTTTTTTTTCTTTTAAAAATTATAATGTAAAAATATGAAGACACATTTTGAAGATAATTTTGGACAGTATGCACTTTACACCCAGGATTGAGACCTGGAATGCCTTTCCATTTAATCCAAATCTAAATTTAACCTTGACTGTGAAGTCTGCATGCCATGGTGTAAGAATATATATTCTGATTTTACATGTTTATGCTCAGGAGCACAAACAGAAGAGGCATTTCCTCAGCCTTCAAAATGGAGAAAAAGCACAAATCCTTTGTCAAATCCAAATGGAAATTAGAGTTCATGAGTGCTCTAGTATATACTTTTTTATCACAGTTGCATTCAAACCCTTCCTGGCTACGTGCATGTGTTTTATGAACGTTTCAGAAGGGCAGTTGCTAAGTTGAATGATTCTTGACAAGTGAGGCAGCAAATGCTGGCAGTTTAATGAGCTGCAAGTTTCTGAGCACCTCTTTAGGGGGCTGACACTTTCCCACAGAGCGTTTTACATGGCCCCGGCTCTCCCACAATGGCTGACAGCACCATGACCAATCACCACTTTCACTTTACTCATCCACACGCGACCTCACCACAATTTTTCACTGTGCAGATGAACTTTAGGAACCATTTCACATTGAAAAGGCCTGGGCAAGGGTCAGTTGCCCTTTTGTATGGCCATAAAGCAATACTCTATGTGCCAGTCTTTTCTCCTGTCTCACATTCCAAGAGATTTTCTGGACACCATTTAAAGCACTTGACTGAAAAATAAAGCAGTGAATGAAACTGACTTTTATAGACTCATTCTAGCTCATCTTCCCATATAACCCTGTCTACCTGAAAAGGGATTTAGTGGATGAGCTGAGTGTATACAGGGACTTGCTGAATACATAGGGCCATTATCAACTGTGGGGATTGTTTATTAACCAGGAGTGATACACTACTATTTTGGAAGTGACCTATTAATTGTCCATTTAACTAGAATGTATTGAGTTCAAATGAAAAAATGGAAACCATGACTAAAGCTTTTACTTGCTCCTTCAAGGTGGTCTCTGCCATGAAGGCAAATGAAGATTGTTCCACAGATTAAGGGGACATTTATCACTATATATTAGGACACAAAGGAGAGATTTAAAAACACACACACACGAAACAAAAACAAAAATCAAACCAGCAACATAGGAAATAGTTGGTAACAGATTTGCATTTATGTCAAAAGAGCACTAAACCTTTTGATGTGTGTTCAGTGCAACAGGTTGCAAACTGACTTGCTTCGTTCTAGAGAATTATTGCAATGAGTGAACAACTGCCTATCCCCACATACTAAAAATCTTTTAACCCACCAACTGAACTGTAATTTTTGAGAGCAGAGTCAGAACGCATTTTGGAACATGGGGCAATCTTATAAAATCATCTAGGCTAGACAATTGAAGATGAGTGTTCATTATCCCAAACACGAGTGGGGATCACCATTTTTGACCCAATGATGACCCAGTGGTTGTTTACTGCTGCTTATGAGTGTTGTGCTCATGATTTAATTTTGTTCAGTTGGGCTTTTAAAATCAGTCGCATACTGTGCCTTAGTCTACATGGAATCTGCCGAATCACTCCTCACTGTTACATTAGCCTAATGCAGGTGTTAAGCTGTACCCTACATACTGCCTCTATAGGAATTAATTGGCGCCTCAGTGCTCTGGCAGGAGGTTGGTTCTTTGCTGATTGACTGTTAACAAACAGCCAGGCAAGACAAATTTTAAGGGGTCACATAATCTGGCATCCTGGGTCCCTGGCTGACAACTCCATTGTGGAACTCCGCCTGGGAGTCACGGACCAGCCCTGTTAAGCTTCTTCCCTCACTGGTGTCTCTCATCTCGTGGTAAGGATGAGAGAAAGTAGCAGCTCCTCCACCATCAGACTGTACCTCCCAGTAGACTCGGGAATTGCTGATGATTCATCAGAAACTACTGGGAGGCTCTCTGAAAAAAGGTACCTGAATTCTGCAAACTCCAGCAAGAAGGACAGAAATCACGACTGAGGAAGAAGGGCTTGTGTTTGCCCCCAGCTTCATGAGCAGGATCAGATCTTGGTGGAGGGGCACGCGGGGCTATACGCTCCTCGGGGAAATACGAATCCAGCTTGCCCTTTACAGAAACCTCCACTGTGACATTTTGACGTTTGTGCTGCAGATAGTTTATTTTGGTTTGCAGGGAGTCTGACTGTGTCACTGGGTGATAAATATCAGGACAGTAACCAGTAGGGTATGATTTTTGTATCAGATCCCAAATATCATTTTGAAAATTGAAATACATTTGTATCCATTCTTTATACTGTAACATTTTAAATCAAAATAATTACTTTGACACAGCTCAAAATAGGGGACAAATATAAAGATGGGGTTTTAAGATGTAGAAGAATTCAAGTGAGGCATGTCTAGTAGAAAATACTAAATGCAGTGGTGCCTAAACAGTAGTGCTTGACAGTGGCAATGTATTTTGGGGAAAGAACATTGTATATTTGCTTAGCTTCTAATATTCTTCCTCTGCTGGCCACAGTGGGAGGCAAGATACAGGGGTAATGTGTGTAACGTAATATCAAACCAGTCAAACACACACCACAAAAGTACCTAGTCAACTTTACAAGACAAACATAGACACTCTAATTCCTCACTGTCATCCATACACAGTTGTACAATACCCTCGGTGTACATGTGTTTGTTTCTCCGAGAGTGTTTAAAGATACACATGCCCGTGTGTATTTATGTATAATAAACCCAAGTTGAAAGGTGGCTTAGCCCCAAGGAACAGCTTGTGAAAGCTGCATCTGGATTTGATCAGTATTTTCAAGAGCACTATATTTATTGAGCAAATGTATTCAGTTCTGCCCCACTGCCTGTACAGTTGACTAAAATAGAATTTTTTCGTGAAAGAAGGTTACAATGTTTTAGAAAATATACTTTAGATGAGAATTTTGCAATTGGCTTTTGACATGGAAATCCTTGTCAGAAATTGAACTGCAACACCCCTTTGCAGCTGCTGTAACCTTAAACTGGGACAGCAATCTTGGTGTGTATGTGGGGAGGTGTCATCAACAGGACAGCTTATACCTTTAGAGTCCAAATTGCACGTAATATAAACCAAAGCCACCTTTGTGTCTGCCCTCTCACAGAAAGATCGTAGGTGTCCTTGGCTTTACAGCCACAGCATGGGTTTCTGAATCAAAGGGCAACTCTTTCCTGGACTGCTTGTAAGTGTCCCGTGCAATTATCACATCTGATGCTTGGCCCTGTTCAGCTAGCCTCTGGTACTGCTCCCTGGGTTTGGGGGCATTTGGGGAAGCTGGGACTGCTGGAGGCATACCGAGCCTCACCAGGACCTCTCCCATTACTCCACATCCTTCTATAGGAGAGGGAGTATGGCAAAGCACAAGGGCTTTGGGCTTTACTGGGCATGAAGATTTATCCTATGGGATGTCAAAGGATTAGCAACCAGGCTGACAGGAATAAGTCCAAGTACTCCCCAGATCTGTAGTAAAGAAATTGCTGTGATTTCTAGAAAAGCAAGTGAATGGCCATAGATTTTCTGAGAAATACTTCACTCTGAAAGCCTTTCATTGATAAACAAAACTTAAGAAAGCCTATTTAGTTTCTTTGAGTCAGTAATACAGACCACTTTTTATCTGGTTCTGCATCTCACATAAGGAGAAAATAAACTCCTAGGAAAACTTACTGCAGGTTACTCAGTAATGATAACGTGCAAAGGAAAGTGGAGAAGTTTCTCTGACTGTACTTGCTACTGTGCACGGGCCCTGTGTTAATATTCCTGTATGAACTCATCTGATTTACTTTTAACCATGTCAAAGGGAGACTTTTGACCACTGACAACACCTCTAGATCCAAGTAAGAATTTCACCCTTAATGAACACGACTGAAGCATTACGACACACTTATAACACCAACAAATCAAAAGTGGCACAGTAGTCTGCTAGCATTATAATGAACAGCACTTAATATTTTTCTACTCTGTGTTAGATACTGTGTGAAATTCACATCTATTTCCACTAGGAGAGGAAAGTGTCCTGCCTCTTCTGACCCAGGAGTCTAACTCCAAAGCCCGGAGAGGTATATTACGAAGAGCTGTCTTTTCTGAAGACCAGAGGAAAGCTTTGGAGAAAATGTTTCAGAAGCAGAAGTATATCAGTAAAACAGACAGGAAGAAACTGGCCATTAACCTGGGTCTAAAGGAGTCTCAGGTAAGGAATGACAGAACACCCATAACTTTTTGTCCTTTGAAGAAAAATCTTTAAAATGGCTTTGAAAGAGGAAAATTGAACAGCGTAGGGCCAGCCCTGAGCTCCTTCCCTGAGCAAAGACCTCAGTAAATCAATGGCACTTTTAACCAAAGAATGCTTGACCAAGTTCCTCGTTTATTTCCTGAAGGAGTACAATCAAAAGTTGATCACTCTATTTTCACACAAATGAGAGAAATGTGACCGCTGCATTTCATTTCCAACACCCATTTTGCTGTTTGATGCAGCTTTGGTGTAAGGATCTGTGCTGCATCTTGCTGCCAGATAAAAAAAAACACAGCATGGAGCCTTCCCGTATTCCTCTGAGCACTCTTTACACCCACAGATATACAGCTAGTAACAATGCAATCAACAGCACTTGCTCAGAAACCATTCTGTCCCAAGAGACAGGGGAAACCACCCTGCAGAACAAACTTAGCTGCACAAGGAAAGAACTCTTCAGAGTTCAGAGAAACTCTAGAAGAAAAACTCTGCATAGTGGACTTACAAAAGGCTCCAGTTTTACTTACTAATTCACATTTCATGTTTTGTTTTGTTTTCACACATGACTCTGCATATCCTACTGTAGGACTTCAGAGTTTACCTGAACATTTAAAAAAAATAATAAAAAAAAATGTGCCTGGCTTGAAGAGCACAAAACCTGAAAGAAACTGGAGAATGATGTTTGTGAGGGTTTTAGAGCAGAAAATCAGCATTGTAGCCACTGGCAGGTGGGATTCTGAAGATGATAGAGTAGACACAGGTCTCCAGAGTACACCTGAAAGAGAGTGAGAGTGAGAGTACAATTTTATTTCTTTGCATCCAGCAGTAGTGAAAGTGCCTAAGATACATATGGCAGAAGCTGTCTGGTGAGCAGAAAAGCCTGGGAATAGTGATGGCTCTCATCATTTTTATCATGGAGGTTTTCAGAACTTGACAAGGCCCCGAACAATTTAATCTAACTTTGCAGTTGGCTTTACTTTGCGTGGTAGGTTAGATCTTGTGGTTCCTTGCAACCTGAATGACCGACTCCATCTCAAGCACACCAACTATGAACAAAAAAGAAGCAGAGCATGAATGAAGCTGCAATCTCTGCAGGATAAACAATTTCATTTTGATGAAAATGTGCAATTGCACTCACCAGTGAGCTGCCTAAAAATTTCCTAGAACATAATCAAATTCCTAATATTACAACTATTTTTGTTGATCTTTTCTTCCATGTTCTTGATATTCAAGAGAGCAATGGGGAATAAAATATAATGGAGTTAGACACAGATAACAGCTATCATTACAGGAAAATAATTTTATGATAATTATAGGCCAGATGATACCCATGTCTTTTTTCTCATAAAAGGAAGAGTAGTTCCATGAATGTTAGTTCTTCTGGTTCTGACTGGTTGTGCTGGAGTAACAATACTTGCCAGCTAAGGTGATGATTCTCAGATCTTTGGAAGTATACTTCCTTCTATATCCTAGAAGAAAGTTCATGCAAATATTTAAGAAAGAATATAACCTGAATAATCTGCTTGGTCCCCCCTGCACACACCCAGTTCTTCTCTTAATGTAACAGTTCCCAGGTGTGTATTTTCCTAAACTCTTCCCAGTATTTCACGAGTGCATTTTGAATGCCCAAGCTTTGTGAATCAAAGTTTTTGAAATTCTGTCTCGAAAGCACATGATTCTAGGTAACTCCTGGAAAACTGTAGTTAGACAGACAAAATGTCTTTAATCCTAACTTCTGTGTCATTTAACACACATTTTGAAGCTATATGGCCAAGCTATGGTTGTGAATGGGACAGTCTTAGCTCTTGGGGTCTCTTTTGAAAAGGAAGTTTCACCTTGCCAGTACTATCACTTAGTTGTTAATGACAATGCTAATTTACTCTGAGAATCCTTATGAGTCTAGAAAGATGGTGCTATAAGAAATTGCAGTGTCCCTAGCACTGAGCTGTCATCTTTTCAGTACAAGCTAAATAATCACCTGCTTGAGGTGAGGAAATTCACAGAGAGTATTTGGCCAAGCTGTAATAAATAGGAATGGGAAAAATCCTTAGTTAATGTCAATCAGTCAGCTTGACTGGATATACTATAACATTAAATAGGGAGGTAACGTGAAACTAAGGGGATGGAAGGAAAAAAAAACTTATAAGAGCAATGTTGCTTAATAAAAAGAATGCTAATAAACTCTCATTAACTTGCCAACAGGTGAAAATTTGGTTTCAGAATCGAAGGATGAAGTGGCGAAACTCCAAAGAAAAAGAAGTGCTTTCAAACAGGTGCCTCCAAGAAGGTCTTCAGGAGAACTACCTCTCACAATCCACCATGAATTTTACCTCCCCATGCCCCTCTGTGTGGGAAGTGTCTCAGGAGCAGGCAAGTCCAAGGTGGAAGGAGAAGTCTCCAGGAAATTCTGAAAGACTGGCTAGTACGCAACCACCTCCAAGAGCAAATTCATCGCAGAGCCCACTGTATTTGTATCCTGACCAAGACACTGCAAATAAGGCAGTTACATCATCAGCTTAAAATATAGGGGCAGTTTGTAAATCGAGTGGAGAATACAGGCTTCAAATAAGAGGTCTTCTAAGACTAACAATATTTGGACACTGTAAAGCTAACTAGTTTATGCCTCATAAATTTGCTAAAGTCTAACACCATTAAAATGACGAACAACTAATGATTTAAGAAATACTTTTCAATACTCAACCTTTTCTTGTGTCTTTTCCAGTCTTTTACTGACCTTAAAAGTGGAATAGGAACTGATGGCAAGTAAGACGAAGTGAAGAGCATGACGCTGAAGTTTGGCTCTGATTTATACATCTGCACTGTATATAGATATTCATTAAAACACACTGATAGATGATCTCTTCTATCTCTCACTGCATTCAGATCAAGTAATTTTGTTTGCGCATAAGAATAATTCTGGCTCCCTGAAGATAGTAAGTTGCTTTGGGTTCTTTTTGAAATTGATTAAATGACACAATAGGTTCATATCAGACAAATGTCTAGTATGTAATTTTTAGTATGTTTCCTCCATCTGTCCTCACCTATATCAGTATCCAGCTAGTTCCAACTAGCACAGGCACACATCAGCTGGTAGCCATAGTAAAGTATGCAATACTAAAAGACAGCCAACCAACCCACACAATAAATGGACTGTGTTTAAAATGATTTGATTTGAATGCATACTGGGAAAAGCAATTCACTAAGTCCTTTATTTTATCCTGTGGATGAAACTTACAGCATTTTCAATTCAATTTCAGTGGCTTTTGTCAGACTGTAAGTGCAATCTCTTGTAATCTGTTCTGTATTTCAAAACTGCGATGGCAATATGCAGAATTACAGCCCAAATGGACTAAACAGCAGTGCTATAACTGGAAAAACTGCCACTAGAGCCTCCCTCAGTGAAGTACCTAAAGAGATGGCATGCTGTAGTAATCTCATTCCTGACTTACTCCTCTTTAAACTGGTGCCAACAAGTACACATAAGTATACATATGTATCAAAGACAGGACAGCATTCTGTGTAATACAAGAAGCCTGAAAAAATATCATTAAAACTGCTTTACTTGAAATGATTTGTTTGCTTCATCCACATTAAGGTAATCACCCTATGAATTCAAGGATTGATTTTTGTTCACTTGCAAGGCTTTATAGCTCAAAATGAGGGCAGATTTTTTTTTTTTAATCATACGTTTATGAATGTATTTGTCGAGAATAAAAACTAAAGGTATTATATCCTACAGGCAGAACATTTTGGAGAACGTTTTGACTTTATAAGGACTATTTCATTTCTGTCAGATTGATACATTTTATAGCCAAAGGAGATGATTATGATAATCTAGGCTGGCTTTTCTCATCATGCACACCATGAACGTCTGTAATTATTCTTGCCTTTGAGCTCCAAAGGTTTAGAACTGTAATGTATATCTTCCAGAAAAAAAAAAAAACAAAAACATACAATTGATATTTAATGTTTTACCTGGGGAGGGTGATCTAGGAGTTCTGTTGTTACGTTGGAGTATCTGAGAGGTGAAGTTTAGTTACGTTTACAGCTAAAAACCTTAAGACTGCCATGACAAAGCTTGTATCATTAAACCACGTGTATGATCAGGTGAGTTTTGCATTCAAACTCACACACACTCCACCTGAAACCTTTAGGAATGGATGGACCGATTGCCTACTCATGGGGATGAATTTGCCTTCCAGTTCTCCTGTGGAAATCATGGTGTCCTGCCCTGTTTGAGTAGTTCACGACAAGTGTTAGTGGGTGAGAGTCTTATGAATGGCACTGACTAGTGATATTTCCAAATTGACATCAAATGATCAAGTGGAGGTAGCTGTGCTTCCCATAGTGGGGGAAATTGGTGTGTGGCGGGGGCAATTTCAGGTTTTCCCATCTCACCTTTCAGGGGAATGGAGTCTTCACAGCTGCTCATATTCTCTTCCCACGAGTCAATCGAGTGTCAGTGTTAGAAGCGACTGCCTTATGGACAGGGGAGACAGGATCCAGAGCGCTCCCTGTGAAATTCTTTCAGCTGATGATGTTGCAAGCACTGGCTGGGAAGTACTGTCACAGCTCCAATGTGATGTGCTAAGCAGATCGCATGTGAACAACATCTCACTGAGGCAAAGATCAAGCGCGGCTCATGCAGAATTGGTTTCACAGTTGGAACGTCATACGTGTTTTCAATTGAGCAAGTTCTGGTTTCACCATAGTTACTAAAACTTACACCACTTTATGGCCTTCCAGATCTCTAACACCTCCTCATAGAATTCTTATTCCGCAGCTAGAATAAAGTTTCTATATGCCAGATAAACTATTCTTTACTTGTAAATGCTCATCAAGCTGACCTTGAAACCCAAGAAATATACCCGTGAATTTTGAATTGTATGTAAGAGTCTGGTTCAGTTAGTTGAAGTGGATTTAGCCCGTAACATATAGGACCTTGATTCCTCTTTTTAAGCCATTTAAGGAAGTTTCCCTTCAGTCCATCCCACAAAATCCTGGTAAATGAGGAATAGCACTCCCTGTGAACACAGGGAATCTGAGAGACTTACAGCGCCAGTCTTGTTGCGTGAAGGACTGAGTAATATGCATATGTTTTCTTCAGATAAACACTATTTCTAAAAGAACAAAGAGAACACCAATTCCACATAAAATCCCCAGTGGGTGTTAGAAGTACTTCATAAAAGGCACATTGCAGGCGTGCATGGCACAGAACGCATCTGGCTTGGTATTATAGTGATGTAACAGATACTGATGGCATCTCACTGCCAAACCCAGGAACATACCACTTTGACTTCAAAGATAAGACCTGGTGGGTGGGTTTGTGGCACGGTTTTGGGATATCGGGTATTTCCTGTGATGTGAGTGTTGTGAAGGATGTTTGTTGGGATCCTAGGGCTTGGCAGAGTTTAGGTACCTCAAATTCTCAACTGCAGTAAAACCCAGCTCTTCAGAGGCTCTAAACAACACAGATACTTAGTCTGGGCACCTCACTGTTTGTTCAGGCAACTTCTCAATGCTCGTGTATTATAGAATGCAACAGGAAAAGGGGGAAGGGGCTGAGACTCATTGCTCCCTTGGTTAGCAGAGCACCAGACTCAGGCGACCTTAGGCCATGCTGCTGCTGTAGGGCTCCTGCTGTACCATGGAGCATGCTGAGGAACAGGAGGGGCTTTTCTCACTCACCTGTTGGAGATTCTGCAGGTGGGTCTGAATGCAGCTCTTGAAAATCTGCTCTTGGGGTCAGGCACTCAGAGGAACTTCTCTGGTACCTCACAAGGAGGTGCCAATTTCCACTTATGGCTCTTGGTGTATTTTTATAATAGAAATCACAAATAAGTGGTGGATGACGCCAGTCTACCTACCTCAGACACAGCTGCAATCCCATTTGATTGCATTTGAACTGCTGCTAGATTTTGTAATTGAGAGGCAAGCCCTCCGGGGGCTTCAGGTAACTCTGCTAAAAGCTGGATTTGCTGGCCACACCTGTGCCAGCACTTAGTCTGGGGTTGTACACATTTACTGTAGAAAATAGTTTTTGAAAAGTTATCTTGTTTTTATTGGTTCCCTGCCAAATGGGAATTGTGTCGGTCTGCTTAGCAGAGCAGGTCTGCTTTAAGGCACAAAACTGCATTACTACCTTCAGTGTCAGAACAACAATACAGTGGTCAAGTGTCACTCCTCAGCTGCCCTAATACATCACATTTGTTTTATCCACTGTGATTTACTAGTACTGGGTTTTAAATACCAGTTGCCATCACTGTAGCCACACAGCTCCCCCGATGAATATATGTCCCACAGTCAAAAGCCTGACATAAATTAAGTGCCTTCCCTTGCTTCAGCACCCTCTACCAACAAGACCATTATGATCTTCATAGACTAGAAAGGAAGACAAACCAATTGAAAGCAACTTAGCTGTAAAGCCACAGCCCAAAGAAAGGCCTGGAGAGAAATTAGCGCCCAATTAACTTCAGAGTTCATTGTGAGCCATGAGAGACCAAAAGGCCCCTGCAGAGACAGGTTCACAGCCTAAGTGGACCAAGTTGCCATCGACTATGGAAGTCTTCAATGACCGTGCTTCTACATTATGTGCTTGGAGACTCGCTGGGTAAGACAAGCTGAGGTAGGTCAACCTGGTGCTGAGATGCTCCCAATGTGGTCTTGCACCTCAGTTATCTGCAGCTCCCACAGCAGCTTGGTTTCCTGGTGGTACTGGCTGCAATTGTAAATGATGAAGCTGGGCGTAGTGGATGGGGACATCGTCACAAGGCTGTTGCCTTGTTGCTCCCTCGATAGTGAGCCTCCAGTGCTCACCCAAGCACTCAAACACCCAGCAACACCTAACATTTAAGGAATTCTTCAGATTCTCTAAGTCCTTTTTTATTTACATGTCAATATTTGAGTGAGGTGTGAGGTAGCTGAAAGTTAATATGTATCATCCAGAGAAGATTGATTCTATTTTTTTTTTTTCCAATGTCTTATCGTCATTTTTAGGCTCTGCTTCATTTGTAAAATGTTTTCCACCTGGCAATAAACTGCAGCCACTGGCATAACTCCCAGCTATGGAAGTACCTAGTAGCATGTGCAGTTAATATTCCTGGTGCTCACCAAATCACCTCACAGCTCACACTGGAAACCAAGAAGCCTCCTCTTTTTAAAGGCTGCAGTGTGCACAGCCCTGGGGCTTGGGAATGACACCACTGTACCCCCCTCTACAGAAGTACCCCAAATCCAGAGACCACACTGCATCTAGGCTCCAGGGCATGGCCATTCTCTGTGGAGGAAGCAATGCCAGGTGCCAGGCACCACACCGCCACCCCCAGCCTCATCCTGCCCTTTTTGCCTCAATTCCATGCCCTCCCTCAGGCTCCTCCAAGGCCTGGGGCCTGCTGCTGGTCCTGTGGGCCTCCTAAAGGTCTGTCAGGAGGACAAATGATGCCCAGGGAACAGGACAGGACACTTGGGTACTGGGGCCTTCAGCCTGGGCAATGGCTCAGAGGGCAGGGAAAGGAGGCCTCGACCTGCGGCAGCTGGAGGGGTGTTGCCATCGTCCCTCTGGCCTGTCACTTCTGCTCCTTCAGTGGTGTTGCTTCCTTGCAGAACCCTTTCTTTATTCTGACTATTTGGATATGTGTTTTGTTTCCAGAACTTCAAGTGCTGCTCTTTTGCTATGTGTTTGTGGCACCTTCCTGCCTAAGGAATCGCAGCTAGTAACTTCTTTGGAGCAGGCACCTTGTAAACCACTGCACTTCTGGTGTCTGTGGCACAACAGGGACCAGAAACAAATTGTGAGCGCTCACAGCATCTAGCTGAGAAAGTACATTGGTATCTGAGTATCAACAGCGAGTGAAATGCACCTGAAAAGGTTCTATCTCTGCTCTGCATAAATGTTCCTTTGAAATGTTTTCCTGTTCTCTGAGTGTCTCAAGACCAAATCCAGCATCAGTATGAAACAATCATCAGCATTTTAATCTCCATTCTTGGCAGCCTGAGCTCCAGCAGCTGTCAACAACCATCAAGATCAGAGGAGGCTAGAAAAGATCATTCAGGGATGAAGTAGTCAGGAATGTTAAAGATAAATCCACAGTGATTATAAATGCCTATTCAAATGCCTCATTTAGGATCCAAATGCTGAGAAGTTTTGTTCTAGGAACAGCAGTAAGCAACTTCCCCACTGATAGGAAATTGTGATGACTGCAAAATTTCTAATGGCTTTCAGATTTTTACTCGCTGTGGAGTTTGTCATTATTACAGTAAAATCCATGCACTGGGTCAGGACATGCAATGGGAAACAGGTTCACTGCTCCATCAGCCATACCAAGCCCTCACGCTGAAATGGCATTTAGACCAGACTTGAGCATTACTGTCTGTATGGAAACTTGGAATATTTAGATGTCTTTGTACCAAGGCCTAACAAACTGACTTTCACTTGTGACCATGCATATGTCTAAACTGTGTCAAAGACATGGCTTCAGCTACTGCTGGAGTACTCCGTTTTAGCTGGTGTGTTTACCGACATCACACACAATGCTTTATTTAATATTCCAGCTGCATAGGTTAACAGACTCAAGTAGCTGCCAAAGAATTTCCAAACCACTTCCCTAGTGAAATTACTATAAATAAATTATATTTTCCCATCCTTGTAAACAACATGCTGAAAACTCCTTGCCAAGAGATCACAACTCAACAACTGTTTTCTGGCATAATCCTACACTTCAGAATTTTTAAGTAGCATTGTACTTTGTTGGAGTCTCTCTTGAAACAGTGAATAAAGTCAGAGTCGCTCATCATGTTTGCTTCATTAGTACTGGAGAAGCCAGCAGCTTCAGATGATGCCATTCCATGTAAGGAATTGCTGATGATGCCCATTGACTGCATCTGTTTTGGAAACAGGAAAGGAAGTACAAGAAGCAGCTGCATATAAACAAATCTTTAAAATACTAGTGCACAAGTTAAGCCAAGTATCAAGTATGTTAGGGTGTTCTACTCTTGCCTTTTCTTGTATATATTGAAGATAGGTGTAAAGCTCCTAACAGAGAAATAACACTGGCTGTTTATTCCTAAGTGCCCACACCGAAAGACTAGCCTGAAATGATCTGATACACCAGTAACACAAGGTCTATAAGAATTACAGAATCTGAATTGAAGTAGAAACCACTGCTTGGTTGTTTCCTCTTGAAGGAATGCAGCAAATCAGCCTCCAGACTTGTAGGCATTAATTTTAGTTAGTTTGTCAGGGGAAGCTTCTGATGTGAATATTTGACAGTGCTGTTTAAGTTGGTGAAATATGGTGACTGTTATCACCTCTCAGAGGTAGTACCTTCCTTCACAATAAGAACCAAGGTTAGAATTAGTGTCTTAAAAAAAAAAAAAAAAAAAAAGTAAATCAAAGAATTGCAAAATATTGGGGTGCATTTGTGTCAGTTGCTTGATTTGTTTAAATTCTGTCTACAGTGTGGTGTGTCCATGGTCCATAAGAGGTCAAAAAGGGCATACTCCACCAAACTTCAGAGCCTTCCCTTTCAGTAATTTGCCCAAAGTTGTTATAGGAAATTAAAATCAGGCAAGTATACCGGAAGTGTGTACCTAGCTCAGAATTTGTTGGCTTGCTTAGTCAACTTAATCAAGGCTGCATTATAGAGTGGGGTGCAATTCCTCCTAGTATACTGATGAGCTCTTTATCATTTTAAAACTTATGCTCCCCACCTGTGCTCATAAAGACAACAGATGACTTATGAATGTAAGATGCTAGTTTATTATTTGCTTTTTAGTTTAAATAGGCACCTTGACAAGTGTAGCCATTTCAGAGATTGGACACATAACCTTTATTTGTCTACCCTAAATGACTCCAAATGACTTTAGATATGAATGAAAAGATTTTAATACAAAGATTTTGACTTCTCGCTAGTCCAGAGAAGACTGAAATGGAACTAATGAAAAATTACATGCAATAATTCACATCCTAGTCACCAGAATTTGGAATAGAAGTTTTAAATGGTTTTGTGACTGGCATCTGAGTTAACCTATGTCATTGTTGTCTTGAAGAACTTGTCTTGTTGTCTTGCAGAACCTGCCTTAGCAATTGTTCCCTTGGGAAGGAGCTCTTTGCAGCAGACTGCAGTGACAGTTGAATTAGTTAGAATGTGAATCAGAATAAACCTGAAAACAATAATCTAACTATTTGTGGCGGTCCGCCCACACCTCCTTTACTCTCCTAGAAAAGTAAAGGCATTACTAGCTCATATTTGAAGCTGTCAGTAGTTCTATTCTTTTCTACATATTTGAATGTTTATTATGTCATCTACGTACCTGTCACTGCATGAACGAAGTCACATCCTTTGGCTGAAAAATTGCAGGATCTATATAACAAAGTCCACCTGTTTCATTAGTATGGCATTTTGTGATCACTCAGGGAACATGAGGCAATGAAGAGGGCTCATGCAATTTGAACAGAAGCCCCTTAAATCACTTGTGCAACATACCTGGTATGAAAAAAATTTCCATTGGAAACCTTACCTTTTCTGTAACTTTCTCAATCCCAGTCTCCAGCTCATGAACCATCTTGCTGATCTGCTTAGCTTTGCTAAGGCTGTCATCAGGTAACTCTTGATGGTGCTCCATGTGCTGGTTAAAGTGGGAAAGTGGTTCTTTCCAGGCGTGCAAAAGTTTCAGTATCACATAAGTTAGTTCTTCTCTCTTGCAAGGTGAAACAATAAAGAATTTCTCTTAGTTTGCAGCAGCTGATCTGAATGCAGACAGGCTCACAGTGAAATCTCTGCAGGGTTAAGAGTTATGTGCTTAACTCTGTAGTTTGGAAATATTCTGCACGTAAGGGGCTACTCTGTCTCTGGTTATTTGCATAGATATAAGAAACACAAAAGTTCTGTTTGTCTTCTTTTCAGCTTTTTTAGACCCATGTGCTCTGGAGCACAGCATTAGCAAAATGGTGGCGCACTGCCCAAGTTACCTGGGACTGAGAACGTTTCAGGAACTCCTGGATGTCTCAAGACCCCAAGAGGCCTCATCCAGACATTTCGTGTGGCTGGTATGGGAGTGCAGCTGTTGCCTCACACTTCACATGGGTCACTTCAAGGTTCACTGCTGACATGCTTCCAAGAAAAGGGCCTGGTGCTCAGGACAGTTGCCTGTCTAACAGGAGCTAGATGGCCGTCTGACCCTTGCAGCCTCACCTCAGAAGCGAGGTTGAATGCATCAGGCTTCCTAAACCAGGCAGCACCTCATTTCCCATTGCCCTTCAGGGTGAGCTGCTGAACGTCTGGGGTTAGCTCCTCACCTCAGCACAGAGCCAGACGCTGACATTCCTCTCCCTCTGTCTCCTCCTAGAGGCAAAAGTCTCTCCCGCCGTTGTATTCCCGGCTTTCCAGACTTTTTCTGTCTAACGAAACTTCCTGACTTTCTCTGAACTAAGAATGATGCCTAGAACAGTTTGCTGCTTTCTCCATACCTACCGATTCAGAGATAGTGACTGTGGCATCTTTCTCCTGATCGCTTTTTACAGTTTGATTAATCCAATACATATCACTCTCATAGTTTCCTAAGTTTCTATTTCACAGAGCCACAATTAAGACATATATGTCAAAGGGGTGTCTGCCTGTCAGTCGCTTGTCTCAAGTCCCTCTCTTCTGACCCACAAAGATGCGCTCCCGCAGGCAGCCATGCGGATACACCACACGGCTCACAGCCCAACGAGGCAGGGACCGCGGTGACAGGCACCTGTTTGGGGTCAGACCCCTCAAGACGAGGTGTCGGGGAAGCACCAGGGGCTGCAAACTTCGTTGCCAGTTCCCCGCCGGCCCCGGGGGGGCGAGCGCCCAGCCGCATGGTGACAGGGGCTCCGACGGGATGAGAGGGGGACACGGACACAAGGGACCGGGGGGACACGGGACAGGGGAACCGGGGCTGGGAACGGACACAGGGGACCGAGGGACCCCCCTCGGGGCCGCCCCCTCCCGCCCCGCCGCCGCAGCCCGTCCTTACCGGGATTTTTTGGGCGTACTCTTTGCCGTTGGGGGTCAGCATCCCAGCCGTGGGGCACCTCCGTGCGGGCTTCCCCAGCTCGTTGTCACGGTCAGGAAAGCGGTTTTCCTGCGGGGGGGGAGGAAACCCTGAAGAGAGCCCTATACCCTTCCTTCCCACCTTCCCAAAAGCCGTCCCGGCACCCACCAGCTCGGCGCAGAGAGCCGTGGAGAGGCTGTGGATCCTGCCCGAGTGCCGGATCACCCTGTCGAAGAGATCTGCCACGGAGAGCCGGAGGTAGCCGCTGTCCCCCGGGGCGCACACGGCCGGCGGGGCCGCCGCACGGACCAGCAGCCACAGCAGCGCCAGCGCCGCGCCGGGACCTGCGGAGAGCGGGGGGCGTCGAGGTCCCGTCGGGTCCCGTCCCTGTCCCTATTCCCTATTCCCTGTCCCTATTCCCTGTCCCCGTCCTCACCTGCCTGCCCCGCCGCCCTGGCGAGGGCCATACCGCTGCGGATCCCCGTGCCCGGCGCCTCTCGGCGCGGCGCTGCCCCCCGTCCCCTATATAGGGCGAGTGGGGTGTGCGCGGCGGGGGCGGGGGGCTGCTGGGGGGCTCCTCCCCTCGCACCGAGCGGCCCCGGCTGCCCACCGAGGGCTGGCACCGACGGCTGCCCGCCCCCACGGGCTGCCCCCGGCCCTGCAGCACACGGGTGCCCTCGGAAATGGGGGGTCCCGGGCTCCTCACGGCTGAGCGGGGGCAGGGGGGGACGGGGTCCTGCTGGTGGGGTTGGGATCCGCACCGTCAGGGCACCGAGGGGGTGAGGTGAGGGCTGAGACAGGGGAAAACCGGCTCTTGTCAGGGGTAACGGGGGGTTCATGCTGGTGCAAGCGTGCCTGCTGCAGCGAGCATGCCTGAGGACAGCCGGTAGTGCCTCATAAGGCTGAGAGGGTGAGGGATAAACACAGCAAACCGCTCGGGTCAAACTCCCCAAAGATGTGCAAAACCTATGGACCCGTTTGGTGTCTTTTAATTTCTGGCAGTGAGATCCTGAGCAACCCTGTGAGACATGATGAGAAGCAGGATGCTCATCACCAGGCTACTGACTTGTCAAACTAAGAGCTGCTTTGAGCTGACGAAGAGGGGAACCCAGGTTTTGACATCCCACCCCTTGGGAATCCACAGGGATTGGGTTTGGGTCTGGCAGAGCTGGAATCAGGCAATTCCTCTGCCTGCAGGTGAGGGTGGCCAGGGAACAGCCGTGATTGCCGGCTGTTAGAGTCTGCTCTGCCCTCCCTGCTGAAGTTTGTACACATCAAAGAGAGTGGTCTGCTTAGAAATGAGAATATACTTGACATGTAATTAATTTTTTACATTTGACATGCAATTTTAGTGCTGAGAAATAAAATGTCAGCAAAGTCACTCTGAGTAGGGACCCCCCTTTGCCTTCTTGTGTTCTGCTTGGGTTCTGTTTCCCATGTTTCCATCTGATTAAGGGTTTGGCTCTTTGTTAACAAGAAAAAATTTTAAGTAGAGTAAAAAGATACTGCCATTTGACCGATGGAAGGTTGAAAAGAAGACACATGAGAAATAATATTCAAACACGTAGACAGTCTACATCACATTTATTCATACAGACATCTCAAAGGAACGTTATTTCTCTCTGAGAGGCACCCACAAATTATACGTCCTTCCAGGGGCATATCTTGCCATGATGTGCATTGAGTTAGCATTAGTTGAAAACAATTTGCTTTCTTCTTAACTGAATATAAGCAAATATCAGAAATCTCACCATTGGGCTAGTCCACATTCTCATCAGATCAGGATCCATAATACACATTTTATCCCCCCCTTTTTTTTTTTTTTTTTTTTTTGTGATTTTCTTAAATTAGTTTTTAAAGCAGTTCATTAAAATGTACTTAACAATCAGTTGAGATTGTTCTCATTCTCTTACCTCTGCTTTATCTCTAATGATTAAAACAATGCTGTTAATTTTAGTAGTTAAAGCTGCTGGGCTGATTCTTAATGGAAATCATTCAAAATGCATTGGCAATAGCTCAGAGCTATTTGATAGCTGATAAAATACTTCTGGCTTGTGGTCCAGATGAAAGCTTGCAATGTTAGGATTGGGTAACTATCAAAAAATGAGTAATCATGCAAAAAGCAGGGTCTGAAGAACATTGGTAGCATACTCGTGGTAAGCACTTGTATCAATGGCTTGTTTTTATTGGCCATTAGACATTTTATTTTGTTTTTCTTGCCTTGGAGAAATCCTGGCATATGCATATTTTATCCTAGGCAAGATTTCTTAAAGTGTTAAGAAAATTTTGGACTTTAGCATACAGGTAGGGTACAGCTCAGGAAAGAAAAACCCAGTTACTCTACTTAGAAAAGAACAAGTGAGTGCCCAAACAGAAAGACTTATAAGAAATAACAAGCTGAACCTAAGTGTGTAGTATCTTACTGTTGCTTTGTGTTGTTTATTTATTCATTTGTTTTGCAGTCTGGAGCATGTGCTTTGAAATGCTGTCTGTGAGACATGCAAAATAATTCTTCTGCCATACCTTACATTTGTGGGGCCTCAGCTAGAATACTGTGTTCAGTGTCGGACATCACATTTCAAGAAAGATATGAGCCAGTTGGAAGGAGCTCAGAGGAGAAAAACAAGAATGATCAAAGGTTGAAAAAACAAAAAACATAGCCTACAAAAAAAGACTGAAGGAACTGGTGTTGTTAGCTCTCTAGCAGGGAAAGATGAAGTGAGATACAGTTTTCAGATATACAGAAAGCAGCAGCAAAGAGGAAGGCAATCGATTATTCACCACGCTCATTATGGCTACAACATATAATGGGATTAAACTGCAATAGGGGAGATTTAAATTAGAGATTATAAAGAAATGTTTAATGGTTAGGAGAGTTAAGGAGTGGAACAGATTGCTTAGGAACACTGTGGAGTCTCCATCACTATTTAACCTTTCTCACAGACTTTCCAATGATTTTCAGAAAGTCAGCAGTAAGCTCCATGCTGCTGTAGACAGGAGGGTCAGTGGGCAACATCTGACCTCTCCCCATTTCCAGCCTGCTGCAGTTTTATAGTGCAAGATCAGCTGGAGCTCATTAGATACTCAAAATCACTCCCAACTTTAAGTCAGGAATGAGTAAAATATGAACTAAAAATGTTTCAACCAGATACTGTCCTCTTTTGCTTTTCCCTTTTCCTATACCATAATAACAAGCACATCTCACAGAATAAGAAGGGGTAAGTCATACTCTTTCACTCTGAAAGTTAATAATTTGAGCTTTTGAACAAAACAATATGGAAATGATATAACCTAGATCTTAGAAGTGAAATGCAAAAAAGTGTTCACTGCCTACTAACTACCTACAGAAGCAGTCATCCATTTTCTGAAAGCTGGATCACATATCTATGATTTTACTAGTTCTGTAAAGAAAAAGATATATTTCTTCTGCAAGTATAGCTAGAGTCATGGGAAAGATTTCTAAACATACCCAATGTTTTGTGTTTCCAGAAACATTTCCAGAAGATGTGCAATTTGCTTAGGTGGTTGTAAAAATATGCTGAAGACTATACAAATATGTATCAAAAGTGTTGTGTCCATTTCATATGTAGCACTGCCCTGCTGATCTTTGTCATGAACACTTGTGCTTCCCAGTCCAGGTTGTGAAAGGTCACTGGCTTGTTGGTTAACAGTCTGTGGAACAGGCTTTGGCATATATAATAAGTGAAGGAGAAACAGTTAACTGTTACTACTGATAAAGTACGACCAGTGTTTGGGTTAGAAATAGATGGATCTTCTCATTGTATAGGGTCTACAAGGGAATACTGTCTTTTTAAGGTACTGCAACTCCATTTCCCCAGCTAACCTTTACACAGACTCCTGCCAGTTACCCTATTCTTTGCTGGACTGGGTGCTCTGCAGAAGTCTTGCCTAGGAGACATGTGCAACTGATTGAGCATATATACATACACTTGCATAGTGTTGACAAGCTGGATGAGACCGGTTGTTTTCCTTAAACTCCTCAGAGAAAGTCCACAAAGGTTTCTGTATATTCTGCTACTGCTCTTCAGGATGGGAAAATGGAAGCCTGGAGTCAATGCCATCACTTTTGTCATTAGTGTCCCAAGGCCAAAAGGTGGTACTACAAAATTGAGTGGTTGCTACAATATTGGAGTTTGTCTTTTGGAGAACAGAGTTGATTTACTATCCAGTTTTCCTCACTGTCTGCTTTTACCAATTCATGCAGAGGTGTTTGGCTTTTCTGTTCCCACTTTTAACATCTCTTTTATTATCTCTTCACTCACTGAGAAATTTTTCCTTTCATAAACTAGATTTCTTTCTCTTTTTTTGCTCTTTTATGTCCTATTTCTCAATGTTGATAGTCACTGAGCCTGCTTTTATTTATCTCTTTGTCTTTCTAAAGAGTCAAATCTCAGAACCAGCTCACCATTGTCATCTTCCTCAAACTGTCACCCTCCTGTCTTGTCTTCTCTTGAATTTGACAATATCCTTTACTGGTTCTCCTGCTGAGAGAGCCTTTATGGAACAGAATTCTTGATGATCTTGTCATCATTCATTTACAAAATAGTAAAGAGACAATAATAAATCCTGTATGTTCAGAACATGTAATGAAATTCTCTTCCTTTCATTCAGGATAGGATAGGGTTTCTCTCCTCTGATTTCAGACATTTTGCATTTAGAATTGAGCAATTTCTGATGTTTATAGGGAAGTAAGTGCCCAGCACCAATCTCTGGTGGTGGTTGTTTTTGCCTGTTGATTGTCAGGGGAGCTTAGGGCGGTGAGCGTAGACTAAGTCAGGGCAGAGGAATCTCATTCTGTGTTTGCAAATGCAGACCAGGAGCTGATGGAGCATATGCTTGACACATCAGGTGGAGCAGGACTGCTGCACAGTAAAGAGGTATATTGCATTTTCAAAGAGATGGACTTATATTTGGAGCAATCTTTTTTGAACATAAAGATAAAATGATACACAAAATTTGTATGTGCATCAAAAAAATGCATTATTTGGGTCATGATCAGGAATTATTTAGAGAAGAAAATCAGACAAGTCATTATCCTGGGGTGAAGAATATTAAGGAAATAGAGATATCTTCATCATACATTAGAGACAATCTCAAGGAAATGTCCTTGCACCCAATGAAATTTGTAGTTGGCTTAGTCTGAATTCTTTGACCACTGAGTTAGACCACCATACTGGTATAGCTCCATTAACTTTGATGATTTCATTTACTTTTGTTTCATACTGGTGTCACAGAGACTGGGTTCAGGTCCTGAGACTGTATTATTTATAATCATGCACTGTTCAAAATGAACTGTAGCTGACAGGTTAGTTGTAGAATACCCATCCAGAAAAAATATATGCCATATCCTTTGTTTTATGAAATCAAATAATTTAGAGAGTTTACTGAAGCAGGAAAAAAGAGAACAGCGTTATTTCATGCACTTTTTTTTTTTTTTTTTTTTTTTTTTTTGCAAGACTGTCCACTGATTTGAAGTGATGCTTCATTTAAATTGTGACTTCCCATCTGCCACCATATTGAAAATATCATTGCAGAAGAGAAGCATGTCAGAGATACCAAAGTTCCAAAGTTTTTGGTGAGTATAGTATGGTTATAAGTTAACTGCAGTTCATTTAACATTTGGCTACAATCTTACAGCATTGGTGAATGAGGAAAGAGCAACCTGGTCTAGTGGAAGGTGTCTCTGCCCATGTCAGGGGGGTTGGAACTGGGTGGTCTTTAAGGTCCCTTCCAACCCAAACCATTCTATGAGTCTATGATCCTAGTGTTGATGTTGCCAGGCTGTGTCTTTCCCAATGGCATAATAATATTTTACAGTATAAAGTACGTGGCAAGATCTCAAGCTTTGTTTTGTTATAGTAGTACTCATGAGGAAAATGATATAAATATGTGAGTCAAAATTTGTCAATTTGTAATTGTAATTGTAAATTGTAATTCCTGCTACTTTCTTTTCATGGCATCAAATATTATAAATTTGTTATTATAAAATGCACCTCACTGTGTTTGAAGATACCAAATATGCTATGGGATCTTCCTTCATATTCCTAGTAAATACAAGAATAATAGCCTTTGATGATACTACTGAATGATATATATATATATATATATATATACATATATATTTTTTTTTTTCACAGGGTTTCTGCTTGGTTCAGTATACTGTATTCAGCTGAATAAGCAGCTATTCAGTTTTGGTTTTCTTTGTTGTTCTTTGTGTGCTCCCATGCCTTATTTACTGCACACTTTTCAAACCCGTTCTGAATACATAATCCTTTTCCTACTGGATTCTCTCTATCACTGTTGATTTTTTTGTCTGGTCACAAACATTCACTCATTTATTATCACAGTTTATTCCTGTGGTGAGGGTGTGCTGTCATACCCATTTTACAGATAACTGAAGAGGCACAGTGAAATTATTTACCCATTTGAATAGTCAGTTTGAAATGCAAAAGGCATAATTAATTCTTGAGGAATAGCCTCACATCAGATTATGATAAACTTCTTATATAAGTACCACCTTTACTGAATTCAGATATAAAAATATTTTGTTCAGGTTCCAGCTGTGCTAATCCCAAGATTCATTTTCCTACTGTAGGAGAAGAAATCCTGAGCTGGAATCACTCAAATCTGCTTGGAAGCTTGTAATCAGTTATCAGACTTTCTAAGCTAAGAATGTGATGGCAGTGGTAAGTTGTCACCCATTTTTGTTATAGTAGTGTATATATATATATACTTTTATATATATATAATATATATATATATATTATATATACAAATATCCTTATACAAATATCCTTATAAAAGGATAAAGATATTTGATGACTCCAAGAGAACATTTAAGGGTAGGACCTGGGAACATTTTGTCCCATCTCAAGTTGTGAAGGTGTCTGTGCTGTAGCTGGATACACCTGAACTCCATTTCAGCCTTGTCTTTTTGGTACTGAGACACAGACACATGGGAAATGTTCCCTTCACCAGGTTGTACTGGGTCTGGCTGGAATGTTAACTTTCCCGGCAGCAGCCTACTATCTGGATATATTCACCAGTTCTCCCCTGCCTTTTTCATCTAAGATACCTTATTTCACAGAATCACAGAATCACAGAATTTCTAGGTTGGAAGAGACCTCAAGGTCATCGAGTCCAACCTCCAACCTAACGCTAACAGCCCTCCACTAAACCATATCCCTAAGCTCTACATCTAAACGTCTTTTGAAGACTTCTAGGGATGGTGACTCCACCACTTCCCTGGGCAGCCTGTTCCAGTGCCTCACAACCCTTTCAGTGAAGAAGTTCTTCCTAACATCTAACCTAAAACTCCCCTGGCTCAACTTAAGCCCATTCCCCCTCGTCCTGTCACCAGGCACATGGGAGAACAGGCCAACCCCCACCTCGCTACAGCCTCCCTTGAGGTACCTAAAAAGAGCGATAAGGTCACCCCTGAGCCTCCTCTTCTCCAGACTGAACAAGCCCAGCTCCCTCAGCCGCTCCTCGTAGGACTTGTTCTCCAGGCCCCTCACCAGCTTCGTCGCCCTTCTCTGCACCCGCTCAAGCACCTCGATGTCCTTCTTGTAGCGAGGGGCCCAAAACTGAACACAGTACTCGAGGTGCGGCCTCACCAGAGCTGAGTACAGGGGGATGATCACCTCCCTCGCCCTGCTGGTCACGCTGTTCCTCATACAAGCCAGGATGCCGTTGGCCTTCTTGGCCACCTGAGCACACTGCTGGCTCATATTCAGCTGACTATCCACCATCACTCCCAGGTCCTTCTCTGCCTGGCAGCTCTCCAACCATTCCTCTCCCAGTCTGTAGCTCTGCTTGGGGTTATTGCGCCCCAGGTGCAGGACCCGGCACTTGGCTTTGTTGAACTTCATGCAGTTGACCTCAGCCCATCGGTGCAGCCTATCCAGATCCTCCTGCAGAGCTTTCCTACCCTCGAGCAGATCGACACACGCACCTAACTTGGTGTCATCTGCGAACTTACTGAGGGTGCACTCGATGCCCTCGTCCAGATCATCGATGAAGATATTAAAGAGGACCGGCCCCAGCACCGAGCCTGTTGCTTGTATTTGAGCTGTTCCATCCTTTCTTCCTACCTCTTCCAGCAGCCTTTTACATCAAACATAGCTTTAAATTCTCCTATTTGTCCCATAACCTGTTTTCATTAACCTCTAATCATCATTCCCCTTCTTGCACCAGACTTCTGCCCTATTCCTATGTCTTATAGTCAGATTTCCCCAGACTGACTGGCTTCTAACTCCAAAATAGTCAGTTTTTCCCTAGTCAGTCCCAGTCAATGGGCAGTGGCAAGCCCTCCTCACCTGCTCAGGTTTAAGCCAATTCTCTACTGCCTGTAACATGAGAACATCTACAGTGAAGTCCTAGGCACCTCAGACCTGAAGCCTCATAGGATGTACCTGAAGTTTGGAAGGACAAATTCAAGGCTCCTGTATGGACAAATTCCTCCATCTCACAGACTGTGCTTCCCAAGCTGCTCTGTACAGGACTGGTACATATTCTCGCAGTATCTGAATCAGGCAAATCCCTCTTCCAGGGTTTCAGAGCACAACAGGAAAACAGAGGCACAGCAGATGAGATATTTGTCATGGCCAAGAACTACATGGCCCATAGTAGCTTTGAGTTGCATCATCTTTGCGATGGAAGATACAGAATACAGGTGAAATCTGTTGGAAAGTTTGCAGATAACATCAATAAGATACATTGCATTAAAAAAAAAAAAAAAAAAAGTGTTTTCCTTTTTCCAAAGGGTTACAGTTTGGCCATGTGAGGGGGGGGCAAAAAAGAATACCTATCCCAGATATGAAAACATTTGCCAAATTTCTACTTCAAAAGAGGAATGTGGAAGGAGAGTACTGGAATTCTGCTAGGCAAATGTCAGATATTTCTGGAACATAAACAAAATGACTTCCCCTCCAGCCCCCACACTTTTCCTTTATTTGGAATCAGACACAACGATTCAGGCTAAAGTCCTTCAGAAAATCAACAAAACTTCACTAGATCCCAAATATTAATAATTTCAATGTATAAATGAACAAACCAAACCAAACCAAAATCAGAAAACAACAAACAAGGATTTACAAATTATAAGGAATAAAGAAAGAGGAAAGTATGCAGCCTCCCTGTGATAAGCAGTGACTAGATTACTATAAAAATGAACAGAAAAAACAGAGGAAAAGATATTTTTAATATGCAGTTGATCTTTGAAAGCTGTCTATCCAAGATGTTCTTCAGTCATGACAACTTCCCTGCTTTTCCTTTGTTTAAGGGAGGGTGGCTGAGGATTTTCTCAGTTGCTTCCATGAGAGATATTTTGTTATTTGACACCACTGTGATGCTAGCATGTGAGTGTGGGCAGAACAGAAACATGGTATGGAAACTATTTCTTCTCCAGTTTTCCAGTTCATTAATTCCAAGGAGGGATGCAAGTTAGTTAGCAGGGCACTAGCCCCATTATGCCTGCAGAATTATAACTAAGTAGAAAACAGGTTGCCCAGAGAAGCTGTGGATGCCCCATCCTTGGAGGTGCTCAAGGCCAGGCTGGATGGGGCTTTGGGCAACCTGGTCTGGTGGGAGGTGTCCCTGCCCATGGCAGGGGGTTGGAGCTGGGTGATCTTTAAGGTCCCTTCCAGCCCAAACCATTCTATGATTCTATGATTCTATGATTCTATGATTCTATGATTCTATGATTCTATGATTCTATGATTCTATGAACATTTACTTTTTTTTTTTTTTTTTAAAAAAAAAAACAACAACTATTTCTCAATGTGGGTAGACTACCCAGGAGTTTTTACTTGCATACATGACTGGACAGTCTTTCCCATTTTCCCCAATATGTGTCTTTCCTGGACTGGCGATACCCCTAGTATTCCCTGTCATGAAACATACAGGACACCTGTGCTGGACGGCTTATTACTTCCAGCTGTCCTATTCATGATCTCTGCTGAAGAATTTCTGTTCTCTTTCCTCAAAGGCTTTTCTCCTCCCTGCTCACCACATCAGCAGAACACAGGGGCCAGGAGAAGGCAGAGAATTGGACCTTTTTTTTGCAGAACATAATCACAGTATTCAATATCCCACATAAGTGTTGGGAGACATTTTTCAATTATTTGCTAATGGAAGAAACACTGAATGAAAAAGTGACTCATCCAAGGTTGAGCAAAGAGTCTTCCTGGCTAGGAATAAAATCCCTGCCTCTTGGTTCCTGTGCCCTAACCTCAGGAATCCTCCCCTGAACAGACTGGTGCTCCTTACTGAAGCATTGCTGGTGCTCATCCTTCTGACGTTTCTGTTCTGTGATTTGTAAAAATTCCAAATTACACTCTTTTAATAAATATTGTATAAAGCAAGAAATTATTCAGGAAAAAATTGCTCCCTCTTGTTCTCCTAATGTTGTTTTTCTAGAGTTTCTTTTCGTTTTCTTTCCAAATCACTGACTTGTATTCCATTTATATTCACATGCTTATGGGCTTCAGTTATTCCCTGACTGCAGCCACATGACAGCATAACGATCGTGAGAAAGCCTGCAGGTTTTCCTACCAAAGTGCTGCAAACCATTTAATAGATTGGAAGAAGTGGCTAACCTTCCACTTTCTTATGTAAGATGATGAACATAGATTATTTATAGAGGCTGCTCTCTCTAAATTTGTTTACTGTCACATGGAATGTGTGTTTGTCTTTCACGTGTCTCTGTGAAATCTCCTTGGAAAATATCAGCCTACCACCAAATTCTAAGAATTCACTGGTCCTGTTGTGTGTTTCAGTTGACAAGGATGAGATATGACATACTTATAAGAGAGCAAATTGGAATGAGTAATTGTATACTTATATTATCATGTTCATATGTTTACATCAAACACATGCCAAAGGAAATCATTAAATACCAGGTTGCTGTAACGTAAGTTAATGCTTCATTTCAGTGTTTCCCAGTTGTCCTTTGTATTCCCAGAAAAGGAGTTGTTTAATGTAGGTGGTCAGAATATCCTTCCAAAGAGGAGAAGCAGTCACACAAGGTAAAAATTGCTTTCCTCTGCATGCCTGATGTAAATGACCTTTGTGTGAAGAAGTACAAATTATTGGGTATGTGGCCCCTTTTCTTTCTTTCCATCAGGACATGCAGCAACTGCCTGAGGAAGAGATGGAGGAGAGAAGAGCTGACGGGTGGCTGTGGCTTGGTGGGGACAGGGTGCAGAGGCCAACCTGATTCTGCTAGGTTGCCCTGGACTGTGCCATGGTGCTGCTGTGCCCAGTGTATCACTTGCCAAGACCTCTACAGCCCTTGAGAGTTGCCTTTGATGCTCGTTTCTTGCTGCTGCTGAATTTAATGGGAGCTGGAAGCCAACCACTGCTTTTTCTTTAGTACTGGTCACCCTCTGGTGCGTGTCATGCTCCAACAGTGCCACAGCCTTCTGCATATCGGTGTGCATGGTCCTGTCAGGAGCCAGTGCTAATTCAAGTGACAAGAGTGTAAATCACAGCTGGTGGGAAGAGTTCTCACCTAGAAAAAGCCTGCTGATGTCCCTGACTTGTATAACACATGTCCTATTGCCTCTTAGCCTATTTCAGCTGCCAAGCACAAGTTGTTCCACCTGCAAGCAGGCGCCTTAGAGACTGCCAGAAGAAATTGCAGCTCCCAGCATCCCACAGCCAAATGCAACACTGGCACAAAGGAGAACTTTTCCTCTCCTGACTTGTGCTTCTGTTCAGGCTGATGTGCCCAACTGCAATACCCAAGTAAGGAGGACATGAGCAGAGGCAACGTGACCAGTGAAATACCTGCTATGGAGTATAATAATTTGTATTTATGATTAATGTCATGTTGTTATAAGACTCCAACCCTAACCAATCTTCTGTCATTGTGTGTTATAGGGTCTGACAACTCGGTTCAGCTGCATCCCTTTCTGAGGGGTTCATAAGTTTGTCAAAGGTGTATAGGTGGCTGGCTCTTCTATAGCATTTATCCAAGTAACATCCAGCTCTTTTCTTATTGTGTGTCTGACAAGGTAGAAAATATGGTACTGAAAGAGGAAAAAAGTGGAAAAATGGTCTAGAATAAATTGACATGGGCTAAGAGAAAATCTGAGAAGGTGAAAGTAAACTATTTTAAAAAACTTAAGGCCAGCTGGGAGGAACTAATGGACTTTTCTGTAAAAGTGTTCTAATTACTTTTCCCTGAAATGTCAAAGGAAAATCTGAAGCCTGAAAGGAGCGTGACAAATAAAAAGGAAAAGAATTTTAGGGCTAGATAACCTAGTGAAAGGAGAAGGATCCCCAGCGTGGGGAGCAAAACTTTCATCATTTCAAGCTCACTGTACAGGGTGGTGTGTCACTCAGCAAGTGAGAAGAGTGAGCAGAGTTTTCCTGAGCTCTGAGATAGGCCACAGAAAGTTTTGTGTTCCCATTCCTTCTGATTTACATTTTCTTGACAAGTAGACCATTAATAGTATTGATTGATTTTTTTTTTTTTTTTTTAATGTCAGTTGGAGAATATATACAAAGAAAAAAGAGGAAAAAAGCCCCAAGACTATGCTTTTCTCATACTTGTCCAGTGGATGTGTTGTCAAAGTTGCGTAGAAGTTCTTAAGTGTGCAGGTATTTCAATTCATGTTTGTACAAAAATGAGCAATCCATCACAAGATCAGATGGAAAAGTGTATGTGCCATTGAGAAATAAGTTATAATTGTGTGTCACCAGCTGTCAATGGTTTTTAAGAACTGACAGTTCCTATCAGTGAAACGTTGTCCTAGACTTTGTAGTGAATGAACATGTGAACCCTGAAGGAAATATTACAGGCAGACTCATTAGCAACTGCTCATTTCTTTAAGCTACAGTCAGAACATGTTGACAGTGAAACTTAATTGCCAAGAATGTGTTTGGTTTAGAATTGCTGAACCAAATACCAAGAGACTTCTACAGGGAAGTACATTCTCACACCACCTCTGATTTAAACAGAGCCATTAATCATCTTGCTACAAATCCAAAGCTTAGCAAGAACAGCCCTGTTATTTTAAATGTGTATAGATATTGAACTATAGCTATTTCATCATTCTTCTCTCTTAATACTCTTCTCTCTATCTCCCACTGTCAGGTCTGTTGTGGAAATGTATATAAGCAGTGTGCAAGGCACGGTGCAAGACTAAAGAGCCGTATGGAGCTGAACTATGTGCTTGAATAGCAGTATAGGCAAGTCTGAAATAATGCAACTAAAATATTATGGTTGCCTGTTTCTTTGTCAGTGGCAGAGTATGTCTTTAGGAGAGAAAAATTGTCAAAGAAGAAAAAAAAAAGGCTATAAAGACATCAGCTCTGCAGAATATGAAAGCATATGTGTGACTTATAAATGTATGCTAGTTGGACTGATCAGTCTGACAGCTGTAGGATTACTCAAAGTTACACATGAATACCTTTTAAAATAGAAGCCTGAAATCTTAAGGGGTAGATCGAGATAAGTCCTTCTGCAACTGGGGAGAATCCAGGCCCAGTGTGGTATTGTGAAGGACCAGCAGGAGCAAGGAGGCTCTGCAGAAGCAGCTCTGATATTTTAGGAGATGGCAGCTGAAATTAAATACTGATAGTTGAGATTTTACTTTGTACTTGGGATTCTTATTCCCATCCAGAGCTAATATAAAGCTAATAGCTCCAGGCAAGATTTTAAAGTTCTTCATTTGAAGTAATGACTATTTCTGATACCAGAGATGTGAAGTAATATTAACCTGAATGAGTATTAGTGAGGTCTATCCTACCAGTGAATATGTTGATTTACTATTTTGTCTGTACTGTGTATTGCATATCCTTTAATGGGAAAGAGCTGTGTTTTGGAATCCCATTGTCAAGCACAAGTAGTCTGACGTTTATTGGACTGAGATAGGGGAGTCAATGAGAGCTGGAGCTGTGATCTTTGAAAATGATCTCTTTGTTTTTTAGGTAAAGTGCAAATATTGTCTGAGAAGCTCAGACTATTGTTTAACAAGTTAATATTTTGTCTTTGCCCATTAGCAAATATTTGACTCATACAATTCAAGTCATTAAAGTATGCTTCAAGCATGAACACATGTGGAACTAATTTTTGACTTGTGTTCTTATCATGATTTTTAGTGATTAGGAGGCCTCGAATGAGTCACTTCATAATGCAAGGTTAAATAAAGATGACCTTTACTTGGGTTTAATCTATCTTGAGGAGAAGGAGGTCATAGCGTGGGGGTTTCTCCAATGCTCTGTAAATTCACCTTAATTTTGACTTGCAGCAGTAGCCCCTAGTTATGCAACAGGGAATTTTAGTTTTACACTTAATTAATTTTTAGTCATCCTTTGACGTTGGATGCTGGCCTTACTGTTTTTGTTGTAATCTGTCATATTTGTCAGTTGCTTGACAAAGTGAAGTTGATTTGAATTAAAGGCTAACAAAGGCCAACAAACTCATGCCAGTTATACACAATAAATCTGAAGATGGTATAGAATTAGTGGCTTATCTTGTTGCAGCTAGATTTTTTCCCCAAAGAAGATATGCTTCATATCTGTTGCCCATGATGTGTGTTGCCTTTACCGTTCATTTTTTTTATTGTTTATTTGATGCACTGTAGCATTCTGTATACCATACTGATTCCCCAGTAAAAACTAAGTTAGCAAAGACGTGGAGAGTGCCTGCATTCAGTATTTTCAAATGTCATTCTGGGGAATATCCTTGTTCCAAATGAAAAACAATCCTCTGATGAACTTTCAACACTTCCACTGCTTGGTAGAACATGCTCTGTTTGCTCTCAGAACAGTATTGTCAGCACAAGGCTCAAAAGATGCATTTTTCCCTTTGGAGCTGGTATAGGCTGTTGTGCAGTTGGACCAGGCAGCACTTTTAATTGGTGGCAATCAGCACCACCAACCTCTGGGGGGCTGTGATTCCTTAGAGCTGCTGGTCTTCCAACAACTCCACTTACCCCCACAAAGTTGGATAATTCTGTCTTGCAGATTAGAATTACTTTCTCTGGTTTGCAGATAAATACTCTATAACACTTCTAAAAAGAGAAAATTGAGGCGGAGATCAGTCATCTGAGCAGAGGTGGTTACAGCAGCAGTATTTCTTCCACAGAGTAATAGCTAGATGCTAGATAGCAGCTAAGTAGCAGCCTCCTATTATCCATGCCCCAGTCACTTCTTACTTCTGGGACAAAAAGTGGTGGCATATCATTTTACACTTAATTTGAAGATCAGAAGGACCAGGACGGCAAGACTGAAGGTGATGACAAGGTATTGTTGGTGAATCTGGTGTTAGTACTGAGCACCTTCATGGATACAGTGGTGCTGTAGTTTATTAAAGGCAGTGTCAGGAAGAACAATGACAGGGATACAGAAAACTGTAGTGGGAGTGAGAAGGGGGGATAAGAAAGTATGACCAGCCTTCGGGAACGGTGTGTTTGTCTGTCCTGTGGCACCATTTAGAAAAGGAGGATGCCCTGACATGGGACTGGAGCAGAGTCAGTTTTCCTCAGCATGTTCTCTGGGAAGGGAACAGAGGGCACATTAATCAATGGAAGCCCAACACAGGAAAATGGAGCCATTGCATCAATTTGTGAGGATATTTCTGGTCTGGGCTGGAGAAAAGAGTGCTATTAAGAGAGAGCAAATGGAGAAGAAAAGTGCAGGGCTGGTTCACTTACGAACAGAGTGGGTCACAGAGGGTGGTACAAGTATTAGAGATGGATAGATAATGATTTTTTTTATTATTATTATTTTTTGGCTTGCTGAAGCCAGTAGGCCATCTGTGTTGATGAAATTTATATATAATACAAGTGTAAAATTAACTGAACTTACATGGAATTCAACAAATAAAAGAAAGATATTTTTTTCATTCCTTCTGGGAGGAATAAATCAAAACCAAACAAATGTGGCAGCTTCCTGGTAGAAAGAAAAGAATAAAATCGTAGAATCATAGAATGGTTTGGTTTGTAAGGGACCTTGAAGATAATCTAATTTCAACAACCCTGACATGGGCAGGGATATCTCCCATTAGACCAGGTTGCCAAAGCCCCATCCAGCCTGGCCTTGAACACTTCCAGGGATGGAATACTCAGTTTCTCTGTGAAACCTCTTCCAGTACCTCACTGCTCTCATAGTGAAGATTTTTTTTTTCCTAATATCTGATCTAAAGCTACTCTCTTTTAGTTTAAAACCATTACTCCTTGTTCTATGAAACTACCTGACAAAGAGCCCCCCTCCAGCTTTCTTGTAGGCCTTCTTTAGGTACCAGAAGGCCACTATAAGGTCTCCCCAGAGCCTTTTATTTTTTCAGGCTGAATAACCCCAACTCTCTCAGCCTGTCCTCATAGCAGAGGTGCTCTAGTCCCTTGATCATCTTTGAGGACCTCCTCTGGACTTGTTCTAATACTTCCATGTCCTTATGCTGGGGACCCCAGAACTGAACTCAGCACTCCAGGTAGGGTATCACGAAAGAAGAGTACAGGGAGACAATCATTTCCCTCGCCCTGCTGGCCATGCTGCTTTTGATGCAGCCCAGGACACTGTTGGCTTTCTGGGCTGCAAGCTCACATTGCCAGTTCATGTTGAGCTTCTCATCCCCTAGCACCCCCAGGTCCTTCTCATAAGGGCTGCTTTCAATTCATTCTCCACCCAGCCTGTATTTGTACTTAGGATTGTCCTGACCCAGGTGCAGGAACTTGCTCTTGGCCCTGTTGAGCCTCATGAGGTTTGCACAGGCACACCTCTCAAGCCTGTCATGGTCCCTCCAGATGGCATCCCTTCCCTCCAGTGTGTCAACTGCACCACACAGCTTAGCGTCATCGTCAAGCTTGCTGAGGGTGCACTTAGTTCCACTGTCCATGTTACCGACAAATATATTAAACAACTTAAAAAGCCCCAGTATTAAAAGTGTTAAAAGCCCCAGTGTTGACCCCTGAGGAACACCACCCTGGACACTGAGACATTGACCGCAACTCTTTGAGTGACCATCCAGCCAGTTTCTTACCCACCGAGTGATCCATCCACCAAATCCACATCTCTTCAACTTAGAGACAAGGATATCATGGGGGACAGCGTCAGATGAATTGCACAAGTCCAGTTAGATGATGTCAATTGCTTTTTCCTTATCTACCAGTGCTGTAACCCCATCATAGACAGCCTCCAAATTTCTCAGGCACAATATGCCCTTAGTGAAGCCATGTGGGCTGTTACCAATTACCTCCTCATTTTCTCTGTGCCTTAGCATTGGAGGAGGATCTGCTCCATGATTTTGCCGGGCACAGAAGTGAGACTGACTGGCCTGCAGTTCCCTGGGTCTTCCTTTTTTCCCTTTTTAAAAATGAGGGTTATGTTTCCCTTCTTCCAGTCAGTGGTAATGTCACCAGACTGCCATGACTTTTCAAATATGATGGACAGTGGTTTGGCAATGACATCTACCAGTTCCCTCAGGACCCACGGATGTATCTCATCAGATCACATGGACTTGTGCATGTTTGGGTTCCTTAGCTGGTCTCAAACCTGATCTTCTCCTACAGTGGGCAAGTTCATCGTTCTCCCAGTCCCTGCCTTTGTGTTCTGGGGCCTGGGCAATGTGGCTGGAGCTCTTGAAGGTAAAGACTGAGGTACAAAAGTCATTGAGTACCTCAACCTTTTCCATATCCTGTCTGACCAGGTCTTCCATTTCCTTCCACAGAGGGCCCACAATTTCCCAAGTCTTCCTTTTATCACCAGTGTACCTATAGAAGCCTATCTTGTTTCCCTTGACGCCCCTGGCCAAATTTAATTCTAATAGGGCTTTAGCTTTCCTAACCAGATTGCAGGGCACTTGGACAATTTCTCTGTATTTCTCCCAGGCTATCTGTACTTGCTTCTATGTGGATTCTAGACATAGATCTGAAGATTCATCTGGCCAAATCCAAAAGCCTTTCAGACAATGGGCCCTCAACTGAGTTTAAATATGCCAAGCTTTCGTGATATCTGGAGAAGACACTATAATGTTTGTATATATTTATTTTCACTGAAATGGAAAAGTACATCTGTGAAGAATTATGTCAAAATAAACAATTTATTGACAAAAGAGTTTAGTGCTTATTCAATTAGGAAAAATATTTAAGATTAGATTTGTATTCATAAATCAATTACTAAATAAAATATTTTCCAGCATCTTAAAAACTTCACAAAACTATATCCTTTCTTGACACATCAATCCTATGATATGTCATTCACTGTTGAATGTTAGGCTTCGGGGTCTATCTTTTCTAGCAGTTTGTAATAAGGAATATAACCTATATTATTAACCTACATGCCTTAAAATGTTTGTAGACAATACTAGTATAAGCTGTAAATTGTGTGAAACATTTTTAGAGGAAAAAATTTGTAAACAGGTCAGTGTTCATATTTCACTTCAGCAAAATGGCAGAAGAAATAACATTTTTATATCTAACTCTGCATTGTGGTCACAGGCAACATTTGTGTTTGCAATCAAGGAGCAAAATGTCATCACTCTGCTTTTTATTCAGATATCAATGCAGGGGTCCTGGTCAGGGCTCTTATGAAATGTGACCTACATGTCTAGGATGTTAGTGATAATACATTTTTAAAGACAGAAAGGTAAAGAGGAAATTGAGATTCAGGCAAAGCTATAGCAGTTAAACAAAATGGCTATTGGGAAAGGGTCACGGCTTTATGCACTGCTTCATTGCAAATTTACGCTTCCTGCCTGGAAAGACATATGTGGATAGTTAACTGAGGATTAGTAAAAGTACAGTATAACCCAGAATGAAAAAAATACTCAGCCTCCCAAGAAAACCCTTCTTTCATTAATGTTGAGACTTTTTTGTTTGCTGAGGTGAAGACTGAAGAGCATTGAATTTCATTCCTCATGTTGCTTCTTCTTCAAATGGAAAAAGAAAAGGGGATGGAAGGGGAGGGTACGGGATAGGAAGGGAAGGGAAAGAGGCTTTTTTTTTAATTATTATTCAAAAAAAAAAAAAAAAAAAAAAAAGAGCAGAACTTCCCTCCCCACTCCCCAAATTCCCCATCTTAAGAAGTTCCTTCACCTCTAAGCACTTGGGGAACCTTCATGGAAATGTAATGAAAAGTGATAGAATTATTACCTTGTGCCCCTTTTTATAAATCCTGCAGTATAAGATAGTTACACCTTATATCAGCTCATCTGTGTAATTCTTAGGACATTTTATTTCAATTCCCTAATAGCTACAAGCGGTAGCCTGTTGGCAATTTTAAGTGGACTTTCTGCCACAAGATGGCACTACAAGCCTTTAGATATTAGCAAGCGATGCTGGCAAACTATTTTCCCAAGTTAGAACCTTTTGGAATATCCGCACAAAACCAGGCTTTGAAGAGACTGTTTCCAACAGCTGTTGAAGTCAGGAGAAAAGAGCATAAGAGCTGCTTTAACTGCTGTTCTTCACAGCTGTAGTGAAAATAATTCCCTACATACCTGAACAAGTACAATTACTTTTTAATTATTGGGCACATTATGCCAGTTCCATCTAATAGATTTGCAAAGTAAAGAGGGATTTTGAGTTGAGACACTATGTGTGCATCCCAGAATGCTACAATATTTAAAAGTCTTATTATAGCAGATTTCTTTTGGGTGTACCTAAATACAGTGTTCTGCTGCCAGGAAGAAGGCTGGGTCTTATAGTGTGCCTAAGAGTTTTGTGGAAACAAGAACCCCTTTCTAGCTTGAAGTCTGGCACTTCACTAGCTTCCCCAGCCTCCCTTCCTCAGTGTAAAATTAACTGCAAGAAAATTAACTGGCTTTTATTTTTCTTTTCTCAATGGTCGA
The DNA here is from genome assembly GCF_964035555.1 of Netta rufina. Taxonomy (NCBI): domain Eukaryota; kingdom Metazoa; phylum Chordata; class Aves; order Anseriformes; family Anatidae; genus Netta; species Netta rufina. The sequence goes on from NC_140123.1 coordinate 174,762,428, forward strand.
GAAGTTTCCATCTAGTTACCACCTGGGGAAAATTCTGTGAAGAAACAAAGAATCCCAGCTCCAAGAAATCCCAGTTGAGAGGATGAATCAAAGATGGCAAGGTAAGAACGTAAGGTGAGCCAAGGATCACAGTTCATTCCTCCAAGTGCTTCTTTTATTATGTTGTGGTAACCTGTATGATTTGGAAAGCTCCATGGATGAGTTTTCTATTCTTTTTTTTACACATTCAGAGGCACTCAAAGATGATTTGAAAAGGTTAACAAAAAAATGGCTATGTTGTTAAGGATTTCAAATATAATACCTGCCATCAGTATATAATCAGCACATAATAAAGGCAATTAGGGAGACACAAATGTGTCTAATTAAGTATAATAGGATATGCCAAAATGTCTCATTTTCATATTTTGCATTGACTTGCAAAAGCTGCTTTAGGTAGGATGTGGTTAAAGCCTGGGCTTGGCACTCAGGAGGAGCGGAGTGCAGTTGTGCTCACTGCCGTGCTCCTGCGTGACCTTGGAGTCAAGGAGATGCAGAGACGAACAGGGAGAACAGATTTTCCCTCAGTGTCTCTGTCCTCATCTCTGAAAGCAGAATTATAATTCACTCCTACTTTCTCATATGGATATCTCACCTGTTTTGAACATAAATTCTTTAAATGAGGGACTGCTTCTACTTCTGTACTATTACAAAATTTACTTGATAAAAATATTTCTTCCAGCTACTCTTATGATACTGCTAACACTGCAATCAAATGCACTATCATTGTAACAATAAACTTGTGTGTGAGTTGGCAATCTTGTGCTAGACAAAGGATTTTTTTCATGGATTTATTTAACTAGTTCAGTATTATACACTATCCTTGTTTAGGTGCTTGCTAATTTGGACATTTTTCCCTCTTAGGAAACTTCAACTAACCATTTTGGTCTAACAACACCACACTTCTCTGGCAATAAAAAGTGTTATAAACAGATATATATATATTTTAATATAGCTGAATTACTATCAATAGTTAAAACAGGTGTAAGTGAGGTTAATAGGAGCTACTATGACATGCACAGCAAAGACCGCAGTCTAGCACAGCCTCTGTAATTGATAAAGCAGTTCAGAATCCAATGAGGGTCTGGAAGGATGAGAGTTATGGAAGGGAGACAAGCTGAGTTGGTCAGTTAGTCGTTGGCTCACCACTGATGCCTTAAAGAAACTGCCAATTTTGTGAGGGTATATTTTTAAGTAGAAACTAAAAATTCTGACTTCTTCTTTCTGAATAGTCACCTTATCTTCCTGGTTTGTACTGTATGAGGAAGGCCATGAATGCATGAGACCAAGTTGGGAAGAGATGAGTTAGTATCAAAAACACCTACACTTGTTAATGAAGCATGAAATAAAACTACATGTTGTAGCAAAAGAAAATTAATGCTTGACCATGAAAGTTTCTGTTACATAACTTGGAATTACAGTTTTAGTTATTATGAATCCAATATAGTATATCACTTTTATAATTACATTGCTTCACTAATCTGACTTTTTATTATATCTGGTGTCGTATACAGGGCCTGTAGCACTACATACCACTAAGCCTGCCCAATTTTAAAAAGAACACTTTAACTAATTTTTATGATTAAACCAAAGTCTGTTTTGTTTGAAATCCCACATGCTGAAATTATAGCCTCAAAGTAAAATAATTCTAACAGTTTCGACTAAAATAGTCCAGCCATTCATTAAGAAAGAGAACTGCTTTGCCTAGCAGTGTAGAGAAGGAGACCAGAGACTGAAGAGAAAGCTGGAAGTTGCTGGGTGAGGACATGGTGAAACTTTTAGATGACTCTAATGTGACGACTGAGACTTGCAGGAAGAGACAGACTGGAACAGAATTGAAGCGAGGAATGGACTCTTCTGGAAAGAGAATTTGAAATGAGATGTGGAAAAACAATTCCTTCTGAAAAAAAACTCACAAACTAAAATGAATACAGCAAATAGGTATTAATAGACTGTGACAAAGAATCTTGGGATCAAATTAGGAAGTGCTACAGAAAGAGCAAAAACTTTTACATTTGGTAGTGATGGGCTGGAGAAGAAATCAAACTAGGATAAGGATAGGAAAGCAACCACTCAGAAGCAAATCTGGAGAAAATGGTCAATGAAGGTCACATACCCCTAACCCATACCACATACCTCTATATTTTAAAGGGAACCTTAATATTAACAGCAAACACCTGTGCAAACATCTGAAGTCTACTTGGACATGTCTCCTGAAACTTGTAACTAGTATTCTAATGTACAGACTTTTGTTGCATAATATTGACATATTATTGTCAATATACACTCTCTCCCCCCCTCCCATTTATTTTTTAATGTGAGAACATAAATATTGGACTCCAAAGAAGAGGTTTCTCAGGTTAGAGAGGGAATTCTTAGAGGAGGAAGAAATCTTTACACACAGATGATGTCTAATGCCTGATTTCCTGCACACTCTAAACCTTTCTTGAACAGCAATTGTTAATTTCCATATATGCTTTAATTATCATATGAGAATTCATGCAAACTGATCTTCACATATATCCTGCGAGATGGGAGGGGGAGGAGGGGAAGGAGGCGCAATAGAGTCCTCACAGCATAGACAAAGTTGATAAGCATAAAAGCTTAAAGATGAAAATACCCACTGGATCTGAGATGTTTAAGAACTGGCTTTCAGAGCAGAAGCTCTTTTTATAGCACTCCTACTTACAATAATCTCCACTCCACAATCTGCCTTATGTTTTGGCTGGGGCATCAGAAGTCCCCCATGGCCCCATTTTTTGTCTATCTCACTGCACAAAACACAGTGCAGCCCCTACCAGAACTGGAAACATGAGTGCACATGTCCTCCATGACAGAAAAGGGAAAACTTGTTCCCAAGCCCCTGGAGTCTGACCCAAAAGTCACACATATCATTTCCTTCCCTCATCTTCATAGCTCTCTCTGCAGCTTCTTCACTCTCTACAAGTTCTCTGACTTCTCTGTTCCTGAAATATTAGCAGCTACAGGTCACTCCAAGTCAGTGTTACCTGTGTGTTCTCCCCACCTCCTGACTTTTCCTTCCAAAGGGTTTGTAAGATGCACAGAGCAATGCCTGTGAGGTGTGAACATGCTCACTATGCTTGGCAGAACCTCACGCCCCCCAGCCAATGCCAAGTTCCTTGTCAAACACTTGAATCAACATCTAGGCATCCAAAAGACACCACTCCTAAGATTACTCCACAATTTTCTCAGCAATACACAGTTATATATATTATGTACAAAGGATTGAGTCTGAGCAGGTATAAAGAACTGTCATATCCAGAAAACTTACTGAGCTTTGAAAATATCTGCTTACTGTACATGAAAACAGCCACAGAGAAGAGCATTTGATTTAAATTATGTGTATTTGTTTTCCCTAATGACTTTTCTTCTCTTATTCTTCTAATAAATATTCACCAAGCAATAATGGTAAGTGCACCAGGGCCCAGACCACCTCCATGCATGTGATGTTATTACCCTTGAAAATCAGGGGTCTTTTCTCCTTTACCAGCCAGACCATGCTGTAAACTGGTATGAACCCACGAAGCACAAACCCAATCTGGGCTCTGTGTCATGCACATTAGGGGGTGCCTGAAAACTCTTGTTCCATTTTGTTTCTTGTCAATCTCTGTTTTCAAAATGATAACTCCTATAGCCCTAAACCTGCATTAAACAAGATTATTATGACTGGAGGCTGAAAATTCACGCTCAGTGACCTGAGTCAGGTTGTTATTGCTTCTTTCAACTGTGAGTGCCTTCTGTGCTAGCAGAACTTTTTACCAGGGGTACAATGATATAAACATGCAGAGACAGTGAGTAAATGTTTCTGAAATTACGAGAATGTTTTATTGTGTTCCCAGTCATAAAATGGCTCCAGCAATTAATGACTGTGTTTGCATTATTTGGACAGATTTTGCAGGAAATGGATAATTCTTGCTTTAATATTTCTTTGCATTGTTTTTGATTAGGTCCAGGAAGGTCATTAATTCAGTTTAGCCAATTAAATTCAGAGGAATGGCATCTTTACTCCCCGAATGAGAGTAATTACATTGCTGCAGCACTGGCTGTGGGCTCCCCTGCTAATAAAACCCCAGAAAATGCAGTCACAAAGTCCTTGCTGATTATACAATACTTGGGAATCCAGCGATTTATACACACAGCTTTTTTTAAAGGAGGGGGAGTTGAAAAGAGCAGGGTGTTCACCAGCATAAAGATAATGGAGAAACACATATTGACTCTGTTTTGCTTCGGCTGATGTTTGTTAGGGAAGAAAGAAAGGAAGAAAGGAAGGAAGAAAGAAATGAAGAAAGAAAGGAAGGAAGAAAGAAATGAAGAAAGAAAGGAAGGAAGAAAGAAAGATCAAAAAAATGCAACATCAACAACAACAACAACAAAAAAAACACACTAGAAATAACAAAATCTACAGACTTGCCCCTTGCATCAGTGCAGCATGAGCAAAACTAGGCTCAGGGTTAGCCATCGGAATGACTTCAGGCAAAAACTGAAAGCCAGAGAAAACACAAGTGACCATTTCATTTATTATTTCTGCACAACTTCACTGTTTCTTTTGTTTGACTGCTGTCTTTCCCCTTCTTTGCTCAGGATAAATTGGGAAATCCACCAAAAACAAACAAACAAACAAAAAATAGAAATGATCACAGAAGGAAAAGGCAGCTGCAAGAATACAATTCAACTAATGTAAATACACCAGAAGGAAAAGAATTCAAAGAGTGTATTAGAAATTATGACATGGATTCAGTGACAATGTGATTTATCATTTGGAGCATTTCACCACTGCAGCTGAGAGTCCTTAACTGAATGAATTGCAAGTGTTTGGGTTCAGTATCTATTACCATTTCTGTGGGAAAGGAGATCATCTGAAAATGGGCTTAGTTAGTTCACAGCTGATATTTTCAGTGGTATAAAAATAGCCAGTGTGGAGGAAGAGAGCAAGGAGAGTGGTGAAAAGCAGGGACTTGTGGGTGTGAGCCTGAAGGGCTGGTGGAGAAGCTGCTCTCTCTGCTGCAGCAACCTCTTTCCAAGGTGAGCATATGCTATGCAGCCTCCAGAAAAGCAAACAGTTTGTGGGAGGTGGTTTTTAAGTCAGATTAAAAGAAACTTTAACCAGCTTCCCCCATCAGCAGTATGGTACACAACCTCCCCATTGCATTGGTCTATGTACTTAAAGGACCCTCAGTGAATCACTGCCTAGGGCTAAGAGAAGGTGCAGGCTCTGCATGAGGCTTTAGCAGGTTGGGTTAGATGGAAGTGAAGTCTCTAGATGACCTGTCTTTAAAGTGCAACGTGGATATACCAGAGTTATACTCAGGATTCATCTTTTTCAAATTCTTTACTGGGCTACATGTATGTAGCTACTGATGCTCTGTGTAGCCAGGTTAGTGTTGCCTTGAGTTCATCTAAATGTCCTACCATCTCATCTCTCATAGTGTGGATACCTTCTTTGTCAGTTATGATTTCTGTTTTGTTTCTAAGAGGATTTATTTGGGAAAGTAGAGCTTTTGGAAATCATCACTATCTAGTAAGAGAAATCTCGTTTCACTTTATCTTCTCTCACGCTTCAAGGGACTTTAATCCTTCAGCTTGCCTTGAAAGCTTTGGAGATTTCATGGTAAGACAGAGAGAATGGTTTCAAAAAAGTAACTGGGTTGCAGAAGTGACTGTCCAGATTATGGGGCTAAACCAGAACTCAAGAGACAGAAGAGAAGTTGATACTTTGAAATGAAATGGTATTATAGTGCTTACTGATCTTAGTTTAAGGAAATAACACTTCCTGAGACAATAACGTACTTGATAAAAGCTGCATTTAAGTCCTTTAAAATGACTAAGTCTTTGAGAATAGACCCGTGTATCTCTGGCGAGTGCAGATATCACTGCATAAGGCAAAGCTGGTGGTAGAGCTTGGATCAAATTTCTAACATTTTTAATGTTGTGAAATACGTGCTCTACCTGGTGATGAATTGGTCCCCATCCACATCTGAGCTGGTTGTCTAGACTTCCTTTTGAGAGAAAAATGATATTAATATCATATTCTGTCATATTATTAGTCTCACCCCAAAGATGACATCTGAAGTGGGTCAGCTGAATCAACCCCTAGAAGCGGAAGCAAGCATTTGTATTACAGGTGTCTCAAGTGAGGTGAAATGAATCTTACCTATCTGTCTTTCTTTCCTGGACTGTATGGTAGAAGACTGAGGAGATATTTTTTCAAGAGGAACTCAATTCCTACTTTATTTCTAATTTCTGTAGTTCTGCTGAACAATAGTACAGTTTCCTGTACCGTCTCTTTGAGATCATTGTCTGTCTAAGCAGTAGGATCTTAATTCTCTAGAGTGTTCAGATCTCAGATGTTCTTGAAATATTTTCTTCAAGAAGCATGAAACAGTTTATCTTGAACAATTTCTCATTGAATTCTTAATGGTGGTCCATATTAACAAGTCTATTCACACTATCAGCTTTTCTGTGACAAGAGAAAACTGAAGAAAATTAGATGCCCTCTTCCAAAGGAAGATAAAGTGCAGACAATCAATCCAATCAAGTGCAGACAGAGGGGCTATGTCTTGTCACCAGATCTTGAGCCCTGGGATGAAGGATATATATACTGTAATAGGTCATGCTGAGGGTGAAGTAAGGTGGTTACAGCCCCTCCAAACTTTCCCTTCTCCCCATCCAATAAATCCATACCTGCTTTACTCTTATCAGTAGGAATTCAAGCTGTATGAGAACTGATATCAACATACAATATGCTATTTATCAATTGCAGTGGGAGAAATATTCCTTCCTTCTGGGGAAGAATAACTTCTGTCACCCACTTGTCTTTATATGCAACCTATTCACCCCATATTCATACAAATGAAGTACCAGCCAACCTATTTAAAGTTCCAAGATGTGTCGTTGCAGCACTCCCCTACCTATCACCCAACTGAATGCAGTGATTACAATCTGATATGAAACATTATAAATTTACACAGGATAAGCTTGCACAAAAATACTAACATTACCCACAGATTTTTAATCAGTTCGGGGTCATTTTCCAAGGCACATACTTTCTTTTCTCACATGCCGCATTTGTATGACTTAGAAACCTAAGCAGGTAGAAAGTGGACACAAACAGTGGATAATTGTATAGACACTTAGCTGTCAGACAGAAGATCTAAGATGCAAAACTCTGGACATTTGGGAGATACTGTGATGTGGTTTTCTCAGTATTTTTAGAAACAAGTGTACAGCGTGTAGAATATATAGTTGAAGATGAAACAAAACTCTGCTTTCCTGAAGAAAATAGAAATCATGTAGAATGTTAACTAAATTGTTCTTTTTTTTTTTTTTTTTTTTTTTTTTTTTTTTTTTTTTTGTGAAGGAAAAAAGAGCTTTTTTCCTGCTCTCCTAAAAATAAAAGATTGATGAAAATGATGCATGACATGCACATCAGGAAAATGCACCCTGACATTTTTGCACAGAATATGCATTGCATGTTGACAGATTTTTGCAATAAAACTGACAGTTTTGGTGCAAGCTGTTCTTACCGTGACTATAGGGAATAGATAGCAAAAGGAAAAAGTGTAATTTACACTGTGCACACATGAAATGAACCTGACAGACTACAAGGTGGCTCAGTTGTTCCATGTAAAGGTGCCATAAGGTATCTAAAACTTGTTTCCTTGCCCTTTGTGACACAACATCCCTAAATGTGGTGCTTGTAATCTGGTGTACTGATTACAGAACAATCATGGGTCTCCTTATAGATTTTCACAGGTATTTAAAAAGTACTGGTGTGAATCAGTGAGTTGAAGTCCTTGTGAGATTACGTCTCTTCCCCCCAAACATTTATAGTGCAAGACCAAATTTCCTTTAAAAATGTACATGAAACAAGACTGTTTATGTATGAAAGGATTAACAAAGGTGACCATGGTATGTCTGCACAGTTCTAAAGACTTTTTACAAGAAATAAAAATGGTAGCAGTCCTTGTAGCAAATTAAACATTTAGCTGCGCAGAATGTATGTATATTAATTTTAAATGAGTACACCCCCAAAAATCTTTCTTGTTGTGTAAGGGTTATCATCAAAGCTATAATGTATTCAAACTCAATACAAAATGTCATTTTACTAATAAATTCCTTATGCATTGAAAAAAAAAAAAAAAAAGATCTTTAACAAGCAATGATTAAATATGCAAATGAAATCCTTACAGACTTTTTTTTTTTTTTTTGAGAAATATACCTTTTAGAAACTTCTCTGCAGAGAAATCTTACTTCTTTCTCATCTTATTTTTCTTCTCCGCCTCTTCTATTTTTAATGATGGATTGCTGTACAGTAGGCTGAACACTACACAGTTTCAGTCTTCCCTATTTAGATTAATCTAGGGAGAACATTAGATTTCTAATCTTGGGCAGTATCACTGCCACTATCCCGTTGCTTGAGGGCTTACCTCCTGTCACCTCAAGCTAAATCTTTCTCATTTATTCACATGAACCATTAACTTTCCTGAAACTCCCAAAATAAATAAGACTAGCAGGATACGGCTCCATATTTATTTCAGTGACACCTTTCTTCACTGTAAGTGCTATGCAGAATGACACTAGGGTTCTGCTCTTCACACCCACTATTTTCTAGGAGAGCAACTTGATTTTTGTCTTACAGTGTGAGCTGTTTAGTAAAGTTGTAAGAAATGAGTGAGTTAGGCATAGCCTCTAAACCTGATTCAGTTTTGAGGTATTCTTGTTCTCCTTGGCACTGGATTACCAGTTTTGCTCAGTACCCACTGAGGCTCACTTTCTTGACTTCTATGTGCCTGTTCTAGAGGTTTGGCTCTTCTCTAGATGTCTCTCAATGGTCCATGTTTGGAAAGGCAATACTTGTAGAGCTAGTCTGATGAAATACTGAGATCAAGGCTACAGTTTTAAAGCTCACCTTGGAGGTGAATGAATATGATCACTCCATTGGGAAATGGCTGCACACCAGCTAGTGTCAGAAACCAAACCAACAACTGGAGTTCACCTACATCCTTTGCTTGCTCATCGTCCTGAGTGCAGGAAATGGGTCCTGGAACTACATAGGAGAAAGTTGGGATTAGAATAAACAAATAAACAAACAAATAAATAAATAAATGCACCCGTAGCAGCCTGTGATAATCAAGACCTCAATATTTTGGGTATTTATATTATAAATTAACATTTATCTGGACCCTGAGCTGTATGTGTCTTTTTCTAATACAGCGGTCTTCTTGCACTTAGGTAGCCCAGCAGGCCCCTGGCCCAACATGCTGTCTTGAACAGCAGTGCAGAAAGAAGTGATGTGCCTATCATTACATCTGGCCACCTTTCACTTTCCACCTTTAAAGACCCTAAGTCCAAATAGGAAAGGTAGCTACTGCATGATGGAAGGCAAAAATGGGGGAGAAAGAAACTCTGGGCCAAGGACTGGTAGAGAGTCCTGGCATCTCATCAGGTTGCTTTGTGTAATACCAAAGCAGTGGTTGTCCACTTTCTTTAAACAGCCCATATGGTGTCTGCCTTCCTCTCCTTGATAAAAGGGGCACAGTGCACGTTGAATCTCCTCATGCTCTCTCTCCCTCTCTGTCTCACCCTGCTGGAGCCACAGTGCCAGGTCTTCCACATTGCTGCCACCTCTGCACCTCCCTTGCCATCAGAAACAGCTTGGGCAGAGGAGGGAGGAGGTGGGGAGGTCAGCAGCTGGCCCAGCGTGTACAAGAAGAGATTTACACTGGCCAAATGCATCCCCCGACTTTTGCCTTTCCTTTACACATCTAGTCACTGTGCAGTGCTGCCTCTAGTTAAAGAGGCAGAAGCAGTGCCAGAAAAGCTGCTGCTGCCTGTCCCCATCTCCACATTCAGTGTCAGGATGTCTCACTGCCAGGGAGCCCCTCTGCCAGGGAGGCTGCTGCTAGCTTCCTACAAGCAACAGCAGTGGGAATGAAAATCCTCTCTATCTCCATCTATTCTCTCAGTCTATCCCTCTCCCACAGGACATGGTACAATTTGGGGCAGCTGAATCTTCAGATCTGCCATCTGCTTCCCATAGAGCTGCAAGAAATGTATGAAAGAGACTACTGCTGGTCAAAACCACAGATGACAGATGAGTACAAGACAGAAATATGCTGAGCCATCCAAAAGACAAGTTTCTCGCCTAAAAACAGAATGCAATAATGATCCCGAAGGAAGCAAGGCCATATAGTAAGCTGTTCAAAAATGATATTCGGAATGATATTGAATTGTGGGTAATTCTGAGGGGAGAGCTAGACCATTCCACACTATTCTGAGCTCACCCATTACAGTAATTTCACCTTGGCTACCTTCTCTCCATGGTTGCTTTCCCATATCATGACACACAGAGAGCAGAGCTATCATGTCACATGGGCTAGTATCCAAAAGCATCTTCAATGTGCTACTGATTTTTTGCAGAGCAATCTATCATGAATGTAAGCCAGAAGGAGGGAGGAAGAAGTAGGAGTGGAAGGGAGGGAAAGAAGTGATGCTCATTGTCATGGAAACACTTCCCCACTGTATCGTGGGCCAGCACTTATAGACTTGGATTACAAAACAGCATGAAAGACCCAAAGAATCCATCAGCAGTGGTACATGTGACCCAGTGTGTAGTGGACAGGATATTTGCAGTTTAGCTACCATTGTGCAGCTACTTGTACATCGCAATCAATAAACTTCTTCAGCCCAGTACTCCAAGACACTTGCAGTAACCTGGATGCTCCACTACTGATGAAGACATATGTAGGATATCTGCAGACAGCAAAATCTGCTGTGGGGTTGTTCTGCATTCTAACAGTTGATTCTAAGTAATACATTTTCTGACCTTGAGCTCTGCATTTATTTTTGAAGAAGCTTGAGAATCAGTTTCAAATTATTGGAGGAATAGTTGTAATCTCCATTTTCTTCCAAGTGCATTGCTTTCAATTCCCATCTGTCCTTTCAGACACCTCCTCTATTAAATGGTCACAGAAGATGAATAATAGTGGTATGAATTCTTCAAAATTGCATTACATATTATTCTGCTCCTTGTTAATGTTCTGTGTTGTTTTATTTACGATAACCTTGTGAACAGTAAGATGAAATGGCATCCACATGGTCTCCACATCTAGCTAAAAAAACTACACAAATGTATTAACATCCAAGGATGGGAAAAAAAAAAACAACACATAAGAAAGCAAGGAAGAAAGGAGAGAAAGTACTTTCCAAAATTCAGTCAGAAATTAAATGAGGGCTGTTACTGCTATGTGTTTGGATAAGCTCCTTCTTAGTTGCCAAGGTTTTAAAGATCTAATTGTGTAGTTCATTTAATTGTCAGAAGTTCACATGTGCCTCTTGTAACACCTACCGTATGCTAATGTGTCTTTTTCTAATGGATTTTACACAGAGTTTCTTAATATACTCAAAAATGAACACTGTGGTTTTTCATTGCCTTTACTGGCTCCGAATATAGCGTATCACAGAGAGTTTTGAGATCAAGGGAGGAAAGGTTTTTTTCTTCTACTATGTAGTAGAAAGTTGCTTTGTGGATTGGACCATTGCAGCAGGATGACATGGTTCTCGTCGCTTATCCAAAGTATCTTAACAGTATGGTAAACATTCCCTACTTACGGACGGATTAAACAGTTTTCTACATCACTGCATCTGTAATAAGTCCATTGCAGATGAAACTATGTTCTGTACCTTTTTTCTAGCTGCCTGAGAAGGTAACTTTCAGGTTATGAAATCTGCTTCACCTTATGGTTCCCGGGGGCCCTGGCAGCAGGACATGTGCAGTTTTAATGTAAGAACTGTAACTCTTCAAGTCTGTTTTGTGCGTGGGTTCCCCCTTCCTTTCCCAGAGCACACAGGCATCAGGCTGGCGCAGCCTCCACTTCTCTCTGTATTTAGCACAGTGTTACCACCAGACTCAGAGCTCAAAAACCATGTCTCAGACTCCAAAACTCTTGACATCCCTTACATCGTGATTAAAAAAAAAAATAAATTCATTTCAGGTATCTCCTCATTTAAAGCTTCAGAGATCCTTTTAAGCTTCAGAGTGTTTAGGTGCATCTGAGTCGTATTTTTTGGCTTTTATCTATGAACACGAATGACGAACATGTTTCTTTTTTCCTTTTAATTTTTCCTTAATGAAAGCCAATAGTCTCACGCAGTTGCTTTTTGCTTGCTGTGTCCTTCAGAAAAACAGCAAACGTCCCAAGACTCAAAGTAAAATATGAGTGCTGCTGAGATAGCCGTGAAAATTTCTCCATTTTAGGCTTTTATGGGGAAATTGCTTAATCATGAAGGGCAAGAAAAGGTGTTAGCAAGTCATGCAGGGCTTTATGGTGGGAATAAAAGGTACAGGAACAGAAGCTTTCTGATGAACAGAAGGCACAAAGTAGAAAATATGTTTCTGTCAGAGCCATCTGTTGTGGATCTCCCCAGGCTCAGCTGTGGATACGGGTGGAGATCTTTGTGAGATGATGGAAGAATTATGTGTTGGTAGAGTTCACAGGAGTTTTTAACTTGTATAGATCAGAAAGTTATGCTACCAGCAAGTGCAAAATCCTGGTATTCGTGGATGTGGAGATCTGCATTTTCTGCTTTAGGGTCACCACATCATCCAGAGATGATCCTGCTTTCCACGCAGATCCTTACAGAGTTACAGAGGAAACTGGCTGACAAAGATCATCTTAGATCAGCGGATTAAAATCAATTAAAATTGGTCTGTAACTGAGGTTTTAGATTCACTATGGCCATTTGGGTATGTGCATGAAGCAAGGCTCGATGGAGGGAGGAGCTCAAGAATTTTAAGGTGAAGGAGGCTTGGATATAATTTAAGTCAGAATGTGTTACTTCATGGTTTGTCTATGTATTCCAGGTGCAAGGGGAAAATGGTAGGAAAGGTATCTTGACCCACCTGGCAAAAAGTAAACACTCCACAGAAAGTGTTTAAGAGTGAGAAGAAACCTGCTACTAATGGGAAAAGAACTGACCATTAAGAGATCTGTGTCTTTAAGGTCATAAAAGGCAGAGATAAACAGAATATGTTCAAAAGCCCCACTGAGCTGCACCACTGGAAGAAAGCCAAAATAAATAGCAGGAGATACTGTATCTTCTGAAATAAAATGAGAACATGGAGACAACTGCTGACTGACAGATGGAAATAGGAGGTTAACCCAGGTTTGGCTACACCAGTCCAGTTCCCAGCATCTTAGGACTGTAGGGCAGTGAATGTAGCTCTCATACAGCCCTTCCACCCAGCACTGCTTGGCAGCTCAAAAGGCCTCATCCAGTTTCTTGCTGTTTTTAGTGAAAAACTGAAGCTTCATTGCCCACTCGGAAATCTGTGAAAGTGGGTCCTGGTCTGGGCAGCCAGCGTGTCACACTTCCCCGCTCCCAGACCGTGAGCTAGGACTTAAGCAAACAGAAATTTCATCATAGGGCTTAAACATGTTGAGAGGGGAGACCTGAGCAACCTTCCATGAGGGGGGCAGATGCTTCAGGTGATTTACTGGCCGTGACCCCGACCACATTTCCCCCACTGCTGGGTGTCCGTGAGGTGAGTAGTGCTTGCTGGCTGCAGGCTGGTGCACGAAATGGGGCAATGAGGGAGCTGCTGGGGAGCTGCACTTTCCTGCTCCATAGAGAACAGTGCAGCTGCAGTGGGTGCAGGAGACGGGCCCTGTGCATTGCTCCTGCTCTTTATTTTAGAGATGAGCCTCTCCTCTCTGCTCTCTGTACTCACCCTGCTCCTGGCACAGGCTGGCCTTCACTCCTGCCTTTCACGGGCACCCTCCTCCAGTAAGCCAGCACTGAGTTGTTTTGGAAGAGCTGCAAGGACAGCCAGGACCTGCATGGATCCCTTGCCAGTGCAGGGAGATTTTCTGAATGCTCATTTCCCTTCATTAAGAGTCTCTCAAGGTCTTTAAAAGAAATGCCTCCAACACTACTGAACATGCGTGCTTGTTAAATCTATTTAAGATTTAGTGGAAAAAAAGTAGGACTTGGCCCACCGATGAACATTACTGCTCTCCATCCTGACACCTCACTTGCTCAGTAGCTCCTCTTCTCCCCAGAAGGTGCTGGCACAGTACTTGTCTTCTGCTGGCACCTCTCCTCCTCTATCCTCGGGGAGAAATATGCTGTCTCATAGCATGAGCAAAAGTAAAAAAAAAAAAAAAAGAGTGGAGAAGAGATATGTAGGCAATCACAGCTCAGTTGCATTTGGTTCTGTATGAACCATAGAAAAGATTTTAGAGAATAAATAAGGATGAAAAAGCAAATATGTGATTTTAAATTAGGAAAAAGCAAAAACGTGGGATGGAATCTATCCAGATTTAAGGAAAGTGTTGAGACAGGGTGTGCCTTACAGGAAATAATGTTTCAGCAAAAGATGACAGGGGATTAATTCTGATATTGTAGAGCAGAGGAGGTTGCTGGACTACACGAGCAGGGGAATAGCTGTGGTCCTGGTGTGGGCAGCTATGGGCCCAGGCTGGCTGGGTGCTTCCCTTACTGACCTTGGTGCAATAGCTAGAGGTGTGCATACAATATCTGGGAATGACACAAAGCTGGTACGTACGTACGGCTAATACAGACCAAGGAAGGCCTGATTATTATGCAGGAAAAATCAGATGACCTTGTGGAACAGCAGAATAGAAACAGCATGAAATTTAATAATCCAAAGTGCAAAATCATGCCCTTGAAGACTAATCACCGGAACTTTGGCTATAGGAAGGGAGTTCATGAACTGGAGGAAGGAGGGATGAATTAACTGACAATAGGATGGCCATGCCTCCTCCCCTCCCTCCCCACCCCCTGCTGTATGTCTGAGCAAACAGCAGATGACATTCTCACATGGACCTAGTGGGAATCTGCAGCAGAGACAGGAATTTGTAGCAGGGTGAAGGGTCTGGGGCTCAGACCATATGCATTTCTGCTCACCTGTGTTCAAAGGACACTTAAATCACAAATGCAGAGAAAGGCAAGTGTGTAGAGTTGGGAAAGGTCGGACAGGGCAGCAGTGATTACTGTTTCCATGCTGTGTGCCCTTTGCTCCCCTCCCTCCCCAGAAGCTTCCCTGCACTTAGAGGATTTGCTGCTCTGCATTTACATTGATTGCCCTTATTGAGTTAATCCTGTCCTCGAAGGGATATTCCAGTCACCTGAACAGGAGAGGAGTGAATTCCCTTTTCCACTGATGTATAACTTCATTATGGGGGAAGAGGGAATGTTTACCTTCCTTTGATTCATCAGAGGCTGGATGAAGTAAGACAGTAAGGACAAGCATGCAGAGCCTCTTGTAGTCCTGAGACATCAGCCTGTGCCCATCAGCTGGGTCCTTTTCACCTGCTCAGGGCTGAACTGACCCACGGGGCTGAGCAGGAGTGCTGGAGATGCCAGCAGGTGTGCTGGAGATGCCAGCAGCATCCACGTTGTGGAGTTGGGTCCCCACAAGGTTACCATCCAGATGCTCTTCTCTCACAACCCCGTCGCTGAGGTCTCTGTTGGGCTTTGCTGAGTTAATCCTCATTTACATCCACACAAGGAAAAAAGGCCATCCAGCTCAGTGTAATCTCTTTGCTGCACCCCTGGCCTCACATGCACACCAGGCTTGCATTTCCCTCCTCTTCCTTCTTCCTTTCATGTTTTTGGGACCTGTCTGGGGTCAGAAAAAGGAAGTCAAATGTTTCAGTGGGTTGGCCAACATGAATTTTCAGCCAAACCCCTCCCACCAGCACTGTAATCTGTAAAAAAAACCTGTCTTGCAATGAGGACAGGCTGTTCATTTTCCTCTGTGCACGGTTTGGCTCGCCCCGTGTAAGCAGAGGCTATCTTTAGAGTGTTGTCGGTCTTTTTTATGAAGAAATATAAAAGCTCCCGCAGCAGGAGTCCTCTGGCTCTGAGACTGGGTGAAGGAATGGGGCTGTGACAGACTGCCTAGCTGGCCCCGCTGCTCAGAGCCATCTGCTTGCCAAGATTTCTCAGATATTAGGAGAGAGGCAGACACTGCCCTTCACAGCGGTGGTATGTCACCGTGTGAATCCAGCACTGCTTGGAGATTATGAAGGATTTGGATAAAATGAAGCTCCGACGATTTAAATATATGAACAGAAGACACTTTGTGCTTTCTGCTATTTTAAAATAATACATCTCCTCGTAAATAAACACCAAAATGTAGAAACTTTCCCCTCACAAATGCAAGCCAGAAGGGTTCTTCCATAATTCGTTCAGAGCCCATTAACGAGCATAAGCAGTTTAAGCAGTTTGTTTTATAGCCTTATCTCTGCAGTTGCTTATGCTGAACATCATTTCCTTTCCTGTTGCTAGCTTTGCAACAAGTCCCAAGAGTTATTTACAGACACCTTCATTTTATCTAATTTAACAGCTTTGTGCTGTCAGCAGTTTTGCCATCTCATTGTATTCCCTCTATTCCTGGTCATTAATAAATGGATGGAGCCAGAGAAAGAGTGAAATTAATCCTAGCGGTGATCCTCCGGTACAGTCCCCGGGGCATCACACCCTTGCCACCTTTCCATCGCAATCATCTGCCATTCATCCCCATCTTTTTCTCTCCCTTTAACCTGTAACAAAGAACTTATCTCCTACCCCTGGGTTACTGAGTTTCCTTAAAAGCCTCATGTGAATGATGTTATCAAATGTCTCTGTAAACATATATTGCCTGTTTCTCTTTTATTCAATGTTTTGTTAACTCTTTGTAACATTTGAACCAGTTAGGAAAGCTTGGTTCATTCTCTCTTACATCAATTTATCTTTGCTGACTTGCAATTTATTCATCCCATTTTTTTTTCCTTTCCCTCCTACATATCACCTGTAGATGTTTTATAACTATCTTAAAAGATTTTCTCAACTATTTTCCCCATTAATGAATTGAGATTCTCTAGTTTTCAGTTCCTGGGGTCAGCCTTAAGAGCTATTTTAAAGATTGCTACAGTGCTGGCCATTTTCCAGCTATCCATCAGAGTGGCTGTTTTAATGATGAATTACGTATCGCTAATGATAAATTATGGTAGGCTGGAATTGTGCTTCATTCTTAGGATTTCCTCAGAATCTCTGATGAATTCCATTTGGTACTGTGAATTATTGGAACATATATTTCTAGAGTTGTACCAGTGGTATTTTTAATATTTTTCATCCAAAAGTGCTTTAACATTGTTACATGTAATTTCAGAGTAAAGATTCACCCCCATCTCCTCTTTCTGACACTCAAATAAATCATTTACCTTCACTGCAATCTTTTCTCACCCTGTGTTTTTTTCCTTTACACTTAGCAGCTCTAGTACACCCATAATACTCATCTTCCTGTATGTATCATTTCTTATTATTTGTGGTTGTGTTTGACTGTTGTGTACTTTCTGAGCTTCCTCTTACTGTGTGAGCTGTATCTTGCCTGCCAAATGTTCCATTTGATTTGTGTTGCTTTAAATAAGTATCCATTCCTGAAAGACACTTTGAGGAACAAAATTAATTCTTGAACTTTAATTATCCTGTGCCTTCCATTTTTTCTTTGTTCTGAACTGTGGAGATCTGCTAAAGCACAGGTTATAAATAGTTTCCATCCTAAGGTTATAGATCATTTTTTTTTCTTTTTTTTTCTGGAAGAAAAATTCAGCTTTAAATGCTAATATCTTGCATATACCTTGAATTACTAAGCCAGAATGCGATTCTATTTATCCGTACTTGCAATTCTACCAGATACAAGGGAAATAGTCATGTAAATAGGGGTATCGTAATTATTCTCATCTTAATTATTGTGTTTGGAACCACCCTTTCTGAACCGAACCATGTTGTCACTAAGCTAGTGAACTCTATGAGACATATTATTTCTTCATGCTTAATCATTTTGATCCACAGGTATGTGGAGTGATTGCAGTGCTGAATTTGTTTCTCCACAACCTAAAATTCATGTGCTAGCAGGGTTGTTCCAGTCAGTTCCTCCTACACAACTGGATTTCCTATCAGCAGTTTAAGTGGCACACTTTTAACTCCTACCTTTTCCACAAAAAAAAAAAAAAAAAAAAAAAAAAAAAAAAAGATTGGTATTTACTTCCAAGCAAAGTTACTTATTCACAGTCACTTCATTTCTTCCCAACTTGGTACTAACCCTACCCTCCTGTATCTCTGTGCCTTTCTGTTACTTACACACCTGTGATTTACCATGCCTGGCTTCTGAATCCTCCTTCCCATCCAAGAAAAAACCACCGACATAATTGGATATTTAATTTATTTCTCAGCATTGCACTGTTAGAATTTAAAGTGAAGATGATAAGAAATTCCCAGCTTCTAGCTTTGTTTTTCCATTAAAGTTTAAGTACTGAAGCTGCTGAGAGTCACCTGTCCCCATTAACAGTCCCATAGCCAAGCAGGTATGTTAAAATATGGGATCTCTGGCTTCACATGTGCTTGAATAAGCAATGAATAGAACTACAAGTGATGTTCATGTGAAATGTCTAGTGCTCAGACTTTTGAAAAACAGACCACTTAGATTAGGACTAATCAAGCATTTTATGGTGAAATAATCTTCTGCTAGAAATAACTCAGGAGTTGGGTGCTCACTAGCAATAGAGATAAACCAGAACAAAACATACGCTGTAATCAGATGAAGCAGGCACTCAGACCTGGTCCTCCTAGTTCTAAGTGCAATTTTACTATTAGAGGGACAAAGAGTGGTATCTAAAACAAGTCAGAATTTGTCTGTAAATGCTAATTTTCAAGAAATATGAGCCCAAGTCTTCCTCTTTCTTTTGTTTGTTCAAAAAAAAGAAAAAAAAAAGGCAATAATGGACCTTATTTAGTATCATGTTCAGTAATAATTTAGCTGATGGAGATTTTTTAAACCTTGTGGCTTAAAAAAAATTAAAAAAAAAAAAGATAAATCATACAAATTTTAAAATGTATCATATACATTTACACTCTAGAATTGCTGATTTATTGTATTACCAGCCAGTTGGTTCTAGCTATTAGGATTTGATTTTTTTTTTTTTTTTTTTCTGTATCTGTAGGACTAACCCAAGGAAGCATGTGCATACCTTCTTTATGCTGATGCATGACAGGAGCTCTCCCTTCCTCTGCAGGAAGAGCTGGTAAGACCTGCGTTGGGCACGTATAGACTGTAGAGTGGGCAGGGTTTGGAAATGCCCAGACTTTGCCATGCCTTGGGTCCAAATGTCATCCAGCACATCCCAACACCACAACATCTGGGCTACCAAATCTGTACAAATGTCCCAGTAGGGGAAGCAAATACTGCTTAGGTGTCTGCACTAAAGCCTAGCTGGGCCCCTCACCACCCAGACCCATCCCTTTCCTCTACATTTTTTACTCCAGGCAGTAGAAACCCAAGGTCATTTAAGAATTGGAGTTCAAGATGTGTTAGTGCTGCCACACAATGCTACACTACTTAAAGGCCTTCTTAATTATCTGATAGACTGAGAGAATCATTGAAGCTATTCCAGTTTTCCCAATAAATATGCCTTTGGGTATGAAGACTGTACAGATGAGTTTTGAAAATCTATTATTTGTCAGGCAGTGTAAGAAATCCTGTGATACTTTCTCTCCTGATACTGCAGAAGTAATTAGACTATACTAGAAACTGTTACACATGTACCTTTGAGGTCACAAGCACATTTTAAACATTTCCTCCCTCTCTCTACAATGCAAGAACCAATATCTGGCTTTGTTCTGCTGAATGAAATGAGTATATGACAAGTATTAATGTTCTGTCCCCACTCATGGCACACCAGACATTTGAAATTGTCTGTGTTGGATTTGGGGAATATGTTGATACAGCAGCTTGTGAGCATGGTAGGAAAGCAGAGCCTTTCACCACAGGTTTCTGCCATTCTTCCTGAGGGAGTGGGATCCAGGGATGGGGTATAGATCCTTAGCAGTGTCTGCTGTCAAATGAGGATTTGCTTTGATTTGATGCTCAGCTACTGGATTTTGTTCTCCCTTTATTTTCTACAGGAGGGAGTCTTCTACTGCCAGAAATCCTCTCTCCACTCTGGTACTTGCAGATGGATTTACCACGTTACATCACATTGTGGAAGGAGAACAAAAAATTGCACTGAGCCTCTTTTACTGACTCTCACTCCAGCCAGTGCCTGGCTCCAGCGAGGGCTGTGCAGATTTTTCCTGTACTGCAAAAAAAAGGAACATAGCAAATTAAGGTCTTTGCATGCCAGTTTTGTTATCATAAACACTTGTGGTGGATACGCTGATACATTTTTAATAGGGGGTAATATTTCAGATGGCAAGAGGATCAAAGCACAGAGCACACTTAGGTCAAAGTAATTTAACTCTAGTCTTGCCTAATTGTTATTGTGACCCAGACTGGCAGAACTGAGATAATTAAAGCCTGATCATGAACTATCCTCTTATCCTCATTACGGTTCCACACACCAAATACCATGCCAGAACTCCTAGCTGACATTTTCTCCAAGAAGACATTTTTAGGCATCATAATGTGTGAAGGCTGCCAGCAGGGCAGTCTATCACTTCTACCTCACATCAAAAGGATGTGCACCCTGTTGGAGGAAAAAAATAAAGCTAGTATAAGAAACAAAGCTCTAGCAAGGAAGGTTAATGTGTGCACCTTGCAACTCAGAAGATCAAGGTTCAAAACTGGGAAAAAGAGAATGCAGCCTGCACCTCCAGCCTTTTTTCTTGCCCCTGAATCAAACAAGAATCTTTGGGAAAACTTCTGAAAAATACTTTCATCTCTGCCCCTCATAAATGCAATTGGCCTCCGTTTCTCTTCCTGGGCTCAGATGTACACAGCCTTAGCTCTAACCTTGTAATTGCCACCACTCTTTCCATGTGCTGCTTTTCCACTTCTGACTGCACCTTTCGCATTGCCAATGCTGAAATGTCAGGTGCAAGACATGAAATGTACTTGAGTGAAGATGGCATAAAAAAACGTGAAGAGATGAAACTTTAAGAGGTGTAAAGCGTGTTCCTTAAATAGCAAGATCCTTTGTTTCACAGCTCTATTTCCTGATGATAAGCAATTTTTGAAATTACAAGCGGGGCAATATCAAATTGGTATGAAACATTCATGACTGTATCTAAAATCAGTGATGTATCTTCAGCTGATGCATGTTTGAGAAGATTGCCAGGGCTTTTTAATGGGGCTGGTGCTGTCATGGTCGAGCATACAGCTTACTCGGTTTGACAATCTCTGCTGGGCCTCAGCCAAGTGCTGTATTTAAATCCCAAGTTCTCCACAGCTTCCCTGGTCAGAAACACAGAGTGCATTTTTGAGATGGGAAACCTGCATTGTGCGGGACATGGATACAGAAACCACTTCTGAGCTGGCAGAGGCTGTAAGACTGGCAAACTGCAAAAAGAAGATGAGCAAAGGGGTGTACATGCATATACATTTGTGTCTGAGGAAGGGAGAAGGAGGGGGAGCATGTGTGCAAGAGAAAGCTGCTAAAGGACAGAGAGCACTTGGGGAATCGGGAAGAAAAGACTGCAAGGAGGGAGCTCTGAGGAGGCTGAGGACGTAGCAGAAGTAAATTTCCTGATTTATAGGCACTAACACATAGAAGTCTGTATAGGTTGGAGGGAGAGAGTGCTGCAGGAGAAGTTCACAGGTCAGGAGGCTGGCAAGAAAAAAAATCGAATAAACACCTGAGGTCTATTGCAGAACAGCACCCGAGGTTTGCTCCTCACTGCTGAAGTCCCCATTTAGAAAACAAGTGCAGATGAGTTTAGTGGTCTCACCTTGGTACATCCTGGTACTTGAGGCACCACACAACTGGATGGATTTTGCATGCAATAGCTTTCATTGAAGAAAAGTCTGGATCATAATGATGTAACGGTGCAGATACAAGTCCCCATTGAAGGGTGTCAAGAGGAACTGCTGCAGAGTAATTTGCCTGTTTTCCCTGTTGGTAGCTAATAAAACCCCTCATCCCCAGCAATATCAAATTTACTCCAATTAAAAATCTGCTTCTCTATGACAACAGACTATTTCTCCTCGTTCCACTTCAAAAAGTATTAATTATGTAACATCATGTTTTACAAATATTTTTTTTCTTCCATATAAATGCGGCATTAAAGTACTATAACGTCGAGTAAACAACTGTGTTTTGCAGTATAAGGAAGTTTGTTTTCTATACTCTGAGAAAGAAGTTGCATCAGTGTTGTGTAAGTAGGTCAGTGACAATTCTTTATGTATTTCTTAAATTCACATGGACTCTCCAGGTTCCGGCATAGGAATGCAGGGCTAAAGCTACTGTGAATAAAATATTCATGTTTTTCTTTAAAAATAAATAGACCCAGATAAGCTACAGTAAGAGAGGTAATGCTTTCCCAGGGCAGGATTGTCATCGGCACACTTTAAGAGCTTTACTTCCTTCAGTTTATTAGCATATAATTAATATTAGTATAATTAATATGAGATTCCCTTTGCAATGAAATCATTCATGAATTTGGGACTTGCAACACATGCCTTAACTTTCCATTTGTCATAAAAACTGTTGTGAATATCAGCCATTAGTCAGAAGACCTACTTTTTTTTTTTTTTTTTAGATCTAGTAGGGGTTTTGGTGGGAAGGAGTCAACACCATGATACCCATTTCACATGAAAATCTCACTGCAATTGGAACATTTATGTCCAGAAGACTTCTATAAGCCAGCTGTATTACAGAACTTGTGTTACACAGTGTGCTCCCACCTGTGTTCCCAAAGGAAGGAAAGAAGGAAGGAAAGAAAGAAGGAAGGAAGAAAGGAAGGAAGGAGACATGTCAAAGACATCTAGGTTCTGGAGAGCCTTGAAACCTGCTGAGAGCCTTACAGGTTAATATCTGGAATAGACTGCTTTAGTGAGAGACCTGCCTTAATATAGAAAGCTCTAGATTATTGTGCTTTCACCACTACATTATTCTTATGTAGATGCTCTACCATTTTCTTAGGTCTGTCACCCTTTGCTATGCATGGGATAGATTACGGTGAGCCTCGGTGTGATGCATATGTAGATCTCTTGGCTAAAAGATATGGTTTTGATCAAAGGGAAGAGCCAACTAAAGTTTTAGTTACATATTTGAAAGATCTAATCATCAATATCATGTTCCTCCTGTTGGTAGAAAGTCTCTTTCTGCTGTTCACTGAGTTGTTGGTTAGCTGAATTATGTCACTACTGTCATCTCACACACAAACACACCTCTGTGTATGTCTATAATGTCTGCCCTGGGCTCCACGTAGAGAACGGGGAGCAGACAAAGCAGGTTGGATGGCAATTTGAGTGATTTTTCATGTATGTGACACAACGATGAGTGGCCACTCCCTGGGGATCTCTTGAGAGAGAAATGGGTTATCACAGGGGCGGGCTCCACCTGATTTACACTCTTACGCCTCTGTGGCAGCTCCAGCTGATGGAAATTGTTGGTGACTGCCTGCATACACAAGAATTAAATGTAGGTGTTTGCCCCTCTTGTTTTGTTCGCTTCCACATCTGACTCAGCTGCCTGTGAGGTTCATTATGCACCATTATTGCTCTAGATTTTGAATCCCTTTCTTAAATTAATTGCTTCTGGTTCAGTTATCTGTAACCAATGTGATTGAAATAGCATGAAAACAATCACTGGTGTGTGGTCGTTGTCCATTAACTCCCACAGCAAAACCCTTCTTCCCCCAGCCTGCTTGTACAGCTAGTGGATTACATGAGTTCAGGGGCATGGTGTGACTTTGCCAAGGGGCCAGAGAAGATGTGTTGGTGTAGTAGAGGGGTTTGCCTGGCCAGGACATCACCACCTCCTCTACTGCCTCCACCACCTGGAGGGGAAGCCTGGAGCTCTCCAAGGGTGGCACAGGAGAGAGGACACACCGGAGCTGTGCCCAATGCCCCGGCTGCGGGCTTGGCTTGAGGGATGGAGTTCATTCTTCTGCCCTCATCTTTAGCCAATCCTCTCTTTTATTTATTCTTTTTTTCTTCTAGGAGAGAAGGTGTTTGCTTTTCATGTTGCTTAGGATCTGAGTTAGTTAATCTGGCCCAGAAAGGAGATTCACCATTGCCTCCCACGGTGATGGAAAAAAAAAAAAAAAAGAATAAGGAGGAAAACACCTCTCTTAGTCCTTGGAATTATTATTCAGAAAGATTTGTAAGGATCATTTCTAAATATTTTATTATTTGTAAAGACCATAAGAGATGAATTCGGGGGGAGGCCAACAGACGCCACAGGAAATCACATATAAATCAGGGTCTTACTGGCGTGCATGCAAAGCTGGCAAAAATTAAAAAAAAATCGATTCCTTGTTCTGCAGAACGCGGCCAACGGGCAGCAGGGCGTTAGCATGGAGCATCAGGAGCCCTTACGAACGGGAAGGTAAGCCCGAGGCTGCCCTCGGCCCCCGTTACACCCAGTGAGGCTCAGAAACGCCACTTGCCGGGGGGGGGGGAGCTGCCGGCTTGCAGGGAGGTGATGCCAAGCCGTCCTTCAGGACGGGGCGGCCGGCACCCCAGCGCTCAAAGTCCCGATTTCTCCCCGTTTCACCCCTGACTTTATTTTCCTGGGATCAGCCCCGGCTTTCTCCCGTCTCGGGATGACTCCGGCGGGAGGGGAGGGGGCGACAACAAATCAGGGGGACGGGGGGAACCCAGAGGGCTGCCTGCCGCCCCCCTGCATCCCGGGGGCTCCGGCGGCTCCCTGCGGGCGAGGCGGCGCCGCCCCCGGCCCGGCCCGGCCCGGCGGTGGGCGGTGGGCGGTGGGCGGCTCCCGCGGCCTCGCCATAAACCGGCGGCCCCTCCCGCCGGCCTCCGTGCTCCCGCTGGACGGCGGGGAGCGGAGCGGTGCTCCCGGGGGGGGGCTCACCGGGAGGAGGCTGCTGCAGGAGCAGTCGGGGGCATCCCCTAGCAGGGAGGGAAGGGGAGGCTGCGGGGCACGACCCGAGGCTGCCTCCCCGCCCCGGTGGTCGGAAGCCCACCCGGAGGAGAGAGGAGGAGAAGGGGGGGGGCTGCGCTGCCCGGCCCGGCCCCCCCGCCACCGCCTTTGTGTGCTCCGGCCGGCCGCCGTGATGCGCGCTGCGGGGCGGCGGGGGGTCCGCTCCTCCCGGTGAGAGGCGGGGAGGCAGCCAGCTTCTGCCCCCCTCCCCGGAGCCTTTTTTATTATTATTTTTTATCCTTTTTTTTTTTTTTTTTGGAAAGGGGGGGGTGGGCTATGGACTGAGCGCTGCGTTGTGCCATGGAGTCCGGCAGCGGCTTCGGCACGCTCTGCCTTCTGCTCTGCCTGGGGCCAGGTAAGGTGCGGGGGTCCGGGGAAAGGGGCACGGGGGGGGGGGTGCGGAAAGTTGCGGCGGGGTTAACGGCACTTTTGTGGGGCAGTTGCAGGCTTTGGCGTGGACCCCTCGCTGCAGATCGACGTGCTGGCCGAGCTGCGGCTGCCGGGCTCGGCGGCGGGCGTGCGGCAGGTGCCGGGGCTGCACAACGGGAGCAAAGCCTTCCTCTTCCCAGGTACGGCCCCGAGCGGCTCCCCCAGCACCCCCTCCTCTTCTTCCTTCCCTTACAGCCCGCTTTTCCTCCTTTCAGTCCCCCTTTTTTTAATCCTTCGTCTGGTAGACGCTTAATTAAAGTACAGCAGGACCGGGGATGGCAGATGGCTGCTTGTGCGAGCCGTGGGGTGCGGTGATGAATAACAGCACCACCCACTCCTCGGCTCTACTTGGGAACCGCCGAACATGCCCCCGGTCCTGCCAAGGCAACGCTCGCTCAAAGTTTCCCGTGAATCCGGCAAAATGCTGCAGCCGGAGTGCCCCAGAGGAGCGAGGCAGATGGCGAAAAATACCGCTTTTTACTGGGGAAAGTGGCCTTTGTGAGCTCCGGTGCCATGCCCGCTGCGAGAAACAAAGGCTGAGTTTGGGCTTTTCAGAGTGCCTGTGATTTTTTTCTATTCCTAAATAAATAAATAAATTTTTTAAAAAGAAAAGGTAGTCTTGTTCCACTTCTCAAAAATACAGATACACTTATTAGAAAGTCTAAGTATCTTGAAATATTGTGAGTCACACAGATCTATAAAATAATTCTCAAAGGACATCTGAATTTGTTGGCACAGGTTGCATCGCCTACACTTGCTCATCTTCAGTGTATTTTTTGAGTTATGCTTTAATAATGTACCCATATCTTAAGTGAAGCTGAAGTTCTGAACATTTTCAGGAAAAATTTCTTCTTCATCTGGAGGAAAAAAAAAAAAAAGCCTAAAAATAGCCTTTAAAAGCACATGGAAGATGATGAAATGCTCTTCAGAAACCTGACTAGAGAAGAGCAAGGGAATATAGCTCAACATCTGGTGGATCAAGAGGAAATCTCTGCAGCAGCCCATAGTTTTCAGATAGAGGGACTTGGTTGTTGAAACTCCTGGCATGACAAGAAGCCAGCTCTGGTCTGAAAGAATTTCTGATGCAACAGGCAGGAAGCTGTTTCCCATGCAGAGGAGTTATAATTTAAGGGAGATGAGATCTGGAAAGGGAGCTTCTTTTTCATGGTTGCTTTAATGAGATAATTTATTAGAAGCTAATAGTTGCCAGGGGCTTTTTTTGAGGTGATCTCTGTAGCGGTGTCCTTCCCTGGTACAGCCAGCATGTGTCACTATGGACACTAATGTGGAGACGTGCACGTTATGCGCTCTGAAGCACTGACACATGCTGCTTTTATTAAATGTCAGGGGTGGGCTTGCAGCTTCAGAACAGCCTTCTGTGAGAGGGTGACTGTGGAGAATGGCAACACGTTTGTATGGCTGTGTGCTTCCTAGTAAAATAGCTGGATTCCTGAGGTGCTTAAGGTACAGTGGTGCTCAGAGATGAGGTCCTTCTGTGTTACGATGCAGTGTGAAGGTGAGGAGTGAGACCTCCCTATGACTTCAATCTTAGTAGCATTAGGGGTCTGTAAGCATAACTCTATTATGTACTTTCCCCAGTGTTGGGACAAAAAGATTGCTGGGTTACTAAAGAATCTTTCAAGTTATTCCCTCTTGCTTTGTAACTATGTGAATATGCAGTTCCCAAGTAGGCTGCTAATTTAGCTGTAACAAAAGCAGAGAAAATTTTTTTTTTTTTTTTTTTTTTTTTTTTTAATGCCAACCTTGTATTTTGTTTAAAGGAATCGGGAATAAAACAGACATGAACATTTAGGTCTACGTAGTGGTTAACTCGGCATTCTTCAGTGCCCTGAAGGATTGAGTATACTTCTCCTGTTACTACATAAAACTCCTGATTTTCTTATAGGAAATAGACTCCTTAGCGGGCAGGCAGTGTCATTTTTCTAACTTGCTTTTAGAAATACAGACATTACCCTACTCAGTCAGGCCACTGGTCCATGTAGTCATTTTTGTTCTGTTCTTAGTGCTAACACCATGGGAGCATTGCTGCAGCGTGTGCGTCTTAATGTATGTATTTACAGTGTCTGAATTTGAAATACATATTCTTGCTGGCTTCAGATTTGTTTTTTGCCTGTGTGTTTTTCCTTACTTATACGAAAGCTGTAGTCCTAAACCCAAATAATTTGGGGGAAGGAAACATGACTTTAAATCTATGAACTTACTCTCAAAGCTTTAACTTCTGGTCCTTGTCCTTCTGACTTCTTCAGAAGATGAATAGTCTATTGCACAACATACATTCTTGTCATTTTAGTGTGTTGCCTTTTTGATAGACTGGTGTAAAGCCTTACTTTATATATGCTTAAAATATACAAAAAGCCCAAACACTGTTCTTTATTTTAGAAAGAAATTATGAAAGTGGAGGTTGAACTGAACAGGCATATAGAGATTATATGGTGGGGAAATTGTACATACAGCTAAAGCAACAGCTAAAGCAGAATGGTCTCTCTTCTTCTGTTTTTAGGTGAAAAGACAGCTTTTATTGCTTAATTGAATGCAGCATTGATTTACAATACAAGGGGTTTTTATCATCTAATTGGCTATCCTGATAAATTCTCCTTTCCGTAAGAGATTTTTAAAGGAATTTATATCTCTAGATCATATAACACAGTATACAGCTGCCATGCATTTTTTTTTTCTGTTACCATCTATTCAAGAGCAGTTAGATTCCTCCTTAACAGTTATTGATTTAGACGCAATTCAAACCATTTGCAATTTTTGTTCACTTGGACTTTCCTTTCATGTATCAGTCTGATCTCTTGCTATACACACCCTGTAGAAAGCATAAGACTTATGAAACAGAACTCTTCCCACTGGCTTCATCAGGATTAAATGCTTAGTCATGATTTTAAAGCTTTTTAGGTTTCTGATGTTGCTTGGTTGTAGTGGCTTGGTAGCACCTGAATGCCAATGCAATCTGTCCCTGTATAGCTTCAGGGACTTATTTTTCTGTAGGAAAGTGATTTACAAAGTAGTTGTAAAATGTTCCAGTGTAGCTCGTGGGAAGATGGAATTATGAATAGAAAACAGGAGGAAGTCTTAAAAAAAAAAAATGTTAGTGTTGCTATATATGAACATCTGCCAGCACTTCCTAGCCAAGAGCAGCTATTATGAAGTCAAAATATGTTGAGAGGAAAATTATTTCTTTTCTGGTCAGAGCACAGAAGTCAGAGATCTGCACCACAAACGTCTCTGTTGGTGCCTGTTTATGTATTACAGTGAAGTTTTCAATACCTTAGTTATCCCTTTCAAAAATGGGGATGACATTTAAGGTAAAGCCCAGAGCAAATGAGTGGATTGGAGTATAATTAATGTATTTGAAGAAGGCTTTGAATTCCTTTTGGAGAAATCCTAATCGTCATTTTTACAACTTTCTTTGTAAATGACATCAATACAATTCGAGGTGATAAGTGGGGATTGAGGTAAATGTTGCGATTTTCCTATGCAAATATGCAAATCATATTGCTGCAAGACCACTTGAGCATGTGAACACTTGATGAGGCAGACAGAGGTATCACCAATAGAGGCTGGATAGTGTTGAGAGTTTCGGGTATGTCAGACATATGACTTCAGTAGGTTTCCTGAGCATAGGCTTCACTTCAAGCACATGTAAGGCCCAATGAAGCCAGGCATTTCAACTAGCAATGGAAAATGTTTTCGGATGTGAGAATCTAAAGGCTGCCAGAGTAACTTTGTTTCCTTCTGGCAGTCCTCTACGCAGAGACTTTGGCACCTTCTCCCCTCCATTAGGCTCTGTATTGTTATTATATCTTATATAATATTTTGATTGTGTTTCTGGGTCCCACCTGAACTGCTGTAATTCAATGTTACACATCAAACTATTGTTGTCCAATGCACTAATGGAGACATCTTTCGGTCACCTCTAGCAATAGTGGAGAGTGGTGGAAGGTACATAGTAAATCAAGTGAAAAGGGGCACAAAGAGTGAAAATGAGAGCTAAGTGATGTGTAAGGAACGTATGTATCCATGAAAAGGTGTATGTGTTCCTCAAAGAGGAGAATAAAGGGTGGTCAGAACACTGCAGTTGGGTGATTACAGACAGGAACATTTATTTAAGGAAAACATAAAAAGGGCATGACTGTCAAAAATGTGGCAGCTTGTATATCTGAATACATGACTTGGAACTCACTTGGAATGTGTTTTTTTCTTTACTGGTTAGGATATGTAACTTATGTTTATAAGCAGCATTCAACTATTCTTGTAATACCTTCAACTGTATTGTAGGTTATGGGGGGGGTGGGGAGGGGAGCGATATGCTTTAAAACACCAAAGAAATAACTTTAATGTCTGTGTGATGCAATGAAAAGGACTTAGTGCCACTGTTTTTTGAACTGGGTCTTGTTGGCACAGACTGTGGGGGGAGAAGGAGGAGAAGAACCCTAAAATACACCTCTTGGTGTAAGTAGTTCATTGCTTATTGCTGTGTGATTGGATCACTAGCCCACTATTTAAAAATGTGAGCAAAATATGAAATAGAACTGTATACACACATCTTCTCTCTCTGGAAAGTACAATTTTTTTTTTTTTTTTTTTGCCTGTGGTGTCATCTCTGAATGTTACTAAAGGAGCTAAAAATAAAGCTTCAGAACTAGATGTGAGTAAACTTTCTCTCATTACAGAAATAGGATTTAGGTTAGCTATGCACTTCACACATGCTTTTTTCCTTGCCACCTGCCACTGGAACCATGGACAGATGCTCTCTTCTAGTTCCAGCTGAGTGTGCTGAAAATATTACTGTTTCCAGCTGCTTGTCAGTGTTCAGGAGCTAGGGGTTACTGTCCCCACAACTTTTCCAATGCAAGAGATTATACGAGCATCCCCTAATCTGCTGATGGCAAAGTTGGCCAGTTTCAGGAGCTAACTGGGCTGACTGCAGTAACATGGAATAGAGATTCCTGTTTAAAAAAAAAAAAGTCTTTCTCCAGCTGTCCTAGAGACCCAAATCATCTCTCAGAGGAGCAGGAACAGAGCTGGGGGAGGGAATGCTAATGTTGCCAACTGGCAGGGCTGACTGCAGAGCGAATACCTGTCTGCAGCTTTTCTGTCTTGGAGCAATCTGGTTTCTCTTTCAGTCGTCAAATCCTTAAAGTGTGGGACCTTCCAGCATGAAAATCATCTATACGTGTAGGTAACTAAAATTCCCAGAATGTTTCAAAGAGACAAAGAAAGCCCCTTACCCCTTAGTTTGGATAGATGAAATAATTCCTTTTTGCTTTAGCAAGTACTGGACTTTCTTTCAATGATAGAAATGTTTAGCGTAAGCAAGTATTCTAGGACAACTTGGTAGCCACAGCTGCATTTGGATTTTGGCATAGCTGGAACAGCTGGATGTGCTTTCCCACCCCTGCCCTCTTTCCCTTTTCACCTTTTGCACATGACCGAGTCACCTCTGCCCTTCGTTGCTGCTGTACAAGCAGGAACTATTGCAGTATGGCACTGCCAGGGTGATCTGTGCTGCTGTGGAGCTGGGATCAGTGCTGGAGGAGAGCCCTGAAGAGCAAGGCTACAGAGTGGGGACTGCAAGACACCCTCTTGCTCCAGAAGTAAGAGTTGAATGCTCAGTAGCCTCTTTCTCTCAGCAACATTAGCAAAAGGAGGTGTTTGGGAAGCATTTGCTGCTGGAAGAGCCTGCCCCCCCAAAAGGAGGATGCAGTATGTGAAAATCCTGTATGCAATACACATCCCAAACCATGCTGAGTTACCACACATGGAGAATCACAGAGTCATTTAGGTTGGATAAGACCTTCAGGGTCATCAGCTCTAGCCATCAACCTAATCTACTGAGTCTCATCACTAAACCATGGCCCTTTTAACCACACTTATGCAGAACTGCCATGTACTTAGCCACTGCATTGCCATACGCTTTCTTTACTGCTGAGTAATCATAAATACACCCGCTGTCACTGCACTCTAGGTACTGCCATGCTGGCTTATCTGTAAAACAGAAGGTGGGAGAATTATTGGAAGAACAAAACTTCGGTGGGGTTGACATGTGACTCCTGCTTGTAATAATAGTACAGCATGGGCTGGAGCTGAGAAATGGGTTGTGAACAGAGACCTGATATACTCCACAGTCATGTTTCTGGAGAGGAGCTTGCAATCCCTATGCATAGTCAGTAATGCATAGTTGATGCAAAATTTTGTTAAGAATTGACAGAAAACAGCCTGTAGCTGTAACTGTTTTAATGCTGAAAGTTTTAAGTAAATAATGTCACTGAGAATGTATACTGGGAATAAAAAGTGTTGTAAAGGTCTGAGTGCAGAGCAGTAAAGCTACTTTAACTATGGCTCTAAAAATGATGTCATTGTTCATTGCAAGAAAAGATATTCTATATAAAACTTTTTTTTTTTTTTTTTTTTTTTCCCTGTATTCTTTGTTTTTCTACAGGGGGCTGTTTGGGGAGAGGGAAATGAAATATGCAGAAATTAGATATTCCTTCCATAGCCTTTTTTTTTTTTTTTTTTTAATATATATATATACATTCAGATCTTGTGCTATGTGTCTTGGTATGGACTTTGGGTGGCTTTTGGTCTGGTACATTCTGAAGAGCATAGATTCTAGAAGAAACTACAGCTTGGAAAGAGAAACATGTACTAGCTGAAACAGGCACCATGTCTTGTCTGCCCAGATCCCATGGGGAGATGGTGCCAGACAGCATGATTTGCATGGGCTTAATGAGACATCGAAAGCCTCCCACCTTTGCTACTTCAACCTTTGCAAGCAGATGAGTGCCTGCATTTATTCATCTGTGAGGGTTTGACTCCATATGAGGGAATGTTCTATTTTGCCATGCTTTCTGGTGCTTTTCACAGTCAGGTTGCTTCTAATATCTGCAACCATTTGAGGGCTTTGGGGCTCCGATTCCTATTTGGACAGTGTTTGTTGTCTAAAACTTTGTATTTTCTATGACAGTCTGGTTGCTCAGGTTAATTCAAATTACTGCGCTCTGTTTAGAAGCTCAGTATTGCCCAGAACAATTCATGCTGATTAATAACAAGTAGGACTGCACATGCGTGTTCCTACATCTACAGTCAGGCCTCTTCTAATATAACGTAAGAACAAACCCCTTGTTGAAGCTAGTGCTGTCTTAGGGCACTGAGTGTGTTTGAAAGCAGAAGATGAGCCTGGTGTGCAGCTCTGGGGCATATACTGAAGGAAAAAGAGGGCATCCCTGTGCTGCTGTGGGGCAGAGCCTTCTCCTCCCAGAGAAGGAGAGGATGGTCAGAGGAGTGGGGGAGTTTCCTCCATGGCTACGTCTCCACCAGGCCAAGCCTTCACCAGGCAGCCCCTCCTGCAGTGCAGCAGGGTGTAGCTGGTGACAGAGGTGACGCTGACAACATGATAGCATCTGTCTTGCATGTGGTAGAAACCCCAGCACCTCAAAACACATGTGTCATGAGAGCAGGGGCAGAGGCCTATGGGCTGCTGTTAAGGATATCTTTCCATACTGCTGGAGGAGGATTGTGTTAGCAAGGGGCAGTGACGTGGGAGAATGAGGTTTTGCTGCCCTTATGTAACTACCTTGCTGTGTCACTTCTGTAGTCATGAAGTAGCTAAGTTAGAGTTATTTTTATTTTTTATTTTTGCCCTGCTGCTGCACAGTTCATTCTCTAGTGAGGTTTCGGAGAGGAGAGAAGCATTTCCTATACATTCCTTCATGTCGATCAGTCTCATAGTCTGCTCCCTCCCCTCATTTTGACACAACCAAGCTGTTCCCTTATAAAATCTGGGAACTAGTTTTCCTGCAGTCCACCTATGGCTTGAGTTCAGCTACTCTGTGCTCTCCATCTCATGTGGGTGCAGCCTTGAAAAAATACCTCTGCGAATTTAACTTCCCTGCTTCTAGTGCATCTTCGGGGAGGCACACAGCTCAGCTTGTAAGTTATTTAAAACCAGTGGATGAGAGCAGGAGATTATATATAGCTATCATGGGAAGCTGTGCTTCCATGTAGTTACTCTTCAGTTCCCCATATAGTGTCTTGTTTGGCTGTACTCCAAGGCGCATATCCACAAAGCAGCTATGTTCTCCCACCTTAACTTCTAAGGCAGAGCTGAGTGTGGGGGGAAAGAATTAGGGGGTGAAAAATTATTTTCCACTTTTTTTTTTTTTTTTTTTTCTCCATCTGTTTTGGCTAAAACTCTCTACGTTTGTCTCGGTGTTAAAAAAAAATACTGATTTATCCATTTCTGTGTTACCCAAAAGATTTATTCTTGGGAAAATCTGAGAAGAAATGTGATAAGAAAGGGTACTACAGTATTTATTTATTTATTTATTTTCCTGGTTGTGCTTTGTTTTCCATGATAAATACCCGTTATGAACGTTTATTCAGTTATTTCAGGTAGCTGGCACTGGAATTAAAAAACTTAATTTTGTTGCAAAAATATTTTTACAATCTCATTCAGGGAGATTCCCTCCCTCTCCCACCCCCCCTTTTTTTAAGCCATGTTTAGGTGGAAAAAGAATGCTGTAGCCATTTTCAACATGCAAGAATTTAACAGCATTTTTTTTTTCCATTATTTATGTTAAGCATTTTTTTGTTTATTTTTCTCTTCTTGGTGCATACTTTTTGTGTGTGTTATTCTGATGACTTCAGGGAGAAATAAGAGCTTAGAAAACTGACTTTTGTGTTGTGCTGTCTTGGGAGATGCCACTCACATCTCTGTGTGCCGCTGGAAGGTGCTAAAGCAGTGGGCATGGTATAAAAGGATGAGATGACTGAGAGAGAATTCTGAAGACAGTGTTCAAAAGGGTTTCAGCTGATTAACATATTTGCAGCAGCAACAACATTGCTACGATAGACTGTAATGTTTCCAAAGGAACCATTACAATCAATATTGCTAGTGATCCATAACTGAGAACTCTTTTAGTGGAATTTAAGTGGCAATTTCCTTCTCTAAAAACATAGAGGGAGTATAATAAGAAAAAGACCTCCACTTTTAGAGTTGTTCTCTTTGTTAGAGGAACATTTAGACAGTTTCATCAGCACAAATGCTTGTGTAAGGATAATTAGAGGATGGTAATGTCCACATTGTTTTTTCTTTGAAAAGAGTCACTGGGAAGAGATGGGCTAGCTTTGACCCCATGGCTGGAAGTCTAGCAGTCTCTAAAGACTAGTAGTCTATAAACACAGCTGAATAATGATCCAGAAACGTTCCAAAGGAACTTTTGTGGTTTGGAGGTCAGTAATCTGTGCTTTAAAGCTCCCTAAACATGCATTCCTGTATTGGGCCATGGCTGTTCCAAAGATACTCAGAAAATTTCCTGTCACACTGGCTCATTCCCTTTAGCTTACAACTGTCCCCAGCTTTGTTCAGCACCCATTCAAGGTGAGATAAACTTGAGTTATACAGTAAAAAGGACTGGCTTACAAAGAAAGATTTTGAACAAACTGAAAACATATAGCTTGTCCAAGCAATGACAGAAGTGTTGTATGATAAGTGTCTGCTATTAGAAGATTCCCAGAGGTTTAGAATGAAAGACTTATTTAGTATTCAAAGAGGTCAAGGAAAGAGTAATTAGCTATGTTGTAGTCATTTTGTTACTTCCAAATCATATGCCAAGGGCAGAGTGGATTACCCTGTAAATTTTTCTGAACTCTGGAAATCTGGGATGTTGATGGACAGATTTTAAGATACAATGGGGTATCCAATGCCTAATACTTATTGAAATCAAGCTGGTGCCTTTGATTTTTCCCTAAAACTGTATTTTGGTGCAGTTGAGTATATTTTAATGTTACTTGGATGAAACAAGCCAACAAGAGTGAGGAAATCAGTATTTGGAAGCATTTGTGATTTTAACTCATCCAAGCTTATAAATTGTGCATGTGGGTAAAACATGTACCTGATTCACTGGGGCTAGCACATCCATCAGATTCCATTAATACCTGATTTAAATGGAAAATTATTGCAGGAGTTCAGACGAACTTTGAGCCTCCTCGGCTTCCTTGGGACCTCTGAGAACTGTAGCCTGAGTCCCTCATGTATTTCTGTTTGTCTGCCCTGCTCATAGCTGAGCGGTGTGTATGGTATTCCTTGGTATCCATAGTTCCAAGTCCTTCTAAGCCTTCTAATCCTTTTCTTCACCTGGCATCAAAACAGTTATTAGGTTAGTAGTAATTTTTCTGAGAATGCCAGTGAGGTTGGGGGCTTGTGTGTTCTTCTCCTCCCCTCATCTGTGGCCCCCTTGCCCACTTGCACTTCCCCCTCGTTTCTGCTGGAACCTGAATTCTCCTTATGATCAATCTCCTTCCTTCTCTTCCTACTGCTGTTTGCTCAGGCCACTGCCAGAGGCCTGGGGCTAGCGTCAGTGTTGTTAGATACATCAGGCATGTTTGAGATATTTTTTTTCCACTGGTGGCCTCCCTCCCCCTGCCTTGGATGCCTTGCTGGCATTGTTACTGAGACGAAGGTCTGGGTTTTTGGATTTCCCTAAGTTGCTGACTGTTGACCATTCTTCCGTGTCAGAAGTCGGTCTTTCATGTAGATCACATCATTGTGTTCATCTGGGAATAAAGATTGATCTCGCATTAATGCTTTCTTAAGCTTACCATTGCCTTGTATGAAAATAATTCATCCTTGACACTTAGATGTTTGGTGAGCCAAAGGCAATGAATCCTAAAGTGACTACAAAAGCAATTACACCCCAGAAAGCCAGAGGTTAGGGAAAGCTTGGATGAGCACTCCCAGCTGTTGCAAGGAGGGAGAAACCATTAGATTCTTAATACAGAAAAAAAAAAGCTAAACCTTCCAGGGCATCTGCACATGCTTGGGGTTGGGCTAGATGATTTCAGGAGGTCCCTTCCAACCTAAATGCTTTTGTGACACATAGGCTGCATGTGGTGGGTCCTCAGGAGCCGCAGAGAGGTCAAGGAAAAGGAGCTTTTGAGAGGGAGTGAGCGGGCTGGAGGCCGTGATTAGGCCTTGCTGACACTGGCACAGCGAGAGCCAAGGGAGGAGAGCTGGGGGGGTGCTGCTCAGAGGATGTACGAGTGCCCAGCATGATCCTAATCCATGGGTGCCCTGGAAGGTGCTGGCCTTTTGCAGTCAGTCAGTGTGTGACCCAGTTCCATGCTATGATATGATACATTTGAGGAGCCTGAATTATGTCATAGCTTCTGGGAGGAGGGTAGGTCACGTAATCCAGCTTGATCTACATCCAGCGTAATCTGCTTCTGTGGTTTGTTATTGCTGTTGGTTTGTACTTTATTGTTTTTGATTGATTTGACTTTGTTTACCTTCCTTCATCTCCTTTTTCATTTGGAAAAGGCTAACAAGCCTGCTTCCTCCTCCTGTCCCTTCCTCCATGGCATCACCTGCATAACTTTTAAAATTCTGCCTGTGCTATATGACTAGGGAGTGGAGATAAATCCAGTCTTTTAGCAGTTTTCAAGTGTATCATGCCTTTATTATAGCACCAGTAGGACTGGAAGATGATACATTTTTTTTTCTTGTGCTCTTCAGTCTGTGTCTCAGTGTTAACGCATTGTGTGGTGTGATATTTTTGTTTGTTGTTGGGTCAGTTTGACACAGTGTGCTCGTATGACAGTATGCAGCCAAGCATAACTAGGTGCATATGCCGCAGATGGCAGCAGCAAGGAAAACAAGACAGGCTTCATTTTCTCCACAGGTTTCAAGGTATTCTCAAACCTTCTAGAAAACCACATTGTGCCTAAAGGGGCATGAGTGTGTTCATGTATATATACATGTATATTTATAAAGCTATACGAACTGCAGCCTTTTAAATGTAACTGCAACCTGTTTTAAGAACCAGACATAAATCTCACTTTACACTACTTCTGTGTTCTTCAAACACAATAGTTTTTATAGTGGTATTGGACCTGAAAAACCTAAACAACATCATTAAAAGTATTACCTACAAGCGAGCAAATACAAAGAGTCTTCAAGAATTTAAAGACAAATTGATAATAGTGGTGGAATATAGACTAGGGAAAACTAGTAATCAAAAAGCTATTGCATCTTATAGTTGATAACCCAGAAACTCTAAGTCACCAGAAAGCATTACAATAATAAACACCTGGGGCAGAACATACTATACAACACACATTTTATTTTTCCTACGACTAGAATTTCCATGATTAGCAGAAGCCATCTTTCATCTTTGTCACTTTGTTATCATGTAATAGGTCCCCACTGAATAGCACCCTCTCTCTTGGTGATAACACTTTGCATGATGACATAGCTACAGTGAAGGAGATAGTATTGCTTGTGGGCAGGGAACAGTGGTTTTCTGTATCATATATGTATTTAAAAATTCCTGATAATGCTTTTGTACATGTATGTTGCTTCCCCCTGTGTTGATGCACACATTACTTATATTCCTTTCAGAAGTGCACATTCACATATTCTTTGGCACTTTGGTGGGAATTGTTTTAGTAACAATCTAGCATGGTAGGATCTGTATTGTTTTTCTAAGCAGTTCAGTTGTTTCAGTCTACTGCTAAGAATACAGATTTATTATCTGGAGCTCTATACATTTAAATTCAGGTTGTTCTACAGTTAGGTTTCTCATCCATTGCAAAAGGCTTGAAAAATATGCTGTTGAAGATTCTGTCTAGAACTTTTACTGTATTTATTTACCTATTTAGATTTTGCCTACTGAGTCTCCAAGTCATGAAACCGCCGACATGGACCCTACATATTTCTGGAAGAGTGCACCTGACTTGCAGCTGTGCTACTTTGCCTTATAGCAAATTGCTCAAACTTGTAATCTGGGTGATTTTTTTTTTCTTTTTTTTTTCCAAAGGAGCCATAGCCAAAAGGAGGGTGAGAGACATCTAATTGTACTAGCATTGTGATCTGGTAAATTAAGCCCGAGATCAAAAGAGAACTTTGATATGTCGTCCTGCTGCTCAAATGGAGTTTTGTAGTAGTGTAAATTTAGCCACTGGATCCCTCTGCATTTATTTTGTTGTGTTGAAAGGATCTGCTAACCAAGCAAAGGTGCTGTGGTTGTCTGCATTGTGCTACTGGCACTCTGAGACTAGCTGCCATTGAAACAACATTTCTGTGGTTATTATCAAGCTGGGGAATCTTCCTTGTAGCTGCACTGTTAATGTGACAACTTCACAGAAGCAGGTGGATTCTTCTTGTGTAGTAGGTGGCTTGGTGGAAGGAAAGATCCACCTTCCCCATTCTATGCAGTATGATCCAGTTAGGTATGTGTGTACCATGAAGAATTGTTTCATAGCTCAAATCCCAAGATTATCTCAGGGGTTTGGCCATGTTTGATTGCTTTTCAGTGGGTAGCACCTGAACAACTGTTTTGTAGATGCACAAGGGTGTACAAGGAGGCTGTTACAGCAGGGGAAGTCAGTCAGGCTGTGGGAAGGTAAGCTCAGCATTATAGAAAGATTCAGCTTTGTTTGACTTCCCTTGGTATCTGGAAGTAGATAGTTTATACATTCAGAGGCTTAATCCCTAGTATAATCACTTTCAAACTTACATTGAATAGTCTCTTCTGCAGAATGGTCCTAGACATAAAAAGATTTTTGGTGGTATTATTGTCAATTTACAGTGAATGCATGATATATTACAGCCATAGTTTGCCCTGGATGCTCTTGTATTTGCAAACTCTTTCATAAAGACACTTCCATGTCAGTGCCCAGAGCTAGCAAGAACGATTGAGGGCTTTTGGCCAGCCAGTTGTCCAAATCTATAATATCTGGTAGAGGGTTTTCTCCCATATAAAATACGTTCCATTTTCATTGCATTTTGCAAATACATTTGCATTTGTTGATTTTTATTGTTCCTTTAGCTTTAAAAGAGCAAAACCAAAACCAAACAAGCTTAACAAACCAAGCAAAAATTGCCTTGGGACTTTGACCATAGAGAACAAAACATTACAAACAAAGCTCTTTGAATGAAATCATGATTACTTATGTAAATGCACGAACAACTCCCAATTACACAAGCTCAATAATGGTTTGGTTATTTCAGATCAGAAACATTGCAGCTGCATTCAAGCATATATGCCCAGGCTCTCAGCACCTTATTCGTTTCCTGCACTGGATTTGTGTTCTCAGCTGTGCCAAAAAGGCTTTAAACACACAAATATATAGCTTGTAGGTCGGCCAGAGTTTTGACCAGAAGTGATGTGATCAATGTTTGAGGGTATCAGTATGAACAGTCAGTATAATTGAGAGAAAAATAAGTGTGCTCAGAAACAGGCCCTTCTAAGTCTCTTGTGTCACTCCGTTGTGACTTGTGGGACTTTGCATATATACCATAGGTCTTCCTGTGTGAAGTTGGAGGAAAGCCCTTGCTGGGTGGCTCACCAAAGCTGTGGCTGACATTCAGAATAGAGACAGCTACGAAGCAAAAGCAGTGGAAACCTCTCTAAATGCTGCAAGAACAAACTGTGACTTTTCTCCTTTTCTTTTTTCTTTTTCTTTTTTTTTTTTTTAATTTGAAGTAATGATTTACCTTCAAGTGAGTTTTTGTGTCAATTGCTTAGTTTAACCACATTTTTTACTCCTCTGTTTCTCCTTGCCATCTATTGCAGTTCTTCCTACCTCTCTGTGTGCTGAGCCATCTCTGTAATGGAGATAAGAAGGAAGACACATAGACGGTAATCAACTGTGGTGGTGCCTTAACTGTACAGGCAGATGCAGTCTGTGGGGTATCCCAAGATCATTCCCTGAAAGATCCCCGATCATTCAGCCTGGGATATTTACTGGAGTCCTTGCTCCCTCTCCATTCATGAGTTTTTGTGCTGTTGAGAGTAGGTTGCACCCAGTTTATAGGGAGCACCCACGTGTTAAAGGTCTCTCTATATATACCTGGTTGGATCCTGACTTATAATTAGACCATAGTCATTGTGTTCACCCAGACCTGGCAATCTGGCAGTGCCATGCACTTCCTTTGGGAATGGCCCCAGTGGGAGTCTTATGGGGTCAGTGCTCACCCCCTGTCTTTTAGTCTTTCAAAGCTGGGACAGGAATACAGCACCTCCTCCCAAACTCCCACAGAGCTCCTTCTTAGGGCTTGGCAGAAACCAAATCAGGTTCATGTGGTTTTGGAAGACTGCAGCTGCTCCTATTTTGCTATTTTCTCTGAAATGCTCAGGAACCTATCAGGAGGGAGGAATGAACAAGCATGTAGGAAAATTGTGTTGTTCTTAAGGGTCTTTTCCAATGTACATGATTCTATGAAAGGTAGCTCAAAATG
Source organism: Netta rufina (assembly GCF_964035555.1). Lineage (NCBI taxonomy): Eukaryota > Metazoa > Chordata > Aves > Anseriformes > Anatidae > Netta > Netta rufina. The sequence goes on from NC_140123.1 coordinate 174,803,066, forward strand.
TTTTATCAGTTCAAATAAAGAGTCAGGTATGTATTAAAAAAAAAAAAGCTAACCCAATCAACATTCCCACTGAAGTATCTAAACCATAACATCGTATTGTGGGGTTTTGGTCTAATAAACATTGCTTTACTTCTTTCTATCTTCAATTTTCATTACAGTCATTGTTATAGGAATGCAGCTCATAAATTTGGATGCCCTGTGCTCCACTTAAAAAACTGCTATACCCTTTCAACCTTGTAAAGATTCTGCTTTGGGACCAGCTTCACATTCTGCCTAGTTTGCTGAGAGTAACTTAGTCTTCATCGGTTGCTTAAATAAAGAACAGTGTAAGGTAAACAATCTGAGATATTGTTGCCCTTTTTAGGATTTGTGAAATCCCTAGTTAAGTAAAAGATTAGCCCAAAAATTTAATAAGGAGAAGTGACAGAATGTGAATTTATGCTTGTGACACTGATCCCAACTAGTGTAGGAAAAAGAAACAAAACTGAGCTAGCTTTATTATATTTTGATAGTGTTTTTAGCCTGCAGCACTTCTCCATTTTCTTACAAACCACTAGAATTAAATTTGGGTAGTTCAGCAAACCTACAGTCAGATGCAGAATTGATTTATAGATGCAGCTATTAAAAGCTGATTATGTGCACATGAAGCAAACTGTGGAGCTCCATTAATTAGAATGCCTCCTTCAAAGGCTCTTCTGCAGGAGTTGGTTTTATAATTCAGTTCATCCTGTATGTTTAGTTTTAGATGCACTCCAGAAACTGAAGAGCCCACCCTTTGCTAAGACAAGTTATCCATTCCATTTAATAACTGTTTTTTTTTTTAATGTGGGCTGGAAAACATCTGTAATGAATGGCTGGTCCTAAACCATACTTGAAATTGCATACTTTTTACTATGCAATTTGTTATGCTGCTGGAGGTGTGTGGGGAAGTTTTCCTGCTTACCTCCAGTAACTTGTTCCTGGTTGCTTCCAACACCTCTTTTAAGTAGTAGGGGGAAGTTGTTTAGTTATAGCTGGATCAGCTTGGATATATTGTAGTAATTAACATAGAATTGCTTGGTTTGGAAGGGATCTTAAAGATCATCTAATTCCAACCCCCTTGCCATGGGCAGGCACACCTCCCACCAGACCAAGTTGCCCATCCAACCTGGCCTTGAACACCTCCAGGGATGGGGCAGTCATCTCATGAGCATGACTGAAATGGCAGTGTATAAGCTTAACACCTCCAGGAGTGTATGGCTCCAGTGTCTGCAAAAGCTGTGAGTACAGATCCTCTGTGAGAGGGAGAATGTGTCCTCCTAGGTGAGACTGCTGTTGCAAATGCTGAGCAGAGGCAGTTATGAAGCTTCTTTGAATGGCAGAGTTCCTGCAGGTCTTATGGTCAGTGGTTTCCTTCACTGAGCATTCAGACTGCTTTGCAATGCTAGATCTTAAAGGATTTGTTTTTCTGTGCCTGTGGCCAGCTGATCACCTCACAACTAGCTGTCCCAGATGAAGACCAACCACCTCCTACTGTTTGTCTGCATCCTTCCTAGGACTGTAAACTCTCCTCAATTACTGTGTGCAAACTTAGCCGAATTAACTCTAATTAATTCTCAGGTGATCGGTTCTGCTGACTTTGTAAACCATTATTATTGCCTATCACGGTACGTGCATGTTGCATATTAATTCTCCCTTCCCCTAGCCTTCTTTCCCAGTTTATTGTGTTGTTTTCAGTAGTTTTGCTAAATCACGTCTCACATCAACTCTGCATGTTACCAAATGAACATTATTATTCCATCTAAAGGCATTTTCATGCTATAACTTTTAAATTTACCAACGAATTCAATGTGTTATGCTTGGAGATTGGATTTTTGTTTCTTTCATTTGACTCGCTCTTCTAGAAATTAAAAATAGAGTGCTAATGCTATGGATTTGTGAGTTGTTACAGTGTAGTCAAACCAATCATATGCAATATTCTACGAATGCAAAAATGATACAAAAGTAACATGGCTAGAGAAATATTTCTTATTCAAGCTAATAGTTTTCACCTTTTTTTTTTTTTTTTTTTTTTTTTTTTGCACTCTAATATCAAAAGATTTAGGATATTGTTTTGGTATATTAAAAATGCTCACAATATGAGGTTTTTATGTAACTCTTGAGAAACCACAAACTATTAACTGAGATATACCAGTTTGATTTTCTAAGCTATTATGGAAGAAGTCCAGTTCCAGTAAAGTATTTTCCTTCAATCTTAAAATGATTTCCAGAAGCCAAATGTCAAGAACAATCCTGAATCAGTATTTATTGAGCACAGCTGGTGATCTATCAAGCAACTACTGCTAGTGTTCAAAGGTAATTGGAACGAGGGATTTGCACTGTTGTGTTAGTGTAAAAAGATGGATCAAGGACCTTTCACCGGTCTTTTTATTTTAAGAAATCCACCTGGTGCTTGCACTGAGCAAAAGGTGCTGTACTTCATCAGAGTAGGAATAATTCAAAAAGCTGTGTAACTGGTACAGTAAGTATGAACTATTTGCAGTACCAAGACTGAATGGCCATGTGTTTTGGCAATTTAATACTGTATCAGGTAATCTTAACACATAGGCTTTCAGCATGATCTGATCAAGTCTTGATGCTTTTATCTTTTTCTGAGAAGGTAGGCTAAGGCCACGGAGAAAGTATAGTGTGAGTATAGTGTGCCCAGGTTTTATAGTATAAAGCCTTTTTTACAGTATAGTGTGCTATCGTTTTATAGAAATAAAAGAATAGAAAACTCTTGTCCAGACTAATGATAGGGTAATGATTCACGGGGGTGACAAGAGTAGACTTTAAAAAAAGATTCCTCTCTTGCCTGTGTAGAGGCAGCTCTGCTTTTCCCATGCCTCTCAGTGTAGTAATGAGGGATGGGGAAGCTGTGGACTGCTCCATGTGGCTGCTAGGTTTTGTTTTCTTGCTCTATCACAGGCTGTCTGTAGCAAAGTGTTTGCATTCCCAGTCACTCCAATTAGAATAAAGTGCATGTATGGGAGAGAGATAATCATTTACGTGCAAATGGAACTGGCCTTGTGTAACGGTACCTGTCTTATACATATACTTTCTTTCAACCGTTGCCACTGAGAATGTCATTTGGACTTGGTGGAAAATAATATTTATTTATAATTTAAAGGTTATGGATTGTATTTTTGTTAAACATGCATAGTCCTTTGGGCCATGTTCAACTTCCAGCATAGAGCATTCAAGACTTGCACTGGTAGGGTGTGATAGAAGTTAAAACTAGGAATGATGCATAGGGATAAAACAGTGTAACCGGGGCAGAGAGGCACCTTAGCACCTTCTATGATTCCGAATCGCACAGGGAAAATCCAGATTCTTGGAAAAAGGTAATAGTTCTGCATTTCTTATCTTCCCTTGCATTACCACTTCATTGTCTTGAAGGAAAACTGACAGAAATCAGTTGGGAGACAGTGGGAGCAGAATGAGAACAGTCAGGGAATTTTCTTCCTTTCTCCCTGTCTTCCCGTCAAACTCATATATCTCCTACTGCAACGGAAAACCATAAATGTTTTGTGTCCAGCTCCAATACACAACCACTGAAACTGATCATATCTAATCAGTACCTTAATGCCTCTGTAGATTCCTGTTTGCTCACTTTCTAAATTAGAAGATGACTTATGTGACCAGACACAAAAGCTGTTGAAGGAAGGCCCTGTGCAGCTTCTTCACTGTCATGTCCATGTGGATGGGTGCTTTATCAGCTCTAACTGATAGGGAGGTGATGATATAGAAATCATCTTCATAGCCATTTTCTGCCACCCTTCCCGTTCCTCTTAGTAAGGCTTGCAATGTTGTAGGTGAAGGGGAATCAGCCTGAATTAATGTGGCTGAAAAAATAGTGGGTTTTCATACTCTATAGGCTTGGTTTCAGTCGTCATCTGAAATTGAGCAAAATATCTCCAGCAAGGAAGTTTAAAAGAAATATGAGGTTGTTGGCAGGACAACATTGCATTGTTACAGTGCAGTAACAGTGATTAAGATGTAAGCAAGAAGGTTTCACACATTCCAGTCGTCCCAGATCGTTTTGGATTTTGTTCTGCCACTGTTATTTACTTTAAATTGCACTGCTCATCCTGACAGAGACTTCTGAGACTGCAATCCCTTCAGGCAGGTGAGCTCTGCTCCTCAGGGCAGAGCCTCTTGACTATGCGCACAAACACATAAATATGGTTTTATTATTCCTGGTCACATCTTCTGTCATTAGTCAAAATCAAATTATTCTAGTTTGAGTGTTAACATGTAACGTGTTTGTAGGCCCCAGACCAGACTGTGTTTGATAATGAACCTGAAAAAGAAAAGGATATAATCTGGGTTTTTGAAGATGAGAAACCCAGCTCCCCCAGTTGCCAGCTTGGCTAGAGGATGTGCTTTATACCTAGGAATTTGGCTCTGTAGGCTTCTATGTGGGTTTCATATTTTCATTCTCCTGTATTCTTCTGTATCTTGATAGGAAAGCTGCTGATAAGAGCTGCAGTGCATGAGGAGCTTGTGATCGTGATTAGAGAATATGTTCGTTCTGTGTCCTTCCTCTGCTCTGTCTGCTGGGAATAGATTGTTTATATTGCTGGAAATAGTTAATGCAGTTAAACTATCTTCCAGCATGCAAACCTATGTCATTCCACTCTGTTAGTGTCCCTTGGCTAAAAATGAATGCTTTGATGTAATTGTATTTGAGTTGCTTTATGATTTATTAAGAGTTCCATTAAAATACCATGGATGTCTGCTTCAGTGAGAGAGTTATGCAATACACAGTAGCAAAGATAGGAACTTTTTTTTTTTTTTTTTTTTTTTTTTTAATTCCCCTTTGTGAAGAAAAAATGAGTTAAATTCAGCTCACTGTACAGGAGTTTGGTTAGGACTTATGGGTTGTGCAGATTGTTATATTTCTTAAACACATTAAAATACTCTTGTTTCACAAAGCACATTAAAATGTTTGCTGTTAATACACAGTAGTATTTTTATAGTCACCCCTCGCAATGTAAACCACTTTCTTAGAACAGCAGTATAAACCGGTGCTCATCTTCAGTGCTGCCAACAGAAAATCAGCATTTCTGCTGCAGTTAGCTCTTCTGTTGTTTCTGTCCCTGAATTAGTGCCCTGACTTAGAGCAGGATGTTTAAATTGTAATGACAAGAAGCTTGTGAATTGATTTAGTTTTTGCACAGTTGATTACACACTCTAATGAATTGATTTTATGCATTAAAAACATATATTAAGGTTTTTTTTCCTTGTATAATGTATTATGAAAAACCCTGGGAATTGTTTTTCTAGCATTTTAACATCTTATTTTGTAAATTATCTCTCCAGGGGGCTTAAGGTTGAGCCTTTTTATTTTCTATGTGTGAGTTTGCATAGAACTATGTGAATTCAGCAGAAGCATTCCTTCAGTCTTCAGATTATGTGTGGGCTTTTAAAAGAAAATCTTTTGTGTGTGTGTGCAATTACTCTAACAAATGTTTGTGACATCCTGTACAAGAAGAAGCAGAAGCAACATGCTGCACAACTGGAGTATATAATGATTAATTAGCAAGACTGTATTTTGAAAAATGGTGAGGTTTTAAGTTCATTTGTAACTATTACTTAAAACTGAGTAGATTGTCCCTAATGAGAAACTTTTTTTTTTTTTTTTAATTAAAGAATAATACTTCTGCATAGCGATTAAGCATAACATTTTTGTAGAAGTTATAAAAAAGAAGCTCAGGTCATGCTTCGCAGATTAGCCTCATACCCAGTGCTATCTGTCTGTGCTTGTCTCCTAATGAGTCCATATTTTGGACGAGATATTAAAGGTACATCCATAGAGAGAGTAAAAGTCATGACCCTATCTTAAAACAAACAAATAAACAAACAAAAACCCACAGAAAAACACAAACAACAAAACAACAAAACACTGACGCCCACACCCCGGAACAGAATAAGTGTCCTAGAAAACGAGTTTCTTTTGTTGCAATGGCTCTCACTTCATGTAACAGCTAGTGTTTTAAACTCTTTTATCTGTGTTTTTGCCTCTCTGTTCATTGTGCTACTCAGATGTAGTTTGTTATTTTGTAAACTCTTTCATTTGAGTTTGTAAAGTAATGTAATATTTCATACTGTTTTTCTATATTTTCTTTTAGATACTTCAAGAAGTGTAAAGGCATCTCCAGAAACAGCTGAAATATTTTTTCAGAAGTTGAGAAATAAATATGAATTCACAATCCTGGTGACCTTAAAACAAGCCCATTTAAATTCAGGGGTTATTCTCTCTATTCATCATTTAGATCACAGGTAAGTACCACTTGCTGTATGCAAGCTGATGAAAGTATATGTATTCATGTAGTCAAAAATTGAACATAAATTATGGGAATATTGTGTAACGGGTCATCTGCAAGTATATATAGTGTATGGGTAAGCATATTGTGAGGATGCATAAAAATTCACAAGTCCAATCTGCCCAGGGAGAGTGAAGCAGCTGTCACTCTTCAAATGTCTTTTGCCACTAAGGGCATGAAAAGCCACTTCTCTCTTGCTGGTCACAGCTGAGCATCTGGTCCTTACAGTTGGTGTGAAGCTGTCACATCTGTAGAGCCACACTGATTTGCAGAGCCTGCCCTTATACATTTGCTTCTTCACCAGTTAGTTTTTAACACTGTGGGTAGAGAAAAAGATCCTCCAGTTATGGGCTTACACCTACAACGAATGGCAGAGCACTTAACTCAGAATGCTGTCAGCCTTAAATAACTAAAGTAAATGACACTGAGCATTTGAGGATTGTTTCTTTGAGAGGATAACAACTGCTAGAGGAATAAGATATTCTTTATATTTCTGTCTGAGTAATGGCTAATAAAAATAACCTCCCTATGATTCTGTGACAGAGTAAAAAGGAGTTTTAAAATGTGTGCTTTCTAAGCAGTCATCAGTACCAACAACAGACATCTGCTTTAGGTTCACAGTTCTTTTCATTTTTTTTTCCTATGTATAATCCCACTAATTCTTTCTTATCAGTCTCACTGTAATGTAGAAAAAATATAAGGTAAAGATGGATGTTCAAGCAAAGCAAAATACCTGTTGCTTTTACAAAAGTGTGCAAGTTTTCATTAGCAGGTGTGGCATCAATTATTTAGTGCTGGAAGGTGGTCCAATTGTATTCTATTTCCCAGAGGCCCCATTTTCTGCAAATCACCTGTTTATAAAAAAAGGGAGGAGGGAGTGGTAGAAATAAAAAGGAAAATACTCCTAAGGGTCATTATGCCGAGCTTATAAAAACATCTTTAATATTACAAGGGGCTGTTTGAATACCTCCTGCATGATGTTTTTTGATGTTATATCAAAATGCCAAGTGGCTTCTCTATTAGTTGTTACCTATGTGTCATCTGCAAGAGTGAGCAGTGTGCAATGGGCAGAACTGGGCAGCTGTGAATAGTGAGTTTCTAATTCAGATTGTACCACCATAGGTGGAAATCTTCCCAGATGGACAAGTTTATTCTGGCACAAATTAGGAAGCCAGTCTGCAGGGCCAGCTGTGCCCTAACTAAGCTTGTTTCTACATTTATAGGAAGAGCGTGGGTTGGTTGTGCTGCTGAAAGGACCAACACAACTAGAGTTGAAATTCCAAAATGAGAGATGAAACTTTTATGTGTCAAAATGGCCACAGAGGTGGGAAATGATTTTGCCCATGTGAAACTCTAGATGAATTTGGAAAAGCGAGTAACAATTGTCCTTCTGAGAGGAAGCAAGTGACTTTTAGCTGTGACTGGTACTCAGTGTTGTTGATGAGTTATGGATTCAGATTGTCACCCAGAAAATGCATGTTGCTATAAGGAAAATTCTTGCCTTTTATTTGTTGTAGTTTATGGGCCCCAAACTGGTGACTGGTGGCTCTGTGTGCCTGGACAGGGGTAAAAGACCGTGTACATGTTCCACCACTCAGATTTCATTCTATCATATCAACAAAAGGGGACTTTGTTTCTGCCATTCTTCTTCTTTAGTGTGCTCCAGGAGTAGTGAGAAATTGCTTCTGGTGTTAAACCAGATCTCAAGTGCAACAAGGGAAGATTTCAGTTCACAGTGTACTGGATGAGAGATTTTTGGTCTGTGTTTTGGGACAGGCAAAGGTCAGTCCTCAATGACTGCAGGCAAGCTGCCCTGCTCTTCCTAAAGGAGCTGCAGAGGTGGGCAAAGAGATGTGAAGCTCTCAGAGTTGGGGAAAGAGAATAACCATGACCTGTCGGAAAGGAAGCAATGATTGCTATGAAACCTTTCCTGCCCGCAGGAATGGCATGAAGAAAGAGAAGATTGAAAAAATGTGTAGTGTATAACTGAGCCAAACTTGATGTTCACTTGGAGGGTGGCCAACTGGGAGAAAACTGTGCTACTTCACAAACACAAAGATTGTGATAGTAAAGTACAAAAAATGTGTAATGAACTTTTATCAAGTTGAAGAAGAATTTGAGGTATTGTTTGAGAAAATTAGTCCTTTAAGTGAGTAAGAGTGGACAAATAGATCCACCACTGGTCTTATGGGAATAAGAACACACTAAATTGCTTCTATCCATCCATAGCAAAGAAAAGTAAAGGTTTAAGCTGTGCTGACATGTAGGTCACATGGCCACAAAACATAATGCTTCTTATCTGATTTGCATCTTGTTCAACCATGTCATCTGCTTATAACCATATAAAATATGGTTATAAAAGGCTAACAAGCAGGACTCTGAAAATCTAATTATTTTATACTGGCATATTTTTAGGGATGGGTGATTAGATCTTTTTATGATATATTGACAACATACTTTTTCATGAAATTTCTCTCAACCCTTCAATACTTTCAGGTTTTGCTGTTACGTTTCTGTCTTTTCCTTCTGTTTATTTGCATCTCAGGACTTTAAATGTCTAAGCGCAATGAAAGGCAAAACATTTTTCAAGGTTTCTGGCTGAAATAAGGTCTGCACTATGTGTAGATATTTTAACTGCATATGTATTGCTGGGCATTTTTGAGGCCCTTTTGCTCTTAACTATGGAAACGTTTAGTACCCTGATTCTAATGTTGTTACATCATCATGAAAAGTGATGATATTAGTTCATGCCTTGCTGAAAAAAAAATCTCCTGTCACCACTGTAGCCAGTGTGCCTTCTCTATCTTGTTGCATCTTAAGTGATACCTAGTGCGTGTATACAGAAGGTATACAAGGATGTATGCTTTATTTGTTTTTGGGGTCTCCTTATAAGCCTTTGGATAAAAACCTTCTAGATTATTTAGGCCAGTAGAATCACTCATCAGGTCAACTTTGGGTGAAGTAGATAAATAAAAAATCTACATGTGAATATTTCATCACTTTCTTTGGGAGAATATCAGGTAATCTAGTGAAAAAGAAACTTGAATCTCTTTTAAAAAATGCTAGGCCTAATCTAATGCCTATTGCAATCAGGGAAAACATTTGCCTCCAGCAGATTAATATTAGTCTCAATGAGAGTATTACCAGAAAGAACTTGTGGCTATTGTGCCCTTGTGCCCTTAAGCTTTTAATAAACATTTTCCAATCTGGTCTGTATCCTACATCTAAAGGATGTACAGAATATGTATTGTCTGTGTGTCATAATAGTGTTTGCTTCATTTAATTGTACTGACCTGGCAGTTGGCTTAGTTTGGTGTTGATAATACTGGAATTAGGCTATCATCTCGGAGTCCCTTGGAGTATCTCTTAAGGCTTTCATTTTATTTTATGATGAATGACAATGATGATAGGGGAATGTAGGAGTTGAAAGAAAGCACTTATGTGCTTTACATTAGCTAACTGTTTCTTCAGTGCCAGATTTCCATCTCAGATATTGCCCATTTCTGATGAGGGACTTGCCTGTAACAAGGCTTTAATTTTTATACAACTTTTTGTGAGCTCTCTCTGTCACAACAGTCATTACGTTACAATGCTGGAAGAAGAAATAGCAACACAAAACTGCTACTCCACTCCATTGCATCAGCTTTAGTCTTGTGTAGTTCCTCTGAAGTCAAAAAAAAGTTGTGCTGGTTGTCCCATAACTGCTGCGTTATGGGACAGTCATACCTGGCTATATTCTTAATTTACAAGAGTCAGTGCTAGCTCTTACTTTTCTGCCAAGAGGGAATTGTGGTGAGAAAGGCTGGAGACAACAATAACTGATGGATATAATCAGTCATCACACAAGTAGGTTTTCTTATGTTTTATTTTACACAGTTTTCATAACACCTGATAGTTCTAATTTCTAGGGTAAAAGAAAAAAAATGTTTGCTTAAAACTTGGAATAAAGTATGTCCATTTAATATTCAGTGGCTTCAGAAATATTTTACATGCTTTAGAAAACAGTAAAAAACTCATCCTCTGTTTGCATGGGTCTAGGCACTTCAGTGCACATATGCTAATTTAGAGAAATTGAGGACAAATTACTGTTGCAAATTAAAGTTACTTTTTAGATTTCATAATGTTCTTTAAAGTAACGCACCTGAGATAATTTACCTGATTCAGTCTGTTTTGCCTAGTTTTCTATTGGTTTTGGTTCCGTTTTGCTGGTTCCCTTTTGAAGTACGTAAAAAATAAGTACTTCCACTGAGTTATGGTCACTCAGATACTTAAGCCTTTGACTTTCAAGAGGTTGATAGGATCACCCTCCTGAAGCTTTCCCTCTAACTTCATGTGGTGAATGCTGTTTCTGGGGTATCAGATAGATGCAGGAGTTCTCTATATAAATTGGGTGAGGCTTGGGTGTTTGAGTGGGGCTGGACTGTTGCTGCCACCACAAACAGTAGTTCTCTAAAGGATTTTCTACAGACACAGTCATCTTGTTCTACTTTATTAAGTGCTCTTATTTTTTATTTTCCTAGTTGAATATCAAGCCTGTCTTTCTGCTTTTATTATCATTATGTTCTCTCTAATATTTAATGTATTCAAATCTTTCTAAACTGTTCTCAGAGTGAAAGAATTTGAAACTTTATCTTAACTATTAATTTTTAATTTTTAATTTGCTCACATTCTTCCACAAAGATAGCTTTATTTCTCCACTGTTCACAGCAAGTAAAGGGTTCAGGTGGTGGTATGTTTTGGGTGCAGCTTGGAAATTAAAGTTTCAAGAAAATTTGTATGGTGTCAGTGAATCCAAATGTGGTGGTTTTACCCAGCTGGGCAGCTGAGCTCCACCATAATCGTTCTCTCACTCCTTCTCCTCAAAGGGAAAGGGGGAGAAAATACAATGAAAAGGGCTCCTCAATGGGCTGCAGCGTGGAGATCTGCTCCATGTGGGACCCATGGGCTGCAAGGGGACAGCCTGCTCCACCAGGGGCCTCTCCACAGGCCACAGGGGAACTGCTGCTGCATGCCTGGAGCACCTCCTGCCCTCCTGCTTCACTGACCTGTGAGGCTGCAGGGCTGCTTCTCACTCCTGGCTCTCCCAGCTGCTGTTTCACAGCATTTCTTTTTCTTAATCGTTCTTAAATCTGCTCTCACGGAGGCACAAACAACATCACTTATTGGCTTGGCTCTGGCCAGCAGCAGGGCCCTTATAGAACATGGGGCAGCTTCTGGATTCCTCTCACAGAAGCTACCCCTGCAGCCCCCCCCTCCCAAAACCTTGACACTTAAACCCAATGTACCAAATTGCACATCCATGATTGTTCAGCTGAGTTTCAGGCAGCTAAAGACATATGTCTGGGCACATTTGTGTACGGCATATATCTGAAAGATAGAAGTTATGAATGTTCACTTGACTTGAGAAGATCACCTTGAATACATAGAGTGCCCTGCGTAAATGGATTGTACTTACCAATAACAGGGTAAATATTTTGAAAGCTGTTAATGCCTGAAGTCTGAGTGGAAGTACTGTTAAACACTGATTGCTGTGTGCTTGCTTTCAGCCTTCAGTTTAAGCTCTATGAGCCTCCTCACTTCACTTCTGAATTCATCTCAGCTTCTTCTTGATGAAAGAATCAGCAGAGAGATAACTTTAATCTGTGACAGGGCTTTAATGTATGTTAGACCTCTCTATTCCATCGTATATTTTCATTTAATTGGCAACAGTGGAGCAATGTAATAAGGCTTTTTCCTCCCTTCATGGTTAGATGCCTTTACACAACTGATGTTATATCCAAATCTCTTGAGGTACTGCATATTAGGGCCCCTAAAGGATTAAATCATTGGATTGGAGTTTAACCATTATTTCCTTCAGTTAGTGTTTTTGTAACCTAAAACAAAGCACCAAAATCAGTAGGATATTGTGGACAGGCATTTCCTAAACTTAATTGTATTTCTCTACTATTTTATTCGATTTCTGCCTTATATAGCATTTATTTTCACAGCTATCGGTGTCTAGTGATTATCTGCCATCAAATGTGCTACACTGTACGGTAGTGTTAGACCTCTTTCAGTACCTTATTGTGACAATTATCTGTGACAATTTCTCTCTGTTATGGATTTACGAGGTAGGTTGCCAGAGGTGAACTCCTGATACATGAATTTTGCTGCATCATTTGACCATCTTACTAGAATAGTTCTGGAACTGTATGTTCCCTGCCTTTGATGTACGAGTGTCTGTATTTCTGGATCACAGTATTAAGTCTCTTTCTGACATCAAAAAAAAACATGCTGTAAACACATTACACTGAGTAAAACTTTCAATGTTCACCACTTAAACCAATACCGTAGATCTACATTGGTTTTGTTTAGGGATGCTTTGTCCTTCCCCATCAATAACTTGCAGAATAGACATTAAGTAAGACATTAGGTAACATGAGATTCAGTTTCAAACATTAAAGCTGTGTGTGGCTATTCCTTGCACCAAAAGAAGTACTATTTTATTTCTGCTTTTTAAATTCTGTGCTGAAATACTAGTTTTTGCTGGAAGCATAAAAGGTTGTATTATTCTTTTTTTGTTGTTGTTTTTTGGTAGTAAATCTTAGTTGCTGTTTCTTACTATTCTGATAATAATTGCAAACCCTTTCAAATCTGTTAATAACAATCAATGTCTTTTGAATTGACTTCTTCTAGTGATGTAAAACTCCTCTAGTGTCAGTCTTCTTTTCTTTTGATGAAGTTTTCATGTTTCATCAAAGGTGTCAGAAGAAGGTATTTCTTTTGTTCATTCTATATTATAGTGCTCAAGAAGATTCTGAGGGATAAGAGATTCCTTATGTAGCTAGGGAGAGTTTGCCCAGATTCTTTTCTCTTCCCCAAAGAGATAGATTCCATATTTCTTTTTGTTTGGGAGATTAACTTCTATCCTTTAGTGGATGGCTGGATGGAAATATCTGTAAAGCAGTTGTTTCGTGTTATACAGAGTTCCATACAAAATTGGGAAAGGCCTGTTTCTTTAAGTGTTGGTTACAAGGGATGTTACTGAATTGATTGATGCCTTGTCACCATTATCTTTTTTTTTTTTTTTTTTTTTTTTCTTCAGTACAGCTTATACTTTCTGTCAGGAAAAAAAAAAAAAGGGAAAAGTAGTGATTAGCTTGTGAATTCTTCTAAGTAGTGAATGAACCCACCTTAAAACACACCTTCCTGTAACTTTTATCACATCAAGTGAGGTCAGCCTGTCTGCTGATGTAAATCATTACAGTGCCAACAAATCCAGTCTAATTTGGTGAGAACTTGTTACAAAATGCTCAGATGAGCCTGAATCCAGTAGTTTGAATTCAGATTAGTGACACATCTACTTGAATAAGAGACAAAAGATTTGTCTCTGCCTATGACACTGAAAACACCACTGAAACAGTTGAAATGTGAGTTTTGACAGATATCATCATTCTTTTGCTGTTGTTTGAAAGAGTTTCTATTAACAAATAAAAAACAAAGAAATTTGTATTCTGTCAGCGTAGGAATGGGGAGGAGTTAGGTTGAAACTGGCTTTTGCTTTTAGTAGTATGTATTGGAAATTTGTTTATTGTTTTCACAGTCTTCTCACTGTCAATGGAGAAAGGGAGTGAGAGGGATGGTTTGTTCCATTTTGATCTGAAAGAGTTTCTTCCCTCCTTGGTTTCTGTTAGGAAAGGAAGCTTCAGAAAGGCAAGGTTAACATTAATATGTGATAGTGAAAACAGAATGGGAAGTAGTATATTGATAAGTGGGGTAATCGAGGTAGATGGGAGGAATGAGAGCAATTACTCAAAGCCAAGAATTCTGTTTTAAAAAGTAGTTCCTATTTTGGCATTTGCTTTGATTCATATTCACAACTCAAACACTGACAGCACAGACAATGTGCTGTAACACCAGCTCTTAATTTTTGTGAAGCCAAGCCAGCAGTTTCTGGTAGAATAGCTCCTCTCAGTCCTTTGTGGAGCTCGCTGTGACCTCAGACCCCTGCTTCTAGCTTCTGCTTAGTTCTGCAAGTGCTGCAGGGACCCTCCCAAGGTGCACTGGCTTGTCATTGGCATTAGAGAGTCCATGATATTTTGCCCCTGTGTTGACTTCTTGGATCATAGCACTAATCTGAGCAAAAGCTATGCAGACCTTTTAAGTGGTGAAGGCAAGATTTTGTCTCCCTTCTTTAGGGGCATAGTGAGTTTGACATTCGGGAGTGGGCAGAAATACCTCTCAGATGAGAGACAAGTTCTTACCTTCAAAGCCAGCAAAGGCTTCCATATCACAGCAGCCCCACTGAAGTCAGATAAGGCACTGCAGTGTGCTGATAGAAACAAGATCTCATTGACGTGTATTTAGGTAGGTGCAGGCACTGAGGCAGCAGGGGTGAAAAGGGCTTGAGCAGCCTCACTTGCATTTGTTTCTTTCTGTCCAGAGAAGTGTTGTCCGTAGCCAGGAGTGTTTGTGCAGATGAGAGTGTGTGAATGCTGTCTCTGATCTTCCAGTCTTTGGTCTCCTGTCTGATTTCACATGTAACCTCCCAGTGTAGAGTGTGTTCTTCAGTGCAAATCCCAGCATGGGGCTTGGTCTCCCCTACATTTGAGGAATGCATCTCCCTGCTACCCAGCTGTTCCCTATAGCTGTCCAGCACAACAATGTAGTACCCAGGACCTATGCCCCCAGGGCATGGGGTTGTTATGACCCTAGTGCAGCACCCAGCACTGGCTGCTGGAGCACTGGCCTGATACTGTCCATTCTGTGTAACTGTTGGCATCCTACTTGGCATGCTTTTGTCTTCTGCAATTATCAACTTTAAAGACAGTGCCAGGGCATGTTTTGTGGAACAGTGTTGGCCAGGGACTATTCCCAAATGACAAAATAGAAAAAAAAACCACACTATTTCAAGCAAAAAATAGGAGAGTGCCCATAAGGATGCGTACTGTGTTAGAGCACCACTGTTGATAGTTTTCTTCAGGGCCAAGGAACAGGCTTTGCTGGGTCTATTTATTAGTATAACTGTAGAGCTTGAGATCAATTTACTAAGGTTAGGTTGTTGTACCTTATTCTGATGTATGGAATGAAATAGCCTTACCAGGTCAACCTGGGAGACTGGTTTTACTGTCCAGCTGTTTGTGTGCTCCATTTGGATATGGGAAATAACCTCTTCTGATCTGGGCCTGTCTTCACTTGGGATCTCTGCTTTCAAATATGTCATAACTGTGGCATTGTAGAGCATTTCAGGAAATTTTCCAGAGAGCCTGAGATTAGCTCTCTCTTGTAACGTGGATTTAATCCTGGACCCCACAAACCTTTCTACTAAAACATTTGTAACAAAATATTTGGTTTTAATGGATCTTTTTTTTTTTTTTTTTTGAATAAAAATAACAGAAAACAGAAATTTCTTGTCCAGCTGCTAAAATGTATTCAGCAAATAAAAGGTACAGAAACTACATTGGCGTCTTTCCTGCTTGCAGTTCATTTGCATTAAGTGCTGCAAAATTATCCAGAAAAAGCGAAGACCAGTTTTTTTACTTATTGTTCTTTGGCTAAACTGCCGGTTTTGTCTCATGACTAGGTAGAGCTCTAGATAGGTAAAAGGGCAAAAACAGTAATGTCAAACAGTAATATAAGTGAGAGATGGGGAGTATATTTTACAGCTCTAGTGTGGGTGACACTTGGTATTTACGGTTCATCTGAGGATATTTTGGTGTGGTATTGTTCTAAGGGATGCATCAAGCAGTAAAAACTCCTAGTTAATATTTTAGAGCACTTGGAAGTATTAACTTCCAAATAGAAAAATGTGTCGCATGCTCCTAAATGCCCAGTTGCCACACCATGGAAAAGAACAAATAATGCATTGCTGAATGTGGTGGCTGTTCATGGATTGCTTTTACAACTTCATAATCTACAGCCAGTGGAATTACTTAATGCTGTTTTAACCATAGTTTGCAATGGATTGGATCTACTGAGTAGGATCTTTTGTTTGTTTATGTAATTATACATAGCTGATGAACCAGAACTTTTTTATCAAAGATCTTGAAATAATTATTTTCATAATTAATGGAAAAATGGATTTTATGTATGTATTACTCTTTAATTTTATTAGTTTTCCTTTTCTTCTTAGTGTAAATCAAAAAGCCATGAAAAATTGTTTTAACACTATATCCGTAACTGTGAGAATTAAAAGTTGTAAAAAAAAACAAAAGCAAAAAAAAACACAAACCAAGCCAAAAAAAAAACACAACAAAATAAAAACCCACAACAAAATACCCTGTAATACCTGTAATAAATTCATAAACAACAGACAACGATAGCCTTTAGCTTCTAAAATATTTGTCTAGATGCTCTGAACTGAAGTGGTTTTTTATTAATTGCCTGGAGTAAGAGTGGGCAGATGCAGTGTGCATGTGCTGTGTGAGTCAGGATGCCAAACAGGGGAGTGAGCCATCAAAGACCTGGAGCTACCAACATTGCCCATCAGCTAGAAGGGACATTCCTCCCTCTTCTCAAGGACTGATACTATGTACCCCATACACCCTGTTGTTTCACATCCTAAATCTCCAGGTTTTGGCTGCACAGTCTGACTTGTACTTCCTCAGCCTGCCCCAGTGCTGCTGTGCTACAGTTTGAAGAGACCCATGCAGTCTCCTGCAGACCACATGCCCTTCACCGGGGAGGGCTGGGGCATCTCTGTGCTCAAAGAGATCTACTCACGAACTGTGGTGTTGGGATCTGCACACAGCAGTTATGACAGATCAGTGCAGGGCAGCCAAGAAAGCATCACTGTTTTCTTTCTCAGCTTTCTCTGGGGTATTTGAGACAAATTTCTTCCTCTTATGAAAATAGGCTCAACCTTAGTTGGTACATAAGGGATTGCTGTCTGGCAGGTTTCCACACAGACTGGCTGGTCTTACTGTGTTCCTGGCTGGTGCCTTTGAAATGATTGTGCATGCACAGAGTGACGTGCAGAGTTGTAACAACCTTTTTCAGGTTAGCATTTTCTTCTTTGTATGTCAGACATAGTAACCCTAAGCACGTATCACCCCCCTGCTAAATTAAATCCGTTTGACCTGAAGTGTGTGTGGTTTTGGGGGGGTTAACATTAAATAGGCTGGTATTGATCAAACAACCACAGAGATTGTGGGCAATAGTGAAGGGAGAAGCAGGTTCTCCTGCTGTATGGTGTTTATCACTGTGGTTTATTTTTTTTACTCAAGGAGCTGTTTGCCTTTCCCAATGTGGAAGGACACCTTGGAGCTATTGGGAGAAGCAGAAGCGACATTAGCATGATGAAGTTTTTGGCTGATGCTCTCCCTAAGATAAGTGGGCTGGGCTGGTGTAGGCAAAGAACCAGTGATTCAGCTGATGGGGTTCCCCTAAATCTTTTCTGTAATGAGGTTCTTAGGAAAAGCCTGCAGTATGATGCAGTTATTGTTTCCTTGGGAAGTAAGTCCTTTAGGAAACTAGGCTGCATTCTATGCTGTGAAGTCTGCTAAACGGAGCCAGATCTATTTAAGACCCAGCAGTTAAACAAATACAGAAAAGTGGAATATCAAGCACAATATTTTGCAAGATAAATAAATAAATAAAATAGTGAAGTGAAAATGATTAACATTCAGTTCCCTGTGTTTCTGTGTCATGATGTTAGTTCAAGCTGAAGGGAATATTGTTTTGGCTGTCATTGCATTTGCTTTTCTAATTGTGTTTTCCTGCTGCTTCTACAGATTATTAGTAACCATAAATTATAATTCTCCTAATGGCTATTATTTTCTTTTTCATTTTGATGCACATATTATCTAACTATCATCAAGCCTTCATAAGGTAGAGGTATTTGTTACAGTTTACCAAATGGAAGAACAAAAGAGATTGCCTGTGGATCTCAAAACACTGAGTTGATCACAGAATTTTTGCACAGCTTTGTATAGGAAGTTTTCTTTGCTGTTGCAGTAGCATAGGAGGTTAACATCATCACTCAGCAATTCTTTCTCAATTCCTGAAATTTTACAGCAATGTCTGTTTTATTGGGAAATTTGTGTTTCCTTCTCAGGGATCTCATCGTCTCGTCTGTGTAAGGGACAACACAAATGTTCATTTTACACCTTTGGTACCGAATGTATCTCTGCTTTGTTACCTTCCTGCCTGCACTTCTGTGTGCTGGGATCACTTAGCCATTGACTTAGAAGAGAGTAGGAGTTAGCTGTTGGCTGTACCAGGAGATAACGTTTCTACATATTCATGCCTTTTTTGTTTCCAAATTATACCTCCAGCTGGGTGGAGACATTTAAAATTGCCTGGAGGAGTCCAGTTCCATAACCTTCCCCTTCTTTGTTAGGTTGAGATTGACCTTATTGTTATCCTTGAAGCTTGAGTCATGAAGGAGGTTATTAAGTTGACTGATGCCCTGCCACTATTGCCCTTTTTTTTTTTTTTCCATCCAGACTTTCAATTAGCTTATACTTCTTGTCAATACAAATTTTTTGGGGGGCCATGAGGTAAATGTTTGTAGATTATAAAATTTACTGCTGACTTTAGTTAACTGCTATGTTAATATTGGGGGTGTAGTTAAAATTACGCTTTGCCAGTTTTGTGCTGTTGCTAGGCATATTTCACTGGGAAAATATCCTGAAGGAAGGAGAGATGTGCAGTGAGCCCAACCTCCTCCTAGGGATGATGATTATACAAGATGGTTTTGATTTGGTCTCCTCATATCCTCTTTTGAAAACTAAAATTTTCTCATCTGTTCTTTAATATGGATGGCCAGTTAAAAGAAACTATGCTGTAATCCACATGCACACACATATTAACAAATCATTGCCATGCCTGTCTGCTGAAGTAGTGGCAAAAATATGCAAAAATTAATTGCCCATTCTCCTTCTTTTTCTGAATCTTACTACATATGTTTATTTTTGTTATTCTTTAGCTATTGGTTGCATATACGCATTAGAGAATCTTCATTGCTGTTTTTCTTTTTTCCTCTTGTTTTAAAAGTATGTTAGGGGAGGACTGTAAAATGACAAAGTTAGTATTCAGAAATGATTTGTCAAACTTGTTCCCACAAGAGGTCCAATGTATAAGAAATAGGCCTGACTACATAGAGAGTTTGCTTATATAGTGCTCTTTAAATAGATCTGCAGCAGTCTCAGCAGCAAAGCAAGTGTTCACAGTCTGCAAATCTGGCATATGAGACACTTTGGGGAAACGCAATGCTGTGTTTTTTTTTTAACTCTGTGCATACATTTACTTACACACATATACATGCATACACAACACAAATACATACATATTTAACAATGTCTGTGCATATATTCATTTTTAAAAGTTAGCACTTCTTGACTCTGAATTTCTTTTGAGAAATTTCATTATGAAGAATGAAGAGATGTTAACGATGTATCCAAAAGCAAACAAAGCAGTGTCCTGTCTCAATTCTTGCTTACTTCTCTGGTTGGTAATGGCTAATAATGTCCTATCACAGAACTTGGTGTTGTTTTTTGTGTATTCATGTCTTCAGGGTATCCTTACCGTGCTTTCAGGATATAATGCAGTTATTCAGAATAGGATAATTATATTTCCAATCAGGTCATGCTATGTAAAGTAGCATTGCTAGAAGAAAAAATATTTAGCTTGGCATCTTTCTACTTGCATGAAAGATAGAACCTGCTCTTATGTATTATTGAGGAGGATTCAGTGCGAACCCGTAAAATGTCTCCTTTCATCTTTCTATCTCTTCTCTGTCTTTCTCCCTCTTTTAAATAGTTTCTGCATGATACTGAGAAGTTATGTGATGTAAAATGTTATTGTGCTGCTAAGAATGGTTCACGATGATGCATTTATGGTACAGGTACCTGGAACTGGAAAGCAGTGGTCATCGAAATGAAATCAGGTTGCATTATCGCTCAGGCAGTCATCGCTCCCACACAGAAGTATTCCCTTACATCCTGGCAGATGATAAGTGGCACAGGCTTTCCTTAGCAATCAGTGCTTCTCACTTGATTTTACATGTGGACTGCAATAAGTAAGTAACGAGTGTTATTTTGTAAGTTGTCACTTCTGGAACATTCTAGCTTTCAGTAAATGAAATGATAACTTGGGACTTTTTTTTTTTTTTTTTTTTTTTTTTCAGAATTTATGAAAGAGTTGTGGAGAAACCCTTCATGGACTTACCTTTGGGTACAACATTTTGGCTAGGACAGAGGAATAATGCACATGGTTATTTTAAGGTATGCATTCCCTGAAAGGAAAAAAAAAAAAAAAAAAAGAGAGAGAACTTAGATAAAAATGGATTCAGTTCTGCTTCCTTGAAGCAGATAAAATAGTGTAAATACTCTGTGATATGAATAGTATTTCAGGTGAGACTTGTGATATGGTTCAGTTGAGATTAATTGATTTACTGGCACACAGGCATGCAGGTGGGATATGACAGTATGTTTGCCATGCTACTTCTCTAGGCGGGCTTGAGTGCTACACAAAAAGGTATACCTTGTAGACCAGAGATGAGAAGGAGTTTTACTTGTGGCTGGTCATCTGCTGGAAAGACTCAGCAGAAGTAAAGCTGCATTGATCAAATTGTCATCAGGTTTGTCAGTTTGTTTTAGTAGGTTAAAAACAAGTTTCTGTACAGTATGAATTCATACTGTGTCCAGTTCTGGGCTCCCCAGTACAAGAAAGACATGGAGCTACTGGAGAGAGTCCAGCAAAGGGCCAGAAAGATGATGAAGAGACTGGAGCATCTCTCCTGTGAAGAGAGGGTGAGAGAGCTGGGACTGTTCAGCCTGGAGAAGAGGAGGCTTAGGGAGGGACCTCATCAAAGTGTACAAACATCTGATGGTTGGAGGGAGGAGATGAAGATGAAGGATCCAGACACTTCTCAGTAGTGCCCAATGACAGGCCAAGAAGCAATGGACAAAAACTGAAAAATCTGAAATTCCATCTGAACATAAGAAAACACTTGTAACAAGAAGGTAGTCAGAGTGAGTCCACGATGGAGGTATTCAAAAGCTGCTTGCACATGTTCCTGGGCAGCCTGCTATAGGTAGCCCTGCATGAGCCATGGTGTTGGTTATCTCAAGAAGTTCCTCCTGACCTCAGCCATTGTGTGGTTCTGCAGTTTTAACACAGTTTTTAGTGCCATGGTGTGTTGTAAAACAGTTTAAGACAGGAAAAGGTAAATGGCCAAGAGAAACGGAATTCCAGGAAATTTATATTCATGTTATTGTCTGTTTCATAACTGTGTATTTTTTGTCAGAGAACACTAAGGTCTAGGGAACTCCAATCTCTTCGAGATTTAGGTTTCACCACAATATCCTCTAGGTTCAGAAATAAGTGAGATGACAACCATTAATGAAGAGAATGCCTTTTCCCTCAGAGGAAAAATACTTGATCATGTTTTTTTGCTTACTCTTTCTCCATTTTTCTATATACATATATATACACATATTAATATATACATATATATCAACCACCTGGTGTATAGGAAGATTGAAGAAGTGAATGCTGTGTTTCCACTGGAGTGTAAATTTTGATTCCTCTGTGTCCATTAGGTAGCATTCATTGGTCGCAGACACTTTCTGTCATTTGGCTTTAGTCCTCTTGGAAACTGC
The DNA here is from genome assembly GCF_964035555.1 of Netta rufina. NCBI lineage: Eukaryota > Metazoa > Chordata > Aves > Anseriformes > Anatidae > Netta > Netta rufina. Next base: position 174,824,997 of record NC_140123.1, read on the forward strand.
TTTAGCAAATGATGGCATCCCTGTGGAATACTGCAGTCCCATTTCCCTCCCTGTGGGAATCTTTTTACTTGAGTTGCAAAGTGGAATTGATAATGTTGGTCACAGACCTAATCACTTTGTTAAATATGGCCTGCTATATCTTTTCTTTTTTTTTTTTTTCCCCATCATGAAACACTCTGACTTGACTACTGTTGTCACAGCAAGTTCTGTAGTTTTGTGCTAAAATAAGTTTTTGGGTGTTGTAATACCGTTTGCTGTACTTAAATGCTAAACTATGTCTTTGTTTAGTGTAAGATATGGAGATCGGGTGGGGCACTCATGTTTGAAAACTGAAGTATGACTATGATTTTATTTTTCTATTCAATATGTGTTTCTTTTTATTCTAAAACAAAAGAGGATACCTGATAAACAAGCAGCAAGATTATATTACTGGTTTTAAAAAAATCAACAACAGTTGAATCCAAGAATAAAATCATAAAATATTAACAAGTTGCCTAAACTGATCTCAGACACACTTCATTTATTCTATGTATTTATTATATATATATATATATAAATAATATTCCTTTTGTTTATTTGTACCTTCTCACTTCTTGACTTGATTATATTCTTTTTGCCAACTCATTGTGACAATGAAGAAGCTCATTTGGTGTTGAAAAATAAATACTCCAGTAGTGGACTGTATTTTTTGTTTGTTCATTTGTTAATTTTCAAGAAGGATAAAATGGACCGAGATATATGGAAAAATTTGTCTCAGTTACAAAGACAAACCAGTCTGGCAGAAATACAGAAACTGATAGCTGTTAAAAGAACATTGATTTAGCCAAAAATATACTGTGTGAAGTAATTTCTCCATCACAATAGAGTACAAATGGTTGAACTACATCTTCAAATGTGACATTGTTGTACAGAAGACACATCACTCTAGAAGATGAGTACTTTCAGTGATTCTTAGTGTTTTGGAGAGCATATGTTTTTAGATACTGTGTGTGACAACTTCCACTCATCTGATTTTCTGACATCCATTTGTTTAGTTGTTTCTGAAAATCAGGCTGCTTTGAGTGGGTCTTAAATGAGTTGTCCAGAAGGATCAAAGCACCCAAAATCATTAGCCACTCATTGAAATGATTTTCTTTGTCTAATACTGCTCCACTGAAACAATGTGTCTGTAGGCATACTCACACTGGGGTATATTTGTACCCATTTCATTTTAAGGTTTTAAGTCTGAGAGTGCAATTCTGGCCATCTAATTTCTGGTGTTGTGTAAAGTCTCCAACACCTAATATCCAGAAGTACTTTGATTTGAACCAATAGCTTCTTTTGGAGCCTGTGAATAGCCTTTCATGTACAGTCAGGAACTCCTGATTTGGCAGCCCAGGCAGGTGAGGTGTCACAGCTCCTGGTTGTTAGGCTGGGGAGATGGGAAATAACCTGAATTCCTGTCAAGTGGCAGAGTCCAGCTCACAGCACAGCTGATGTGTGGTGAATATATCTCCCCAAATAGTTGCAGGGGCTTTACTGTTGATTAATAGCTGAGTGATTTGAATACTTGCCCATGTGTTCAGTGAAAGATCTGTTTTAAGCTCTTTACAACCTGAAAGGATTGGACCCTGTGATTCTTCCTTTTCATGAAAATGCTGTAACTTGGGTTGACACGAATTTGAGTTTGGTGATGCTGAGGAAGAAAGGGAGGAGAATTGAATATTGTGAGCTTTTTAATGTTCTCTTCAAAGAGGTCTTTGATCCTGATTCCAGAACACTTGCTGAGGGAGGTCCTGACGTGGAGTCCTGTCTCAGGCATACCCACCTATTTTTCAACTATTAACTAATCACTGCAGCTCTTTGCACAGGATGGGGAAGTATCCAGTTGTCATAGATAGTAGCTTTATTGTTAAGGGAGAAGGGTAGCCATGACACTTCTCAGTTACTCTTCAGGGACACCTGCTCTTCTCCATAGGTCACTTAGGTGTCTAAACCACCCTGATTCATTCACTTGAGGTCAAAATTCTCTTGCTTGGACTTTGCGACATCTGTAGTGGATGCCCTGTGTACACACATGAAATGTGGCCTTTTGCATTTAGTTTGCATTGTATTCTTTGTGTCTTGAAACATTCACTTCATAAACATGCTGAAGCATGTTGAAATTATTCTGCTTTTACTTCTAAGAAGGAATTTTGGACATGCAGGGAGGGAATCATAGATGAAAGGGACGTCTGGAGTGTATATGATAGGATGGCTATTTGGCCTTTGCTTTTGGAAAGCAGCAAAGTGGCTGCTAATTATGTCTTAATGACTAAGGATGCATGTAAATTCTGCCTGTAAGCATGTGATTTCTTCTGGGTGAAATGGGGCCTTTCCAGATGGCATATTTGAATTTCATGCTAAGCTTCCCGTTCTCCCAAATTCTTGCCAACGTGTTACTCTGCAGCTGTGTAACAGATATGTAGGTTCTTAACACTCTGTGTGTTCATGAAAAGATCCACATCAAAATCATAAAAGGTTTGCATGAATGTGTTTTTCCTGACTCAAGTTTTCTTTAATCTGCACTTCTTGTTGACAGTCATAGCTTAGTGAAAAATTTGAGTTTTATTTAAGAGAGCTTCAAAATAACTGAAAGTGCAACTTTTTTTTCAAATTACGTTTAAAGGTCATTTTCAACCTTTTCTGCAATGGCTAACTAAAAATAACAATGAATTCAAAACAACCAAACTCTTGCCACATAATTATATCTTGACAGTTAATATTATGTTTTTAAAAATGATTCACTATGCCTGTACATGTACATCTATCTATTTTGCTTTCTCTTTATTCTTCTATCGCTGCATTGGGTCCAGAAAAGAAGCTATGTATTCATAAATATTGTTTTTATCAGGCACTTTTTCTGTGTGGGCTTTAATGTTTTACATGGTAAATGGAAAACATAATTTTGACAGGTAAAAATAATGCATCCTTTCGTTTTTTCTCTCCACTTACACATAGGGCATAATGCAAGATGTGCAATTACTTGTCATGCCTCAAGGATTTATTTCTCAATGCCCAGATCTTAATCGCAGTAAGTCTCTTAATTCTTATACCATAAAATGAAAGGTATGCTTTGTACCTATTTTCTGTCCTACAAGCTTTCTTAAATCCTTGAGTTTCAGTATATTGGTTGTCAACTTTGATGTGATTGAACCAACTGTAAATAAATGGTCTTGTTACTAGTATACATATCTTGTTATTCTAGCATGCCCAACTTGTAATGATTTCCATGGACTTGTGCAGAAAATTATGGAACTGCAAGACATTTTAGCCAAAACATCAGCAAAGGTAATATTTACTAAAAGGCATGGCATGGGAGAACTGAGGACCTTTAATTGCTGTTTTTTTTAGATTGTGTATCTGTGTGGATGTGTATGTGGGTGTGTGCAGAACACCCATGCATGTTGTGTTTATATATGTTTGCATTTATATATCTGTGCCTACTATCTATGCATACAAATTCACAGTTCAGAGAGCTTTCTTGTTTTTTAATGTTTTTATAGAATAATATATTGTAATAGTAAACAGAATCCAAATGCCTGAACAGGGAAAGAACTCATACATATTCAGGCTCTATCTATCAGGCTAACAAGTCCATAAAACTGGTCTGAAATAGGTTACCATGCTTATATGGCTTATTGCAGCAAGATTTATTGGTCCAAGACTTTTCTAAACCTGAGCTGACGGAGTGCTCAGACAAAATCTTTGCAAAATAGGGAATGGAGAACCCTAAGCAGTATTTTCTTCTTGTTATTATTATTATTATTTTTTTTACAGAAGATAACACTAAAAACATTCACATCTTCCAGTAAACATAGACTAGTCTTCTGTTTTTAAATGACAGGTCTTTAGATGTCTGCAGGAATGCTGTTACCTGGCTAATTTGATACACAAATGATAAAAATGAGTTAGTTGAAGTGGAAGAACAATTGCCAATGTTGGTTTTGAGCTTTACATCCAATGTGGCCTCTTCACTCAGATTCAGATCTTCTGTGCATAGCCTGGTATCCGCAGATGTATGTAGAGCAAGATTCTTGGTTACTTCACACATACAAAGATCAGGGGTCATACTCATCTATTTGCTTTCTGTCATGACCTATTCACTTTCTGTCATGATGTCCCTGATGTTACAATCAAAAGATTAAATGCATTGTTTCTTGCTTCTTTATTTCCATTTCTGAATGACTGGTGGTTTAATCATTTTGTATTTAACAAAAGTCATTATCTTCGCATGAATTTAAATGCATGCTTGACAGTAAGTGGGACAGTTTCAATCATGTTTATGCTAACATAGTGATCACTTACAAATTTCAAACTTTTTGTGAACTTCAAATACAGTTGTCCCAAGCTGAGCAGAGGATGAACAAGTTGGATCAGTGCTACTGTGAAAGGACCTGCACAATAAAAGGCATGACATACAGAGAGTTTGAATCCTGGACAGACGGTTGTAAGAACTGCACTTGCATGGTATGACTACATTTTGAACGGAGACCCAGGAACCTTGATGTTTCCTCTGATTGTGGGTTTATTGGGGCAAAATAGTAAGGGGTGTTTATAAATGTGTGCTAAGTAGTAGCAACAAAATGTGAGAAAAATATATTGTTCTAAATTTAGGGGATAGTATTAATAAATGTATTTTCCTATTGTTGCACCAGTGGCGGCATGTGTAGCTCTCCTGGATTTCATGCCAGTATAGGCAGATCCTATGCAATACACTTAGCTATCACATTATTCCCCTGCACTGAGTTGCAAACAGTTTCTCTGGATAATTAATTACCTGTTTTTATCACTATAAACACAGCCTTTTTCTTAGCAAATGATTTAATAGATCCCTTGTGTCTGATTCCCTTTAGTTGCCTTTGGTTACATCTCCAAAAGCAATAAAGATTAAAATGTCAGGGTCATATGCATGCTCTATTATATCGCAAACAAGAAAAGAATTTAAATGGATAGAAGATTCCCAAAGGTATCAGAACTCCAAAACTGAATGCAAGTATCCTTTCAAGCACCAAATCATAGCGTCTTTATTATTGTCCAGTCATTTAAAACTCATTAATTCCATTTGGACTCATTAAATGCCTAATCCAAAGGCCATTAGTAATTGATGGAAAGGCTGTTGTCTGTACTGCACCTTAGATTGATTTGCTGCTGTCTATAATTTCCTAAATGGTTCTACTTAAGCTTAATATGACTTTGATCTTTATATTTTTGCAGTGATATTAATTTTGTTTTTAAGATTTTGTGGTTGAAGAAAAGGTTTAGTCCATACTATCAGACCTGGCTGATAGCTGTCTAAAATGCTTTGAATTTAGTGTTACATGCATTACATATTTTTGTCTCAGTTTTTTCTTGCTGCTACAGTATTATTACCTTTTAGAAATGTATTGTCTCTCATATAAAAATCAGAAGGTAGAGTATTCTGTGAGGTTCTTATTTCACACTATTATGTCATTTTGCTGCTGATTGGCAGAATGTTTTACCTCCAAATAGATTTGCCTCTAAAAAAAGTCTTTGATCATTGACATCTGAAAGAATACATCATACATGTCTAAAAGGTTGTATGCACGTTAATCTGAAGGTATAGTTTCTGTTCCTGTAGTTATTAAAAGAATCATGCTAAAATGGCTTTTTGGGTACTGTCAGAGAGTTCATTGCATTTAAAAATAAATTTTAAGTTCTTGTGTATGAGAACATCTCCGTTCTTGCTAAATATAACTACCAGTTAAGCACCTTTTATTCTTCTAGAATGGTACCGTGCAGTGTGAAGCTTTGATATGCCCCCTCTCTGATTGCCCGATTAATTCTGCCCTGACATATGTGGATGGCAAGTGCTGCAAAGAATGTCAATGTAAGTTTTACTCTGGGGCTTCCTTTAATGAATATTATGAAATCTGGAAAGAAAATGAACTTTTCTGTAAACACGTCATTGAAATAACTGGTCAGGGATTGTAGTATTTGGGTAGAGGAATAGGGGATTTTTTTTTTTTTTCTTCTGAACACACAGATATTTCTTATCAGTGTTTTTAAAAAAAATTTAAAACTTTCCACAGACTTCCTATAGGCTATCTTTTATACCAAACTGCTAGAAATTTGAGAATTGCCTCGCATTTGTTTAGACCAGTGTTTCTAACACAATCTCAAGACTGTACTTTCAACCATATGTTGTAGTACCAGAAAAAAAGAGTCACCTAGCAAGGTTCTTTTACAAAAGGTCAGACAATTATACAGGAAACGGGATACAGGTAATTTAATATTGTCATTTAATACAGGTGATTAGCTTTTAGTTTTATAGCATTTTGGCTTTGTTGCAAATAGGGTTAAAGAAGGGGAATTTTAGGTTAATCAGTATCTAGATGGATTGTATATAATATTTCATACTGATTATGGATGTGCTAATATGTTATGGCTGTGGTGGAATCCATTCTTGAAACTGAGCAGAAGATGCATACATTTCTTTATTATATAAATGTTGAGATTTTTCCATATAGTTTCATCACTCTTCTGCTGTATAAAACTTCTTAGAGAGTATAGAGATACATGTAACTGCTTGAAATGCCACGTTTTATGATAAAATTCAGCAAGATGTTTTGTAATCCACTGATCTTGCTCCCACAGGAGTTTATTAATATTTAATTGTGTTAGAAGTTACACAAACCATCCCATTTTATGAAACCTTATTAACTTACTCAAGTAGATTAATTCTAATTGAGGGGAAATGAGAATTCAAATACTTTTTTTTTTTTTTTTTTTAATTTATTTTTAGTCAACTACACAACATTTCCATGCATATTAGTTGTCTCAGGGAATTGGTAATTCAGGGATGAGAGATGAGTGGAGTTCAAACCTCTATTTGAATCTTTGACCATGCTGGCAAAGTTTAAAAACCTGATCTTCTGAAGTATGTTTTTGTAATGCACTGCTTGCAAATTTAGTAGGGAATTATCTATCCAGATGTTAACAGGGAAGCACTCACATCTCAGGAGCTCTTATGAATTTGTTATTTTTATTGGGAGTCTTTGTGAAGGTCAAGAAATGTGAATGGGCACGTGGACATAGAATTTGTCATACAGCATTAATGTTTCCACTTGCAGTTAACGTACAGCTCTGGTACACCACACTGGGAAGTTTACTCTGGTATTGCCTGTTTGATGTTCTTAATGTTATCAAAGCTTCTTAGCTTCCAATACTGTTCATCTGATGCCAGTACCTAATTGATAATGAACATGCAACATATAACTCTTGACAAGCTAAAAAAACAAAACAAAACAAAACAAAACAAAACAAACAAAAAAAAACTTGTTTTGAAAACTTGTCCGTTTTGTCTATTTTAATCTATTTCAAAACTATTTTCACCTAGTTTATTTAAAGTGCCTTAAAAACAAACAAGCCCACAAACAACCAAATATCAAAACAAATTAATCAACAAACAAACAAACAGAATGAAATTAAAAACCCACAATATTTTAAGTAAACAGTTCCTGGGAACCAAAATACTGAGGGTGTAAACTGGAGTCCCATTGACAAGATAGCTATATTCCATTGAAAGTGTAAAGAGTGGAAGTTAGATGTAGTGGTGGCTGTAGGACCCTCATTTATTCTCCAGGCTGGTTTGGTGGAAATGTCAAGTACTCACTGAGTTAGAGGTCTTCCAACCATATCCTGCCCTCTCGGTGTCTTCAGCTCTAGGTCTGAGCTGATCATGGTCAGTGTGCTCAGTGACTACAACTCTTGCTCAAGGAATCAAAGTTGAGTTCCTCCATTTAGATAACTTCTGAAAATAATGTTTTTGTTCTCTTGTTCTCAGTTCTTAGAACTGTATCAGGGGATGTAGCATCTGTCTAGGTGATGGCATCTAACCAAACACAGATGGCTTATAACTGGGAGAGCAGCTAATTAGGGTTTGTTGCTCAAGGAGCCACTGTCCTTACTATTGGACAATCAATCATAAATGCTAAGAAAAATTGAGGCCCATACCCATTTCTTACACCGAGTTTTAGTATTTATTTATTTATTTATTTATTTATTTATTTATTTTTGTGAGATGCAACATATATGGCTATTTCTTCCTGCTATTTGTGGTACCTCACACCAGATGATGGAGTGTTTCTGTCAGCCTCTTGGGAGTGTAAAACTGTCCAGGCAGTGGTAGCTGTGGCAGCCTTGGTGCTATGTCTCAGGGCTGAGTTTTCTCCATCCTTCTTTCTTTCTTCTGCTTGTGTGATTACAAAGCCAGAAAAAATGAAAAGAGCAGGGTTTGATGTAATGACAGCTGGCATAAAGAGTAAAAATATACAGTGCTTAAGACATTCAGAGTGACGAGCAGGCAGGCTTCACAGCTTTTTTGTTTTGTTTTGAGGAATTCAGAATGGATTAATTCAACATGTCTTTAGACACATAGAATTTGGGATTGCAGTCTGAAGTGGCTTTACATATGTTACTACATGAAATAGGGCACAGTCCTATGGCCCTGGGGTTAGGTGCCATTTGTGGCTCACAAAATACATGACCAAGCTCTCTTGCCCCTCCCCTAAAACAGTGTCTGCCTCCAGATCACAGAATCACAGAATCACAGAATTTCTAGGTTGGAAGAGACCTCAAGGTCATCGAGTCCAACCTCCAACCTAACGCTAACAGCCCTCCACTAAACCATATCCCTAAGCTCTACATCTAAACGTCTTTTGAAGACTTCCAGGGATGGTGACTCCACCACTTCCCTGGGCAGCCTGTTCCAATGTCTAACAACCCTTTCAGTGAAGAAGTTCTTCCTAACATCTAACCTAAAACTCCCCTGGCTCAACTTAAGCCCATTCCCCCTCGTCCTGTCACCAGGCACATGGGAGAACAGGCCAACCCCCACCTCGCTACAGCCTCCCTTGAGGTACCTAAAAAGAGCGATAAGGTCACCCCTGAGCCTCCTCTTCTCCAGGCTGAACAAGCCCAGCTCCCTCAGCCGCTCCTCGTAGGACTTGTTCTCCAGGCCCCTCACCAGCTTCGTCGCCCTTCTCTGCACCCGCTCAAGCACCTCGATGTCCTTCTTGTAGCGAGGGGCCCAAAACTGAACACAGTACTCGAGGTGCGGCCTCACCAGAGCTGAGTACAGGGGGACGATCACCTCCCTCGCCCTGCTGGTCACGCTGTTCCTGATACAAGCCAGGATGCCGTTGGCCTTCTTGGCCACCTGAGCACACTGCTGGCTCATATTCAGCTGACTATCCACCATCACTCCCAGGTCCTTCTCTGCCTGGCAGCTCTCCAACCATTCCTCTCCCAGTCTGTAGCTCTGCTTGGGGTTATTGCGCCCCAGGTGCAGGACCCGGCACTTGGCCTTGTTGAACTTCATGCAGTTGACCTCAGCCCATCGGTGCAGCCTATCCAGATCCTCCTGCAGAGCTTTCCTACCCTCGAGCAGATCGACACACGCACCTAACTTGGTGTCATCTGCGAACTTACTGAGGGTGCACTCGATGCCCTCGTCCAGATCATCGATGAAGATATTAAAGAGGACCGGCCCCAGCACCGAGCCCTGGGGGACGCCACTAGTGACTGGCCTCCAACTGGACTTGGCTCCATTCACCACGACTCTTTGGGCCCGGCTATCCAGCCAGTTTCTAACCCAACAAAGCGTGCGCCAGTCCAAGCCAAGAGCAGCCAGTTTCTTGAGGAGAATGCTGTGGGAGACGGTGTCAAAAGCCTTGCTGAAGTCAAGGTAGACCACATCCACAGCCTTTCCCTCATCCACCCAGCGCGTCACTCTGTCATAGAAGGAGATCAGGTTCGTCAGGCATGACCTGCCTTTCATAAAGCCATGCTGACTGGGCCTGATCGCCTGCTTCCCCTGCAATTGCTGCATGATGACTCTCAGGAGGATCTGCTCCATGAGCTTTCCTGGCACTGAGGTCAAACTGACAGGCCTGTAGTTTCCCGGGTCTGCCCTCCGGCCCTTCTTGTAGATGGGCGTCACGTTTGCTAGCCGCCAGTCGATTGGAACCTCCCCTGATAGCCAGGACTGTTGATAAATGATGGAAAGTGGCTTGGCCAGCTCCTCTGCCAGTTCCCTCAGTACCCTTGGGTGGATCCCATCCGGCCCCATCGACTTGTGCACATCCAAGTGCCGTAGCAGGTCACCAACCAGTTCTTCATGGATAATGAGGGCCACATCCTGCTCCCCATCGCCTTCCACCAGCTCAGGGTACTGAGTATCCAGAGAACATCCGGTATTGCCGCTAAAGACTGAGGCAAAGAAGGCATTGAGCACCTCCGCCTTTTCCTCATCTCTTGTAACTAAGTTTCCCCCCGCATCCAGTAAAGGATGGAGATTCTCCTTAGTCCTCCTTTTTGTGTTGATGTATTTATAGAAACGTTTTTTGTTATCTTTAACGGCAGTAGCCAGATTGAGCTCCAGATGAGCTTTGGCCTTCCTAATTTTGTCCCTGCACAGCCTCGCTACTTCTTTAAAGTCCTCCTTAGTGGCCTGCCCACTTTTCCAAAGCTTATAAACCCTCTTTTTCCTCCTAAGATCAAGCCACAATTCTCTGTTGAGCCAGGCCGGTCTTCTTCCCCGCCAGCTCGTCTTTGGGCACGTGGGGACAGACCGTTCCTGCGCCATTAAGACTTCCCTCTTGAAGAGCGCCCAGCCTTCCTGGACCCCTCTGCCCTTCAGAACCACCTCCCAAGGGACTCCACCAACCAGTGTCCTGAGCAGCTCAAAGTCAGCCCTTCGAAAGTCCAATACAGCGGTTTTACTGGTCCCCTTCCTGGCCTCGCCAAGAATAGTGAACTCCACCATTGCGTGGTCACTCTGCCCAAGACAGCTCCCGACGATCACGTCCTCCACCAGTCCTTCTCTGTTTGTGAAGAGAAGGTCTAGCGGGGCACCACCCCTGGTAGGTTCACTAACCAGCTGCGTCAGGAAGCTATCTTCCACGCTCTCCAGAAACCTCCTAGACTGCTTTCTCAGGGCTGTGTTGTGCTTCCAGGATATGTCAGGGAAGTTGAAGTCCCCCACGAGTACAAGAGCTGATGATTTAGCAACCTCTGTCAGCTGCCTGTAGAATTCCTCATCCGTCTCCTCATCCTGGTTCGGCGGTCTATAGCAGACCCCGACCAGGACACTAGCCTTGTTGTCCCTGCCGATCCTAACCCAAAGGGACTCGACCTTGTCATTCCCAACCTCGAGTTCTACAACCTCGAAAGACTCTCTAATATAGAGAGCCACACCACCACCCCTTCTATGCTGCCTGTCCCTTCTATAGAGCTTATAGCCAGGCATTGCAGCACTCCAGTCATGAGACTGGTCCCACCACGTCTCCGTGATGGCAACCAAGTCGTAGCCTGCCTGCCGCACGATGGCTTCCAGCTCCTCCTGTTTGTTACCCATGCTGCGTGCATTGGTGTAGATGCACTTCAGCTGGGCCATAGCCTTATCCTCCAGCCTTGCCATTGTTCCCCCTGGCACAGCCCCAACAATCCTAGCCTCAGCCCTATCCCCCTTCCTACCTAGTTTAAAGCCCTCTCAATGAGCCCTGCCAGTTCCTGGCCCAGGATCCTTTTTCCCCTAAAAGATAGGGACCCGTCTGCGGCCATCAGGCCAGGTGCTGAGTAAAGTGCCCCGTGATCAAAAAACCCAAGATTTCTGCGTTGGCACCAGTCCCGGAGCCACGTGTTTAACAGGTGAGCTTTCCGTGTCCTCTCTGAACCCCTCCCTGCCACCATAGGGATGGACGAAAACACCACCTGCACTCCCGCTCCATCCACTAACCGACCCAGTCCCCTAAAGTCCCTTTTGATAGCCTTGAGGCTTCTCTCTTCGATGTTATCACTGCCCGCCTGGACTATCAAAAGGGGGTAATAGTCAGAGGGGCGTACCAGGTTAGGAAGCTTCCTGGCAACGTCCCTGACCCTGGCCCCAGGGAGGCAGCAGACTTCCCTACGGGTAGGGTCAGGCCGACAAATAGGGCCCTCTGTTCCCCTAAGAATCGAGTCTCCAACAACAATAACCCTCCTGTCTTTCTTGGTGGAGGCAGTCCTGAGGCGCGGAGTCGACCTCCTCGCCCCAGGCATCCTCCTGGGAACATTTGCTACCTCTTCCTCACACACCGGCCTCTCAATCTCTAGGGCCTCAAACCTGTTGTGTAAGGGCACCTGGGAGGGTGGGGCCGGAAGGGGAGGGCATCGCCTGCGATGTCGAGCAGGGACTTGTTTCCATTCCTCCTCAGCTCCCAGATCCCCTCCCTCTGCCCGACGGGGACAGGGCAGGGGGTCCGCCCCCATTTGAGGAGTCTCACCTCGGCACCTCCCCTTGAGGCCCTGCAGGGAGTTACTCCAGAAGTCTATCTCCCGCTCACACTCCCTGATGGCCCTCAACCTCTCCACCTCCTCCTTGAGCTCCGCCACCATGCGGACCAGATCATCCACCTGCTCGCACCTCACGCACGCAGTTTCTCTGCCTCCCGCCGATGGTAGCAACAGGCTCAGACACTCCTTGCATCCGGTGACCTGAACTGCGGCATTTTTTAACGGGTAGTCGGTCTGGGTGTGTACCGACTTCCTGGAGAGCGCGCCGTGCCTGGTGGCGACCATTATCACCTAGCTACGGCTGTTGTTAACGAGGTGTTGTTTGTGTGTAGGGGGAGCGCTCCGCCCTTCCTGCGCGCCCTGCCTGCGCGAAGATGGCTGACTGGGAATGATTCCTCATCAATCCTGTCCCCCAAACCATGTCTGGCATTGCATCAAAGATTGCTGGCTGGTACAGGCCAAGGGGCTGCCATGAGTTGTGCTAACACTCAAACTGTGTGGAGGATTATGCACCAGTGTTTGAGCCTGTTGGCACTTACTATTTCATTTACCTCTCATGTTTCATTTACTAGTATGGACATCATCATCAGTTAGGCTTTCTCAATAGCCAGTGAAAGGGACTGGCATATCCAGAGGGTGCTTGGTGCTTAGAGGTGGCAGGAATAGATAAGATGAATTGCCTTGTGGAGGTGCATGTTTCTTCCCACAGGAGGCCTTATACATAGGGAGGCCAGGCAATGGATTAGATACCAAACTTGCAGGTAGCTAGAACTGTGAGATTAATCCTTCCATCAGTTACTGCAATGAGTATCAGCTGTGTCACATAGGAATGGAAAGTGCTGAATTTTTAAGCCTGGAGCTGACATTAAGCAGTTATGCTAAGAGACTGGTGAGAGCAAGTGCGCTTCCAAGCACTAGGAAATGAATTTCAGCCCAGCTCAGCATTTAAGAACTGGGCAGTGCAGCGATGTTGTGCCTTGTTTGATGATATTTTCAACACTTCAAGTATTTCAGCACAACTGACCACATTTTTTTTTTTCTTAAATATTTAGTTCAGGGAAGAACAGGTATTATGGAATGTGGTGGAAAAATAATTATTGCTTTGACTTTGATTTTTCTTGTATGCTAAAACATAATAAAACCAGACATGCACCTTCTGACCAAACTGCATATCTTTGCTTGAGAACACTCAGATAACTTGTTCTGGGTTGTTAGACATTGTAACAGGCTGCCCAGGGAAGTGGTGGAGTCACCATCCCTGGAAGTCTTTAAAAGACGTTTAGATGTAGAGCTTAGGGATATGGTTTAGTGGGGACTGTTAGTGTTAGGTCAGAGGTTGGGCTCGATGATCTTGAGGTCTCTTCCAACCTAGAAATTCTGTGAGTCTGTGATTCTGTGAAGGTCAATGCTGATATCAATAGGAATGACAGCGCATATGAGTTATCACTGTATTTTCTGTTGTCCCTAATGGGCTAAAAGCAGCTACAATCTTCGCAGGCACATGAATTGGCCAATGTGCTGGGTGTATGTTTCAGCTACAGACAAGCTATTCAACACAGAATTTGGTCAACCTACTGAAGTATGCCTCTTAGATCAGTGGGAGCTTCCTATGGAGAAGTGTTTGGAGCTGGAAAGCAGAGGCTACTTTCTTTTCTATTCCAAGTGCAATTTTAAGCCTATCTGAGAAGGTATGCGCAAGAGATCTTTATATCTTTTTTTTTTCTTCTTTTTTTCTTTTTTTTTTTTTTTTTTTTTACTCTGCAGAAAAAAATGCATTGTGTGGTGATAGGCACTGATACAAAACAGGGAGAAATTAAGCTCCCCTACTGACTCTGTGAAGTATCGCTTTAGCCCATGGACTTGGCTTAAAATGTACAAGGACAAGTTCATTTATTTTAAGTGAATCGTGAAAGGACTAACAATGTCTTAGTAGCTGAGACAATTGGTACTTGATCAGCAATCTTTTTATGGTAACTTTCCTATTAGTTAGTGTATTAACACTAAGGCATCACTTCCAATAACTGTTATATATGTATTTTTTTTTTTTTTAATGAAGCGAGTGTATTTTTAACAAATTAGCTGACTTTCTTCTTCTTAAGCCCAGAAGTGATTTTTGTACCACTGTCTGGCACAGTAATAATTTCTATCACCAAAGACTGATCTCCAGGAAGAAAATAGGTCTATTCTTATCACTGTCCTTCTCATGACATTGCAGACACAGATCTAATCCCAAACTATTTAAATCTATTGCAACAGGTTTTAGTGGGGGCTAAAGTCTAAGCCATTATATTAAATCTACAGGCTGTGATTTTCCATGTGCTTGTTTTTTTCTGAAGCAGGACATTTGATGTGTTTTGGTGCATTGTAGCAAATTCTGCACTCTAGCACAAGTGTTTTAAACAGATGTAAGAAGCATAGAACTGTGTCGGATCAGCTGCCACTTCTGTTGCTAGCTAGCATGGAAAGAGCATATATCAGGAGGTTATTGTGACTCAGAAAGGGGTTTTGAATAAAATGATTAAAATACAAATATGCAAATGTTTTCTTGTATAAAATGAATGTGTTTCTGATACATTGATCTATTTTGCTAGCTTACAGAAACTTTTAATTTTATAGTCACAATTAAGGGGATTTCCCCTTTTTCTCTTCATGATGCTTTGATTTTTTCTGCAAAGCTATACACTGTTTTTGCAAGCTCCAGCATGCCTGGCTTACTAACACAGAGAAGGAACTGTAGAATTCCATCTGGTTCTCATATGCAGAGCAATTGACCGTCAGCAATAGTGCAAAATTTGTACCTAGAAAATTAAGGAATGTTGATTAAGCTTCTTCGCAAATTCATTAATATTTGTTCAGGAGGATTGAAGTATTATGTACTTAATACTGAGCTGTTTTGCTTACTAAGTTTGATCTTTTCACAAAATTGGCACTTTTTTCAGGGCTGAAGGAGTGGCACCATCTTGCTTTAGCTGCCAGTGGCAGCTCAGCACACCAGCCTCAGACTCTGCCTCCCACATGCCAGAGGAACTCTTTTTGCATTTAATGTGGCATGATGTGGTTGAATGACATGATTGGTGTGCACTCATGTGCTGAATTACATCTATGCCTATTGAACACGTCATCTAATCCTTGCAGGAAATCAGAGGAAAGGGTAGTCTGGAAATCAAAGCCCAGCTCCAGTAGGCCATCTGGGGCAAGGCAAGTGTGTCAGTACTGCAGAGGAGCAGGAGACCTCAGGAGGACAGAACAGGCACTTATAAAGGAGAAAAGAAGAAGGAGATTTCTTAGTTCATGCAAAACTGCCTATGTAGGCTCAAATCTTTTTCTTCAACAGTGAAGCAATGATTATTAGAGCTTAGGGATATGGTTTAGTGGGGACTGTTAGTGTTAGGTCACAGGTTGGACTCGATGATCTTGAGGTCTCTTCCAACCTAGAAATTCTGTGATTCTGTGATTCATTTACCATTTTTTTAAATACGTGTTTTAGAACACAAAGGTGAAGAAATCCTTTGCAAAGGACTAGTTGCTCTTTGATGATAAATATTTGTGTGGCTTTTTAAAAATACAAATGCAAATAGAGCAGAAATTCTGTTATTCTGAGATTACTTTTTTTTTAATATGTGAAAAATGAAATAAATTAGACTACTTTCAGAACGCTACTAAAAGATGTCTGGAAGATATCTGCCACTGGATTATTTCCTAGAACCATGGCATTTATTATGACCTCTTGTAGTCAGCAGTCAGAATGTCTGAGTGTTATTTAACACTGTAGTGGAACAGTGTCTCTTCAGCCTCTGTTTTCTGGATTTCCTATGCTGAAATGATTTCCATCAACTTTTTTTTTTTTTTTTTTTTTTTTTTTCCCCCTCAGGTCTTTAAATACATATGAAGATAGTATCACATTATAATGACAGATAAAAAGCATCATATACAAGCTTGTACTACAGAGATGAACCACAGTGTACTTTACTGCTTGTTTACCATTCTATTACTTTAGCAAATCCATGTCTGAAAAAGAAAGGTGGTATTTTTATTTATTTAGAAATAGCACAAACTATTTTTGAGGGGAAAAACATATCCTTGCATTCATGTAGGTCAATAAAATCAGTGGAGCTATTTTAGATTTGCAAAGGTATAGTGGAAGAGTATAATTGGTGAATGTGAATAATTAGATCTGTGAATCCAGCATACTATCAGAACTATAAAGCTCAGAACCTCACAGAGTGGTAGAGGTTGGAAGGCATCTTCTGAGAACACCCGGTCCATCTCCCCTGCTCAAGCCAGGTTGTCTAGAACAGGATGTCCAGGGCTGTGTTCAGTTAGGTTTTGAGTACCTCCACAGATAGACTCCACAGCCTCTCCAGACAGCCTGTGTCAGTGCTCAGTGACCTTCACAGTAATATATATATATGTATACACACACATGTATGTATATATATATTAAAAAAAAAAAAAAAAAAAAAAAAAAAAAGTGTTTTCTTCTGTTCAGGTCAGATTTAATGTATTTTACTTTGTTCACATTGACTCCTGTCCTGTCAGTGGGCACTGCTGAGTCTGGCTCCCTCTTCTTCATTCCTTCCCATCAAGCATTTATACACACTGAGAAGATCTCTCCAGAGCCTTCTCTTCTCCAGGAAATTTAAGATCTCAGGAAGCTTAACACTGAGACATTCCAAAAATGTTTTCGATGTTTTTCTTGTGCTGAACTCAAAGCCAGCTAAAGGCACTGGCAAGGGCAGTCTCTAAAGGTGTGACAGGACCAATGACTCTAGCTGCTCAGACTCTGATATATCTTTCATGGTTAAGCTACAGCAATTTTCAAACTACTCATATACCATAGCAATATATTTGGCTTACATCAGTTAAATTTCCAATGCCATAATTGTTATGAGCTTTTTGGGCAGAACTTGTAAGCTGGGCAATATGCCTATATCAAAAGGGAAACCCTTCAAGTGTGTCCATTGTACTGTGTAAATTAAAATACAGATTGCAGGAGTTGGACTCCTCAGAGTATTTTATGTCTACCTTTCCTTTCCTCCTTCCCTATGCCCTTTGAGTTGCATTGTTCTGTGCTAGCTGAGGAGAATTAGGGGATTCAGTGCATTGTGCCTCAGTCAGACTTTTAGTGCACCACAGTGCAGCTCCCTCCTAGGCTGGTTGCTTTTTAACTATTATGGACCCCATGCATTATGGAACTCAACTGGAAGACTATAGCTCTGGAGGCAAGGTATCAATGTATGAGGAGAATTCCAGTTAATGTGAATGTAACTCTGTTTTGGTCCTACTGTGTGCCTGAGGAAGGAATTATAAAGTGTTTAAAAAAATTTTATACATTAAAATACATTACGTATGTGGATTGTATAACAATCTACACTAAAGGAGAAATTGGGAACATAATATTGGTAATTTTATCAGTAGAGAATTAGTAATATTTTTTTTACATTGGAAATTTTGCTGTAGGCCATCTTCTGCTTTCTCCTATTCTGCTTACAACCTATTCTATTCTTGGCTGTCAGGGAAAGGAACCTATTCTTTTCCATTTCTTTTTTATTACGTTCTTACCAGGGAATTCACAAAATATAAAAACTGTTCAGTGTATTGCTACTTTATTATTTGCACTGGAAATAAAATACATTAACATATGTTAGATATGAATATTTTGGTTTTCAGACAGCTGGAAGAGGACAGATGTTCCAGTCTTATAATATGTCACTACCCAACTTCAATAATGCTGATTTCAACAGAATTTGATTAGTTGGGTGTTGTAAAATAAATACACACAAAATCTGGTTCTATTTATAATTACAAAAATCACCTAGGTTATGTGGGTGTTCATGTGGCTATACAATAATTTCAGTATGTTTTTTCTTAACAGTAGTTAGCTAACGTCACTGCATCATCAGATGTGTGTATTTATATATGTCTCATAATCAGGAGCCCATTGCCAAATCAGAAGCTTGTAGCTGATGTCCTGGGTTCTGCCTGGAACTTTTGCTCTGCAAATGTCTGTAGTACTAGTAACACTGATCTTTAATGGACATGTTTTCTGAATTTGGTAGAATTTGGCTTTAGTCAAACACCTCCAGACTGTAAATTTAGGAAGAAGTCACAGAAAAGTAGCAAGTGGGAGTCAGAGAGCACATAATGGAGTCAGCTAGAGCAGACTCCTCCTCCACCCCAAATAAACAAATTAAAAAATGAATTAGGGCTTGTTGAGATGTGCATTTTTGCAAGACCAGTTTGCACTGGACATGGTGGTATTAATAACAGGTTTGCCATATTGTCAAGGGGCATCTAGGTGAAAATTTGGCCTAGAGAAGACACTGCAAGGAGCCATGGGAGTGTAAAAGAAGGAGCATGTACAGTTTTCTGACTGTGCTTCGGTCACATGAAATTAAGAAAATGGGAAGGTTGTGAAGGCTGAAAATCAATAAATAAAATTTGGAAAATAAAAACCACCACAAAACCCTCAAAAATGTGATTTTGATTCCCTGGCAGTTTAAGGAAGAGATAGTAAAATATGAATGACATTGATTCAGTGAGCTTAATATAAAATGATGTATACTGTTACCCTTTATTTGTCTCTTTATGAAGATAACGATTTAAACCAGTGGCTTTCAGTCTTTCTCTGACTGTAGAAATCTGAACGTCTTTCAGTGGAAACGTGTAGTGAATTTATCCTATTGTTTGGTTTACCTTTCTTAGCCATCACTTGCAGACATCTGAATTGTGGTGTAGAGACCTCCAGGCTGTTATTGATCACTGTTTCTACATTTGTCAGCTCATAAAATATTTTCTGTTTCAAATAATGGCAACTTTTGCTCATGTGAGACACAACTTCAAAATTGAAATCTATGGTGTAACTGTCCTTTCTTGTGCTCTCCTCATCTGTTCCCTTCAAAAGTCTTTGCAATCCTCTTTTTTTAGAAGTATTTCTGCAATTTGCTTAATTTGCTTTCCTCACTTGGCCCAGGGCTATATCTACAGCACTTGGCATGTTTTCTTGTCAATATAGAGAGTGTTTTTAGTATTTTTTTTTTTGTAGTATATTTCAATTAAAATAAAAGCTCTTCCCATTTGTTTAGGAAGGTAGTTGACCAGACTAAGTCTTATGAATAGTATTTTTTCCTAATAATTGTTGAAATTATTATTTTTGTTTGTTTCTTTGTTTGTTTTTTAACAAAAGTTCTGATACTTCCCTTGTTGCTCTTGCAAAAAAGTTTCTTTAGACTCACTTTTCAAACACAGTATTGATTGGTTTCCAGATTTCAATTTATTGTTATTGGTGACATTTAGTTAAAATCCCTTAAAATTATGACATCATGACATCATGAATGTAATTTGAAGATGCTATTAGGTATGCAGTTTCGTATTGTCCTAAGGTATCATGGTAGAGAACAGCATTTTTATCTTGCTTGTTTCTGATATCCAGTACTTATATACAGTTGTGTTAGAATGGTAAAGTGACATTATTGTTTGATGTAGTAAATTGGTGCAGAAAACACTTGGTTTCAATTATCAGATTCATATTTTGCTATCCTGAAAGCAAGGAAGATAGTGTTTTGAACTCATGTGGAAAACGGGCACATACCTTTTATTTCTAGTAGGTGAATTTTTGAAATACTTTGGCGGTAGGAAAGATAAAATGGCATAATTCTCCATTTATCAGTATTTTAACAAAGAGCTACAAATTCAGGTATTTCCTTACACTGTCTCATTTGTTTTTATATATATTCACTAAAATGCAGTGTCCTCTCTAGGCCAATTTTGAAGTCCTGAGAAGAGGGTGTTTGTTTTGTAGATGTTTTCATCATACTATATCTAGAAGCTTAATAGGTTCTCAAGACACCAAAATGAGAAATCACATGAGTAGAGCATAGAAAAGGTAACAGTCATGTAAATGGATGTTGCAAAGTTCTCAAAGATGCTGTTTAACAGTAGTAGAATATCACTTCAAAGTGCTTAAACCTTGTATATGATCTTTTGCTGCTTTGTGTGTATAGAGTTGGTGGTATTGCAGAAGCACATAATACCACATACTCATTTTGCATTGCAGAGTTGCTCTGAAGAAATGTGGAAAGTAATAAGTACATTTTAAAAATAGAAATTTAAAATAGACATAGAAATAAATAAAAGAATCATGTCCTTGTTTTCATGCAACAATTCAACCATCTTTCCAGTTCACCCATTTCAGACAGCTGCATTTTTGTTCCTGTTTCCAATGTGACATCTTGAGCTCCATGAAAACTCAATGTAAGGAACAGGTTGATTTCTTACAGTGTGAACAAACAAATTAAAAATCTTTGCCTTGGCTTCTGTTGTTCTCTGAAAAATAGTCTGTATGTACTTTGCAACACTCTTTCATCATCTGGAAACCTATTTATTAGTATATTTACCAGATGCTGTTTAAAGCAAGTCTCAAACATTTTTCCTTCTTGCTGACAACTGATCTTAGACAGCAAGAGACCTGTCCTTCATTCTTTCCAATAAAATTCCATGTTTTGAAGTCTAACCTCTTTAAAACATATGTGGACAAGTCTTATGATCTGTTAAAAACAGTCCTAAGAAAGTCACTGAAATAAAATATTTTGTGGAACACAAGAAGCTCTCTCCCTTGGAGGATGACAGCTTTTTTTTTTTTTTTTTTTTTCTTTTTCTCAAAAGCTTGAAGGTCATGTTGCAAAACAAACTGCATTTGGCCTTATGCCTTTGGCAGTTCTTAGCATACTATCTACTTGTAAGTAGATGCAGAAAGCAAGTTTATTTAAGTAGTTGTACTTGATATTGTACTGAGATTGCACTGATTATTTGTATTAAGACCGTTTAAAACCCTTCTGTATGATGAGCCATTAGTTTAGTTACTGTACACACGAAAGACAATCCACTGTTCAGCAGAATTTGAAAACTGAAGTGTACATGTAAAAGCAGAGATAAAACACTAGATATATAAAGACCTATGTGGGAAAAATAGTGGAAAAATAGAAGAAATGGTTCATTCTCCTGTCAGACTTCTCTCTCAGGTGTGTCTGTGCCTGTCTGGTTAGACATTCATGAGCTCTGACATGGAGCTTTTGTGACTATGGGTGATGTCTTGTTTTCGTATTTGGGATTATGTCCTGCAGGAAATGCACATACTGAGTTACTGGTTCAAGATATGAAGGCAAAATTGTTTGTTTGTTTGTTTCCCCTCTCAAGATATTTGGTCCCATTAGTTTAGCTACTAGAATGATTAAAACTTAGAGGGAAGAGAATTAAGATGCTAATTTGACTTTTTGATATAATTCAGTATTACATGTATAATAAGGTTATCTTGTATCTTGAAAATACATTACCAACATTATTATATGCTCTTCACTTTTTCCATGAAATACTGAAGTATTCCCCATATATTGAGCTGATGTGATCACAGGCAGTGGGAGGTGAAGTTAAATTAATTTTCTAAGTCCTGATAAAGTTCCCTTTGACAAAACTGTATTGTTCTGCAGGAAAGGTGGCACTTGTTTTTCCTAGGGTACCACTCCAAATTTTTTATCTGTCAAGTTTGATCATCATAATTCCACTGTTCCTGTTTGATTCAACTAAATCTGAACTAGATCTCTGCAGCTAAGAAAATTAAGGTCTTTCCTAATAATCTCTTGGTAACAAATTCAAGAATTATTCAATACACACTGGTATTTTTCTCTTGGGTTTTCAAGAACATGAAAAAATGAAAAATACTGAGAAAAAATTATCAATTTCTGTGAACACCAGTTTAATGTTTTCCAGTAACTGGGTCAAAGCATCAACAGCTGCACTGTGGAAAAATTAGCTATGACACAGCAGAATCTGTGAGCATCTGCTCAGCTGCTTTTACATTTTTAAATATTTCAAGTCATGAACTGACTTTTGACAGTTGACACTGACTTTTGACCCTGTTGTTTGGGAATGCACAATGGATAATAGTAACTTCTAGCAGCCTTCAGAAGTAGGAGCATGATATTAGGCGTACATAGGTTTATATTTAAAATTATGTTTTGAAGATTTCCAACTCTATTGGTAGCACCTGATTTTTTTAGATTAATTTTTGATTAAATGCTATTTGATAATGAATGTTGAGAGAGAGTAGATAACAAATTTGGAAAGGTGATTTGCATAACTAAATTTAATCAAGATTTCAAAAAATGTGTTTACCTTACTATCTTTTTAAAAAACCTTTTGCCAAACTAATGCTAAGGACTTAGCTTAGGAACATTAAGTAGAGTTCTCTGGGGTGTTTGTGATTATGCCAACTAATCCTGTAATTTCAGCTCAAGTGAGGGAGGAAGGACGATGGGTCTTAGAAGAGGACTGGGAGGATGGGCAGGTTCCTTATGCAGGAATGAAAATAGGTAAAGGAGGAGGTGAGAGTGTGAAATTCTGCTCAGTTCCTTCATGGACCTAGTTGCTTCTATACAGGTGCTCTGAAAGAACTGAGATCTAACAGCAGCTATAGATATGGTACTCCATCTGTGCACTACTCCATTCCTGGGAACTTCTAAACACATTAGACTGGCCTGTGCAATTGTGCAAATAAGGCTTACTTGTCTCTTACAGTAATATCCAATTTAACAAAGGGCTGCCATTTGGAGTGGAAGTGAAAGTGCTTGGATTTGGGAGGAAAGTAAACATAGCAAAATAGGCAAAGCTAATGGAACTAGATGAAGTCAGGTCATGGGATGTTGTGCCTTGTCCACAGAGGCATGTGCAGCGAATTCACAGTGCAAAATTGTATGTGTCTGAAGAAGTTGTCTGGGCAAAGGAGAGTCTGGCTAGGAATGGGGGCATCTGTAGTGTTCCTGGTAGTCACTCAGATATGGGTGTATTCTGTGGGTCATTAAATAATGTTGGGGCAAGCTTTTGATCCAAAATAAAAACAAAAAATCTTTGGAAGTAACTGCATTTTTGATGCAGAAGTTTTTTGTAACTTCAATGGCTTGAGTGCATGGAAATGTCACTTTCAAGTTCTTTTCCCAGAATCACAGAATGGTTTAGGTTGGAAGGATCCTTTGGAGTTCATCTGGTCCAAACTTCACAAGATTTACAATTTCTTGATAAACTGAGTAGTTTTGCTGTTTTCGTATGCTTTTTTTTTTTTTTTTTTTTTTTTTTTTAAGTGCTTTTAGATGAAACAAATTGTAAAATCTCTGAAAGTGTTGCCTTTCAGAGGAACTTGCCTTTTACTGTTTTACTGTGTATCTAACAATCATCTGTGGCCTTAAGGCCATCACCCCAGCAAAGATACTTAAAGAATTACATATCATTGGCACACTCTACTTTTCCATGGTAAATCTGGGGAAAAAATGTGGGCAGTATCCCAATGAATAGCATGCTTAATTCCTCCCTCTTCCCCTCTATTTGAATTCTCTGTGAAACCAGATAACAGTTGCCCCATATAAGCACTGTTGCAGGAGTAGCTGCCCTCCTCATGTTCATTGGTGGTCTGAACTTAAAACATAGAAATGGAGAATACAACCTGCTTTTTATAATGTTAAATTAATGCTGATGGTGGCAACTACTTACCTCTCATGGATTTATAACAGTGACTAGAACATGTGGAGGCCCTCAGCAGATCCTTACTGCTTTCAGAAATTCTCAACACAGTCCTGATCAATTCATCACACTTTATCTTACATATGGATCCCTGTGACTTGAGGCTTTCTGATGGTTGTACTTGTGAGAGTAAGCAAGTGATGAAGTAGAAGGTGTTTTAGGTTGGTGTCTGCTTATTTTTCTGCACTGCACCATTTTTCTACAAGCGCAGTTCTTCAGAAAAGCACCCTTTATAGTTAGCCTCTAGCAATACCCACTGGGAGAAGGTGGAACTGAAGCAGAAACTTCCCTGTCATTAGTCATTGTCAGGACCTGATCTACTTGAACCTTTAACTAAGACACAACTATGTAACTGCTTTTAAGAACAGCTGACAAAAGGAGTCCATCAAAAGATGTCTAATCCCACTTTAAAGAGGATTAAGTGGGCATGCAGTGTTTGCATAGGAATTCTTTTGGTCTTGCAGACTGTTGTGCTATTTATAAACCTTTAATGTAATTGTAATACAATAGTCATATAATATAATTAATGGGAACTTTAATTGCTTTTTGTCTCTTGACACCCTCTAGCACTTTTGTCTTGGCATTTGATTTTATTGCTTGACATTTTGCTGAGAAAGTTGTTTTGAGTACTGGGTGGCCAACACAGCTAATTTGGCAAAGGGATGGACATTATGATTGCATTAGTTAAGTCCAAGTTTTCAAAATCCTATGTTTAGAATCCAAAATATTCTGGTTCTGTTTGACAAACAGAATATGGTTCATTGCTCTAAAGCCAAAGTTGTGCATGTCTGTCAGTATAAATATTTTGGCTGCCATATTTAACCAAGTTTAAGTATCAGTAGCAATAATGCCATCATAGAGAGAAGCTGACATCAAACACAGCATCCAGATTCCCTGTGTATAGATACATTCTCTAAAATAGTCTAAAGTAGTAATTTTTTTTTCCCCTGCAGATGTGAACAGAGTTTCTAATTTTATCTTAATTATTATTTGTTAAAATGCTAATAGCATTGTGGATGCTGACTAGAGGAAAGAGGAAAGCAAACCTAGGGTCAGTAAATATGAGGACACTGCAGCTGGTCTCTCTGAATGTGTGATTATAACATACATTTCCAAGTATTTTGATCCTGCAGCCTGAAACGGAAGAGTGTTGCTTATGGTACCTAATGCACTTACAGTATTAGTAGTAAGTAAAGCATTTTCTCTATTGTTTTTCTTTTTGTTCTCAGTACAATAGAGACATCCAGCATTTCTGGCTAACAAGAAACAAGATATAGATAGTAATTGATTCTTTATCATTACAAAATTAATTATTTTATTTTATTTTATTTATTTATTTTTAAGGAGGAAGCTGAAGCATATTCATATATATTTTCAACAACGATTGATTAAAAAATTTAGCAATAATTTTCTCCAGCTTGAAATCTGAAATCACTTTGAATTGTTGAGGGGGATGGCATGAAATGAAAGAAGTCCTATTACAGACTGCAGTTACAGAGGAACTTGTGCTATCCAGGAAATAAACAAAACAAAACAAAACAAAAAAGTAACACCTGAATCCCTGCAAAAATAAATGAGAAAGGGGTGAGAACATGCCTCACAATGGCATGGTAATTGAGAGAGAGAATTTGTGGCAGGTGAGCATTATCTCTATGTGCATACCACACAGAGGTTTGCAAAATATGATTAATGATACTAAAACAATGTCTCAGCCTTGATCTCCGAACAGTGGAGAACGTAATCAGGGAGATTCCAAGGAGGAGGCTGGAAAATTAAATGAATGAAATGCTATTGCTTTGCTATTGTTTTGTTTGTTTGTTTGACAAACCAATGTAGTTGGACAAAGTAGCAGAAACATGGAATTTTTTACCAGAATTAAGGTGTACATTCATAACTACTGATGCATTTCACAGAACTTCAAGTTATATCTGCTACTCATTAGCTGATTATGAATACAAGAAAATAAAGTAGTTTGAGGAGTTCACCAGTGTTCCAAACCTTCTGCTTTCACTTGGTGTTAAGTCTGAATCAAAATCAGCTAAGCACAAAGAAGCGTACAGGCATTCCTCAGAGGAAGGCATGAACAATCTAGGTATCAAAGGTGATACACACATAAGTGAGAAAATGTACAAATGACATACTGTGAAATCAGTCAACAGAAGGTGAGAATTAGCTGGGTTGTGGATTTTGTGTAGACTTTTTAAGGACACATAAATGCAGAGGGAAAGTCTCATTTGGAGGCCGATAGGAAGAAAAAAGGATGGTGAAAGAAAAGTGGTGGCTTGACAGAGCGTTGGTAATTCATTGAGTGAACACAACAACCACTGGGCTCCTGAAAGATTCCTTTTGCTGGATGAATATGAAGATGTTGTGTTAGCACAGTCTGTTAAAAGATACTACAGGGAATAGTTGTATTATTACTACTACATCTGCACAAATTAGTCATGGATATATAAGCAAACCTTCCTAATAACTTTTTAGACCCTGTGCTGATACCTATTGTTTTAATATTTGACCACCCTATGAATACCAGTAGATCAAGAGTAGTTAAACTTCCTAGCAGGTTTTGTAGACTTCCTGTTTCACCTTCTTAGAAAATTAAGCTTTGAATAATATACACTGTTTTAGGTATGTTGTAGGGGGATATGGAAGTTTGAGTGTGGGAGGAAATGGTTTATGTGATCCAGCTGTAGAGAAATCCTGCATAGGCAGTAACTATGAAGTTGTGGAACAACTAATCATCAGGTAATTTCTTGACTATGACTCAATCTGTTGGACTAAAGGAATTAGGAAGATGAAACATGTTATGTCTCCCCAGAGAGATACCAATCACAAACTAATCACAGTATCTTGGGAAGCATCTAGCCAAGCAGAAATTAAATCTTCACCGGACTTTCCAATTACACTGTTCTAGTCCAGATGTTCATGTTGTTGAAATATCTTTATTTCTGAAGGAAAATAAAGACATGAAGTGCCAGCATCATGGGATATGTACTGGCTGTGTCAATTGCTGGCAGGAGGCTGGAAAATAAAGGTGTTCTGAATGTAGGTCTATCTTAGCAGAAAAGCAGAGGATAAGAAGATTAGTACCTTTATTTTACTAGAAATCTTTCCAAGTGTGCTCTGTGGACAACCTGAATGTAAAGTTCCTAGAAATGTTCAAGTGGCTTGACAAAAATCTGCTCTTTTCTATCTGTCAGGATGTCTCCTCTGTGGCCAGCAGAAGAAAAGAGGACTAGAAAAGAGAAGCATTTATGAGGGGTCTGGAGAAGACAAGACAGTGTGCACTGGCAAACTTAGACCATTACTAAAACCACTGGTATCTGTTGTGTTAAACATTGAGCTGGTGCTGGTGTAGATGAAGTGCCCATGTGTTTTTTGTCAGCTTATTTGATCTAGATTAGCACATGTGAAAAGAGAAGAAATAAGTGCTGGTGCTCTGAATAAGAGCTTCTGGGTCTGACCTTGTTCTTTCAGATTCTTAATGGCAGGAATTGTCTAATGATGGTGGAATCCTTCAGGTTTTACAGAAAATGATCAGGAAATAAATAATTGAAATACAGTTGATTTTGATGACTTCAAGAAGAAATGTCCCTTTGGACTGTAGTCTTAATAAATTACAGTCCGTAAGAAGACATGTTAAGCTTGTACTCAGATTATTCAGTTTATTCTTATTATTTTAATTTCACTTTAGTTATCATGTGTTTATTTTTTTTTCTCATCTTAAACATAGTTTGATCATTTTGTATAGGCAAGTTGCTGATACCTGGAGGATCTATAGCCTTGCTGACAAAGCCACAGCAAATTCCAATAGTTAGAAGTTTTGTTTAGGGAAATTCAATTAATCAGGTGTAATTTTCTAGCTGCTTGGTGGTCAGGAATTATGGTGGCATATCAAGGAGTGAATGTGGGGATGTTAACATTGCTTGGACTTTCTGAGACCTACACAAACACGTGTCTTTAGCATACACACTGCAATGACTTTCAAGCCTTTGAGAAACAATCTTCCACTTGTGTATGAGACTCAAGAGAGTCTGTCTGGACAGAGCAATCTCTCACAGCCCTAGGATTTGTGAGTCTCTGTTCATCATCTTTCTGTTTGTTTGTTTGTTTGTTTTCAAGGCTTTATGGAAAAGAGTTGCTTTTCTTACTTTCAGCATGTGTTTGTGATACTGTAGTGCTGCGTTATGATAATTTAACATTCTGAAGCTTCAGAGGGCTGATGGTGGAATGAAGAAATGACTTCCTGATGTTGCAGTAGGCTGGATGTGTTCAGGCAGTTTTTCTATGTACTTTATTTTCTAAGTTTCTCTGAAGAACCAGAGGTTTGCCCTGTTGATAAAGTGATGGGATTCAGTGGACTGTGATTTGAGGTAGTATGGATACTACCATTTAAAAAAAAAAAAAATAAAAAAATATGCCTCAGTGGTCTCATTAATATGCTATGAGTATTCTGGCTTCAGGAGAGAGTTTTCTTCTGTGACAGAATGACTGTGATCTTGATATCTTTTGTCTTTCCTACAAATAGGCATAGGCTGCCTGTTGGAAGTGTAAGGATGTGTTATCAGTCCATTGCCATTGTCTGGTCCTCAGGCATTGCAATACTTTTTTTTTTTTTTTTTTTTTTTTTTTTTTTTCTTGTCATATGTAGTTGTTCTTGAAAGCCTGAAAAGTGTGGGGCAAGGGAAAGGGCTTAATATGTGAGTATTTCAGCTTCGTGTCATGGCCTGTAATATATAGGAGGTCAATATATATATGACTGGATGATTGCTTTCTCCTGTCTGGATTCAAGATCTGCTAGTCCCCTGTAAAGATTTATGTGGATTTTTTTTTTTTTTTCATGTATTCCTTCCTTCTAGAGGAGCTTGAGTAGTTTTTTTTTTTTTTCCTTCTCCTTCTTAGTAGAGGAAAGAGGCATTGTATCATTGTATTGAGCTTTCTAAACTCTTTGTGACCTCTCTTTGTGGATACTGTGCAAACCTTCTCATTTGGTTAGCCCTTTATTAAAGACCCTTATTAAGTCTGACTGCAAACTCTGCCATTCATGAGATCTGGAGTGTTGAGCTTACTGTGATATTAATCCTTGAAAGGGTTGTGTTGGCTTATTTCACACAAGATACTTTATTTTATACAAGATATTAAAACTAATATTTTGAAATTTGGAAGAAAAAAAACACTTTTTATTTTTTTTTTTGTCACTATGTCTATCACTTCTTTTTCAGTATCAGTTCCAAGACTTGGCTTTTTACATGCTGACAATGTAATAAGAAACTTGCAAAATCACGGAGATGCAAGTAATAAAATAATATAAAATAAAATAAAGGAGAAATTAACAGCAGTAATGGTAATTAATGTAGGTTATGCGATAAAAACTCTTGTACTTTCAGAGATTTTAAAATTGTCTACAAATTTTATAAACAGAATAGATAAATCAGCATAGATTTATCTAAACAAAATAGATAAATCAGTCTGTGAATGAAAAAAGTCTGTGAATTGTAGTACAATTAACTTACATCTCCAAATGAACAATTAGCAAATTAGGCTTCAAACAGGTAATCCAGAACTTTAAAGCAGTAGCCTACTCCTGTTATTTCATGACTATGCTTACCTGATGAGCCTTGACTGTGTCTTAAGCAGTAGAGACAGACATTAGATTTTCTGTATCTAGCACCTGTATTACTTAGCCTTTACACTTTACATAAAGTAATTGCAATAATAGACCCTTTTTAAAAAACAGGGAGGTTGTTTGCTTTGAGGGCATTTTACATAAGCCTTAAACACCAAATAGGAACTTTGATGAGAAGTGTGATGTGAGCTGTGTCGGCACGCTGCTGGAACTCCTAGTATTGCTGGGCTGTAGGAGTGGCAGGTTGCCAGATCATGGTGTAGCAAACAACTGATGTGGGTAGGTTTGACCTATGGAGGTTTGATCCTACTTCTATCAAAAAAAAAATAATAAATCATTGAAGGTCTATTCCTGTGCAATAAAATTAATATACATTAATATAAAGTAGAAGTAATGGTAAATAGCTGGAATAATCAAGTTACA
This sequence comes from Netta rufina, assembly GCF_964035555.1. NCBI lineage: Eukaryota > Metazoa > Chordata > Aves > Anseriformes > Anatidae > Netta > Netta rufina. Next base: position 174,854,929 of record NC_140123.1, read on the forward strand.
AATATGTAAGTTTGAAAGACCTGTGTGGGGTGGGGAAACATCCAAAAGCTGTGATAACAAATAGTAAATATGTTGCTTCAGTGATTGCCCTTTCTCGTACAACATTCCTCTTCAAGACATTGGTTATCTGTTAATGTCACTCGTGCTGCTCTCACATCTCTATTCTTTCCACCTCTAAGCTTTTAATAGGGCTGCTTAGCATGGCTTCCCTCAGCTACATTGCTTCTGGTCCCAGCTGTGTTTCTGTGCTTCTTTCCTGCCAAGGCAGGCAGCCACATCTTCCTTGTCATGACCTGTGATGCATCTCTTCTGCCCTCTCAGCTGCTATCAGTACTCCATCATCAACTTCACCATCCTTCACCTTCTATTTATACACACTTTTGTGGTTCTTTCATCTTTTTCTCCTCTGATTTTTTTTCCCTGTGATATCCAGACTCCTGCAATTGTGTTTAGGATATTCTTGCAGCTGACTCAATTTTTAAATTTTAATTTTTAAAACTCAAGTTTTAAAATGCAGTTATCTGTAAAACAGTGCATCAGTTCTATGAACAGAGTACTAATACTTTCTTAGAAAATCATTGTGGTATTTTTTTTTCTCCTGAAGCGGTGTGCATATTTGAAGGCAGAACCTACTTTGAAGGACAAAGAGAAACTGTGTATTCAAGCTCAGGGGACTGTGTTCTGTTTGAGTGCAAGGTAAGAATATTGTTGACGGAAAAAAAAATAATTCTTGCATGTTAGAAATATCAAAGTCCTACTGAATGAAGCTGTTGAAATAGAGACAGGTCTACACTAGGAAATGGCAACAGAAAAGGCATCTAAGGCATCCTGTGTTTGTTTTGTCTTATTGAGTTCCGCATAATATTTTGCAAATATATTTGCTTTGCATAGCTGCAGCCTTGATTACACAGCTTATCAATTGAGCTGCATCCCTTCCTCCTTACATATCCTCAGCATCACCAGTAACAAACCCCACCAGGCTACATTATGTTTCTATTTACATGTGCGCAGTGCTATTGTTCATATTTGTAAGCCTAGGTACAAGTGATGCACAAACATGATGGGAACATAATTTGGACTCCAGAATAATTTTTAGTGGAAAAAAATAATGAAAAAGAAGGAAAGGCGGGGGGCACATCAGATGTCTGGTTGTCTTTCTAGTGTTTGAAATTGGGAAGGGTTGTAGTTTTATTTGTAAGCAGAATGTGCCCAATACTGCTGGTCTCATCCTGCTGCATGAACAGAGATGTTCTTGAGGCCACAAATGCACTTTAAGGGCAAAATGTGCCCCAGGGCATGGCTGCAGGTTGAGTGTTACCCAGATGGCTGCAGTGGACCCCGGTTTGCCTGCCCGGGTGCAGAGATGGTGTGGAAATACCTCCGGATAGGAAACCACATGCTGTGGTGCAGATCTGAGAAACTGAGCATGCGTTTCCAGTGCAGAGAAATGGGGGATATCTTCTGTGAAGCTGCAGCACAGGTTTGGGGATTTAACAGCCATGCTTAACACTGTACAAACTCTGTGGGGCTGCAGGAAATCCAGACTGCTAGACTCAATAACTGGTATGAAATCCTTTTTAGCTGCGAAGGTCAGAAATGTATGGCAGGTTTGCATTGGCTTCAGAGCCAGTGCTCTGCTCTTGTTCCTGCCGAAAGTCTTCCCCTTTGGCACTGTGGAGCCTCTTGTGCCTTGTCTGCCTCCTGGAGGGAGGGGGCTCTGAGCTGTCTATGGGATTGTTTTCTGGAAATTTCAGAACATTTTCATGCTGTTGTGAAAAAGTGTGTTTTACCAAGTACAACTGGTGAACCTCGTCTTTCTCTCATTGATTTTCATCTCTTTGAGCTTAATTCCCTGAGTAGGTACTTTGAAATCCATTGCAAAAGGAAAGGAGAAGATGGCCAAAAATAATTCTGAAAACTGATGGTTCAGTCATATGGTTTTCAGGCCTGTGTACTTGTATTTTCAATATGGCAACTGGGACATGAATTCTGTGATTAACTCACAGCCGTCAAAACTTACATGATGTTGCCTTGTGTTTCCTGCAGCTGTCAGGTGCTCTATGAACAAAATGCCTCTGTTGCCCATGCTAGTCTGCATTTTGTTGATGATACTTGTTTGCAAGTGGGATGCCTGCTTTTCCTGGTAGAAATGTTATGCAGCAACTTTGATTCAAATTTTCATTTTTTCAAGGTCTGAAGTACATATTGGTTCTGATGAGCAGGCTTGTGAACCATTTTTCAGAGCAGAAAATCCCCATATTGCAAAATGTGTGAGTCAGCCAGGAATTCATAGGTTGGCCCTATTTTAATACCACCAGAGTTCCCATAAAGGGATATAATTAGTAACCCAACTCAATAAAGACTTGATAAGAATGGCACTAGCACAGATTTCGTTCTTGAAGACTTATGGTGAAGTTAACAAGGCAATGTAGAAAATTTCTTCTTTCAAGTTACACATAATTTTAAACATTATAAATGACAGTTCTATCTGCTATAGATAGGCTCTTTTCTGTTTAAATATTGCAAAACAAGTGGAAGAAACATTCTCTTCCAAGTTAGAGTCTGCAAAAGAATAAAATGTAATCCAGACTACCCTGATATTATTTCTATCAAAGGTTATTTTCTTCATTTTGAAGGATTGTTGTTTTTTGTTTGTTCTGGTGTACAGTATGCGTCAGCAGCTGGTTTGATTTAGTGTGTTTTCAGGCTCTGTGCCACGAATGTTTAATGTAAAATTTGGGTGGCAATTTTGATTTCATCTTTGTATTTTCTGTTCAAAGATGATTTAAAATCAAATGCTAAACCATACAATAATACATGTAATAGCATATGCATGATTTTAGGCACTTTTCTTACATGTAGAAATATAGGGTCCTGAGTTCAGAGAGCTCATATTTTAACCAGATTGCTGATCTTATGGTAGATGCCTCTGAGGAACGTGTTTGCTATGATTTCTGTCTTTTCCATGAGAGGACCAAAGCACTTCAGAACACATTATTTAGGGCCTGAGAGAGCCTGAAGGTGGTATTTCTGTGGTAGCCTGGTTGCCAAGGTAGGCATTTCCCTGTGGTCATACTACAGTGCCTGTGCGTGACCTGCACTAATGCCTGAAGAGTTTCAGATACCATCTTGGCATTGGACACTTCCAGATGCTGATAAACATCTAACTGGGAAGTGCTTTGTTCCTAATAGGGAATCAGTGCCTGTTTCCTTCTGTGTTACTACTACAGTGTTGAGATCAGAGGTGTTCAAGTTTTATTTTACTTGCTGGATAAATACAAAGCTGCTTTAGAGTATTCACAAGGAGGACCCTTGATTCTGGAATCTGCATCCTCAGTTTCTGAGAAATAATTGTTACTCTTTGAGGCATAGTTTTAAGATAAACTTTTGAGGCATGTAGCTTTACAGCTAAGGTCTGGTTCCTCATTTTTGCTTGCTTGGGAAGGTTTTCACATAGAGTAGTTCCTGATGCTTTTATTGTGCTGTGCTGTCCTTTCAAATAGTTTTCAAAGGTACCTGGAATTTGGCATAGTCATTTTTTGTTTGTACATTATAATGCTAAATCCAACTAAAGTTATCATTTATCTTTATTTCTTCTCCCACAATATTAACTGATTGCCTCAATTTGACAGGACCACAAAATGCAGCGTATTCCAAAAGACAGTTGTATGACTTTAAACTGCCCAGAATCTCAACAGATCCCCTTGTCTCACAGTTGCTGCAAAATCTGTAAAGGTAAGATAATAGTAGGATATATATAAGCTCAGTGTAGTTTTGTATTCTTATAGATTACAAGACTTTGTGATCTTTTTGAATAGGGCATTCCTGTACGTTATGATCACAGCAGATTTTGTGAAGCTAAATGGATAACATCTGCATCATGACATCTGAAAATTATTTGTAAAATGTCTAATATTTTAAATCCTGTGAAAGATGTTTGCTGGCTCTTCTGTGTTTCATTCTAGCCAAAAGTGGGTGAAAAGTCAAAGAAACCATATGCATAATTAGTGACTTTCTATCCTTCACCCCATCTAGTGTCAAAACAAAATGATATTGGAAAAACGTCTGTGTTCCCCAGCATCCTTCTGAGGTGCTTTGAGTTGTCTGTTTTGGAGAACAGTGTGTGCTGTGCAATTGTTCTGAGGCTGGCATGCATTGTTTACCTGTTTGGGGTTGCAGAGAAAATAATTCTGTGCTTCTAGTGCCAAGGAGAGCTAGAAAGTTTTAATACATGTTAGATTAGTGCTTTCTGAACATTTTCAATCCTGCCTGAAGCATGCTAGTATAGCCCCTTATGAGCAATATATTTTATTCTTTAAACAAGAAGCTGCTGCATGCATTCAGCAGCATTATACAGCTGACACATGGGTGTTAAGAATCTTAAGGAAAACAAACAAACAAAAACCATCGTCCACTTCCTTGATAAGATTTACATTCTTAGTTATGTAATGCCAAAGTCTGATACAAACCAATAAAGGCCAGGAAATCCCCAAATAAGACTATTGCCTTGTCATTAACTCAGGCTTCAACGAGGAAGGCAACAAAAGGGCAAAGAGTATATATCACCATGGCCAAAGGTTGCTCTTGATGCACACTCTTTTGCTGTCATCAATGAGTACTGAAGAGCCTCTAATGCTAGTAAAAGTGTAGAGCTTTTTGCTTCTCCATGTCCTGTTAGATAACAGCATTATGGCAGTTATGGTAAATTATAACATATAATATGTAAGTAAAATAAGCACAAAATTAGTAAAATAATAATATACTAGTCAAATCTCTTTATCCATAGCAGGAAAGACAGAAGGGAAGTCACCTGCCTCTGATATCATAGTAGGTCTGTGATGTTTACATCATGATGACCATGTCACTGGGTCGAAGTACTAAAACCTTCTGCCTTTATGTGCTCTTCTTTCTGTTGTCCTTTTTTTGCTTTGTTTCTGTTGATTAATGCTGTTTGTGAACTGCCCGAGTGCAAAACACACCTTTGATCTGACCTCCAGGCAGATTCTGCCATTTGCATTTCTGACTTACTCATATAATTTAGGCATAGAAGCAATTCTACATCAAAATATGAAGCAGAAGTCAGATGGAGTGATGATAAAAATAATCCCTACTGCTAACAAATACATGTTTGATATATCGTAACAGGCCAGCGTTGCAGGAAAATTCCAGCTTGCTTTCTGGAGTTGTTGCTGTTACAGAAATCCTGGTCCCCTGACCTATGTTGTCCACTTCTCCTATGGGGGATTTTGAAACAAGAAATAATTATTGGCAAAGACCGGTGAAGTACTGCTGCTTGACCAACTCTGATGTTTCAGTTACAGAGCAAATTAAATTGCTGAGAAAATAGTGAAGAGGACAAACTTCACACCTTAATAGATATGGAAGTCTGGATGCTTCAAGTCAGTTACTACAACCAGATTAGATTCCATATAATAAAGTCTGAGTTAATGATGTTCAGCAACATTAGATTTCATGAGAACATACACAAGGTATTAAAAAAAAAAAAAAAGCATCTATTGAGTTGAAAGGCTCACTCTAAGTCTTTTAGTCTAGAAAAGAACTTCAGAATCTGAAAAAAATCATAATTAAGGTGCAGTCAAAAGCAGTCACACTCAGGAAAAATGGAAAGACAAAAATAGGAATACAAGAAAATAAGAAAGGTTAAAAGGTGAGAATTTAAAAATAAGTTTCTCTGAAATGGAAAGACAGAGGCAATCAGGGAAGAGTGTTCAGTCAGTAGAGCTTGAAAGGAAAAGATAAGGGAAAGAAAAAAGCAAAACAAGTCAATGGTAATCAAAGACTTCTAGTTAAATGGGAAAAGATTGTAAATACACTTGGGAATAAAAAATGCTGAAAAAAAAAAGGATTGGGCTAATGCCATTAGTAAATGAACTACTGAATGTCAAAGCTACAAAGCTACTGAGCTCTTTTACAAATGTCTGACCAGAAAAATAAAATAAAATATATATGTATATATATACACATAATTAAGAGATGTCCTGTAAAAGTACTTAACAATGACTAGGAGACTATAAGGGGATTTAAGCAAGCCACCTACACCCTACCCAGCTGCCTTCAGATCAATGCCATAACCTGCAATTGAATCGAAGACCTAGAGACAGTCTGTTCTTGTGGCCTTTACTACTCCTTTCATCATGCTTGGTACAATTTATTTTTCAGAATCTCATGAACAATAGAAAGGTATTCTTTGACCTGACTGAAAAAAGATACGCCTGTCTTTGACAGGGGTGTTTTATAATCCCTGGATTCTTCTTAACCCTCAATCATATTTGTTTCTGAACAGGCCATGACTTTTGCACCGAAGGACACAACTGCATGGAGCATTCTGTCTGCCGAAACCTGGATGACAGAGCTGTCTGTAGCTGCCGAGATGGCTTCAGAGCCCTTCGAGAGGACAACGCCTACTGTGAAGGTAACACCTTGTAAAGATGCTTAGCTTCACTGTATTATTTACTGCAGAAAGAATGTATTAATTCATGAGTAGTCAAAGTGATGTGCCTATTAAATGGAATGAATTAGATATGCAGCATATTAATCAGCTAAAATAATTATCTCTCCAGTTAAGGTGTTATTTATTTATTTATATATTTATTTTTTATTTTTAAATTCTGGTAAGTGTAAAAGTTGCAAGTTGCTATGGTTGAGGTCTGGAATTAGAAACATACTTCCATAGGAAAGTTTTCCTTTATTTTCATAATATCCAGATATTCAGGCAACCTTAATGTCAAACATCTAAATGGCATTTCAGTATGATAGTTTCTCTTTTCACCACTGTCTGTTCCTATTCTCTCAACCCAGGAAGTAAGTAAATACAATACACTAGATACTAGTATTAATTACACACTAGCTAGTCATACTGAGTGATGATTTGTAATTTGAGTGACTCTTTTGGTATCAGGGAGCAACAAACTACTTAATAAGAAGTGATGCTTCTAAAATTTGTAGTTTTAAATTCTCATGTAATCCTGTGAAAGAAAAAACATCCTCACTGCTGCAGCAGAAGCCATAGTCCTCTGCACGATCTGCTTTTGTGCTAACTATTACTCTTTCTTGTGAAACCCCTGATTCTGCAAGCCCGAAGCACTGGTATCACATACATAATATCAGTGTGCTATCAAGTCATTCTTACAATAAAGCTTAAGTGTTGCCAGTAGCACGGTCTTTGACTAATGAGCAGTTTGGTTCAGATTTAGCCAGCTGAATTGAAAATTAAGCATATGTGAGTAGAGTCTAAGGTCCTCTGTAGTCCCACCTAATACCTGGATTGCTCTCTGGTGATGTTCAATTAAGTGGGATGGATTGAGGCATTTTAAGACAGTTTCTTTGGCTGAACTCTGCAAAAGTTAATGCCTGCAGCTTACTTGAATTAGTAGCTGCATTAGCCTTGGTGGTAATGCTCATCTGTAAATTTAGATGCGAGAACTCCTGTCTGTTTTCAGGAAAGGAGTGTGTGATTAATTCAGCTTCACATACATCTCTGCTTAACGTTTATGGTAAGCCATTTGATGGAAATCTGTTAAAAGAATTAGAACTAAGTCATAGAGAAACAAATCCCTTGCCCCTCATCCTGTCCCAGAAGACATCTGACATCAGGACCAGTTGTATAGCTTGGTTTGCAGCATCAGCCACTTTTTGCCACACAGCCCTTGGAGACTATGCAGAGGCTTAGGCTGCAGAACTGAATTTCAAGGAGATTTCATCAGCCACTACCATTCTGAGGGAGTCACTGGTTACTGAAACTGTGGAATTAGAGTGAAATCATGTGCTTTAAGATTCCATCCCCCCCGCCCCCTGCAGCTGTATTCTTACTCTGCTGACTGGAAAGCAGAAAAACAAATTATGCTTTTAGTGATCTCCATATCACTCACATTAGAGTCTGTTGCTATGAGTAGAACTTGCCAGGCATGTAATAAGTTAAAAATAGGAAGCTTCTAGATTTCACTGTTGGTGAAATGTTTAGATGAAAGGTGAAGACATGGTAGTTTATCATATGCGAGATTGGTGCATCCATATTATAAGAGGATTTACCAGTCTGTGCAATACCTGAATTAGACATGATGATTTTTTGAGATTTCTTGGTTTGAGTGCTTCCATATGGGCAAATGATATTGTTTCTGTGTGGAAATTATCAGTCTACTTCTGCACTTTCAAAAAACTTGCTAAAGTGAATAGAAGGTTGGGGTATGTTATTTACATTAAAATAATCACTGTATTAATATGTATGGATGCAGAAAATGATCTCCTAAAAATGTGTGTGATTTAGGACCTGATCCAGTAACACTCACATTGAAGATAGTTAAGTCCCATTGGGAAGATGTACCCATGTGAGCAAAGCTCATGAGACTGGGTCCGTTCCAGATGAAGTTCTTGTAGGCAAGGATGAAGCTCAATCTGCAGTCAGAACAGCATGTTCTGATTGTTATGTGCCATGGCTGAAACCCTGTGCTTGAACTATGCACCTTTTCCACATGGTTTGAGAACTGGACTTGACTGGCCTTCTCGGACTGGGTGTAGAGGTCATATGCTGACAGATGGGAACTAAGGTCACAGATTTGAACCTTTTATTGTGTTTTGTGGAAGTGGGGGGCAGGGGACAAAGGAGACTGAAATACCTGTTTTTTTTTTTTTTTTGTTTGTTTTTTTTTTTCAGAGATGTGCTTTTACTATTGTATCCCTTTTTCCAGCCCAAATACCTCTTCGGATACTGAGTTTTTTCTTCTGGAGGGAAGCTCTGTCTTAATATTAAGCAATGTAGTAACAAAGGTCACATTAGCAATAATATAATTCCAAGTCTTTTCAGAGTCCTGTCCCTCATCCTGAATGGCTCAAATGGTCCCAAGCTCTCTTAGCACAGACCCATTCCTCACAGTGACATTATTGTGGCTTTAATTACTAACAATATGAAGTGAAGAGATGTCAAGCTAACACAAAGCTTTTCAAAGAGGGCATTTTGTAATGGCTATAGCCTATGGGTATGATAGCCGTTTCTATGTTCTCACTTAACAAGCAAAATATACTGCAAAATTGGATGTCATTTATTCTGCATTAGAGCCAAACTTCACCAATCGTGATTCATTCCTGAGCACTGCAAAACTCAAAGAATAGGTAGAAATAGCAATGCTCCCATTGGTAGAATTTCTCTGTAAGGTAGAATAACAAAAATAAAAATATTCAAAGCTGGTTTCAGTATGGGTCTTGAAAAACTGCATACATTTCATCTGAATGATGGAAAAGTTTGGCTTCTGTCCTAGAAAGAACTGATGCTTTTCCAAAGCTAAGTGATGTCTCTAGATACTGTTATGGTAGATACCTTTCTGTTTTATAACAATAATACCTGTTAAGATTTATGTCACATTTAACTTTCCTTTGGAGGACTGTTAAAAGCAATATTTTAAGAGGTGGGATTTCTTCATTTACCTGCCCTAAGCCTTATTACAAGTACTCTGAAATCCACTTTCTGCCTCAGGTCATTAAGCAGTTTGAGATACTTTACTGATAGGTTGGGTATGGATTATGCTGTGTTCAGGTGTAGGTGCTTTTCAATATAGTATCCTTGGCATATAGCCTGCTTAACATCAACATTTTACAAAAACAGATGTTCTGATGATGTATAATTAGTTATTCCCACTGCAACACCCGAAGTCCTCTGTAACTGACAATCACCCTTCAGGATATATTTCAAAGAGTGTTCAGTGCCCATGACATTTGTGGTGGTGGACTTCTGATGAAGTTTTTAAGGATAAAGTTTGTGACTTTTGGCTATCAGGATACATTGATGCATCTAGAAGAGTTAAATGCACCCAGACAGCAAGACTAGGCATCTACTGAAATAAGATGGTATGCAAATAGTCTGCTGGTAGGCTCAAGTAAGAAGACAGGAGAATGCAGTGGTCTTCTGTAAGCATTGTGTCTGAGCATGATCTGCTCAGGTTATTTCATTATTTATCCAGAGGATTTTGCCTGATGCAGAGGCCATTTTACATCATGTCTTGGGTCTGGCTGGGATGGAGTTAATTTTCTTCATTTACAGCTCTTAGGGTGCTGTGTTTTAGGTTTGTTACTAAAGCACTGTTGATAACACACCAATGTTTTGGCTGTTGCTGAATAGTGCCTTCTCTATATCTCACTTCCTGCACAGCGAGTAGGCTGCAGTGGGCAAAAGGGTGGGAGGGGACACATCCAGGACAGCTGACCCCAACTGACCAAAGGGATATCCCTTACATCCATATAATGTCATGCTTGGCAATAAAAGCTGGGGAATAGCCTTTCTAAGGTGGCTGTTGCTTAGAGATTGACTGGGTATCAGTCTGCTCATAGGAAGTGGTAAGTTATTGCTTTTGCATGACTTCTTCCCCCTCCCTCCCCTCCTCCCCCCTTTTTTTTTTCTTTTCACTTATTAAACTTATTTTTTTATTGGTTTTGCTCTTCTGATTCTCTCCCCCAGCCTGCTGGAGGAGGGGGAATGAGTGGCTGGTAGATGCTTGATTGCTGACCTGGGTCAACTCTCCACACATTCCAAATCCACAATATGGTTGTGTGGGCCATAACATTTATTTTCTGGTATTTGGGAATTTAGTTGTTCTAGTTGTGCAGTATGCAACATAGCTAACTTATCCTAACAATATTTGGAAGCATTTAATATTATTAAACATAACTGTGTGAACCATTTTCCATTTTTCTTCCAATTTACCTCTTTCTCTCAATAACTCTCCTAGTTTCTCTTCTGTTGCCATGTTTGTCCCAGTTTCAAGTGCAGCAGCTGAGATGAGAGCAAAGACTGAGTGGCTGTTTACATTTGAGTATTACATGAGTTTCACTGATGATTTTCCCTCTAGGGAACATGGTATTCAGTGTAGAAATCCACATTTGAATAAGCTGTCTCGATTTGAATAATCCTCGGATGAAGGAAGTAAACAGTCTTAGAGGATGAACCCTCTCCTTCTAGAGTAGATGTCCAAAGTAGTTTGGAAGCAACACTTGGTTGGATGTCATCAGGTTTCTCTTAGTTTAGAGTTGTATGTTCTCATTCTGCTTGGAAAGATTTACTAATGGAAGCTTACATTTATCCACATGTTTGTGTAAAAATGCTAGTATATTATTCAAAAACAAACAAACAAACAAAAAACAGAAAGAAACACCAAAAATACATTAAAACAAACAAACAAACAATGTAACAACAAAACTGTTGCACATCATCATGTACATAATAGGCAGATTACTGCTTTTTGTTGTTTTTATCTACTGGCTAACCAGACTACAAAAATAAGGTAGTTTTCAGATTGAGTCTGATTTCTACGGATTGCAGTTAAGAGAAGAAATCTTACAAAAATGAGAAGAAATAATCAAATTACAATAAAATATACCTGGTATCATATTGGCAGTAATCAATGACACATTTGCTCCTTAAGGAGTGTAATATTGAGAAGAATATAAGTAAATCAGATAAAGACATCTGAAATTGAGATAAACCCCTGAGTATTTAAATATATTATTTTAAATCTTGTGATTAACTAATACTCTGCTATTTGCTAGTCTTGCTGTCTCTACAGGATGCACAATGTTCTTTAGGTGAGAGTCCTACTTAGGAGCTGTGCAGTACTGTCAGTTTTGTTAAAGTGAGAAGACTTCCTGAGCTTCTCTCTTCTTATGTAAATTCTTTTTTGTAAGTGAGCTGCAGCAATAGTATCACATATAGTTAAGAAATAAAGATTCCTATCTGCATTAACTGTCTGTGTTTGAATTATTACCTTGTCATTTTGGGTTGTGTTGGAAAACTAATAAAGCAGATAGAAAAGCTTTCATTCCAGGGAAGCAGAATGTTATTTTCAAATCTCTATTAAAAAGTAATTAAACTTAATTATATTACACATTAAATATTAAATACTAATATTAAACAGTTAATATATTATCAATTATTAATATCTTTTTCTTAGCAAAAGCACAAAATGTGCTTTTTTCCACCATTATGCTACTGAGAAATCTATATCTGAAGAATATTCACTGACACTTCTAATGTGTCAGTGTGGCTTAGGGTAGTCTGAGTCCGTCTTGTCTGCCATGGCTCTTATGCAGGAAGATAATAAAATATATTCCTAACTTAACATGTACCAGAAGTATGCCTGACACCAGTACATAAAGTGTGGTACTTGGGTACAGGTAGTACCACTGCCTGTAACAATGGTAGAGTTTGTACATTTACAGATTGCAGGATATGATTCAGTGTTATTTGATTTTATTTACTTATATATGGGAAGGATATTCAGACCAATTCTACCCATAACCAGGACTGATAGAAATGTTATTGACTTAAACAAACAAACAAACTGAAACAAATCATATAAAGAGAGACTAATGGAAACTCTATTAAATTCTTTGCACTACCAGTGCTTGCTAATGACAGGCTTTTCTTTTACTTCAGACAACCTTTTTCTACCTGCAATAAAAGAATATGTTGCATTTTGGTTTTAGAAGAGAAATTAAGGTTAATGTTTTAATACAAAATGTTTAAATCTGCAATCTAAGCAAAAGAGAAAAGAAACTAAAGCCTTAATCTTGTTCTTGTTTACTTCTGTCTCCAACTTTCATTAGTAGCTGGGAGGTGTCTACTGAGAGAATTAGATGCTGCTTCTGTGCTGAAGAGTACTCAGAGCCATTGCTTACCTAACTTTTCAAACCTTAGTCTAAATGTGCAATATATCTTTGAATCCATGGAGGCTGGATCCCCAAGAGCTGTAACAAATGCACAGAAATGCTAGGCATTAAACCAAAGTGATCTTAAAATACAGATTCTTTCATAAAGCATGCAGAGCAATAACAGCCACAGTGATTATATGTGCCATAATACTCTAACTTATGAGGCATCATTTGAGAGAGATGAGTTTTGATATCTCCACTTATTTCTGTAGAACAGGCAGTATTTTACTGAATAGCTTGTGGGAATATGTTACATACTTTAGATCCTACCCAAATCCCAAATGCAGTCTAACCCACCCACATGGTCTCTTACCACAGATAGTATCCTATATGCCTGCGTCTATCTTCCGACAAGGAGTTTTAAAATATACACATGTGGCATAAACTGATATATATTTGTAGTTTCTGTATAAAAAATTTATCACTTTTCTTTCTTATTCTCATTTTTACATAGAGGAAAACAAAAACCTTAACTGTGGCAAGTATTGTTAAAATCTTGAAATTCACAGTTGAAAATGATGAGATACTGTCATAATTTCAGAAAAAGGCAAAGTTTATTTTGCAATTCAAATTTAAAACCTATTTCAAACTCAGTGTACTGCTGAAGGGGGAAATGGATCACGAACTGTAGTTTCAGTAAGTTGTTCTAATTTTTGGAATTCACTAATTAATCATATACAACATCTTTTTTATTCTCAGTGTGCAGCTACATCAGACTAGTTATTTGGTGCCTAAGGAGAGCCCCCTGGGATGCTTTTATGCCTGACAGAGAGCTATATATAATTACTTGTTTTATCATGTATACACTACCATATGAATTAATTATAAGATATTAAATAGTAAGAAGATGCAGTTTGCCAAGTAAAACATTACATGATGGCAGACAGTATTTGTTTTCAAAAATTTCCTGTGATTTATATTTTCAAACTGCATAATGTCTGTGGAGTCCAGCAATGTTTTCATGAGGCTAAGATGAAGATTTCATTTTCTTCCAAGAGTCTCACTTGCACCGGTAGCTCTTGAACAATATCTCCTACTGCATGTGTAACAAGGATAGTTTTATCTCAACAGTCTGTCTTCCCTTCCAAAAACTAGGGCAAATTGAAAGAAAAACATCTCTATGTACTGTTGAAAATGATATTTCTGAAATGTTGTAATGTTTATTGTGTCCTTCCAAAGCTATCTAGAGCTTCTGTCAAACAATCTAGACCTTGAGTGACTTTACCTTTATTTTAAGCATGTTTTCTGTCCTAATAGCCCACTCAGGTTGCAGGAGATGGGCAGAGAAATCATGAACTTAAGCAAAGATTGGAGATGTAAAATAATGTGACGGGAGTGACACCAAGATAGGTACAATGTGTGGAAGTGTTATGTAAGCAATTCAATTGTGGGCAAGAAAAGAACACAGCTTATATGAGGATCCAGTAATTGGAATTTATTTTTAGCCTAATTGATGTTTTAGCAGTCTAGTCAAGCTATAACAACCTCTTATTAGTTCAATTACAACAGTGCTAACACTTATAATCCAACTCACTCAATTTCTCTTAAAGTCCATTAATAATTCAATAAAAATCAATAGACACAAGTAGCTGCCCATTTCCTCTAATGTTCAGCTCTTACCCTCCCTATGCATTGCTACAGTAAGTTAGCAGCAGCCCAGGCTCTTTGCTGGGAGCACCATACGTGGAAGGTGTTTTTTTTCTTTTTTTTTTTTTTTTTTAAATCTGTTTGAACCCAATACACGGGTTATGTTCTTGCAGTTGATTCACAAGATTAATTATATTGTGATTCCTTAGGTTTTAGTGCTTCTAAAAAGTGCTTGGGGGAGAAGAACAACTCTAGAGGAAAAAAAAAATAATAAAAAAATAAGGAAAAACAAACAGGCAAATGGAAAAAGAACCAGCAGAGGTAGACAGCACACGTGAGCACTGAGTAATTTTGCTGTTGGAACTAGTCTTCTGTTGTCTATTGGTACCAAAAGTGGTCAGGCACAGGCCTATGTCTATGAGGAGAAGAGTCAAAAATGATCTTCAAGAGGTATGAGTGATGACAACAATAGTGGTGAGTAAGCTGAAGATAAATAATGTGGGAGATTGAGAGAAAATGCACAATCTGACTGAAGTGGAGTATGTCAGTTGGAAAATCTGCTGCACCAGATTTGGGAGAGCAAAGCAAAACAAAAACACAGCAATTGGTTTGACTCACTGGAGAAACGGTGGTTAAACCAAAGGTTTGCCTGCTGATGGAGAACCTAGGAAGAGTTGTGGAAGGAGGTAGAGCAAAGGCTGTGCCAGAGCCCTGAAGTGTTTTGTCCTCTTGGGCAGCAGCATAGGGAGCATAGCGTTGTGAAAAGCAAAGAATTCAAGGCATATAGGAACCAGATTGTATCTGAGAGTGAAGGGAGCCTGGAGAGAATAGGAGTTTGGAAGTACAGCTGGGGAAAGTGGGAGAGACTCTACTAAGAACATTTTTATTAGAGCAAGGGACTGGGGATTTTGAAACTTAAGCAAGTTGGAAGTATTTGAGAATGAGTCAGTACATTTGGTGGTGAAAGGAAAAAGACAAATACAAGTAGGTGAGCTGGAGGGAGCTTGCTTTAAACGTATAGAGGAAGAGTCTATCCTTTCTCATTTAAGCTGGTGAGAAATGGGCTGCAGATCAGGTGAGAGACAACATGAGCAAAGCCTGGAGACAGGACTATAGTTACTCAGACAGGTCAAAGATGGGTGAGGGGGGAAAACAGTAGAGAAAGCTTCATGCCAGAGGTAGAAGGTGGGGAAAAGAACACTGTCAGTGGAAGGAAGGCAAAGAGAAAGAAAAATGACAGAACATTTTGTCCTTTGTGGTCATGAGAAGGTTGAAAGACAGATAGTGTTGATTTTGAATCCACCTATTTTCCCTGGTAGCAGTTGCTGTGATTGGTCTCTGTTCATTCTCCTCTTTTGTCCTTCCTTAATGAGCAATGATCTTCTGATGCCCTTTTCCTACGTCAGGGAACTGATATGAAAGTCATAACTTTTTCCCAGCTTGTCTATTTCTTTGAAAGTTAGGTCAGTAGTGATAAAAAAAAAGGGGGGGAAGGGGGAGGGAAGGGGAAAGAGAGGGGTCAGAAGGCTCTGAGGCCTGAGACTCACAGGGATGGTGGGTGCATAAATGATGCTCTCGCACTTGACATTGGAGCCTTCATGTTGGCATGCAAGTTTGCTGATGAATTTGTGTGGGAGAGGTGGAAAGCCATTGCCCTGCTCTGCCGGTGAATGTGGAGCTTCGTATTTATGGGCTGTCAAAATGGAACCTTTCATTAACAACAACGACAAAAAAGTATTGTCTTTTTTTTTTTTTTTTTCTCCTCTTCTTAATTCTAAGTGGAATCTACTCTGCTCTTGTGTTCAGAGTAATTTTTGATGCACTTATGAAAGTTTTTTTTTTTTTTTTTTAGAAATACAACTTTTAATACTCCTGTTTGCTCTCCTCCTAGATACTTAATATTATCCATTGCAAAAATCCTGCAAGAGCATCTCTCTGTCAACCATATGCCTCTGTAAGTGTGAACAGGGAGATCATTTATGCCAGATAACCATTGAGTTTTAAAGAAAATGGCTGGAGGCAAGACGCTATCTATAAAGTATCCTCACTTCTGGAAGCAGCTTTCTCTCTTTACTTTCCAGCCCAGATTTACTGACTTAGCACCAGCCTCATTTGTTCTGGCAGGCTTTTGTGGTGGATAAGGGCAATGATGGATAGCTAGGCCTAAGGAGAGACTTTGTTAGCTTTGGTCAGCAATGATATATATGTTACAGGTCAAGTTCTCTTCTTATTAACGGGACTGTAAAACATAACTGGGAATTTCATTATGGGGAAGCAAATTCATTTGGGCATGAGAGTGAGGGAGATGAGGAAACTTTTCCTGGGTTATATATTTTTGTATAAATTTTGTTAGAGCTCTTGGAGGGCTAAAGAAAGGCACTTTCTTCAGTTTTGATGTTTTTGCAACTATAAATAAATCATTGAAGTGCAGATTCCAAATACTTTTGCACTAACCAATTTTCCCAGAGATTCCTCTTTTATCTGCTCCACTGGGAATCGAGCAGATTGATGATCTCCATGACTACATTGTTGTCAGTACATCCCAGCTGGTGGCTCAGTATCACATCACAGACTTAAAGCACACAGGTCTTTATCGTTGGATGTTTAGAACCAGTGGAGTGGCGCATTCATCCTATTGAGCTGACTGACTTCAGGATCTTATTGACTAAACAGTGAGACATTAATGCGCATTAATATGCTAACAAGGCTTTTTGGCAAGGGAAAATTAAGATAAATGTTGTAGGCTTTCATAGATATGGAAATACATCAGGTTTACTGTTGTATTAGTGCATTTGTGTCTAAAGGTGAATAAAAGACTAAAGCAGCGTTTCAACCACTAAGCAGGATGAAAAGACTTTTATTTTGGTAGTTTTAAAAGAGAACAGCTGCTGAGCTTTTTCCCTGCCCCAGTTCAGTCTTTCTTGATCTGTATACCTTAACCTAATGTATACAAAGCTTGCATATAGTAGGCAAAAGGGGGAATGGAATTACATGTTTTGTTGTTGTTGTTTTGTTTTGTTTTTCTTTTTTTTTTTTTTTTTTTTTTTTAATGTGTGTGGTCACTTTCTTTGCAACTAGTGATTTGTGTGACACTATCCCTTTTTTATCAATTATCTTAGTGTAATTTAGTGCTAAAGTTGCAAACGGTTTGTAAAAGCAACATTCATCAATCACGTGTCTTGATGTGAAGCAATGGAGTTAATACTTAGGGTCTTTTGGTGCCAATGTAAAATAGTAATGTAATAGTGGAAGTAATAATCACTTCATTTTCTTTGCATTCTGCATAGGCATTCTAGAGAGCTGGGTGGGAAAGAGTTTTGCTTTCTGGTGAGCTTTTAAAATCAGTTTGAGAAATAAATCAGGTTCGTTCGAATGAAACACTTCAATCTGAAGTTAACGTGATCATTTTGTTGTTATAACAACTGAAGCAAGGTTTTGAAATAAAGGCAATTATAAATAAAACATTTTGCAAAACTTCAATATGTGTGATGTTGGCAAAATGAAATCTTTCATTTACAACACTTCCAAATTAGAAGGTTAGAACCATTAGCATTTTTGGTCTCCTGTGGCTTTTTACCTGCCAAAGCAATCATTAATATAGTTCATAGAAAATCCTATTTAATGTTTTTGAGGCTTTGGATCTTTAAGTAGAATTTTCTGAGGGTGCCAAAGCTGGCTCATAGGCAGTCTGTTGACTCCAAGAACATAAGGCCTCTAATTACTCGAAGACTGATGTTATTACTTAAACATAAATCAACACCATTAATTTAATATGGAGTTGGGAACTAGGATAGGAAAGACACAAGTTGCATCTTTTGTAGGGGCAGCCAAGACATATGCTGTAGCTGCTGACTGGTTTTGTGAACTCCACGTTTGTGTTTCTGCAAAACATCTGTACTTCAAGAGGTTTTGTGCCATTTCCCACTTTCTGTGCAAAACAGCCGCTTCTGTGGTAGTCTTGGGATAGCCTCACTTTTTTCTTTTTGTGCTTTCTTTGATGATTTGCATAAAATGTGTTGCCTTAGTATGCTCACTGCGCTCACTGTAAATATACATTTATTTTTTTTGTATTTACGTATGTATATGAAAATGACAAGTGCTTTACAAAACATTACCAGTATATATAGATATGATTCTTCCATGCCTGCAGAGCTTGCAGGGAAAGGAAGGGAAGGAAAACAGATGAAGTTTATTAGAACTTCCCTTGGGAACAGAATTTGTGAAAAATAGGTTGTGCTCACCCCACTGAGCATTTAGAGTTGAGAACTTAGTGTTTTTTAACAAACTGCCCCCAGCTTCTCCAGCAGTATCCTAGGGACAGTTGCACTGGGCAGAAAAACTGGGTTCTAACAAATTGGGGAAAAATAGATTTTTTTTCCAAAACTGAATCAAACTGGAAAATGACTACAGAATCACTAGCAGTCAATGTATCACATTGTTTTGTACTGAAATTTTCCTGTGGAAATGTATAGGGAAAAGCAGTCAGTGAGTAGGAAAGTACCTGTTAATTTAAAAAAGCTGGAAAGAGGAGGAAGAATTGGGAGGTAAGCATATGATCTAAAATGGAGTAAAGTACAGGAGTTAATAGTGTTGACATTTAAGAAGTCGACCCCAATTTGAGTTTATATATCCGATCTATTGTTTTGAACTATCATTAAACTCTGGAACACAGCACTGTTCTCCATCAGGAGATTTTATTTTCAACTCAGAAAGCTGGAAACATCATTGAAAACAGGGAAAAAATCAAAACTGATGAGCAGGAAAAAAAAAAATCGACAATCCACCCTTTTGATTTGTAACATACTTTTCTAGCAAGGTTCAATGGCACATTGCATGACAATATACTAGATGTACAGAGCGTCTCAGTAATGCAGTCTGTATCATTGCTATTACGGGAACAACATGCTACTAATCACTTCCAAATTAATATAGCCTTTGTTCTTTACCACATATTAACAGTGTGCAGAAGTTGTTTTGTTATTTGTGGTGCTTCCTTGGTCTTACCATTTAAATATAGCCTGCTACAAGAAACAGGCCTAATTTTGCAACCAAAGTGAGTACCAAAACCAATCGGTTTTTAAAGTCCGTGCCTACAGTGATTTATGTCTGGAGTTTGCTCTGTGACTTAATACTGCAGCAGGTATTCCACCCCAACAAGTATTTTACCAAGTTCCAATTTTCTTTCTTTTAGAGCAGGTCTTTATATAAACCAGAATCTTTCAGGTTCCTTTCAGATACGGTGTGTGTATCTGTGAATATATATATGCACAGACACACACGCATATGTATTTATATATAAAAATGTCATGTATATATGCACAGACACACACAGGTATATATTTATATATAAAAATATACAAAAAAAAGTTACCGCTTTGTGGTTATGACATATATTTCTAATAAGCTCTAGTGTCTTTTCAGAACTTACTGTGCTCTTTACAGGTCCTTCCCAGAGAACAGCACCTGTTAGATCAAAGACATATGGAACGCATGCAGTAGTGTGCTCATATACTGGTGACTACAGTGACTGTAATGATACAATGATGGATGATATTGCAATGCTGAGCCAGTTGGTCTGCTGTTTGGTCCCCCAGTTATTTTGTTGTTGTTGTTCTTTAAATAGTAGGAATAACAGCATAGGCACTTCAAAAGGATTTAGGAAAGATCTAAGCCACTGTAATCTTCTTTGTAACTCCACTAACAGCTGCTCACAGAAAGCTCATGCTGCTCCTGTTGTTTGAACACTTCAAGCAGTTGTTTGAAAGGAGAAAGCCAAAAACTTTCCAAAATGCATTGCTGTTTAAGAAACAGTTTAGTCTAATCCAGTATTGCCAGAAGTGGATAGTGGTGTATGGAGGTATTCTGAGGAACAAGTCTGAATTTGACTCATTCTCTTTGTCTTGTTCACAGATATTGATGAGTGTGCTGAAGGACAGCACTACTGTCGGGAGAACACCATGTGCGTAAATACACCAGGATCCTTTATGTGCATCTGCAAAACAGGATATATACGCATTGATGATTATTCATGCACAGGTAAGAGAGGTATATTTGTGAAAGGAAATAACAGGGTAATAGCACTGAGGAACACTGATATGATTCCTCTAAAGTTAATCTTTTTTAGGTTCACAAAATGTCTACATGAAACCTAAACAGAATAAACACTGAAATAATTAGAAGGATACAGTGCAGTAAAGCTACTATATTTTTACAGATCTTGTATAAGTTCCATTGTTTGCCCGAATCTGTAAAGCAGAATGGATTGTCTTGTAGGTCTGCATGAGCTTGGATGCTGAAAAGGTGAGGGGAGGAGGCTGAAGGGAAAAACAAGAGACCAAAAGCAGTGCTATGGGGTCTTGGTTTCCACGTGGCATACCAGTACAACTCCACTTGGAGTCTAATGACACTTCTACAAACTTCTGATGGAGTTAAATATGATATTAGATATGGGTGTTCACTTGTTTTAAATGCCCTGGCATCAGGGAGGTTCCCCAGTTGAATGCTTTGTGTTCAGAGAGCAAAGGCTCAGCCTGCTTTGTGATGCTGGACCACACCATCTGTCTTACCTCTGCATCCTCCCTTCCTCTTCTGCTGGCACTGGAAGCTCCAGTGGGAGTGCTGGGTTCACAGTGGCTTTCTGTTGTTCTAGTCTCCTTTTATTTCAAGGTACTTTAGGGTTATGGAATGAAAATGGAACGTTTAAAATAGTGTTCTGTATCAGAACCAGTCTGACTGTAATTGTCCCTGGGAGGAATGTTTTTTTCCTACTAGGCAGATAAAGCAAATATGATTCAAAGATGTGGCACGTTCTCTCAGTGAAGAAAAATGTGTGTGAACAAAACAGTACTGCTATTTTGTGTGCACAGGGGAATGCATCATCTCTTTTTATAAAAGGTTATATTTGTTCAGTAAAACTTTCTTGGAGCTCATGTTTTGTAACTAACACCAACATGATCTATAAAAGTGTATGAGACTATTCAGAATGATGGTGCCAGCAGTGTGAAATTCATTTTTAATTTTATTTAATCCTGTCCTTTCTGTTTTGTCACGATTGGCATCAGTGGTATGTTTTGGTACAGAAACAGCTTCCTCATAATCTAGCGTAACTGGTTTGCCCAAGCATGCACAGTACACAGGGACATAGATTTGAAATCATATATGTGTTATTTTTGTGCAGACTGTGCTACCTGTACTTGGCATTGCTCTTACGTACACCGGTAAGCATTATTTTTACTTAATTAAGCCCTGTTCTTGAGTGATCAAGGTATAGGCTGCTTGCAGCATGTCTTTCCTGAAACAGCCAGTGTGTTTCTGGTCACTCCCTCATGTTTTCCACACTCTCAGTTGAGTAAAACAATTGTTTCACCACTTGTTGAATGGGAATATTCAGATTATTATAGGACTGAGTTTAATGAAATCACCATGATATTTTTTCCATTTTTTTTACCCCTAATTTGCCATTCTCATAGAACTCTACAAATGGTGAACCATCCTAAAGAAGTTCACCAGGGCATTTGGTACCTATAAATACAGTAAAGGTCTTTCTCAATGTTCTGCATGCTGCATTCCTCTTATTTGCTGAAATGGGCTGTCATGAAATTCAGTGTAGTCCAGAAGCTCTGGACAATCCAACTGGTAAAACTTGCTAGAAATCCATTACAGATCTCCCATTCCAAATTGAGTTTGGCTCCTCATTTGTAATTAACAATTTCTACTGGAATCAGCCTCATGAATGACAAGATGAATGATTTCTCTTTCACCTTTTCCCTGACCATGCAGGGAAAAGCTAATGCAAAAGGAAGTGAAGTAGTAGGTGAAATAGATTTGTAAAACTTCAAACCTTAAGACTCTCTAAGCCAGATGAAGCTTAAGTTGTGCAGTGACTTTGTGTATGTCTGAGCAATGCCACTCACTGTGATGCGGAAACTAGAGTTTTCCTGTAGTTAAATTAGAGTAGATTTTGGATACTGAGAGGCAACTATGAGGATGCAATGACTACTGAGTGGTGGAATTTCCACTAATGGCAACCTAACATAATTAAGTCTATATGTCAAAACAAATGTATTTCCTTCTGGTTCCACAATTATGGCAAGCACCTCCAGTGGAGATGTTAGCCACTTAGTGAATTAGGTAGAGTTATGAGACTTGAATGACATATCCACCAAATGACTAGAGAGTGGAAGGTCAATTGTTTTAAAAAAGTTAGTGAAAACCAGGAGACTTTTAAAGTCATTTGGCTTGATCAGTAAATGGCATTCTGTACTTGTTTGAGTCTATATGAGTGACACTGAGAGCATTTACATTACAGCACTGTATTAAAGCAAATTGCAAGCGTATGTATTTGCACGAGATCTCTATAGTTTTTCCACCTGTCAGCATATTCTTTTCTCTTTAATGGTTTTGCCACCTATCAAAGCTCCTGATTTATGAGACTTTCATGTGCACCCATTTGCCCAAATATAAATCTGAGGTAAAGTGAACAAAAGTAGTGAAGGTATGCTGCTGTGGCTTTGACATGGAGTCTGTAAAAGTCTTAAATTACCAGTTTGCTTAAAATTGTCTTTCCTGAAGACACTGACTGTGTTATGAGAACCAGCAAAAGCTCTTATAGCAAAAACACTGAGTGCATTTACAGGACACTGCATGTTAATAAATCAGTGCAAAATAATAATGGGAAGGATTTGATGGTGATAATAGTAGTGTTTTGCTGTCAGAAAATTTTGACAAAAACTTTGGTCTGGGTATAACTGTTTGGGTATAACTGACTTTTCATAACCAGTGTTTTCTCTTGCAAAATATTGTGGTATTTTAAAGCAAATGCTTTAAAGAAAATCTCATTATACTTTACTTTTTTCCCACTTGTTTGTTTGTTTTCATTTATAATTTAAGTGGAGCCATAATATCATCCAACTAAACAAATGACATTTAGGACTTGAGAAAGAAAAGCATTTTCCAAATAGGTTTTGTTTAGAGAACCAATTTCCAGGCAACCTGGAAAAAAAAAAAGGGGGGGGGGGGCTGTGCACTATCCTTAAGAGATTTTCCTAGGTTTTTCATATTTTTTTTTTTTTTATTATTATTCTAATAATCAGGTTATTGTGGAAGCTGCACTAAATAGCTGATGTATTCCATAGTTTATACAAACGCCTGATGTTTACATCCAGCAAAAAAGAAAAGTGGTAAAGGAATGGTATTTCGAAACAAATTCAAACACTAATATGTAAAATATCTTCATTTTCATGCCATCAGGTAGTCTCTGTTTACGTAATTCATGCAGAAGGTGAGTATTGTAGGATATAACTTCTGCACTGCTCCTTCCTTTTTTCCTTGAGATAGCCGAAAGCTTCAGCTTTGATAGCATCAACTATCAACTGCTGTGGAAGGGTATTATAACGATGTGTGTTGCCAGCTACTTGCGAGAACCATAAAGTAGATGCCTTACAGACATCTCTTGTTTGCAAAGGCAATCCTGAGAATCTTAGGGGCACCTTGGTACTGCAAGCATACTACAAAAACTACCAAGAGCCCATGCTCCAGGACTGAAGTTGGTGTGGTTGGACAGTATGCAATTCTGTTCAAATGTACATGTAACAGTGCTTGTGTACAGAGGGTCTGATACACTTCGGCTTTTGCCAATGTGTGCAACTAAAAATTTAGTCATTCAGACATCTTTTTTCTTCCACAGAATTTTAAGTTTTTTGCAAGTACCTGTTTGCCTTGTTGGAAATTCTGGGTTTGACTTCTTGACTGAAAAATTGATGAAACTGAAGAGGCAGATTTTTAATCCAGTTCAGGAATAATAAGAATAGGGCAAACAAATGACATCTGGCTCTGTGTGTTACTAAATGTTAAATTTTTGAAATATATTTCAGGTCACACTGTTCCTTGTAATGCTGTGTAATCAAATCCAGTTGTGGAACTGTAGCTGTGTATGAAATAGCTGACTTGCTGCAAGCTGGGCTAAAAGATATGCTAGCACATCCTTGGGAATATTACTAAGTAGGAAGAAAATGTTCTGCAGCTTGGCATTAATATGTCATTGTTTGCACAGGATAGCTGAAGCACAGAAAGATGTTGAAAAATTATAGATGAACCTTGATTAGGCAGTTTATAATGCGAATGGTGCCCATGCAGTTTGCTAGCAGACTAACGTGGTGTCCTATTTTTTCATTCTGATACACACATGCACATATGTAATTTGCCAGTCATTGATCAAAATAGAAGAGAGACATAAAATCAGTGGCATTTAATGATTTTTCTCCTGCATGAGACATTTGAAAAGAAATCTGCAGTATCTACCTCTGACAGAACTCTCTGCACAAAAGACTGATTTAGACAGCAAATAGTTATTTCCAAAGCAGCTCTAGTCTCTTTCTTCATGGCATGTTTATTGCAAGTTTTACAATAGATCTGAATTACATTTTGATTTTCACAACAAAGGATGTAATGAAGACATCAATTTCAGATTTTGTTATTTGTATTCATCTTGGAAGCAAATTTTGCAGGGTTAGATTGTGTTAGTCACAACCATATTTACACAGAAATCTGTTGTTCATGACTGATTTTATGGTCAGAAATCAATCATAGCTATGAGAAGGGGAGATGACTCCTAAGCTGCACCCATATGCCAAATGGGTGCACAAACTGCATAAAGGCATAAAAAATATGCCCCGAGCTACCATGCTTTCTTTACTTTCATATTGCCTCATTCCCCATCCACTTTGCTTCACAGGACCTGAAGTGTTATGGTGTTGCACTGGGGAAAGGCAGGCAGAAAATGGCATGACTCTCTGCTGGGATAGTTTTGTATGTGTAGCAGTATGTGGCACCATCACTGTTGTAGATGATGAAATCTAAATACCATCATATTTTTCTGGAATAGTAATACTTACATCCTTACTCTGTCTGGGATTATGAAAAGGCACAGGCTGTTTTCTTGGCTGCAGAAAATAAAGTTTTCCTTCTAGAAATAAGGATGCAGCCATTGCCACCGGCAGTGTTTCAGATTGCAGTGTAATCTGCACCTGGTAGCAGAGCTCTGAGCAGCATAATATGTAACCTTTCCTGCATTTTTTTTTTAATATATTATTATTAATAGAATAATAGAATAGAATAGGGAGCAGTTAGGAAATCAGAGATGAAAACTCTCTTTTTTTCACACTTTGTTTCTGACAGTGAGGAGTTCACATGCTGTCCACAGGGGATGATTAATCATATTTTGTCCCAACAGAAGTCTTTAGTTTCTTAAAGAAACTAAAGTGCCTTGGGACCACTCCCCCTAAATAACACATCAAAATGGAGCAGAAGAAAGAACACTCTGTGGGATTTAGTGCAGCATCCTCCTTAGATCATACTGAGGCAGAGAAAGATGCATCCCATGGCCCAGAGAAGGGATTTTCCAAGCTCGAGACAATTTTTAAAGCCTCATTTCTGTGCAGTTTCATGGGCCACCTACTCTCTTTTTTCTCCCTCCTTTTCATGCTGGCTGGAAAGTGGGGAAGTGATTCCAGTGGAAGGGGTGCAGCTCGGGGCTGCTCTCCAAGAGAAACCTCGAGGGCTGCCCTGTGCCTTGAGCTTAGAGCTACCAGTGAGGGAGGTATTAAGGCTCCCTGTGGATTTCAGGCCAGAGACATGAAGATCATAAATCTGTATCTTCAATAAATATCTCTGTTTGTGCAGTCTGGGTAAGGTGATAAATGACAGAGGGTCTACTAGAAGCAATGGACATGTACTGGACCTTGTTAGCTGAGCTTCTCCCCCTCCCCAGCATACTTAAGTCATTTATGTCTCTCAGAGCTTTATCTAACATTTTTTTTTTTTCACAAAGTGCTGTCAATGCATTCAGCAGCATTTTTTTTTTTTTTTCCAGTAGCCTCTCTCTGTAAAATGAAACTTAATAATTGCATAAATTGCCAGGAAGCATGGTGGTAGCAAGTTGAGTGACACCTGAAATGTTAATTCTTTGGAATACTGGCAGCACAAATCTGTTACAAATTGGAAGAAATTCCAAGAACAGCATTAAAATAATTAAGGGTCTGAGGAGATTGACTTGACATATGGGAAAAGTTTAAGGAGAAAGCTACACATTTAGCTGCATAATGATGTGCAAAAAGTAGGAATTCTGGTAATGATAATACTAACAAATGATTACTTGAGGGGTGTCCATAATGAAGGGGAAAGTGGGAGGGAAGGGCCTGTACCACTGTGCATCATTTTTCCACGTTAGTTGTTATATCTCACCCACGTACTCTGCTCTTTAATGATACTGTGAGATGTCTTCGAAGCAAAGGCACCGGGTCATAATGTATAGACAAGGGACTGTCACGTTTAGCCTGCTCAGTGCTCATGCATCTAATACTATCTCACCTATTTCACGCTATTTTTCCCCATGCAGCCATTACTGTTTTGTCACTCCAGCTTTCTGACTGGCCACACCGTTGTGATTTATTTTACATTTGCTTTGCCTGCAGTAATAAAACCTGTGCCCCTCCTAAGCCCTCCTGTTTGGATCCATTCTTGTAGATAGCTGTGTCTTATAAAAAACAGTGTATTTGCCTGGCTTACAGTCAATGCCAGTGGATAGTCTTTTGAAGTTGTAGGGAAGTTAATATTTTATGTCACTAGGAATGTTTTTGATGCACGGTTGTGTTTCATTAGTAAGGTTGGTAAGGAGACATAGTCCTTACTGCTCCCAGAGATTGACGCTGCCTGCTTTGGAGAGGGAGAGATTTTCTGTAGGTTACACAGCAGCTCTGGTGATGTCCCCACTTAGGAAAGATACCTGTTGGTTTAGTATTTTGCTAAGCAGTGATACAAGCTAATGATGATCTCCAGCAGGTGGGAGATGTTTTCTTTCAGAACTGCCAAACTTCTTCCACAGCTTTTGAACACAAGTATTAAAGATACAGTTATAGTCCTCAGCAGAAATGGGAGTTACCTTTAGAGGCTTCTCTTCTACCTTTCTTTTTTGAAATCTCTGTATTAGTTTTGTACTTCTCATACAAAATGTGCTTTATATGTGCAAATGCCCAGTTTTCAATATCCTTTTAGGCAGGAAATAAACAAGACTGTTTTTTTTTGTTTGTTTGTTTGTTTTTTTTTTTTTTTTTGTATAGCGTACAAAGGTTGTGTCTTGCTTTCTTTTTTTTGCATTAATGTTTTGTTACAATGTAAGTCTTCTGAAAACACTTATGAGAAAATGGAGATAGGTGATATGATATAATGATGGTATCCATCATTATCACTTGAGTGCAGATGCTCCCTCTGTTAAAACCAACAGGGGCCTGTGATTTGGTTGAAATAACTCAGGTCAAACACTATCATTCAGATTCCTAAATTGGTAGAGGTTTGGCTGTCTGCTCAGTTTCTGCTTCTTGCAAAATACAGCTTTTTCTGAGGGGCAAATACAGTCACGTGCTATTTTTATTTATTTATTTTTTACCTTGGTACTCTGACACACTTCAGATAAATGATTCCTCTTGGAATCTAGAAACTGAAGCTCATAAACTTGCATCTGCCTCCATCGATTGCTTGGGACATCAACAGTGAGAGAAATCACACCTTTTCCTGCATTATACAGCAGAAGCAATGCAGGGATACTTGAGAAAATGTTTTGTTGGACTGCCAAAACTTTTCTTCCAGATATTAATGAAAATGTCCACAAAGGATTCTGTTGTGTGGCTGGAAATGGATTTGTAACAGTATGTGTTGGTAGAAGATAAACTCCAATTAGTTGTGAAGCGTGGGTATTTTACAATATCATGTATTTTTAGTTATTTTTGTTCTAGCTGTACATTTCTGTAACCACAAATCAGTTCTGGGAGACTGAAAGGAATGCCTCTCCTTAGTTACAATGAAAAATAAAATCTAGTTTACATATGAGGAATGTGGGCTATTTTTTAGCACCTGCAACTCCTTCTTCTAAGATTGGTATAATTGCCAGGGATGAATGCAACTATAAGACTGATGTAATCCAGACTTGAATTAAGTCATCCAGCTTCTGTGTTTAAAGCTGCACACTCATCTCTTGTTAATTAACAGTATAAAATTGACCTACTTTTTCAGACACACAAGAGCATCCACAAGTCATCGCAGAGATAATGAGAGCTGATAGTGCTTAGTACATTGGTAAATGAGGCCACGTTTTAATAAGCGACTAAATACGCCTACAAGATGCAACTTTATTCAGCACTGCTGTATACTCTTTACCTCTCACTGCTGCGAAGAAGCTTCAGAAAAAATCTGTGACCTCAGATTAATAATATAGCATACCAACATTTTTATTTGAAAATATAGTAATATAAGGCATTGTGAAATTAAAAGGTAATTTCTTCTTGTTTTTTTCCCTTGACTCATTTTGATACAAACAGCAATATTTCAAGTTTTCCTCAAGTTCTCCAGCACTACAGCTGAGCTCACTGACTCTACTTAAGTCAAGGCTGAGAATAATTATACAGTACGATGCAAGGGATAGAGCAATAATACTGACAGGGGCTTGTTATAACATCAATGTAGTGACATTCAGTGGCTTGAGTAAGGAAATGTTTTAGTCAGCAAACCACCAGAGAAAATGTGATTAGGAGCTCTGGATTTATAATGATGTGGGCAAGATGAACCATCTGTCTCTTCTATCTCCAATTTCGGCGATTTTCCCACCACACACGCACCTATCTCCCAATTATATGAATGAAAGAAGCATGAACACACATGCATTATCAAACAGTGTAATCCAAAACCCACTGCGGTGATGGTGTCTAGCTATACTGTCATGGTTGCTGTTAGTAATAAATGCCCTGGCTGCTAGCTTGTAAGCACAAGGCAGTTCCAACTCAAAACCCATTTGATTCTGATTTCCTTTACTTGGCACAGTTTACATTCTGCTTTATAGCATGTCAGCCTACAATCCTCAGCCTCTCAATCCTCTTTCAGGATAAATTCTCTCCTGTGTTGTACAATATCCGCTTTCTAGCTGTAAGATAACTCACAAAGCTAATAGAGGAATGATCATTCAGACAGAGCTTGTTGCTATGCTACTGCATTACTTAGGTGACAACACAAGTAATTTTTATATATCTGCTGTATCATATACAAAGGAACTCACTTATGCTTTATTTGGATTGGATCAAGTTATCATTGACAACTTAGTTTAGAGGCTGTTTTAATCTGGAACCAGACTTTTATTTATTTATTTTTTTAAGAAGTTTTTTTTTTTTTTTTTTTTTTTTTTAAGAGAAGAGCCCCATTTGCTCCTGGTTACCAATCCAGTTCATAACAACTGTTAATCTGGCTGTGCAATTACAGCAGGATTGATTTCTTTGCTGATCAAAACCCAACACATTTTAAAGGGTCTTTGGTAGAATACAGTGTGGGTTGATAAAAAGCAAATGTATTCACTTGACAAATACATGAATGTGTGATTTTCAGTATTGGATGATTAATTCTTTTACAGAAATTATCCATCTTTCTATGGATGATCACAGACTGTGAAAGATAAGGGAACTGCAAAGATAAAGGAACATGGTAGGTAACCTTGAGGGTAGTTTCTTTGAAGTTGCAAAGATCTTTTTGTCTCAGGAGATGGGAACCTGCTGCTGTCTCAAGGAGTGAGGCATAAGTCAAGGAAGTTAGATAGCTCATATCTATCATGTCTGAGCCAGCTGGTGATCATCTCATGCTGGGAGAGCTTAGCCTGCTCTCAGAGGAACTCTAGCCAAGGTCAGTGAGAGATGGGAGCTCTTGTATGAAGCAAGACAGCTTTTAAAAAGGAACAGTGGAATTATTTAAGGTTATGTGGTCATGCTATATTGATGTCAGCATTTTTCTACAAATTCACGATAAAAATCAAAGACACTATGGCCATGATATAAATTACACCATGTTTTGAGGGTATTAGACACATCTGGCAGTAAATGACTACTGCTGGACCTGTTGGTCTGTTGGCTTTCCATTGTTGAAAAGTATTTCTGACCTTAAGGTAACACAGTTGTTAGAAAAGGCAGGGGGGTAATTGTCTGTCAAGACTTATAAAAGGAGACATAACATTTTTTATTTTTTAATATAGTATCTGAAAGTTTTTTTTCTTTTAATAGAATATGGAAACTTCTTATGTGGAGAGGAAGGAACCCCTGAATTATTTCTGTTCAGATAACCTGTGAGAATGGAAACTTAATTCTTTATAATTTAATTTTCACTGCATGCTAAATGGCATATCCAGTAGTCAGCAACTCCAACTTATGTGTCCTATATTATTTCATGAAATCTTTCAAAGATCAGTCTGCTCTATGCTAAATGGCAAACCATTTCCTTAACTCATGTTTTATACTATCAGTCAACACTGGAAGTCACTGTGACTTAGTATTTGTCATCATCTGTTACAAACCCTGCCTAAGTTTGTTGCTGGGATAATTTTTTTATCAATGATACTCACTTTTATCAGTCTCTTAGACTGATGATTTTTGACTTACAAGAACAGATCTACTTTGCTGCATCAAACTTCTTCAGATTAGAAGTTCACTGCTACAGCCAAAAGAATTTAGAAATAGCCTTTCTTGTTCTTTCAGCTATGTGCTTGAGTAGAAGCCTATCTGGTACAAACTTCTCAACCACAGCACGAGCTGTGTACTTGCTAGTCCTTCTTTGCAATCAGAATTATGATGAAATCAACCCTGAAATGTCTTGGTGCACAAAGTAAACATGTTGGGTTTATTCACTTCACTGACTCATCTGGTGTCAGTGTTCTTCTGTGTAATCCCAAAGAAAGGCTTATATTTTTAGTTCTGCATATTACTTTTGTTGCATGTAGAAATTTGCAGCCAGGCGGTAGCTGTTCCTGCACGAAGGCGTACCATGAAAGCTAAATTGGTGTTTTTTTCTGCTCTTCTTTTTCTGTCTAAGCTTGTTTCAGTTCCAGAATTTGCTCTGTGTTTGCCAGTCCACTCAAATGAGCAGAGAGGTGATGGCAGGACCTCCCTGCAGCAGTCAGAAAGAGTAGGTCAACAGGAAGGAACAAATACTACTTACTAA
Organism: Netta rufina; assembly: GCF_964035555.1. Lineage (NCBI taxonomy): Eukaryota > Metazoa > Chordata > Aves > Anseriformes > Anatidae > Netta > Netta rufina. The sequence continues at coordinate 174,886,252 of NC_140123.1, forward strand.
GAAAATACATTGGGACCCATCCTCAGGGTTTTGCTCTGGCACTGCCCTGAAGAAGACTGGCCAAATCATTACAATTAATTTGAAAAGCCATGTTAATACAAAAGGGAGCATCGCTGTTTATGCTGTGCTCCTGTACAACATGATACTAAGGTTCTTGGGTGAAATTTTACTTTTTTTTTTTTTTTTGTAGATCCATATTGTGAGGCACTGTTTTTAAAATAATGCATCTCTAAAGGGTTCTTGATATTATTTCAGAGGGCATTCTCAATATACAGAATTATTCTTATCATGTCTTTTTTTTTTTTTTTTTTATTATTATTATTATGCTAGTGGTTTCGAGGCATCTTTAAGTATGAACTGGAAAACTAGAAAACTTAAACCAGAAATTATTTCAGAAATGTTAACCAGCTTTCCTGAAGTCAGTGCTCTATACAATTTATTCAGATGGATGTGCAAAAATTGTTGCCATCCCCCATCAAATCAGTAAAAAAAAATATTGAAAATCTTGATGTTTCTCTTGAGAACTGAGAGCTCTGTCAACAAGCTTAGCAATCAAATAGGAATCTGTCCAACCTGGAGATTTTGTAGGAGTTTTTGTAGGAGTAGATTTTTTTTTTTTTTCTGACAAGCTTCCAAACCATTTCAAAAAGCCTGCTTCTGTTTCCTACTGTCCTTATATGCCATTATTTTTACACATCATCATCATATGATTAGGAAAATAAACAAACAAACAAACAAAAAAAAAGGAATTGTGTCTATTTTATATTTTAAAAGTGTATGGTATTCCATGGAAACACTTGCAGTCAGCTAGTTTGGTAAGCCTGTAACTCACAGTGCTTTAAGTAAAAAGTCACCAACGTCTTCTGTAGGTATTCCTTAAAATCATTATGAGAAGGTGGGAAGGCACCTATTTTTAATTTAAACTCATTCTTTGCTTTGGGAATGAGAGTTTTGTGAAAATCTCAATGTACTTATTGGCATTTTATTCCTTTGTTTTGTTTACTTGTTTCAGCATGTTTCCCTTCCAAAATATTAATAAAAGAAATGACCATTTGATTTAAATGGGAAACCATATTTCATTATACATGCTTATTTTCAAATTTAAATGATGTTATAAAGTGGTGGACTGCCTAACCATGCAATAAATTATGAATTTATACTATCCCAAATATCTGTCTTGGCAGATATTAGAACTAATTTGTAAATACCTGCTAAGTTAATGTCCAAGTCACATGGAAATGGAGATTTGGACTGGACTGACAAAGATAAGCAGCTCTGAGTCACATAGACCAATCATCAGGGAAAATATATTGTCAGCAATGGTAATTACAGCAAGTAATTGTGTCATTTACCCTGTTACAGACCACTAAATATGATGACTTTGGAACATATCAGCTGTCACACGGTGTTAACTTTGATGTTCGGGGTTTGGAAAACTATCGAATCTTTCAGTGTTAGTGCATTTAGAAAAAAAAAAAAAAAGAACGCTTCACACTTTTCAGAGTGGGCATAAAATGGTCAGTTCTTTTCAGAAGAGGACTGATTTCTGAAAGGGTAGGATGTCCATCAAGAATAATACCTTTTAAATATTTTTCAGTGTTTTGCATAAGTTTGGGGTGTAGAACAATTGAGTACTTTGTTCCTAGTTCTTTGAAGGTGGAAATGTAAAATTCAACTTAACTTCTGTATACAGTATTTTAATGTTTGGGAAGTAAGTAGAGAATGTGGTTGATTTTTGTCTGCACATTGCAGTCTGCTATGAGTAGCCAAGGTGTACTATTAGCTTAGTGCACTTTTCAGGGAGTGGGTTTCACATTAATTTGAAGTTGTTCACAGAATCTCAACTTTAATTCTAACTTGTTCAAATGGGAAATGTGTAAAGGAGGTAGGATGACTGTAGTATTAGGAAAATTAAATATCATGTCAAGGCTTGCTTTTTTCCTTAACTCTGTGGTTTGATTTTTAATTCATATTTTGGATACTTTAGACCTAAACAGCAATGAAGGTATATTGTCATTTTGTTTCTGCTTATTAAAGCAATTAATGGTGTTCTTAAATATGATAGCAGATTTGATGGCAGAATTTTTCAGATACATAAATTTTGTTAACATGTGCCTATGCAAATATTTATAAATATATAAAAAAAATACAGAAATAATGATCTGTAAGGCTGGTTGGCACTAGCAACCCATTTGTTTCCAGGGAAAGCAACTTAGGTGCAGTGGTTGTGATGATGCATTTGTTACGCTGTTTTGGTGTATCTCTGTAAACTACCAAGAAGGATCTGCCTTAGGGAAAATCAGGAGCATCACTAGAGACAGTGTCAAGGCTGACCTGAGAGCAAAGCATCAGTATCGTTCTGCTATACCACTGTTATAGCACATTTTTGTCCCTGTTTTCAAGTAGAGAACCCTTTCCTCAATTAGGTGAGCAACACTGAAGGAAGGTTTACTCTCCCCATTGAGAGCCACAAACACTACAGTTACCTTATCAAAAATAGCACTGTCCTGCTTGACATCCAGTGAGTCATCCGAGTGCTTGTGCCACAGTACCTCCAGGGAAATAAAGTGAAGTATCTCATGCATTAAGAAATCTCTCTGCTGTATAAGAGGACAGGAAAAAAAAACAAACACATTTTTTTTCCCTTATATTTATGGTTAGATAAGTTGCTCCAGATTCCTGAGGAAAAAAATAAATAAATCAGGAGCAATGCAACAGCAGCAATTCATCCACTACTGTAGTGTGTTCCATTTTCTTCACCTCACAAGCACTGTCCACAATAATAGCTATATTGTAACTGTAAATTCCCTATGATCCCCCTGCAAAATCTGTTGACAAATTCACGTCATGGTGATGTCCCAAAAAGAGTAGATGTCTCCAGAGAGTTTGTACTAAAGTTTTAGTTTATCAGACCAACTTTGGACAGTACTTGATTGGTTTTAGACACCTTTCTTCTGTCCCGTGGTATATCCATCCTTCCGTTGTCTCCATGCTGAAAAAAAATATGTTTTGTTCAGAAGTGTTTCTATGGAGCCCTCTGATTGTAGAAATGGATTGTTAACCAGAGTAATCTGAGAAGAGGTAGCAAGTTATGTGTTTCAGCAGCAGTCTGAGAGCCAGCCACTTCCCGCTTTCTTTGTGTAGCAGAAATATGTATAGGATGGAGGCCAAGTATCCAATACAAGTATCTGTTGCTTGTGGCAGACTTGTATAACATTCCTTACTTCAAGTAAGGAAACAGTAAATTAAAAGTGTTGTCATTAAGAGAAGTAAAATAAATATTTTTCACTTGTCTGAGTAGGATATTTACAGCTCCAGTCTGGCTGTTCTACTACCAATAAAATAGGGAGCACTACTGTAGATGCAGAATTCACTATCATTGTCACTTTTGACAATATAATAGAAGATTTTGAAAGCATCAGTTTATCATAAGTACCTGAGAGATTTAGTGCACAATACAAGTTGAAATTAAAAAAAAAAACAAACACAAAAACAAACAAACAAACAACTACCTAGGACCAAATAACACATCTAATAAATAAATAAAGAGAGAAAAACTAAATGATGAAATCTCTTTTAAAACATAGAAACCTTATTTTTAAATGTCAATGATAAGAGACAATATATTAAGAGATCAGTTTGAATTAAGGCAAAAAAAGAAGTCTCTGACAAGGTCGCAGACCTTATGTCTAGACTAAAATCTCTTAAAGTGGGGTTTTCAGTTATTCTTCATTTGCATTACAGTCCTACCATTGAAATCAGTGGGAGTTACAGATTTTCCTTTAGGGGAAACAGGCCTATGCTAAGTGCTTTAGAAAATCCTTCCCTTAAAATTTTCTGTTCAAGGAAGAATACAGAAAATGGCAGACATGGAGGAAACTGGAAATAAATTAAAGCTTACTTTACTTTAGCAGTCATACTAAATATTCTTCAATATATTTCCTCTGCCTGACTGGTTGAAAAGTGTAAAAAATTATAAGATGTTATGTGAAGTAATACTGATTAATTGTACAATAGAACCCTCCATGAGAATGTGGGTATTTTGCAAAAATATATCTTGTTCCATGAAACTGGAAATCATGATTATAATACACATTCTGAGGTCGAAGAAACGTAAGTGGGTTAAAAAAAGGTTTAAAAAATTTGTTCAAGAGCTATGGAGAAAGTAATGGTAGTCCTGCCTGAAAATATGTATTTTAGCCATCAGCTTACCTATTGTGGCTGGGACTGAGAATATCTTTGTCTTCCCTGTGTTCAAGGAGATTTTAGCACTGATTTTGTGATGAACAGATATCACAGGAAGGAAGGACTGGTCAATGTTCAAGCTGTGTGTTGGGCTTTTCGAGTTAAATTCTGGGGGAAATGTATACCCTTCTTAAAGCCATAAAAAATATTATTGGACTTACAGAGTTTGGAGTTACAGCATTTATTGCTGTTGGAGTTAAAACATTTTGTCAGTCTAGGAGGAATACCCAGAACAGGAATAACCAAAATCTAAAGAAGAGATTTTATTCAAAGATCAATTTGATAACATTCTGTAAAGAAGAAAGTCTTAAAGTCCAAGTGGAAGAATAAAAAAACCCATATATATGCCTCTTGCAGGATTTGGTGTGTGAAATAGTTTTGCTAGATGAGTCTGTTGTGAAATAATATGTAAAATTGAATTTTGTCTTAAAATATGTTTTCAAAAAAAAAAAAAACCAACTAATTTTTACTCGGATTAGAATGTCACATATTTTTTGAAGTTATATTTGCATGTAAATATGCAGTATTTCTCTCTTTTTTTTTTTTTTTTTTTTTTTTAAGAATATGGTAGCTAAATATATAATAAATTATTCACATAGTCACAGGAGCGTGCAAAACAAATTCAGCAACACAGTATAGTTTGGCTAATCCTTTCAGTTGTGATAAGCCTCTAGAATCATCAGTATTTGGGACCTTGATGCAGAACTGTTTTTAGGTAAATCGGTGTCCCACAGTTATGGTTATTAAACTGGAATAGGAAAGGTCTGACTTCGCTTAAACTGAAAGAATTCAAGCTGTACATGTGCAACACCAAAATGCCAGTTCCATCCCTGCCTGTCTCTAGTCTCCTCAGAGGTACAGCATATGCAGAGCTTTCTCCAAAGCACTCCTCACCTCACAGAGAGAAGCAAGGAGTGTGGGCTTTTGCCCTCTCTTCGAGTGTTTTGCAGCTACTTTTAATCCTTTGCCAATAATGGCCAATAATATAGGTTCCCCTTTACTGTATAAATAGTATGCAGTCCCAGAGCTTTCTTATAATGAATAAGAAAAGGAACACTGGATTTTGACAGTATCCTCAGTTTGACTTTCTTCCTAAGCTTTTGTTACAGTTTTCTTGCTTTCCCTTTTTATCATCTTAACACCAAATATAGAATAAGTGAATAAGCTAATATATAAAAGAGAGAAGTAGACATCTGGATGAGATGATGGCAGCTGTTCTCCCTGAAGAACAACAATGGACTAAGTAATTACAGACAGAAACAGCATTTCAGAAAGCAGGATTGTCTCTAAACAGACCTTGAAAATAGAACATGCACATCCCAGATCTATTTTTATTATAAACATAATTGAGGGGGAAAAAAATAGGAAAGTTCTTGACATAGGTTTATAAAAAGAGCTGTTTTCTTTCTGAAGAGAGAATTAGAAAATGAGGACCAAGAACAGGATGGAAATATGGGAGTGGATGAAGGTGAAAATCAATCAATTAACAAGATTAGCAATGAATAGACTATTGTAGGGCGACCTGGATTTTCATATCCCCAGCTTCAGCTTTGAACACAGGACAGCTGCTGGTGGTCATTAATTAATGATTAATGACTTCAGTGTTAAATAAGGGTATAGACTGTGATGGCAACCATGAGTGATTAAAGCATGGATTCCACTTTGCATTTGAATTAGGGAGTACGTGCAGAAAAATGAACTGGGGAATATTTGAATTGGGTAGTATCAATACAAAAATGTAACTTAAATATAGAGAAATGGTAGCATAGTCATCAATAATTTTACAGCATTTGCTCCTTGAAAATAGTGTGCATATACAGAGACAAGTAACCCTGCTAATTAGAGTTTAAACTATCTAACACGAACTCTTTAAAGAAATTAACCATCTGTCATTTCTCTAATGATCTTAATGGAATAAGTCTTCCAAACTGCCTATATAATTAATACTAATTTTTGTCTTGTACATGAACTATATGAGGAAAAGAAGCTTGTAATTAAGATAAACTGTAAGTGGGCATTTAAATGTGTTAAGTGTTGATAATTCAAGCATCTCTTATCTCTTGTCACTGTCACTGCCACATCAGATTGTTAGCTGGTCACCACATGTCTATCTATAGATTTATACTGAATCAATGGGAGTAAGACAGGTGACAAAAAGTAACTGGAGCTCAAGAATTCAGAAATTTTATGCACTTCTGTGCCTCAAAAGTGATCTCTTACTTTCCAATGTTAGTAATGAATGGTTTGGGAAAACTGACAGCATAATATTCTTTACCCATAAGTACGTGATGCAGCTCAGTCAAAATTTGTTTTTGCTGTTGGATTGGATTCTATTTGTTCTTTGTTTTTTTTTTTTTTTTTTTCTTAGATGTTTGCAGAATTTGGATGCACAAGATAAATATTGCAAAGTTGGTAGGGGCTTGCAGTACACAAGTGGGAAATGCTATATAGATCTTCTGTTTATTTTTAATAATGAAATACACGGTAGGAAGAATAGGGGCTGATGTTGCACAGCACTAGGAAAATGAGAGGAGGAGGAGATAGATGACACACCTCATAGACAGTGTGTTAACTTTTACTGAGTTCTGCAAAAATGTCTGCACGGCTAATAAAATTAGTAAAACGAACCCCCTCTAGTTGCCATTGCTCTGTTGTACTTAATAAGGTCTGATGGGTCTGTATTATCTCCTGAGAATGCTGTTATTCGCCCTCAATAATCTTATAAAGTTTTTGTACAGCAAACCACACAGTATTGTGAAATAATAGTACGTGTGTGTGTGTGTAACGTGTTTGATGCACAGTCAAATGCACATAATTGAATTAATTACATTGTTAAATATATTTTGCAACTCTAACTTGTCTGTGTCATAATGAACATTCTATGTTTTTTTTTTTAATGGAGCTTTCATGTGCACTTAGTGTTGTTATTATTACTGTGGAGCATAACAAATGATGGAGCTGAAAAATATTTTGTATCTAGAAAGAGCTCATTTTAGACATAATTTAGTCAATATAAATACTGCATTTAAAACTTAAGTTGATTCTCAGAACAGAAATGTTATGAATTTTAGCACTGTTGAGCATAGATTTCTAGCCAGTACAAAATGGATTTTGGATATATTAGATAATACAGCTTTAGAAATAATCACTGAAACTAGTGCTTTTGGTCTTTATTGAACGTTTATGTAAATTTGGGTGTGTTGATCATTTAAATCTCTCTGGAAAAGTAATTTTTATTTCCTTTCCTCTGTAATACTCTTATACGGTCCTGTCTCCATCATCATTATGATGTGCACTGAAATAAGTATGGGACATTTGTTAAATGTGTTTCACGTAATTTCCAAAGATGCTTGAAATAAATGGCCTCACTGCTTCTTCTTAGAGCATAAGAAATATATCTGGGCAATACTGGCATTTCTAAATAATGCAAATAATGATTCTATTTATTTTTGAACTTCAAAAAGTAGAAGAATCCATATTCACAGTTCTCTTCAAATGATTATTTTAGGAATTGTTTTTTAGCTTCTTTGTAATGCACAGTTTTATCTTCTACAGTTCATGGATTGGCATTTGAGATTTCTGAACTCAGTTTCCTCAATGTACTCTCTATTTAAGATAACTTCCTGGATGTTTCAGTAAAAAAAAAAAAAAAAAAAAAAAAAAAAAAAAAGTGATGGACATGAATTAATAAAGAATTATCAACAGAGCACCACCCTTTTTATTACAATCAAGTATTTATACTTTTAATAAAGCTGGAGAGTCATACCTTGTTATTAATAGAGAATTCTGGCTAAAGCTGTTTCTGATGGTCTTGTCAAAACTGCTGTGGATGGTGTGCCATACATTAGAAGAGTGAATGTCTTAAGAAGCTCTATGTGCAGGAATTTTTCCTCTGTATTTTAACCATCAGTCCGTATCAGAGACAATCATGCAATGCAGCCTGATTGCTCTCTGAGGTGCCACTCAATATACATGTATATTAAGCAAGTATGAAGAAGTATGGAAGGAATATGAAGAAGTACTATGTTTAAATGGTTTAAACTGTGTTATTGAACACAAGCCAACATCTAGGTGGAAGGTAGAACACCCTGATTCTTTTTTGCTGATTTTTTTTTTCTATTCATATAATTTTAAACTGTCTTTTCCTTTAATAGAATCACAAATTTTCTTGTTACTCTGGGGCATTTTCCCCCTAACTAGTGACATGTAATCTTCAATCCAAAAATCATTTATCAGGGCCACGCTTTTTTTTGTTATTGTTGTTAAATGCTAGTATTTTGTTTAAAAGAAAAATAGACCTCAAGTTTGAACACATAACCCAAACTGTATCAAAAGAGCCCGCACTTCTATTTCTGTGGCTGAGAACCGGATCCTCTTCCTGAAATGTCAGCAGACATACTACAAAAGCTTTCTTACAGGAGGATATGAAGTACTGGAGTTTCTTACAGCAAAAGTAGGAAACCAAGCAAGTTATCTTTGAATCCAAGCTTTCTTATTTAGCTAATGGACCATTAATTTTATTGGTAATGTATGCTTTAAGCAAGTCCATCTTAAAAGACTCAGTAGGTTTTCTTAGCCTGGAGAGTAAATGTTTGGAAGGTGCATTTAAGGATGAGTATTCTTTTTCCTACAAAGGTCATACATCTGTGCAAATGGTCTTTAAACCCCCAGCACTGCAAGATGGAGTTATCCATATCTGTACTGGAACACCGACAGAAAGTTCACTTGGCAAGGCAGCCACAGCTTCCCCCTGCCTTTGGGTCTCTTGTGGGCTTTCAGAGCTGTGCTTGGGTATGCCCTTACAGCTGCTCCTCTGGGTGTCAGTCTGCCTCCAGCTGCTTTTCTCTAATAAGCTCTTACCCATAGTAAAGAGCTGTTGTGCATGCTGGGGATGCTGCTGCATCCCCAAGGCATGGGGTGGATGGTAGCACTTTCTCATTGAGCATGATATTTAATTTGCCAAACGCAGTGATTTGAGCTGAGTTTACCAGTGTGATGTATTGCTGTATGTACCCTGCCTCCTGAGATTTGAAAATAATGGCTTTGCAAGATATTTTGGCCTGCTGAGTGCATAATGTTTCTCAGATTTCCATATTTTCCTGTTGTATGGTATATAAAACCTTTAAAAATGAGAAAATGATATATATTTGTATACATATACATGTTATTAAATAGCACACCATATTTAAATAATATCATAATATTAACACAAACTTAGAAAACCAGAATATTATTATGGTATAGAAAACACTTTTAACCTCATTTGCATGGTCATGACTTCCCTTTCTTTTATTTTGTAGCCTGATCTAGCATACATACTGCTTCAGCCAGCATGAGAGATTTTAGTGTGGTAGGAGGTTGGAGTCAAATACTGTAACCGGATTTTGAGGTGCCGGATCATTTGGTGAACAATAACAGTTTCAGATATTCACGCTGAGAGCAAAGTAATTAAATCTCATGCTTCAGGGCAGAGGCCAGCAGCCTGTGCTTGGCTGCATCCAGTTAAGGGACTTGGCCTAGTAAGTGCCAGGGCCTCCATGCTGAGGGCTGATGAGAGTGTTGGTGACAGCATGAGATGTGCAAGACCTTGTCTAGAAGAGGGAGAACAGGTTGGTTTAATAAAACAAAGCAAACAAAGAAAGAAATGGAACAACAACAACAAAACAAACAAAACTCACAAACAACAACCACCACAAAACAACAAAAATACCACAACAAACCTGTGCAGTGTTTAAAATAATATATTTTCATGTTGGTGATTTTTCCCTCTTTTAAACAACAGGTACTCGCCATTGCTACAAGACAATTTATATCTAGTCATAAGCTAGGGATGTGCCATTCTGCCAGTTTTATACTCCTGTGGTTTATGGCCAGTATTGAAATAGCAAGCTGAACTCTTCCATAGTGATTTGCAAATGTTAACAAATTAATTTTCTTGACAACCCTGTGGGGTGTGTGCAGACTTCAGCTTTTATTTATAAAGGGGAAGATTCAGAGCAGTGTAACAGCCAAGACTAGGGAAGAAAGAGCATCCAATTCCAGATTTAAGACCTGTGTCAGACATCCAGAACTGCCATAAGCTGCACTAAAAATTTTTTTCTAAAGCCTGTACAGAACGATGGCTATGGAAACCTCACATGCAGTTGGCCCATGTGTGCTGACTCAAGTTACGTACCTGTATGTTCCCCAAACAGACAGTTTTCCTGAAAAGAAAATTTCAGGGGGTCTGAAGTTATTTATGCTTAGATGAATGCTGTTAATTTAAAAAAAGAAAATGCATTTTGAATATATTAGAACATTTCATGTGACATATGGAAATGACACTTTAGAGCACCTCATTTTGAAATTGCATTTTCCATTTAAAACAAATCACAAACTAAGATATTAAAACATTCACCAGTGGAAATGCTTGCCAAATACTTGTTTGTTTCAGGCTAAACGGTACATTTAAAGTTTACACAAAATCATATTTTCCATATTTTGAATTTATTCCCCAAAGGGATATTTTCCCAGAGTGTCACCAGACTGAGGATTTCTATCTCAGAGCACACCGTGACCAAAGTTCCTTACTCTAAGGAGCAGTCAGACCTTTGTTCCTAGGTTACTTAGCTCATCCAAAATAAAGAGCTTTGAATGCACTGAAGCAAAAGAAAAAAAAAGGCTACATTTTGAAGTCCAGCTTTCTGCTAACCATATTTTTTGCAGCTTGGAGCACGTGACACACACCATTAGTCAGCTTTCTGCAGGAAACCCTATGAATCCTGCATAGGATAAGCCTGTGTGAATAAATTATACATTAGAACTAGCATATGGATTTGCAGTATGTTAGCCATCTCTTTGGCAAATATTTACAAGAATCGTGTAGCCCACATGGAAAATGTATTGATGATTGCTTCCCATTAACGAAAGTGGAGTTATGCTCCAACACAGCCCTTGCGTAGTTGCATGTCTTAAAACTGTGTACTCTGCTTATCCCATTGTTACATGTGCACATAGCTGTGTCATCACTAACTACTACTGTGTTAATCTCTTACTAAAAGGCTTTCATTTTTTTGTGGTGTGAAGCTTCAAAAGTGTCCCATTCTTGTTTCACTTTTCAGAGCATGACGAATGTATAACAAACCAGCACAACTGCGATGAAAATGCTCTCTGTTTCAACACTGTGGGTGGGCACAACTGTGTCTGCAAGCTGGGTTACACAGGAAATGGTACCGTGTGTAAAGGTAAGCTGCTGAAATCCTGGCGGTTCAGCTTTCCTTGAACTGGGTGAGGTGCTTTGTCATGATTAATGCATATCTGTTTGTATACCTTGAAGAAAACAGACAAAATGGTAGGCTGGGCATTGAGACCTACAATGTCCACACTTGATATATTGCTTGGGTGAAGTGAAAATTATTTGGTTTGCTGTGTCTTTTTATTTCAAATGAGAAAAGTGGTAGACATGTTTGCACAAACCCTTTGCCACAGATGAGGTGGTGCCCTGTTTCCTAGCACTCTCACTCCCTGGTAAACATTAGAAGTCATATTACTGCTTTAGGAAAATGGTTTTCCAGAGATGAAATGCTGCTTTTATTTCTGTTGCATCTCACGTGAGAGGAGATGATACTTGGACCCAAATCCTTGGAAGTCCTCAGACTCCTAGCACAGGATGCCCAACAAGAAAAGTAGTGCAGTTGTAGAGGAATTGGCCAGACATGAGAGGTAGTCTAACTGCAGCAACAGCATACCCAGTGTTCCTTGAAATTGCACTAATCCACGTGATGTCTTAGGTGTCAGACTCTAAGGGGCCTCAGTTAACATTGATAATGATGCAATTGTGCTGCTGCTTTATCATGACTAAGCAACCATCTGATTGATAGGCCTACTGATGATCTTAGCGCTAGTTTTTCCTTCACCTGAGTCACAGTGTGACTCTTCTAAATATTCCTCACATAAATGAGCAGTTTGTAAATCACCTTCACGCCTGCATCCAGTGAAACATATGGGTAGAGAGAGCAAATGCACCCTTTTGTGCTGTGTTCCCTCCTCTGGGGAATTGGAAAAGCAAGTTAGCTGGGGAAAGTTCAAACCCACAGCCGCTGCTCAGCCTGTGCAGCTCACAGGTGAAAGTCTGTCAGCTTACAAAAAGGTGACAAAGACAAGATGCGTAACCCTATTTTGGCACTGAATGCAGATCTAATACTTCAGGGGCTACCTGGCCCCACTGTAGAAGTGCATCCTTCCCCTCCTTTTTGCTATGAAAAGCAGGATTCAAGAGAAGACTCACAGCCTATGTATCCCATTCTCTGTAACCCTAGCTTGGATGCTAGGTTGTGTCTTTCAGAGGGAGCTGGACGTGCTTCTTGTCTCTGGGGGTCTGGCAGCTTTTCATGTGCTGTGCTTGCTGCTCTGGGTAATTTGCACCAGGAGGCTTAGATGTCCCAATGCTGGGGTCTCACACCATGAGACTGGTGCCTCAGAACTGAGACCTGGAAAGCTCAAATTCATAGCACCTATGGCCACTCTCAGATGAGGTTTAAGACCTCATCCCGTGGCTGGTCACAGATGGAAGGCAAGCACAGTGTGCCCAGATTTCCACAGTTTGGAGAGCTTAGTGATAATTGTTGTCCACCTCCTCTCACCTCAGTTTTCTGTAGGTTCTTGTGACCAGAGCATTGCTCATTCTGTATTGCAGATACAATCAGCAATTAAACAGCTGCTGTGGTTTGCATCAGAACTAGTTGCATTTCTCTGTGAGCAGAGGAGTCTCTTTAATGCATGCACATATTTATAATTAAATCTGGAGAAAGCTGAAATGCCTAAATACATGAGCACAGCTTCTCAGATTGCAGTGTGCCAACAAACAAATCCAGGGATTGACTTCAAACTGTAAATGGTAAATGTTTTTGAGTTCTTCACAATCTCTTGAGAGAAATTGCTATTTTTATTGTTTCAATCTAGTCTCTGAATCAAGGAAGAGGGTAGCCAGCTGATTTAGTGTTCGTTTGTGCCTGTTGTGCTCAGGCATTTACTTGGGAAGCACAGAAGAACAGCACTGCCCTACAAAGCCTGTTCCAAGGGAATATGCTGCCCTTCACTGATTCCCAGTGCATGGGAAGAAGTATGTATGTGGGCTGTTGTCTTCAGATGACTTACACTAATCTTCTTCTGTAGCTTGTCAGCCCATCTGGCCAGTGAGGCAGGGGGGCTATAAACCATCCCTTAGTGACCTCTGTCCTTAGGAGAAAGAAGCCTCTGTGCTGGGTGCTGTAGGGACTGCATTTTGTCTGTCTGCCAGAGCCCTGTGGACACCTGCATAGATACTGAGTGTAGCTTTGTTAATTTCTATGCTTTTATTGTTTCAGCATTTTGCAAAGATGGGTGCAGGAATGGAGGAGCCTGTATTGCTTCCAATGTGTGTGCCTGCCCACAAGGCTTCACTGGCCCCAGCTGTGAAACTGGTAAGATTATTATTGAATTTATGGTGAAGGTAATGCAAGAAGGATGCTTGAGGTAATCCAAGAACGAAGGGGAGTTTTAACTGTGTGCCCTAAAAGAGGAAGCTGCTGCTCAAAAGTTACTCACTTTTCCTATATGCCTCCCAAGTGAACTCATTACAGCAGTTCTAATTAGAAACACATGGACTGCAAAAATGAGAACATGAATTAAGATGTCTTGGGTTTTGATGTTTCATAATTAATAAGAATATTATAGACTTGCTTTTCACCTCAAATGATCTTTGCTATCTCCTATAAATGGCAGATAATTTGACATTTCTGATTTAAGTCCCAATAACTGATTACTTCTCTGCTGTAAACATGTCCCTCCTTTGCTAGCCCACCTTCCCTTGCAACCTTATTTGAAGACTTTGATTAATTCAGCATTCTTTACTCATTGTAAGGCAGATTTCCTGCTGCTTTTACCTCCTCTTGCAGGCATTCCTTTCTCTTCTTGCTGTCCCTGAGGATGGCTGTACAAATAAAACCTTGTTTTAGAGCTTTATTTTTTAAATCTTGGATCTAGTCAAATTACAGCAGGAGGCACTTTGCCCAGCAGAGTACAGTGTTAATACTTAGTATCTCCAGTCCCTGTAAATAATTTCTCAAAGTTCAAATGAATAGTTTCAGCACCTTTATTTATTGCTGCAGAATTTTAAAACGCATTCTAACAGTACGTGCCCTCAGGAGGTAAAGAGAGAAAGCTCGCTTAGATTAATTGGCTTCAGTATGCCTAATAAAAGGGCAGTCTGCCACCTATGATTGACTATTGTTGCCATTCTATATTGCCTTCAATAAATCTTCCAAGCAGAGGAAAGGAGGTCATTTGAGCAAGTATTGCTTTCATCTGACTTGTAAACATGTCCAGTTTAATGAAAAACACAGACTGATCTGAATTCTGTATTATCTGGTCCATTTGAGAGGTGAGAAATGAGATTGTTTTCGTTCTGCTGTAGCTGGACATATATTACCACAGAGCGCAAGAGGGGTGCTGTGTGAAAATCAGTATTCTGACTGTTGATCTATTTCTAGAAAAATGTCAAAATGGCAAGATTTCAGGTATTTCTCAGTCTTTCACAGACTGAAAATAGCGTAGTGCAGGATGTCAAGGTCTCTTCAGTGTAACTGTTGTGTTTTCTTTGGAACAGTTTATGTGCTAAGATAATGCTGAAGTATTAAAACAGTTACTTTGTTTTAGTAATATTTGTCTCACATGCTCCTTGCTGCATTCTGCTGATATCAACTAAACATAATGTGTATCATTTCAAGGCCCATATTCATCTTTTCCAGCTTTTTATATCTATCTGAAATATGTAGACTAGAAATATCTTTGTTTTAGTCTGTACAGGCAAAATGAATAGCCACTATCAAAGGGTGAGCTTCCTTGTCTGAATTGTCGCCTGGAAGTCCTGTCTCTGATTCCTTCTTTAGAGGAGAGCCCAGGTACAGTCTGTTCCCAAATCAGAAAGTTCAGATATTGGCCTAGAGTGAAACTTCTGCGCCTTCAGTGCAGTCAGGCTCGATTACCCTTCAAGGGCAGCCAGACTGCTGGCCTTCCTGCCCTACAGCAACCTTACAGGAGGGCAGGCAGCATAGCAGAATGCCTCCAGAAGCATTGTCCTATACATGTATGCTCTGAACACCTGATCTCAATGTTTAACATATGATTAGTATGCTAGTTTTGACCTGATATATGAGAGCTAGTGATACTGTTGCTATGATTTGGAGGCAGTTTGGTAGCACCAAACCAGTTTTGTAGGCCAATTTTACAAAGAGAAGCCCCTCTCCCCTGGTGGAGGTCCAGTGGGCATCATATTTGTTCTTACTGATGAAATAAATTGTGCAAGTGGTCAGCCAAAGGGTACAAGCCTGGTCACTTTATTTGGATATTAATGTCCAGGAATGGGATTATAGTCAAATTACATGTGGCTTTGAAACATACATAGTCTGAAATACCTTCAGTGTGACAAGTGGAAGAGATGCCCTGTTCATTCTGAGACTGTGTGCTTAGAAGCATGCAGCCATAAAGGAAAACCTGAGTTTCAGATAGCACATACTTACTCCCAGTGAATGTGGCAGAGTTTCATGAAGGTAGTTCTTGTTAAGCTTGAAGTGATCAAGACATTCACACTACGAATAATTCATGCTGGAAGCTTCCCTTTTTGAACAGTCACTTTATCTCCAAAAGTGTTATAATTTTTTTTTTTCAGGCAGACATCTTTGGTTGCAGTCACATACAAGTAGGGAGGAGGATTGATATAATGATGCCATCTCTATTTTTAAATCACATACTACTTATTTTGGTTTATGCCACACATATTTAAAAACTGCTTATTGAAGATTCTTGGCATTTTTCACCTAAAACATGTAGTGTTATAAAAATTATCATCAACTGCTGAACTCATGAAGCAATTAATAGGATATCGAATCCACACTGCAGCAATAACCTAAAAAATACAGTCACCAATTCTTACTCCACCCTTCTGTAAAAGATTGATTAGTAGCTGTTTAACTAATTTCTCAGAACTGTGGTGAGGATGAGGTTGGGAGGGGTCTCTGGAGATGACCATGTCCAATCCACTTGCTCAAAGCAGGGTCAAATGAAGTGAATTTCTCCTGGGTTTGTCCAGTTGGATATTGAGTATCTTCAGGGTTGCCTCTCTGGGCAACCAATTCCAGTGTTCAGTCACCCTCACAATAAACAAACAGACAAATAAATAAAAGTTTAATTTTTATTATGTTTAAATGTGATTTCTTGTATTGCAATTTATGTCCACCCTCCCCAAGTCATTTCCCTGCACATAACTGAGAAATGTCTGGCTACCCCAGCACCATGATGTATCAATAAGATCCCCCTCAGACGTTTTTTTCTCCAGGCTGACCATCCTAGTTCTATCAGCCTCTCTTTGTATGACAGATGCTCTGCTCCCTAAATAATCTTCAAGACTATTCACTGGATTTTGTACAGTATGTCCATGTCTCTTTTGTGCCGGGGAGCTCAGTACTGGACCCAGCTCTCCAGATATGACCATGACAGCATGAAATAGTGGAGAAGGATCACCCCCTTGATCTGCTGGCAATGTTCTTCCTAATACAGCCAAGGAGGCCTTTGGTCTTCTTTTCCACAAGGGCACATTGCTGCCTCTTGTTCATCTTGGTTGAGTGCCTCACCCTTTTCCAAGTCCATTCCAAACACCAGCTCTGCACATATATTGTCACTGTAAGCCTGAAAGATGCTGCCCCTGCTCAGTTCTTGCCTATGGGGCCACACTTGTGTGTTGTAGGACATGCCATTGACCCAGAACAGGCAGAAACCACAGCTGAAATGGCTGGGATTGCTGGTATCTAGAGCATTCCCCTAAGTCTTTAATGAGGCTCTCTACCATTTATCAAAGACCTGGCCTGCTCCCTTGGTGCCCTTGCTGTTGGCTGGGGAGTTACACTATTTCACCATTCGTCTGTCAAAGCTGCAGTTGGGAATGGCTTGCAATAAGAGATCAGACCCTTTTGAACCAGCTAGGGTGAATAGCTGATGAACTGGCTATAGCTGTAGGCATGGAAGCTAAAAGGTACAAGATGGAAATTCAGTCAGGCCTGGAGGAATGAGACTCACAGCTCCTCTGAGCCTTCCAAAAGAGTGGAGAGAAGCAGGGGCAGTGACTGGGCACCAGTGAGTAGGAAGCAGACAGCCTGCTTCTGATGGGAGAGGTCAGAAATCTTCCGACAAAATTATCCTGAAATTGAAATGTGGTCTTAGGGCAAGCCCATTCACCCAGGACACCAAGCAGCCTTCCCAGTTTCTGTAGATTAGTAACCAGAAGCCTGTTTATCTTTAGAGGCATAGCTGTAATTCTTTTCACCTGTCACCTGCCATGGAAAGGGTATGTCAGATTCCTAAACACAATGCAGCTTTGGCAAAGAGAAGCAAAGCTTTCTGTAACTAGGTGCTGTAATGGACATTGCATTTCAGAGAATTTTTTGCTTCTGAGTGGGTGCTTCTAAGGTGTCAGTAGGAACCACTGCTCCCTCAGTAACATAAGAATGAGGATCAGCTAGTACTGTTAGATATTATTTGTGTGAGATGAGGTATTCACTGTGAAGTGCCTTACAGTTAACAGAGCTGTTGCAAGGCTTTAGAATTTTTCCTGCAAGCATTTTAGATTAATCGTGGCCTATGCCCTATTGAAATGAATCAGAAGGACAAGGAAGCAGATGTAAGAATTGTGTGCAGATACACTGACCTCCAGCGCTTTTTTTTTTTTTTTTTTAAATTGGTAATAGAACATAAAAATGATATCTGGGAAAAAAATCCCATTTCTCTTTCCAAAGGAAGTAGTTTGAGGCATAACTAATGCTGGGAGTGCATTTGTTGGCTTGTATATGTGTTAAAAGATTTTCAAGTTCTACAAGACACAGCAGTAGTTAACGTGGTAGAGCACTATCTTCTGCAGCTGAGACCACCAAGGGAATCTGAAAATATTTGTGCCAGTTAAACTTCAAAATACCTGACAACGCTGTCTTGTTTGATTGCAAAATTATGAATTCTTCAGTAGACATTTTTAAATGCTGTCTTAAACTGTGTTCGAAAACTGCTTTATTTCAGAAAGTTATAGGATAACTGTTAGGTTGCCTTGATGTTATGGTAACTCCCCTTTAATTTGATGATAGAACTTTAAAAGTGAGTTTGTTCTCCTACTATATATGCATATATGCTAGTCCATGTGTCTAAGATTACTGCATTCTTGCTGTTTGTCAGCTTCTCTTTTGAGTTCCCACATTCATTTTGTACTTTGAGTATTCCCTTGGACCACTTTTATTTATGGAGGAGATCAAATAGCAGAATTTCACTACTATAGTAGTGTTTTGATGTAGTTTTTGTAACAAGTTGTTTGGAAGTATATGGCTTCTTTATGGATGATTGGCTCTAACTTTCATTTCCTGATAAGAAACTTTCTTTGGTTATCAAAGGAATCATATCTTAGAGGTCTTTTCCAACCTAAATGATTCTATGATATCCCCCTGCTATTATGCCATGGCAAACTGCTGAAAATAATCTGGCATACAAAGCTGTTGTGTTTGAAAGGATCTGTTGAGAAAAAGTTTAACTTACAGACTCTACATTTATTCAACCCTATATTATTACAGATACTAACCCGGTATTTTTACTGACAGTGTAGTTAAATATATAAGTGGATTTATGAAAAAAAAAAAAGGTCAGTGAGATATATGAGCTCACTGTCTTTTATCAGGTCTCTTACCAGAAGTAGCCAGATATAAGGAAAAATATATTATTTGGCTCTTCTATGTATTTTTTTCCTGTATGGAAAGCTCAAACAAAAATACAAAAAGTGTTGTTAATATTTCATGGAGAAACAAAAAGACTGATGTAGCAAAAGTATCCATGACTTTACCCTTAACGCTTGTAGTTCAAAATACTAAAACACGACTCAGACAAGTGATTTGGCAAAACAGTTGTTACAGATCAGATCTCTCTAGAGTTTTGTGCCACTTTCTGTATAAGCTAAATAATTAGCATGTGTGACTGTTGCTCTTTTCAACAAATCCAAATGAATTTGTTCATGTGCACTGGCCATAATAATAGCAGGCTTCAGATTATTGAATACTATTATTATTCCTGTTTCAACGAATGCTTGAGAAATTCTTATAATTCTGGTACCCTTGTCGTTGGGAAAATAGTTTTACTGGTATTGGAATAGAAGACATTGTCAAAGTAACCAGAAAACTTGTTAACGTTACTGATTTTGAATATATATATATATATGTATATATATATAAATTTTTTTTAGTACTTTCATCATCCTAAGATAATTGTGTCCATTTAAGCCCTTCATTATTGGTGTTCAGCTAAACCAACTACAATAAGCTTGTGGCCAGGTAGGCTCTGAAGCTAAAACTGTGACACAAATGGCATTTGAAGCCCACAGAGCATTGAACCAATTCTAAAAGAACTGGAATTACTTTTGGCACAACACTTAAAAATTCTTGGCCCCAGTCTAACAGAAACTGTCTGTAACCTCTGAAGTATCGTACTCAAAACTTTCACAACTAAGGAATCTGCTTTTCACCCAGTTTTATTTTTAAAATGAGAATTGAAATTACTGAGCATAGGATTGGAGTTTACAACAAGAATGTTAAAAGGCTCAAATTTACAGTGCAAGTGTGCAAGATTCTGCATAAACCTAAAGTAATAATAGTACCTTTAAACAGTTTGTAGTCTAGCCAGAGAAAGCAGATGGTTTGCAAAAGAGGGGAGCAAGATAAAAGTGGTGAGTGAATATGAAGATAGTGCAGAAGTAGACTGTCCGGAGTGAGAGCTATAGCAAGAGGTGATGCCTTCCTCAGTTCATTGGTTTTCACATCCTGCCTGACTTGCTTGCCAGAGAATTCAGGCTTCCATTTTTTGGGAAGGCTGCCAGGTTTAAGACCATATCTTAGAGGATACTTTCAGTGGGCAGTGCTTTAGTAACATTAAAGTGCTGACTTTGACTCACAGAAATAGGAAAATGTTGAGTTAATCTACTGAACCTGGATAAAACTTTTTTAAAGCAAATAGCACTTAAGCCTGATTTGTGATGTAAAACATTTTAACAGATCCCACTGGGCAGTGAATGGGGAATTCATCATCTTCTGAAAGTCAGGACTTTTAGAGTCAATCAAGTCTAGCATTTCAAGTTAAGTCATTTTCAAAGTTCATAAGCTATTTAAAATTGTTCTTTTGATGCAAACCAAACCAAAACAAACAAACAAACAAACAAAAAAAATTACCCAGGACGAAATGCAAAGAATCCAAATTGTGGCTTGCAAGCAGCTGAAATCCAGCTTGCATGCGGGGCTGCATGCTGCTACTGGCACCACAGCTGTGCTGAGGAGGTAGTGGCAGGTCCCCACATAGCCCAGACCCTTCCCTTGCTGTAGGAGGAGGTGAGTGAGGAGGGATGCTGCAGCTGATGTGTCCCCCACATCGCTGGACTTAGCAGTGTGCATTCCCTAGCCCTGGGCAGTCACTGCTATTTCTCATCCTTGTGTTATCTGTTGTACTCCCCATTTTCTTGGTACATCTGCTGGCATCCTGCCCTATGGAAATTTGGGCATGTGGCATATTGAGTTGGGAAATTTGGTCTTTCTAGCTATAGCTCAAATGTAGCTTTAGACATGGGATTCTCAGTATCCTCTTTAATTGGTTTAACTTAGGCTTGCAACAGCAAATATCTAACTGTACTCTCTATTTGCAGGAGCTGACTTTGAAGTAAAAACTCTTCTGAATTACTGCATGCACCTGCATTTAATTAATATTTTCTGTAGTCTCCATTTCAGCAGAAAGAGACAGGACCCAGCTGCTAAAAATAATGAAATGGTTTTGCTGAGGATGCTGAAATATCTTCCTTTATAACTTGCATCTTCGTTACATAAGGTCATTACCCAGCTTGCACAGGCTGGGTAATGAGTGGTCTGCCTCACGGTCTTGGTCTTCTCAAAGATGGTTTATTTGCATATGAGTTACTGATTACAGAAGCAAGAATAATGTTCTCTGAGCTATCCTTGGTTTATCAAGGTAATGTGTATAACTAGTGTGTTCAGTGGTGCTAAATCTTACACTGTATTATTCCATTTTAAATGCTCACTTACTGTAGGAGAAGCAGATATGGGAAGCATCCTATATCATCAATTTCTGTATCTTTTTTTTCAATATAACAGCTAATTCAATACAACAGCTAATAATTAAAAAAAAAAAAAAAAAAAAAAAAGTTACTATGATAATTTCCAATACCTTGATACAGAAGCCTAATACTGAATTTGGAGATATATCCTTCATATTTTGCAGTCCTGTCACTGAACTACAATTATGCATTGTGAATAAAAAGAATCTTCATTTATAATCTTTTGGTAACACAAAGATAAATTAGCAAGAAATGACTATGAGTTATTTTCTTAAAAAGGCATACTGGTATTTCAGTCATCTCATATCTCCTTTTCTTGTAGTTGCTTTTTTTTTTTTTAATATTTTCAAAATATGAGATGACTTTTGAGATCTGAACAAGCACTAGCAGGGAGTAGGCTAAAATCGCCACAGTAAGTTGCATAAGCTTAAGGTAATTTTTCTGTTGCTCAGGGTGAAAGCTGTTAAACTTCACCTCCTGAACTTCTGTAGGCAAATAGTGCCTAAGGGCAATGATTCAAATACTGAGCTGTGCCCCTGTGAACCATCTAACCCAGAACGTTGGTGGTGATCCTGTCTTTCCAGTACTTGGAAAGTACATTGATTCATTGTCTTTTTTCTTTTGTCTTGCTTCAGTTTCAAATGTCTTGCTTTCAGTTTGTGAGAACAGTAATTCTATGAATTTGAACCTCCACTTTGCTTTCTTGCCAACCTTTTGCATTGTTTTATTAGTACAGTTTTCTGATGTATTGGTTAGAGCATAATGTAGTGACCTACTTGTGTCTGGTGATTAACAGGGAGAAATATCCTCACTAATACAGGGTAACTGTTCCAGACAGACAGGCCTAATGTGTTCTCTGTCAAATCTGAAATTCCTAGAAAGTCTTTGAAAAATCTCCTTTGGCTGTTCTGGAACAGAGAATGCAAAGAAACTTTTGGCTCCTATATTTTTTCCATACACTCTGTGATATCATCATGATAACATAACATCACGAGGGTAGGACCTATCATCTTTAGAGCATCTCTTCTGGTCATGAGCTTTGTTGATATGATGTCTCTAGTGAAACAAAGAAAGAAAGCAAATTAGGGCCTTGATAGTTGACCGGGCAGGAGGTGGACGTGGTTCTGTGCTGACAGATTGAAAGTGTATGGGTATTACTGAAAAGCTGGTACTGAAAGTCCCATAGAGTTCTTCTGATGAAATGGTTTGTTTTCCTTAGTTGTAGCTTTCTGTAATCATCTGAAGGTATTTTATTAAAAGTGTAGAAAGTTATATTTTTAAAC
Organism: Netta rufina; assembly: GCF_964035555.1. Classification (NCBI taxonomy): domain Eukaryota; kingdom Metazoa; phylum Chordata; class Aves; order Anseriformes; family Anatidae; genus Netta; species Netta rufina. The sequence goes on from NC_140123.1 coordinate 174,908,935, forward strand.
CATCTTCCAGAAATTCAAAATGAATGGCTATTTTGTCTTATTTTTTTGCCCTGCTCCTCATCTCTTTTAGTTTCTAGGTTAACCTGATAAAAATAACTGTTTTCCTAACTGATCTCCTTTCTCACACTTTCATCTCATAAAAACTAGGCCTGGTATTCAACTGATACGAACTGATGTAGTTCTCTTGGCATACACTGTTATGTGCTTTGAATGAACTGCATGTCTGCTCTTTCATCTTTGCATGTGAGCCAGTTTCTCTTGTTTATTTCTATGAAATAACAACAATAGCAGGTTGTGTTGAGTTGTTCTGAAATGTCCATTTGGGCTTATCCAAACCTGATTCTGTGCCATTGATGGTCAAGACCAAACAAACCATGGTAGTTCTGATCAAGACTAAGAAAAAAAGGGCTGTGAAACATGTTGTTGAATTGCTTATGCTTTAATAGATTTCTGAAGTCAGGCCTTGGGTTAGCAAGAATCCCATTAAGTTAGAGTCTATGTGAAGGAACTATAACATACAATATGTTCATAGCATTATTCATAAATCATCTGCCTCCCCACAACTAATTAGTATTTTAGGTGAATAGGTGCCCAGTCCGACATGCATAAAAATAAAACAAGTTGCTACTGATGCTTGTACTTTTATGAGGCAGCGGATGCACTATGGTTTAATAAAATTTGAGATAGGGATAATTTCAAAAAAAGGTAATACCCACATAAGGATCTCAAGTGCGATGCAGTTTTCTAATCTAGTTAGATGTGTTCATGAAAAATATTTTGACTTTGCCTAACTTAAAGTCATGCAAAGCATTTGATATATTACATCTTAAGGAACACTGAGCACTAAAGAGGCAAATACTGAAATCTCTGCTTTTTTAATTGGGCATCAGTTGCTCTTCTAAACATAAGCAGACTGAGGAGAGCAAACACTGGCAGAACTAAGTAGAGGCAAAGACATTAACTCTTTCGTAACTCTACCTCTCTTCTATTTGGCATCTCCTTCTTTTTACTGAAGTCCAGTGGAAGCAGGAGAGAGAGCATCCTGTGGAATGCATGATGCAGCAGCAGCTTTGCTCACAGGGCTTGTAGGTGGCAAAGGGCATGTCCCTCACTCCATCTAAAACAAAAGTACTGAAATGAAGAGGTGAAGGCTGAAGGAAGGGGGTAAAATTCATCCAGGCACAAGATGAAAGTTCACAGACACTTACATCCTGTAAGAGGAGGACCCCATATTTGTGGGGAATCTTTGTCAGTTGGCAAGTCAATAAACTGTAAACTATGCAAAGTATGAGTAACAATCTGGTAGATAATAGGTTATAAATATGGGTTGTCTGGGTTACCATCAAGTCTCTGACCCCTTTTACTTGTCAGAGATTTCTCTAATGAGGCATATAAAGAATGTAAACCAGCTAAAGTTTCTCTTTTTTTGCCCCTGACCCAAAAGAATTCAAAAAGATCCCTTTTCAGAGAGAACAAGAAATGCTTGAACAGAGTTTCTGCTGCGACTCTGCTTGAAGAGACTTAGCATGCTTTTTTTTTTTTTTTTTTTTTTTTTTTTTTTTTTTTTCTCCCTCAGGGAAAAAAAATAATGGATTTGCAGGATTTTATTCTTAAAAAGCTTAATAAATCTTGGGCATGTAATGTTTACAGCCTAAGAGTAACTATAGATTCAGAAAGGACTGTCCCTAGGAAGAGAAATCATACTGCATATTTCATAATACCAATAAAAATCTGTTAAAGGATTAATGAGCGTCAGTTGAATTATTATTATAATTAATAATTCCATCAAAATTCATCTAACCTTGTGCCAATAAATGCCAAGTCTTTGAATTTATTGTTACAAGGAAGTTCTAAACAAAAAAAAAAAAAGAAAGGAAACATGATTGGCAGTCTCAGAAACTGTAGTAGAGAGGTGTTCAGCTAACCCCGGGAGAACAAGCCTTCCTGCAAGGAATGCTCTATTTTAACAATGCTCCAAGTGCTAATTCAGGCTACAGAAAAACAGACATATGCAGCTAGCAGATGGGTTACAAACAAGGGATATATGGTACTGATGAGCTGTATTTAAGAAATTCTGAAATTCAATGTGCTGGTGTAAAAAATAGCTTCCTGCTCTTCCCTCTCTAAATATCTCTTCTGAACATATATAGTAATATGAAGTCTAACCGCTATGGCACCAGCACTGTGTTCAATCACTCTTTCAAATTTGCAGAAAAATTAAAGATCCTTAGAGTTCAGCAGAACTGTACGTGGGAATATTACATTATTACAAAACAAAACAAACAAAAACAAAACCAAGCAAACAAACAAACAACCCTCCCCCCCCCCCCCCCCCCCCACACACACACACAAACAAGAACACTTGTGGTCTACACGGTGAGCTCTGTTTTAAAAAATTACAAGACAAATAACCATCAGTGAGTGCTCTTGTGACTTCTATGATATGTCTGTGGTACTCAGTAAAGTAGGTGAGGGAGTAAGGGCAGGGGATGCAGCTTGTGTCTCTACAGCTCAGTGCTCCTCCTCTTGCCTCCCCCCAGGACAAGTTGGCCTCTTTGGTAGCTCCTGTTCCCCAAACCATGCAAGAATTATAACAGAATCAGCACTGTTACTTAAAACTTTTCACCCAGAGTCCTTTATGTACAATAAAAAAAAAATTAGAGTGCTGGTATAGGCACCTTCTCCTCATTTTACAGACGTGGAAATTAAGATGTGGGAAAAACTGAGTAGGTGACAAGGTTTGTAAAAGAAGGCAGCGGCAAAAATCCAGAGAAGACATAGATGATTTTATTTCTGCTCCTCTGCTCAGATATGTCAGTATCTGATGGAAGAAATGGTGGTTTTTATATTGTATTTTTCAGAAGGGGAAGTGAAGCGAATTCATAAAACCTGAGAAAATACTTTTCTTCTGACTTTCAAAGAGGACATATTCTAAAACTGCTAGCTCATTAAATTGCAGAAGAAGGTTTAAAAGTTGTCTGTGAGAATAAACAAATGAGATCTGCAGCAAGCCAACAGGAAAGCCAGGGTTCTGCAAATGAAATGCTTTTTGCTTTGCTGCAGTGTCTGGAAGGGAGGTCACCCTAATCCCAGTTATCACCTGAATTTTTCTCACATATGAAAAATCAGCTCAAAAATGAGCAGTGAGACAATGGCTGGTGACTGTAGAAGCTTGGAAAGTTTTGCTTTGTTTCACATTTTTGCTTAGATTTATTCACAGAGTACATCTTTGGCAGAAATTAAACAAAAATACCCAATATTGAGTTTGGTGAGTATTCTGGATTTAGGCATGAAACCTTCTTACCTCACCCTTTCTGTTTTGTAGTTTAATGTGCTTTAGTGCTCTTTCCTTCTGTCTCTTTCTTCCTTCATTTTCCTTGCCTGACACGCTTTCTTGGGTGTGTATTATTTCTTTCTTCCCTCAGAGTCCTTGTCAGTTTTGAATAGCAAAAGACATCTTCATCTTCTCTGCTGAAGAGTCAGCTAGTACTTATCTTTATACTTTCTTTAGCTTGTTGAAACACTACAATCCTATATGTAGCATCTTAAAAAAAAAAAAAAAAAAAAAAAAAAAAAGAGAGAGACAGAGAGAAACCAGGAAAGGAGGGTGCTACAAAAGAGATTGGAGGAGATGGGAAATTTTGTTCTTTATTAAAAACATTGAAATGTATCCACTACTTAGCTATTACTTGCTACGGGAAAGAATCTCCTTTACAAAACATGAAAACTAAAATTTCAGTTAGGTTCTTAAAAGACAGTGTACTATAAATAGAATGTGAATAGTGCAGCTGGGCAGCACTATAATAGAATTTCCTTCTGTTATACAAGAGAAATAAGGATGACCTTCATAACTCACTGTAGGGTCTCTCTTTTATGAATTATGAGACATTCAACTATTAGTGGAATTAAAATCTATAACACTGCCAATCATTGCACCATATCCCTGTGGAGCCCTTCCTCTTACTGTCATCATGAGGGAGTGTGCAATCTCTGCAGATATATGCCAATGATATGTTTATAGTCCAAGCAAAGAATATAAGAATATAGCTTTTTTTTAAATTATTTTTCTCCTTTTTTTTTTTTTTTCCTTCTGTGATTCAGCAGTTGTGTGCAGTTGCTACATCATTTGACACTTTAAGAGCAGCACTGTAAATCTGTAGTCATAGAATCACAGAATGGTTTGGGTTGGAAGGGACCACCCAGTTCTAACCTTGTTGTGGACAGGTCCACCTCCCACTAGACCAGGTTGCTCAAATCCCCATCCAACTTGTCCTTCAATACTTCCAGGTCAGGGCTATATGGATGATATATACATGTATATATACGAGAGTCATGGTGACAAGTTGCTGGTAAGAAGATGTAGGTAAGAATGTTTTTAAATTATGCACTTTTTTAAAGGATAGAAGACTTAAAATAGAAGACTAAGCTCAGATCAGGGTGTCAGATCAGACCCTAGCCAAAACTGAGTTATTTTGTGAGTTTTTTTGTTTGTTCTCCTGAAATAACCTCTGAACTGAATCATTGGAAATTTATTGTAATTTGCACCAGAACTGAAATGAAACAGCTTTTTGCAAAGTTGAACCCAAACATAGCTGAGAATATGCTGGTAGAATCCGTGGTTCAAACATGTAGAAGTTTTTCTTACAACTGGCAGTCATGACTGAGTTTATTCCTCACTTGAGAAAACTCAAGATCTTCAATCAGTGCATTCTGCAAGCAAAGCCTTCCTTCCCACTCATTAGAAAAAGAGATAACATCTGGACAATCTAAATCTTCTTCTTCCTTTTCTTTCTTTTTTCCTTTTTCTTCTTCTTCTTCTTCTTCTTTTTTTTTTTTTTTTTTTTTTTTTAATTTTATTTTTCAGATGAAATGAGCTAGCATTTTTGTTTAAGACTCCACTGCTGTTATCCAGTAACTGACATGCTTAGGGAGATAGGGAGTATTACTACTGTGTTAGTCCTGTTCCTAACATGGGCAAATGGAGTTACATCACTTCCAAACACCAGTATGCATCTAAAGTGGTTTTGTCAGTGTATTTCAAGGTACAGAAGTGCTTTTTCTATATTGAAGAAAATAATTACTTTTTTAATATAGGGCTAATAGGGAAATGGAAGTGTGTATTAGGGTAAAGATGAGGTGCTGTCCTGAGAATTATGGACAAAGTGAAAGCAAAACCACACCTTTGTCAGTGTCTAAAAGAAAACCAGTACCTCTCAATTAGTTTAAATTTCTACTGGGGATTGGCTCAAGCAGTTTCACAGAATCTCATTGAAAAATATATTCCTCTTTTTTTTTTTTCTTTCTTTTTTTTTTTTTTATATATATTTTTTGCTATTCATGCATGCACCTAGTTCATCATGGCTAATTAGGTGTTCTGAATTATCATCTTCAATTGTTACAATGTCACATCTTTAGATGATATTGGGTACATAATGAAGAACTGTCATAGTTTCAGTTATCTGTGGGGTCTGTGATTGATCAATTCTTGACAACAAAGAATTGTTAACAGGGCTGCATGGTGAAGCAGTCAGTGGAAAATTCCCTTTCATAATGTTTCTATCTAATTTTGGAGCACCACCACTGACACACATGAAATAACAACACAATTGAATTTCTTTTTGCTGGCATTTAGCAAGACCTATGGGGGTGTGCAGAAATCAATGGGGGATCAGGAGTCTGGAAAATTACATACTTGAAGAATTAATGAACTATAATTCCGTATTACATCCTCAATCACATTTTGCTTCCTTTTCATTAATGGAACTAAATTAGTTTTCCATGGACAGGGTACTTTAAAAAATGCAATCATGCTCTTGATGGGATTTAAAAAAATATATTAAAAAACCTGTTTCAACGACAGTTATTTTTTCATGCAACATGACAGTTGGAAATTTAGAGGGAAGAACATGTATGCAGCATTGACTCAACCTGTTGAAGCAATTTTTAATGTGACGATTATAACTCCAACTCTAGTTTTCAGCCCTTTGAGGCAGATTATGGTGTTAAGGTGACTCAGACAGAATTTCTGCAAGAGTCTGGGTGAAGTAGAGACATAAAGAAGAGTAGCAACTTCAAAGGCATTTAAAATGCATTTCTTCCTGCATTGGCCTAAATCATTATACAGAGGAGCAGGAAGAGGAAAGACCGTAGTCTTCACTGTTCTTTGAAGGCTTTATCCGAGATAACTGATGTTTCTAATACTATATCAAGACCTTTTACTCATGGAATTATGCTATTCTAAGATAAAATTGTAGGTGACTCTACTCTTTGCTATGCCCCAGCAGTAAGGCCAACAGTAGTCTGGCTCTTCATGATTTAAACCTATAACTGAATAAAATGCTGGGATGCTAATATGGTTAAACTCAAGAATATTCTATAGTTTACTGGAAGCTTTGATGTGAGAGCCCATAAAATGGAAAGTGTGTCCTAGTATTCATACTATAATATCATATCTTTAAAGAGTTGCTGGAAGTTGAAAAAATCAGAGTGAGCTTGTAAGCAAAATCAGGCTCTAGAATTAATGAAGGAAAGAGTTCCTTTTGGGAACCAGCAGTAATATTTGAAGAAAGGATCTGATCAGACTTTACAGAACATATTTAATAGGCATTCTAAAATAACTGCCTTTCTGACATAACTTGTATCTTCTTCAACTACTTATTATAGCAGTCTAGGCTTCATTCTCACTTAAGAAAAAATATCTTCTGTCTGATATACAGATACATGCACTGCATGCAGTGTATGGGAATGTAGCAGGATGGAAATCCCAAAAGCTGATATTTTAACAAGATAGCTCCAGTATATTGAACTAGTTTAAAGCTCTTATATTTCTCCACTGGGACCTGTTTTGTTGTTGTTGTTGTTGTTGTTTGTTTGTTTGTTTGTTTGTTTTTTGTTTTTGTTTTTGCATAAGATTTCAAATCAAAGGTCTGATTGAACAACAGGGTCTTCTCAAGTATTATCATATTAGAAACTTGCTATAAAATGAAAACCAACACAAGCACTTCTCGTCTTAAATATGGGACTCTGAAACTTGCTGTAGAGGTGATGAATCCTTTCACAGCTACTGAGTTTTGACAGCAGATACATTATGCAGTACAGTGAACTTTTATTTTGTCTTACTCAGTAAGGCCTTTTCCTCACTGCATACATATTTACTAAAATCAGATATCCCAGACATCCTAATGTTACCAGGCATACTGTTGTCTGAGCATAAGTCTGAATAGCTGGGACATGGTCTTTTATACTCGAGTCAGACATAAAACCCTTGAAAATGCATTGAAAACTGCAAAGACATATCAAAGTCTGACTGTTCCAAATGTACTCAGGAAAAACAAAACAAAACAAACAAACAAACAAAAAAAACAACACATAATAACAACCAAAAAAACATTGAAGACTTCTTTTTTTAAACAGCTTAATAGTACCCTAAACAACTTATTTGGTGATCTGTTTCTGACATGATTTTTCTTTCAGTGTATGCATTTTATTTATACTTTTTGTGGGGATAGGATGTGGGTGGCTCTGGAGGTTAGCATTAGGCTCGAAAGGCTGTTGCATTTGAAATGAGATCTCAGGGTAGCCTAAGCCAGTAGTGACTGAATATTACAAAAGTTGCTGGCTGCTCATTAATTTTTATAAATATATCCAGTTAAAATAACAAAATTAGTACTGGCGCAGATTACTGTAATTGGGAGTCTATTAATTGGCAGTCTTAGCCGAGTGTCATGTTCTATACTGTCCCAGAAAAACTTCCAAGATGGAAATAATTAATTTATACATATTCACAGCTTCCAGTCTGTGGTGTTTCCTTCATGACATGAAGAGACTGCTGAGGCTTTGGTTTGCATTGACCTGTATACAGAAGTTTATGAAATAAAGAATTTTTGGACTAAACTGTGCTCTATGTCTCTAACTCTGTGTTTGATGGTGGCATGATGACTATTCTGAGAGGAGGATTTGGTGATTAATATTTCAGTCCTGAAGCAAGTAATACAAAATGGTATAGCCATACCCCGCCTCTCATCACACATGGCTCTTTGTTGAGTGCAGCTTGACCACATTAGAGAGCTTGGTCCTATTGCTGGATGAAAGAGTACTACTATCTTTCAAATTGGCAATTTTATACCACTTTCTATCTTCAAAGCTCTTATTATACAGAAATTCTCTAATAATATTCATCAGACTGCTAGCTTTTCTTTTTTTTTTTTTCTTTTTTTCCTTACTGTACCAGTGGATAATTTGCTAATGATCTTATTTTACTCTTCAGGGAGCAGGGTTTTCTTAGTCTCCCCAAGAGCAAGGGTGTAATAGCTGAAACTGTTGCTACAGTTCAGGAAATGAGTGATTATGAGGTATAAAGAAGGTGATTTGGAAGAGCATTTTTTTTTCATGTCAAGGAGAGCTAGCTGTACACAGTACTTACTTTCAAAATCCCAGACACTGTTTTTCAAAGTGGGGCTTCAGTTTGGAGGAAAAAAAAAAAAAAAAAAAAAAAAAGCTGTTTTTTTTTCCCCTGTTGAAAGTTGGGTGACAAAATATTGACAAAACCAGGCTGACTGATTTCAGTTTCAGAAAAACGTACAGGATACTGAATATTTGAAAACCAAATCATGTGCAACAAAAGTGTGTAATAATCAGTTACCCTGTTTTATGGCAGTATGGTACATACAGTATTGCTGTGAGTACATTCATGAACTACATCAGGTAGAGATTCCCTGTGTTTCTGATGTTTTCTGGGCTCAGTCAGTCTCATACATGTGTGTTCTCCAGACAGTTCAGGAGGTGAACCCACAAATCTGCTGCCTTGCAAGTGCCCTGAGGTGGGAACATGGCCAGAACGGGGTGCTGCCATGTAGCTGCTCTCTGGACTAGGGTGAAGGTTTCTGGTGGAAACGACCAGTCTTAGTGTTACTGCCAGTTCCAAATCTGATTCCTCACGTGAGTGGGGTGGCAGATTTGGTATGTGCAATTGTGCAACCTGTTTGAAAAGGAAAAGAGAAAAATAGAGAAAATGCTGCCTCTGTGATAGTCAGTGGGAGCTCTTCCATAAATTCAGGGCTTGGATTAGACCATTTGCTCTAGATCATAACACAAATGACACTCTGTTTTACAGTTAGTTGAAGAAGGGAACTTGCAAACTCAAAATAAGATGTCTATTTTGTCTGTCTGCTTACAGATGCATTGAAAAAATGACATCCTTCCTCTCCTTGTACTTTTTTTTTTTTTTAGAAGTGAAAATATAAAGTCCTTTCAGTAACTTCTTTCTATAGAACAGTATTTCATTTTCTATGCCTTTCTAGTACAGCATCAAACAGAACTTCATTAGTGCTGTTAATGTTCCGTATAGCCCACTGATATACCATAGCCACTGGCCAAGCAAAACTTCAATCATTTTTTTTTCCTGTTGTCAGCTCACACCTCTGACTGAGCAGCTGCAAGATGATTCATCGGAGAACGTTTCACCATAGGACAGAGAAAAATTATTTCTAGCTGCTTTTTCCATACTAATAAGATCATTTCAGTTGTAGAGACTTTTGCAGCACTTCCTGAGCCATGCTATGCCCATTTGAAAATAGAAATCCTTTCATCCAAATGTCAAGAAAATTTTCCATGAAATCATTGCTTTGGCTCTGCAAAACGTGTCTCTGCTGTGATTTCTTAACAGAATTGTGACTCTAACAGAGTTTTGTCCTATTACAGAGAAAGTCTGGTAGAATTAATAATGAACATTAGTTGAGAGATTTAATGAAAAATGTTGTGCATAAGGAACATTTATGTTCTGAAACCCACCAACACATGCTGTATAATATCATTTGCCTACAAAGTCGGTGTGAGAATTTATTTATTTATTATTTACTCTCTTTGCTGCAAAATCATGTAAGGAATAATGAATTTTTCACTGTCCATGCAGCAATAGTTCCAATGGAATGATTTCAGGCAAACAAACTGTCAAGAATATGACATTTCTTAAAGACCAACAGTGTGCTTCCATCTATGCTTTTTATGGTAGCCACTCCTTCATAATTCCACTCAACTTTGCATGCTGCCATAACAAACCAGAAGGGTGTATTTCTTTGTTTATTGGCATCTGTAAAAGCTTTTCATTTCAAGCACTATTTCTTGTGATATGGGTTTGTCAGCTAGTTTGCAAATAAATACAAAAACGCACTTTTGTTGTCAGTTTACCAATACTGATGTGACATTCAAGACTTGTTTTTCCTGAATAATCAGTAAGTGAATTCAGTAGAATGCATTCAGCCTGTGCCTGCAATACTGTGCACATAATTATAAAAGTTACAGATTCACAAATAAATTGTCCTGAAGAGAGGAACTCAGGCTTTCTTTAATTAATATTTTTCCTATGAACTCTAAGACACTCTTTCCTCCACCTCATCATAATGAAATAAATTCCATTTTCCAAAAGAAGACATATGCTATCTGATTTCTTAATGTGTGATATTAAGTAACATTAAGAAGCAATCACATGCTTCATTGATTCTCTTGGGCCTGTGGCTCTGACCACCCCCAGCAAGTTATCTTGTACTGAGCAGATGATCCCAAACCTATAGGATGATAACATAGGTTATGTCCAGGCAGGTAAGCTATCTCCCAGACTGAATGCACCCCAATGGTAAGGGATCTTCTAGATTGCAGTCCTCCTTTCTTTTCCTTTCACTTTTCTTAAGCAATCTGTGGGTACGTGAGTGAATACCTGTAGAGAAGGCACAGACTGCAAACCAACCTTTTCTCACTACAGCAACATAATTTCCATCGATCTTCCTCTGATCTCTCAAGCACTTCTGAAGTCCCACTGGCTCCTGGCTGCTCACAAGAAAAAGGCCAGAGTTTATACTGATTTAGAGAGAGACACACTGAGCAGCTGAAGGTTGCAAAGGTTTGGCATTTCCCAGTCCTGCAGCAGGAGCACTTACATGATTATACTGCCCGTCACCATGGAGTTGAAAATTCTGTGTTTTAAACCAATTGAGACTTAGGACTTAATTTGTGGTACACAAAGCTGAGAAGGACTGTGAGCAGTATTTTGACATACATTACATATAGCTCAGTGGTCATATCACATCTCTCCTCTGTAGTCACATCCCAGAGGATACTAGATCAACTGTTGAGGTACTTCTGAGAGTTTGAGTCTTAATTCAAATCGTTTTTATCAGTTCTCAGATTCCTGGCTAAATTCGTACCTCGGCCAGCACGGCGAGTACATTGAGGGTTTATTCAATATTCAAAAGCATGGGGTTATTTTAAAGCTTTTTGTTTTGGAAGGAAGTTTGTGTGCGTATTTTGTCTCCCTCTGTGCCTGTTCCATGGGCACATCTCAGTCAACCTGCTGTTCCATTAGGTATGCTACCCTTCATATGAAACAGTGATAATGTGATAAATCTGATAATAAAGGACCCATTTTTATCCCTGTCTGTCTACATGCTCCCTGAAATTCCCTACCTGTTAACAGAACTCATGTTCTGGAACCTACTCATTAATATGGCTTACTGCTTAACTGAAGGCACTAGAAATGAACCTGTGGCGAAGTTCTCTACTTTACTAAATCCGTGAGTTCAGGTATCTGCAAGACACGCCTTTGAGGATACTGGATCTAGTGAGTGTGTCCAGAAATTCATTCTACTGTGGGTCATTACTGTAATGTTTAGTTAGTAGAAGTGCTTCTTTAAAGAAATGGGCATCCCAAAGAAATTATCAGGAGAAGGAGAAAGCGTTGTATTTCATATTCAGGATCTAAGCTTTGGTTTGGAATCCCAGCTGCTCTTTTTGATAGTGAGAGAAGTGAACTACAGTCAGTTATGCTGAGAGTCAGCAGCATGATGATGTAAGTCAGCAGGAACTCCATGAGACAGGGAAGTCCTACTGACCTAATATCAGTGTTACCAAGGACCACAGCAAACATTTAATGTTTGATATGGCACCAGAAAATAAAAATTAAAAAAAAATAAAAAAAAGGGAAAAAAGAGGAAAAAAGAAAAAAGAGAAAAAAAAAGTTTTATCAAGCAGCTTATACCCAAAAGGTTAACATCTTATTTGAAGTGGGATCCGATTCCTTCCTTCATACTGTGGGCAACTTACACAGAAGACAGACTACCTAGCATGTACTGTGAAGAATTGAGTTGCTAATACGTAAACAGTAAACTGAAATCAGCAGAACTCCAGTTAGCAAGGCCAAAAGTGTTAGCCAAAAACTGTTATGGAAATGATTTAAAATTTTACAATAAATAAGTAAAAATTCAAGTGGCAATAATCAGAATACTTCTGTGAAACCCAGAAATAAAAGAGATATTGTTTTTCCATCAGATGGATGTGTTAATTTCTTCTGTGTGAATTTTCTTTCCTTTTTTGTTCTTTTGAACCAGACATTGACGAATGCTCAGATGGCTTTGTTCAGTGCGACAGCCGAGCTAACTGCATTAACCTGCCTGGGTGGTACCACTGTGAGTGCAGAGATGGCTACCATGACAATGGGATGTTTTCACCAAGTGGGGAATCCTGTGAAGGTCAGTATCTAAGAAAGGTGGGGTAGTGTTATAGCTTGCATTACAGTGGTGTCTAGTATCTCAAGCTGTTGAGGACAAGTATTGTCTTAGCACTGTTATCAATGAAAGTTAAACCTTGACCGAAGAAATCATTGTCTAAATAAGCATCGTAAGCAAAAGGCAAAAGAAAATAAAGTATGAATAGTTCTAATTTCTATGTGGAGCATTAATGGCTATTTCTATGACTTGCTAAGATAATATGCAGTCAGGCACTGTGCTTAAAAGAGTCTCACTGGCCTGACATCTGCTTCTGTGCATTAGTGATTTCCCACAGGCTGATAGTAAGCACTGTAATCTGTCACTCCACAGTAATCTGTTTATATGTCAGGTTCTTTATGTGTATAAATGAGCCTGAATCCAGACCCCAGTTTTTCCACTTCATTCCTCTTACACTGAAATAACCTGTGATGAAAATATTTACTGTTGCAAAGAATGATTTTGCAGCCCTAACACTCTTACCCACATTCAGGTTAATACTGGGATCCTTCTCTGTGCACAGACCAACAACTACTTTTAGGAAGTTGTTATTTGAAGGACAACCTCACAAACTGTGAAGTTCAGTGGACTTGGGGATGGGGCAAAACACAGGGTGCAGGAAATGAGAGGGTGACAAGTAGATGGGAAAGGTTTTTTTGTTTATGAATGATGCTAGAGAGAACAGCAGGTTAGTGAGTACACAGTTATTTTCAAATGCATATCTCTTAGTACAAAATGTTCTTCCTCTTCTAAGAGCAGCTGATCTTAAATAAGAGAACAAACCTACCTCTTTTGCCATAGACTACTTAGGGCAAAATTAGGAGTTTTTCTCCCTGCTGTCTCTAAATGCTTAAATATTCAGTGCTCACACAGTGTAAGCTTTCCCATCTTACTGTTTAAACTCACATTGGTGGGCTGCATTAGCCCCAAAGGGAAAGAATTGAATTAATTTCACTAAGGCAGACACACAGACAGTTCTCCAGGAGTGAGAATGACCTTTTCAGTATCCCCATCATCAATACTTTATTTCAACACATTTTCACCACAGCTGAAAGCCTGTGTTCCCAGGAGAATCCAGTGATTTGAATCAGCCACTGCTTTCATAAGTTCAGCTTTCTTTGTCAAGAACTAACTAAATGTCAGTGTTAGCTGGCCAGGTGTTAGGACAGGAAGGTGCAAAGACTTCTGAAGAAGTTGTGACAATGGCAATAAAAAGTTGTGATGCTTCTGACTGCAACGTCACTCTTTTGTCACTCATGGCACAGGTACCCTGTCCAAGCATTTATGGAAATGTTCTCAATACCCCAGGTTTTATCTTCAGCATCAATACAGTATTTGTCTTGTGGGCTGAACCTTCAGGTTTGGCATGTGCTGTGTCAAGAAATCTGAGATGTAAAATTAAACTAAAGGTATGATGCTTTTAACAGTACCTCTGTTGTTAAGATGTATGCAAACAAGGAATGATTAAGCAACAATTTGTAAGGAAAGGAAAAACCAAGGAAAAAGAAATATGGAGACCACCACATGTATGCAAAAGGAAAAACCAAGGAAAAAGAAATATGGAGACTGCCACATGTATGCAAAAGTATCAGTTATTAGCATGCTTTGGCATTTTCTACAAAGTTTCAGCAGCACATATTAAACATATGCAGAGTATAGCATAATTAGAATTAATTCACAGATGCCAGGAAAATATCTTCATTGCTGATAACTTTGGTCACAATCAGTGGGAACGCTTTCCGTTTGATCAATTGCAGCTCCAAATTTTGGAATATTTGGAGATAGGTAGGAAAACTGGATATTTTATTAGTCTCACTGCATCACTTTTTATAGTATTGAAGACTGTGACATTATCTCTCAAACAGAAAAACAGTTTGGAAAGTTGAACTTTCAGCAGTAGAGTACAGCAGTGCAAAAGCAATTGGTTTCTCCCTTGTCAGATCTTTCCACTGTGAGAGTTACTCCTACTGGGTTTAAAGGCAGTCTGGCCATTTCTTATGTCACTTCTTCGGTATCCTCTGTGTTAGAGGTGATTAGACTGAGCTGTTGGTGGATGGCCTTTCAGGTGCTCACTGTAACAACACTGAAGTGATGGGAAATGCAGCTGGAGGGCTTCAACCTCTTAGTAGCACTTGCTGCTTTTCCCTTGGAAATAGAATTATGTTGTTCACCATCTTATTTCCAGAAAAGTGGTGAAAGATCAGCTGTTTAGTCTTTGAGAATTGCATGGGTTTGTGAAGTCTTGAATTTTATATATATATGTAAATAGAGAATTCAGCATAGTATATTACTTTGTACCTTCCTCTTCATCCTCTAACGGCTTTTCTTTATAGTTTCTTTACTCAGCCATATTGGTGCTCTGGCAGTTGTCTCTCAAGAACCATTTCATAAAAGAGAACTTGGCTGAGATAGTAGATACCACAGCCTCAAGCTTCACTGCATTCAAAAACTGAAACCACTGAAGGCATAATCCTAAAATAAGAACATTCAGGCCCAGTTAACATTTACAATGCAATGTCTGAAAGCTTTCAAGATCAGTTAAAGAGAGAGGCTATATTGGTTTGTATGAGAAGTAGTGGAGGTTATATCTCATTGGCTCTTGGACATTTTGCATACTCCCATGTCAGAAGAGTAGCTTACCTAATTAATGAACTCCCATTGGACTTGCCAAGAGTATCTGGCAGGTACCAGCTGTTGATACAGAATATAAGAGAAAAATATCTTTGCTCTCCACAGGTATCAGATTCTTTAAATGAGACAGGTGCAAATGAACAGGTTGGAAAGCATCAATCCAGAATGCCCCAGCCAATTCAAAAAGCATCTCTTTTGTTGCAAGAGTTTACCTGTATGTGAACTTACAGTTTACAATTTTGAAATGTCTTGTAACATTCTTTAGTACCACTGCTGTCCTGCTTCAAGAAGTAGAATCACTTCCTTCCCCATGTGATAGCACAGGCTGCCTGACAACACAGAGGGCTAGGACTCCCTGTGATTTTTTTCTCACTACCGAGAATAATGAGGCTACAAGGATGCTCTCTGTTCTTAACCAGTGAACAAAGTCCAAACTGGTCAATTCTGTACCTAAATCTCTGAATCTGGAAGGCAGAGGAATTGCTGACTGTCAGGATGTCTGAATTCATCTCACGGTCCATCCAGTGTATTAATTAATACATGAGTTTTCTCATAGTTGAAAAACCACTGTCAGTTTAGAGTCCACACTCAGGTATTTCTACAGAGCTTGTCATGTTTAACAGAAGCTTTTTTACTGATAGCACTTAAGGAGGCAGGAAATAAAGAATCATTAATCTTCAGCAGATAATCTTACTAGCACTCACAAAGCTCCATGGAAATCCTTTCATCTTTATTTACGGTCACAGAAGGTCAACAATTAAAACCATGAATTGACTTTTTATCCTTCTATCTTAAACAGAGCTATAGGCATTAAGGCTTCATTTTTGAATTTAGGAATGCAACATAAACAACACTGGAGAGAAAGCAGATTTGGAGACACATTAGTATTTAAATATTCTGAAGTGTGGGCAGAGTACAAAATTGGCAGAGTTTCTGATGCTTTATTAGAGGGCTAATAAAAAAGAAGCACAGACTGTACATTTTATGGGACAGTGACTTGAACATGTTTACTGTATCAGGTAGCAACATTTCTATGAAGCTGGGTTTACTGACATCTGAAGTCTCAGCTCTTCATCTTCCACATCTGCTAAGCACTCTGACAGCTGGCTTGCATGAAGTCACAAATAAATTATTCATAATTCACTTGCTCTTTGAAGAATGGTTACATCAGTTAATAGATTTATTTGGGATAGACAACAGCAGAAACCAGACTTTCTGCTCAGAAGAGCTTGGGCTCCAAATCAAATATACTCCTTCCTGTTTCGCCTTAAGCAAAAAGTATCCAGGTATCCTTGTACAGCTACCCTGCTGAGAAGGTTGTCAAAGCTAAGGTAATTGAGAATCTTCAGTTTTTTCAGAGCAAAGAAACTATCCAGCATCTCAAACCATCTTTCAACAACATATTTATCAATAATTGAGGTGTTCATCTTTTCTTTACATGAACAACACTAACTGATTCAAGTGATTCTGTTAGGAAGCCATGCCTGGGGGAGACCTTTTTTGGCTTTATGTGAATGTCATGCATATAAATCTAGATAACTCATCAGAGGAGGGAAAGTTACAGCTTTCCATCAGTTGCATCAGAGCACGTCTCTTAGCTATTTGTCACTACCTAGCAAGGATATACACACTTTTTTTTTTTCTTCTAATAGTGCCTTCACAAATTCATGTTCCTTGTGAATGTACTGCAAATCTTCTCACCTGTTGCTATCAATAACGTTTTTGTTGTTTTTGTTCAAAAGAGTACTGGGCTGTCACTTTTAGACCCTGACATAGTAACTCCAAGATCACTTTCCATAATAGATCTAAAAAATGGGTTTGACTTTTGAATGTGTACTTTTCCATATGCCTTACAACTGAATTTCATCTGCCATATTATTGCTTACTCAGTCAGTATCATTAAATACTTCTATATTTCACTGAAAATTTTTGTTTTTAATACTTGCTTAACAACAACCTTTTTCATCTTATACTTTATCTAGTGCTCCAGATGACTTTTAAGTACAACATGGGCAGCACATGTTCTGGCACACATTCCTAGGGAACTTTACTGGTGTATCAATCCATTATGACAACTTGACCATTTATTGTTGCTTTTTATTACTTACTAATTAACCCACTATAAATCTGTGAGTGGATGACCCCTTTTATTCCAAGGCAGATAGTTCCTTTAATAGCATGTGTTATGCAAAAGAGCTCATCAAAAGTTTTCAAATGAAAGTAGTGCATTATATCAACTGTATCCCACTTTGAAGTCTCTTAATTAGTATGGTAAATGTTTATTCTGAATCTATAATATAGTGTCTTAAAACAATCTTCTTTCTATCTGAAAACGTTTTATAAAGATTTAATTCATCTTTAATTCATCATCATTTGAATATAACACACCCCCTTTGAAACTAAATACTACCACAGAGAATTTTTGCAGCCTTTTAAATTACTTTACGCATGTTGAACTTGCATACATTGTAGTCACCATGTGTCATCAATACGGAGTAATTGTTCAGCAGTGACATCTTGAATCAGAGGCTGCACACTGCTCATGGCCAAGTCAAATGTTGCTTTCTCTCTGCGGGAGTCTTTTTCTTTTCCAAGCAACAGTCAGAAAATCTGTTAAATACAATCTTGGCTCACAAACTGGTGGGCAATTGAGATTCCTGTTTTTATATAGTTTTTTGCCTTTGCAGTCTCTCAAATACTATGAATGTAGTTTAGGCATTCCAGGTACTGCCACCATTATGTCTAGCTTTAGTCCAGTATTTCTCCTGTTTAGGCATGAAATTACTTGTGATACAATTAACTCCCAGCTCTCTAATGTTTGTCACTACTGCTTCATCCATGGTACTCTTTTGTCGTTGCAATATTAAGTTGTACTCAGGGAAAATGAGAAAAGGAAAATCCTTAAAAGTGTGCCAGATCAAAGCTGCTGCAAATTAGATAAATAAGAACTGGTCCTCAACTGAGTACAAGATAGCTAGTTATAATTTGAGTTTGTTTTCTTTTCTGAGGCAAACCTCCAAGTCTTTTGAGATTTAATGTTTTAATGTTGTAGCAAACAAGCTGCTGGATTCCTAAGTAGTGTGTTGTAAATAGCCTGAAGTGAATTGATATGCTTTGTTGTTGTTGTTGTTTTTAAAGGAAAACATAACATGGGAAAGATAACGGCATAATCTGTAGCTGGATATACTGGCAAATAAACACAGGGTGTTTATTTGCCAGTATAATAAATAACCCTTACCCCTTTTCAGACACACAAGATGCAGGGGTCAATGTACCCTGTCCACATGGCTGTGGAATTTGGAAAAAAAGCTGAACAAAGTTTTGCTTAGTGTGGATGCTTTGTATGCTAGTCTTTTGCAGATAATGACTGAAGTTTGATGTGGATAAATAATCCAGATGAGAATTTCATGCATGCAAGTTTATGTTTCTCTTGACATGTTGTAAACACATTGATGTTTATGATTAGGTTAGAATCAAAACCTAAACAGCTTCTGCTTTGACCTGGGATATTTAAACTGCCTTATCCAGAACATTTATTTTCATTAATCAAACAACCGAAAAACAAGGTTGGGATTTTTTGCAAGTGCTCAATGTTGGATAAGCTCTGCTTAATATCAGAGTCAATGACGAAAGCTCAATTATTTTCAGTAACAGTGCACTAACCATTGCCATGTTGAAAAACAAACCCCAGAAGCTCTTTCCTCATAGGCAGTTTGTGAAAGGCATTTGCACTTATAGTGCCAAATGCAGACTTAGTGTTTATAGGGTTACTGTTTGTCGTTTAAAGTAAACGGTTTTTATTTACATAACAGCTGAACTTTGCCCAAGTATCTCATTAAATATGTCTGCTTTCAGTTAAGTGACCAGGTTGTTGGAAAGTGATATTATTCATTTATGACACTTGCTGTGACAAAGCTTTGTACAGAAGAGTGTTTTAAACAAATGAACACAAGTGTCTGGAAGTTGTTTATTAAAAATGGCTTAAATGGTAAAGAGAATCCTGCTGCTAATCATTATATTTAGATAGGATTTGTGTTTGTTCTCTTCATTGAATAACTTAAAACCAATTAGGTTGTGTGTGTGGAGTTCTTAATTTTCAATTCCCAGATCATATTACTGTCAGTATGGATTTAAGTGAAAAGAGAGGGAGGAGAGTACAGTTCTTCCATCCCTCTGCTCTGCCCAGATCAGTATTACTCAGACAATTCCTGTTAGCTACTTGTCTAAAAACCTTCAAGACTGGAGCCTGCACACTCTCTGCACAGCTGTCTGTCCCAGTGATTATGTATCCTTACTGTTGGGATGGGTTTCCCTGTCTGAGGTGCCTGTGATGTTTCAACTGTTCATGTCCATGCAAACAGCCACACTCAGGCTAGGTTCATGATCTCAGTTGCCTTCTGCCCTGTTGCAACAATGACCAGCTCCAGATGCTTCAGACAGTGAGGCAGGAGATGTGGAGAACTGAGATGCTTTGCCCATGCTGGATTATCTGATGCACCTTTTTTCCCTCTTAACAACATTCTGTGGCAGCGAGTGTCATAGTTTGTTTATATATTGCATGGAAAAAGTATTTCCTGAGACATGAATTTGTTGTTTTCCTGTTTCATCTACTGTCCCATTTCTTGTCTATTAGGCAAGTCTGGTCAACAAAAACTCTCAATAAGTCTTCTCTGTAGTATTTATTATTTTTTGGTTATGTTTTTCTTGCTGATATTCTTTCAGAGAAGAACAATCCATTACTTTTTAGTTCTTCTCAAATGAGATTTTCCTCATCTTTCTCAGAAGCCCTAGTAATTTTGTAATACATTTTTTTCAGATGGACCCACCATTACACAGTATACTTGAAGGAAACCCACAACACTGCTTATTTATACAATGGAATTCTAATAATTTCCCTGCTGTTTTTCATACCAATTCATATTCATGTTAGCAACTTGTTTACTTTTGTTTGACTGGAGCTGCACATGGAATTGAAATAATTGAGTTATTTTGCTTTAAACTGAATGTGCTTAAGGTGAATTGAAGGTTTCATTTCCATTCTTGAATCCAAAGCTAAGTGTTTTATTAAGATTTTATGCTGATGTTGAGAGATATGTGCTGAATATGATCATATTGCTTATTTTATCTTGTACTGATCTGTTGGACAGTTAAATGTCACAATACTACTTTTTAATGAACTCTAATTAAGAGCTTGGTCCAGACTTGTATATAGACATAAACCCACTGTATTGATATTTACAATTGCCATAAATCTAGTCTTTGATCTTGTATTTTTTTTCTACATTTTATCACGTCTAGCTGCTTACTTCTTTCCTTTTCAAAGCCAACTTTTTTTTCAGATAACTTTTCTCCAGATGAGCAGCTGAAAAAGCTAAATAAAGAATATTCAAGTATAAAGCACTTTGTGCTGCCAGTTTGCCTTTGCAAAATAATTGTGTATATGTATAATGATGAAGTAGGCCTCTAAAAGTACTCTTGAATTCTTTGTAACATAATTATTTTTAACTAATTTACCTTTATTCACTGAAGGCATTAATTTTTTCTTTATTTTCTGTGCTGGGTACAAAGGCTGTAGATGTTGCTGCAACTTGAATAATTAAATATTCTAGTTTGTACACTCTAATAAATGATGCAATGCTTATTTAAATGACCTTACAGGTCAGACAACACCTTTCACGTTAACTTTTTGGCAAGTGAACTCAAATGTGCTAGACAGAGCCAACAAAAGGTTTTGAAAACAACTTTCTGCAGCTTTACTTGTTTAATTGAAAATGTCTTCTGAATGGTTCCTACAAACTATTTCTCTTCAGGGAGTCACGTATTATTTTTATTCTTATGTTTCCTGTGATTGCTTTATTCTACCTTTCTCAATAGTATTATTTCAGGAAGATGTATAAGAAAACTCCAAATATGATGTTTCTAAAGCTGATGTGACTTGAAAAATATTTTTGTGAACTTGTAAGTTATTTTTCCCTGTTCTGGTGAAGAGCAAATTAATTTTCAGCTGAAGGCTTTAATGGCCACGAATCATTTATAATGGCTGCCACAAGAACATTTTTGTTAATTGAATGTGGTCTAAAAGTATTACATGGCATGTTTTTTTCAGACATTGATGAATGTGGAACTGGAAGGCATAGCTGTGCCAATGACACTATTTGCTTTAACTTGGATGGTGGGTATGACTGTCGATGTCCGCATGGCAAAAACTGCACAGGAGACTGTATCCATGAAGACAAAA
Source organism: Netta rufina (assembly GCF_964035555.1). Lineage (NCBI taxonomy): Eukaryota > Metazoa > Chordata > Aves > Anseriformes > Anatidae > Netta > Netta rufina. Next base: position 174,930,337 of record NC_140123.1, read on the forward strand.
TCAAACACAATGGTCAGATTTGGGTGCTGGAGAATGACAGATGCTCTGTCTGCTCATGCCAGGTCAGTAGAAATAAAACTATCTGCTACAGCAAAGATTTTGGTAGGGATGAAGGGAAGAACATTGTGATTCAAGTAAAATTCCTCTTTTGGCTGCCTTTTCATCTGTGTATGTGGTGCTACACAAAAATGGCATTTTGTAGGGTTTTGGGGTGAGCTTCTCTTTCCAACATGTACAAGCAGAATTTCCACATGAGGTTTATTATATACTCCTGGCAGATAGGGAAGAGTACCACTTGGTTAGCAGAGATGCCACGTATGTTTTCTGGGTGGGAGTAATGGCATTTTCACACAAAGAAACTGCCTAGGCCGATACTGGTGTTGGTAACTAACGCCAGTATCTCTAGCAGGTGGCTATAAACAGAGGTAGATTCTGTCTCTGCAGAGTAATTCAGCTTAGCTTTCTCAAATGTTTGTTGTGGGAAGCCTGATCCCAAGCTAAATGCTGATGATGAGTAAAGAACTAATACACTATTGTCAAAGTCCTGAGTGTTTCAGAAGCTTAAGTTGCATTGGCATGAGTTTAATTTCATACCAGCTATCATCATCTTTATGCGAATAGTTGCAAAAAAGAGCTGGAAGTTTAGCAGAGGACTCAAGTAGCATCCATATGAGAATGATAAAACTTAGTGCGATCCACTAAAACTTGACCCTTAGTAACGACACCATTGAGTTTCATCAACTTAGGTAAAAGCTGTCTGAAAGTTGCTGCAAATCTGAAGGTTTTATAAAAGACAACAATTTATGGTGGTTACTAAGTGTGTATTGTAGTTTCTGCCTCTTTGAATTGTATTTTGACAAAGTTATGGTATCATGGAAAAAATCACAAGCTGGCAGTGGCTTAGCATCATGCCAACAAATCAAATTTTGGTACAAGAACTGTAGGAGTCATGCAGATTTCTGCCATTACTCTTTGTCTGTCTTCCAACAACAGAATGGATATGTAATGTGCCGGCGAATGGTCTGTGACTGTGAAAATCCCACTGTAGACCTATTTTGCTGTCCTGAATGTGACCCAAGGCTCAGCAGCCAATGTTTACATCAGAGTGGGGAGCTTTCCTACAACAGCGGTGACTCCTGGATACAGAACTGTCAGCAGTGTCGCTGTTTGGTAAGGCTCCTGATTACAGCAGAATAGACAGGAGGAAAAAAAGGATATGAGATGTTCTGATCTGTGAATAGTTCATTTTCATGTATTAGCATCCATTTAGTTCCCTCTGGAGTATGTGTATAATCAAAATCTGGTTTTCACGGATATTTGTCAGTATTATCAAGTCCCAGTCAAAAATGCATTTGGACACAATAGACATAATAGAAATTATTTGATCACGAAAATTGTTTTAGCAAAGAGTGGAGGTCATTTGGATGTGACACCTACATAGTAACACTCATGTGATCACTCATTCAGGGACCGATGAGGCTGCATAAGGATATGTATTTATGTAAATATGTATTCATTATCACAGTTGATAATTTCAAATATGTTGATAGACTGAAATGTGTTTATTCACTCAGACATTTCCAGTAACAGAAAATTTAATAAGACTTGATGCATTCTTCGAAATAGTGAAATGAGGTTTGAACAAAAATCTTTTAAAGCTTGTTATCTTTTTCCTGGGTGGGTATTTCAGAGTCTTAGGAAACCTGTGCTGCATAATGGTGCTCAGGAAGTTTCTATGACAGAAGCAATCCCAAGATAAAAGCAACTAGCTTTTATCACAGGTTATCTCCAAATGTAAAGTGTAGTCCATCTAGCAGCTTTCCTTTGTCAGGGTGTCATGAATTACAGCCAGAAAGCAATTTCTGTAGACACTGCTTTCCGTGTTGCTACTGCTAAAATCCAATGAAACAGATTCCCAGGTGTTTCATTAAAAGTCTTAAAAACAAAACAAAGCAAAACGAACTACAGTTTAGGATCTCAATGGGTGTCTATTCTTTATTCAAGATGCTACTCCCATAACTGAAGCCTGCTTTCTTTCTGTTGTCACGGTGATTTTTTAGGTGACTACATATTGTCTACTCCTTGTACTGTCCATTGCTACAAAAAACTAATTGAAATATCAAGATCAGTAACTGGTTTAAAGATTGCTTTCATTGTTACCATCATGCGATTCAAAAAGAGAGGAAAATTGACCCAGATAAGAATTTTGTAAAAGTGTAACTTCACAATAATTTCTGCAACAAGAGGTGTAAAATTGGAGCTATGGCAAAATGCTGGGGATTTTTTTTCAGCTCTGGTGTTGAACTCATAATTCTCAAAGCATTAGAAACAGTTTTTGTGACTACACTTCATTCCTTGGGCCACATGCCATTATCTTCACACACACACAAATACATGCCCTCTGGAGCAGAGGTAGACCAGTTCCAAAGCAAATGTGCATTAGTGACTTCAGTGAACTGTTCCCTTTGACTGATAGATCTGCAACTTTGGCCTTTGACCTGAGCTGAATAGAAGTTAGCCCCAACTTCTAGGAAATGAAGTGAATAATCAGGCATCTTTAGATTTGTGTTGAGGAGTGCAGTAACTTCTCCTACCACCATTCTGGCCCAACAATAGTCTATCTTATGATCTTTTCATACCGTGACTGTACCAAACCCATCATGTGACATGCAGAAAGAGTGGTTAAGTTTGGAAACCAGGTAATCTGATCATAACATCCAAAAGAGATGGTAAGTGTTTAGAGGTCCTTTCAATGAAAATGCTGTGATGTTCTTGCTAAGTTGGGTTGCTTGACACCCTTAACTAAGCTAATGCATTTGTAACTGTGGAAAAGATAAACTCTAGTTCACCCAGAGCTGAACAGTTGAGAGATTATACAGCAAACCAGCAATGTGAATAGAAGTAAGAACTAGAGAAACAGAGATTTCAAAGCAGTTTTGTAGTGTAGACCTGTTATGGCTTCTGCCATTCACAGAAGTAGGACTTCACAAGAACAGATCCATATTCTGTATTTCACAAAGTTCATGGAGAAGTTTCAGCAGCAGCTTGATGCAGAGTATATTGAAAGACATTAAATGTAATGCACTTTCTCAGTAGCAAGCAGAAGAAAGCAACCAACTTGCTACTTCTCCCACTGGCAATGAATGCCAGTGTTCTCTGTGCTGACTTCTGAGTAGGGACAGATGGAAACAATTAGCCTTCTAAGAGACATAATGCTGAGTCAGAGAAATGGGCTATGAAACAGAACTAATAGCTAACAATCTTCTCTTACTGTAATGTTTTTGAACAGCAAGGTGAAGTTGACTGTTGGCCCTTGCCATGCCCAGAAGTGGACTGTGAATTCAGTGTCCTCCCCGAGAATGAGTGCTGCCCACGCTGTGTTGCTGACCCCTGCCAGGCAGACACCATTCGCAATGACATCACTAAAACCTGCCTGGATGAAACCAATGTCATTCGCTTCACTGGGTCTTCTTGGATTAAGCATGGCACAGAGTGCACACTCTGCCAGTGCAAGGTAAAGAGCTTAAAGATTAAGCTGTCTCTTACTCAGCTTGTTTCATGACAAATAAATATTAATGCATTGAGCCTGGTCAGTGGCTAGGTGATGTCAACACTTGTTTTAAAGCAGTGGAGATTGCAGTATAAGTGTTCAGTTTTGGTATCTTCACTCTTGCATGTGCTGGAATGATGGTTTGACAGGCTAGCAGGTCAGATGTAGGACAACAGCCTGTGCTGCAGTGTTCTGTGAACAAGTTAAGGGGCTTGGCTTTCCATCATAAAACCTCGGTTCAAGTTTGATTGCAGTTCTTATGGTATAGATCCATGGTATCTTGGAAATACATACATGTACAGTAACAAATAGGTATGTAAGGCTAGACTTCACCCGAGAAATGTGTTGTGTGTGATACTATAGAGTTATAACTGATTGATTTGTTCTTTGAGAGTAATAATTGCTTTGAGAATAATAGGACTAGTTACCTCATTGTGTGGCTTTTTTTTTGCTTTAAAATTAAATGTGGAATCAACATGACATAGAGAACATTTTATAGTTTTTGTAGTCAAAGAAAAACATTGTCTGAGGATAAAAACATTATGGCTATAGGCTTATGTGAATTCTTATATCTCTTTTTAAAGATGTGAGAGAAAAGGAGGTTAAAATAGGTTTTTCCATTCAAAATAAGCCCTGTGAGGTGAATTGTACCTATACTGAAGAATGACAGAGTGCTCCCACAGTAGTCAAGCAGAAAGAGACAGGAGGACTCATCCATATATCTTTAATTTTTACTGAAATTCACAGTTGATTTTGGTCTTTATCCCGTGTATTTCCCAAGGAAGAGACTTCCCAAACTCTAGAACTTGGTGCCATTAACTACTTGGAAAAGTGCACATAAAAATAAACTAACTTCAACATCTCTTCATGGGAAAGTTGGGGAGTAACTGATTGTTGAGCACAAGCTGACAACCGACACCTTCTTCCACCACTTTTCTGACATAATACTGTGCGCAACAACAGTTGCTGTTGTCAAGGCATAGTTCTTTTACTATGGAAGAGTTACGTGCCAAGTAACCACAAGCACTTGTCTTAATGTAAGAACGGGTCAGTGGTTAGGAGGAAACACTGATGCGACAGAGTGGCTAATGGTTTGAAAGCCAGACGCTGCTCAAAAGATGTTACAACGGGCTCATGTGCACAAACCATTTTTAGTGGGGTCCACAGCTGGCAGTATACACCAACTGCAATGCTAGGAGATACTTTTCGAGAAAATAAAAATAATAATAATAAAAAAAGGAGTAAGAGAAGCCATGAGGAATCACATTCCTGTGTCCAGCTAATTTGGGCTTAGGCGGGTTGCTGAGGTTTCTGTGCCTCATTTTTCCTATCTGTAAAACAAATTGTTTTGTGCGATTCTTCTCTAAACCACAGCTGAGATTCAGTGATGGGAAATGCTTTCTCATTGTTGTAACACTAATCAATGGCAATGCGGAAGCGATCAATTCTGCTGATGGCCAGCAGTGTGCTGCTTCCATCTGCCCTTTTCTCTCGAGGCTCAACAAAGACCAAATCTTAAGCACAAACTAATTTCTACTCAGTGTAAGCAGATATATAAAATCTATTGCTGCAGTATGAATGTATAGAAGACTTAAACAGATACTCTGCCAAACCCATAGATTTAAAGCAGCTCAGGTGAGAATCTGCTTGACAATGAAGATGTAGCACTTTGACCTTCAGCAAGCAAAATCTTATCCAATTCACTTTCCAGAGCAGTTTTCTTTTTGAAATAAACTATCTGTTCATATTGGCAGCATTTTTGTATTGTAGTTCTGCGTGCAAGCAGCCCGCTCCTGCAGATCAGGTTAATGCTATGCCCAATTTGTATAGTTCTTGCATTCACCCTGTGTCACCCCACTCTTTCCTTGCAAAGCACGACATAGAAGGTCAAAGCTCGAGGCTAAGCCTCTCTAACCAAGCTATAGCAAAATAGGTTTACATAAATCCTCTAAGAATTCAGAAAGCAGGCATCAGCTGAAGCTGACTTAGCCACAAAACCATGTCAAATCACAAGTAAAGAAGGTGAACAGTAAGATTGTCTAACCTTCTGTAACAGAAGGAGTGAAGGAAAATGTTTGAATGATTCAGACCTTGGTCTTTAATTAGTGCTGGCAGTTTAGTCAACTAAATGTATTTGGAGTAATCTAAAAATAATATAAATTTTATTTGCCTTATAAGAATCAGTCTGAAGAAAAGAAGTAGCCAAAATGTAGAAAATATTTTCTTCATAATTTAATCATGTCCAAAAGTAATCTGCTCCTTTAATTGCTAATATTTTCAGAAAAATGTCTCAACTATCAGGAAAAACTTTATGCATTAACATTTGCTGGTGCTGCACCTAGGATTAATTAACTTGAAGCATTCAATGCTAAATAAAACCCAGAGTCTCTTCTGTGTAATCTAAATAAAACTCCCAAGTGCCCTGTCTTGTTCAACAGCTTTGTGTATTTGGACAAATGCCCCATACCTTTATGACAGGAGTATTCCAGTGATCCCAGCTCCTTTCAGTCTGACTGTTGTAGCTATGGGATATAGACCACAGAAAAACAAGCAATTAGAAGAATCATCATAGCCGATACCCTTAGGCAACAGGACACAATGACAATTTCACGAATGCTATCAAAATTTGTACACATGTATTTTACAGATCTATGTCTTAAAATCTGATGTGAGTTTTTAAATGGTTGAGCTTGTTAAATTGACCAAGCTTATAAAAAAATGCTAATTGTTTCAATTCTCTTTGTTCTTCCTTCCTTTAGAACGGCCATGTCTGTTGCTCAGTGGATCCACAGTGCCTTCAGGAACTGTGACACCAACAACCATCTCTCACAAAGCAGTTTCTGGTTAAAGAATTTTCCTTCACAAAAAAAAAAAAAAAAAAAAGATCTTTAGACCAAAAATTGTATAAAATTTAAACTAAAATTGGATTGTTTTTGTCCATCTGAAGTGCAGAAATGTGATTCAGTTACCTGAATCAGAGTGAAATTTATGAGACTCAAGACAAGCTCAGATGTGTAAACCTTTGTATGAGGTCAGGCCCAAATGTTCCGGCTATTTGTCTGTCTGACATCATTATGCAGAATATTAGGTTAGTGTAAAGTGACACATTGTAATGCTGTACATAACGATGTCAAGATCCTAACACAGCTAGGAGCTCTTACAGGGTCTTCCAAAGCTTTGAGAGTCCAGCACTTGACCAGATGCAGAGATTTTTACTTAATCGTTATTGGTTCTGCACAAATGTGTTTGATTGCTCACTGCAGAATATAGCAGATGTAAAAGGATGAAGCCTTCAGGAATAAAGAACATAGCAGCTAAGATGTGATATGTACAGTATATGCGCTGAAAAAAAAAATAAAAAAATACAAGCTATTGTAAAAACAAAACAAACAAAAAAAAACATACAAAAAAAACCACAAAAAACCCTAAAAACAAAAATCGTGATGCACAGGCATGGCTTCTTAATGTTTTCTGATGGGAAAAGTCATCAATATTTTCTTGTTTTACTGCACTTACTATTATTTCTTGATTGAATTTGTTCAGTATAAGCTCGTTATTGTGCAAATTTAAATAAATATTTCTCTTACCTTAAGTTTCTGTTTGTGTCATTTTTTCTTTTCAGGGGTGTCATTTTTTCATGTGCGTTGTTATTCCTCCTCCTTTGTTGGCATGCCTGGGCAGTTGGGCAATGCATATAGAGAGGAGCTCCTCTCTAGTTCCTCTGTGTGTGGGAGTCTCTGCCCAGCACAACCTTATAACTTATCTTTGTTTGTAACTTCACACATGCGAGCCATTGCAATGGATTGAACAGAGTAATTCATGTGCCCTCCTGCCCCATGTGCCAGTGGGATGCTGCCACCCAGAGTGGGTACAGACCATTTGTCTGACCTGCATCTGTTCACATTTAAGGGGCTGTTCTCTAGATTCCCACTCTGCTCTGAGCTGGTTTGTCTCTCCATAAGCTCCACAGCTGTTTCAGTTGTTTGTGTAAACTACCATAATTCACAGGGATCACTCCAATACGCAAGCCCTATTTTCATTACTGTACTGTTGGGACGATAAATAAAAGAGGCTGCATGACCAAAGCTGTGTTACTCTGGGAGAGAAATAAAGAAAAAAGCAGTGTTTACAAATTAAGGGTTGAAAAGGCTGAATATATAAGGAATGCAAATATCTTGTAGGTATTCCCATCTGTCCTGGTGTGTATCAAATAATTCATGTTTCTGGAGCAGGGAATACAAGAGATGCCAGGCCACTGAGTGCAAATAATACAAATAAAAACAAGAAACTAAAAACTTGAAAAAAAATGCAAAATTTGATTGATAGTCTACATTGGACCATTAAAGCTATGAAGATTTTTCAGACCAAATAAACCTTTTTCTTCACACTGTCCATAAATAACGGGTACTCAAGGGATTTACTGTTTTGTCCTATTCCTGGCAAGCTATAATCAATGCTTTTTGAGCATAATGTTAGCTCCTTGAAAAAGAGGCTGCTTTCTCTACAGTGTTTTCTTGCCTGCTAGTAATTGTTAAGAGGTCATGTTTTGCCCTCAGCCACAGAGGCACATCTCCAGTTGATTTCAGTGGCAGCTGCATGCCTATTTCTGAGAGGAGGTATAACAGAGGGTATAACTGTTTAGAAATTGCACTTCACTTTCATTAAAGAAAAGGTATAAGATAGGTATGGGAAATACATAAAAACAAGCTTTTTTTTTTTTTTTCCTTTTTTTTTTTTTTCTTTTAATATACAAAAACGAGTGAATATTTTTCAAGCACAAAATCCTGAGGCTCTGTCAGAGGCTGTAGATATGCAGGGCAGATATCCACAGCACAGCTGTAAGAATCCCCATTTTGGACAAGTGAATAGGTAAGTTGTATGTGAGGTGAGTGCTCCTGCCCTTGTTCTGCTTTAGTGCGTCCCCAGAAATCAAATTTAGACCTGTAGCAGCTATGAGAACTAGAAGAAAAAAATCTCTCAAAATTTTTTCTTACTCCTTGGAAGGCACAGTAATCCTAGTTTTTATTCAAAACAAAAAGGTGTGTAGATGGAAAACAAGAATCTCTTTCCTTTTGTTGCCTACTATGCTTTGAGTGTTGTAGGATCTTTCTGCTATTGCAGGTTCATGAAGCATGGTACAATACAAAAACAGGCTAAAAAGCCAAGAATTGAGACATAACATAATAGCTAAACCTTGAATCAAATCCTTGGAGAGACAGTCAGTGCCACATGTATGTGAAGAGCTGAAGTTATACTGCTGAACAAAGCTGGAATTCTCTTCTAAATAAAAAAAATGGGAATGGGCTGAGTGAATATTATCTAATTTATCAATGTTCAAGGTTACTCATCAGTTGGGAGTTCTTCTAAAGGTCAACTAAGTCCAATGAGACATCTCGGTGACCTTCGTTTTCATTCACATTCAACCCCCCTTCCCCATCTCCCCCCTGTTCAGTCAAGCCACTAATTAGTGGTACATGTTTTTAATTTTTCTTGAAAAGTAAATTTAAGTATTATTAAAAATTGATGTCTAATTTCCAGGCCTAAATTGTCTGTCAGACAATATAGTCCATAAAAAATAATAATTATTATATTTCTGTGTTTTTGAGCAAAGCAGGTACATTGTGCTCTCTTAGTGGCCTTTCATTATGGATGCACTGTTTGCACTACTAGAATTCAATAACTTCCATAAAGGAATTGTCACCTCTCTGCAGAGTAATTGCCCTAAGTTAATAGACCTACAGATATAAACGCTGAAATGTCTTCAGTTCCAATACTGAATTCAATGCTGTGGCAAAACAAGTTGACAAAAAGCAGCGATGCTGCAAACCGCTGAAAAGAAAGCTGGCTGTGGTGCTGCACATTTGCTGCACTCTTTACAAGGACATCTAAAAGTGGGTATTTACACAGAGAGTGCTGTAAAGCTGCCCTCATTCAGTGCCAGCATCGGCTTTCCACAGAGCACATTGGGTGTAGCAGATTCACCCTGGGCACCTCAGATAAGTACAAGGTTGTGAGCTGCAGAGCCCAGACGTCAGCTCCCACTGTGATAGAGCAGCAATAGCAGCTGGTTTCAAATGCTGGGCTCTTCAAATGCTGCAGATACATATGGCACAGCTCCTGCCCCAGCCCTCTCCGTGGGCATGGTGCTTCTCACCTTGAATGGGTCACTTCTGCCCACGCTCTGGTGATGTGCTCAGCCACAGGGCAGGATGTGCTGTCCAGACAGCACTCACGGGCTTCCCATAAAGCGCACAAGTCTCTGTGCATCACGGCTCATGCATCCTCCCCCAATTTCTCAGCCAAAAATAGCAGTAGCTTTAAAGTAAGGCTCAGCTAGTTATTTTTTAATGCTGAAACTAACTTACAGGCAAATGCAGTTTAACTTGTCCCCAAACCAGTTAATAATTTAAGTTAAAAATCATCGGATAACTTTTGCCTACTGTTTAAGAAAATGTTTCAGAGGAATACGAATAGGAAGACCAGAGCAGCTCTGGCATCTCCTGAGTGCACAACCTGTGGTGAAGAGGCTCTGGAGCACTGGAGAGGTCCTGCAACAGCTGCTGCTTCTGCCCAAGCCAGAGCAGCAGCCAGCACCATGTTCTGTGTGCTCACGGGCCCTGCTAGCTCTTCAGTTGCTATTTTAATTTCTAATTAAAAATTTAAAACTTCTTGTTGTTTTGGCACTATGGCCAAGTCTCTGCCCTGGGAGGAAAGAAAAAGAGCACAGCTGGATTTCTGACTTAGAAGAAGAGTTTAAAGGAGGGCCTGAAAGGAAAAAGACCATGTTGCTTAATTCCTGTCCTGTTCATCAGCCATGTGAAAGACCACTAGCATGGCTCTATTTCACTTTTTTTTTTTTTTTTTTCCCACTGGTGGAAAACAAAACAGTATGTACAGATATGTATGTGTATATATATATATATAAATCAAATTTTAAAAGCAATTACACTTCTAGGTCTGCATTAACCAGTATTTTCTTATTGCCAGAGCTTACACAGTCTCTAAGATGCCAAACAGACATTGTTTAATATAACAGGAGGTTTGCACCCTTTATTCTACCATTCTGTTCATGGAATACTTCTATAACATGAAACTTTAACTACTACAAACCATAATAATCTATTGATCGCATAATGTTTCATCCATAAAAGAGCCAAACTCAATTACTATGCTTCATCTGTAAAATCTGTTTTCATCAGTAATCTCATTTTGCTATTTTAGACTTCAAATGTAACTCCCAGGATGTCATTTATGTATCAGCAGCATCACTTGGAACTGTAAAATAAAATTGTTTAAGGACTGAGTCATATTTGAAAACCAAAATAACTAGAACTACATCAGCACAGCTAGAACATCCATCTAAAAACCAGCAGAAATGAAATACTGACTCAAGTGCAATTTCATGGTAGGGAGGTAGTGCAGTTTCATTTGGGGGAGTGAGGAACAAAACAGAAAAACAACCAGCAATCCCACCAATGCTAACTCGGTCCTCTCCCTGCTTTTAATGACCACCAATTTGAGCAAGAAGGAGGATAGGATACAGCTTTTTGCATGGCTACCTTATTTCTTATGAGAAGCTCTGCAGATGATGTTGCTTTTGAATATTTCATCTGGCTCAGTGTGCCACAGCCCTTTCCTGTTTATTTTTTTTAGAAACATTTGTAAAAATTCAAAAAAATAAATTTTTTAGGACCATCACAACACCCACAGTTTTTTATTTAGTTAGTTATTTTTAATTTTTTCCCAGGGTTGGGACTGGCCCTGGAGCTGCACTGCAGTGGGTGCCTCCTGTCCCCAGGGTGGCTGCAGGCACTGGCCCCCAGGGCAGAGGAGCAGCTGGGGGAGCAGCACTCCAACCAAAAGTAGTGCAGGATCAGGATTGGGACCCCTCCAGGAGTGCCCTTATCACCCCAGCACATGCAGCCCAAGGAACAGGAAAGTTGAGGTCTGCCTTCTTCACACAATAGTTGTTATTGCCTGTTTTTTTGCCCTTTTTTTAAAAAAAAAAATATTTATCTTTCCCCAAGGAAGAATCAAGATACCAAGCTCTTTATTTGATTTCCAAGACAAAAATCCTTTGCTTGCCTCATCCCCACTATGGGCTCACATGTGTGCTCACAAACATACCTCAAAGTGTAGTCATTCCCCAGCATTGGTGTTCTGTGGCTATACAGGTAGGTAGAAATTACCTTGGACACCTGAGAGCAAAGCTTTTTCTCTACAGGATTTTTTTGGGGCTACACTTATGGATACAACTTCATGGTCTTGGACCAAGCATCCCCTCTCCCTCTGCTTAGCGTGGCTGGGCTCGTGACGAGTGGATATCAAAGCCCAGCTAATGGAGGCAGTGTGAAAATTTGGCCTTGCAGACATTGCCAGTGGCAATGTGAGTGGGTAATGTAGTTACTGCTTAAAAGATCCTTTTTTAATTAGCCTGTTTTGCCATTTTAAGTTTCCTCTGGGTAACAATTATTTTTGATGGTCCCCGATGCTCCTGTGAAAAACTCAGCAGGAGAGGAAGAAATAATTCAGTTTCTTCCCCTGGTAAACTTGAGAGGCTGTTCATCTGATGCTACCTTCAAAGGAAGGAGAGCTGTTACCCACAGAGCCTGTGATCCCACCCAAACCAGCACAACTCAGCAGAACCACAGGTCGAACCTGGACTCATCCCTAGTGCTCTCAGCAGCTCCTGCCCTCCAGCCCAGCACAGCTTGTCACTGCAAGTTAACTCTTTGCTATGGAGCTATGGAGTTTGCTTCCTCTGGCTGGAAACAGGGTGGAGAAAGGGCAACACACTGGGTTCTGTAACTACATTGCTTTGTGTTTTACTCAGAAAATTATATACAGCTTCTTCCTCTTCTTTGTGGGCACAAAGATGGGTACCTGGTAGATCATTTTCATTGCTGGCCTGTCTCAACACAGCACTGATGGCTCCCAGGACCAATCATTTTATTTTGTCATGTTTTAAAGCTTTCTTGCATTGAATTCATCAATTCTTGTGCTGGAGATCACTCACATTACTTTAGGGGTTTCAGACAGTATTAGCCATTCCTTTACAAAATTAAAACTATATATTCCCACTGTGCATTTTTATGTGTTTGTATGGAGCTGTGTGATTAATGTCACTGAGTTGGGACATATTTGGAGTCAAATTCTTACTTTAGCCCCACTTTTGACAATTCAGACTCATCCGTATTTCCTATTGCTTTGGGACTTGAGCCAGACCGAGAAAGTTGTTGCTGAAATCCCAATTATCTTTTTTTTTTTTTTTTTTTTTTTTCATTTTTTCCTCCTGAATGAGGATTATAGAAAATCAAGTTTCTTTCTTTTTTACTTTTCTAATGGAAGCAGCTTCTAAAATCTGCAGCCCAGAAGGCCAATTTCATCCTCTCAGGTCTAAATCCCTCAATCACCTTACACCAAAATGTGAAATGCTTCATCAATTCCCAGCAAAGCTATAGATATTCAGACTTTTATACAGCCCATTTGAGTGATCTTTTTATTTCTTATATAGCAAGTTTACATCATTCATGCATCTTTCAAATGATTTTTTTTGTATGCTTTATGTATTTGAATTGCTTCCTATGGGTAATATCCACTTGAACATAAAGCTTCTCAGCTGTTGCATTTGGCTTTTTTGAGCTGTTAGAATTTATGGTTCATACATGAAATACATCCTCATGTGCACCTGGCCAGCAGAAGCTGACCTTTCTTCCTACAGAGAGCTGAATTTGGCTCAGTGCACATAAAGGTGAAGCTGAACTTCTGTTTGATTTAGTATTCGAAATAATTTCTGTGTTTTATTGTGTTCTTGTGTTCCTGCATTTTTACATTAATCCAGTTTACAAGTATAAACTTGGTTTTCTGAGCAATCAATCAATACAAGGTCAACTACAGCCATTTCCTGCAGGGTGTGAATCAAAACTTAGACACAGGGACATTTATTGTAATGTAGAGAGGCATAGATTTCACTGTAACCAAAATGCTTTTCATGTACAAAAAGAAATATACAGAATGGCTTCAAGTGAATTAGGTAATAATTTTTTTTTTTTCTCCAGGTGTAGCGAGAGCAAAATCACAGGCAAACTTAGATGTGAATTTAAAGTATATTTGCTGAGTACTGGACCGCTCTAACCCAGAAAATACTGAGAAGGCACCAGCTGAATAGAGCAGACATGGATCATCTGTTAGGGAAAAGCTTCGGGATGAAGTGTTCTGGACTGAGAAACTTCTGCTGCTGAGCTTTAAACACATTGCATGACTGCTGAAGCATACCTGAACACAGGGCCAGCTGGTGACAGAGGAGCAGTTGAGGGATGCTGTCACACTCTCAGCTGTGATGAAAATAAATCCCAGGAAAGTCAGCAGAGCTTTTCCCTCCTCTTAGGACCCAGGTCCTGAAATATTTGTGCACATGCTAAATGAAATATTGTTATAAACCTTAGTTGTGTCCCCCGTCACACCCCTTTTTTTTTGTCTTTTCCTTCCTTCCTTCCTTCCTTCCTTCCTTCCTTCCTTCCTTCCTTCCTTCCTTCCTTCCTTCCTTCCTTCCTTCCTTCCTTCCTTCCTTCCTTCCTTCCTTCCTTCCTTCCTTCCTTCCTTCCCTCCCTCCCTCCCTCCCTCCCTCCCTCCCTCCCTCCCTCCTCTTATTTTTTCTTTTGTAGGACCTTTGAGCACTTACACATCATACACATCGTGTCTGGCATGGTTCAGATGTGTTCTTTCTCCCAGCCCTTTCTCCTCAGGGATGATGTTCAAAGAAGCTATAAATATATATAAACTGAAAACGACACTGACTAGGGATAAAGTAATAAAGTTGGTCTATTTTGTTAGTACAAGGCACAAAGAAAAAAGTCAAATCTGTTTTGAAGCTATTTTGGCTTCTGCAAAGGAGTGTGGTGTTGGTAATGTCAAGAAGGCCCTGGCTGTGTCCCTTTAGGTGTTGCAAATGAAAGGATCCATTTGATACAGGGCAGCTTCTCGAAGACTGCATGATTAGGGGCAGCGATGCAAAAAATTGCACACACAAAGAAACAGAATGACTTGCAGATGTGTGACTGAAACATCACGTCTGCAAAAAGAGGGGTCTGCTATATCTTATTGTGCGTGTGGTGCCCCCAATTACACGTGCAGTCTAGTAACCTATCTTCAATGGCTTAGCAAGAAGATTACTTTCACAGCAGATCCCCAATAAATGTCTGCTTGCTTATTAACATAGCTGACATTTCTTAACTCTGCTCAGATATGCAGCCTGAGCTAATCCGCATCCTATTTAGTTCAGAGGCTAAAGTTCAAATGGAACAAATTTTGATCTTATTTGTATGATTGTGTATAATTTCCCTCCCTTCTTTCTGGTCACAATAATAGCTTAAAACCCAGGGGGAAAAAAAAAATAAATTCAACCCTGAAGCAGTGGAAAGCTCATTTATATTTATTTTGGGACAAAACTACCTTTTAACTCTGAATATATAGATTGTTTTTTTTCCTGTAATCACTTTCACCTTTATTTTTGCACAGTAGCAGTTCCTCAGATCTGTATTTCTTTCATAATTGGCCTATGTGATAGCTTCATATATGAACCCCATTAAACCAACAAACATTTTTTTCAATGGGCTTAGTAAAAATACACATACAGGATCAACAGATAATGTGTATTGTTAGAACTGGCAATGTCTTTTCTTGTGGGATGATGACATAATAAGTCAAACCAAAGACTGTCCTTAAATAATGTCATTTATCATGTTCTGAATCCACAATGTAGATATCTTAAAATATTTAGCCTGAAAAAATGAACAGAAGTTGAGATTTTTTTTTTTCTGAAATATTTGATTCAGCACTGTAAATTTCCAGAGAGCAGGAATGAATCAGGTGGATGCTTTAATTCAAGGGCTCCTTGGGACAAGCTAGAATTACTTACCTAAATAAAAGCCATAGTCAGCTGACCTGCATCACAGCGGCAACTTTTAGTGTCCTTCTAGGTGAGCCTGGAGTGCAAATCCCTTCTCTGCTTCCCCAGGGTTCAGGACCGGTGCTTTCTCCTCACTACAGTACCATAGCTGTCATCTCCATCCCACTGCAACAGCAGCTATAGCAATTGCTGTGCACATTCAGAAGTGTCTATGTATGCTTTCCTGGACATCCGGTTGCATCAAGGCATGGGATGTGTGGAAGGAAGTGCCCTTCTAATCCCACTGTTTGGAATTTCATATGTCCCTTGGTCAGGGCCTCTTACTAGACAGAAAGCTGAGCGGTACAGATGAAGGGCCCCATGATAAAAGGCTGTCAGCACACTCAACCCACAAAGATTTAGAGTTAATCGAGCTGTAGAGTGACAGTTGATCATGAACTTATCCATTTCATTTATGGACTGCTTAATCTTTCTGAAAATATTGTTTTGCAGAAAATGACTAGCATTTAATGAATGATTTTAATAATAATAATAATAAAACAACAGGATCCACATGGGATGCAAACTCAGTGTCATTTTTAACTAAACAGCTTTTATTCACTGGACTACACAGTCTTTTGTTAACATCCATAAGAACTCAAAAATGTCAAATTAGTCACCAGAGAGCTCCCATTTCATTCCCCATCTATAATACAAGCAAATATAGAATTACAAGGGAAGTATTAATAAAAAATCGACTGTAAGGGCTGTAAGGACTGATACAAAGTGCATTTCCTAGTATGCATCAAGATGTAAAAATATACAAAATTCCATACAATTCACGTTTAATATGTTATGTCTGAATTTTCAAATAGAACGAATAGAACCAGAGCTAAAATTGTCTCCATAAATAATAAAGCATTTGAAAGTATTAGATCTGTGCAGATGAGCAGAACCAGTGGCTTGCACTATAGCACAGCAGATTTCTTCCCAGGCTTAGGTGACAGCAGATAGTTAAGGAACCTGACTCTCTGACTGCAACTGATAAGAACCTGTGTGGAAGAATTGAAGCCAGAAAACCCTACAGAGGGCATGAATTCACATAGGCAGCCCAAGTGAACGAGAAGGGAGCTGTTTCTGCACCACATCTAAATCAAAGGAACTTACTCATTCCTCTTCAACAGTGCTGATCAAACAGTGCAAAGGACACCTCTCCTTTCTTTGAGGGTCACTAATGGGACAGAAAATGAACCAAAAGTTCAGCCTGGGCATTTTATTTTTCTCTTTTCCTTTCCTTGCTCCTACTTTTCTGTATTCCTGGGATTTATCTACTGAGGTTCCTGGCACCATATGCACAATGATTTCACTCATTAGGCTTGCATTGCTTTCATATTTTCTGACCACTAAAACCAAACCAAATCAAACAAGACACTGAGCAATATCTAGCATATGTGGAAAAGCCAATATGGTTATTAAAAGATGAATATATAGATTATGCATTGCATGAATGAGAAGCAATTTAGAACAACATCATGTCTTCATAAGCAAAATCGGCTTGTTTTACATGTAGTGGCATGCTTTTGAGCATCTTTCTTGTCTCCCAATTATATGCTTCTCAGAGATAGAGCCAGAAGGTCACAACCACTTTACTCTCCTCACTACATAAATCAGCCAACCAAAACTACCACTTCTTAGTGCATTTCAATTATTTATGACCCCAAACCTAGTTGAACAAATATTATTCTAGGCCAGAATCTAAAAGCTAAAAGAAGAGAAATAGTCAGCATCACAAATCAGTAGAAATGAGCAACACCAGACTGGGGAATACAGGGTCCCTGAATAGTGAGAAATCTTCCTGGCATGCCTTTATTGGGCCACAAGTCATGGGGGCTGCAAGGCATTAGGCTTTCTTTGCACAGTTTGAAGTGTTCATTTGAAACTGCACAGTCCTGATATGTTTTTTAATATGCTGCTTGGACATACAGCTGAGACACACACAGATGTGTGCACACATTCCAGAATAACAGATATGACTTGTTTTAGATTACACATGCTAGACAGCTCAGCACCTAGCTCCTACTCAAGCTTTGATGGGTGCAAAAACAAACATCTTGTCAGCCATGTCTGACTTGATTTGTGGTCTCAGAAAATGTCTTTGCCCAGCTCTCAAGAGCAAGGACTGGAGTCAGTCCTCCCTGTTAGGGAGCTGCTGAATCTGGCAGACCACAAGGGGGTGGCTTGCTGTACCTCATTGCCCTTAGACCAGGCCTCCATGTGCCCCAGTCCCAGGAACACCCACCATGGCGACCACCAGGCACCTGTCCCACTCTCCGACTGGTCTGGCTCAGTGCAGGCCAGTGTCACACACTGACAGCACACCCTCATCCCCCTCATTCAGCCCCAACCCTGTCACACAGCCCCGAGTGCCCTGTACCCAGAGACATTGCAAGAAATGGAGTTCAGTGGGAAGCTGAGGCAGACAGTGCTCATCAGGCATTGGCATGACCACACAGATTTTAGGTTTCTCCTAGCTGTGGTGTTCCTGTCCTGCCCCACAGGAGAAGGAGTCAGTTTCCCTATGTTTCTGTTCACTTTTGGGGGGAATATTGACCAATATGGCCTTCAACTTGAGAATCGGTCTGCCAAGCCTTCAGTCTTATTAACTACCATTAATGCTTGCAGTTGTCCCGAAGGTTGAGACAGAGACCCTTCCTGTGAAAGACACCTCAACACACGGACATCAGCTTGTCTGAGGACAAGATTGATCTATGAGGGTGCCAAAGGGGCTGTTCCCATGTCTGAACAGGCTTGCTTTGAAACAAGACCCAGGGAGCCGCTTGTCAGTAACACCACCACATTTTCCTCTGTTCCTAACAAAGCTGTTCACAGCCTGCAGCACTTGCGATAAACAGGGTCTGCAGGGCTGTGGTGGGCAGCTCCACCTGTGCTTGCACCCTTCCCTGAGGCCATTCCACTGTTTTTTGGACATCTCACCAGTAACACCATCCAAAATCGAAACAGACCTATTTATCCACTGGGTTATTTAAATGCAGATGGGCTGAGAGGCTTTTGAAGTAGTGTCCGTCAGCAGAACAGATGTTTGCAGTGTGAATGCTGGTCCATCATTAAAAGACCTCCTATGGGATACTGCTGCCCTCTGGGGCTCTTTGACTTACTAAGAAAGTTTTGAACTAACTGTTTCTCTCTAGCAGGGATAAAATAATGCAAACTTGCTACCGGTGCCAAATATTGTAGCCAGCAGCCTGACTTTCTCATTCCTATTGATGTTCCTGAATCTTCAGACTTCTTTATTTTAACTCTTGTAGATATGTGACTTTGAGCTGAAAGAATTAAAGATCTTGTATTGTATTCTGTGATCTTCATTTCTTACATGTACTTACCCATACACTTGACTTTACCTTGTACTTTCTCAATCACAACTACAAATTTTCCACCAAGATATTCTCTTGTGTACAATTTTCTATATAAGGGATCATTCCGGGTGCTTAGATTGATAATTTCAAGAATATTGGATGGATTTAGATGCATGCATTTCCTTGAAAAGAATAGCAACCATGTTTCCAGTTTAATTGAGTGATCCTTAAAATTAGCAGACTTGCAGCTTATTTTAAAAACAGGAATTATTTCTCTTTAGTGAACAAATCATCTGTAACATGGAAAGATTCAGCATGTAATCTATTTCCTAGCTGTATTTGTTCTCACCAGAAGCAAATCTAGCAGTAAGTGTTCTATATTTCTTTGGTTAATAACAGAATTAAGTTGTATTTGGTAAATAGGAAAATGTATGATAGCAGAAGTTTTCCAACATCTCACTTAGAGTATAATAAACTGTTGCTTGCTAGCTTTGTGGCTCCTCTAAGTTTCTGATCGTATGCTATAAGAAAAATCGATATCTCATTTCTCACATCAGCCAGATGGATAGGCCAGGCAAGGACTTCAGCCAAGGCTTTGTGCCATTCTGACAGGGAAAAAACATGTTTTCCCTATTTCAAGCTCTACTGTTTACAAGCAGCTATTGACAGCTTTGCAGTACTTTCTCCAGGTAAGATCTATCACAGTAGAGCTTTAAACTCTTGCTGGCTCTGCTGTATTCCACTCCCCCACATACCCCAACTTGCCAAGTACAGTTATAAATTCTTAAAGCAGTTCTCACTTTAGGTTGTGCTCACTAAATATTGAAAATAGCCAAGGAATAAAGGAGATGCTCTGAATTTACAGTCAGTCTGACTTATGCTGATCTTCACCAAGAGAAAAAAAAAATAAAAAAGAAAAAAAAAGTTATGAGAATTTAGTTTACAGAAATCTGGCAACTACACTTTCATAACTTTTCATGAAATTAGTTTTCCTATATGGCTATATGGCACAGCTCTGTGTATCTGTTGCACAACAAGATGGTGGAAAATCAACTGGCAATAGAAATGGTACGTTTTTCAGCTCTGTGGATGTTATGGAACACATTAAAATAACACATATCTTTTAATGCAAGGACTGGAGAGAAAACTAATATCAGTATAGATAAAATATCTTCAAAGTTACAAGAGAGCTGAAAAAATTTTAAACAAAAATTTTACTATTTAAAAAAATATTACTAATGAAAGCATCAATTGTGTATTTATATGCACAATATATCATAATCACATCCAAAAAAAAAGTATTAAAAGATAATTAAACCTTGTGATTGCCAAGCAAGTCACTCATTGTATAGGAATGCCAAATAAGAATTATCCATTTATCTCTGGTTGGCCAGCCCACTCACAGTGTTTATTACACATTATTTTTCCCACAGAGAGGCTGCTTGGCAAAAAGAAGCTGAATTAATTTGTCTGAATCATGCTTTCTAGTACAACCTCTGTATTAGCAGGGGCTGAACATATGAAGATATGTCTTCATAGCAATGTCACTGCCTTCACTGTTTGTGAAGTTGGCTTCAAGAATTCTAGTGCTAACATTTAGTGCATCCAATGCATTTGGCTATCAGTAGGGCCTAATTTCCCAGTAATACAAGAAATTTAAAATTCAAATGCAGGTGCTCCATTTTCCACATGTCACCATTGGGAGAGCTACAGAGGCAGCTCAACTCACAAAGGGAATTTGTGTGCAAATGCAAGCCCCTTCATATGCAGGTAGAAAGCAGCAGAATACTAACGAGATCTGCGTGACACTTTTGTATTAAATCCTCTTAAAGTGCAAAGCAGTTCAAATTCTATGATGAACCACAAAGCTCAACCTGGGTCTTCCTTCTTCTTTGTTAAATCCATCTACTTCAGATTTTGAGGTCTCTGGGGACCCAGGGTTACAACAGGCCACCCTGGACTGAGTACAGTTACCCTGGGGCCTTGTTGCTACAATCCTACAGTAACGTGTTTTATCACAGTACTCCAGGGCTTGGTCCTTCAGAACCAGGAGGGAAGTTCAAACCTTAGGCAATGTCTACCAAATGAGAACGAAAACCAGGAGCAAACAATGACACAATCCTCCCTGAAGCCTGTACAAACCTAAGAAATGTGATGGAACTTTATAAGGCTTCCAAATTCAATGACAGGAAGCTATGGAAGCCTGGTTTCAGTTTGCAAAATTAAATGTATCAAGGCATGGATCCTTTTTCCTTTCATTTGTGACTTTTGAAGTGCAGCAGATTCAGACAAAACATTCTATTTTGGCTGATATCAATTGAAAGCTCAAAATCAATGGCAACACACATCAACATAGGCAAAGACAGAATATAATGTTCCCTATTGTACCTTTTGAAGTTTGCTTCTGTTGAAAGTCTACTATGCCCTTCTTCTGGAAAATTAATTTAAAAATCATTTTGTCAGAGAGGTCACAAGGTGTGAAGAAACAACATTTGCACAACTCACTTTTAGCCAATCTTACTTCAAAACAGAAATTGAAGTTAAGGAAGGAGAACAAACCATGACCTAAAAGCAATGCTTCCTCCTTTTCTGACTGATTGCAGGCTCAGATTGCACTTAAAATTCTCAAGGGATGCACAGACTGAGATGAAATATTGGTTTGGTGTGATGGTAGCATGGAGATCATAGCTATAAGCTATATTTGTAAAGCATAAATCAGTGCCTGAGCACCAAACCATGGAAGTTTAGCATTCAATTCATATATTATCACTGATTATAATTTTTTACTTGACAATATATCATCACTCATGTAAGTAGCTCTAAGCTATTTTTTCTACCCGTAACCATGCAACTTATGCACAAGGTGATGACTGCTGAAAACAGCCAAGTGTAAATAATAAAAAGAATATTTTTGTTATTGGTAGTTCTATGCCCCATTGAGAAACTGTTCCATCTCACTACAACCCAGGGCATCGAACAGTTCCTCTCCCAGGGAGTTTATTTTTTTAGCTAGGCAAGATGAGCAGAAGCTCACAGAATGAGATGCAGCAGCCAAGAATTGAGACTGACGGTCCGCAGTCAGCACGTAAATTCAATGTTTGTTTTTTTTTTTTTTTTTTTCCTTTAAAAATAAAAAGAAAAAAAAAAAACAACAGCAACAACAACAAAGAAAATACTGGAAGAAAGGATAAGGTTTAGAGCTGGTGAGGGAGAATCCTGACAGTGTTGGAGCAAGTGACTAATTGGTATGTAGGAGGAAAAGCTTAAAGTTCAAAGTGCTGCTGTGGCTTGTTTCCTAATCTGTTGGCTGTCTTCATCAGCTAATTTTCAGCATTTCTGAGTGTGTGCCCATATCCTCAACCTACAGCTGAGAACATTGCCTCTGGAATCAGGTTCTGCAGAGCAGGTGACGGTGCTTTCACTCTGGGCTCATAGTTTGTTGATGGCTCACAGATATCTGCTGGCATCAGCAGTGGATGTGATCCCCACTGCAGCCCTGGCGGTGACTGTCTTATTCCCTACTCCTCTGGCTGAAGAGCTCTCTCTGATCTCTTGTGTTTCATCCTTCTTCTTCCTTTCCCACACATCAATGCTGGCCAGAGCATGGTGCACCCATTTGTTCCAAGTATCCATCAACATCTGAGGGCTGTCTCAAGTGAGCCTTACCATTTTGTTGTTGCTCTTGTTGCTGTTGGTGGTCATATTTTTTGTTGTTGCTGTTTTTGGCAGTAGTTTTGTTTTGTTTCGTTTTTGCAAGTTTCAGCTGTCTCGAGTGTCTCCAATGTGATAAGAGCTTGCTGGCCTCAGCTATACCTGGAGGACCTCACTAACTGGCAAAATGACACCATGGCGGCTTATCACTGCCAATTTCTGTAGTCCTCTGGCCATCACTTATGTTGGCAATATCAGCCACTTCTATTACTCACCACTAGCATTTTGCTGTGGAGGAGTTTGCATGGCTTCCTCTTGGTAGCATGCCTGGATAACAGCAGCTGATGTGGTAGTGGTCTCATGGGACAAGCCCTCACTCGTGGTGGGTGGAGGGACGTGTGAGTTGGGGAACCAGCACTTCCAGGGGAGGGGGAGGGTTGCACATAACCATTCAAGTGGCTATGTGTGTGTGAGTAGAAGCTTTGGGGATTTGTCATGGACGACCACTTAGAAATTTGTGGGCATTTATCAATGCTGGCAAAGAGTCTTGAATTAGAGTTTATCTGCCATATTGCCAATAATGATCCAAAATGTGTAGGTGACTGCCTGCCAGTTGGTGAGATGTTGCTAATAAATGGGTAAGTGCCTCCAACCCCATTCAAGCTGGCACAGCCCAGGGAGATGAACCCTCTGCTGCAACGAACACAGTACCTGTTCCCAGGACCTCAAAAAAACCAAATAACATTAGAAGGGAATTTGGGTAAAACAACCTCCTGCTCCCACCTTGAGGCCCTGGCAGCACCCAACTCCTTCTCTTCCTTTTTGTCACCAGTGAAAACAATTAGCCAGGTGCTGCCCAAGACTGAGGTGTTTGTGGCTGGCTGTGGCAGAAGTGGCCAACTGGTCCTGAACCTCAGCAGTACTCCTGTGGGCCTGTTGTGAGGGTGAAGCTTGTGGGGAGGGTGACTGAGCTGGCATGAGAATCCAGAAGTGGCTATGACAAGAGCACAGCCTTTGCCACTTTGTACATCTCCTAAACAAAGCATTTCCACATAGCGGGTAAGATGCTAGAATAAGTTGTCGCTTAACAGCAACCTAGCATTGTGCTAGGGAAGACGGATTGCTTTTCACTATCACTATGTCATATGGCAGCTGGGGCTGCACAATGAACAGGAGCATTCTGGTGTTGGAAATAGCATTTGAGAGTGTCAGAGTAACAGAAGTCTCCCCCCCCTCTGTTGATGGCTGTATTTGTGAAGTGAACATTTGTTGCCCAGAGAACCATCACACCCTGCCTAGCAGCAGGTAGGAAATCTCTAGTCACAAGCACATCACTGAAGCACTCTGCTCATCTAGAATGCTTACTTTCAGTGTTCTTGTTGACTTCTGTGCCAGAAAGTACCTACTGGGTATAGAACTCTGTTATATTTTCAGCTACAGTGAAGGTTTTTTTTAGTTACTGCTCTATCTTTGCTGAGAGGAAGAAACAAACAAATAAACAAACAAACAAAAAACACAACTGAAAACACCTGCAAAAGTGTGATTATTTCACTGAATTGCAAAATAGCTGAGGCTGAAAGTAGCTTCTGGAGGTCCTCTTGTCCAACCCTCCTGCTCAAGCAAGGACACCTAGACACCTGGAGCAGTAAGAGCAGGTTGCCTAGGACCTAAACTTTTGAAGGTCTTCAGGAGTGGAGACTCCATAACCTCACTTGGCAACCTGTTCCAGTGCTCCATCACACGCACAATAAAATGTTTCCTGGTGTTTAGAAAGAACCTCATGTGTCTCAGTTTGTGCCTACTACCTCTTGTCCTGGCACTGGACACCACTGAAAAGAGCCTGGCTCCACCTTTTTTTGCATCTTCACATCACATATCATAGACCCCAACACACACACACATAAATTCAGAGCTAATTATTAAACTTGTTTATTTAAAATAAGTAAAATCAGCAGGTTGTAATGGCCACCAAAACCATTTCTCCTGGCAGACCAATGCACTATTCCAGGGAGCACATAAAGGACATGAAAGCCTCCTAGGAGGTGCACTCCCCATTCCCAGCCCCCCTTCCTTTGGGTCTGTTGGGAATCCTGAAGATTTGGTCTGCAGATCTTTGGCTGAATTTCCCTTCCTTAGGATAGCTTAGTACTGAAGTTAGACTGTGCCAATACACTGAAACTGTGCATTTGAACTATGGCCTGCAGCAGTCAGGCTTCGTTTCCTCTCAGACCTAAAGGTCATTTTGCCCTTACACATTCATTTGACTCAGCCTTGACCTACTGCAGCATGCTGACTCCTCCTATGGGCTACCAGATGTTACAACCCTGGCAGGAAGGAGAAAGGCTAAGTATTGGAAAAATCATTTTTGCTGTTATAAGAACAAGTACCTACAAAGAATCTCAGTTTTGGATCTTCTCAGCTAAAGTTCAATTTGGTGTTGCTTAAATATACTCTTGAATCCATATTGTGACACCTGTTAAGTGTGTTCCTGTTTTCAAAAGAGCTGAGCACTCATGATCATCAAGACTTGCCAAGGCAATACAGTTTAATAGCAGATTTTTTACCACTGTAGCTCAGCCTTTTTGCTCCTTTTCCCAGCATCGATTGCATCTCTACAGAAGTGCTCTAACAAGTCCAAGAAAGGCATTTTTAAAACATGAAAGAAGATACAGACCTGACCCTTCTTACCCTGAGTACTCTGTGCCCCCTGCTGATGTTGGCATATGAGGAATGCATGTTTGAACAGATTGCTGCCTCTGTCAGCTTTTGACTCTCAGCTGCTAATATGCTCTTGATAGCATGTTACCACCTGGTATTTGATCTTACCACATACCCAACTTGGGTTGCAGCTGATGTCTGTGTACGAAGCATATGTACATGGCTCCAGGTGCCTGCTGACATATTTCTTTTTAACCCTGGTAAACCCTGCCGCTGCTCCAGTAACTCAGTATTGTGTCCATGTCAGCTATAGACTGCTTAAGGAGCTGACTCCTGGCAATTGTTGAATATGAGCCGTAGCAGTTCTAGGATAATTAGATCTAGAAAAGAAAAAGATGTTTCAGTGCTGCTGGGGATAACCACCCTTACCACCAACAGAACCCCCCAGTCAGAGCAAACAAAAGCTGGAGCTTAGCAATGCTACAGATGTTTTAAAGCTCTTTAAATAGTGCTGTGCATGGTCAGCCTTACCCCAGGAAATTTCTCCCCTCTTTCACAGAAAGGTCACCCCCCCCAAGTCACTCCTAGGAGTAGCATGTTCACGCTTTCCCCACAGCCACAGCCACCATCCTTCTGGCCAGTGAACACAAGATGGAGCTCTTTTTGAATTAGGTAACATGATAAATTAGCTGGAATTGCCGTGCACTTCCCAGTGTGACCTCAGGTTTTGCTGAACACCAAGACGCATCTCACCTTTGCAGCTGCCAGGAAAGTTTCTACATTGGAATTAATTGTCACAAGATTTCAGGAGTCTTTTTTAGAGTACACAGAGATGGCAGGTGCTCCTTTGCAATGGGGTTCATGTCTACCAGACATGGGGAGCTAGGGCAGGTGAGTTCATCTTCTCTTCCAAGATGAATTCATGGACATTGCTTAAGGCCACCATCCTTTTGAGTCTGAGGGTCTGTGCACAGAGTTCAGCCCTGCACACAAGGCCAGGCTCTCAGTCCATACCTGCAGCAGGAACTGAGAAATGTGAACTCCTTCAATCAATCCATGCGCTGCAGAGCAGACTACTCACAACAGGGCCTGACTGCAGATCATTCCAGGAGGGGAACAGGGATTTCTTTCAAGGTTAAATTGCAGGTTTGCTCCCACTCCAAAGTCCCTCCTTCTACCAAAAAAGAACATAGCTAAAATAACTTCGAGAGAACATGGTATAAGTGAGATAAGGCCCTGGGAATATCAGGTTTCTACAAACTGTCAGAATAGAGAACAAGACTTTCTTATATTTCGGTTATCCAACAGACTGATGAATTTTTGTTTTCTCCATTTCAGATTGTTTTAGGCATTTTTTTCTTTCGAGTTATAACTCTGATTGATTGAAAATGCTGTTACGCCATCTGGTAGAACCTCCATGCTGTGAGGAAACAATATCCAGGCTCTTCTGCCAGCAAGAAAATCCAGTTGAGGTTATTAAAACTTGAGGCATTGTTGAATTTATCTGCAAAAGGAGGTAGCCAGCAGGACAAAATTCTAGTAGTCTTACATCCCCTGACACTATTGTTCAAAGAGAAATTTTGGCACAAGCTGTTAGGAGGAACAAAAGTGTAAGTCCAGACAATAAAATTGCCAGCAGATACATGTGTTTTTAAAAAATAAGTCTTGGATAATGAAAACAGTCAAGAGCTACTCTTATCTGACCAAGAGAAGCCAAACTGATACTTGCCTATGTGGGACAGTCTTCTCTACAGTCAGTGGGCCACCACCCACACAAAGCTGAATGATTAAGAGGCACAGAAGCAAAGACATTGGAATGAATGGATTTTTCCTGTTTCACAGCTGTGCAGGAAAGGTGCCAAATATTACTTTTATTGTTAATGGGGTCTTTAGCACAGGTGAAACAAAGGGTTCAGATCATTTCAGATCATGCACAGTTATTGTAGGCAACGATAAAAGAAAAATGAGTTGTGACACTATTTAACTCCCTAAAATCCTCTTAGTGCTCATTTGCAGTTAAAAGTC
Organism: Netta rufina; assembly: GCF_964035555.1. Classification (NCBI taxonomy): domain Eukaryota; kingdom Metazoa; phylum Chordata; class Aves; order Anseriformes; family Anatidae; genus Netta; species Netta rufina. The sequence goes on from NC_140123.1 coordinate 174,957,482, forward strand.
CATGGCAGTCTATTTTGATAAGTGGTGATCCTAAACATATTTCCAGGAGTGGCAGGTTGGCTGACCTTGTGTTAGGATGGGGCAGAGTAGAAGTTCTCAAGGCCCCGCCTGGGGGCTCCATGAAGGAGATGCTTGTGGGAGCTGCTCTCAGCTGCTGCATGGGAGGGTAGGCAGCTGGGGGGGCTGCAAGACCCTTGGGGTGTGGGGGCAGCCAGGCAGCAAGGGACATGAAAGACCTGAGGCTGCTGAGGGCAGCACGCGCTGTTAGGGAGCCACTTCCAAGATTTTGTGAGGCAATGGAGCTGGTCAGGAAGGAAGAACTGTGCTGAAGCTCTTGATGTACATGTATGACTGGAGAATCATTACAGGAAGGATGTAGGTCTTTGAAGGTCATTGCCTTAGGGCTTCCTCCATGTAGTGAATGGTGAAGGAAGCTAACAGGCGTATTGGGAAGGACCAGACCTGGCAAATATCTGCATGATGTACTGCTACTTCTGCCTTGGTCTGCTCTGGGACCCATCACCTACGCTGGCCAGACCAGCACACACCCACCCAGTGACCATTCAGTGTGTGGCCCTGGGCATGGATGCTGATAGAAGGATGCTGGAGAGAGAGAGGAAAGTCAAGGGAGCTGGCGTTATGGCTGCAACTATTTCAAAAACTTACCCAGCATTGAGGACCAAAGATCACCTGCCACTCTGCCCCTCCATCACATGTACATGTAAGTAGGTGACACCAGGGACCAGTGATCACACTGCCATGGGGGTGGACCTGGACAGGCTGGAGGAACTTGCTTTTCCAGGGACATGATGTGTATGTAGCCCATGCTGCAACCACATGCACGTGTATGTGTCTGTGTGGGTAAGGAGTGGGTTTGGGGATTGGGAGCGTGCTTAGGCATTTGCTGGTGTTTGTTAGCATTTGTTTCTAGTGTCTAGTACTGTGGTTTATCTACTATATTGCTGATATTGAGCCTGAATATATAATTCACTGATTGCTGGTTAATTAGGTGCTGTTAATTGAAGAAATCATTCCAATCCTGATGTATGTTCAACAATGTAAGATGAGTGGTGCTTCCCTGGGACAGACTGCTGCTGTGCCTTGCCCCAGTGGGTGCCATTCTGGGAGGGCTGTGCTGCCCGTGCCCCCTGTGGGTTTCTAGCACAACCCCAGGCTCCCTGGGGGGCACAAGCTGGGCTCCAGGGCTCATTTGACCCTTGACACAACCTCTGTCCTGCAGTGAGGGTTAACATCAGTCTAATGTTTCCCCTCATCTTGTCCCTAAAAATAGTGTTTATCACAATGACACTGGCAGGGCCCTTCCATGTCTCAGACAAAACCATACACCAGGATGCTATGTGCAGAATCCCATTACTGATATATTGTTGTTTTGCAGGTCTCTCTATTTCATTGTTCAAGCAAAAATTAATGCGCTCACAACATACAACAATATGTTAGAAGAATGATTTTTACTATTTGTCTTTTGAACTTCCAGCATTCCTTCTCAGTGACACTTGATACAGCTGAGGAAAAACCACAACCTGAAGATGCCATCAAATAAACACTGGCAGTCCTTGCATGTACAATGAAAAAGAATTTAACTACTTCCTTTTTGCAAAATATCAGTCACAAAGAAACATTAGAATGTCAACGTTTGGGAGGATAAAAGAACAGCTTTGTAACTTCTTTGCATGCTACTTGCAGAGATTTGAAGCTCCGTGGAAGTCTACTTCCCTGGCTCACAATGTCTGAAGACAGACTGAGATCAGCAAGCTCAAGAAGGCAGTTGAGGAAGAAGTGAGGTATTTTCACTCCTCATTACAGCCACCCTGCAGGCATTCTGATGGCAGGAGGCAATAGGCATCTGATGCTAGCAAAACTGTCTTCTGGTTTCAAATACTGAATTTCTGCAGATGAAGTATATACCTGGGTGAAATATGTTTAGTCCTGTTCCTGAGATGTTTTGTGCAGTTTATGTGTGTGTGTGTGTGCACATGAAACTCATGAGGCAAATGAAATGGTTAGCATTAACAACCCAGAGAGGCCAAAGTCTTAAAAATACAGGCATGATATTGCAGAGAAGCATACATGTGGGATACTTGATTTCTGGAAATTAGCAAGTGACTTCACAACTCCTCATTTTAGTTTTCTTTGCTACCTTTTACACGTCTTCTGTATTGCAAATTCTTCAAGCAGTTCCCTTCCTGTCTTTATAGTTTCATTTCTCTAAGGCACTTTCGTGCTACTCCGTTATAAATAGTAACAAGAGCAATGCAATGAGTGGGTAGTTTCAGTAAAGTACATTTTTCCAGCACACTGCAGAAGATGGAGTAGAGAGGTCTCTAGGAAAGGTCTCTTCAAATGCCTAGTTCACTTCTGCAAAGAGTTGACAGTGATATTTGTGTAGCAATGTTGCCTAAAAGCACCAGCAGTCACATTTGGGCTATCTGTGTTTATTCTTTCATGTGCCTTTTGCAAGGCACTAAAATACACCCAAATAAACTAAATGCCTTTGAGGTCTAGTCAGACCAGCACCATGCTGAGTCTTTGCTAAGCCTCTTTAGAACAGCAGGGGTAACAGCTCAGGTGCAGTGACCAAAAATAGCTCTATATCTCACGGGAACATCATACCTTACGGTGACCCTGCAAGAATTTTGAGAACCTGTTAGCACAGAGCTTACTAAAGACCCATCATCATCCTCTCTTATATGACAAAGGCTTTACTTGGGCTTGAAAACTCAAAAAACAAACAAACAAAAAAACAAAAACAAAAACAAAAACAAAACAAAACACTTTTTTAGGTGCAAAACCACACATTTCAATGGAGATTTCAATAAACACTACACACTAAGACTACCTGTAGTTGGTAGGTTCAGCAAACATTGGTCTTCATAAGACTTACCATGAAAATGGACCGGGAGGTTACTGTTGACTTCTACCTCATATGCTCTAGCTGCATTTATATAAATAGTGAGCTCTTTAGTCTTTTGAATCAATACTATTTTTTCTTTTGCTTTTTGAAAGAAATATGCCAGGAGTCTCTCCAGAACTCCATAGGGAAGAGTTTGATCTCTGCACCCTTTGGGTTTATATCTGAGGATTAGCCTTGCTGTGAAGTTGGCAGGGTTTGTGCAGGTCAGAAGTGATGGAAAGAGAATTAAAAAATGAGGTACCTGAACGTCTATTTTATCTGTTTGTATTTTAATTTTAACCTTGCGCAGATTTTGGAGAATGCTACATTTTTGTATAGTTTCATGAAGCAAAACCAGAAAAATTTATCTTTCCAGTAACCATAGAAACACAGAAACAATGGTACTGGAAATTGTTACACTTTCTCTGTCCTTGCAGTAGTAGGTTTGTGTTATTGCTGGATGATGCAAAAATCAAGCCACATCCATGTCCTCAGCAGTGTTACCTGGCAAGGCTGCCATAGCCAAGAGGGAATGAACCTCATAAAAGTCTTCAGGCAGCTGGAGCAGCTGGAGCCCCGGCTGTTATAGAATATATTAACTCTAGCTGCTATTTGCTATTCCTGTTTTCAGCAAATGATTTTATGGGTAATTAAATAGTGAAACTGTAACCATGTTTGAGTACGTGTTACATTTTCCAAAAGATTTTGTTGTCCAAAAGACTTAGTGGCCACCAGCCTGTTGACTCCTTTCATGTCCTCACATCCTCCCAAAGAAAGGCCAGCGAGAAATGTAGTGTCTCAGAAACAGTCACCATCAACATTTATCTCTAAAGGGAAGAAGAGCACATCAATATCTTTTTAAAACCTCTTTTTGTATAAGAGTCTCTCATTACCCAGCTCCTTTGCCTTTGTCTTTCTATCATTTAAAATCACACTGTCTCTTGCCTGCTTTAAGCTACTGCTGCAAGACACAAATGTAGATTAAATTGTACTGATTTGTTTGATCTTTGTAGAATAGCAGAAGTTTTAAGCAGTAAAGGAGAGGACGGAGATACCAAGTTGTCTGTCTCCCTTTCAGATTCCTGTAAGTAACCTGCCACCTTCCCAGACAAGAACTTGAATGGGGACAGCTTTCTTCTGATTGCCTCTGCCAGACTTCCTGAGAGCGAAGGGCTCCTTAGTCTCACTAGACAGATCTTAATTAAAACAAACCAACCCCCTGACCTGCCTAGGCTTCACCCACCTCACATGTAAGTATTGGTTTCTAATCTGTTTTTCCTTTTAGAGACCATGTCTAAAACTCGTGTGTGCAGACATACACAAGGCTAGTAATGGAAAGTCAATATGAGTGGAGGTCAGAAAAGAAAGGAGTCTTTTTCTTCAGTTAATCCAAATGATTCTTCAGTTAATACTGATTATAGTCTGGCTGTATAGATTCATGACCTAGGCAATGCAAATGTTCAGCTGTCCAATTCAGCTGTTTCCTACTGACCACTCCAAACTGGTTTTCCAAAAATGTAATAGCCCTTTCCGTTAATAGGTGATCTTGGGTTTTGTAGACAAAATACAATAAAGTGTGACTCTTTCATGAGCAATTTTAAACATTCTGTTGAGGTAATTTATAGCCAAGGGTTGTAAACTGAAGAGATGATTGACATTTTCAGTATGCAAATACAGTACCAGGCAATAAACAAATACCAGTTATGAATTAGAAACATAGAACCACTAAGGTTGGAAAAGACCTCCAAGATCATCTGGTAATTGTATGAAATACAATTACAATTAACTTCAGCATCACAAGGAAAGTGGCTTTTTTTTTTTTTTTTTTTTTTTTTTCAGTGCCTGCATGACATTTTCTACTCTCAGTTATTCCTGTGTAGTCCCTAGGGAGAGCTGGTGTGGACTCACTCCCACAGAGCAGAAGGTACCTGATCGTAAACTTGCTCAAATCTTAATAGATTTGATAGGCTTTGCACAATGTCTCTTGTCATGCTTTATACATAGTTTGCTCATTCTTGCTTGCTATTACTGGGAATCCCTTCTTTCTACCAGTGGCAACATTTAGGCAGCAATACTGGAAAGGGTTTGGTAGTGGCTGCCCAGGGAGGTCATGCAGTCTCCATCCTTGGATAGTTTCAAGACTTGCAAAGATAAAAGCCTTGAACAGCCTTGCTTGAGCTCAGAGCTGACCCTGCTTTGTGCAAGAGCTTGCCTGGAGATACCTACTGACCTGAATTGTCTTGTGAACCTACAAAAGTGAAGGGAAGGTAAGTAGAGAGGAAAGGAGGACACTGAATGGAAACTGCAGGTAATTTTTAGGATACTGAGAATCAAAGACATTTAAATAGTGGAAAATGCAGGGAAAGGATCTTATGGGAAAAATAAACAATGAAAAAAATAAGTTAACAACTGAAGAAATAAGAATATTCAGATCCTTTTCAAACTTTCTTTGAAAGGTGGCAAAAAAGAGAGTGCAAAGAAGCAGCTAATAATGACTTTTTGGAAAAAAAAAATGCATTTTGGCTATTATGACTCCTTTCTGCTTGCCTTTTTCATTTCCCTGATAATAGGTAGGAGCCACAGCAGCCAGCCACAGCAACAGTACTTGTCTGTCTGAAAAGAAGAAAGGAGCCCCCGCTTCCTTAGAATGACCATCACTGAAGTTATGTCAGGCAGGGAACACAAGGGGGCTTTGTTAATGAGCAGGCTGGGAGCCCTTTTTCCCTGGGAACTGAAGAGCTATAATGAAGGCAAACCTGAGGACAACACCTGTATATTCATGTGGCCCATCTCCTTCAAATGTAGCTGAGAGCACAGCAACTTGCAACAGAAGAGAGAGGGCCCTGGTTGTTTAAAAGTTACATGGTTGTGTCTTCCTAAATGAATACATCCAGTTGTAAAGCTTTAAGTCTGTAAGCATTCCTTGGTAATGATCCATAGAGGGACCTGGTTAGATGGACCAAATACCTTTCTGTATGTAGCATGCGGTATTGCAGTGAAGCATTTTCCTGCTTGTTCTGTCCCTAGGCTGGAACAGGTACCTGTAGCTTCTTTGGCAGATTTTCCTTGGCTGGGCAGAGCCTGTGTGCAGATGGTACTGTATCAATAACAGCAATTATGGGCCTTTGGTGGGTTATTTGCAGTTTAGGTCACCAACAATAAAAATTGCTTGAAATAAAAGCAGAAGAATGGGGCTTCAGTGAAAGAAAAAAAATGAAGAGGGGAAGGAATCGAAGGAATTCAATATGCAGGGAAGTGCTCCAGATGTCACAAAGCAGCATGAGACCTGGGTCTATAACCTGCCTGCAGGAATCAGATAAGCTGCCCTTCTGCAGACCCCAATTGCCAGACATCAAAGGAAAAGAAGAGATTAGAGGTATCCTTGTGACTGTGCTGCGGCTGTAACATACATTTCTGAAAGGATTTGATGCTACTAGATTGCTCTTAGCAAAGCAGCTGGGTTCATATTTTTCCTCTATCCAGCAAGGAGTTTGCTGTGGAAACTGCAAGCTTCATGAAGTTTCTCCTTCATAAGTTTTGTTCCTGCTTCTCTTTCAGAAAGCCACCCTTTCCCCCAAACACTGAAAAGCTGCTGGCATTCTCCGTGCAGAGGAATTGATAGAAGGGCGATAAGATGGTGTTAAAACCTAGTCACCCAGAAGAGCTGCTCACCCAGAAGTCATCTGGAAGCTGAGAACTGTGAGTATTAGGGAAGAAGGACTTGCTCTTCTGTTCTGGATGGGTAGTTATTGTCTCTCCATTTGTTCCCCAGTTTTCCTATGAAACATGGATTTTACATATATTAATCTACTTCTGAAATGGTCACATAATGCATTCTTCTTCACCTCAAGGCTGCAGAGCTCACAGACTAAACTTCTGCCTTTTGGTTGTCCTTGGTTGTATAACTGGTATCACGATGACTTGCCACATCGTGGTCAGGGCAATTTTGAATGCAAATGAGGAATGAGGACGAACAACCCCTTTGTCACCTGAGGCTTAGAACAGATGGGCTGTATGGTAGAAGAGCTGGCATGTTTGGTGCGTGCAGCAGGAACTTGGTCAATAAAGCAACTGGAAGTGTTTGTTAATAAATGCAGTTCGAAGCTCTGCATGTCACTATCCATAGTCTTGAGCACAGGGTCACTCTAACATCTCATAAACATGCGCTGTGTCTATATCCTGTAGTAGGCCGCTACAAGTGAAGCAGCTTTATGGTCTTATTCACAGTTTGGTATGTCTAATTTTTATGGGTCTGGCAATCTGCTCAAAGCTTAAGCTGGTTACTTTTAAATGCAGCCTAAAAAGCTGAAACACTCTGCTTGCAGGACCATAACCACTTCAACTTTATGGTCTAAGATAAAAAGTTCTCTCCCACTGAGCCCCTCCTAGTAGGTCATTAAAATTAAGGGCAGTGTATTAAAAATCTGCTACATCTTTTATTAGTGAGTCATAACCTGTGCACTTGTGGGAAAATGAGCTTGCCAGTCTAGTAGGTATCTGAACTGCTGTCTTTCCAGTCTTTGAGAGGTGTCTGTTCTTTGTTTTCAGGTGCTTGTCATGATGGAAGCTATTAACTGCAGGAAAAGCAATTACTTGACACATACTGTAATACTGTGTAGTAGCCCAGCCTAAGATGGTACTAGCTGGAGAGGACAGAAATCTTTAAAACAGAATAAATTTACTTTTCGCATAGATTCAACAAAACTGTAATTTGGGGAAGCAGCTAGTGCAATTAAATGTTCTTGTTTGGTTTTGTATTTTCTACGCAATACAAGAGGAGGCAGAGGAGACGAAACAACCTGTAGTAAGTAACACTCAAGGAGCAATGCAGAATAAAGAGGGCAGTACTGAATAGTCTGTTTTCAGCAGTTTCACCAAGATAATCAATTAATCCCTAGATTCCAAATATACACATCCTATAAAATTAGATTTTTAAACATAAATTTTCTCATATACATGAAGATTGTATTTAAGGTATATTCTACAAATACTCTATTTGCCCCATGTCATTTCCATCTCATCAAAGGTAATTGTTGATGATGCTGAATTAATTTATAGGCACTTATGTGCTCACAAATCTTATGTGCTTAGCCCAGAGATGTCTCTTCTACATATGCATCACTGTACAGAGTATCTGTGGGGAAAACAAACAAAGAAAAAAAAAAAAAAAAAGAAAAAAAAAAAAGAGGGGAGAAAAAAAAAAAAAGGCTATTGTGCCAAATTCTGTCTCTGACAAAGCATACACAGCCTTACATTGATGGTAACTGCTGACTGCTGGATGGCTTCTTATAGAGGGCAGAATGGAGATTCGTGCAATGTGTAAAAACTTGACATCTCCTCAAGTTTCTTTCCTTTCATAGGTTGCTCAACTTCTTCAGGTAAAGAAAAAAAGACTAAAAACTTTTTTGTTAAACTTTCAGGAAAAGGTCAACAAATCATATCAAAGTAATAGTTGTGAGCAAAAGATAGGAGAAAATTTCAGAGTTTTTTGAGTTAAAGAAACATTTCAAAATATTAATAATGAACAACAGCTGAAAACAATGAATATAATTGTGGGAAGAATATTTCCATTTCAGGTAACCAATTTTAGGCCTCTTACCCACCCAATCTCTCATGGACCCTTCTACAGTCCATGGCAAAAGAGCAGAAGACAAATTGCTTCAGGAGAATATCAAGAATGAATCTGCATTAGTAGCTCAGCACAGGAGTGCAGTTTAGATTGCAACCATGTACTCTCCCCTGCTTCAAATTGTGAGGTCTCTACACATGAATGAGATTTGGTTAAAACATACTCCAGCCACTACTGGCAGTCAGTTTACAAGAGCAGACGAGCTAAACTGAAGTAAAGAGTCTCAGGGTAAGTCTAGTTACCTATCTCAGGCTTCTCAGACTAGATACTGAAAGCAGAGAATAGAAACACTCCTCTCTCATCTGTGTCTATGTTTACAAACGAGGCTCCCACACAATGGAGAATTCCTTCCTCCTCTAATTAAATTGACGAGTTGACTGTGGTGAGTGGCTACATTGAGTCTTTTCACCTCTTAAGAATTCATGTTGTAAGTAGTCTCTCTGCTTGACCATTAATTTAAATACTCCTGCAAAATCTAGATTATTTTATGTTTTTCTCACTTTCATGCAGGCTTAAAAGCATTAACTCAATGTGAGGTCACAGAATTATTTTAGCTGTGGATCAGTTGCTTAATAGCAGTTTTCTCAGAGTCATGTCATCGTGCATGCTGTAAGGCTCAAGTAAGTCTTTCATTTTCTGCCTACATATTAATGGATTTAACAACTCCCATGCATAAAAAGAGAAATAGGCTCGTGGGAGAGTTTCAGTACTTGGGTTTATGGTGCCCAAAACATACAGAGAAGCATGTATCTGCAAAATCAACCAGCTATTTCTGTAACGACTTAACAAATGCTCTCACTTTTAAATCAAATTCTGCTTGAAAGTCAGGCATCAGTATAATCACCTTTTACATAATACAGGTGGGATCTCACAGTGTTTTACCATTAGTAATTAATGGTTTGTCTTTAGTTATATATTGTCAACTAAACAAATTTATAGGTTGCAATAGGCAAAAGCTAATAGGTTTATTTTTAGCCATGTTTTTAATGGATAAATATTTAGTCTGATTATAAAGTTAACTTTTGCCTGATGAAATACTAAATGGTCCATAAACAAAATATTTGATTTTGACTTTACTGTGATACTGTCTATCTTTTCTAGCGCCAGAAATATTTGTGATTTTATATAGGACAATGCATGTGTATTTCTTTTAAACAAACTTCAAAACTAATAGAATATGTTCCTGCCTCATAATAAACAATTGTCGAATGATGTTTATTAAAATTGACTCTCAACTGACAGTTAATAAATGCATAGTTCTATTATGCATGCTAAATTCAGCATTCCAAAAACTTAAAAGCAGATAGATCAAAACAGTGGAGATAAAAAAGTCACAAAGACAAAATACAGCAACACCAGTAAATGACAGGGAAATAATTCAGGCTTAAAAATGACTTATTATTTAGTAACTTGTAACAACAATTTATAGAACTAAATTAGAGGCATATCAGAGTCTTTCTGATGTTTTAGATATGCAGTTCCTCTAGTGCATATAGTTTGATCACACAGCAAAAGAATTCACATTCCAAAGTCCCCTTCAGAAAAGCAAAATAAACACTTTTGCCACGTTTCTGCTTCCAGGTTACTTTTACTTGTGGATAATGAATGAAGAAAGAAAAGGTTACAAGACATTTCAAGTATAAATCCATTTTAATTAATACCCCAAAACATTTCTTCAGCATGTTTAGACGTGGTGTGTTTCATATGCATGTTTCGTGTATACCCAGACAACATCTGCACCAAAGCATACCAATAAATACTGGATTCAACAGGCTCCGCGTCCTTTACTGTAAGCAAACCACTGGCTCTTTGATGTTACATAGGTTTGGTGGGATGATAGAAAAAGTTGCTTTAAGGGTGTATTTTCACCTCTGTTTCTAGAAGGTGAAGGGCAGAATTTTTAATCAAGGAGCAGTTTATCTTTAATTATGAAAAATATAATTAGGCATTATCACATAATTGTTATTACTGATGGAGAAAGTCACATTTTTGTAAGTAGTGACCCATGCTGTATTATCGCTCTAGTGTTTACTGCATAATGAATCTGTATTTGTGTTTGGCAGCTAGCCAGCAAAAATTAAAAGGTAATCAACATGCTTCTCTGCGATTCGGTCATCAAAGTCACTGGTTCCACAGATGAGTAAATAACAAAGTCAAGTTGTGATGTCCTAACAGAAACTCTTCTTAAGGAATAACTGCATTTATCTCCTCTGTTAAGACATCAAACAATACTTGAAAATAACCATATACAAAAAGCTTTGCAAAATAGATTAGAAGAACTGTGCTATACATCTGGTGTTGAGTTAAAAAACAGTTTAATGTCTCAAGGCACCACCACGGTAGAATTTTATACCTGCAAGTAATCATCTAATACACTATTGTACAGTTAAGGTAATGTATTAATAAACAGCTTGTGCAATTTTGGGAAGCAATCTATAAAGGAATGTTAGATATACAGTAGGCACGTACTATAATACAAATAAAAAAAAATCCTAGAAAAAGCATGCTGAGCACCTTTGGGTATAGGTTGGATTTCTTAGTCTAAACACTATGTAAATCTTAACTTACAAAAGGTAAAACTGAACTCTTACAGCAACTGCTTATTTATTTTTCCTGGGTATTTGCCTCTATGCTGGAGGATTACTCTGAGGGACAGAGGACTCTGGTACTGGCTGTAAAGGGCTTTCTTGTTCATTCAATTGTGCGTTCAAGTTTTCAGAAGTGAGGAGAGAAGAATTGAAAACTATTTCACTTAAGTCTGATTTTATGGATACAAGATGAGGTTCTTGAAAACTTAATGGTTCTTCTACTAACACCTGTGTATTTTCTCGTGTCATTCCCATATCTGATGGTGACTTTCGTTTCATTCTTGTGTATGATTTGTCTAAATTCTCCATGCCTTGGTCAGTTTTCTGAAATCGCCCAAAGAACCAGATGAAGAAACCAAACAGAGCAAAAGCCAACAAACTTGGAATAAAAGCTAGGCATTTGACATCAAGGCTAGAGCCTATGTATCTGCTGTGTAAGAACATGTCTCCTTCGGCATAGGTCCGGTTGGTCAGAGGGTTAGTGTTATTGGATCTCCACTCCCAAGATAACTTAGTTCTGTTAAGGTCTTTCAAACTTTCTGAGTCCTTCACTGTGTAGATCTTCTGTCCGGGACCGATATATTGGCCGTATTCATGAGGCTTGTAAAATATTTGGTTCTTCCACATATTTAGATCCAAGATTAAAACAAGAAAGATAATTCCATAGTTAAACCATTTGCCTGTTTGGAAAGAGAGAGAGAGCAAAAAAGGAAAACGAGAAAAAGAAAAGAAAGGAAAAGAAAAAAAAAACAGTTCAGTCATCTAAAATGGATATATCAGAAGCAGTATAAATATGTTCATATGTAAAAACTACTGAGAGAAAAAATCCTTTTTTTATTAATCTGTAAAGCAAAGTTGTAATAAGATTTCTACTACAGTCAGATTTATGCTGAATATCCCTTAGTATTTTGCAGTTAGGTCTGGGCACATAATAAATAATTTTGTAATGTAAGCACAACAGTATATCAATTGAATTCACATTGCAGTTTGTAGGTGACCTGTTGATTAGACCATTAGGTGATGTGGTACAGATCAATAAACCTAAAAAGCATTAATTTTGGAGCTCCAGAAACACTCACATGGAAATTCTCCTTGAAAAGGCCATATTTAATAGAGTTATTTATATGCCAGTAATGAATGAAGTGAGGCTCTTTTGGGGTTTTGTAAGTATGTACATTTTAAAAGTACATACATATATTGTTTAGTACATTAACCATGGTGCCCAGATATATGCAGGAGGGGCAATTGGATAAACTGATTTAGAGGTATTATGCCCTTAAGAAATAGCAAGGGCTGATTTTAGTCTTGGGAGACTAGTTAATTTAGCTTTCCTATACTCTGTGTGGTGAGAAACTCCTCCAAGGAGTGACTCATAGTCTAACATTAAGCTCCTGCAATAGTGGAGGAGGAACCTTTTCTCCTTTTATTATTTAAAATTGCTCTTTGCATGTCTCCTCCAGGCATCCAAAATAAATAAAAGGTAACATTATGCAATTGCAAAGTTGGCCCTGCTTTGAGCAAGGTATCAGAACAGATGACCTCCAGGTATTCCTTCCAAGCTAAATTAATCAATGAATATACACAGACACAAAACAAAATTACGCTGTTTTCATACTTAAAGAATCCCTTATATGTTAGCTGAACACGTGTCAAAATCTTACCTGTGAGGTAATTACTGGCACCAATCAAGAACCCAGCAAATCTACATGTCATCAAAATTGCATCAGGATGGAGAATTTGTGACCAACGCCACAGCATGATGTGAAAGGACATTCACTGAGGAATGTTCCTGCTGGTGATGAATGATATTGGTCTATGCTAGAACCATATTTAAGTAGGCCTCAAGGAAAAAAAGAAAATAAATATAACAGAGAATCTACCAAATGACTTATGTCTTTGGTTTGGTGAAGAATAAGTGGATTCCAGTTCCTCAAGGTCTGTATTTTCAAATTGTACCATGGACCAAAATGCTCCAGTAGGGTAACTCCTTGTATTTTAGCAATTGTGTGTAATGGTCCTCTTCAATCAACCTACATTATACTTGGACTGGAAATGGATGAGAATGCTCTTTCTATTGTGTTATTGTCACTATTCAGAAATCAAACTGCACTGAAAAGACCTCGCAGTGAATCCTGTTCACATAATTCCTGAATAACTCCTTTAGCTTTTTTTCTGGGTTTTCATCAATATTGTAATCAACTTGTTAAAGAGGTGGGTTTAGAAAAATCATAGGTTTAGAAGATTGTCACCACATTTTTTAATACTTAAATCCCTTAGGTGAACACTGAGATACTAAAAATGGTGCTAAAATATGAAATATAGTAAGAAACAATATGATTTGAACATAGATGTATATGTAGAACTTAGTAGCACGGTTTAGTGGTGGACTTGTCAGTACTAGGTTAAAGGTTGCACTAGATGATCTTAGAGGTCTTTTCCAACCTGGATGATTCCATGATTCTTTGATTTAGCTTGATGACGTTTCCTTTGGATTTGTGCCCTGTATTTTTCTCTCCATCAGAATAACCCTAGCTTCCTCATCAAGTACGATGTTTCAGAAAACAGAGCCAGACTATATCTTCCATAGTGTGTGTTGATGGGCTGACTGGGAACACATTCACTGATAAATTGGCTGCTGACAAACAGAATACATAATAGATGACTTCTACTTGCTTTTTCCTCAGTTGGGCACTGACTTGGATGATTCTCCCCTACCTAAATCCCTGTTTCTCAGGACATAATGGGAATGTAAGTATTGTTTAGATTCCCACCCTCCAAAAATGTTCTTGAAACTGGCTGTGGGTTGAAAAGTTATTTGATGCTGTTGGATAGAGACAGTGAGACCAATTCACACAGAGAACATGATCACATAATTCTCATTTCCTTAGGAAAATAGGCTGAACACAAATGGCAATGAAATACAAACATTAGAACTGTTATCTGTTTACCTACAGTTTGAAAGAAAATTTAATTTATCGTATTCAAAGCTTCCTTCCCCTGTTATAGTTGTTCACCTGGACATTTTTTGGAACAGTAATTTGTCATCAAATATTGCTCTGTGATTCAACCAGAAAGCAACAATCCCTGCTGCACTGACCCGGAGTTAATTCCTTAAGCCATGTTCTTTTCCCAGGAAAATGCATCATAAGACTGTCTGAAGAAAATTCCACTTTGTTACCAGCTCCATCAAAAAAAACAACCTTGTATTTGGTACTCTGTGTTTCTGCAAAGCTATGACAGGTGCCTTTCCAGTGAGACTGCTAGACCCTGGTGGCAGGAGACTCATGTAGGACCAGTATTACTCTTTCCCTTCAAATAGTTATGGCAAGAATAATGTAGGTGTAGGAAAACACAGATGACTGAAAGATCAAAATTCAAAGTAAAATTAAATAGGGAAATTATCAAGATGGCCTTTATAAAGACACTGATATAATCTTGATTGCTGGCTTCAGGTATGACTGACAAAGGGAACTTGGCTATTCTAATGCTGAGCTATGATCCACCTTGTCTTTTGGCATGATGGCACCCAGCTGAATTTCACAGTAATCATCGGTGTCCTATGTGCAACATATAGACAAGCCACCTGAGCAGTAAGTCTTGAGATGCCAGCCTGCTGATGGTGAAGGAGTTGTGTTCTGCTAGCTAAGAAGCTAGCAGAAAATACTGAAAATACTGAACAGACGTAGTTAGGTGTGTGATCTTGGGCTTCATGTAGTATCTGTCCTATATTCTGGTTTCATAATCGTGAATCTCTTCGATGCTAGAACTGTTTAAAAAAGGCTCAGGCCCCTTTGTATAATAAATTAGAATATTCACATGATATAAAAGAGATGTACATTTCAATTCCTCCTGTTACATTAAAAGCATGAACTTGAAACTTCCTCACTTAGCTTCCAGATAGGTTTAGGCAGACAGGAACACAGCCTGAAGCTCTCCTGATTCTATCAGTTGTGTTGGCGTGGACTATAAATGGTGCTTGGACAAACAGCTTAGATGCAGATGCTCCAGTTAACTAAGATGAGTCATGTCCTGTACATCTAAGTGTCAGCTAGTTGCCTGACAGCTGCCGATTTTCTGTTGGATGTGCTTAAAACTCCTTATATTTCCCATTTCTAGACAATTTTTACATTTTCTGCATCACTGGTGTGCTCTATAAGCTCTATGACTTTTTCCTTTTCTTTTGAAAATTGTTGTGAAAGAACTAAACACTAAATATGAGCAACATATATGATAACTTATATGGTTATCATTATAACTATATATGAACACCATGACATCTTCCTACTCCTACTCAGTATTCCCTGTAGCCAAGGCCTGTGTTAATCTCTAGAGACACAAGATGCTGGGAGTTTGCACTGTCTTGGTTGCTTACAGAAAGTATTTGCCTCTTTCTACAACACAGTGTCCTCTGCTGTTTATCCCTCTTCCAAGGCGCACACTTGCTCTGTTGTATTAGCAGCACAATAGCCAAATAAGCTCAGTTTACCCAGCAATCCTTCTGTATTGGTGATACATGTATTGAAGCGATCTGACCCAAGAGGTCTAATGGTCTCCACTTACAAACATCTATCTGATGATAATTCATGTTTGAAACTTATTATACTAATGAACATATATAATACATATATATACACACTTATAATATATATATATATTACATATAATACATATACATATATATGTATGTGTATAAAATGATTGTCTACTGCAACTTAAATTTTAGCATTGTGTCTTTTTTTTTTTTTATAACAAATTTAAAGTCGTATATCATGCTCATACAGGAAATGAACTTTGTAAGGTAGGAGTCACTCAGTCTTTCATCTTGTGCAAATATGAGCACAAGCCTATAGTTTTGCAAAGAGTCAGGATAAATATATTATAAAGGTATAGGTATTCATCTTCTAAACAAACAAACAAAAAAACAAAACAAAGGGGCAAAAAAAGATATAATTTAATTTACAGTGCTTCAGATTTCATTACAGATGAAAAATGGGAAGCAAAAAAGTAGTCTCACACTATGAAGCCATTCTATTTGTCTCCTGACCAATTTGTGTAGGATCAGTACCACTATTGCTCTAGGGAGGTCAAGAATGTTTGCATACAAATGGCACTATTTAGCTTTTCTTGAAACATGTAGATTTTCCATAGACAATCTGAGAGGAAAGGAAGCAGCTCCCAGGACTGGAAGGCCAGTCAAGCATTTCAGCAAACTGAGAAGAAATACACCCAGGCTCCTTGATGGAGTTACAATGAAGAAAGTCAGGTGGTAAAACAGGCTATGTCATTCAGCCATGTATGACCTAAAATACACCTGGTTTGTAACTGCCATTCACAGTGTTGAAGTCCTTATGTGTTACACATGACATTTGTAGAGTCACCTATTTCTACCAGCTGAAGATATTTGGGCAGTGCTCATTTTTAAAGGGGCTGAAAAACTCTACAAAGGGTAATGCAACCAGTACACAACCCCACATGCAACTGATTTACTGGGCAACGGAAGCAGATCCTGCAGGTCTAAATATTCCCAAATGGCTTCTGATTCTGAAGTATTTTTATTTTTGTATGTCCTCTCTGTAACAGAGTACTAATGTCCTAAAAACAAAACAAAACAAAACAAAAACAAACAAACAAACAAACAAAAAAACAACACTTGTGTAGAAACCAGTCCTCAGCAACTCTCTGGAGGCCAAGGGGACATGTGAAAATCCTGTGAAAATCCCACTTATTAAGGATAGACTCAAGTGGCCTCATGCTGTGCAACCACAGCCAGAGGCTAGTGTAGGACACGTTGTCTTTAGACTCTTATCTCAATTGCAATTTGTGTCTAAAACATTCAGGCACCTCTGTAAAACATTCAAGTATCTGAAAAATTCCTCATCTCTTCTGTCACGTTACTGTTATTAGCTAGATACATCCATGCAGACCACTCACAGCTGAACTAAGCAGCAAATCCTCTGAGATCTTTTTATGTCTGTGTGCATAGACAGCTTTGTTTTTACCTCTAACCTTTCTATTTTTGCCCACGGGCTCCCCCAGGCATCTCTGTGTAGGTGATGCTTGGCCTGGATTTCTTGGCACTCTTTTGGCTTAAGTGTACAAGCCAGCCACACCAGGCACTTGCCAGACACGAAGGTGACAATTTCTCCTTTGGACAGAAGGGCACTCTGGATAGACCAGAACTCAGAAACACGTCTATAAATGGCGAGAAAAATCTCCCATCTGTTTTGATACCTAAACCTTAACATTTCCCGTTTGGAACTTATCGGAAACTCGATAGCAGATGCTCTTGGATCTCCAGTGCTGCTATTAGATGGTACCAGCCAGGCCTCTGAGTGCCTTTTAAAAATGAAAGAATTTGAAGTAAAAGAAATACTTTTAAGTATTACAAATTTCCCTGGGTATTATAGAAATTAAAGTAGACTACATATTTTTGTAAACAGCAGCCCAAGAACGAAAACCCATACATACTCATTGTAGTGAACCATCTGTCAAGGGAAATCCAGATGAGTTAGGCAGATGCCGGAATTCAAGATATTTTTGATGTTTATAGATAAAAGCAGCTATCAAAACATGACAAAAATATTTAATACTGAGTAGATGCTTGCTAGGATTTCCTAGATGCAAAGAAATTTAAGCAAACTGAGGTGCTCAGTTGCCAGCAAAAATAAGATGGGTTTTGATAGTAAATTCAAAATTACACTGAAGCATATAAACTACTGGCTGCAGATGTTAATTCAACATTATTGCTAACTTACAACATTCAGAAATCATAAGTCAAGCCTAAGAAAGCATGCTTTTTAGTTCAAAGTAGCAAGACGGGTTAAAAATAATACATTTAGTAGTGCTTAACTTATCTGCTTTTTTAGACATGGAGCTATGCAGAAGTAACGTTTTTTTTCCTCTGCAATCATGAGATACTTTTCAAAAAATATGAAAGCAGACATTCTCACATAGTATCTGAATCCAGGCGATAAGACTTTAAGACCAAAAAAAAAAAAAAAAAAGTGACGGTCTTAAGACGTGATGAAATCAGGGGAGCTGGCAACACAGATCAAGTAACTGTGAAATCCTTCATCTGTACGGAACATTTATGAAGCCATTAAGCACACACCAATGGAAAGGTGATTTAAAGTCCTTTACTCCTCTGCATGTGCCTACAGTTAGAGCAGATTCTTTGTGGGACCATTGCTCATTAGAGCAACCCAGCGCTGAATAGGACTGTTCACGGGAGTCCTGGGGCTCCTCTTATTTATATCAATCAACAGTGACTAAGACAGACTGTGAAAGAATAACATTTATAAAGAATAAAATTTGCAAGGAACAATATAGTAAATTGTATTTAAGTCATGCTTTCTTTCTCCTAACTATTTGGGAGAAAAGTGTTTCCTGTTTCTGGACATTGGGGCATAGATCATATTTTCACAGAATGCTTGACAACTTATTCCAATAGAAATAAATAATACTCGTGCTTTTGTATTTTTTTCCTGCTTATTACCAAAAAAAAATAAAATCATTGTTTAATATTCTGTATGCCTTGTATTAAACATGGCTTAAATACAGAAGGTTTTAATCGAGCTTTACCTTCCTGCCTTTATCAGTATCTTACCCCCACATCATCTGCTGCAGTTCCATTTGTGTGCATTACTCTCTACCCTCATTTTAGATTGGTTTACATGAATCTTTATTTATATATATATGCATATATATATATATGTATAACCAGTTCCTTCTTTCTTTTATTAGTTCCTTGATTTGAGTAGAAAATTATAAGAATCTACACATCCACACAATAACTAGGCTTTGAAAGTGATCCAAGATGATACCCTAACCTAAGACAAGAACTGACGGCAAGAACAGATGGTTCAAGCAAAACTTACCCAAAGGGAGGTTCTTGTGCCATGTGTTATGGCTGTTTATTAGATCTCCTAAAGGGTGGTGTAGCACTGAGATAAAACAGGCACTCAGTAGTCAGAGTACGTGATGTGCAATCAAATGGATTGATTTGTCTAGTGAATCTAATAAATGGATCTTGTTAATGCTGAGCAGGGAAAAATATTCCTCAGCCCCTATTCATTAGCTCATCCTCATTAAAAGAATGCCTTCTTGCCAGAAAAGCAGGAAGACCTCCAGTCCTCTCTGCAGAAGACTCTACAATGCATAAATATTGGTTTCTCTCAGTCGATCTGTTTTCAAACAGCAGCACCACTAGCAGTTGTATTTCTGATACCTAAATAATGTTCTCTGCTGTTGCTTATTCCTAGTTCTTCTCTGATTATCATCAAAATCCCTGGCTCTTCTGCAATGCAAAACTGTTCTCTGCTCCTCAGTCCCTCTTCTACCATCCATTGTTTTTTATTTTCTTTAATTATATCCTAATTTCCTATATCTGATAGCACAGCCCACCCCATCATGCTTCAGTCCGTGTTTGTGCTACTGTGTGCACCCATTCCACTACTGCTCTTTATACAATGGAATAAATGAATGGCATTTGGGAGCCTTGTGGGATTGAGCCCCTCCAAATTCATGCTCTAGTCTTCAGAAGAAGAAAAAAAATGATCTTTTCCACTACCCTTGAATTCCATTCCCAGAGTTCATGTCAGATATTTGATGCTTATACTCTTTTTTTCCTCTCCCTTTTTACCCGAGACTTTTTTTCCTTTCAGAGAGAAAAATGTGTTCATCATGTACACAACCCATCTCTTTGTACACAAACCCATTCTCTTACCCTACACTTTCTGTCACTGACATCATTTACCTATTTCACTTCAACCTGGTTCCTGAGCTCAAACTGTCTCACTCAGATGTATCCCGAGCTCTTCTTTCTTGTTGCGGGTTGTCTTTCTTATCAGGACTCCAACAGGGCATCTACATCCAACTTGGAAAAACCTTCCATCTTTCCATCTGTACTTCCTACTGGCCCATCTGCCTCCTATCACTCAATAGCAAACAGGTAACTTTTGCATTCATTTTCTCTTCTTTTCTGTTTTCCAATCTGATCACTCAGATTTCCATCTTCTCTGCTGAAAATGACTTCTCTGAGGCTTCATTCAGCCCATCTCAAATGAGTCCTGATTCCTCATTCTTTCTTCTTCTGCATGTTTTCTTCCTTTGGCTTTTGATGCCTGTTAAGCTTCGGGCTCACCTGCTAGCTCTTGGTTTTATCTTTGTATGATCTCTGAATGCTCCTTTTGTCCCTGCTCTACAGAAATTTTGTATGGGTGAGTCATTGGATGCTCCCATGTATCTTATTCTTATACACTGTTGTGTGCTCTGATTGTTTATATTAGAAGTTAAAGACCCCTGCCAATTTGCATTTGCATTCTTTTGCTATCCAATACTATTCATCTCTCTCTTGCCAATGGATTCTTCAACATAGCTTGAAGGTAAAATAAAAATATTTATCCCTATTTAACCTTCCTCTCTTTTTCATTCTCTGTTGTTATTCAAATACTGTCTCATAGTATAGAAGGATTGGGTACTTTTATCTATATGTGCCATCCATTCAAATAACCACAATTCTATTTTATTTGAAGTTATTTAACTGTCTTTTTCTGGTTAGATGACTGATGGAAGTATGGTTATGAGTGGCCTTTGCCAGATGAGAATGACTGAAGTTATGAAAAGATATTAGCATAAATCACAGCAAAGGCATCGGAAAGCATAAGAGATTTTAAAATGAAATAAGCTGCTAATTCCCCTGGAGAGTAATTTTAGATAAAAGATCTCTGAAGCTACACTGGATATTACTTAGTGTCACAAGAAGCTGCTGAAATCCATGACAAACAGCAGGTCTCTGATTCATAACACAGAGATTCCCTATTTCTGAGAGAGGTTTATATATTGATGATAAGGACAGTTAAACAGATAGCAAAACAGAAATCATCTTGGGGGAGAACAAAGAAAATAAGTGATTAAGAGCATGTTAGCACACATTTCCTACACCGACAGGGCTCAGTGTGTGCCTGTATCACAATCTGCAAGGTTACATACCTGTTATATGTATATGATACTCCTCTTTGAAGATCTTTTGGAAATATGGTACTTTTAATTGCATGTGTGCAGATGGCAAGCCTGGAAGATTCACTTCAACATCACCCATAAAATGTGGAAACTCCCAGTCCTGTTAAAAAATAAAAAAAAAAAGTAATAGCCTAAATATAAGCTTTCACAGTATATTTTGCCCTTTAAAATGCTTAAATTATCAAAAGGGCAAAGTTCTATTTTTAAGCCTCCCATGATTGGATTTTCCCACTTTAAGTTTTACTGAACCGTTTGAAATAGAATATCTTGTTTATATTAGCTATCACTGTATGATTTTTACTTCAGCTCCATATAATTATGCATTTAAAAGTTCACTTCAGAATGACAAAAATGAACCCAGTGTACCAGCTGATATTACAAAATTGTATATGAATACCTATGTGTTGCATTGTGTAAAAATGAGCATTGGTTCATGATGTAACTAATTAGAGCAACCTTGCAATACAAGTTACAACTTCTGTGACTAATTTGGCAAACAATTTACAGGTAAGAAATTGGCAAAGAAGGCCTGACACTTAAAGTCTTTCACAAATTTGTATTCACCTTGTTCCACTTAGAGGGTGTTTTCAGCATTTGCTCGTAATACATCTAAATAAACATTCCCTGCAAGTGAAGGCCCTTCAACATAATCTGCCTGAATCAATCTGAGCACAGTTTTCTCCACTGATGTATTTCAGCTGACAAAGTAATGCTGGAAATGTGGAAGCTCCTACCTATTGTCATGCATATTTTGGTAGAATGGGGTAACTCAGCTGAGAAGGAGCTGCATTTAGAGGAATTCTTCATTTAGTTATCTGCACCCACCACTGATCATGGCACAGCTCATTACAACCAAAACTTAAAGTCCAGCAACATTGCTGGAATTGGTGTAATTACTGCCAGAGCGGTTACCTAGTGTGCTACAGACAGTTAAAAACATACTGTCCCTGTCCCCATGCATATACCTGGGCTTGTATCCCACGAGCCAGGCACTTGAATTTACTGAAAATAAGAAAAAGGAATCCGAAATGTGAGGACCTCTGTAAATAACTTAGGCTTTCTTTGCATATGACTTAACATGCAGGAATTGCTAAGCAGCTCCAGCACTCTCTACAATGGAAGGGAAATGGAAGACCGAGTTTTAACAGCAGGGAATTTAGCATGGCACAAACACTAACAGCAACTGATTTGTGCTAACACATTCTGATACTGAGTTAAATGGATTAACGGGAGTATAAGTAAGGAGAAGTCCTGACCCTCTGCACCTGGTTTTTAGCGTCCACAGAGATACAGAAAGTGCCGATTTAGAGATGCAGAAGATAAGAGGAATAAGGATGCTCTCCTTTTCCCTTATCACCAACACAACACATGCTCTCCTGGTCATGAGGTATGGTAATAACTGCCCAGCTGCACAATCCCTTACACTGCATCTGCAAACATCCCCTTAGGTTTGGTAGACGTTCAAAAAGTGCCCAAAGATAAATATTTTATGAGTGTGCACTCTCAGTTCACTGCAGCTAATATACATCTCTGGACTTGTGTCTCAAGATAACTCAGACAGACTCTCACCCAGGAAGAAATGGGAATAAATAGGAAGAAAAACATTACATATTTCTGAAGAAAAAAAAAAAAAAAAAAAAAGCGAACAGGGAGTTGCGGTCTCTGCATACTCACACTAGAAATAAGCAAAGACAGGATCATAAATCTAGCATCCTGCTCTTGCCTTGTCCCAGTGCTCCTACTATTTTAACTGCTTTTTGCTGATTTACAGACAAAGTTCCACCGGGCAGAATTTTGTATTGGACTGTATTTTTGCATCCACATTTATAATGAGTAACTCAAATGGCAACCCTGCTAAACGTAGAATTTACTGTATTATTTGTCTCAGCAAATAATTACTAAGACTGAAAAATAGTTCATAAAACAAAACAAAACAGAGAGCCAACCCCAGCAGCATGTTAATGCTTGCATTATAGAAGGCAGGTGAGTGGAGAGCCCATTAGAAAATTCCATATTTGATATTCCCAGGTACAGCTTCCTTTCGCACAGTACATTATTTCACATTTTCTACATACATACTCCATACTGTATAAAGCATGTCTGAACTGTATTGTAACATCTGTTACCCTGTAGTCCTATAACATGTTATTTCCATTGGTAGTGACAGCCCACAGGCTTTGTAGTGAACTTACAAGGCCTCAGGACTGAGGCTTGCCCTGCCTGAACCTGTTGACGTGCCTGCAGCTCATTTTACCCAGGTCAGCTATAACAGCAATTTTTCTAACTGATGAGGTGGCTATGGCAAATTTGTTATATTTTGTTGTCCTTTGTATGGTATCACTGTGGTTTTATAATTTTAATATTTTATTATTATGTAGTGTAGAGGAATATGGGTTGGTAGGATAGCAGAGGTGTTGAGAAGTGGAGACAGGCTGCAGTGCAGAGCAATACAGGTGTGGGGTGATAAAGATATGCACAGGCTGGCACTGGACACTCCGCGGCCATAAACAGCTCACCCTTGGTCTGCTAAAGAAATGCAGACCTGCAGCTGGGCAAAACTGCTTTTAGATGTAAGAAGGAGAACAAAGAAATACCATCTAACATATGTGAAAGGCAACAGTGTATAGTAAATTCAGCTGTAATGTGGAGCTTCAGATCAGTGAAGAAAAAGCAAGGTCTAAAAGGGTGTTAGCAAGCATAAAGATTACTTATAAAAAAACCATCAGCATGAACTCATATCCCTCCCAGTGAAGGACTCCAGATGCCAAGGACATGCCATAATGACCCCTCGGGCCCCACCAGACTGAAACCACAGATCTCAGGGCTCGCAGAGCAGTGGAGAGTGAACGGAACACCAGTGGCAGGAACTAAGAAATGTGTGTACAACAATTTTAACATTATTACAACTGCTGAAACATTTTCTGCGTAGAAATATTTTCTGTAAGAATTACAAGTCAATTAATAATGATTCTTGGATTATATTGTTAAAATTTAAATGACATTACTAACAAAATCTTGGCTTTATCTATAAGGTGTGTTTCTTCTTTGGTCATAAATAATGTTTTGATTGTAATACCTCTAACAGTCTGATCATATCTGCTAAGAGTAGACCCATTGGAAATAGAAAAATAAAATTTTAAAATAAAATAACTAAAATAAAATGAAAGATGTATTTGAAAACAATATTAAAACAAACAAATGTCAAAACAAAAATAAAACAGGGGAATAAAAGAATGAGTTAAGCCTACTGACTTCCACAAAAGTCGCTATAGTCACAGCACTTAGGAAAATGAAGCTTCAATTTATTAAATCAAATTGCCTTTGGAGCTTCACTTGGCTCACAGCATTGATAAGTGTGAATGCATATACATTACCTGCAAACATATAGCTTTGTTATTATTGTCAAGGAGAAAAGCAGATGGCTATTTACTTTCCAAGCTAATGCCAATATCAGGCTGTCAAATCCAAACCTAGCAAAGTGGCTGCGATTTAGAGTCTAAGAAAATGTTGTCCAACATCTTTTGACTCTATTAATTTTTTTTTTCTTCACTGAACAACAACAGAAAACTTAATGTCTATAATACCCTCCCCCCCCCAAAAAAAAAAATAAAAAAAAATCAAATCTAAGGATTTCAATGTGCTTCGTAGGAACTAATCCACATCACCGCATCACTTGTTAATATGTACACAAATAGCTTGAATGTGCAAACCATACATCTAAGTGCTTCCCTCTTTGAAACATATCTCAGCTCTGCACCATGCAGAGCTCATATTTTTATTTTACAAAAAAACTGTTTTGTTTTATTAAAATTCACAAGGTATTTTGTATCCATGGTCTCTGATACCAGTCTGTGCTCACCTCTGGGACGTGAATGAGACGTGCCATGTTCTTTCAGTTCTCAGCTCATAATTATGTGGAGTCACTTGATCAGCTTTAGTCCTCACTAATGAGGTGCTTGTACCCTGCTATTTCTAGGATCTTATTAGAAATTGTGTCCCAAATACAGTATTTAGACCACATCTGCACTTGCACCATCTGAAAAATAAATTCATGCTGTCATACTGTTAACAAATATTTGTCTCTCATACTGCATGACCTACATGTTTCTTCTTTAAATTAATCAGCATCAAATGTCTCATGTTCATCTACTTCTGCATTTTCTAACCTGGGGCTCTGCAGAATACCTCTATGCAGTCTGTGGAGGAGAAACAGGAGAAACCAACCCAGCACCAGGAGACTTAAATAAGCTGCACAGAGGTCTCCAACCTCACTGGCAAGTTGTGTGGGATGTGCAAATCAAATGAGGTTATTACCTCATTTCACTCTGCAGTCATGAAGAAAGGGCAGCCAGGGGATAAATTTTAGATCACTGAGGGGTTTGTCCTAGTGTTTCAGTGGGGACAAAGAGAGCACCTCTGATTTTCACCAGCTACCTCATTAGACCAGAAAGCACAGTTAAAAAAAAATAAAAAAATTATCATGATATTTTGATTTTCTTCCTTTTGTCAAACAAACGAACACACTCTCTGCCACAACACCAGATAGTGAGGTACTGGTTTAAGACCCTAGAGTGCAGCTGGAGGCACTGATTTAGTATCTCTTTAAGTAAAGTTATTTTAGTAACGGTAAATGAGCATCAAAGCCACACTTCCTTATATGATCTGGCCCTTCTCTACCATCATCTGGGAAAATGAAACAGCATTGCCTGGGGAAGCTCCATCTGGCCCTAGCATCCCACGCTTCATATACACATGACCCCACATCCCTCAGCCACCAGCCCCTCTCCACCCAGGGAAAAATGCCACAGAGAAGGTGGGGCTGGGATTAAAAGCTGGTAATGATTAATGGCAACCAAATGTGCCACACTTTCAGATCTCCTCCTGCCTCTGGGTAGCTCATAGGATGTTTTGTACACAGTGAATATGAAATAACACTAAAAATAATATAAACATTGTTCAGATACAACCATGAAAGAGGAAAAATGCACACTGAATATTTCTGCTTTAAGTATTGATGATATGTGCTGTATTTAATACTAAGAACACACTTGCACTTTAAACCCAACTGAATAAATAAATGAAAAATAGAGGGAAAGAACTCTGCAAATGCATATATGAATGTACATATGTGTGTTTGTTCCAGAAACTGACAATAGCATTTTTTATTTAATTTATAAAAATCCTTTTAACTTATCAGGTAGAAGGCTTTATATTTTCAGGTGTCTTTGCATCTCTTAGATAGTGTTGTTTCAACTCTCAGAGCACGGCAGACAGGCAAAGGAAATCTAATGAGAATCAATGCCTATACATTTTTGCAAGCATTTGAAATAAGAAATGAGCAGCCGGAATTCCGAGACAAAGGCACGAATCCTTTGTGTTTATCTCTAACTTCATTGCAGTACTGCAACTTGCAATGATCTCTGTGGCCAAGATCCCTGCAACTGTGAGCTGCTAGCACACAAACAGAATTTTAATTTTGCATATTCAAATATACATAACAAGGGAAGTCATCAGCCATGACCAGAACTCACTGTTATGACTGTGGCATCAAATCTACAGCTCAGTTTCTGTCCTTCTGCTCTTTGCAAATGCTTCATTTTACTAGGAAGAAAGTTTGAAAGACATTACGGTTTTTATACCCTCACTAAACCAGAAATACCCATCTGTACCACTAATATCTTAACCTAGCTCACCTGTATATCTGCATGGCTTCAGTGAGGCTACTCATCTCCCAGAGTGAAAGATGACAAATTAGTCTTCACAAGACCTCCTACTTCATATTGGTACTACCAATGCTACTCTAGTCATAGTTGTCAAGGCCAGAAGGTGTTATTTGATCTGATTACCTGTTTATGGTAATAAATGGTAACAACCCAAATATACAGTAACAACCCACAACTTCACCTATTTGGGCTGTTATTAGCAATAACAATCATAAAAACTCATCAGGAACTGTGGCACAAAACCCCTAATTGCAGACAGAGCTACAGCTTTTATCGCTTAGTCCTGAAGAATTCAAAATACGGAAAATCCACTGTAATGCTTGGATGACTGCTTCAGTGTTGAAATATGCAGAAAACGTATTGGAGAAGTACTTTTTACTCCTGCCCTGAATTTCTGCTCTCAACCAATGCATTCCGTTATGCTGCTACAATGAGAATGCTTTCCTGGGTGGTCTGCATATCAAAACTAGTCAGTTTTTGCTTTCCTCCTGTTCAGACCATGCTGTAAAACAGGGTAGAAATGGGCAAAGCCAGCCCCTGGTAGCCAAGCTACACAAGACACCAGGAACACCACGGGTGTGTCAGCACTGGCCTGTGCACCAGTCACTACTGAGCTGCTGAGCTTCAAGCTGTTGAGACAGGAGACTGAAGACAGCTTCCAGGACCAGGCGCCAATACAAAGGCTATTTCTGCACTGTACTGCAATGTAAGGCATGGATTTATCTGCAACCTTGCTGTTGCTCACCATCATCTTTATGCTTCTGTCCTCTTCAGGCTTTGCCTAGCTTCTCCAAGCTCCTGGCCTTTCTCTAGAACCACCACTGCAAGCCTTGCTTATTTCTCATTTATTTGAGAAAATGGTGAGATAGCAACAACTCTCTCCTTGCCAATCAAAGTAGCAACACAGCCTCTCTTTATTTATTTATTTATTTATTTGCTTATTTATTTATTTTTGCTTGGCCCCGAATAATCTTTTCCATTAAAAGATCATTAGAGTCCTTTAGTCTACCATCCATTTCCACTAATTTAAAGGAAACAATTTCCACGCCACACAGATCCCAAACAAATTCTGGGTCTCTGCACTTTGAATTTGCATGTTAATGCATTTTGTGCCCAGACAAAGCCATGTATGCACATGTTCTCAAAACAGTGACCTTTGTTATTAAAATGTCAGAATTGGTGTTTCACTTCTCCACAGCAAGCTCAAAGCAATCTCAAAATTTCAGACTGCCTGTGGTGGTTGTACCCAGCTGAGCAGCTGAGCTCCACCTCAGCCACTCACTCACTCCCCCTCCTCAAAGGGTAAGGGGGAGAAAATACGATTGGGTTGAGATAAGGACA
The DNA here is from genome assembly GCF_964035555.1 of Netta rufina. Lineage (NCBI taxonomy): Eukaryota > Metazoa > Chordata > Aves > Anseriformes > Anatidae > Netta > Netta rufina. The sequence continues at coordinate 174,985,694 of NC_140123.1, forward strand.
GGGAGATCACTCAACAATTATTATCATGGGCAAAATAGACTGACCATGGGGAGATTAATGCGTTTTATTACCTATTACTAACAACCTAGAGAAGTGAGAAACTAAAAGCAAACTAAAACCACCTTCCCCCCATTCACCTTCTTCCACCTCCTCCCCTGAGGAGTGCACAGAAACAGGGAATGGGGGCTGCGATCTGTCCCTGAAGCTTCGTCTCCGCTGCTCCTTCCACCGTTCCTTCATGGTCACTCTCTGCCCCTGCTCCCTGTGGTGTCCCTCCCATGGGATGCTGTCCTTCCCGAACTGAGCCTGCAAGGGCTGCCAAAGACAATATGGATCCTTCAATATGGCTCTGTACCACAGGGCCCATCCTGCAGGAGCAAACTGCTCCAGCACAGGTCCCCCACGGGTGGGGGGCAGCTCCCCCCAGACCCCTTGCTCCTGCGTGGGCTCCTCTCCACGGGCTGCAGCTTCGGCCTGGGGCCTGCTCCTGTGGGGGCTCTTCATGGGCCGCAGCCTCCTCCAGGCCACAGCCACCTGCTCCACCGGGGGCTCCTCCACCCATGGGGGGGCTGCAGCATGGAGATCTGCTCCGTGTGGGACCCATGGGTTGCAGGGGGACAGCCTGCTCCACCAGGAGCCTCTCCACAGGCTGCAAGGGAACTGCTGCTCTGTGCCTGGAGTACCTCCTGCCCTCCTGCTACACTGACCTTGGAGACTGCAGGGATTGTTCTCACTCTTCTCTCTCCCAGCTGGTGTTGTGCAGCTGGTTTTCTTTTTCTTTTTTTTTTTTTTTCTTTCTTAAATCTGCTCTCACCAAGGTGAAAACAACATCATCTAGTGACTCGGCCATGGCCAGCAGTGGGTCCCTTTGGAGCTGGCTCTGATCTGACATGGGGCAGCTGCTGGGCTCTGCTTGCAGAGGCCACCTCTGCAGCTCCCTGCTGCCTAATCCTTGCCACATAAACCCAGTACACTGCCCAAAATAAGAAACATGCACTTTGCTGAAAGACCCATATCAATGCGTATATGCACTGGCAGATGCCTGTTTTGTGAGAGACAGCATTCCCTCTCTCTTTCTCCTGTGACTTTAACTTGGGTATCATCTTCTATTCATTCCTCACAACCTGGTAATGCCTTGATACTGCAGATTTTTTCTGCATAGCATATCACAGATATGACAATTCCTATCAAACCCCACAGCTAAAATCCTTATCGAGGCTCTCATCATTTGCTGTTCAGTTGCATCAGCATCTTTCCCTCTGGTCTTCATGAGCGCAGTTCTCCACCAACAGAGAAATGCTGCTGCAAAGACCATTCTAGTCTGTTTCTCTGACCATGTCACTCTTTTCTTTGATCAAATAAAATATAGGGCACTTCTTTTCATATTCAAATCCTTTCTGATCTTTTACCACCCTAGGTACAGACTCTCTGTATGGCAGCTGTTCCTTCTATCTGCCTATAAATTCAGGCTATGATTCTTTTAGTTATTTAAAGACATTTTCCCCTGTGCAGTTCTTGATTAGATGCAGAGATTTCGCCTCTACAACTTTTCTTTGCTAAGAGAAAATGTGAGGATGTCATGCATTAAGTAACCTGGATTACCTGTCACCCTCACCAATGACATCAGTATTGCTTGCACCTGCCTGTCTAACCAGACCTAACTCTTGACTTTTCTTTGACGATCTAGTGCCCTAGAATCAGGGCACTTGTGTTTGGTTGTCTTCAAACATCATCTAGCACAATACTGCCCCAGTCCTTAATGATCATTCCTAGCTCCTTGATAGGACAAATAGTGCTGGTAGTGTGGAGTATTAATGTCTATCAATCATTTCTACTATATTAGGAACAAATCATGATTGATAACAAGCCAGTGCACAAGGAAGGATGGATACCAGAAGGTCTCACATATTAATACATTCCCTGTATTGACCAGGGATAAGAGTAATCATTGTTTCCTTCTGAAGGCAAAGACTGTTCTTACAGCTTCCCTTCAAATTTTAGCTACTCATGAGTCAAAGAAGTGCAAGGTGAAGCAATTTTATCCTTGCTAGAGTGCAGCAGACATCACTACGCACAACCTTTGTGCACACCCAGGATGTCCTAGGAAGATGTCCACCAACTTTTCCATTAGGCAGATGTGAAGTCTCATATATCTCAGTGACAGTGAGGTTCTCCTTTTTAATTCACTCTCACCTGTTGATTATCTATTTGCAAGTGCTGAAAATGCTGATTTAAAAAAGTTGCTCAAAAATAAATGTTCTTCTATTTTGTCTCTGAGTTTCTCCAATTTTTCTAAGCCTTTACTCTTGCTTTACTGTCTCACTCATGTCTGACCTTGGTTAATAATAGCTTTCAGGTAATCATTTGGATGAGAGACACCAGTGTGACGTTTTCCAGTTAATTTTTGAGTTGGATAAGCTGCTAAATAAAATAGTAATGTTACAATATTGAGTGCAGGTAAGAAAAAAAGAAATCAGTTCCTGCAAAGCACCTGTGTTTTGTTCCCTACATGAAACTTTCCTAAACCACCAGCATGTTAGCCATAATGGTTTCTAACTACCTCAGCGACACGCTTTATGAAAGCCATTTCTGTGTGAATAGGAGAAATGAACATTCACTGGTATATACTTACAGATTTCCTGAGTCTACAGCATGCTGTCAAGGGCAATCACTTATGACAAAGCAGTTAATATTTCTGGTACCCTAGAAGAATAATTATGGTTTGGAGAATAAAGATAATTTTTAAAGATATTGCTGTGTAATCATCTTCATCAATATGAGTACATATGCACTCATACACATACCCTTGCATTGTGGAATATATACCCACATCTCAGCTGAACACTGATATGAAATCTGGAGCATTTCAGGATTTGCAAAGACTGCTAATGTCATTTGTACCTATCTGAGAACAGCAAGCTCTATTTAGGGCTCTAAAGTAATTTTGCATTAAGGCTACTGTCTCCAGTTAATTTCAGCTGCATTAAAAATATATATCAACCCTGTTTCTTTCCAAATACCTACATACATGAATTTCCTTGTTGTCTAATATCCAAATCTTAATGGTGTTTTTTAATATTGCCTAAACCCAGGAAGATAGATTTGCAGTAACATATCTGAGCAGATATTTTCCTCACTATAAGCTTTGCAACATAATAAAAATGGTGTTATAGAAAACTGGAGCAAGGGGATTACTGTATGTTGCTCACTGTAGATGGAAAGTAAATAAGCTGTCTCAACAGTAGGGATAGATAACCGAGCAGCTGTTTTGTCCTGGACAAAATTCCTTCAGACAATACATACTCTGAAGAGTTTTACCATCATGTGTTCTGAGAAAATTTGGGGCTGCTTACAAACAACACTATAAACTTGCCGTTATGGTATTAAGCACAATCTAGGATCAAGTCTGAAGTGGCATGTTTAGACCGATGGTCTCAGTTTGAAAACCATCACTCAACTTGCTTTGTTGCATCTGTAACTGTAAATAACACGTGTGCTTGTACAGAGTTCAATTTGCAGTGATTAAGGTACTGAAACAGCAATGTTTATTTTCCGTTGAAGAAAAGAAACAGGATTATTTGCTGCATTTGGCTGATACTGAGAAAATTAATAGAGCCTAAAATACGGCAAAGTAAGAAGACCAGATGAATACAGAATGCACAGAGAAATGTATTTACAAGTGGGTTTTACAAAAGAGTAAGTGCAAATTCCCTTTCCTTTAAACAAACAAACAAACAAGTCTCTTCCAAAATTATTTTTTTTTCTCATAACTTTTGATAATTAAAAATAGCAGTTTTAATGGGTAGAGAAAGAAAAAGAAAAGTGCACAGGTATTGAAAGAAGGGCTTACTTTGCAAAACCTGGTTATCTGCACTGAAGTTTTTGTTTCAGGAACAACAGTAATATGGAATAAATTTGGTTTTCTCAGCTTCTTCTCCTCTCTCTCTTTTTTTTTTTTTTTTTTTTTTTTTTTTTTTTTTTTTTTACTTAAAGCTGAAATAATTTTCTGTGTCCTGTTATAGCCTGCTAGTATGATTAGCAGCAGCGTACTGCACTTGCTAATGTGCTGCCTTCATTTGCTGAAGACAACACTTGGCATTCCTGAACTTCTCCTCCACACCCTTCAATTTTATCTTCCAAAGCTGTGGTGTGGCCATTAAGCACATCTGTTTTAGAAGTTATTACTTGCTCAATATCAGTTGGGGTGGCAGTACAAAATGAATACATTATGTTTGTATAGACATTATGTAAACACATCTGGGTAGCAAAAGAGGATATGAAGAAACACATAAAACCTTAGCAGGCATGCATATAAAAATAAAATCAGCATGATTCGCATATCAGTATTTCTGGAACATGTCTTCAAACTATCATCAACAATCTACAATACAAGTGAAAATGAATATATGTTATATGGATGTTTATTTTGTCCATTCTTATTTGCATTATATGTGCAGCCGGATCTGTCTCTAACTTCTACTGACTGCATGAGTTAGATTTCCATTCACTATGATGGGAACCAGCAGACAGCTAGCTCTCATAGTCACCTGAATTTAGCAGTCCTGATCTTCCAGCTGGATCACCTTTTGGGTATTTCTGCTGAGACCCACTCCAGAAGACTGATGGGTCACTCTGGGCTTGTCCATACACGCAGCAAAGCAGACGTCCTTTCTCACACTGAAGTTTCTTTTCAGAATACAGAAGCCCTAATTGTCAATGATAGCTGGTCTAATGACCTCGGGATACCTTTTCTGAGTTTGTAGTTATATAGCCACTTTTTTCCATGCATCATAATGACTTTAATAATCATATGAGACAGCTTCTCCTGTCTCCCTCACCAAATTGTAAAGACAAACATCAGAATGCTCATGGAGCTGCTCTGGTGACATGCACCCTCATCGAATGGGAACATGTCTTAGCCACCTGAAAATAAAACTCAGTACAAGACACAATTTCAGCAGGATGTAAATGTAATGGCCCAGCCTTCTGATACAAATGGACTGGAAAATTTAATGGAAAGTATAAATCCATGAAAACCAAAGGAAAGAGCTTTCTTAACAGTGCTGATGTGAAATGCAGAATGCCAAATTCTTTAACAGTCTTAGCAAACTATGTCTGACCACAGAACTAAAACTGTCCCCTGTGCATCCTCCTGTTTCCCTCACCCATTGCTCCTGCATGAGCAGTGCAGCCATGCAGATTCCCTGCCAATAACAGACATTTTTAATGATATTACTTGGGGAGGAATGGGTGAAGCAAAGAGGTATTGCCCTGTGGACATGTCCTGGCCCCATTGCTCTTAGACCTGAGCAATGGTGACTGCCTATCTATCTTCTTCCTGGTGTTTTGAAGAAATGTCAATGTATCCCATTGGTGAAATTCAGCTTGAGGAACCACATAAATAGAAGGGCAATGTAATACAAAAGGGATGTATACTGTTTTCCCAGAATGTTTTGCCAGGAGGCTAATTACAGAATTAAACTAAATTCAGATTGGACTCTATCCAAGTGTGAGTCTGATGAACTGAGAGCCAGCTCAGAGTGCTCAGCAGTTTAGGGTGTGAGAGGGTTTCCTACCCCATGGTGTCCTCTCAGAGACTGAGATGCTAAACAATAGCTGGGTCTTACTAATCAGTCCCCTAGGTAAGGAGAAAGAGATGTCCAACACTAAAGTGTTCCCAGTCTAACACTAGAGAATGTGAAAGATAAAATAGGAGGTTCTCAGGCTCGTAGTGATCCCATCTCAGACAACTTCTCATGAATATAGAACTCAGCATTGGATCAGGACCTCAAACTGATGCACAATGTGTTTTTATAAATTCTGTTATTCTATTATATTAGTTTCCTATTTTATGAGATACATTCATTAATTTCAAAACAATTTACTGAATCAGACACAAATTATACTCTTAATCAGTATGCAGAAGAAAAATTCAAGGAAAATGCATTTTCTAAGAACCACCATTAGAAAATGCATTTTCTAAGATCATTGTTGCAAAATGCCCTTATTTCATTTCATTGTACATCATTGACTAAAGAGCCTTTGAGAAAAAAGTTAGACAACAATAGTCATCCTAAATAAGTACAGGCTACTAGCTCTATTATTTTCAATAATAATAAGAGGCTACATAAAAATAGTCTGCTGCTTGGATTATTATACTGTATCTCCCATACAGACCACAGTATTACATTAGTCATTCACTGCAGTTCAGTGACATGAAATATTCTCTTATTACAGACAGTGTATGTGAGTTAATACTTGCAAAAATTATTTACTTAAGCTCTCCCCTTTCAATCTACCCTTCCCTCTCCAAAAAAGAATCCATTCATTTTCTTATCCCTTGGGGAAATGCTTCTACTACTTTGTATGCTATGCATACATAAATTAGATGCCTTAAGAATGAACAAAATCATAAACCCAAAACTATAGCCTCAAATGTGAATAAAAATTAGGGAAGATAACTCTTCTCTATAGTCTCCTCTCTGACCCAAATGCAAAAGCTCACTTCTGAGTGTGAGAGAGGAAAAATGCAATTTCAGCTTTTTAGACCAAAGCAATATATCTACCTCTGCCGACTGCATGCAGAAAACATGAACTTCATCCTAAAAGGTTTTCAATGTTTAGAAATCTCCTGGGAGAACTTGTCAAAAACACAGTGAACCAAGTTCTAATTGCACAAACTCACCCTAGTCTTGACAAACACAACAGTTTGGTTTGAATTTCAAAACTATTCCCATCAAAATCCTTGGGAGCAGAGAGAATACTTAAAGGTCTCTTTTTGAACCTTGAAGACAAAAACAGAGGCTGGTTGGTTGTGTGCTTTGAATGAATTAAAGTGTTCTCTTAGTGAGATTTCAATATAGTAAGTTTGTTGATCATGAGGAAAGGCTGAATTATAATTAAGAAAAAAAAAAAAAAAAAAAAAAAAAGATGAGACAGGGTGGACAACCCCAAAAGATTTGGAACTTCAGTGTAGATAAGAAAACATATTTACAGTACTTGGCAGAAGCTTATCCAAACCAACAGACCTTTCTGAAGGATGCCCTCCTGTGACACTCCTAGTCAATCTACTTCTGGTCTGCAGGAAATCTCTTTTCCATCTCACTGCCTATGCTAATTTTGGAAGAAAACTTGCCTATTTCCTTTCACAGTAAAATTTCTCTGGGGTCCCATGAGTAAGTGTCCCATGAGCCCTCTTTTTGGAGGGGAAGGTGGTCTCTTCCATTATCTGTTGTTTCAGAAATTTGCCTCTATCTTGCACCTACCACACGACCTTACATCTCTGTAATCTTTGTCATTAACAATTGTACTTATGTGCTTTTCCCTTTAATGTATTTTCTTCCATAAGTTTCTCCTTAACGTCTACAAGTGGTAGATTTAATTCAGTACTTGTCATTTTTAATTTTGAGAAGTTTCTTGACAAAAGTTTTGAAAACTACACATTGTCTGCTCTTAGAGATGCTGTTGCTAGGGCAGAACCAGCTGCAGTACACTACGTATATATATACATGCATGGCTTCCAACTTCCAAGCATGACTACAAAACTTTTAATTACTGGCACCAAGGAATCATGGGAGCTACAGAACAGCAGATGAGTGATTACTCTCTTGGTGTGATTAATAGACCAGATGGGGTTTTAAAGCAAGTTTCTGCGCATGTGTACATATGGAGAGGAGAGGTGGATGGCTGTGTATTTTGGGGAGTGCCAGTTTAACTAATCAAAGCCGTATAATATAGGTAGTTACTGAGGCTTTGTGGACAGGCAAATATAAAATTCAAGCATTACTTTCAATTGTTTAAGGAAATGCTAAATCAATTTTCTCATCAGAGTAGCTGTTTTAGAGCAATTCACCAAGTCAAGATAATGAATGAGCTGTTCTTTCACAGCATTCCTCAAGGAGGAATTATCCCAAATGATATGGTTACTTTATATGAACATTTATAAAGGGACAATCATTATGCGAATTATGTATTTTACATAATTTATTTCAACTTACAGTTTATAGCAGTACTCCTATCTTTTTTTTCATTCGGTGATAAAAAAGGCATCAATTATAATTCTCCTAACACGTCTACAGAACAAATGTCTGCTACTGAAGTTGCTGTGCTCATTCAAACATATAATTATACATTGGAGGGTCCTGGGCAATCTACATTTGCCAAAATAATGAATAGATTAAAAATGCACACTTAAATGTAGCAGCTTAGGTATGAGAAATGCATTACAAAATATATTTGGGGAGTTAGGGGTATTCGGCTACAGCATTGCTTACTACCATTTGGTGACTATTGGCCAGGAACTTCTATGTTGTTAGATATGTAAACACACTTAAGAGTCCAAAAAGCAATATTCTTGCTGTCATGTTTTTAAAAGAAAACTCTATTTTTTTTTTTTAATGTTTCCTCAGTCTCAAAATACTTTTACTGAGGTTTATCCAGTTTGCTTGTACGAAGTATGGCTACAAAGTATGCAAGTAGGAAAGAAATATGAGAAATATGAGCAAACCTGAGTATGACAAGTATTAGTGCAACTTCAACGAATCTATAATCAGAGCTGGAGAGGTATAATGCAGGAAAACAATTTAGAACCACATTGCAGGTTATTATTACAGCAATGTGCTATTTAGGAATTGAAGACTACTGGGCTCTTGGTCTGCAACAGCATGCCTGACAGCAGAGGTTGGCCAAACGTTCTGGCCTGGCCTAAAAGCAATTTTATTGGCTTCTACAAGCAAAAATTCAAAAGCTAAGGTATTAAAATAACATATGCTGATGTGCTTTGGCAAAGACCTTGCTAACAGTCCTTGCAGATGCTGAGAGGATCTGAGAGCTCCATCTGATAATCTTTCCATTGCAAACCAGAGATATCCACAAAAGACAGAATCCCCTGATGTGGGCTACAAAAAACACTGACCAGAACAGATTTTTTTAATCATGGCTCACACGAGAGCTGTGGAAGATTAGAAGCTCCTATGGTAACAAAGTGTGGGGGATCCGAGAGGCTTGAAGACACAAAGCTCACTGTAACATTTTCCTAGCTTTTTGTAATCTTTATCAATATAAATGTTGAACAAAGTATAAACTACTTCTCAACTTTGAATGATCACGCCTCATCAAATTCAAAATGACAAATTCCATGAAACGGGTAGGAATTAACTGTTCCTTCCTAAACTGTTAATGACTTTTCCCCACTCGTTTTATCTGCATTTCCCAATCTCCCCTCTGAGTTCACCTGCAGTTGGCTGCCAAACTTTTTGCTTTAACTGCAGAGTCAAAATACAAAGATAATAGCACTTGTGCCACTCTGGTATATTTTGTAGGAACCATTTAAGAAACCAGCTGCATTATTTATTGTTAGCTAAGTATATACAGTACATACAATCTTATGTCTAATTCTAAATAACTAAATGTTTTTTATGAATCCTTACTAGATATATGGAAATCTATTTTTTTCTTCTTTTAGTTAGTAAAACTAATCAAAGATACTTTTTTTTTTTTTTTCTTGAAAGAAAACAGTTTTTCAAGGGTTCACTACTAAATTGGCAATAATGACAAAATTATAGGCACCTGAAAATAACACAAAATTGATTTCTGTGATGTAAACTCAATTACCAGTCACACATCTGATGTCTGAATCTCTATTTTTGCCTTTTGAAATAGATAACTAAGGAAAACTGAGTTCATGTTCTCATCCTGAGTTGAATGTTATACAAATAATAATTTCCCTTTAAAATGCATTAATAATTTTATTTGTTTTTGACATAGAATTTGGAGGCGAATGTAGCCTGTATGCTGGTGTGGTTCAGCATGAATATACATACATGGTTATCCATTCCTCAAGGGAATTGGTTGTGTAACTGTTATCATTTAAGACTCTCACTACTGTTCTGCATTTCCAATGGCAATTTGTGTCTTATAAACTAAGAATACTAGTAACTGATAGAGCAAATAATTACATTTTATAGATAATATTGTACTGGTAGGTAGCTGTTTTAGCAATACTCATGAGGTGTTCCTTATGGAACAAAGATCAAAATTGTGTCTATGCATAATGGGACACTGTGCAAAATCGGAATGAAAACATATATTTTTTTTTTCAGATAATTTCAGTGTTCAAAGTCACTTATACTTAAAAGTGCTACGCCTAGGTAAAGAACTGAATTTTTGCTATAAAAATGAAAATGGGGTGGAGAAATTATGATGTAGCAGAGGCTACCTAACACCTCAGCTGTAACTCTGAGGGTCACCAGGATGAACCAGGCATCTTGCTTCCAAACTAATATAGCTCTGTCAAGTTGGAGCCACAGCCTGAGCACAAAGGCTAAAAACAGTGCCAAGGTGCTGGAGCACAGCTCTGGAAAGATGGGAAGAGCCTTGCCTATGCTGATCTCCTGAAATTCAGCAGGTGACAAGGGTGGAGAGCGCTCCACACATGCAGGCTGCTTTTCCTCCCAGTCCCTCCCAAGCACAGGGAGAAAGAGCAAAAAAACTTTGTTTTGGCATACCCTGACCACTTTCTCCCTTCCCCACCCTTGGGGACAATTTATAAGTGCAAAAAGAAGAAACACAACAAAGTGCAGTACAACAAGAGAGCCTTTTGGGTTTATATTTTACTATTGACGTGGCAGTAAAGGAATTCATACAATTTATATAACAGCACCCAGTTACCACATGCTGTACCATGGGACAGGTGCCATACAGAACAGACAGAAATCACAACTCTGCTTCTTATGTTCAAGGGTGTCTGCGTACAAAATACCAATTTCATTTTCTTATATCTTTTCTAAATTTAACTGCTTGGGTTGAACATACTCCATGCCAGGTGTCTGCCTCAGGCTGTTTTTTTTCTTCTCTCTGTTTTTGTCTGTGTTTCTGTTTTAGGGTTTTGACATTTTCAACTAACATCATTTAAACATTCCTGAGAGCCAGACCAAGAGAAAATAAACTTCTTTGCCTAACTGTAGAAAAGCCTTATACTTTGAAGCAGAGGTGTAGAGTTTAGCAGGGGAGTAATTTTGTGTCAGAGATGTACCTTCCGCTTCCCTGTGAATATGTGCCCCAGATTGGAAGAGTTTGAGGTGCCTCTTCAAAGTCTAAACTTTCACACTTGTGAGAGTTTACGGAAAGGTTCAAATACAAGTATCTGTTCAAACAGCACATGTGGCTAAGTGCCTCTCAGCTCCCAGAGCTTATCAAGCTATGGAACTGCCAATCTTATAAGAGAGACAGAGCATCCTACATCTCCCCTTTGCCTCCCACCCCACCACTGCTGCCTGTGGCAGGACATGGGGCTGCTCTCAAAGAGGCACTGAGCCACCCCCACTATATCAGCTGAAAGCTGGGAGCCAGCTTTCTTGTAATTATCAATCCCAAACATGCTGAATGTAGATGGAGCCAGGGAACTGGAGCTGCGTGCACAAGGGAGGATGGGGACAGGAGGGCTCTGAAGGCTGGGTCTGAGCCAAGCAGGGCCGCAGTGACCCCAAGCCCTTCCCTCCCCACCAGCACTCCAAGAGACCAAGCACCAGGCCTGGTACCTCTGTGTGACAGAGGGCTATGCTCCCCAGGGATATTCTGTGAAGGGAAGTGAGAGCAAAGAGAGAGATTTGGTAGGAAAATTGGAATTTGCTGCACAAAGAGACCATGAGGAGGGGAATGGCTTGAATCAGGGCAGAGGGTGGCATGTTAGAAAGTATTGTGAGGAGGGGAGCAGGATGTAGAGACTGGATGACCCGGGGAGAGAGCAGAGGGAGAACAGGAGAGGTTTTGATTCAGACAACCACCTCAGGGTGAATAACTAGGATTTATTGAATAGGAAGACTAAAAATGAGAGGTTCACAGACTGAAAACTGGAAATGGATAAAGGTAGTGGGAGAAGTCACAGAACCAGGGATGGGGAAGATCCAGGTTGGGGGTTGACAGGGACACTGGGCGAGAAGGCTTGGAATTGCCAGGAAGGAAAAAGCCACATTTGGGGAAATGGGCAGAAAGAGTCCTTGCTTCTTTGGCCCTGGTATGGTCACCACAGTTAACACCAGCCTTTGCTTCCAACAAACTGATGTGAAGCCCAGAGACAACGTGTCTCTTCTTTCTTTGAAGGAGGCTTATAGAAAGGAAAAAAAGACATGCTGCCATTAGCAGGTAGCTCACACAGCAAATATCTGTGCAGAGGAGCTAGCCATTCCAGTACAAAGATAAGACATGTTGCATTTGTATGGCAGACTTTTCACTTTGAGGATCCTATCTTTTTGTGAAACCTGAAGGAATTATGTGCACAGAAAGGCCTGCATTATAGGAGCTGTCTGGACATTTCAATGGTAAAGACTCATGAACTAAGAAATGTCAAGCTGAGGTTATCTGTACCGTGTGTGTGCACGACATGATCCTTACTTAGGTACATGGTCACACTGTTTGCTCCAGGGGACATAACCCTTTTTCACTAAAGAGGATCTAACTGTTGTGATTACAAGGTAGAAATAGATATTGTGGAATAGGCCCCAGTAGTTCTGCACTCTGCATCTGTTACAGAAGCTGGGAAGGCAGAGGGCAAATACCAGAGACAACAGTAGATGCGAAACCTTCACCAGTTATTATGGGAGTCACCACTGCTGGAAAGAACTGAATTTTTCTGTGAAATACTAAGTGAATTTCTAAAACCAAACTATTCCCAGGCAGTTATTATTTTTTTCCAGTGTGATAGGCTCAAGAACCCACCCAGAGCTTAGATTTCTTTAAGTGACAAGTGCCATGGCTGTTATTGACATAAGTCAGAGCTGGACTTGAATATATTGCCACTAGGGAAATGAGGAAGGGTCGACAAAATACCTGTAGGGATAGTAAGAGTCCTGTAGTGCCTAGTACAGGGCTGCCTGTACTTCTTTCAGTGTAAAAAAATAACCTTTTTTTTTTTTTTTATGGAGACAAAATATATGACAGAGTCATAGCCATCACTCAGAACAAGAAAAGAAACTGCTTCTACAACCATTTGATTTCTATGAGGGAAATAGGGCTGTCAGTATAATAATAAATAAGATTACACCAAATAAATATGTGGCTCTGTCTACTCCTAATGAAATAATATACTAGACTCTTCTCCCCAATTAGCTAACTGTTCAGCTAAAAGATGGGTAATAATATAAATTTTCATAATAATGTCCTCAGACATCTCAAATTAAGGACCCTTTGACTTTAATGTCTTTGTGCCTTAGTATGAAATGTGGACAATAACGGACAATAATGCTCCTGTTGTGAAGGCTATTGTGAAGATAAATACGTTAATGCTTGAAAAGCCCTTAGGAACTGCAGTGATGAGTGCCACAAAAAAAGCCCATGAGGAAATGAATGATTCCATCTTCTTATGAAGGTTTCAATAGTGTGCAGCAAGTAAGGCCTGGGGCCACACACTGAACAAAAAGGATAAAACAAAACACTGAATAGCTTCTTGTTAAGTGAACACTATTCATCCAGTGCAGCCTGTGAGACAGAGGTCCTGCGGAGAAATGGGTGCAAACAGATAATTAAAGATTGTATCATAGAGAACAGGTACAATGGAGGTGAGAAGTTTATGCCAGCGACCTTAATCCTGGCATCTCATAACTTCTCAATGCATGACTCGGCAGCCTCAGTAGTGCTGTCTCATTTTTAACGTCATTTTTTAGGTACAACTGTATTTGTGTTTGCTTAAATTATCATCTGCTTAGTTCTGATGTTAGGCTTGTTTGTGTGATGCTTTCCTTTGTCTCATGCCCTGTATACGGAACACTTTGTCTAGATATGCAAATCTTTGCAGCCTGACCTTGAGGAATAGTAGAAGTTTGTATAATTTAGATTAGTGCAGTAATTGTTTGGCCCAGATGCCAGGAACATCCCCAAGGGTATTTAACATTCATTCAGAAGATGTAGCTGTTGCTTCACAGCTTAAGGTCGGGACAAAAGTACCAGCCTGCAGCCAAGGGAACATGCTCGGAGGCAGCAGCCACCGGTGACTGGTGCAGCACAAAGCCGCTGGCCATCAGAAATGCTGTGGGACAGTCTGGATGGCCAGAGCAGCCTTTCCCAACAGTCCACATAAAACAGGATGAAGCAAAGTCATCAAAAAGTTCTCTTTTGGGCTTCAGACAGAACCAAAAGCAGTCCCTTTTGCTTCCTCTAACATCGCCTGCCTGATAAAGCAGATCACTTCCACCACCCACCCCTAAGTGAATGATATGTTGTACATGGTAGAACTGATGTTGTGGGGGATTGTTTGTTTCTCTGCTTTGGGCATACAGTTCTGAAGTGGAATGAAATTTAATCATATCCCTAATGTCTGCTGTGTATTGTATATAGGTAAACTCAAAGACCACCTGAGAGAAACTAAAAGCAAAGAGCCATCCAGGAAGGATTATAAGATTATATTCTTAAATCCACACCACGATGCATTAGAAAGAGATGTACACCATTTTCTTATTTTCATCTACAGGCGATAAAAGGGATTACCTAGCCACACATTTCCCTCATTTAATTCCTCGTGTATTACTGATGTGGGAAACCACATGATAGCAGCACTCACTGAGAGCTGACGGAGAGTGAAATCGAAGATGATTTTGTATGAAAGGAAGAGCTAGAAGGTTTCTCCTAAAAGATGAAATAAAACCACTTTCCAAAATGACCGGTACCAGGCAGAACATCTACAGTGCTGTGTTCTGGGGTACTGTATCATGTAACCAATGCTGGGAGATGTGCAGGCCATAAATGTACTGACAAGCACAATGCTCCATAAGCTTCTAAGGTTGTTGAGGGAAAGATGGAAACATAATTGGCCAGGGCAGGATTCAAGAGTTCACTGGATTCCGGAAGGATTCAAAGAGTTCAAAGGATTCAAGAAGGCACCTTCTTGAAGATGCCAGCCACAATTGCTCCCTCCAGCTGACAGCACTGAGTAGCACAGATACTACTGGTGGAGCCCATTCCTTGGCTGAGGTGCTCACTTGGTTTTGGTGTCCCAAACCCGGCAGAAATGCTTTTTACCTGCTATTAGGCAATTTTCATAGAATCACAGAATCACAGAGTGTCCTGAGTTCGAAGGGACCCACAAGGATCACTGAGTCCAACTCCTGGCTCCAAACAGGCCCACCTCAAAATCAGACCCTATGTCTGTGAGTGTTGTCCCAATACTTCTTGAACTCCAGCAGGCTCAGTGCCATGACCACTGCCCTGGGGAGCCTGTCCCAGTGCCCAGCCACCTCTGGGTGCAGAATCTTTCCCTAACACTCAGCCTGACTCTTCCCTGTCCCAGCTCCATACCATTCCCTCAGGTCTGTCTTATATTGACATAAAACTATCAGAGAGTGTCCAAAGGAAGGTTACAAAGACGGTGAAGGGCCTAGAGGTCAAGATGTATGAGAAGCAGCTGAAGAGGGGGTACTGAGAGGCAAGCATTGATCTCTTCTTTCTGGTGACCAGCAATAGGACATGCGGGAATGGCATGATGCATTAACCTCAGGATAATGAGAACATTTCAAAGGATCAAGCAGAGCTATCACCACTGTCTTTCCTCAGGACAGGGAACTGTTTGCAAACTGCTGGCTCAGGCTGGAGTTGGCTGGGCACGGAGCTGCAGCTGACTGATGAGCTCCTCCAGACCTGATGGGCACTTCAAACTGGCAACCTGCTGCCTTAGGACATGGATTACCTTCCTGAGAATGACTCTTTGACCAGGGACAAATGGATTCAGTCCTTAGTGTAAGTGAGTGCCAATGCTCTGACAACCACACTGTGTTGGTTAAGGATGGATAGTGCCTACTATCAAGACAAGGTCAGCATTATCTGCTATTGCAGCAGTTGAACAAGTGTTGGGGAAGAGAAGTGAAAAATATAGCTCTTTCCCAGTTTGTTTAACATCTTTTTTTTTTTTTTTTTAATCTGTGTTTGTACCACTTCAACAATAGTGGCAATGTGTTAAGAAACCTACAGCACACAGTGTCATGTTGGGGAATCTCCCCTCCCTAACGAGCAGCACAGGACAGCCAGCCAAACATTGTCATATTCCAGAAAATAACAACTTTTTAGTTTCTGGCCTGAAGGGGACTAGAAACTTTATTAAATTAAGGCCACACTTGTACAATACCTATGACCCACAGGGACATGGGTCCAAACACAATACAGCTGAGTAATTAAATGTTAGTTCAAAGTCAGAAACTACGGCAACTATAACTTCAAATCATTAGAAGGGACTAGGGAAAACTTCCTCTCCTCTATATATGTGAGAGTGAAATTACCTATTGATGAGTACAATAAAGTCTGATTTGAACAGATGCAAAAATATCTAATGTACTCATTATCTCAAGACACTCGGTGATTAACTATATATGTCCCTTTTGTTATAGAAAAAAAAAGCAGCAGCTGTATTGTGCATTAGAAGAACTCAAAGGCAATAAAAATAAGCATATCCTTTTGTTAATGTTTCATATAACAGCCTTCAGACTTTCTAAGGAAGTATAAACAAATGGTATTTGATCAACTCTGCAGAAATAATGCATTTAAGCCAAGATCAGGCATATTCTTGTCGCTGCTCCCCTCTAAGGTTTGGTTAAGAGCAACCAAGCTCATTTTTCCTTCTTCACTTGAACTCAGTGCTGTTGCTAAGTGGACCTGCATGCCCAGCTACCACCTGTCACTGAGTCCTGTGAATTCAGTACACCATGTCACTAAACGTGAATTATTGATAGGCATAAAACTTGGCTTAAGGTAACTCTCTAGTGATGACTTTCTGAGATTTGTCTTTTTTTTTTTTTCTTTGACTCACATGGTTGCATTTACAAATTGCATGCAGTTCTATTACTTAAAGAACAGCTGAACCAGTTCAATCTCATCTCAGATTTTTCACTCTGAGATAAAAACTTTTGTAACAAGGCTCAGTACAAAGCAGACTTCTGGCCATTCATGAGCATTGCTGTGGAGCATTTAAATTTATCTGAATGTCATCATTACTGTTATATCAACATATACCGCTGCAACATAATATTAAGCAATGCAACACACATGGGACATACACCCTGCTACAACAACAAAGCCTATCACACACTCATTACAGTAGAATCTGAGACAAGAGTCTTCACAACCAAAGGTGGGAATACTGCTGTGAAGGAACTGCAAACAATCTCCAGCTTTTCTCGTTCCTAGAATTCATCTTTTTTTTCTTTTTTTCTTTTTTTCTTTTTTTCTTTTTTTCTTTTTGGTACATTTGGGCTGGATATGGCATTTTCAGGGGGCAGTGTGTGAAGATGCTATGTCTGCTTTTGGAGAACTGCTTCATTATGTCAGGCAAATACCTGAACTGTGAAAGAAAGGCCTCAGTGTCACATGTATGGCACATACCCATTGTCAGGGTAAAAGGGAGCGACTGTGACAAATGAGAAGCTTTTTGAGCTAATTCATTTTCTGTGTAGTCATCTCAGAGCCAAGAGGCTCCAGCTGGGACTGGTGCCTGATTATGCTAGAAGCTGTACCAAGGCAGACAGCATCTTTCTCTGAGCACCTTAGGGGCTAAGCAGACAATCAGTCAACTAGTGAAAGAAAAGAACTACAGTTGTTCCTTTCCAGCAAATGAGGAACTGAATCACAGAGCTAAAAAAAGGGCCCAGCCCTCAGCTGCTGTAGATTGGCACGATCAGATTCAGGGCAGCACAAATACAAGTTACAGCAGTTGAAGCAAACTCTCTAATTGCATCTGTAATTTCTGAGACAAATATAATATGTCCAAGTAAGATTTAACCATCCTCAAGCAGCCCAAAGGAGGAAATGTACTTAAAAATATTGTACTTTGCATGTCTTGCTTGCCAAAATCCACAGCATAAAATGATGGTGCTGGTTATCAAACTAGACAAGCACAGAATGAAAACACTGCGGCATAAACCAGACAGCTCATTAAAAAGGCAGGGTATGTACTGTGCAATAATGGACAAATAGACGCCCACCTTTTCTCAGAGGGGAATGATTTTACTTATCATTTTCTTAGTCCCAGAGTAACTGAAAGATCTGAAGAAATAGATTGGACTTTATAATGAGGTCTGGGAAGGGGTCAAAGGAATGTTTCAGGGATGTTCAAAGAGAATTTACATACCCGCCAGGTTCTTGAAAATATTTCATTGGAAAATTCTGGGTTATAATTATACAAAACAGTGCAGCACTTTCCCCATCTCCTCATCATCCTTTTACATAAGCACTGCATACTCTTACATCAAACTCAAAGGTGTTTCCTCTTTAAATAAAAGTAGTGTATTTAAAAGGCAATCTATTATTCTTCAGTCTACAAATGCAGTACATTTCCATTTTTGCTTTGTCCACAGAAAATGATAACATCAAGAAGAAGCTGGAAAGAAAGTATGGAGGTTTCGTGGAGAGGTAACTTTGAGACTGCACTGGTACGTATGCACGTGCCTGCCAAGAAAGGGGCAGCTTCACTCTCTGGAACTCCATTTTTACTTGCTTGTTCAAAGAGAACATTTCTGGGGCCACAGGAACTTGTCCCTGTCAGTACAGGATAGCCAGGATAACCCACTCCCTTGATACCAGCTACAGACAGAAGATACAGGAAAGCTAAGAGGAAACAGAAGTCAGATGAGGAGAAAGAGAAGCTCAGGAGAGCTACAGTTCTGTGTCCAAAACAAAGAGAAGCAATACGTGACCACCCCAAAAACTCCTAACTCTCAGCGAAATAAAACAAAGCACTTTGGGGCCAAGAAATTCAATGCAGATATAAATGTAAGACTAGCAACTGTGGAGGCATATTCAAGAACAGCATTATTTCTAGGATAGGAAAGGCCTTTGTCTGAACCAGCAGAAAGAAATATCATGGTGCCAATAACGCTATGAGAAATGTTATAATTTCTGTTGAATAGTATTTAGGAATGTACTCAGATCTGTTACTTGAACTTGTATTAAGTGTAAACAAAGTAAATCTGTATATCAAGAGTTGTTCCCTTCTAGTCCTAATTCACTTTTATTTTTTCATGGCTATTTTTGAATATTTTACATCACTGCTAATAAGGAACACTTGCACAATCCAAAGAATGATGAGGATGTAGAAAGGACATAAGAAGAGGGGCAAGTCTTTCCTATGCAGGAGACTTTGCGGGAAGGAAACCCTATGACTTTCTGCAGAAAGGATGCTCTCACAATTACCTCACATCAACTAGTCCCCTTTTCTATCAGAGACCCCAAAGGCCATGAGAGGTAGAGCACTGTAGACCCAGCCCTCACCACAGGGGTCTTCAGCAAAGATTGCCCAATTAGCTCAATGTAAACCGTTCAAAATACTCACCCATTTTTCTAATGCTGTTTGACAGGCGTGTCTAAAATTGGCTAGTGAAAAGCAGTGTACGCTGAACGGAATGAAACACTCCACATAATATCGGAAAAAAATAGTTCAAGGAATATGGCTATATGGCTCTTCACTGTGAAATTCTGCTACCTGGCAATGCCTAGAGATAGCAGGAACTGGATCTACTGTCAGTTTTATCAAATACGAATTTCCATTTATCCTGGCTCCTTTGAAACACCCGCCACTGGTCACCTGCCCTTCTGTCTTGACTGCTATCTTGAAAGGGCAAGTAGGAAATAATAGAAAGCATGCGATGTACAAATTGTTTGGTAACTTCACTAACATGGAAGTTTTCTGAAGGGTTTTGATTTTTATTTTATTTCTGTGTTTGCGAATGTTACAAATGGCAGCACATGTATGAAGGAAACTACTCAGATATCCAAGTATTCACTTCAAAAATTTTCATAATGAACGGGAGGCTTTTAGAAGACTCCTGCAGAAACAAGCTCCAACCAAACAGCATGTAAATTGAGAAAGAAACATACTGAAGGCAGGCTGACAAAAGGGTTAATTTTTTATTTTTTATTTATTTTTCTGAGCTGTTCATTCAAAGTTTGTCAACTTCTGTGTGAACAAACTAATGGTTGGTAGTTGTTGCTTGTTAGGAAACAAGGAAATATATATAGCACTCTTGAATCAAATGTACAGCTGGGAGAATCTATTCTGACAGGAATGACAAATTATTTTATGCATCTTGCTTTGTCTATGAACACAAAATCATATATTGCTTAGCTGCTTCAAAGAAAACCTACTATACCTGTGTATTCTGTTTAAAGTGTAAATCAGTATTCTACTCTCATTTGCAAAAATGTTAATTAATTCTGTCAAATTTCTGAGTGTAAAGCCAGTTAAAAGTTACAAACAAATTAGGTTTGTAAAGTTAAATAGATTTTCTAAAAACAAAAACAAAACAACAACAAAAAACCCTCTAAAAAGTCAAGTTTTACCCAGTTTGTGTAGACAAGACTATTTCTGCTTTATCTGAGGAAGTGCATACTCTTTGTATGCACTTGATGTTGTTTGTGTTTTTTAATGTGTTCACATTGCACTAGATTTTAATCAAAACATCTTGTCCACCAGTGTAAAAATAGGATAACTTGAAATAAATGGATCTGTCCCTGCTTTATACATCTGTTAACAAGAACAGAGTCTGTTCCATTTTGCTGGTAAAGTTTCTGTGTTAAACAAACATATACAATACATAATTAACATTACAAAGTAGATAAATTAACTACTTCTTTTTTATGGAAATAAAGAAAGAGGAGAAAAGAAAACAACAACAACAACAAAAACAAAGAAGAGCTTAAGGACTGCTTTTCTTCTGTTAACCTTCTAATTCTCTTATTAATACTCTACCAAAGATAGAAGACCAGATGTTCTGCAGGAAAACAAAACACAACAAAACTGACTGGCTACCCATGAAATATGTTGCTTTTCAAGTGCAGTAGCTAGCAGTGGTCTACAGCTACATGTTACAGTAATTTACATACAAAAATATTATGAAAAATGAATTTGGAAATTGGTTATTATTATTTTTTTCCATCTGCTGATATGCTAACACCACATAAGGAGCGATCCAGCACCAATGATAAGAAATGTTAATTATCTAACTGTCTTTGATCTTACATTCTTTAAAGTTGTCCAGAAGGACAAAAATCTATTCTCCCTATTCACAACTTTATTCCCATTCAGTATTAATGGGATTATGTTGCTAGTTTGGTTTTGGATACAGAAGTAAGAGATTTCTCAAAGAATCATAGCCATAAGCAGTGCCTCGCTTATTCTTGGGTAGATTTTAGATCACTTAGACGTTGCATTTGACTGTACTGTCAGATAAAAAGTCGCTGTAAATAAGATTGGCAAGAATTTACACTACAAGATTTCAAAGTGATACAGCTACAATGTGCAGCTCCACAGAGATGCTGAAAAACTCTATGATTGTTCAGAAGTCTGAAAAAAAAATGTAAATGCTCACAAAAGACAGTATGGGGATAAAACAATCCATCACCCCCAGACCCACGAGATTTAATAATCCAGCCAGCACAGGCTCCTACCCATTAGCAAACTCACTAAGAAAAATGGCCCTAGAAAACAAAACAAAACAACAACAACCACCACCACAAGATAGTACATAGGCTATTGCAGGATCTGCTGTCTACTTGCTCAGATGTGGAATGTAGGATTATAGATTCATTTTTCATACTCACTCTGTTAGTTAACAGCTTTTCCATTACATATGGATGCAAAAAATGAGATTTTTTTTCCCCTTAAAATAGTAAAAGTTCCAATACAAGATAATAGCATTATTACATATCCAGCTTTAATATGCATGGTCTTGCATTTGGTCTGAAACTAAGACTGAAAATATAATGATGCCCCTGTACAGCAATGAATGCTATACATGCCAGAAATATACAGACATTGGTGTCTCAGCATCTCACTGATCAGGGCAGGTACAATTCAGCATGTGAATATGACTACCTTTATCACTTTTATACTGTGGGAAAAAAATAATAATAATAAAAAAAAACAACACACAACAACAACTTGTAAGGCTATTTCTGTCTTCCTACAAGCAAACACATCCCTTAAAACCGATGCTCTCAGGCACTGGACTGAATTAGATCTGTTGTTTCTCTGAGGGAAAATATGCAATCTATTTAAAAAAAAAGCAGTCTTTGTCTTTTCATTGGATAAAATATCCTGGTGATCAGGACTGGAATGGAGACCACAGCACTGCTTCTCAAACACCCTAGAATGTGTATTATCTCTGATACGCAGTCCTAGACCCTGTGAAACTTTCACACTGCAGCCAGCCAGCAGTGGGAGAAGTGAACACCCTACCTGTGTGAGTCAGGACAGTCTGAAGGTCTCCTGGATAAAACACTAGTAAAAAAAAAAAAAAAAAAAAAGGTAAAAAGGTTCCCTCTGACCAGCTGTGAAAATAGCTGAGAAGGAGGAGCCTTGCAGACCTGCAGCTCTGGACTCAAGCCATGCCACCCTCACATTTCTTCTGCGTCTGGCTTAAGGGATGGTTCCTCTGAGCTTGTTACATTGGGTCTGCTCATCTTTGGTGGAGGGAAGCTCGCACTTCTAGGGCCTGTGGCATCTCAGGCTACTGTGGATGTTTACAAGCACTTCAGCTATACTTCAATCTATCCATTGATTGTAAGGACACACTGATTAAAATAAAGTGATGTACACACAGCAGACAGCTAAAACAGATACTCCAGGTCCCTTTTCTTTATTCCAAGGAGGGTGGTTATGAAGTGATGTGTCACAGCGAGACTGGCAGAAGAAATGGGAACACAGCCTGAGTCAAAAGCTAGCCACATTGTCCATGAGGTCCTGCTGTAGTCCTGCAGCCTTCTCTATGATTCATTTTCTAAGGTTGCTTTAATATTTTTATAGTCATAACTTTCACATTTACATTTCAGTCACAAGTCTCTGCCTTCCCTGTATCTCATCTGTGCTCGTCTCCCTGACTTGTCCCCTGAACATCCCATTTATCACTCAGACTGAAGGAGCCTTTCCACATTAACAGGAGAGTGAGGCTGGGAAGCAGCCAGAGTTTGTTGCAGGATGGAAACCAAAGGTAAAAAGTGCACTTACCCTTAAGCATCACTCATGTATAACTGTCTGTACAAGGTTCATCTGTCTGTGTTCTCTTCACTTGTCTGCCCAGCTTATGTCTAATTGAAAAAAAAAAAAAAGGTAGCCCTTCAGGGCAGGGACAACCTGGTCCTTTATTTTTATTTTTGTTTGATTGTTTGTTTATGCTGTACAGGTGGCTTAGAAAAATATTAAATGCTAACGATACTAAGCAGGCAAAGCTGTCCCCTCTGGAGTTATGTGATTATTTTTCACAGCATTGAGAATGGATTTCCAAATTCCATTGGTTTTCTCTTGCTGCTAAACTGTCACATTTACAGTATGAATGCTACCATTCAAATTGACAGAAAATGTTTGTACTCAAAAACTAGATGAAAATTCATTTGTGATTTTAGTTAACATAGCCTCAAACAGAAATTGTACCACTTAATGCCAAGAATATATTTTTGGGGGGTGTGCAGGAAGAGGAGCTAATTTTACCGGTTTGCTGTTAAAGCTTGGTAAGTCTGAAAAAAATCTGGAAACAGACAACACTATAAAAAAGAATTTCTGGAAATGTTTAATTCTAAAGCATGCTTCTGTCAAAGGATCATGATCCTGATCATTTTCACTTGTGATTTAATACTCTGCTGTCTCAACCTGACTTTATTGCAGAACTACGCTGTAAATAAACATGCCAGCTTGGTTGCGTGTTCCAAATAAATAACTTTAAATAAAGAAATAAGTCCATCCCACAATCATCAGTCAAAAAATGCAATTAAAAAGAACCTCTCACTTTGTTGTTGTAAAAATATGAAATAGTACTCAGGACAGGCTGTATCAAATAAAATTCCCTATATTCAGCAACTCCAAGGTCGAAGTAGTGGAACTTCATTTTTCAAAGTCGGAAGGATGACTTAATAATTATTTGGTATCAAGACAAGTCTGTTTCTCTACATGGCATACAATATCAAATTCACTACGGCTTGATACATCATGCATTTTCATTCACGCTTTCATTACAGCACTATGAAGTAAAATCATTTATTATACATTCCCTTGAATCTTTTTGAAAGAGCAAACAAAATGTAAAATACAGAGGAAGAGCAAAGAAAGCAGCAGAAAGATAGAAACTAAAACTTAATTCCATTTCCCACCCTTCCTGCCCTAACCATGAACAGCAGCAAGCACAGAATGATGGTGGACACTGGGAAATAAAACTGAACTGTAGGACTTTCTATAGCTGTAATGTCCTAGCACAGTGGTGATAAATTCTGACTGCCACCACAGTGTCACCTCTATGATAATTACTCAAGCAATAGATATCTCATTAAAGAGAACTAAGCGTCTCAGAAACGGTCTTTCCTGGCAGGGTTAAGTAATAATACACTGGAGAGAAAGGACCCATCAGTTCTCAGATTCTTTGCTAAACTTCAGTTTAACAGTCTAACATGCCCAGGTCTAATAGCAAAACTCACTCAGGCCCTTGACATTCCTTTTCCTCGCTGCAGCCCAAATGACCCAATTCCTCACAAGGCATTGGGTGAGTTACTCACAAAAGGTTCAGACCACAGGAAAATGCAAGGGGTAGGACACAGCATCGTATGAAGGAAGTTTTCAGCCACAGAATTGTGACCCAGATTGATTTAGATTCAAAGGAGCAGACATTGTGCAGACTACAGGGAATTTTTGCCCTCGCTACCTGCTCTGTCAGAAGACACTACAGTACAAGTACCTGCCATCAGAGAAAGTAACGCTCATGTGAAAGTGAAAGTGGAAAGTAGAATCTTAAGAACCAATATTAATTTTTATCCATGAAAATGCTATAATGCATGTATACCCAATAGTGTAAATACTTGAAATATGGAAGTATTTCTTTTATTATCTCTTCCTAAACAACAACAAAAAAAAAAAAAAAAAAGCAAAAAAGCTTTTTTTTACACAATTAACTTCAGTTTCTTCTTCTGATGTCTTTTTTTTTTTTTTTCAGAAAACATCTTCTAATTTGGAAAGTTCTATTTTGGTAAAGAAAAGAAAATCAACAGTATTTTCATAATAAAAGGCCATCGGGTTTTTTGAAAGTCACTTAGAATGATGCTGTAAAATGCCTCCAATAACAGTGATTGCAAACAAAACATTTATTTACCTTCCTGTAGTATTAGCAAGACACCTTTTGCTCTAGTGGAAATAGAGGAGTAGGCAGCCTCAGCAGCTTGAATGGAACATTAGAAGAGTGTACCTGCATGACAATAAGAAGGTCAAACACCAAGATGAAAGAAGCCAAGAATGCTCTTGAGACCTCATCACTTGGCAGAAATCCACGATTCAGCTTGTCCCAGCTGATCCAGTCAGTAGTGATGACAAGCACAACTACAGAGGTCAGGGTAAATAGAACCGTCCTGCAAGGGAAAAAAAAATAGTTCAGAGAGAATAGGATAGTAATGAAGATACATCATTCTATTTTATCTATCTTCTAGCGGTCAGCTAGTGCTTTATCAGTACTTTTGCACCTATGAAAAGAGATTGAAGAAAGCTAAGTGTACAAACAAATCATGTAATTCAAAATAGGAAAGCAGTCAGCTCTTCCCTTAGTAAAAAGAAATTTAGTAGCTAGCACTAAACATGTTGCAAAATTAGGGTGGAATATATCACTCTTGTTCTTTGTTCCACACTTTTCATTTATGATGCAAACCAAGTAAGTAAAATAAAATACAATTAAGCTATAATAATGTACCAAAGACCATATAATCTATACCAAATCCAAATGAACAATTTGAGGGAACATTTCCTGAGGCACTAAGGTTGTTAGCACCTATGATTTATTTTTTTTTTTCTCAGCAGTAGGAACTGTAGGACACATCTGCATGAAAGAAATTTTCATTGCACCGAATTAATCTTTAGTATGTTCTGTAGGTTGTAGACAGATTGCACTTTGTATCTCTTAGGATGTCCTTTGCACAAGTTTTCGACACATCTTACAGCATTTCTGAGGAGTCAGTGAAGAGTGAATTACAAAAGCAATAATGCCTGCATATGAATGATACGAGAATTCCAAAAGACACATTTGACTACTTCATGCAATTCTGTGATAGGGTATTTACATAAAAATCTTTCTGAGCTATCCTCCCAAAATAGTTCTGCACCATTTCCAGCAGCACTTTGGTGGTATCTTTCAGCCAGCAGTGATAACTGATTGAATTCCTGGCTCCATGGAAGCAGTCATATTTAGCTGATAATTTGAAGGGGAGCAAGGCTTCTCCCAGTAGCTGGAGCTGCCAGCAGATCCATGCTATAATAGAGGCATATCAACATCTGAGTGCATACACAGAGCTAAGTAATTGTGGCAGTGTAGAGTTTGTTCTACAGCAATAAAGTCTCATTTTCTTCAGCTACTGAAGGCTGTAAACCAATGTGAAGAATATTTCCTATGACACTTCTAAACAGGACAAATACTCAGCAGAGTAAAAGAAAAATCTGCACACCAGTAGTCACAGACTACCTGATTGCAGGCCTTCAGTCTTGGTTCTGTCTGTGTAGAAAGAAAAAGCAAAACAAAACAAAACAAAAAACACAAAACACACAAACAAAAACTAATAAGCACATAAGCAGTAAGGTACACATTTGGACTTGTAAATATTTTTCTTCTGTGGTGTGATGGGCTGTCTTTCTTTACAATATGAGACACAAAAGGACCTGAGTGTTGCCACCTTTACCTTTACACATTTGTTTTTATTCTTAATAAATCAGTTCAGTTATATTCAACACTGTGGTTGGCACCATAACAGTATCGCTTGAGTGCATTAGCAGCACCCAAGCCAGAAACAAAAATGAATGATGCGTATTAGACTTAATTAGACCTAAGCAATATTTAAGCCTGCTTATTCCCAAAATATATGCCTTGCTACCACCTCACCTGTCAGTACCTGAAGCTGACAGACTTTTATGCAGGTTTTTCTTTGACACATGTGGAGGCTAATGCTCTCATGTGAAACGAGAAGGGACTGTTTTCCAGAAAGAGCACAGCCCTCAGTGCTTCCCTGCTGACCGGCGGATGCTGCTCTGGCTGCTGGGTGCAACGATTTTCCTTGTCCTCGTTCTGCAGAGCTCAAGTCTCCCAGTGCACAGGTAGTTTAGAAATGTAATTGAAGGCTGCATAGTTTGCCATGGGAACCATATACCCAGAAGTTATGCTCAACACTATTCTGCTTCAGTCCTCTTGAATTATGCATCTACGTTTTGGAGCCAGAGTTCAAAGCGTATAAGGTCAGGCTTTGGCATGTATGCAAGCAAAAGCAGGCAGATTTTTATGCATGCTTCATCAGCATGCATGCAAAGATCAGCGTGTGTGCTCAAGCCCTGATTTCCTTGAGGAAATGCATATGCACTTGAAAAACTGCTTCGTTATTCGTTCTGAAATGTCAAATAGGAGGGAAAGGAGCAGAAAATGGGCTGCTAATAGAATAAGAAAATGTGAGACCAATAAAAACGGACAGAAATAGATATTTGAAACGGTTGCATTAAGCAGCATAATTAGCACTCAGATGTATTTTTGACCCATGTTACTGGAACAGAGCAAAATATTCAATAAATGTTTTTGGAGTTATAAACCGAGTTTCTCTGGGTTAGAGTTCACTCCATTTCTAGCACTTCCCCACTGTCTTGGGGATTCAGAGAAGAAGCTGAGGATTTAGTTTAACTTGACTTGTATCAGATGACACCAATTTGAAGTACTTTGCAATATTTAGGCCAGTGCAGTTTGTCCTTTACTTTGCAGTGCACGTCGCTGAGAGCTGCATCATCACATCACTCATGGCACTGCTGGCAGGACATCTCTGCCTCCTGCTTACTAAAGGGCTGTGAGGAGAAAGCCAAGAAAGGACTGACTCTTCTCACTGCCAGACATTAAGAAATGCAACTTCTTTCTCCACTTTTCAGAGGAAATGCCCTCATATTTCACTTCTAAGTCTAGTTTGATGCACTGAACGACTGTTTGCCCTGGGCACCTATTCAGTTATATTAACACCTATTTTGCAGCCTAGACCATACTCTTCAGGATGCAAGCTTACTCTGAAGAATAAATATAAACAATGTCTGCAAAAAAATACTGTCCATGCCAATTGCATACCAAGAAGTAAAAATTATTAGGTAGATCCAGAAAAGTCAGTACTATGGTTACCACCACTAGTGATGATCTAAAGTCCCTGGTTCTGGACTTTACTGAAGGAAAAGCTGAAGACAGAAGCTTGAGCAGGTTTTTGTCACTGGCTGCAGACAGTCCCTCACAGCACACAGGTCAACCTCCAACTCTGTCGTGCAAGAATGCTGTTTCTGGTTGAGAAGGGCTATGGTGCTGCATTTTCCTCTGCAGTAGAAAATGGGGCATCTTTGACTTTGGACAGTCCAACAGGCATGTCCTGACCTGCACTGAAGGCAGTCCTACATATTCTCTGCTCTCTCTGGGACATATCAGTCCAGAATTTTTTCTGATATGCCCGTGAATTTCACAGCATGCTCACGGAGCATTCACTGGGCTTCTTTGCTATGAGATGATAGACTTCACGTGTTCACCTAAATAAAAGCTTCCCAGACCCTGTGTACATTAAGCTGGTGTGCACAGCTGCTGCTAAAGAAGGAACTGCTGACAGGATAATCACAGAAAGCAGAGTGCTTTGCTTCACTGTGTACATCCATCCACACCTACATTGTCCAAAATAAGGTGAGTTGAGGCCAGCATGCTTTCCCTAGAAAATAAAATCAGAGGTGTGCGTATGTAGGTGAGCAGAGCTGTGCAGATAATAACCTAAAGTTAAAACGCCAGGGCTACCTTCATCCATGCTCCAAAATATTGAGGATAGTGTAAGATTTCCTAAACATCTCTTCTAGGAGTCCAAGATAAATACAAAATGTTCAGTTAAGGAAAGCAAAACACTCAAACCCCAGTGTAGTGAGTAATCCATCCACAGTGCAGTAGGACCTAAATTCTCTTGTGGGATCCGCTGACAGAATCTTTCCCCAGTAGATATTTCCATTCCTACTCTTTGGGCTACTTCATGGGCGGCATCACCCAAGAGTGACAAAACAAATGGCTTTTCCTGTTGCCTCCAGGCAGGCTTGGCTTGTTTCCACTTGGGAAACAAGTGGTGGGGACAACCTGTGATATGCTGTGATATGTAGCTTTGTGGGATATCAGGAGCAGGAGCCATCACGTTGCACACTGGGTGTAACTGTGTTAACAAGTTACCTCCCGAAGGAGTTTTTGTAAGCTCAGCCTGGCACTGAAGATACTCAGGACTCTGCAGACTTCCTTACAATGTCGTTTTGTACTCCGCTCTCTGCAGATATTGTCCTTGCTGTGGTAGACCGGTCCATAGCTCTTCTCCCTTTGCCTTCCACCAACACTGTCCTGAGCTTATGAACTGCAAGTTCTTTGCGAATGGGATGAGCTCAGATTTGTTTGTGGGGAAAACAAATAGTCTTCTATTCCTGGGATCTGCAATGCAGTCATTGGTCTCCAAATTCATTACTGCATTCAGATACATCAGTGATTCTCTAAATCCTAAACTAGCAAGAAATGAAGACATTCTCCTATCAGAATCAAGAAATTTGGGAACTCCACTTAAAAGAAAGTGTTGGGAAACATCATAACTTAGACCATGCGGTTTGAGGTGCTGAATGTCTGTCATACTGGGGGTTGCAGTCTGGCCACCCAAAGAGCCTGCTGCCTGCTGCCTGCTGCTCCCTGCTGCCCCCTGAAATGCCACTGGAGCCACCCCATTACTTAGCAGTCCTTGAAAGAGCACCACATGCCAGAGCAGCAGATGGACTCAGAAACACAAAGGTGGGCTCTGGAGGAAGAGCTGTGGGAGACAGCCAGAATGGGGGAGGAAAGGAACACACATGCTTGGCAATGTACTATAGCTGATGTTCAGTGCTGATGTAAACCTAAGACTTTCTGGCTTTATTTCAGGGGGAGGAAGGGGCACATCACTTAGTTTTATTTTTATTCCAAAATAGCGGTGCTGCCACCAGCATTACTGGTAAAAGGCCTCCCTGACAATATCTGTAAACTGCCCATGCAAGTGCACATTTTCTATTTATTCAGTAACACTATGGGCCATGACAAATGCAATTCAGACTGGAAGACTGGCTTGCCTGTGATGCTTCATTAGCTCCGTATGCAAAACATGAAGATGCTGATGTTCTCAGAAGTCTTGGCTGAGGGAGGACACAAAATGCCGTGGTGATCTTAGGCCTGGCTGCCTGGGGACACTCTTCCATTGTTTTGTATATCCTACCCACTACACCAGGAACTCTCTGCTCACAGCACATCCCCTCCAGAGCTATGTCAGAAGTGACACTGACTCTATGCAGCCACATCTTCAGGAAACACAGCAAGCTTTTTGTCTCCATTATTTGTCTGTACTGAGCTGAATACTGAACAAAACAGAATTTGTGCATGGGAAAATGAAGACAAGCTAAGAGATATATATAAGCTCATAAAACAAAGAATGCTGGAAACAAGAACTGCTTCCAATCCGAGCCTCCAGATTCTTCACGTCAAAATCAGCAGGACAAAAGGTACCACTGAAAACAAATTCTGGTCTATGATGGGACCTCATTTCTCAAACTGTCACACAGTGAAAGCAAAGCTTTTCAGTGCTCAGGTATCAAATACAATTCTTTGCCCAACCATACATAAGGGAAAGATAATGTTACCTTCAATTTACCAGCAACTTTGAGCTGCTCTTTGTCAGAGCTATTTAGAATTTTCTTCTGTCTTGCATGACCCTCTGCCAAATCTTTTAAGAAGCTGCAGCTTTGATGATCAGATAGCAAGAGTTCTGCTAAGATCGACTGAAGAGATGAAAAGAAAACTTTGACTATTTCCCTCATCTTTATTTTGTCTTTTCCAAGAGGCAAAAAGCAGTATCTTGCCCTTTGACCATACCTTTTCCAGAAAAAAAAAAAAAAAAGAAAAAAAAACACACAAAACAAAAGAACCGTGTACTGAGTCAAAAGTAGCTCTTAGATTTATACAATATGGTACTGTGAAAAGTTTTCATGATATTTTGTCCCATGATTTCCACTAAGCTGGGTTATTTAGAAGTTGCTAAACTTTGTTAATAGGAATTCCAGATATTGCTTAGTACTATGCATATTTGGAACAGAAAGATACATAAATAACAACAACAAAAAAATGGATCTTAAAATCTGTATTTCTATTATTTTTCATTAAGGAAATGAGAATACATAATTAATAAAATATATAATATATATGTGAACTTACTGAATAAAGGAAATTAGCCAGCATATATCCTGGGTATATTTAAAACACTAAATAAAACCACCTAGCATTTAGTCAGCATTTATCAAAACTTTCAGCTTCAGCTGGTGTGTAGGAAACAGAAAAGCAATTCTAATCAATGTTTTATAAATTGCTATTTACGTTTTCAGTTGTAGTGGTTTATAATGTCAATTTTTTCATGAATCTGCCAAAATAGTTTAAAACACCCTCTGAAAATGGATATATGAAGGGAAGAACAAATTTTACTGCTCTTGATATTTAAAAGTGCTTTCCAGTCCTCAGGAAAGAAAAAACATCCATCAAGCTAAATACTTTCCATAATTTTTAATCTGAGAATCAGCGCTGGCCAAACATACTGTCCCACAGTGTACAATAACTATAAAGAACAATGTTACTGCAGATGTTCATATGCAAATGCCAACACTTTTTATTTCACTTGTTTTAATTAGGAAGGGTTCTGTTATTAAATCTGTCAAAAATAGCAACTCTAAACCCATTTAAAATAAAATATTTAGTCTGCCTGTTACTTGGTGTCAGCACCACTTCTACAAATAAGCAAGTAGAAGGGACAGATGCTCTGCTGGTGAAAAGCGTCTGGGTTCTCTGGAGCAGCATGGATTTGAGACTCCAGCTGGCTACTGCTCTCCTGCTCTGAACACAACAATGGTCGGAAAGGAGAGCAGGGACTTGAGAGCTCTGCCTGGACCAGCAACTCTTGCAGTGCAGCAATGCAGTGCTCGGAGTGAAACAGGTGGTGCTGAGGGTCTGATACTCACAGTGCACGTGTCTTGTGAGCTGAACTGAGCACCCACCTAGCCACTGCTGCAGCCCACTGGGTGAGGTCTCAGAGAGCAATTGCCACTCCAGGGGACAAACATGTGGTAGAGACATGGAAAGATAATGCTGCCAGAGTTCAGAGCTCCCCATACTTCATGGTGTGATTCACAGGCATAAGAGGGACGAAGTGTATTAAAGTTGATTATCAAAAAGATCTAATTACCTAAAGTTAAATATCAATTAGAATAAAACAGTTGTTAATTCAAATTCTGAATTGCATTATCTTTTCTTAAAAAATCCATAGTAGTGCCTGGAAGTGCTAACTTCCATCCTACAGCAGGGTTTAATGGACGAGTACAAGCATTTGCCAGTAACTGGCAGTTCTAAATGATCAGTTCTGAGGTTGTCAATGCTGAAGTACTTTTCATTTTGGATAGGGAATGACAAAGGGAAGTCTATGTTAGGACTAGCTCATAAATGCTTATTAATAGTGGACAGTGTATTTTGAGAGCCTTACATTTCCAATAAAGTCTGCTAGTCTACGTTTGCAGTTGTTCTGCCTGGTGAGCCGAAGAAACTGGAAAGCACAGAGTATATGGGACACTTTGTCTATGCCAAATATACATACTGGAATTGTTTATTCTGCATTTTTATACATTCATTATACTTAGAAAAATGAAAAAGATTTTGGTGAACACAAGCAGTGCTAGTTCATTTTTTCCAATTATATCTGTTTGTCAGAGAAAGGATATTCCTCTCCTGAACACCTCGCTCTGCTTCTATCCTTAGACTGTGACAGTTGCAAATTTATTACAGTGTATCAATGCGATTCCAGAGCTATTTGGGATGTTTGTACAAAGATTTGTATAAAGTCTGAAATTACATTTATGTTAATGCACAGAGGAAGCATTTTGCTATGTTTCATGTAATAAAGTGAATAAGATTAGGTAATGTAATCACATGGTGAAATATTAGAATTCTAGACAGCATCATTTTTTATTATAGGTAGAAGCATCTTTGAGTTTCCTTTTGCCACACCATTAATTTACTAAAATGAAAGTGTTATCTATTTCAAACACCAGCTCATTTAAATTAAACTAATCAGCCATAAGCTTTAGGTTTCAAATGCCATTTCCTATCTGTGACACAAAAAAAGGAAAAACAGTTTAAGAAGGTTCATGGTCTTGCTTCTAAAAAACATTTTCAATCAACACCTATCGTATGCAAGGTAGTATGGGATTCATGGGAGCTTTTTCCAGGAAACTCTGTGCCATGCTCAACTTCCCAAGTTAGAAGTTAATTGCCTAATTCCAGTAGGACGCATTTTGAAAACAGGCAAACAAACAAATAAACAAAACCACAAAACTATTCTACATAAGGTAAGAGGAAGCCATTTTTTGGAAAACTCGCTCAAGGAACAACAGAATTTTTTTCAATGAGTCAAATATTCTCAGAGTATCAAATGTGCTGTAGGGAAGAGTCATCTGGAGCATTTTCTCAGGCAAGGGCAGTTCATCAATAAAGAAAATTTTCCTGTGAAAGAGCTGACTTCTGTAACATGAGGAAAGGTCTGTCAGAAAGGAGCATGACTCCTGCACAGGACTGCACTCAAGGAGCCAGGAGGTAGGCACCATCTCAGTTCCAAGAGGTGAGGCAAGCTGGCCAGAGGCAAATATCTGTTCTGTGGGATTCAAACCAAGCATTTGAATGTCAGTATTAAAAAGCTAGCTGAATTCCATACTAACTGGGCGTTTGGGTGCTACATGGTATTATTTTTCCAGTCTCTCCAGCCGGAGCTTATTAACTTCGTATAAGCAACTAAACAGTACAACTGTCTGGACACAATTTCCCACAGTCTAATTTAGTGTCTTAAGGATGTATTATTACAGCTTTCCTTTACGTTATTTTCAGCTCCTTATATGAGTGAGGTAAAGATTTAATGTTCACCTTGGGGGGAAGACATAGGATCATGTTCCAAAACATGTGGAACAGGAATTTTGGCTGTTTCCAGAATTCTCAGCAAATGTCATAGATTATGAGTAATAACATTCTTGGTGACCTTTTCTCAGTTATCATGAAATGCTTAGTAAAGTCTTCATTTCATTGCAAAAAGCTTTTGAAAACAAAACAAAACAAAACAAACAAACAAACAAAACACCAAAACACAACAGGTTTTTTTTTTTTACAGTTAGAAAACAACTTCTATTTCCGATGAATGAAGATTGTAAGTCAAATGCTAATCTAAAAGTCTAAAATTAGGTTCTTCTGATCTATAACAGGAGGTAGAGGTACACCCCAACAACTCCATGGCTTTCCAGTGTTCAAACGTTACTCAATTTGAGTTTTATAAACAAGCACAAGCATAAGTTTGGATTTAAAACCACATTTTTAATCCCATCAGTGCACTGGAGTATTTGGACTTCCAGATAGGTGATTTATGAAAACCTGATTGACTTTCAAATGGTGCTAAAGACCTAACTGACACCATGCAAGTAAGAAAAGTGATAAAAATCAATGAATTAGTAGACACATTATTTAATGTATAAATAAGTTTATCCATTAAATTTATTATTCATCCAATTCTGGGGTCCTTAGTATAAAAAAGATGTAGGCCTGTTCAAGAGGCTCTAGAGTAGGGCCACAAAAGTGATGTGAGAGCTGGAAGACCTTTCCTGGGAAGAAAGGCTGAGAAAGTTAGGATTGTTCAGCCTGGAGAAGACAAGGTTCCAGGGAGACCTTATTGTGGTCTTTCAATACATAGAGTGGGTCCTTAGGAAAGATGGAGGAAGACTTTTTACTAGAGTCCCTAATGACAGGAAAAGGGTTAATAGTTTTAAACTGAAAGAGGGCAGATTTAGATTAGATATAAGAAAGAAAATTTTCATGAGGGTGGTGAGGCACTGGAACAGATTGCCAGAGAAGCTGTGGATGCCCCGTCCCTAAAAGCAATCAAAGTTGAGTAGAAGGGGGTTTGAGCAACCTGGTCTAGAGAAAGATGTTCCTGCTCATGGCAGGCGGGATTGAAGTAGATGATCTTTAAAGGTCCCTTCCAACCCAAACCATTCTATGATTACTTTGTAATTACTGAATTTAGAGAATTGTTTTGTATGTAATTTATTAGATAATTAACAAAAATTTAGCCTTTATGAGTTTTACTACATAGAAAACACTCTGAATCTGACTGTCTTCTACATATAATCTGGGATATTATAAACTCATATTACCTTCCTGCATTTAAATCCCTCAGTCTTTTCCCCAACTCTCCAGTGAAGTCTGTTACAATTCAGCTAGTGCTACGTGAGCAAATGATTATTGTTTTTTTAAAACATATTTTCACATACAGTTTAGTTTGGTACAATAAGACATTTTATAAGTAATTCAGACACAGAAACTTACCAATTTGCAGTGTTTGTAGAAATCTACACATGAGCTAACATATCTGATCTGTCATTATAGTTGACAGAAATGTGCTGTGAGATTTGGTTGCCTACACATACATGTTTAGTGTGATTTGGGGTACTGTAGAGTACCTTGTTTGACCTTGCAGTACAAGGTCTCCTCTGAGTCCTGTGCCATGTCTGCCAGGCCTCTGCACCTTTTTAAAAACCCTAAAGCATTTCAAATTATAGCCCATGCCTATGTTTGTGTACCTGAATCCCACCATTATTCAGTCATTGGAGCCAAGAAAATGATTCAGGTGACTAAAAGCGAGTTTTTACTTGGGGAGAGCTGAATGCCCCTCACCTGCACTGGTCAGAGCTCCATAGGCTGTAGTGGAAGTTGACATGCTGACAGCCATTATCAAGATGGTCAACCCCAAATCTCAAAACTGAAGTCAGCTTTCAATGTTTTAATTACTTTCAACAAAATAGTGAAAAATTTGCTTGAACTGAAAAACAAATAGAATTTTAAGAATTGTCAAAATGTATCTTTGAAGAAAATAATTCTATTTAGAAACTGTCAAATGAAAAATACCAGTAAAAGGTATTTTTGAGGGCTTTCTGGCTTTTTAAAAGCACATTTTAGAAAACTGAAATGACTTAGCAAAACATTTTGATGCTGCAGAGTCTTAAAATTATTCCTGCAGGTTTTTTTAAACAAACAAACAAAAATCCTCACAAAAATTCCCACTTTATTTGAGATCTTGAGTTGCAAAACATTAAGGACAAAAATTGAGTCAGATTTTATCTATGCAGAACATAAGGAACATGTTGTCTTTCTCCTGGTGTTATGTTGCTGCTCTTAAATGAAACTGTTGGTGGGAGAGCTTATAATATAAAATCGTATTCTCACTACTTTTCATGCAACATGTTATATCCACACCCAAAATTAAAACAAACAAACAAACAGTTCAAATTTAGAATAAGCCAATTATAATGGTTTAATAGCTTTCTATGTTCTGGATTAGATTTGCTGTATATTTTACCTATACAGTAGTTTGACAAAATAAGAAATCTCTCATTATTTTAGGTTTCATATGCCATAATATATCTATGAGGTGTAACTTCTTATTCATGAAGATGTTTTGTCTTTTACAATTACATTTGTGCAAAACTTATCAAAGTAAAATATAATTACAATTGTTTTAAACCCTTCTTTAATGTTTTTTTCTCAAAGCATTTTGAATAAATGCAAGCTCTTTCATCTAATGAGTTGATTACATTATGATTAAACTTATTTCCAAAACAACTAAACAAAAAACAACAAAATGCTTTAATCTTGCCTCCAGAGCAATGTATTTTTAAGTAAAAAATCTTCCAAAGAGTATACACCTTATTCAGTAGGAAAACAGTCTTAGTAGACAGCAAGCTGAGCAAGAGCTGGCCATGTGCACCAGCAGCAGAGGTCCCAGCAGCATCTAAGGCTTTATGAACAGGAGTATGGCCAGTAGATCAAAGGAAATAGCTGTGTCCCTTTACTCAGCACTTGTCAGACCACCTTGAGAATATTGCATTCAGTAGAAGAAAGACATCAATAAACAGAAAACAAAACAAAACAAAACAACCAACCAAACAAACAAAAAACAAGGATTCCTGGTGAACACCAAGTTGGACAGCAATATGCCTTTGCTATCAACAAGGCTAATGATATTCTTCACTGCATTAGGCAAAGTATCGCCAGCAAGTCAAGAGAGGTGATCCTTCTACTCTACTCAGCATTGGTGATGCTGCAACTGGAGTCCTCTAGCCAGTTCTGGCTGTCCCAGCACAAGAGAGACATGGACTTACTGGAGAGGGTCCAATGTAGGACCACCAAGGTGAACAAAGGACTGAAGCACCTCTCCTGTGCAGAGAGTTTGTGAGAGATGGGGCTGTTCAGCTTGGAGAATAGAAGACTCAGGGAGGATCTCTTTAATGTATATAAATACCTGAAGGGAGGGTGCAAAGAAAATGGAGCCAGGCTCTTTTCAATGGTACCAAGTGCCAGGAAGAGGCAATGGGCACAAACTGGAACACGGGAGGTTCCATCTGAACATCAGGAAGCACTTCCTTACCTTGCAGGTGACTGAGCAGTGGCACAAGTTACTCAGAGACACTATGGAGTCTTCCTTCTATGAAGATCTTCAAAAGCCACCTGCACATGATCCTGGGCAACCTGCTCTGGGTGGCCTTGCTTGAGCAGGGGATTAGACCAGATGGGCTCTAGAGGGCCCTTTAAACCTCAACCATTCTGTGATTCTGTGTAACTGAAGCAGAGAGCTCCAGGCTGGCTGGGAACTGGGGCACTTGTCCTGTGAGGGGAGGCTGAGGGACCTGGACCCTGGAGAAAGGGTGGTTTTGGAGGTACCTAACGGTGATGCTGCAGTACCTATAGGGAGGTTAGCAAGAAGATAGAGCCAAGTTCTTCACAGCAGCGAATGACAGGACAGGAGACAATGGGCACATATTAAAATGAGAGATTAAGACTGGATATAGGAGAAATTGTTTCTGAGGACCATCAGGCAGTGGAAGAGGCTGACCGGAGAGGCTGTGCAATCTCTAGCCCTGGAGTTTTTTGAGACCCAAAAAGATAAAGCTCTGAGTCATCTGGTTTCATCTCAGAGTTAACTATGTTCTGAAAAGGAGACTAGAGACATCCTGA
Source organism: Netta rufina (assembly GCF_964035555.1). Lineage (NCBI taxonomy): Eukaryota > Metazoa > Chordata > Aves > Anseriformes > Anatidae > Netta > Netta rufina. The sequence continues at coordinate 175,023,811 of NC_140123.1, forward strand.
GATCCTGGATTCCAGCTTGAATTATCCTATTATTTTATGATATTTTTCCTCCAATAAAAGAATCTTAGTAGCCAAGCATTTAAGTTATACATCATTTACATTTATGAAGGAAACATGATCTACCTACCATCCAACAAATAATCCTATTTGCCTATGGGAAAAGAATGAACAGCAACGACACTAGCCTTAAACCAAAAAAGTGTTACAATTTCTCCTGAAAAAAAATTATGCAACAAGACAGAAGTAATATAATTTTTGCTTGCTAGCACTGTTCTTCCAACTTAGACTTTACAAATAGCTCAAAACTTCACTTGACATTTACAGTAATTGTAATAAATCTTTTTCCAGATGATTCAAGAATTGATACCAACTCAAAAGTAACTCAAGGAAATAAACATTGATATGCGTGTTTTTCCACTATTTGAGCCAATTCCAGTGTATGGCTGACATGTGTCTTCTTAGAAAACAAAGAAAAATCACGTCCAGATTACTGTAATTTTGATCTCCTGGAGAGCCAACCTTTCTAAGAACAAAACAGAGTTAGAAAGAAGCATGAGCAAAAAGAAGCTAACGAGACTCGTCAGCACACATGCTGAAGGTCAGTGCTACTCTGATGATTATATGCCCAGTTCTGTACAATATGAATGTTCCCCTTTTCCACATGAGGAACCCATGCAATGCTACAGGCTTGGGCCAGAGTGGCTGGAAAGCTCTGCAGAATAAAAGGACCTGGAGGTGCTGACTGATGTACATGAGCCAGCAGTGTGCCTAGGTGGCCAAGAAGGCTAACGGCATCCTGTCATGTATCAGGAACAGTGTAGCCAGCAGGACCAGGTAGGTGATCATCCCCCTGTATTCTGTTCTGGTGAGGCCACACCTACAGCTTTGGGCCCCTCACTACAAGAAGGAAATCGAGGCCCTGGAATGCATCCAGAGAAGGGCTACAAAGCTGATGAAGGGCCTGGAGCACAAGTTTTGTGAGGAGTGGCTGAGGGAACTGGGATTGTTTAGTCTGGAGAAGAGGAGGCTCAGGGGAGACCTGAAAAGCTCCCCTTAGCCTTCTCTTCTTCGGGCTGAACAGCCCCAGTTCTCTCAGCCTTTCTTCATAGGAGAGGTGCTCCAGCCCTCTGATCATCCTTGTGGCCCTCCTCTGGACCTGCTTTAGATCCACATCCTTCTTGTGCTGTGAACCCCAAACCTGGATGCGGCACTCCAGGTGGGGCCTTGAGAACTGCTACTCATCCCACTGTATCCCTGCCACTGAAAAGTGAAGGGGCTCAGGTGAACATTTATCCCTGTGGATTTGACTACAGTGCTATTGGCTATTGTAAAGAGACTGGATCTCTCACTAGGTTTGTTCCCTCCCACAGATGAGAAAATTTTCTCAACAAAATTTTAATAAAAGATGATGCACTTCTGAATGTTTCAGTTTTCTCTTTTTTTTTTTTTTTTTTTTTTTTTTTTTTTTTTTTTTTTTGTTACAGGGTTCCCAACACAGTGTAAGCAAAGGTCCCTCTCTTCCTGAAGTAATTTGTCTCCCTTTGCTTTTCAGCCTCAGTCTTTTAAGCATTTGACAATCAGAATTTGCCAGCTTCGTTCCACGTAATTGCTGATTAAAAAACAACAACGTACCACCACCGCTACCGCAGCTCTCCTACCGTCTTCTATTAGCTCATACCCTGCATGAATTTCAATGTGGTCTGTAATCTGTTTAGATGTCCTCCTTGAACCCTGGTCATCTAAGATGCATGCAAATGGCAACAGATGCCTTAGTAGGACCTAAAGCAGAGGCATGGTCCAATGCCAGATGACACTGCAGAGTTCAGGCATTTCACAAATGGAAAAAGGCATCAATTTTAATTCTTCTGGGCTATAATCTGCAGCATTTGTTGCTTCTCCCACAGACTTCCGCTTGTGTGTATCTCCTTTAGGTTTATAACAACTAAAGCATTAAGAAAGGAATAGACAATCAATATCCCACCTGTCACACCAGTCTAACAAACTAGTTCTTTGACTGGAGTCAGGCTACAAACTGGGGACAGCCCTTTTCCCTTGCCCAAGAAACAGATGAGCTGCCAGAACAAGGGACCACATTCAGGTCCTGATCCCAGTCAGCCTGGGATCAGGATCCACCCGATCCAGCCAGGATCCACCCAGCAGGATCCATTCAGCTTACCTTCCAGAGACCCACACGCCACACCAACTTTTGCTTTGCCTCCACGATCTTATCAAGCTCAAAATAGAGCAGGCAGTGCTAAAGAAACCCTGAGTTTAATAGATATTTTTCTGACCTAAATTTTGCTAAATATGCATTCTGCGTTTTACAGAATATTCTGTTAAATACTTTACTCAAAGATGATTGAGTACCCTTGAGTTTTACAGCTATACAATTCTTTTCTTCCTGCAAAATACTTCAACATATATTTAACAAGCATAAAAGCCTACATACTGCCTCCCCATCACTTATATGATTGCTCAGTTTCCAGCAAGCACCTACAGGGAGCAGATGGAGGAAAACTCCTGGAAGGGCTATATTTTGCAGTGCCTTTCATTGAAAACAGGGAGAGATGAGACTGAAATAAATCAGCATTTGGAACAGATGGACAGACATGGCTTCTTTGATCAGCAGTAACTGGATAGACTAGGATCAGTCAAATTTTTAGCCCTCTGCAGTGCAAATAACTACAACCATTTCAAAAAGGCTATAAAATAACGGGCAACTTTGGGGGCTGGATATAGTCTCTCAGAAAGTTTTTTTTTAGTCTTTTTGATTAACTTTGTTAGTGTCTTCTTCACTTTTTTCCTAGATCATTTATTCATGGTACAGAGATGACATTAAAAGAATTTGGCCAGTTCTCCACTCCATTTTTTGCCTTTATGTTCTTCCTGGAAACATTAAAGATAGCTGTCATCTCTAGCTAGAGCGCCTTGAAAGATGAATGTGATTTACAGTCATTCCTGGGTCTTTCCAGACATTGCTGTCAATCTATCACAGAGTTTTCTGGGCTGATAACCCCAACAATGCCAAGAAAGAGAAGGGAGAGAAAGAGAGAGAGACACATTTCATCTGAGACAGTGGTTACCTTCACCAAGTTAAAGTGCTGGATTTAGGAAGGAATGGAGTTTACCCTTAAAGACCTTCAAATATTATGAAATATTTTACCATATCAGCTACTATTTGTGTTGAATACTGTTCACAAACTCTATGAGAGATGACTGCTTATATACGTGTATGTCATTTAACATTTCAGAGATGGATTACACAGAAACAGGGTAACCACCAGCTGCTCCATGAACCATAACTGCAAAATTCCATAGCATCTCCTCCATAGCAAGCACCTCTCCAAGCAAAAAGTCCATAGCTGCATTCAGTGTGGGATCTTCTATGGCCAATAAGTTCCTGAGAAAATGCTGCATCACAGAATAAATCTACCCAAATCTTCCACTGACTAATGCTGTTACCACTTCTTCCATCAATTAAATGATAGCTTCCCTGAATTTGCATAAATCTAATTTCGGGACAAAACATGTTTAGTTCTGGAATTACATTAGCATCAAATTTGTTTAAGAGACAGGATACGTGGCTTTGTAATGAATAGCATGAACAAAGGCTTTGTTGATTTACACACATGGGAAGATTTGAGCACATAAATGGTTTTGGTGACAAGGCAGAATTCAAAGACTGTGTATAGATTACCTGTTAACAACAACAACAACGTTTCATTATTCATTCTGAAGCATCACAACTATTTGCTTGCTGGACCTACCAAGTGGACAAATGTCCTCAACTCCCTTTTATAAAGATGATAATAGAACAGCTTATGATGTCTAGAAGACTTGAGTGAACTATTGACTTATCAAAGGTGAAAGCTGTTTGAAAAATCAGCTGCTACTTAACATAACCATGATGGCAATGTAAGCCTGCTGTGTTGGCAGATTCTTCCACTGTGGACTGTGCCATCAATTTCATACAAAATAGCTCTATCCTAGGAGCACTTCAAAACTGAAATGTTCAAAAACATTTTCAAGAACTTTTTACTTATATTATTGCGGTTTGCATTACAGAGTAATGATTTGTTAAGTCTGTTCTTTTTGTAACCCATGGCCTGATTTTTTAGTTTTAGTTCATATATCACTGAAAAAAATTAATAAAACATAGCAAATTAAAATTCCTCTTTAATTTTTGTGTTGTTTTATAATATAGGAACACCTGCTGCCAAAGTGAAGTATTATTAATGCTCACCCAGTTTGCTCATGTTGCAAAGAGAATGATAAAACTGAGTCCTAATGGGCAGTGAATGTCCTAGTGAGCACAGGTATGACACCAAGACATAAGGTTCCTGAAATAATCCAAATCTCTGACCTTCTATGGCATTATCTACACAACGTCCATGCAATCAGACTTGGCAAATGGGATAATAATATCTTTGTCTTTCTAGTCATTTAGTGAAAGACACTAAATTTGGATCCCGCCTCTCTGAATTCAAAGAGATCTGGTTTTGCTCTTGTGCTAGGAATTACCTCAATTACAAGTCACCTCCTTGAAGATATCCAAATATCAAGAATGATGTTAAAATGAGAAAACTAAGGAGGTAAATTGAATAAAGGTGTTACAAAGTAATGGTTCGTGTCTCCTCACATTTTTAACTTGTCTACTTCCAAACTGATAAGAAAAACACAGCAATGAACATGCCAAGAGGGTTTAACAGGATGGGCAGATAGTTAAAATATGTGAAATTTTCACATGGTCCAGTGAAAGATCTTATAAGGTGTTTTTAATAAACTACTACTTGATCTTGTGTCTAAAGTTAGGATTCTAAATCTAAAGCCAGGCAATTAAATGCAGATGGCCTGATCTTCTGAAGTACTGCAAGCCCCACAATACCATGTAGATCAAGTTCAAGAGACATTTTAAATATATTTACATGCTTAAAATATAAATGTAAATGTAGATAGTCAAGTATTTTGGCTATTACTCATTTTCCTGGAAGGGCAAAACATTTTTCATACGCATCACTTTCTGAGTACACATGTCTAGATCTCACTGTCTGTCTTCTTATTAATCTGATCTTGTTATTGTGAGGCATAACCTGCTGTCACGTTACAGTTCAGAATGCCATGCTACCAGGGGGCATGCAACTTCTTACACTCAGAAAACCAGATTATTTACCCATATATTAGAAGAAATAACTCAGCCAGGTTTCAGATATAAAAATCACAAGAATATAAATCTTAGAAATATTATTATTACTCAAAATCAGATAATTACCATTTAAGGGAAGACAAACAAAAAACAAGCCAACAGCAAAACTCAATAAAAGCATGGAAGAAGGAAACTGATGAAGTTGAAAACAAACAAACAAACAAACAAAACAACAACAAAGAGAGAAACATATACTAAACATCAAAATTTTGCTTATTGAATAAGGGGGAAATATGAATGAACACAGTGAAGAAAGAAATATTGAAGCTGTGAAATAGAAATACTGTCAAAGTTGAGGAAAGGAAGTGATTAAGACTAAACTAGCCAAACAGCATACCTGTCAGTGTATGTTTCAAAAATCTAGTTGTATGGATGCCTTGGAGCTTATTAAATACTGCAAGGGGAAATCTCCCCTAGAACTAACTGAAAAAAATTGCTGTCAATATCTGAAGGAATATTACAGCTTCATTGAAGACTACTGGGTTTTCACTATTGATTTCAAAAATATGAAGGTCAGGTGCTGATTTTAATATACTAATGGGGGTGTTCTTTCTCACTAGGAAAAGTCAATCATCTTGGTTGCTAAAATGGATATGAAAAGACACTGACCAGAACTTCTTACAAGCACAGCGGTTTCTGTAACTTTACATCACCAAGATTATTCGTCCTGTTAATGAATTGAATGTCCTAAATTGATTCTGCACCACTACAAACTAGTTTGATTGGAGGCACTCCCATGACAAATCCCTGGCATTTTCAGTAACGGGTCATATTAGCACCACATTTTTTGTAAGTGTTAGTAATATCATTATTAGCTGTTTTATAGTTGTTATCAACGGGTATAAGCTATCACCTCTGTATAATCAGGAGCTTTGAGGCCTTAGAACTCCATTGCATTTATTAAAATAATTATAGTGTCACTAGATAGTAAGTTTTGTTTCAGTAACAGCCTTGAAACTAGCTAAGAAACAAAAGCACATTTCTGGCTTTAGCTCAGTGTTTACTTTACACAAATGCCTTTGCTTCACCATGCCATTATCCCTCAGTAGTGCATGCCATTATTGGAACACAAGCTCTCATTCTACTAATGTTATTGCTTAAATAACATATTAAGATGGTGTTGTTTTCATGTGGGAGATAAACATACATCTTCCACAAGTAATTACATTACCAGTAATCCTTTTAAGAGGCTGTCTTTGCTCAGTTGCTTTGCCAATAGCTCTAAGCTTAGTTATATGACAATCCCATTTATTCATAGCGTCTGAATTGATAACAGATGAACCAAGCAATATATATGTTGGTGCTCTCTGATCAGTGACAAAACATGGAACTAGGAGCTATCAAAAGAAGCAAAATCTCTTTTAAAATTTCCAAATACTTTGTTTTCATGGTTTACTGAAAACAGCATTTGCTCTTTCATACATTTTGCAAAGAACCATAATTACCGAGAAATATTACCACTAACTTTTTAAAGAGCTCCCTTATTCACTGACAATACAAATAAATAAATAAATAAACAAACAAACAAACAAACAGCCTCTAGCTATAGTATAAGCATCTCTTCCATGAAGGATAAAAGCAGTGATATGAAGATATGCAATACAGGCCATATCATGCAATACTCACTCTACTTTGAAGACCTACTAATGCCAGCACGTTCAGGCTAAGAAGTTTTGTTAACTACCTGAACACAGTCTGAATTAATTCTGAAGACTGCTTTCCATACTGTGAATGATGTCAAATATATTAATGAATAAAAACTGCTAACCTGAATAATAACACAGCACTGTTCTACAGCAGAGCCTCCTCCTTGCTCCTGAGATGGTGATTAAAAATAGCAACTGCCACTATATCTGTCAGTCTGTGGGTACATAGACAATGCAGGAAGATGCGTGCAGAAGTGTTTTTGGACCATCAAGCAGCAGTACACAGAAAGGCTGTGAATAAATTAAACGAAAATATAAGCCTCGGGCTGATGTGTTTGAACTTCACTGCAAACATTCTTCATACATATTTAATTGCTCCATTGAGACTGTGACTCTTCTGGAGATGTTCCAGGCATTATTTCTATTCCATTAGTATACTTGCAGGATGTGTACTCCTTAACCCAAAATGATTGATTCCATAAATGTCTTCCCACTTGCTGACCTGAACACTAATTGAGGTTGTGTATAGATTAGAAGAGAGTGTGCGCTTCTTGAGACCAGCCAAAACAGATTGTAGTTGCTGAAATATCTTGTGGCACAAAAAGCAAGTGGCACTTCTGGCTGAAGACACCAAAATAACCCTTCAAGGAAACCTTTCAGGTAGTAACAGATGGAAATTACACAGTGGGCTGAAAAACTCTGCTAACCAAAACTTTAAAACAAAGTTTAATTCTAAAGACAAACCCCCACCTTTCTGAAACATAACATAATCTTTCTTTGAAATACTATTATTACATACCAGATGCTTTCATCTGTGCTTGGGTTGTGTAAATTAATTTGCTTTGGGAGAAAGTATAAATTTTTTACATTGCATAAAAATAAAACTAAAGAAGCTGAGATAATTTTATCAATTCAGCTGCACACAAGGGGAAAGGCTAAATGTTTTAAAGGTCTTGTTCAAACAGACATAATGTTGTGAAGTGTAAATTAGTCTACTATAAACCCAAACTTTTCCTGTTCAAGTTATTAAAGACAAGTATGATTAAACTGTGTTCATATCTTAAGTATACCACCCCGAGGAAACAATCCTGAAGATCTTCCTAAGCACTGCATGGCTTCCTGGTTAGCCTGAAAATTTTGGGCAGCCTTAAATCCTCTATATTTAGACATTTAAATTAAAACCAGTAGTACCACTGTCTACATGAAAAATGCTACATTCATAATATACTTCCTTATAATAGATGGATGTTCATGCAGCTTGGTCAAGCTTGTGTCATACACTGGAGGAAACCCTGGAAAACATTTGAATTCATATTAACCTTTAAAGTTTAGTAGCGTATGTTAGACTTCATGTGACAGAATATTGCAGAGAAGCTTAGACAAGGAACTTGGGCCTGCCTTTGAGAGAAGTCTCATCCTGAATATCAGTGCACTAAGAATGACATCGCCATTGCATGTGCAGTCTTACTTCAGATTGACCATATTAAATTTACTCAGGGATGATTGTTTCCCACCTGAATTACAGATCTTACAATTCAATATATTATTTAAAAGTCAAGTAAGATCTTTCCAGATTGTTTACTGTCATTGAAAACATGCTTTGCTTTATTTCCTTGGCCAAGACCTATGTTTGCTGCACTATGCCAATGGGCCTGGAATATTTCAATCAATGATGTCAGGTCAAAACACGCAAATGATTAGAGGCTGAGCATGTGTCAAGGGTCATCTTTTACCGACGCACTGCTTTTGTGAACAGCAAATTGTTTTTGTAGATGAAGGGTTTAATGCATCTCTGCATTGTTTTTCTTTTTAAAATCTGAATTCCAGACTGTAACCTCCCCAGGGTGAAGAGGTCACTTGTTCTTGGACTGCACAATGCCAGCACAATGGAGAGCTTAAATAAATGTGTTTTTAATTGTTGTTTTGAAACAATGGTTATGGGAGGATGCTTATAGGAAATTAATTTACTGAAGGTTTAAAATTTATTATTTGTTTCAGTTCATAACAGTGACACCTTAGGGCACTGCATTATTTACAGTTCCAACAGTTATGTATAAATTCAGATAAAAATGAATTCATCTAAATGGAAAGTTATTAAACAGGCAGAAAGAGAAAGAAAAGAAAAAGAAACTTTTTACACACATTTTACACACCATGCAATACCCCGATGTATGAAAAAGCAGAAGGGTCCAACACCTTGCACCGGAGCTAACACAGTCCTGAGCTCTCAAAGAGAACACTTATTCAGCACCTGGACAAACCTGTATATAGCATCTGTAAAATAATAAATGTTTTTTTTTTTTTTTTTTTTTTTTTCCCAGAATATCTGAATAAACTAAAGCTGTGATAGCAAGTCATGAAATTAACATGAATTCCTCTGCTTTTTTAATATAATCTTTTGACAATTTTTTGGCTTTTGTCTTCTACCTTCCCAAGTTTAAGATATCCTTTTCTTAGCAAAATTAGATTCAAGTTACTTTGTGACAAAACAAGTGGATTCTAGTAGGGTGTGTAAAAAACAAACAGGGAAGCAGTGACAGGAAGGGAAGCAGTACAAGAAACAAAGCTTCCAAAAATATGAACATCTCTCAAGGCTGAATATATTTTTTCAGATGGTTGTCCTTTGGCTTTGCCTTACCCCTTCAGCCATAATGGACAAGAAACATCCCATTGAAATCCAGAAAGATTTACTCCTTGTATGAGGATCAGTGCTATGCTCACCAATGACACAATCAGTAGTAGAAAACAAAAACCAGTAAATTGCAGTCTATTTTTTTTTTTTCCTCAAGGAAAATATAGTTCATTTCAGTATGTAAATAGCCTGAAAAGACAGAAAACGTCTAGTAGTGTTTTAATGCTATTTTTGTTTCCATAACATTTACTGAAGCCATGAGTAGTCATTATGACAAATTCATTATGTTCATCAGGATAACTTCATGCTGGACAAAGTACCCCTAAGATACATGTTTGAAATTTAATTAGCATTTAACAGCTACCAAGACTTTTTAAGTGTTGTCAAAAAAAAAATATTATAAAAAGTTAAATCATCAAAACATACATTATGAAACAAGGAGCCCTGCAGGCACCTTTTGTTAACAACCCTTTGTTGTGATTTTATTGACAAATTCATCTATTCTTTGTTTTAGCTATTGTTTTTTTCTACTGTCACACTTACAGACAGACAACATGCAATTATTTGAAATAAAAATATGGCCACAATATTCTCATCCAGGCTAAGAAAAAAAAATAAATAAAAAATTAAAATTGCACGTCTTGATTTAAATAGCTGTCAGCAAATTCTTTTAAATTTAAAGCTCTACTGATATTTTTTCTAAATTAGAAAAGCAAGTAAGAAACAAAAGAAATGCTCCTTACATTTTAAATGGGGGTTTTATACAAGCACTAATTAATAGTATGTACATTCACCTTCACGGTTAAGAACAACCTGAAATACTAGTTTTAACCAAGCATACGCTTTTATTGAAATGGCTCCCATGTGCTTTCTAATCCAGATTGTCTGAATATTCAGTATTTATGGGAAATAAGAGGATACGAGAAAGATGATGAGTCAGGAGTTGAGCTAAATATATCAGCAAATTCTAAGGCATGATATGCATTACAGAGAAATGTTATATTAAAAAATTACTCCTGGATTCCAGGAATGGAAATAATTTAATTGCTGTAATCACCACATTTATTCTACAAAACTGAATTGATTTTTGGAATCCAGCCACGACAAAGTCTGTGAACTACGGCTGTGAGCACCAGCAGCTGAAGCACTCATTTTCTGATCTCCATTGAATTTTGTGGCCTTTCAGGATGTACATCTTGCACAAAAACACTGGCTGAGGCTGAACATTCTCCATGCAGCATGGATTTTTTAAAGCTTCTCCAAAGAGGCTTGAGTTTCAGTCAATCAGATCATGTTTGGGCCAAGATTTTACCAGGCCTTAGCACAGCTAAGTAAGGATGAAAGACAATAAATTTCTACCTTGTTAACTCGATGCATATTTTTTTGCTGTATCAATAATTGCCCACAGTGTGCATGCTGATCTAATTGCAGTACTTGGAACTTCTGTGCTGGGGTAACTTTCACAATTAATCAATTATATATTGTTATAATCTAAATTTCAGAATTTTCTTCTGCATGCATGATCACAAAATGCATATTTTCTGACACTCACCCTACTCTTCAGTGGATCTAGAGGGAGGCTAGTTGTAAAAGCTATATTGAAGAAGATATTTTTTCTAATAACAAATGAATTTACATTGCAGAAGATGAAAGAAGGGAAAACAACCAGGAGGAGGACACTGACAGAACAACCCACCACATCAGTGATTCTGCTTTTCTCCTGGAAGATTTTCCTTGGGCCCTAAGAGGAGGCAGATGTGTCTCCAGCTCAGCAAAAATTCTGTGGGAAGTGAAGAGATGATGCTAAAAGAGGACTAGCTGCAACATCCCTTCTAAAATGGCCCTGTGCCTGAACTGAGGATTGCATTTGACTATCTCAAAGAAAAAACTTTTGAAACCTGCTAAGAAAAAAATTCATCTAAGCATTACAGATTTTTCTTTTTTTTTTTTTTTGGCATAGAATGTGATTTTGTGAAAGCATTTTCATTTAGAAGTGCCATTATTACTGAAGCATTGTCGACACTGCACTTTAAGAAGTTTTATTAAAGCTACACATTGGATAAAATATTTTTAGTAACTGTTCGTGATATACCTCTTGCTCACTAACAGGGATAGAATAAAATGTACTTTTTAAGAGGTGAAGATGGGTTGCCATATCCATCCAATTATGAGGGCTATACTTAGAGATCTAGCAATCATGTAGGAATAAAAACAGTCTCGTTTTCTAACAGGCTATCAGCTATTGAAGACAGCAAGTACATACCAAATATAACTCAAAAACTTTTAAACAGGCTGAGCAACTGAAAAGATACACTATAAGATACAAACATGGTACCACAGTTCAAAAGAATTCAAGCCAAATCAAAGGTGAAACTGAAGTTTATGGTCCCAATCCTAAACCCGCTGTAGCTAATGGATGCACTTTTTCTCTGTTCAGTACAACTACCTTTCAGTCAGATTGGTCCATGAATCGTTTTTACCTTGCCAGTACACGAAATATTTCAACACTGGAGCTTATCAGGGTAATAGTGTTTGTACAGTGGGTGTTAAGAGTTCCTTTGCTCACCTCTATTGCCGTTTAGATTGTGGCTGTATCTGTGGATGTTAATATGCATGTGTGTGTCCTACATCGTATGAGAATAAATTGCCATGCTACAGCCACTCTCCATCTCTGCCAACACTTCTTATATTCATATAAATACAAGTAAGAAAGAACATACATTTTGTTTGGTTTGTAGGAGTCTCCATCAGAAAAAGAAAAAAGAAAAAAAATGTGACCACTTTATTTTATTTACTTTAACAAGATGAATTTAACAAACTTATCCTCATGCTAAAGTGATCTCACCTGATAGTATTTTTTGAATTTGAGATCTCAGAGCTCCCTAAGCTTGTTTTTGTCTTAAATGCTTTTCCTTCTGCGGAGAAAACTGCTGTGAGGAATGACTTATCTCACTGTTCCTATGGCAAACAGAGTGGGGCAAAACGCAGGGTACAGCCCTTCCAAATAGAGCCTGGTATAGGCACAGGCAAGGTACAAACTTCTTTCTTGACAGGTCAGGCAGATGGGAGACTCACGTACACTCCCTCACATATGGATCCAGTCTCTGCTCATGCGTATGCAATGCCATGCAGAGCTACCTACCTTTCCTTTCACTCACACATTACTAGCCCATGAGTAACATGCCCCACCTGGACACACAGGTGGACTGTGGACTAGGATGTGCCTATCTCCTTGATTTTCCTGACAAAAGCCAGGGAAAGGTCATGACGTCAAAGCAGCAAACACTATCTCAGAAGCCAACCACCCCACAGGTGGCTTAGAGCCCCATTTTTTTTGTCCTTTTCTCTTCCTGCTTCTGAGCCTGGAGCTGTTGCTTATACTGGAAGTCAGTGGGGAGACAGAAGTGTTTAAAGAGGACTGAATAACTCTTTGGGTAGAGCAGATCAATGGGAAAATGCTGAATTACTGACACTTCATTGACCAAAGAGTGGGGGGAGAGTGTGAGAGAGAATGAGGTCCCCAAACAGAGTCTGGTGCATGGGGTTGTCACGCTTGAGACGTTCTAGTGAGGTCTAACCACTCTTACTTTTCCACATGAGACAGCATAAAAGTACTTTGCTATCAAAATGAGAAAATATTGCTCAAGACTTGACCCTGAGAGTCTGAACTGGATCAAACTTAGGTTAGAACAAAAAGCTGCTTGAATATTTCTAGTAATACATTTTCAGGTAGTATGGTTAAGTGAAGAAAATTAAGAACATATATATACTTGAACAATTATCACTTGTATGAAAGAAAGTTGGTTGGTCTGGATTATTAGGATTTATTTTCAACATATGTTAATTATATTAATCTTACAGCAGAGTTTACTAATAATACACAGAACAGAAATTAAATGAATGCTATCAAAAACATTTTAGTAATCTCTTTACAAATGGTGATCATGTGTTAATTCTTGATTGCCTGACTAAATGTACCAATTCATGGACAGTTTTATCCTCTCACAATCCATTTAACAATGTCTGCCCAGATTAGTAGTCAGAATGCTCAATACAAATTCTCTGTGAAAGTGAAAATTTTGTATTGAAAAAGAGAGTAAATGCTGAGGAACTTGTTTGTTGACTTGCTTATCCAAACTGAGGCCAAACTGAAGTTACTTACTTTGGTTATAGCATGAGCATAAAAGATTCACTGGGAGCACTAACACTGAAAAATATTGTTATGCTTTTTCTATTTACACTGTTTACTGGGAAACCTGCCTTCCCTGCTGTGTAATTCCAGGTTTCAGTCCAGTAGTGAGTATCATATTACAAGATAAATTATTTAAGTATGAAAGAATTAATGGGTGAGCTTAAAAATTTCCAAAATACAGAGTGAATAATGTATGTGTGCATATGTATGAATATTTTACTCTGTATGTATATATACATAATTATTTTGTGGTTTTGTACAGTTGTATTTGTATGACTGCATCACAAAAGAAACCTTTACACAAACATAATGAAAGGTTTGTTTTGTTTAGATTAGTATGTAATTTTGGTTGGTAAAGCTATGTCTAATTAGCTTTTCTCAGTGCAGCTTATAATGAAAAGAATGGATATTTCAAGAAGCTGTCTTTTGAAACAAATATATGAACTACATTCATATAAGTGAAAAGAATGTAATAGTCCAGTACACATTTATCATCTTGACTGTGAATGCACAGAATACAGAAATATAAGTTATCAAAACAAACACTCAATTAGGTGCATAACAGAAAATCACTGAAAGAAGCTATATTTCATTTCTGTGTAGGAGACATGGCTATCTATCCTGTAAGGAAGCTTACTATACTTGCAGGGCACAAAATATTGTCCAATTAAAAAACCTACATAAACCCATTTTTAACATCATCTTCTAAAAATATAACATGTGTACATGATGTAGTAGTCTGTAGCAATTCTGAGCAATTAATTTGAATAAAAGTTTTTAAAACTATATCACTAACTTGTTGCATCAAAATACTATGATTACTAACCCATTTCTGAGCATGTTCAGTCCTGCTCTTCACTAAAGAAAGCTAGACAGAGTTTATGGAAGCACACACTAATAGAGAATATTATTGTTTCCAAAGTCAAATACAGAGAATTGGAAATTTACCGTTCCCCATATTATTTTATTTCTTCTCCATGTTGGTATGTTCTTTTTTATTATTTCAGACAAGAGTCCTCTGTCAGGCACGTATTTGCACCGATGAAGACTGATCATTGTGTACACATACAATGAATGTCTAGCCAGGGACACCACAGAAATGGATTCCAGTCTGCTACTTGCATATTTAAACATTGAGCTGGTGTATATTGTTCTGTCACCCTGTCCGCAATCAGTATTCAGCTGCACAGTCCTCTGTTATCATGACACTCCACCATTTTGATAATCTATCTTTGCATATCATTTTTCTCTTCCCTGGTTACACAGTCCTCAACAGCACTTCTACTCTCTTCCAGTAATCTCATTTCTTTTTGTTCATGTTCTTTTTTTCTGTTCAGCTAAAAGTTCACGTGCAGAACTCTTTACAGTTCCCTCATTATAATCCCCTTGTCTTTTGTCAGGAAAGTTTTGAGGATAATTAATATTGGGACAGTTTGTCAAGATAGAAAGAGTATAAGGGTCTTTCCTCTATTACCCAAACTGTGTGCACAGCCCAGAGATGTCCTGGTGATATTACTGTAACTACCATGGGTGATGTTTCACAGGTTCTGAAGGGGGGACAAGGGAAGACATTGCATTGTGATTGTGATTTCAGGCACATAGTAGGCAGAGTTTAGCCATGGGCCTTGTTGACAGCAGTGACAGTATTGTAACCTGAGCAAATGCCATGGCATTAGCATGCTCTGCCTTCAACAGCACTACCCACATGTACTGCTTGTAAGAGCTCACTCCAAAACAGATATATAAGAGTGCAACACTTTCAGCAAACCTCAGTGTACCATCTAGAAAATTCAGTATTGTACAAGTTTGTTCACTTAGAAAAATACTCTGAAGATATGAAGAGCAGTGAAGCTGATGAACATCCTTTATGGATGGGACCTCTGCACAGTATGCCATCATCAGCCTAGGTGGCCTCACTTGATCCCACAATAGCTGAGGTTCCTAGCATCAGAAGGGACATAAGATTGGCTATTACATTTTCTATAATTTCCAGCCTTTACGCAATAAACCAGTTTAGCTGCCTTGAGTGTCCATGTCTTTCTTGCTGAGATCTCAAAAGAATCAGCACCTGCTTCATATAAAACAAAGGTTCCGTAACTCCTTACTAAATTAATTATAGTTTTTTTTTCATAATTAGTTATAGGTAATTTTTCATATTAACAATATTTTCTTCCTTTTGCAGTTCACTTTTTAATGTGTTTAGTCATCTTTTTTTTCTATCTTGAGAAGTGCTTTTCTTAAAAAAGAGTCCTTTAGCATAGGTCGGACTTATTCAATATTCCAGAGGAATAAAAAAACTATTCACAAGAGAATCAGTCTTCGCCCATTGTATTTCTGCTTTCGCTAATATCCAAACATTAAAAATAACTACTGTTTTAAGCTATTTATTTAACCTAGCAGTAGCTACTGGCTTGTTGCTGGCTTGTAGTCAGTCTTGTCCAAGATCTTTGTCTGGCTTAAATTAACAATCCTTTTTTTTCTTGTTGCTTCTTTCAAATGCCAATCTTCGCATATCATATATAATTTGACAGATGGTGTAGGGATATTGAATACCCCACTGGTATTTTCCTTCCTTAGTCTACAAACATTCCCATCCTATCCTAGCAATTCCACCAGTGTTCCAGATACTTCATTGCATTCTCTGAAAGCTATCTCACCAAATCCCTATACAGGGGATTTGTAACACAGACCATAACAGCATTATACAAATGTGTCTCTGCATGGTGGAATTAGCCATGAGCAGAGCTGGAGAAGACCACAACGGAGATCTTTTTATCAATAAAACAACAACAAAAAAGCTTTAAAAAGTAGAATGTACTTCAATCCACTCTTTAGTGAGAGACTAGGCAAAGGCAAATAGCAAATGGACATTTTTGAGCTAGCTGAGCTGTTCGTGGAGGAATTATATTCTGAAGACATACAAAAGGCAGCCAGAATCCTCAGGAGCAACCAAGCACCAGTTGTTGACAATGCTTCCAAGGAATGATTTAAAACAGGAGAGCATAAGCTAGATTAAAACCTTTACTAATTAGTTGCACTGGAGAGCTGAGAATGTTTCCAGACGAGAAACACAAAGCCATCACATGATCAGCTGTTACAAACAAGTGGATGGTGTCTTAATCCCCATGACAATCCGTCTGTCTTTGGTATGTTTATAGACATTTTCTAATTTTACAAAGAAAAACCTGAAAGCAAAAATGAAGTTACCAGAAAAAAACAAGTCCAGTGTGTATCCAATATTTACATTGCTTGTGTATACCACATACTATCAAGGATGCTTCATTTGGAACATTTCAGAAATAAGGCTGCTCACATCACCCGACTTCAACAATAACAAATGAAATACCAAGACTTCTCATTATTTGCATAACCCTATCAGTATTTAAACTTCCCTCCTCCATTTTTCCTACTTACTAGATAAAAAGGGTCTAATATATACTGTTATCTAATATGCAATATCTAAATAACATCTCTACAGAATGTACACTTCTGTACAGGGTGATTTTAGTTCAACGCTTAAAGCTAAAAATAAGACTATTTATGCCAACTTTTAGTTTTCTAAGCCCCCAATTAAGCATACTCTTCAGCATGAAAATCACTCACAAAAAAAAAAAAAAAAAAAAAGCATTTTTACTTTATCTCCATTTTAAACTTTTGGTAAAATTTGTTAATGTGAATATTATTTGAAAGAAAATACAGATTTTTAACTGCAAGATTTATGCCTGCAAGAAGTTATAACATCTTTTGTAACAATATAAATGTAGTTTTAATAGCGCATTATTATTCTCCCTATCTGATGTATAAATTTGAAAAGAAAAACCCCTATAGTGACACCTTGCTTTTAACCCTTTCTTTATTCCTCCAGTCTGTGAAATTACCTTTTTTTTTTTTTAACTTGACTCTTAATTAATCTCCCTTCTAGTCTTTTAGACAAGGCAATTCTTTAGATAAAGGTAAACAAAACTTGATTAGCTTTTTACTGACTTAATGATATGATACTCGTATAATTGCTAGCCCACATATAACATATCCAAGCATTTTTTGATTCATTTGCTTTACATTTCTGACCACCCCAGTATACTGAGACAGAATCTTCCTCTTCATGCCTTGCACAGCAAGAAGTTGTTTGAGCTCCTCTACAGAATTCAGTCTTTTCAATCACGTTATCTTTTCACCTAGCTTTCTAATGTATATGATGTATACAAATTGTGAAGACTATTTGTAACATTAAGGAACAGGTGTCCCCACCCTAATGAGCATAGCAGAAAAATATTACTTTATTTATACCTTTCATTGCACAGCTCTTAGCTGATTCCTAGATGACTTCAGCGAACTCCATGGGGCTTACTATTTTTCTTAATTGCCTTCAGTGAAGAATTTTGTCAAAAGCCTTTTGGAAGTCCAAATAAATTAGATCAAGCATTTCTTCCTCATCCATTATTTTGATGACATGTTCAAAGACTTCTAACAGATCAGAGAAGGTTTTTTTTCAGCAAAGCTACCCTGGTTTCTTTTAGCAGAATTTAATCTCGAGTTCTGTTCATAATTCTATTATTAATGATGTATCCAATCCATTTAACTAATACTGAGCTAAGACTTACAGGCCAGTAGGATAATTCTTGTTTGTTGAAAAAAAAGCATCAGAACCAAAACAAAAGCCAGTTTTTAACCTTCAGTTTTTCAATAGGCAATTAAGTGCTAATAAAATTTGCATCAGTTCAGCCCCTTCAGTTCCTTACAAGCCTTGGCTGCAGACAATCAGCCACCTGATTCTGCTCTCTTTTTAGTTTTCACATTTTTCTTAGCATTTCTTTTAATTGCCCCAATTTAATATAGAGTCCCATCCTTGCTGCTTAAGAAGTATAGGTACTATTGCATATCTGTAACAATTCTCTCTAAATTCTTCCCTTTGCTCTTTAAAACAAACAAACAAACAAAAAAAAAAAAAAACACAAAACAAAACAAAACACAGGTATGTCAATATTTTCATCAGATTTTCTGCTTCTGAGGTAGTTGAAAAAAATCTTTGTAATTTCTTTCATCTTTAGCCACAAGGTTCTCTGTCTGCCTCTTAGACTATGCATTTTCCATCTTCCATTTTTTTCCTGACATAATATGTGTTCTATTTCAACAGTTCCACTTGGTCTGAATTTACCTGGAAGAGGCTACAGTTAAGGTCAAAGAAATGCTTAACACTCACAATTTTTTGTATTGATTTTTATAAATTTTTCTTAATAATCTGAAGATGACTTGCTATTTGCAATCCCATTCAAGTGCAAATTCAAATAATTACTCCTATTAATTTCAAGGTCACAAAAGGACATCTACTTATCTACTTACCTTAATTAAAAGGACTCACAATTGGTCATCTAAGTATTTTCTGATGCAGTAAAAATTTTGGAGCAAACTCCATTTTAAATGGCATCAAGGTTACAATAAAAGAAACAGTATAAATCGATTTTAAAATTATATTTTTAAATAAACAATTTTTAGGAAGTGTTCACTTAAATACAGCTTATAATGCTTATTTTTTTTTTTTTGTTAGATTGAGTGTCATTTTTCCCATTTTTCTTTTCTTACCTTGTATTTCCATTATATCTCTTCCTGCCACAGAGAATTAGAAGATAGACTTTTGGATGATCTATAAAAGCTTAATTTACCAGAATTTGATTTTATTACATTCATACCAGAATAAAATGATCCTAACATTTCCTTTCTTCCAGAAAGCTCTGGCAGACTTTCCCCAGTCTGGGTAGGGTTTGTCCTGAAGCATCATGTCAGTGACCTACAGAGAAAACAGAGGTAACATATAGTTAAACTGCTGCCAGAAGAGAAAGCACTAAGAAGTACTTAACACTTTATGTATGACAAATCTGCTTCAGTTCTGATGATTTTAATTATAGACAGTAGAAAAATAATATTTCCAACATCATTTTTAATCAACTAAAAGTATATTGTCCTACACATTCTGCCTCTAGAAGTGCAAGCAATTCCTTGAAAAAGAAGGAAACCTGTGGAGATCCGAAAATAAGAAGAGAAGAAGAACTAACCTAAAAGTTAGGGCAAACTATAGAGTGTAAGTTGGTTTCGCCTATGGCTACAGAGCTTGCATACTTGTGGCTTTTCAGCCCAACCTGGGATGGGGACCCATTTCCATGAGAACAGCATCGGCAACATTTTCACTCTTGAAGACAGAGTTGTATCAGGGAGCGTAAGCCTGTGAATTAAGCACTATATGCCATTTATAATCTCTTCTTGCTTTCTGGTATCACTAACAAAAGCACACTTGGGACTAGAGACATGAAAACCCCTTAAAACTTGCATGAAAATTAAAAATATGAAATATTTATTCTCATTTTCATAATTCCTATCTGAAAAGACCATCTGTTTCTCTGTCCAGAGACTCACATGCATGCACTACTTCTGGGTAGTACACAAAAGAATTAAAAATGACGTTCAGCTAAATGAGGGAGGTGAATACCCCTCAGGCCCTTGCACCTTTGGGAAGCTCATGTTTTCATATTCATTTATTTCAAGATAACGGTACTACAAGTTAGTGAAAGTTACATACAGTAAACTCAACACCTCTGTTGTGCAAAAGATCCAGAAGAGTGGAAAAGCTATCCATACATAAGGGTTAAGAAAGAATTGATAAAGAACAGATAAAGGAAATAGGGGAGAGAACCTGCTACTAAATACAAGTGAAACAAATTCTTACTGTCTGTCATTGGTATCAGTACACTGTGGAAAATTACTAATTGTTGTGATTAGTATGAAATGAAATTTCAATAGGAAACGTGTTCAACTTGAAGTCAAGATTTCTTGGTTTTATTTTCCACTGCATTCATTTTGGTACAGAGTTTTTAAGATCTCATTTCCATGTAGTGTGTGAGCTACTAGTTTCAAAGACATTAACAATGTTAAGAGAACACATAGCCCATGATTACATCAAAACGACAATAAACTCAGCTTCTAAATTTTGGCTCCTAGTCCACTGAGGGTTAAAATTGCTTAGTAAATTAGCCTGAAGGACTAGGTCTGAAGGATAATGAATATGTTAAATAAGTGGAAATACACATTCTAGGATTTTATGACTCCATTAAACCTAGCCTGAAGAAAGAGCAGATTATATTGTGCAATACCACCTTTATTAATTGTTTTCTGTAGGTAATTCTTTTCTTGGATAAACATGCTACGATACTTTTTTACAAGACCCCTATTAGCTAAACAAATATTTCAATGAATATTTAATGTTGAACAAGACCTCTGTAAAGATTTAATTTACTACTTTAGTTACACTTAATCTCTTAGGAAAAATCTACACAGTAATAAATACTTGTGAAGAAGAACAGTTATTCTGAGAGGTTTTATTCAATTTTTAAAATAGTTGCTCCAGTCGCTTTCTGGGAAATACTTATTATTTGCTAGAAGGATGCAATCTGCTGCTCTATGACCAATTATTAGTGGCATGTTTCATGAGAATGACATTCAAGAAGGAGATATTTTTTGAGGAAAATGGCAAGAGGAGGCAGGAAATGTTCTTTCTGATATCAGACAGTTGGTCCCTCATCTCCCAGCTGTGGCATTTATTTAAAGTCATATCACCAGATCAATGTCAGGTCACTTGCAGCTAAATTGGCTGAAGCAGAGACAGTCATTAAAGGGATGCATTCCATAAAGAGAAATCCAATTACCTTTTGCATTAGAGAAATCAAATTCATTTTCTGGTTTAGTCAAGGACGGCTTACGGGAGAAAAGTACTCAACAATGTCATAGTGCAAATAACTTTTTGGACAGAAACACCAAAAATCATTGCTGTTGGTAGAATGCTTTTGGAAAAAGAAACAAAAACATAAACTTTCATTTAATTTGCACAACTTAATAATATGAGATGTGCGTGGTTTGGGGGTTTTATATTTTTTCTCTTTTTGTATTTCACTATGCAATTACTGACTAGTAAACATCTATCTTTTTTTTTTTTTTTTTTTTTTTTTTTTACTCTGCTGTATTTGAAAACACTGCTGATATTCAGGAATAGAAAATAATTGATCACTTCAGTAATTCTATGTATCCCTGCATCTTACATAATCAAGATAAACCAGAGAAAGCAACTTACAAAGTAATTAAGTAATGCATTTTTTTTTCTTGAAGACCTAAGAGATGTGATATCATACTTTAAACAATTAATTACACTGACTCAATTCAAAAAGAAATGGCCCTTATTATTATGACTGTATACTCTTTCATTTTATTTAGTGTCTAATGAGAGAAATGGATAGACTGAATGGGAGTACACAAAGCTTCGTAATGCACTGACTTTTTCAGTTACAAATGCCAGAGCAAAATATTTTCATGAAAATATGTAAGTATGCTTTGCAATATATTATGTGATCTTAAATTTCACTTTGCCAAATAAAAATAATACTTTATTAACTACTTATACAGTTCATTTCACATTAACTATAAAAATAACAATGTTTTTAAAGGAATATTACTATCATTAAATTAGTGGCAAAATTATACGATTCACTGTTTTTACTACAGAAAATTACATTGTGATTTTTGATATCGTCATATCATATTGTATCACGTCATATAAAAGAAAGTGAGTTTCAAAGTCATGTTAAGAAAAAGTAACTTACACAGACAACCAGAGCAGAAAGCAAAAATTTAAAGCAACAAAAAACAACCAACCAACCAAAAAAAAAGAGAAACAAAGACAGAAACAAACAAAAAACAACAGTAGGACACTGTAGGATGTCTAAGGTACCTCACTAGGTGGAACAGCAAGGTAGCTTAAGGATCATATATATATTCTTTCCATGCCACTGGTCTTTGAGCATATTGCTTGGGATGCTCCGCACATACCTTGCATCTCTGCTCCCTAGACAACCATGTCCAAAAACACTGTGGTGGAAGCCACAGAATCCTTCACAGCAATGTCTGCAGTGGGAGTTTCATGAAAGCCTAACTATTTTCTATTAATAAGTCAATTGCAAGTGACGCTTTCTTAAAAAAAAGAAGAAAATGACCTCATGCTATGGCCATGTTTTCAAAACATCTTTCAAATTACTCATTTGTAGGAGCTACACTGTGATCTTCAGAGCACTAACTGATAATTCCTGGAAAACTGATGTGGCATGGGCTTCTGGCCAAGCTGTTTTCATCTGCTGAATTGCATTTCAGAAACTTAAAAATATAAAAGTACATCAAATAGTTTCATAGTAGCACTTGTCTATAAAAGCTACTGTAGAAACTGCGTCTTGGAAGAGAAATGGAAGCTGGACAAGCTCTCGAGGATGTGATGTGTTCCATGGCACAACGTTAATTAAGTAGATACCACCTTCAGTGGAGGATTTTCATTGCTTTATTCACACTTTGATAAATCATCAAAACAGCATAAGAGCAACCCTCCAGAATTTAACCCAATTTAACAAAATGTGGAAGAAGCCAAGATCCGCAAGAAAAGCCTGAAAATACAAACCATATGGTGAACTCTGATTATTTATTTATTTATTTATTTAGATTCAGTAATGAGCAGTACAAGGTATAACAACCAGCAGGACTGCAACATCTTGTATCAGTAAAGAAGCGCAACTACTGCAACTACTCAGATTAGAGGGCAAAATTTCTTGGTGCTATTGCTGGAAAGTGGAGTAGCTTGAGTAACTGCATTTGGTAAAATCAATAAAAAATGAGTAAAAAAACAGGCAGAATGACCATCCTGCTTGGATGGGACACATTTTGTGTTCCAAGCAATGTTTCAGAAGAGCAAGGTTTTTTTTTGGTGAATTACCTATCCTTCTCTTTACCATATATTTCTACCACTATCAAATATATGACACAGATGTTGTAAGTGTTAATTTATTTATATTTTTAGCAGCTTCAAAATTTCAAAATCTCTTGATTTAAATCATAATCCTCCTCATAACTAGCACTAAATCAATTTAATTTGAAACTCAGCCTTGAAACAGTTCAGGATTAGAGCTTTTCCACTCTCCCCAAACTATTTAAAAAGGAAATTGATTATTTTCAGTCTTCCAACTGAGAAACATAACTGATAGGAACAAGACATAAAGCACTAGTGGCAGAAGTGTTCCATGTAGCAGTCACAGCAGAGCACTGGTGGGAACCAGGGGACACGAGCAATTTCCCAGGGTAGGTGTGTGCACGTCACTTGGTTTCATACAGCACAATGTTTCTCATCAAAATAGCCTGTTGGTGCTTTCTGTAAGTACTCATCAATGCTTACATAACAGCAAGAGGGTTTGTTTGTTTGTTTTTCCATAGATGGTGTGGCTAAATCAGGTTAAAGTATTAACATTTATAGAAGCCAAAGTATGAAGTCAACGAGAGCCAATATGTACCACGAAGTATGTACTGCACTCCCATTCCACTTCCTTCACTCTGTAGCTATGTGCTTTTAGGTAAAAACTATACATAAGTGGTCCACTAACTACACATCAATTCTTTATCACATCATGGTCTTCAAGTACTATACTACATCATGGCAAGTGTACACAAAACCAGGGATACATTTAGTACTTAGTCATTAAAAGCTTCCATCCATCATTTTTGTCTTCATTCTCTTTGAGATAAAAATTGCAGAGTTGTTCACTTGAAGTACAAGAGTAACCTATATGGAAGATGCTTTTATGCTTCTATCAGCTGGACACTAAGGAAAAAAAACCTGTCTGCTGCAGATCATAGCTCATCACTTCCATGGCTTACACAGCAATAATGTGAAATGTCTTCGTTAATTATGAAATTCTTTTAGCAGATGAGCAGAAGTGTCAAAAACTTTGATACACATACCTCAGAAATAACTGCTAATTTATTTTAATCCATTCTGCTGCATTTGGAAAACACAGAATGTGGAACTGTTTGAAAAATATGCAACAAATATTTATCCTCAGTTTTCTGATCTATAGGAGAGAGGAGTTTTTTCAAGCTAAATATTAAGTCAGATGCAAATGCATTGCTAGATTTTAAAGTAGTTTTGTCTGCTTGTCTATTTTTAAACATTCCTAATGCAGCTTCATTGCTACCCTGAAAACAACCACACTCATTAAATTTTTTCTCCTTCATTTTAATTGTAAGAAATTTTTTTTATATTTGCATTTGCAAAGCAAGAGCAATCACAGAGACAAAATATGGCCCCTTCAATCTACTCTTTAATTGTTTTCTCAGTTTAATCAGAGCTAGCACATTGTTCTTGCCTTAGCAACACATTGTTTCAACAATAGGTAAACCCTAAAACCAACATAAATTTGCCATTACAATTCAGTGATCACTATGAGATAAATACTACTTTGTTTCACTTTTGTTGCTTCCACAACAGCCCCCAATATTATTTTCTGCCCATTTTCTATCAGTGTTTTCAGTGTTGCCCTTGCAAGCTATGCTACATCAGAATTATTCTCTTGATCCACAGCTTTTGCACACATGCACTGCCTTAAACCTGCATTTCTACCAAACACAGTTAAAATACTTCTTTTCTACAGACATTGAGAATGTTAATTACTGCTGTCTTTACTGATCCATGTAAATTTATTTCTTCTCCCATTGAGGAAGCAGAAAATCTCTTTTTTAGCCAGCAGATCTTTGATTTGTTTTTTTGAATATTACCACAGCAGCTTCTGGCATAGTAGCAATTCATGCAGAGATATCAACAGCAAGACAAGAACAACTTTAAAAACAAAACAGAACAAAACTATACCAAAAAGCTTCCCTTAGATACCAAGAGGTGAGTCAGGGAGGAATCTGGCCTGCCATTGTTTTATGTATATTCAAATTATTCTGGAAATTATGCTCTGCCTTTCAATACCCACAGAAATAATTCCTGACTAAATGTTATTACAAAAAAAGAAAGAAACAAACAAAAAATCTAAAACACAGAAAAAAAAAGCAATTTCCTTTAACTGGAACTTTTTTGATACTTCATAAATGTAAATAACTGTTGTTTAGGACCAATTGTACAAATAAAGTAGGGCTTCTTCAAAAAACATCTCAGCTACACTAGCCCATCTCCTACCACATTTCAAGTCCCTACTGTACACAAAAATCACTGAGTATTTGCAAAACAGTATGCTAATTGCCATGTGGCAAGTGCTTGCTATTTAAATAGACATTGACACCATCTTTCAGGAGATATTTTTTCTTGCTTTACTACTTCCTTATCAGGTTACAAGTGCATAAGCAGAGGTCTGGGTAATACCACGTATTACAGATCAAGTGTGATACAGAAACCACATCATGATTTTTATTTATGGCATTCAATTCCATTCCATCTTAGGCTGACATGGCAGGAAAACTTGATTTATTTAGGGAGCTTGGTAGCTTTGCTAAAGGCAAGAGGCAGACGTCATGACAGGTCTGGCACATGTATGTCATACACATCTAGACCAATGTAGATTCTTTTTATAGTCATAGAAAAGGAAAAGGCATTTCTGGAGTGCAATTCATTTCAAAATAGACTATGTTTTATTTCTCTTCACTCTAAAAAAGGATCTGCTCAAACACAGATATTCACACTGATGACATTGGAAGTCTTGTAACATGAATCAAAAACAAGTTTTCTACATTTCTTAGTTTTTCTCATTGAAGTGTCATTAGTTCATTAGGTGATGGCTCCTAAGGGATGAGGTTTTGTCACATGGAAAGGTCATATTCACATATCTCATGCCTAAAAAGTGGACTTCTGCCCTCAGTGGGCTGATTCAGTTCCTTGGACAGGTCTTGGACATAAATAAGCACAGCTGAAGGATTCCGGAGAATGGACAAGTCATATCACAGAAGGATGATGCACAAAATGGTTATCTTAGAGAAGCTTTGAATGCCCTGTCCCTGGAAGTGTTCAAGGCCAGGCTGGATGGGGCTTTGGGCAACCTGGTCTGGTGGGAGGTGTAAGCAATCAACAAGCAAAACACCAACAAAGGGCTCAAAATGTGTTCATGCTGCAAGGGCCTTTTCATGAAAAACACAAGTAGTATTTTTTAAGTTAGGATGGGACCCATGATATTTTGGAATATAACAGGATTGCAAACATAACCCTATTTACTTCCAAACTACAGTAATGTACATGTCTGGGGCTCCCAACTGTATAGTCACATCACCCAAACACTGGAGTGTTTTAGCATATGTGAATCTATACATGAAATGATGGCACAGTTAAGGTGTGATCCAGTCTCTGGGACTAGGTTTTAACCATAGCAAAATTTTAATGTCTGAATATACCTGTAAGTCATAGACAAGAAGTTTAATTGACCCATCTCATAAAGGACACAGAGCTTAGAAAGCTCACTGTCGGCAGCAATGTAAAATTGAAAAAAGTCTGGTTTGACTTATCTTAGGTATGGCATAGATGCTGAGCTGTTCTGGTTACATTGCCAACCATTCAGGCTATAGCCACAAGGAGTACTCGTGTCTCCAAAGTCAGTTCTCCCAGACTTTACCAACAGAATGCTTACCAGAGGACCAGCTGTGGAGCATGCTCCCTGTCTAGGCATGTATTTAAACAATAAATCACCCAGTTCCCAAGACATGAAGGAGTCTTTTGCAAGACATATTCAAAACAGAAAGGGTTTTACTGTTTGAATTTACTTCAGGTTTACCTTCTTTCAACATCTCCATCTGACAGCTTTCTTGGTAAGACTTGCATGCCTTCATGTGCTGTAACAGATGAGCCATTAACTACTACTCTTGGGCAGTGGCATCGTTTGGATTCTTATCATGAAATCTTCAGAGATAGAGGCTCACTGTTGGACTTGTAAACCGTCAGTGCAACTTTTCCTGTATAGTGTGTGTTTCGATGTGCCAGAAGTTATCATCTACTCATCTGAGAAATTGTTAAATGCAATCACAGAATCATAGAATCGTAGAACAGTTTGAGTTGGAAGGGACCTTAAAGACCACCCAGTTCCAACTCTTGTTGAACCTTATGAGGTTTGCACATGCCAACCTCTCAGGCCTGCCCAGGTCCCCCTGGATGGCATCCATTCCCTTCAGAGTGTCGACCACACCACACAGCTTGGTGGCATCGGCAAATTTGCTGAGGGTGCACTTATTCCCACTGTCCTTGTCACTGACAAAGAAATTAAACAGCACCGGTCCTGATACTGACCCCTGAGTAACACCACTCATTACTGATCCCCACTTGGACATTGAGCCACTGACCACAACTCTCTGAGTGCAAATTGTAGTTTTGAAGTTCTTGCTCTGCAGATAAAAGTGGATATAAATGACAACAAATATGCCCCCTGTCTTTTCACCTGCCTTTCCCTTTCCTACTATAATTTTTAATTATATTTTATGAGTTAAATGGTAAGAGCCAAACTAATTCATAGGCAGGACTTACAGTCAGGACATAGCATTAGGGTGAGTCTATAGTAGGTGAGGGAGTAAAAGAAGAAACATTTATGGTAATAGAAAATTACTTATGGGCAAGTTGGGGGGCAGTGTTGTTTTCCTCTCTGTTTAATTCCTACATAGTGACTACTAAGGAAGTATTTTCTTGTGGAGAGGGCTGAGTGAATGTAAGATGTAACAAGTCTTTTACCGCTCAATTCTTGGGAATTATATTTACATCAGGCAGTGTGTTCCAGATCAATTGTATGTGTTAAGTAGAGCAAAAATAATCAGCATAAGCACATTTTTCAAAGATCTTCATTGATACCTACATCGTGCAGAATCGGG
This sequence comes from Netta rufina, assembly GCF_964035555.1. Lineage (NCBI taxonomy): Eukaryota > Metazoa > Chordata > Aves > Anseriformes > Anatidae > Netta > Netta rufina. Next base: position 175,052,178 of record NC_140123.1, read on the forward strand.
TATACATGAATTAATCAGTTCAAAGAAAAACACAAGATCTGATTTCAAGCTCTGATGTTCACCCTCTGTCTTTCACCATTCTCTGACACCCAGGCACAAAAGCCACAGGAGAATGGTCTGCATGTAGGGAGGTCCCCAGTGACATGCAGGAGGCACAATGCCACCTTACTAAGACATCTGCCTGCTTACTCTTGCCAGAACAGAGAGCCCAATTAAATGAAAATCCATCTCCACACTGCTGACATCGTGCTGCTTTTCCAGTTGCTTCAGAGCTGTGATGTACTGACAGCTCAGAGTGGTTTCAATCCATTTCATTTCTGTACAGAGGCAGGCATAGAGAAGTGGGAGCTTTAGAATAAGTAAATGAGAACATGAGATTTCCTTTTCATGGTCTTTCTTGTTCTGCACTCGTTGATCAAACATAACTGGCATTTTTCTGCATTTTCACTCTAAACAGAGATTGAAAAACCTTCTACACAAAACAGGCTGTTCAGTTTCTAGAAACAGTAACTCAAAAATTACAGATTTAACAGGAAACAAACTGCAAAAAAAATGTGAAGCACTTCTGAAAAATCTTCCCATGGTTCTTTAGAATATTTTCTTTATACTACTACAGGTTATTATACAACTAAAAGAATTTTCTGCTCAAATCCTGGTTCTTTGCCAGATTTCTGTGCAACATCATTATTGTTTTTAATTACCCTTGTATATTGGAGCTGCAACCATACCGAGAAAATAATCCATCAACCATTTAGCGTGTCTATAAAGCAATGGTGTCTCACATCTTCTGGGCAATTCTGTACTTCAGGTGCCAATATGGTCATAGTTTTGGCTAATCCCTTAAAAAAAATTACTTTAATCTGATTTGTGAACCAACTCTTTTGTGTCAGAATTTGTTCTTTAGGAACATTTCAGAAGTCATTTTTTGAAAGCTCAAATCATAAGTAAAGTCCAAAAATAATTGTAAAAATGGCACAAAAGAAGAGTAGTATATTTTCAGAAATCTGAGAAATACCAATTACTCTTAAACTGTACCAAGATTGTTTAAGGTTTGTCAGGATTGTTCTGCTGAAAGAGAAACAAAAAATTAGGGGAGGGTGTCAAGACAATGGAGCCAGACACTTTCACGTGGTGCCCAACAACAGGATGAGAAGCAATGGGCATAAACTGACACACAGTTCAGAAATGCCAAACTAAGAAAAATAATGTATTTAAGTTTCTTTTATTTGCATTCAGACATGTTTTCAAAGACTTCCCCTCATTTTATTGTTCAGCATGACGCCACATGGGATGGGATGTCCCTTTGGCCAGTATGGGTCAGCTGTCCTGTATCTGTGCCCCCCAGTCTCCTTGCTGGCAGGGTAGTATAAGTAGAAAAGTCCTTGGCTTAGTGTGAGCACTGCTCTGCTACAACTAAACCATCAGGGTGTACTCAGCATTATTTTCATCCCAAGTCCAAAACATGGCACCATACCAGGAAACTACAAAGAAAATTACCCTCTCTCTGCCAGAACAATATGATACATTGAAATTAAGTAGAAAATAGTTACACAAAATTCCAAGCTCAGGCTTTTAGATACAAATCCTGCTATTGAGGATTCAAGACAAAATATTACAATTTTTGGCAATAGTGAATCTTGACATCTTTTTGTACAATAAACAGCAAAGGGGAAAAGATGGTGGGCAAACATGAACCAAAAATGTTTCAGATACCTATTTTTTGGTGAGGGGAAAGAAAACTGAAGACACACGAGAAAATGGTTTATAAATAATTCTTAAATATTAGTTGGGTTGCTAGAGTTTATTTTGGAAAAGGAGGCACAGCAAGATGAGAGCTGGGAGAAATTTCAGGCAAACCTAGAAACAGGATTTTACACTTCCTTCTGGACTGGCACTGAAAGATGTTTCATAGCCAGTTTGACAGTAAGTAGAGAACTGATTTTGCAGGCTGGGAAGTCAAGGATGGCTAGAAATGATTGTTAGTAATATTGTTTTCTTGCTTCCCCTTGGCTATAGAAAATAGTAGTTTTTAACCAAAATGCTGTTACCTGAGCATAGGCAGACCTTTGTATTTCTGTTGTTTTAGTTCAATAATGAGTGAAAGAGTGTCAGAACCTCTCACCAAACAGAATATTCAAAGAGAAGGGAAGGAAGTTTGTTCCACTGCTTCAGCATATTTGAGAGCACAACCCTCAACATACGGTTGTTACTCAGCCTTCTATATCATAAAGTCTGTGTCCATGCTATACTTTCATTTGAAAATGAATTTCTCTTATATAAAAAGAATCAACACTTTTTTTTCTTGACATCAAAGGCATAGCTATCCATCTGCAAATGTTCATCCCATGGGGAAGCAGGATTGATATCATTTAGAAGAAAGCAAATAATATTAGATCATGGTTGCACAGTTACTTGCCATTTGTTTGACATGCTTATTCTTTACCCCCTCTCTACACACAAACCCATATGAATTCAACTAATGGTCACTCATTAAAATGTACTTTTTCCTTATTTATATTCATAAGGCACACTGTAGAGCAACATATTCTTTAAAAAAGAACAAAGGAGAAAAATCTCAAGGATATCAACTTTACATGAAAGGGAAAGTTGCTTTTTTAGTTCAGATGTTACAAATTAAAAAATGCTACTTTATCAACATGGTGTAAAGCATATTTTTTTTATCAGATTTCCTTTTGAACAACAATTTTTTTGGTCAATTATTACTTTTATGTGGATAGTTCTCAAACCTGAACCATACTGTGTGCACAGCTGATATAGTACAATCTTTGCTCTACAGCTGGTCTTGTTTGTCATCTTAGCTTACTTGATTAAGCATTTTAATCAGTGTTTTGCATAAGATTGTGCACCTTCTGTTGGAAATTGCCTAGCTGGTATTTAATTGAAAAGCAGTTGACTTCTCAACATCTTTCTTGGCTTTGTCCATTTCTCATTCCATAACTTCTGAAAGGTTTATAATAAGTATCTCAAATTCCTTCTTTCTTTGCAAAATAATAATGAATGTTTTCCAATCATTTCAAAATTCTGTACTAGCAATGTTGGTAAGCAGCTTCCAATGATGCTGGTAAGCTCTTTTACATTTAGCTTAATGCCTTGGAGAATAACAGAACTGCTTTCTCTTTCCATAAGCTTTGACCTTTTGCTTCTAACTAATATTAAATGTTAGTTGTAAGTATTATATTTATTCCTTCTCTTCTCACTGTTTCATTAAGTCACTCTTTTTCTTCAGCCAGATCAGGTGGTCATTTCTTCTGGATGAAGTGATTCCACTTTTTCCCTCGGAGTTCTCAGGAAATTGAATGTAGATTATATTTGCATGCTTGAATTAGCTGTAAAGTATAATTTAAAATCACCTTTATTTCATTTATCCTACCTATATTTATATATGTTTCCCTTATGATATTAACATAACCCTGTAGCACTGTCATTTTGGCTTTTCCGAAGAGACCATTTGGCTGGACTCCAGCTCTTTGCCCTGCTCTCTTAGCACACGGAGTGAAGCACTATAATTTAGGAAAATTTAAGACTTCCCTCTGGAGCCCAAATCATAGTGTCTTAGTACATTCTAGATTTTTTCTCTTTATTAAGGAAATAAAAATGTCTACACTGACTAAGCAGAAAGAAAAGAACTTATAAAAATCTGTGTCCTATAATTGCAAATAGAAAGCAGAAAATTATTTAAATTATTAGGGTTCTCAAACAATTGTATTTTTTCAAGGGGAATAAGACAACAAACTCACTTTATCTGGGAATAGATAAAGATTCTGTATTTATGGAATATCCACTACTGTAATACTAGGTAAAGTAAATACATGTTTACAGATCATTTACATATTTAAGTTATATTATCTCTACTCCAAATATAGACCTTATACTTTACTAAAGTAAAGTATCTGCCTTGTCAAAGATGGGTCATCTTTAAACCAGTTCCTCAGAAACTTCAGTTTCAACACCTTGGAGTTCCTATTGTTGATCATAAGTCCTTGCTCAGAAAAAAATAAATAATAATAATAAAAAATAATAAAATTACTCAGCCCAGGACTGAGTATCCTGATTATATGAGTGCACTGTGACATTGTACTTGACAACTCCATTCCACCTCCAGCTTGAAAGATAGTTCATGGAAAAACTAAGCAAGTACTGATGTACTTGCACTTTAACCTATGTACATATTGACCTAGGTGGCATACTGCTGACTTGACTACTATCTAGCAGTTAATGTGGTAAATCTTCAAGGGCAAATGACAAATATAACTGTTAGTGCTCTGCCTGCATATAATGCATATAGCTGGAATATGTATTCCCTGATTTATCTTGACACATAAATAGGAACCTTAAGAAAATGTCCATTTTGGTTGGCTGAAAAATTGGAAGAGTTTTTTAGGTTCATTTATATAAACATATAAACATAAATCTATGTATGCTTGTAAAATAGTAATATCTATACTATTTTTCTATTAAAAATGCAACTCCTCTGTGAATATCAGAAAAAATGTTTTATAACAGAAGAAGAATGGTATGATTACAGTTATAAATTAGCCACAATTGGTATGACCTTAGGTGTAGCATGAAGAATTTCTCATGAAAAAACAGAGCATATATGTGAATTTTTAATTTGTAATTGTACCTCCTGAATCCTATTCAAAGAAAACCATGGTTTAATAGAGACCTTTATCAGCTTTGAAAAAATATGATGATTTTGATGGGAAAATGCACCAAGAAAATAGCCACTCAGACTTCACTGAAACAATAAGTTCTAAAAAAAAGAATGACCTCGATGGAAGTCGGAGAAATGTGGAAATGATATAATACTATAAAAATGATTGCACAAGGTTGAAATAAGCTCTCTGAAAAGTCACACTTACATATAGTTGCAAAAGAATGGAGAACTGGTTCAGAGCTTAAAAGTATGTGCTTACATTTCCTTCAATAGAAATGAAGGTTGAAGCTGACAGGTAGATTAACCCTAGATCACAGGAAGCTACTGCTTTAAAAGATATATTGGAATACTACCTAGGACATCTCAGGCCCACCATCAGTTCCTGAAGCGTTCAAAAGACAATCTGAACATCTCTTCACATAATACATGAGATTAATGCACAAAACAAGAATCAAGTCAAGACAGACTGAAGACAGAGCTTCTGGGAGCAGAAAGTTCAAGTCTAAGACCCTAGTTTTATCATGAGCTTGAGAAGTCAGCAGAAAATAGGTACTATCTAAGGTTCTTAATTATACAAGCACTCTTTATTAGAGTAATCTCTGGACTTCTCACTTTCTGGATAAGTGAAGATATCTTAAAAATACACAGAATCCAGAGCTGTCAGGTAAACCTCTTCTATGTCTGCTGGAGAAACAATGGAATAATTGCTCAGTAATTCATAAGCTTTACAGTCTCATTTGATAAATATACAGAGAGACTTTATGAGAATCTTTGAGCATCTTTATCCCACACAAAGGAATGCAGCAAAGCAATCTCCAAGCTGGCATCAATACAAGCCACCATGTCTTCCTCTTAGTGCACCATGGTGCTATCTGCATGTACATAGCTTTGATTCACAGGCAGCTAATCTAAAATGTCCTGGCTTCCTGAAAGGCAGGCATGTTAATTTTGATGTAGTACCACAAGGCACAGTTTTTGTTCTTAAGACACAGGCCTGACATCTATCCATCACACATCCTAGTGATTCTTATGATGGTTTTATCACATATGGGTTTAGATTTAGGCTGTACCCTGACTATCTTCATTTACAAATGAAATTCAATAAATTTAAACTGATTCACGATGTGAATTTTCATGAGTTTTTCAGTACAATAATAGGCTACAAAGTTAATTTTTGTTGTAATCCTGTATTCAGCAGATAGCAATTAAATTTAGCTTAACATGAGAAGAACCTCGAGTTTTCTGGCTTTGCTCTGATTAATGATCTATCAAATGTTGACTCACTGGGGTTTCTTCTGTATTAGGACTATGAATGAGAAGGTGATTAACACTGGCGACCACAGGTTCATTGAGCCAAATACCTCCCACATAGTGTCTTTACAGTAACCATGAAACTTCTGGGTTCCAGTAATGTGCAATGTAAATTTGAACAACAGTTGAATCACGTATATTGGGTTTACATGGCAGGGGTTTGGTAGTGGGGGGCTGCAGGAGTGGCCTCTGTGAGCAGAGCCCAGCAGCTGCCCCATGGTAGATAAGGGCCAGCTTCAGATGACAAGGGAATAAAACTGCTGTGCAACATGAGTGAGAAAATGTGAGAGAAGCAGCCCTGCAGCCCCCAAGGTCAATGCAGAAGGGGGCAGGAGGTGCTCCAGGCACACCGCAGCAGTTCCCCTGCAGCCTGTGGAGAGGCCCCTGGTGGAGCAGGCTGTCCCCCTGCAGCCCATGGGTCCCACACGGAGCAGATCTCCACGCTGCAGCCCGTGGAGGAGCCCCCACTGGAGCAGGTGGATGTGGCCTGGAGGAGGCTGCGGCCCATGGAGAGCCCCCGCAGGAGCAGGCCCCAGGCCAGAGCTGCAGCCTGTGGAGAGGAGCCCACGCAGGAGCAGGGGGTCTGGGGGGAGCTGCTGCCCACCCGTGGGGGACCCGTGCTGGAGCAGTTTGCTCCTGGGGGATGGGCCCTGTGGTACAGAGCCATATTGAAGGATCCATATTGTCTTTGGGCAGCCCCCGCAGGCTCAGTTCGGGAAGGACGGCATCCCGTGGGAGGGACCCCACAGGGAGCAGGGGCAGAGAGGGACTGTGAAGGAGCAACAGAGATAAAGCATTATGGCTGACCGCAGCCACCACTCCTTGTACCCCTGTGCCACTCAGGGGAAGAAGATAGAAGAGGGTGGAATGAGTTTTATTTTACTCTCTTTGTTTGTTTCTCACTTCTCTAGCTTGTTAGTAATATTTTAGTAAGTAACGTTTTATTAATCTCCCTATGCTGTCTGTTTTGCCCATGACAGTGATTGTTGAGCGATCTCCCTGTCCTTACCTCAACTGTTGAGCCCTTTTCATCATATTTTCTCCCCCTTTCCCTTTGAGGAGGGGGAGTGGAAGAGCGGTTGTGGTGGAGCTCAGCTGCACAGAATTTGCTAGCAAGTCAGTGATCAGGCAAGGGGAGGACTGATTGCAGAATCACATTTTTCAGTCTCAGCTCTTTAATCACAACACAACATCCACAGTCTATATTTGAAAATAATATTTCTGCCATTTATAGCAAAATTATTTTTCCAGTTTTGATGACATAATAAACAAAAACATCCTGGCAACTACAAATGATAAACAAGACATACTTGGAGCTGTTACTTTTGATGCGATGCGTAGAATTGATAAAAATGATCAGTAAAATGATAATTTCCTAGGTGTTTCAGTATAAAAACCAATGTAGCACACAAACAGCAAATGACTGTTTGATTTCCTGTATCATGAAGATACTTTAATTAAGCCCTCTTGCAAGCAGAAAAGGGGGATGCAGGCTTTTCAAGAAACAAATGAGGGATTAGAATTTGTAAAATCATGTTAAACAGCAGTTTATTTTTAATAGAGAAATTTTAACAGTGCACTAAAAAGTGATATTCACTATTCTTTTGCTACTACAAGAAAATAAGTTTATACCTAAATGAAGTGCACATTTGCATTTTTTGTTTTCCATTTTTGCATGCATTTTTGTCTATGCATGCATCTTATGCATAAACATAGGACTAAATACTCCATATGCATATGTCTTTCTGCCCTGAACAGAGCACTCTTAAGATCAGACTGGCAGAGACCACTAGCCCGAAAAATGAACTCAGTTCCCAGTTCCACAAAGTCTGTTGTACTAGCAGCAGCCTGCAAAGTCAAATGCAGAGTCAACAGTGCTACCTCAAGCTCTTGGCCCAGTCTGTAAGGTCGGGAAGTCTCTTATACTGGTCTATCTACTGCTCTCTTACTCAATGACCCTTCACTCCCTGCTTGCCATCTGCCTCCCAACAGCATGCCTTCTTCATGCTGGTCTTGTTGGTTACTTTCCCGTTCCTATTGTGAAATAACATTATCTAATAAACAATAAATGATCCCAAGGGCCACATTTTTTTTTTCTTTTCATAAACTCAGGGATTAATTTTGTCCTCTACCACTCCAGAGGGATTTTATCCATTTTAACCATTCTGGTAGAACAAAGTGGTCCAGAAGATTGTTCTTTGGGAGTCAGCATGAACACACAAAATATGCCAACTTTCTGGTAATCTGCACTGCCTCCACATTGTCACAGCTCCAATGTAATTATTACTAACAAAATAATTAACGTGAGGAAACATAAAGATGTGAGAAAGCACTTCTAGAAAGGAAAATGAAACAGAGGCAGAAGACACTATGCTGCTACAGAAGTGTTACAAAAGCAAAGAATGAACTATTTCAAAGGGAAGAATTAACATCAGGTTTCAGTGCATATCAAAGAGAAACAAGTACGGCATATTTACATACGTGTTTTAAAGTTATAACACCACAAGAGTTATTATTTGAGCACTGAAAATGATATTATGAAAGGTGATATTTATGAAAGGCATTTATGTGCCCAAATTCTTATACGACATCCTAAATATACAGTAGGTACACATCCATACTATTTTACAGCCGAACGCACAAGAAGCACAGACAGCATATATATAGTTTCTCTTACCAAATACTTTAAGAGTGCTCCTATTGTGGTGTGAAAATATTGATACACTGTTAAAATACATTTTGCCTGTGCTCATTTTCAGGTTTGTAACTGTTGCTTAACTATTTGAGTGTGAGTTTTTTAAATCTAAATTTTGAGTGAGAGATCCTGAACAGAAATGAATGAAATTCCACATCACCTCTTTTGGTCCTCTATCTTCTTTCACTTTTTTTTTTTTCTTTTTTTTTATATCAAAGAAGTTTCTGTCTAATTTTTGCAGTATTTTTTTTCTAGCATGTATTGTACAAATGTGTTTCACTTCAGAGAAAATCCATTACTGATAATTGTTTTAGCAATTTTATAGAAGTTTTATAGATAAGTCATTTGCAAAACATTTTTCCTTTCTCGTTAGTAGCATGATAATGACAAAATTCCTGCTTCTAAATAAGTCCTGTGGCTTCTGACTACACTCCATTCTCATTAATTGCACTATAAATTAGAAATCCACCAATAAATATCATGGCACAATGATTAGCAATAGATTAAGCTGTCAATTGGAACACGAATAGCAGCAGATTCCTAGGGCTTATATTGTTTTGTGACCTTTTTCATTTATGAATAAAGGCAGGGAATTTAAAATCTGTAGTTAGCTTTGACAGATCAAAATAGTGAAGCCTTTGGCAGTATTTTAAGCCAGACAACTTTGCACTAAAATGGATGGAGAGGATTCATGTGAGCCATTCTGATGACCCTGGCAATCTCCAGCTGAAGGATGGTAGAAAAAGGCAAGAAGAGGCCACTTCAGAAAGTTCTGCATAGCCATGGCCATGCTCATTTCCACACTTTTGTTTGGAATGGCAATAAGTACATGCTGCTTTGTAGCTGCTGAAGGATTCAAAAAATAACTAGATAAACGGGACCAACCACACAGAAATGGTAAGGAAAGCAAATGAACAAAACCCATTTAACTCCAGCTAAGTTCAAACAAACTTGCTCAGACAGCTGTGCCTGTTTGCTATACTGGAGATTTCAGCATATTTTTGTCACAGTAAATGTCAAGTTATGGGCAAATTTTGGAAAAGCTTTATTTTTTTCTGGAGTTGTCTTTGCAGACAGATGATGTGTCTTTTCCGTGTGAAAAACAATTGAATGTGGCTTGCATTTTAAATAAGTTTCTAAGGTAACAGTACATCTTGGCCCAGATCCCTGGGCTGAGACTTGGTCAAAAGCAGATAGTAAGAGCTTTAAACCATGTTTGTCTTTCTCGTCCTAAAACTTTTCAGGTTCTGATTCAGAATACAAATAATATATATATTTTAATATATAAAATATATGATATATAACGTATATACTTAATATAAAAATTATATTGTTTCCCCTTCTCCTCAAGCCATCTTCATTATATCAATTTGCCATGGATCAGCCAGGCAAAGGGTGTGACCTGCAACAACTGCAGCTCCAGCTATAAATATCTACTTCTCACTTAATTCCTTAATTCCTCTAGAATTAAGATACTTAATTCCTCTAGAAGCAGTGGGGCTTACACATCTGGATTGGTAAAGCGCAGTTATGCCTTGCCAAAGACAGTTCTTTTATTCCATTGGTTGGGATGCTAATGACAAGATGCTACAAATATGGCACATAACAGAAGTATGGCCTGAAACCATCAAGGTACCTACTGGATGTTGAGCTTGTATGAGAACACTTCCCACAGAAACCCCATACATGAAAAGTTGAATATATTTCTATTGAACTGCCCTTTGCAAAGTTAACCTTGTGATGTTTGACATGGAAGAAATAACTGTTTCATACATGGCAATAGAAATGTGTTCGCCAAACCAAAGGTGTGGTTCACCTTTATGATTTTATGATTCACAAGGGATCCCCAAATATCTTCTGCACGCTTCTGAAGGATAACAGCAGCTCTGACTCAGGAGTTTTGTCTTGCCAGAATCAGTGGAAAGTCACTGTGAAAAAGGATGAAAAGGCTAACTTCTGCTCTCCATTACACAGCTGGTCACTTATGGGCAAGCGCATCAATGTGAATGTATGGCAAGGAGGATCATTGTTTTATACCCACCTAAAAAAGAACAAAGTTCATCCCAAAGACTTTGCTGTTCTTTTTAAATTCTTGTGCATCACAAGACAGTCAGACTTTCCTGTCACAGTTTATTACACTCTCACCAGAGCTGTTTGAAGTAAATTACAGATCCTATACTCCTGGTGTCTGTCACCTGTTCCTTGTGAACAATATGTTATGCATATAGCACAGTTAGCATCAGCATGGAAGGTATGGTCAATTTAGGAGCAGCTATGCTACAACATTGCTGCAAAGTACACATGAAATACAGAATTCTTAAAAAGATACCAGTCCGTTATTCACCCAACACTGAACAAAATTAGGAAAATTACTCAATTCTAATTATGGTACACAGTTTAAGAAATTAAATAAACAGTTTTAGAAATTATATCAACAGCAAAATAGTTTCTAAATATTAATTAAAGGTTCTATTTAAAAATATTTCATGCATGACTTCCTTACCATCTGTATTTGTAAAGCTCCAGAAGAAGAAAAATTTAACAACATCTGGTTAAAAATATTTGAAGGTACTAATGGTACACTGCTTCAATCTAAATTCAATAACAGTATTCACCCTCTCTTAGAAACATACTCTTTTACAGCTGAAAAGAATACCAATATATTCTTTGTGTAGACTTGTCATATGTCTACAAGAAGTGTCAAACTGTATTTTTAGCTATGGAGTTTACTTAATCCCACAAGACTTTATCTTGCCTTTATGTTGACAAATGAACAAGGCTGAAATATACGGGATCGGAGCTTCTGTCAAGATACACTGCGTTTCAAAAGTCATTGTTCTTGCACAGCTGTTTCCTTTAAGCTATTGGCTTAAAAACAGTTTTATTACTCTTCTGGGTTTCCTGTTGAACTCCTCAGTAGCTGTAGTTAATTGTCTCCAAGCTTTACTTTTCTAAGTAAAGAGAAGCCAAGAGAATGCAGTAGAAATATAATATGGTAGCAAATGTGATGAGGTGACTTTGATAACTGCTATAACACACAGCTGTGTTCTGGCTCAATTTTATTAGTTCCATGGTCCTGTTTTCCAAAATATATTCATGGTGTATTAACAGATCGAAGGAAAAAATGTTGCCTGCAACACTTTTAATACCTTTTAATTAGTAATACAGGCAATAATTAGTATTAAAATTATGTTTTGATTCGTATCTCAGACTTCATTTCTCTTTAATGCATTGATATTTAACAATGAAGAAGACTCTACCAGCTGCCTATTCCAGTTCAATTTCTTCTATACTGATAAACAATACATTTCATCAGTTTATATATATATATAGTATTAAGAAATTCTAGCAGATTAAATATAAACTTTTTAATCTAGGTTTTATAATAGTTTGTTTTCACAAACACATTCTTGTATTGAATTAAACCGGGGAGGAGCCCTAGAAGCTTCCCCGTCAGACTAACTAGTTTACAAGCAAAATACCGTGCATTTGTGTGTTTTAACATCACCATAGACAACCTCTGCTAGACCTCACTTAGAAATACTGTCTCGTGAGAAGAGGATCTGACAGATCTGTAAATTCGGTAAAATTATATGTATAGCAGTTACGTTCATCCTATCTACACAAGCTGAATCTTGTACTCCTTCCTGAGTTTCCATTTATGTTAAAATAAAAACAAAACAAAACAAAACAAAAAAAAAACAAACAAACAAAAAAAAACAAACAAACAAACAAAAAAAAAACAAACGTATAATCAAATACAGAGAAACGGGAAATAAAAATGGCCAATATGGCTCTGTAGCACCAGAGAACTAAGAGAAGTTACTTTCACTGTTGGAAGACTTGTTCTGGACAACTGTACTGCCCCATCAGGATAATGGACTTTCCTTCACCTTTTGGAAAAGATTGATCATGGGTGAAGTCTGCCAGTCTGACCAGCCCCTATGGAACCAGGGCAATTCCCTTTACCTCCATTTGTAGGCTGCCCATTCCAGTCCTCAGCAGAATATGGGGCCGTTATGGGACTCTGACTTGTTTAGAGCTACCTTGCTACAGGTGAGGAGAAATGTAGCCAATGCAATTCCTTGTATTATCTCTGGAAAAAGGGAGAGAAAGAGTGAGTAAAGTAGGCTCCTACTGCTGTAATAGACATGTATCTACTCTCATTCAATCATGGCTTTCCTTCAAGCAAATTACTAAACCAAAATTGCCCTCATATACCAAAAAAAGATTTTTATTCTGGAGGGGATGACAACATTGTTTACACTTACTAGAAAAGATGAAGGAACTATTTGAACCAATGATGATAGATTGCATTTTTTAAGTCGGGACTGGCTAGTGTAGAAAATCAACACACAAAACTGAGCATTCCTTAATTCTTCTACTGATGCATGAAGATGTCCTTATAAACTGTAAGCTCTGTACAGCACAAGGAGGATTCATGATCTTCAAATCGAATAATTTAATAGCAACTGGTATAAGCACAAGAAAAATATGATGAAAAAAGAATAAAATTTTTCTGCCATACTTACGCATTCTAATTGCTTTGCTTCTGATGGATGAATTGCAGAATAAATTCATTGAAGCTAATATTGGAAAGAGGTACAAACCATCTACCTCTGTTTCACATTTGGACCTGTCCTGCAATACACAGCACCTCTGGCATACAGTGTGAGGGTATGTGCATGCTTATGTGCATGCCTATTCTCTCGGGCATGCTTAGCATTCTCTTCTTTCAGAAAGAAAATGACAGACTTTGGCATGTCTTGAATGTTTTCTTACCAATATGTGGGAGCCCGGATTTCTCTCACATAAGCTTAACTGTTGTTTGACTCCTTTTTTTCTGAGGAAAGGCAGACACTTTCAGAGGAGATTCAACTCCTTGAAAGACTAAACTGCCCTCCAAACAGAGACTAGTAGCAGTCTCTCTCCATTGCCTAGAGAGAGTCCCAAAGGTTGTGACACTTTGCACATAAGTGCTGTGGTTAAGTGCTTAAAGTAGCAAGGTGGTTTGCTGAGTATGGCAGCAGGAAACAGATTCCCTGCTTCTAAGTTCCAAGCTTTTTCTGACCAGAGATCTTACCCAAAACTTATTTCGTCTGATTTTTAACACGTATGACGAAGGAAGGGTTATCAGGTTGCCTATAAATGTCATTAAGGTGCACAAACAATAAATAATAACTGATTTGCTTATTGCCCCCAACATAAGCCAGTACAGCAACATCCTCAAAATGCTACAGTAACACTAGTGGAGGTAATACTGGACTTTGTTCCTTTTTGTCACTGCCTGTGTGCAGCAACACATGCTCAACAGAAACATGATTTTGAATAATCCTTCAAGGTCTTGTTAGCTGCTCTATGTAAAAATATTTCAAGAGTGTGACACAAAACCTGCTTGTACAGAATAGTCAGTCTGTCAGACACGCTTGTGAGCATCAAGTCTCTTCTTTTTATATTTAGAAAAGGGATAGGCACATTTTTGTTCAAAGCACCAATTAGTTCAATGGAAATACTTGTTTGTTGCTATTTTCAAGCAAATTAAAGGCCAAAGAAAACACTGTGTAAAGCAGGGAAAGGAATCAGACTACAGAAGGATTGCTGTTCCTTAGTTACACAGCTATGAAAAGAGCTAGATTGGAATTGGTGTTCTTAACAGGACGTTCTTAATCATCTGGTCAGCAACTGCCACCATATGAGCAAAGTGGGGAGCACACAAAGCTCAGTCCCCATGCATACTGTGTATCCCAGGGATGCAGAGGATGCACAGCGTGTAGGAACTACTCCTTGACCCTGTCAAACCACTACTGCTTCCTCTTCACTCACAACAAAGACAAAGGAGAAATGAGGAAAATCTGCCACCCTGGTAAACATCAACATTTTGTTGCACGAAGTACTGAACAACATATTGAATCTACAAGTACAGATTTGGCAGCAATGATCAACACATGCATGACCTCCAGGCTTGATTACTGCATTTCATTGTATCCAAGAATGAAAAACATATATTGCAGAAAACTCCCACTGCTCCTAAAAGCAGCTGCCAGTCTGCTTAGCAACACCAGCCCCTATGAACACATCGCCCTGGCATGCTGGGCTCTGCACAAACTCCCCCATGATTTCAGAGTCCAGGTGAAGGTCATCGCCACAGTCTTCAAAACTCTCTGTGGGAATGCCCTTAGGTACTGGAGAGACTGCCAACCCCTTTGCAGCAACGACCTTCTCTGACAGCTATGTTCCTCTGGAACAATGAAACTGTCAGCCAAGGGAAGAGGCTCAGCAATGCATAGGACCTAACTTTATAGAAGTTAAATCTCCGTGAGAGCACTACCACTCAGAAGACAGGGAAATGACTACATCTGACCAACTGCAAATCTCAGACCTTTGGCCTGTCTCCCCCAATAACTGTGTCATCCTCACTCAACCAAGCCATGCAAAACCACAGCATAAATGAGAACAAAATAAAAAAACCTATATATTTAGTAAGCTTTTTTCTTACTGACTTAGGAAGAACCATATGAGATAAAGATATTCCAGTTTAGCAGAAAGTGTACATATTTAACCTGAAATGTTGCGTGCCTTGAACGGATGGGATGCCAGCCACCCCAATGTATGCTAATTGCCAGATGTAAATACAAAATAGACATAAATAGTCAGATGAGCAATATCCTTTCATAATTTCTCCAATTGTACTACTACTAGACTAGAAAACAAGTCTGGAAGACTATCTATTTACTCTATTACAAAGTTATTTTATGTTGAAATTAATGAAAGTCATGGAAAAGTGAAATTCAAGACATTCCTCCCATTTTCCTGTGTATGTTGAATTAGCATTATTGGTAATTGCAATTTATGTTCTTTCCCTAGAAAGACAATGGTCCTTACCACAAACAAACATACTTCTTTCCCCTTATCCCATGAAGTGCTTTTTCCTTTTACATTGGGAACAGCTCAACAGTGGTAGGAAATTCTAAGTAGTCTGCCTAAAGTGCTGTATTTACATAGTAGAGTGCTTGAGAAATATTTCCTTAAGTATTTTTGAAAACAGACAGGAAGATTCTGTCTCAGAAAAATTATACCTGCTTTAACAAGGGTTAGCATTGGTTAGCATCTGAAAGAAAAAGGGCACAGATTGCCACAAACATTTGTTAAGATCAGATGGAACAGACCTGAACTTTCTGTACTCTTCTCATGCCAGTATGATGCCACTCGTTTACCCTTACCTGAGATATGGGTTCTACTGAGGCAAACTACTGCTCAGGCTTCAAAAATTTGTCAGCTGGTGGAAGCAATCTGACTGCCTGTAAACCCTCAGGTAATAAGATGACCTGGCATGAATACAAACATATATAATTCACTCAAGGGATTACACTTCTGACATCATCAACTACAAGAACTTTGCCTGAATGCTTTATGGGCAGCGGCAGAGACCAGGAGCAAAATCCACATTGCTCTCTGAAGTCATGCAGTATTTTATATAGAACAGACTGAACTCTTCAACATTTGAAGTTCAAAAACTTTTAAAAACATACTGAATAATTCAAATTTTCCCTCAAGTGACCTCAGTGAAATGATGCTGGGGGCTGGATTCAGTGTTTATAAGTGAACTGAAACAGGAGCAGCACCTAGCAGAGCTACAGCCTTGAAGGAGTGGGGTCTGTCTTTAAACTTGTAGGAGGCTCCTCACTCCCTGGTGTGTAGGCTTGATCCATACACTGTCTTTTATACCGATGCTACCATATCAGTTAGAGGATGATCATTCTAGCATAGTCAGTCAAACTTTGATAAGGGTGCAGGTACATCAATATGTTGATTCAGCTTTTTACTCTTTCCTTTTAAAAGTATCTTGGCTCTAACTTCATTAGTACATATAACCTGCAGCTCCAATAAAAGTCATTTTTAACAAACAAACAAACAAACAAAAATTTTATCAATACTAATTGCTGATAGCCAAGAGAGTTTGTATAGATTTTTATAAGCTATAGCCACACGGACAGCACAGGGAGTGCTTCTGTAAGGGAACCACATTGTTTCTCTGCCTGGTAATGTCATTTGTGAACACAAGCTAATGCAGGGAAGTGAGTATATTTCTTCTGTGCTACTACTATGCTTTACAAGCTTTTGTTTTTGTTTTTGTTTGCTTTTATTTGAATATAACTGATTCAGTCTGCTCTGCTTCCAAAATTATTTAATCATTTGTAGCAATTGCATACTTTATTCTGAAATGCATTTTATCTTTAGCAATTAATTTGTTTTTCATGAATCAAAATATCTAATGCCAATCTGAATTTTCTCTAACAAGTCTGCCCTACACTGGAGTATTATAATCAGTTTATTTCAGCCAGCTTCTGTGCGTCATTATGAATAGCAGATGTAAAGAAGTAGTTTAATTGCAGAGAAAGGATTATATTCACCAAATTCTACCTCATGCAACTCTGTTAAAGACAACAGTTGCAGCTAGGGTTAATTTAGCCCACTGTGTCTTCTGTAATTTCCTTTAATAGTGTTTTGAAATTATAGCTATTAGTGCATTGCTGTGGTCATGCCCCTGCTGCACTCTTGTCAATCTCCCAATTTCACTTACTTGGAAACAGTCTAGTGGACTGCTTTGATTAAAACCTCAATAAAAGGCATTCAACCGTTTATATTTTATTGATGTCTTTGACAGAGAGGTCTCTTCTGGGCTGAACAGGAATGCACAGAAAACAGAGAATATGCATCAGGACGGCACAGCAAGTATAGTCCTTAGCACCAGCAAGAGCTGCAAGCGTGTACACCATCCCCTCTGAGCATCAGAACAAACTGCACCATTGCAACGGAGACAACACCATGCACATGGGTGCAAAATTTACTCAGCTGCCAAAGACAGAAAAGGAGAGTGAAGCAATTGAACTAATGTTTATAATTATTATTACTCCATACTAACAGCATTGTACAACTTGCAAAAAAAAAATATATATATATATATAAATAAATAAAAATAAAGTCAGTGAAAGAAACAGTCAGTGCCTTAAATTTTTACAGCATAGTGAACACAAACTACATAAGATAGAAGTACAATAGACAAAGTCATCGTAAGTTAAATTGGCAGATTTTTAATTCCACGTGAAAGAACTGAAGTTCAATGTGTACTGTGAGGCTGTTCCGTCTAACAGTACTGGACAAAAGACTTGGAATGAACAAATTACAAGAGCAGAAGGAAATCTGAAGAGTTTAAGATATCAGCCAGTGTGTGGTATACAGAAAGGAGGATGGCAGGAGGGGAAACGGGTAGAACTTGAAATAAGAGGTATTTCAGAAACAATAAGAGTATCCCTGCATATAACACACAGACGTAAGAGTAGAGAATGTCATTTTTTGTGCAGCAACAGTTTGAAATGAATGACAGGGGATGAGATAGAAAAAAAGCAAAGTAAGAGGAAAAAAAAATAACAAATTTCTGAGGTAACAGATTATGATAGCAAAATTCACCAGCTAGATTTTAGAGCCTTTAATATAAAGTCCACATTACAGCCAACTTCTCAGTACCATTCTGGTTATACCTTCTTGTCAAATAACTGGAATTTTATAACACTTGTTAGTAATTCAGGTTTTCGTTACAGAATACAAAAGCTCCATTCCACTGAGCACTAAACAAGCCTTCAATAACCCAGCAGAGCAGCAGCACTTAACCTTCAACATTAGAGTGGCATGCAGCTTTCGCTGCATCAGATCATCAGCTCCCAAATCTCTATGCCTTTCCAAAGGCAAAATAAGATGCAAAGCTGACCTGACAAGACACCAGAAGTACACCCTGACGGAGAAATAATCAGGCAGCGTTGGCATCTGTTCTGAGGTCATACCCAAATATCTGGCTAGGAGCATCATGTGGCTGATTCAGGCCTATCATGCTACTTCAATTCATTTAAAAGCTGTTGGTCTACTAAATGGCATAAGATAACCTTGGAAATAGGTTGAATCGATATAAATTGTAGGTTAGCAAAGCATGGATAAGCATTGCAGATGGTATACGCCCAGCCTGTCTTTGGTCATACCAATGAGAACAAGATGCCAGGAAATCACTGCCGGATGAGAGATTCAGAAGAAATCAATGAAATGAGGCTTTTTGTGGTCACATGCCAGATTTGCAACAAATGAACTATATTTGTTTGCCTTATACAGATTAGGGTACTGTAGGATTAATAATATCCAGTTGCCTCATATAGATGAAGTCTGTTTTCCATTAGTAGAGAAATAATACAAACAGGGCATCTCTCAGAACTGAATCAGTGCACACACACAGGTTTTAATCTATACATGCCCACAAATCTTCTCTGCAATCAGTCTTGAAATTTCAATCGCTTAAATAACTTTTTTTCCTAAGAGTTTGCTAACTTTAAGGTAAAATTTCAGATTCTGGAGGATGCAGTCATGCTTGTTCCCATTACTGTTCATACAGTCCTCGATTTCATGCTGCTGTTGTATGTGAATTCTTTATGTTTTATTTGCATTATGGTTTAATTTATTCACTGCTACATGAGCTTCAGATTTTATGTGAAGTTCTTTTAATGTCTTGCCAGGAAAGCCTTGCCATTCTGCAAGTCTTCCTTTACCTTTCTTACTTCCAAAGGGATGTTTGACAGTAAACATCACTATGCTTTAGCTCCGCTTTTTGTGTGGTACAATTTCTGGCATTTCTCTATCCCTGCATCCAGAACATAACTTTAATACCACAAATAAAAACATCCAAATCTGTCAACCTACAAATTATTATTTATTTGTTACCCTGCACCTTTATTACCTATTATTTATATACTATTATTTCTCTCCACTATTTATTGGAGAGAAATAAACAGTTTTACAATGTGGTTCATTTGCATTATTTCAGATGTCCACTACACTCCATGCACTCAACATGCCTTTTTCTCTCCACCAGTTATTAACGTAGTCCAGAACATTCAGCTTATATTAAAAAATGGAATATAAACCACACTCTTTATATTACCAAACCACCATTTGGTCACACAAATCCTATGCTCAACCTCTGTGCCAAGTTCTAACCCAAGTGTGATGCAGATATCTCACCTCCCACTTCTCCTGTAGTGAAGACCAATGGCAAATGGCTAACTTTGTACGGTACTGCTGGGTGGTGGAAAGCCATACAGGTATAAAGACTTGAACATAATCTGCTGTGGACATGTGTGAGGCCCATGAGTGACAAAAAGAAGTCCCAAGAAACCAGTGTGAAAAGTATGGGCCTGTCTATGACAACACTTAGATGTCGTAATTTGAGCTGTGTCTCACCCTAGTGCTAGGCCTTCGCCAACAACATGCTGATGAAATCACACCTACATGATCTGTCCTCCCTGATAATCCTTCTGACAGTGCTCCATCAATTTTGTAGTAGATCAAGTTGTTAAATTACTCTACTTAAGTTGTTTCTCGCCTGCTTATAGGTGAGGAGAAACCTTTTAATACGCATTTATGGCTGGCTAAGATAAAAACCTAGAGCAGCTCCTCCTGTTTATGATTCCCCTGGGCACTTACGTTCCATTTTAGTTTTCTGTAGAAGAAGTTATTCAGTGTTTCTGCCGAGAAAGATACCATTTAGATACACTGGAATGCTGCCATCAGTGGAAACAGAAAATAATTTTACTTAGACTTGAGGAAAACAGTGATGGGACAAATACGGAGCTGAAAGCAGGGTTCTCATCTCATCTCCATCACCAATTCCCCAGATGAGCCAGACAAGCAACAAAGCATTTTCAACTGCAAGATACAAGGACTGATGAGCTGCTGCCCAATATAAATCCTTTTGTCATCATTTACACTAATATAAAGGTCAGTGTAACTTTATTGGTAGGTGTGGGTAACACCTGATTAATTTGGCCTGAAAAAAGCTTTATCTGTGAGCTTTTTCTTTGCTTCAGTTCTCTGTTATAAAAAAGGGGGATATTTGCATACCCATCTCCACGAGTTGCTATAAAGATCAGTCCCTAATGTCTGCAAAATGCAAAGCCTTTTTTATTACTGCCAGTGTAGGAGGCAGTGATTTCTTTTGTGATTTGGAGAAGTGTAGTACTGTACGAAATTACAAAAATAGCTGTTTAATGGAGGCTTTAAAGGTACTTACAAAAGTTTAAGTGAAACTCGACAATCTTTCTAACCATTTAAAAGAGTACTTGAAGATCCCATTTCAAGTAATGTAAAATAACAATAAAAAGAAACGAAGGAAAAAGTAGAACCATCTTACTGAGAGCCTTTTATTAAAGGAAGTTTTATAATGAATTTTAATTCAAATCTATTGAATATTTTTATTTTAATATCTCAGTTATTAAGAAGCATTTGTATATTTTAAGTCTGTTGCAGTCAGCAGGACTGCACCAAAGTTAAACTTGGGTTTTGGCAACAAAGAGTTTTTAGAAGCCAATCTATCTGTTTTTGTTTGTTTGTTTGTTTTTCTGCAGAAACTGTGTTTGAGCATGTCAAAATTGTAGTGTTTCCTGAGCACAACCACAAGTATAGATTTCAAAAATCTGACCTTCTGGCTACAGTACCATAATTCTGACTTTGACAGGTCCTAAGATTTCTCCATTTCAGGCTTAGCTTTACTGTCAACATCCTTACATATAGGGTGCAGCCAGTGATTTCACCCACAGGTTAACAATCCTCACTTGGTGTGAAGCAGGATTCTATTATTTCTTAGCAGGTTGAATGAAGAGAAGACTTCTCACACTATAGTACAAATTCATATATTATGCGATACCACACAGGAAAATTAATTCTGTGCTGTGGTTACACAGGCTTTTTCTTAATTGCTCTCCTGATGTATTGATCTTCAGAATGTGTGAGTTGAATTGACCTACTGCAACACAAGACACCATTTTCCAGGTACTGTAGCTGTTGTGAGAATAACCTTCCTTTTCTTCTAGGCATGCCTCAATACAAAATGAATGATACCCTGGTAACCTGGGCATTTAAACTTTCTTTCTGACCATACTCTAAGCATATTTTTTCAATAAAACAGCACCAGGCATGAAATCCATACAATAGGAATTTGTTACGGATTTCAATTATGATGATTACACTCTAGGGAATGTGAAATGTGAAGCGTAAAATGAGAAGGCAAGTCTACACAGAAGGAAACTGGACACCAGAAGCAACTGCAGCTTCTTCCAGCTTCATAATAAAGTTTCTCAGCTGAATATCTGTCCCTCAGAATAGTGTCATTTAAGACTAGAAATCGTCTCTTCTTTCTTTATCAATTTCAGCTGTGCTTTCCTTTGTAAAGAAGCACAGATTTTATACATCATTTTGTTAGGCAAGAGTACTGTGATGTTTTTTCATAATAAAACAGATTTCTTTCCTCTTTCCCCTTTACAGTTACCAAGTTCATCATACAGACCCTGAAGGAATTCAGAATTAAAAAAATGCTTTGCTGTGTACCACTGCCATCTGCTGCTAATCTCTCCCTGTGGATACAGAAGGCCTTATTTCACCATATATTTAGTCCATTAAAGATCTTCAGCTGAATTTGCACAGTCAATTCAATATTATTTTTATAATACTTATCAAGCAACCCCTTTCTATTCTACTGTAGAGCTTCTCATTAAACATATTCTCAGATTTATTGAGGTAATGGCTTCGAATATCTTTTTTTTTTTTTTTTTTTTTTTTTTTTTTGCCAATCAGTGAAAAAGGTTTGTGCTTGCAGACTCAAACACAACCAGACAACTGTTCCAGAAAGGAAGTGTCCATCTTAGAGACTCCAACAGTTTACGCATTTGCCATATGTACTCAACAATCTTCAGTAAGAACATGTTATTTCTAGAGCCCCACTTCTGCAGTACTTCTGACACCCACTCTTTCACACCCTTTCTAAGGAGTACATCATATGTCAGAATGCAAAATTGTTGTGTAGTTACTTCAATTTATATGGTACTCTGACTTCAGCTTCTAAATACATGTAATCTGGATATGTCAAGATCTGCTGCATAAATGCCAGCAAAGAAGCAAGTACAGTTCTACTTGAAAAAGAGCAAAGGAGAGTTTAATGAAGAAGAAAAATGAATGTACGACACACTGATTTATAGCTGTATGGCTACCTGAAGCTACAAAACAAACCAATTGAACAGTATTTGAGTTGTGGGAAAATGTATCGTCTCCCTTACACCTTGTATTTTGAAAAAGACTTAGCCATATCTTTCACCTCCAACATTTGGAGAACAGAATAGCTCCCATTAATATTTGACATGATCCTTCATTCATTTTTTAAGCATCTCAGAATACTCAAGATTTCAGAACACAGATCATTCCTGTTCTGGAATTAAAAGAAACTTTATGATGAGAAAAAAAAAAAAAAAAAAGCAAAAAAAAAAAAAAAAAAGCACTGAGATAAGTGAGGTTAAAAGGAAGCAAGCGTTAGGCCTCAGTTTCACATTCACTGCAGTCAGAAGACAATCACCTTAACTTCTAAGCACACCACTACACAATGCCTAGATTGTCAAGTCTTGGCTCACTACCTCGCTTTCCTCTTGGAGTTCCTCACCCCCTACAGATGAACATGTAACATGGAAAAAGCAGTCACTGAACTTCCAATGACCACTGAAGCCAGTGAAGTAAACATGCCCATGCAGCCCTGGGCAACGTGTCATGGACTTTTTGACTAGTTTTGCAGAATTCCCATTTGCCTGATGGACACACATGTTGCACGAGTTAGTCTTTAAGGGGTTTTGGAAGGTATAAGGGAGCACTAAGACAATTAAGTCAGGTATAGGCTTTCTGTGCTTTAACAGTGAGATCAATTACAATGCATTTATATACACAGAATTTTATCTTACACTAAGAGTTATCCCAGCAGCCCTTACAAAACCACTTGTTTCAATATTATAACATCAGAAAATCATACAATAGATGTAATCAAAAAAGAAATGTGGCTTCACTTTTTATATCTGATGAAGTTCCATATTTTCAGAGGAATGCAGTGTGTGGCAAGGTATTCAATAAAAAACCTGTAACTTCTAAACTGTAAACGTCTTTTCCACTTTGCTGCACCTCCTGAGCCTCCTACCACCAGAACTATATAACAACAGTGTGCATATTGATTGCAGGTATATGTCGTCTTTGATCTAGGCTAAATAGAGAAATAATGCTAAAAACCTATATCTTCCTTTGTACCAAAACCCAGGAAAACTACATTCTTATCCATGTGGCTGGGTAACTACAATCACCTCTATCTACTATCATTTCTGGCCTTGTATTAAGTCCTCTTTAGAGCAAGTGGATTAAGTCTTGTTTTCATATAAACACCTGCAGCTTCTAAAGAGTAAAAGCACATTAATAATCAACAAGAGGACTATTCAAAACATACAGTTCACGCACGAACTCACATTATTACAACTAAAGCATGAAAGCACAAAAGAGCAGCTACTTCTGAAAGGTCACACTGCTGTTCAGTATGTCTTGATTTATTCTCTTTTCACCTACAGGATAGCAATAACAGGTATTGTTTAACATCATCTACATAATCTGTGATTGTTAGAGGAAACAGTTCTGGAGAAAGTAAGAACAAGGGTAGAAAATGAGTGCACACAAGGCCCACACATCTGAGAGAGCTCCAGTTATCAGCAAATCTCTTTTTACCCTCAGGCATTTATTTGCTTGGACTGTGACGGAGGGTGAGTGGTAAACTAGGACGTACACAAACAGTGAGACCCACCCAACTACCTACCACATCGACTAGGACACCCGTATGTGGCATACAGCTTTATGGAGAGCAGAAAGAAGTCTTTGTGCATTTTGGCAATGCTAGAAGCAGAGACACTTTCCAGAAGGAATGTAGCATGAACTGCAATTGGAAAGTGCGCCAGTGATGGGAAGAAACTCCACAGCAATCTTGTAAGAGGCAGCTTGCTGTCACCATGGTCAGTCTCAACAAGCAGGGTCTAACTTTTTGCATTTGTCAATTCTTCATAAACATTGTGGGAATTTCTGCTGTTGTCAATTTAAAAAAGAGACATCCATCTTGACACCTCAGCCCACAGATATGGAGAGAAGGGGGGAATAACAAGTATGTTAATTTTTCTGACTGTGACAGAAATTGGAAACTTGAAAGCACAAAGAATTTAAGATTGTATTGTAGAGGTATTACATCCAGGAAGAATGCCTAGATATGGTCCACTGAGTACAATAGGGTACCAGAAACTCTGTGCTCACTCACTGAGGACTATTGGGTTGATTGCTGCCAGGTGAATCTTGACTGACCATCAGCAGACTTTTGGTCCCAATAGAAAAATAATCAGGATTCAAGACTGAAAAGGGAGTGAAGAACCTGACATAGGACTGAGCTGAGAATCTGGACTGCTTTTCTGATAATTAACAGAATCTCTTTAGCCAGCTTGAAACAGCTGTATTCTTGTGGTGAGACCATTCATCAACTGCACTGCTTGGTCTGGAAGCAGAAGATATGACATTACTTTTTGATTTCTAAGGCAAAGAGAACTACTGTAAATTAATCCTAATTTTGCAAAATCCATTCTCGGGCCACCCCTCTATGTTTTCCAGTTCTGGGTCAACATCAGAGTGCCTAGAACATCAGCTGCAGCCTTCTCACAGGATCTTTTGATTGTATTCATATATCGACAAAAATGACTGATAGTTTTCAGATTACTGAAAATCCTCAAGTGCTACAGGGAAAAACTGCTCAATTCACGTGGTTTAAATAAAATATAAATCAAAGAATTCCATTGACTTATTAATGATACATAATTAATCAGCAATCAGTGAGCTATATATTTGGGATCAGTGCCAACACTATACCTGATAAGTCACAATGCCTGACACCAAATCTTAACAAACATTTTTGAGACCCTTCTATGACTATTCCCCAAATCAACAAATCAGCTCGAATCAACACACATGACACACACATACTAGGATGCTCCTGCTTTATGTGTGCCCATCATTCCCTAAAATCTGCTGATTTATACACTGGAGAAAGAGCATCCCACAAAATCACATACACACACTCAAGGTGCAGATCTCTGCTTGGTGCATGGTGTACTAGGAGCACACTTGGAGTCAGGCTGCTCATGGCAATCAAAAGGGAGGATGCTCTGCCTTCTTGAATTCTGAGGTGAGGTAGTCTTCTTCAGTAGAAGATGCTGAGGCTTTTATTGATAGATATACCAAGCACATATTTTAAAGCCCAGAAAATGGTTATCTTCATGCAACAATGACACCTGCTGTGAGGATGAGCTGAAAGAAGTCACTTGCTGGGAAAGTGACAGGGATGAAGTAACACCTCTGGCAATGCCTGGTCAGAATTCAAATGACAAGGTAACAGGGGAATACAAAAAAAGATCAAGCTTGAAAAGGCAGATAATTATAATCTAGAGTACACGAACAGATGGCTACACCATCAATCAATGAATAAATAATAGTGCAATCTGACTTGATGGGATGATTGGATGAACTCAGATGACACCAGGCACACTTCACCTTATATAACTAGATCCCAGCCATGAAGAAAAGCAGGATGTGGCACATTTGTGCCCTACAGAATTGAAAATACAAAATTAGTGGCCTTGTATGACTGGGTGTATGAATATCAGTTGTGCTGATGACTTTACGTGTATGTTTTTCTACTGGAGATAGAACAACGAGCTACAGAATGGCTCTACAACTGGCCCACAAGAAGGATGAAAAAAGCAAAAACAGAAATGCAAAAGAACAAGAAGAGAAAATGTCATTGTGCCTGCTTCTTTGAATGAAAAGTAGCACGTTGCCACAAATGCTGTTAGTCACATTCCCATGCAGCCCTGGCAAGTGATTTTAGGAACGTGTCACCCACCTTGGTCCTTTTGTTTCATGCTTCATAGTTAAATATAATTTCCACTACTGAAGTACAGTGGAATTGTTAGCTATACAGTATTTCAGATGCCACTGCAAATTCAATTACAGTTTTATTTTGTCATTTGATATGTCAGTGGAATAGAAACAATCAAGAAGATTGACACTGATCATAATCTGAATTGTCATGCCCAATCCTTGACAGAGGCATAAGTTAGAAAAGGTGTCAGTCATTCAAGACTCTTGACTCTCCAAACTATCACGGAACAAGTGCCAAGATGGTGGAGTTTTCTCTCCTTGTAAATAAAAAAATAAGATAAAATACTATGCTTTGCAGAACAGTATTTTCTGGAGAGAAAGATCACTCTTTAAGACTCACTTAATTTAAGAACTAACACTTGTGGCTATGCTTTTATAAGGGAGATATGTACAGAATCTCAGAAACTTCATTATTTTTAATGATCGTGTTACAATTTCTTTCAGCATTTTTTAAAGTGGTGTCCTGGCCTATTTTAAAGGAAGTTTCATTTTTTAGTCACACTAGTATTTTATTTTATATCTATTGGCACTGTAATAGTTCGGTGTTTCTGTTCTTTTCTTCAACATGATAGTATTTGCACCATCAAGGTTGCTCACTTTGTTTGAGCATGCCCTGTTACCTCATACACATTATGAGATGAGATAAAAACAAAGAGGCAAATCAACCTAATTTCTGCATAGCAGTGATGAATCCCTTGTTCCTCCAGGATGTCAAAATAGGTAGTCACATCTCAGAGCAAATGAGGACAAGAATTATCTTCTGTTTTAATGGACACAAGGGAAGCACTTTGAAATCATTTAATAGCTTGTTCTTCTATTCTACAAATATTTTAGAGGATTGCAAAGGCAACAGTCAAAAGTAAATATCTCCAAACACTGTTAAAATTCATGCTAATAGTTTTGCAAAGAATGATTTAATGGCAATAAGTAAACACTTATTCTTATTATAAAAATGAATACAGAATACAGCAGAGAGTGCATAATCTACAGGTACTGGATATCTAACAGAAAATAAAATCAAATTACTGGTTTACTAAAGTATAATGTGTGGGCTACATTACTTCACCCTGCACTGTATATTACAGTAAAGCATTATGCTGCAAGTTTATGAAAGACACACTAGCATTTACAAGGTCAAAATGAAGAGTTAAGCAGGTATGTATTTGTTGCTGTTAAATACTTCTATCCTAAACTAAGGCAGTTATATTGTAGCCACTGCCTGTATTGCAGGGAAGCAGAGAAAAGGTATATATCAGCAACAAGGCCAAGAGGGGCCCAAGTTAAAAGACTTAAACATCCACAGGTTCCTGTGTCCAAAATGATCATTCAAAAAATAGCCACCCAGCAATGGAAATAACCAAACCTTGGCAAGATCCTCCTTGTCTAGCCCTAAGGGATCCAAAAGGCTGTACGTCACACAGGAAAGAGAGGTAATTTATCAATGGTTGATGTTCTCTGAATATGTAACCCACACACATATTCAGAATATAGGTTTTACCACAGACAGCGACATTTCTGTCTTCAGAGTAACATTAACGGCCGTGTTCAGGCTCTGCTGCCCCTTCTGTTATATGCCAGAATATTTGTTTGAATATTGTCTTTGTTTCATACAAAGTATTTTCACATTAATTTTTGTTCACCTACAAAACCATGTGCAGGCAATAATATTAAAGACTTTTGAAAGACAAGGAAAGATGAAATGAACGAAAATGAAGGAAAATGTATATATAATTTTTAACTGCTAGGAAATAAGCTCTCTGTCTTTCACCGAGAAACCACACAAAGGTGGCTCCAAACTGTTCTCCACATTCATAGTTCCTGAGCTGGGACCATGTCTTTCATACAAACAGCACGTTCAGGGCCACTTAACATTGTCTGAGTATTTCTTTAATGGCAGCAGGGAACACTGAGGCTGTGAAAGGAGTGCTAAGTGGCTGGCTCTGTAAATATCAGGAATGGGGATATTTCAGAACAGGATTACTGAATGAGGTCAACAAAGCACGTGGATAAAGGAGATGTGGTTGAAATAGCCTAACCTGAATTTTTTAAACGGCTTTTGAAAAATCCCTTATCAAAGGCTTCTATAGAAACCCAACAGTCAGAGCTTTAGGGAAGGTCTTTATGTTGATAAATAACTGGTTAAAAGACAGGAAACAGGAGGTAAGTAGGTTAGCCAGACAGCTCTTGCAATGGAGGGAGGTCATTAGTGGAGTTCCACAGGGATTTGTGCAGGGGATGCAGTTGTTCATCATATTCCTAAGTAACCTTGTGAAATGGGTGAGCAGTGAGGTGAGAAAGCTTTATAATGATATTAAGTTATTCACAGTAATAAGGATGATGACTTGCTGACTGTGAAGAACTGAGAAAGGTCCTTATGGAAGTAAGTCCCTAGGCAATAAAACGGCAGATTAAATTCTTTGTAGATGAATGCAAAATGATGCACAAAGGGCAAAACAATTCTAGTTTCCCATATGAAACAAAGGCCCTCAGCTGACCATTATAGCCCAGGAGCAAGATCTTCAAGTTATGATAGATAGTGCCATGAAAATATTATCTTAGTGTCCCATACTGTCCCATAGCATCCTCCTCCCCCATCCTTCCCCACACTATTAGGAGCTAATAGGAAAGAAATAGACAATCAGGGAATATCACAATCAGCTACAGGCTTAACTAGCTACACCATCACCAGCCATGTAGGACATGTTAATCTCATAAGATGGAAAAATACAAAAGCCCCCTTCATCACGGAGTGAAGATAAAAAATGTCCAATAAAGAAAAATGAAAAGAACAGAAAAAAATACCTTTCTTTCAGCACTAACAGAGCCAGAACATGTAACAGGGTGAGATTTGTCCTTTAGAATAACAAACACAGAAAACCTGGTATGTCCAAAAAAACCAGCAAAGTACATCTCCTGGAGCTTTTTCATTTAGCACTGAAAATCTCAGGGAACAGAAAATCTTACTCACAGAAGAACAGATAAGCTTTTTCAAAGGCAAGCAGCATTCCACCACAAGTTATGTGTCATGATATACAGCCATGATCCTTCAGGGGAACATAAAGATGTGTCTCTGAGGCCTGAGAAACTTCACACAACCAGGGAAATTGTGTGTTTGGGGTCAATATCCTGTTCCACTAATAACGAAAGGTAGGTGTGGATTCACCACTCAGTAGCAACCTTCTGAAATCCCAATACTATGTCCTCACAATAAGTCTTAGGCAGGTTTCTACCTCCATATCCAAGTGAATAGGAAGAGTGTCTCTGTCAGTCCTGGATAATGGGCCAGTGGAACAAGTGGTAACCTATCATTCTTCCATCCAGACCACTGGAAGTATTATTTTCTACTAGTTCTTCTGCTAAGATGGTCAGAGACAGAAATGGCGCTAGGAGTATTCATGGTCCCAAGTGAGGGAAGAGTCCAATTGAAATTAAGTGAATTCATCAGAAAGAACAGTCAGGAGTTGTGACAGTGATTCAGCTTACACTCTGGGACACCGTGACAAGTACTGCACTAAAGCAGTCTTGAGAGAAGTCTTAGTTTCTCCATTTTTTCAAAAACAAACAAATAAAAGCACAGTGGTACAGATTTATTAAATACTAGTTTGATAAATTATAAATTAAATCATCCCTTGAATCTATCATTGCTCCTGATGATGTGAGTCAGAGGAGTCTCTGTGGCTCAGTGATCTCTCAAACCTTCTTGAGTATCATCTAGCAGTTAATGAGGAAAAAGAGAATTTCAATTAAATTACTTTGCAGCAGGAAAGTAAATGGGAATAGGATGCCCTGTCAACAGGATCAGACCCTGATGAAGTTTAATGTCAGTCTCTGGCTGAAGTTGACTGCTCCAGCTTCAGCTTTTGATAATACTAGCAGTCAAGGTATCAGGACCTTGTTTGTACTCCTTCACACATATGTAGGGCTTGTAGGCAGAGCTATGTCATTAAGCTAAGCAGCAATGACAGGTGGTAAGCAAATCTCTCAATGTTGTATGAGCGTCATTCATAATGCAATGCTGATATGTGATCGTTGGAGAGCCGAAAGAGCCATCACCCAGAGTGGAGGACAAAGTATTGACAGTCAAAAAGCCAACACTGCCTGGAAAGAAGCGGGGAAGCAGTCTTCCCTCCACCCCACTAGGAAATTGCAAGGAACAGAGGAAGCTCTGAGTGTACTCTGCCCTCTCTGTCAATATTCAGTGCCCCTCTCTGTCAATATTCAGTGCCATCCACTCCTTTTGGTAAATTTTCAGCATGCTTTACCACACATGCTCAGGACTGGGTCCTCACAAAACCACAAGTTTTTGTAGCAAGTTGCTCATTTTTACAGAGAAGGTCAGGAGGCCACCCAACTCTAATCATCAGAGGTTCTGCCCTGGCCTGAGTTCCTTCCCCAGCCTGCTCACACTCTCCCACTTGAAAGCCCTAACTGTTAGTTTATAGGCTTGTCTGGGTGAAATGTAACCTTTTTTTTTTTTTCTTCTTCTTCTTTTTTTTTTTTAAAGCTATCCTACCATGCCAAATCCTGTGGCGTCTGCCTCAAAAGCACTCCCCAGGAGAACAGTATGCATTCTATGAGAGCAGGAGACTGTCAAAGAAGGCACTTCCCTGGCTTCAAAGAGGAAAAAAAGAGAGGCAGTTAGTGTATTGAATCCATTCGTCTCTTCGCAGACCTATTTAGGACATCTAACACTTCCTACAGACTTCAGCAAAGATGATTATTAGTATTACAAGTTCTTGTCTAGAGGTGCAAAGGAGAAGGTCTTGTGCACCTGGAGCATGGCCCCATTCCCATTACACAATGGAAAAAACGTTTCTGATTTTATTACAAATTGAGTCAGACTCTGTCACCAAGCTAGCCAGTGAACAAGGAAGTGTTGAGGTGAAAGGCTTACTTCTGCCTTTTAAATCCAAAACAAACAGCAATCCAAAACATATCTTCCCATTTCAATCACTTTCCTGATTTAACTAGCCTGCCCTAGCTGTACTAGGACAGCATTATTGTTTATTGATTCCTCATTTTGAAAATGTAATACCATCTGTTTTGCTTTATTTACAAACTTTCCTATTAAGCAAGGAATAAGATCTTAATTCCAGTATGATTCCAAGGCACTGAAGTGAAGGCAACATCTGCTTTTTCATCTTCGGATTTGCAGTCAAAAGGGTGGGTGGCTTCCTTGCAGAATCTTCTTAAACATTAGGAAACAGAGCCACTGCTGCGGATGTGAAAATGTGTGATGGTTCCATAACAGCCTTTCTTTTTTCTGTTTCCAAACAGAATTGGAAGACTCCATAACTGCACAACAAAGAGGGCCTGTGGCTGCTGATCAACAGCCAGCTGAATGTGAGCCAAGTGGCCAAGAAGGCCAAGGGCATCCTGGCCTGCATCAGAAATAGCATGGCCAGCAGGACTAGGGAAGTGACTGCCCCCTTGTATGCAGCATTGATGAGACCACACCTCAAATATTGTGTTCAGTTTTGGGCCCCTCACTACAAGAAGTGTTGCTTGAGGGTGTGCAGAGAAGAGCAATGAAGCTAGTGAAGGGCCTGGAACACACATCCTATGAGGAGCTACTGAGGGAATTAGGGATGTTTAGTTTGGAGAAGAGGCTCAGGGGAGACCTTATTGCTCTCTCCAACTACCTGAAAGGAGGCTGCAGTGAGGAGGGTGTCAGTCTTTTTTCTCAGGTGATAAGTGACAGGATGCAAGGCAATGGCCTCAAGTTGCATCAGGGGAAGTTTAGACTGGATATCAGGAAGAATTTCTTCATAATGGGGATGGTCAAGCACTAGATGGCCCAAGCAAGTGTTGGAGTCCCCATCCCTGGAGGTATTTAAGAGACTTGTGGATGTGGCACTAGAGGAAAAGATTTAGTGACAGGACTTGGTAGGTCATGTTGGACTTGATGATCTTGAAGGTCTTTTCCAACCTAAATGATTCTACAATTTTATAATATGTAGCAATCCCACAGAAGACTCATGTTACTTTGATATTGTTCCCATTGCTTGACATGCAGAAAGTCAAGCAAATTCAAACAGTATAAAGTATAAACTACATGACTATTTCTGCTCATGTAGAACAAAATTGCTAAAGTTAGGCTGTGTGACAGATTTTCACCAATGCACGTGCTGTCCACTGTTCCTAATACCTGACATTGTATATTTTTTGATGTTCCTTAGCTGCCCTTAAACATTGTCATTTCCATAGATTGATTCACACACTTTGTCTAGAGATTTGCAAAAACTGCCCCTCCAGTCTCTTCTAGTCTCTCCGTCATTCTTTAGTGACAACTGGAATCTGATTTGGCACAATCCAAATTATCCTCCACTGCTGAAAAGACTTGAAAGGGTTTTCAGTACACAGGAAAGAGAGGGTCAGAAGTCTCGTGACTCTTGAATCAAGGCATTTCTATGCTTTATAACGTGCTTCATGTAACAGGGTTTTTTATTTGTTGGATTGGTGGTGGTTTTTTTTTTTGTTTGTTTTTGTTTTTGTTTTTGTTTTTGTTTTTCCTTGAAGGAAATGAAAAAAGGGGGACTTAATAAGTGTAATATTACCAATATTACCTGATGTAGTGTGACTTAAACAGACTCTGCTGTCAGAACTCTAAGTCATGTATGTCTGATGAACATACCCTCTCAATTCAGCTTAGCTTATGCATCAACTTTCCTTAGACAGTTGTATAACGCTGTTGAAGCCCATAAAATAAAGGGTCAAGTTAAAAGCGTTCAGAAGTAGCCCTGAATTTTATTACTGATTCAGTAAAAACCCGCATTGATGGTCAATATCAGTTAACTCACCAACTCTGCAATGTCCCTATTGTAAGCTTGCATATGCAGATGGTTTGCTCAGCACTTGATTTTCATGGCCACCATTTCACAGAGCATAATTTGTCTTGGACAAACCACTGGTACATACTAAACAATATACTGAAAAAAATCCTTGATGCTGTTTTTCTCTTTTCCTTTTTTTATCTGTCTGTTGTACAGTATGTTCCAAATATATGGAGGATAGAAGATAAATTGCTGTAAACTCAGACTCCTCTTCTAAGACTATTCTTATAGTTTTATAGACTATAGTCTTAGAGTCTCACAATTATTCTTATTTGAAACTATTCCTATAGCGTTTTCTCCTAACACGTACCAGAGCCCTAAAATTCATATACCTTGGCTTGTTCCTTTGTTAACATCATAGGTTATTACAGTTACTGGCTACACCCAGTGCTCAGATTTTTTTTCCCTTCATGTTCATATGATAAGTGATATGCATTCATCATCAGACAATGTTCCCTGTTTTAATGAACCCCCTTAGAATTATGTTGATCATTTTGAATAAACAAACTGAGGTATCAATGAATCACTAGGGGAAAAAAATGATTTAGATGAATTAAAAACAAACCTGAAAGCTTAAAAATGAACTCCTTTCCCTAGTTTAAATGAATGTCATACAGACTTCAGTTACTAATGTAACAGTCACAGTTGTTATTTCTTACCTACACTAATCATAAAATCTAATGTTAGTTTAAAAAAAAAGAATTCACTTTTTATTACTTTGTGTTTAAGAAATGCTTTTCCCAAACAATAAAAACACATTTGCATATGCTTCATCTTGTTACCAGCTAACTGTCATTTTTTGGTTCTCTTTCGCTAAGTAGGTAATTGGACAGCCAACATTTCAGGAAATAACTTTTTTAACAACTATAATCCAAGTGAAAAGCAGCCTCATAAACACATCTAATCTTTTGTAAAAGTTTATTCCTCTAAAGCAGTAAATTAAAGACAAATTTGATCTGATAGTTTCAATTCAAACAGGCTACCTTCAAATTCTGAGAAGTAACAGTTTTACTTTCTTTCCCTTACCTCCATTTCTCTTAATCACATCATTCAATTACTTGTAATTCTTTTAAATCTTTTTCATTAGATTTGTTTTTCTTGAATTATTACTCTGTTTCACCAGATTGCCAGTCATGATGTCACTTCAGAGCAAAGAAGGGATACTGACTGTGCTGTCTTTACATAAGTCAACAGCAAAGTTCCTACTCATAACAGAAGGAACAAAGTGATGCTCCAATTCATTTCAACTGAAACTCTTTAGGATTCCCAGCTAATTAAATACCCTGCCATTCTGCCACTTTGCCATTTGTATTTTTTTTTTTTTCTATTTCTGAGTTGAAATACTCGAATACTTCAAGAAATGGAATTTCTCTCTTCTCCTCTCCTCTTTTCCTCAAAACACAAAAATTTACTCCTTCTTTTTCTTTTAAAACATAGTATTGTATTTCTTACCATCCATGCTGTGACAAAATCTCCCATCCAAGTCCCAACTGCAGCTACCTTCATAAAATTTTCATTCCTGATGCCCATGAAGTCTGTTATAATGTATGCACTGTGGAAACAAGAACACAGTCTGTAAGCTAAACACGTTGGCTTAATGCAGTTATAAAGAATTTGCTTTAGTGACAAAATTTATGATTAACTGTGAAAGATTTCCCATTTCCTGCATAATCACTTTTTCTGCTAGATCTGAGTCTTGACATAGTACTGAACTAGGATGGGTCAATTCCAATTAGAAATGGAAATGTGAATCTGATTTTACAGCCCACGTCTCTTTTGAAGGTGCTGAAATAACTATAGGCAAAGGCTTTAGGGTTGTGAATAGCTTCCAGAAATAAAAACTATTTTACACTTTTTACCTCTTTCTCTGTACAAATGGAATTGCAACATTTGCAGTATTGTTGACTTTGCAAAATCTTCATGAAGAAAAATGAAAATCTTTAACTTCTCTTCAAAAACTAATTGAGTCACTTGACTTTTAAGTCTACCAGGTACACAAAAACATGTTTCTAAACACAAGATTGCAAGGAATAGAGAATTTCAGTGAGAGGCCATTGTTTCTTGATATATGTAATAATGTATTTCCGTACATAAATTTTACTTAAATCCTAAAGAAGTGCTTTCATTCTGTTTAAATAGTGCAATAGATAGGATTTAAAACCTTACATGGTAATTTGACCTCTACTCTTAAATTCATCAGGAAGATAAAAGGACAGTTAAGGAGGTAAAATTAATTGTGCTGGATTAAAAATTCTTTAGGAGAAAGCACAGCTTTTAATGTAGTCATATCCTTGGCTAAAAGGCTTTTATAGTATTTAGGAAGACACGACTCCCCTCAGGAGCTAACGCATTGATTAATTATAGCCATTGTATTTTAACTTCCCAAGTGATATCTGTGTTTTCAAGATATCTGGAAACACTGCTTATATAATGCTGTGCCTATTTAAGGATATGCACAACCAACCCAGTTGCATGTAACAACTTCTTTGAACATTGCATTATTCAAACCTTACCATTATTATATACTCGATGTTGTAATTTCTAGGAGCTAGGGGACGATATCTATGCAACTGGATCAGCGCAAGATGACCGCTCTGTCTAGAGCAGTCTTATTAAAATCAAAACTTTTGATCAGGATACAAGGTCTTGCTCACACAAATACATGGACAGCACTGAATCACTACTTAGATATAAGTTAGTAAGTTGTAGAGTATAAATGTTAATGTCAGTGAATGGTTTCATGACAGATGTGTAAAATGGTACACTCTAATGGTTCTTTTGATTATACACATTTGGTGACCTTTTAGCTAATATGTTACTAAAAAAAATACCATGCATTTTTTTAATCAGTTGAACATCTAATCAGTTAGCTTAGAATTTCTGCTGGAATTAAAATACTAATAAAATGGGGAAAAAAAAAAAAAAAGTTTTTCCGAGCTATTTTTAATTATGTTCTATGTTGCTAATAAGATCATTGATATTCTAAATTTATCGTGTTTCTAATAAAGATCTAAGAACACAAAAGCAGCTATACTGGGTCAGTCTAAAGTCTCTCTGTTCCAACCTCCTGTCTCCAAGAGAGGACAACAGCAGATACCTAGGGAAGACTGTAAGAGCAAACAAGCACACATTTTCTAGATGCATTCTCCCAGTCTCTCTGTAACTGGGAAACAATTGGAATTCTCTTTTTTTTTCCTGCACCTTGGTTGAGTTAATCTTGTAACAACTTGTTAAGCTGAAAAATAATCAGGTCTGCATTCCTTAAGGAAGTGTCTCATTAATAAAAAAGGCACAATGTGAACATCAGCTGTAAGAAGTGACCCCCAAAAGCAACCTGGGTATCTTTATAATTTTTGTCAGTGTGAAACACATGCAGAAAAACATAGTTTTCACCTTTTTTATTCCCATTTCTCATATGCATTATACATTCTCATATGCATTATACATGATTACAGGTGTACAGAAACTGGCTGAACACTTGCACAGTACTGATGAAAACCAGGCCACTAAGGTAACTCCTATAGCCCACTGCATATAGTGAGCTGACCACAGCCACCCATGGCAGGATGATGTATACACGACAGGTTATACAAAAAGGCTGAGAGGCAACTTCTCACTGTATATAGGTATTAGCATGTAGAAGAGATATCAAACTAGAAGTAAACCATTTTTTTTAATTGCAATTGAAATTCTCCATGTAGTCACTTGTTTTCATTTATGTTAAAAGTATCTCAAGGCTTACAGTAAGGTCAGACAAGGTGGATACAATACTCAAATACATAGAAAGACCTTGAAAGCATCAGATCATCCTAGCAGTCCTTTCTGAAATTTGAAATATGAACATTTGAAATATGAAAGCATCCAAGAAGCCTAGTATAAATTGTGCATTGTAATCTATAATGAATGCCACAATTAAATATGCAAATTGACAGAGCTTCAGTTAGAGTTAAAATGACATTATTATGAAGAAACTCATAAGAATGTCATCTATGTATATTTTAAGTGCATTTACTGATTAAAATAAAATTACAACTTTTATGGACTGTGAGAAATATTTTCAGGACTATCCCTGCCTTGCTAGGAATAGTAATGAAATACACTTCTATTCTATTAACTATTAGGGAAACACCATTCCC
Source organism: Netta rufina (assembly GCF_964035555.1). NCBI lineage: Eukaryota > Metazoa > Chordata > Aves > Anseriformes > Anatidae > Netta > Netta rufina. Next base: position 175,089,696 of record NC_140123.1, read on the forward strand.
ATTTTTAAAAGGGGTAGAAAGGAGGACTCGGGGAACTATAGAGTGGTGAGCCTCACCTCTGTGCCGGGGAAGATCATGGAAAAAGTCCTTCTGGAAGCAACGCCAAGGCACATACAAGACAAAGTGATCCGAGACAGCCAGCATGGCTTCACCAGAGGCAAATCCTGCCTGACCAATCTGGTGGCCTTCTACAATGGAGTGACTGCATCAGCTGACAGGGGAAGAATGATCAATGTCATGTTCCTGTATTTCTGTAAGGCCTTTGACATGGTCCCATATGACATACTAGTCTCCAGATTGGAGAGATAGGGATTTGATGGGTAGACCATTCAGTGGATAAGGAGTTGGCTTGAAGGCCACACCCCAAGAGTGGTGGTCAATGGCTCTATGAACAAGTGGAGACCGGTGATGAGCGGTATCCCTCAGGGGTCTGTCCTGAGACGGGTAGTGTTCATATCTTTAAGAATAACATAACCAGTGGGATCGAGTACACCCTCAGCAGGTTTGCAGATGATTCCAAGCTGCATGGTGCAATTGATACACCAGAAGGAAGGGATGCCATCCAAAGGACCTGGGCAAGCTGGAAAAGTGGGCCCATGTGAATCTCATGAGGTTCAACATGTCCAAGTGCAATGTTCTGCACCTGGGTCAGGGCAATCCCAGACACGAGCACAGACTGGGAGAAGAACTCACTGAGAGCAGCCCTGCAGAGAGGGACTTGGGGGTTCTGGTGGACAACAAGCTCGACAGGAGCCAGCAGTGTGCACCTGTAGCCCAGAAGGCCAACTGCAGCCTGGGCTGCATCAACAGAGGGGTGGGCAGCATGGTGAGGGAGGGGATTGTGTCCCTGCCTTTGTGAGGCCCCACCTGGAGCACTGCATCCAGGTCTGGGTCCCCCAGCACAAGAAGGATGCGGGGCTGTTAGAGCAGGTCCAGAGGAGTGCCACTAAGATGATCAGAGGGCTGCTGTAGCACCTCTCCTACGCTGAAAGGCTGAGAGAGCTGGGGCTGTTCAGCCTACAGAAAAGAAGCCTACAGAATGACCTTATTGTGGCTTTACAGTACTTAAAGGGGACTAAAAAAGATGGAGGTGACTTTTTGCTCAATCAGATTAATGACAGGACGAGGGGAAATGGTTTTAAACTAAAAGAGGGGAGATTTAGAATTTAAATGTTAGACTCAGAGGGTGGTGAGGCACTGGCACAGGTTGCCCAAAGAGGTTGTAGATGCCCCATCCCTAGAGGTGTTCAAGGCCAAGTTGGATAGGGCCTTGGCCAACTTTTATCTAGTGGGTGGCATCCCTACTTCTGGCTGAGGGGTTGGAACCAGATGATCTGTAAGGTCCCTTCCAACCTGAGCCATTCTATGATTCTATGATTAGCATTACATCCCAGTCTCTGCAGTATTATTTTCATTTAAAAACACAAAGAGAAGATGATTTGTTTTTTAAAATATGGATTTGGGGCTGCTAAAAATGAAAAAAAAAATCACTTTTTATTTTCACGTTTTAATTTCATGCAAATGAGAGTAGCTGACATTTTTTAAAAAGCCATGCTTGCCTCATGATGCAACATGGGTATATATTTTACCAGTAAAAATATATATATATTTTACAAAGTAAAATTAGTTCTATTTTGAAAAAATCCACAGTTTTCTCTTTTTTAGCTAGTGATCAGAGTTTTCTTTAACTGGTTACTCTGTTTCATGTCTAAGACCCAGGTCTGCCAGGAGGGTTAATGGCTGTTGGGTTCCATATAGCTTTCATGATCCACCTGGGTTTTATATAGTTTGTCAGAAGGATTCTGTTTGTTTTGCCATACTCAAATTCTGTAGCAAGGTACATTCATATTGCATGAGCAGCACAACCTAAGAAAACACTGACTGGAAAAACACAGCAGTTAAAGCTCATAACTGAGCAAAAAGCTCTTCAGAAACAGAGAGGATAACTAAATAATTAAAGGCTGAGGAGCCCATGCTTGTGAAAGCTATAGATAAAGGACAAGCTTGTAACTGGGATTTGGGACAAACCTACTATTAATCTTTGATAATAAAACTGGAAGCTGCTAAGCAATGGAAACTACTCTTTCCAGGCCAAAGCCTGTGGAAGGCAGACCGCCTTTTTCATACAACAAGATAAAGCAAAGGAACCAAAAGACAAAATAAAATAAAAAAATAAAAAAGGGGGGGGGGGAGGGGGAGAGAGATGAAGAGACGAAGTAGAAAGACATAGTTCTAAAATAGTCTCAAAAACATCATCATCTTGTGATGTCTACATCCATGTTGTTGCAAAAGGTAAGTTAATAACAGGCAATCAGAAAATGATGTAGAAGCACCATGTATTTCATCACTTTTTGGAGTTCATACCAGAGTGTGCCCAGATCAGACAAAGAGGGAAACAATAGCACTACCCCCAGAGCAATTTTTCACAGAAAAGGAGATTTCAATTTTTATTTATTTATTTTTTTTTTTAAAGAAGGATGACACTTCAGCAGCCTCCAAAATGATTAACAGTCTGAAAGCACACAGAGCACTTTTAAGATGGATACAGATGTATGAACCACTGTGATGCTATCAACATTGTTACAGGCACTGAAAGAAAAGCCACAGCCAAAACTCAAGGCTGAGGTGGTGTCTTCCTGACCATCACATGAATTTAGGCACTTACATTTAAGCATAAGACAGGGATCCAAACTCTCAATGGAGCCTTCAACAAGATAGCAAGTGAAGATTAGAGTACAATTTGTCCTTACTCTACTGTAGATGTGCTAGGTGAAAGAGTTGTATACCTTTTGTTACTGCAGGATGGCTACTGTGTCAAAACACTACATTCACATACCAAAAGCCATTGTTAAACCTAGGTCACTACGTCATTCCAGGTGCTGTGACGTATCCTGGTCTCCAGCTGATAATCCAGATGGATCTGGAACTCCAGTAAATCCCATGACACATCTGACAATCCAGACACATCTGAACTGAACCTAGATCTAAATGGACTGCAAAGAGAATGTTGACATTTATGGGAAGTTGTAGTTGCCTCATTGTAGACATTTAATGGCTACAGGGCATTGGTGCATTTTAACAATTTTTCAGATGGCTTTTTGCATACTCCAGAGTATCTAAGGCACAGCACACAGCATGTTCTGTACAGAGTCTACAGGAACAGCACCCATGCACCCATGAAGTAGTAGCTTGAGGCTCTTCCAAAAGGAGTGCAGGCCTAGCTGTCTTCTATCTTATGAAAAGTGATTAAAAGTCTGTACATGTTCTGCAGTCTGATACATGCTCTTATGAGGCAGTTTTATTATCTGGCATTCCCCCTAAATAGTCAATTCACTGAATTCATCTTCTTCAGTGCACCTGACAAAGTGGAACATGTTGACGATGGCCAACAAGTGACAGCATGGGGGTTCACACAGTCTGAAAAGATGTGTGTTTTGACATGTCATCACAAGCTTCTTGATTTAGCAGAGGCAAAGAGTGTCAGAATAACTGAAAACATACAAAAAAGACCGTAGATACAGTTCCTGATCCATATTTTGCACTCTAAAATGACAGAATGGCAAATGAGAAACATGGTAGCACTTTGCTCAGCTGAAAAACTACCCCTCTGCTGCCAGAAACTGGAGTCATCTGGAATCGGAAGATGCAAAGACAGGATCTGCTGACCTATAAACTGGCACACCATAACGAAAGTGGTGTTAACACATAGCTACCTGCCAACAGTACAGACAGCACAACACCTAGTCACACAGTCACCAACCATTCCCAGTGAATACTTTGGAGGTTCAGATGACACTTTTTCAATGACACCAGAACGGAGAACATTAAGAGGCACTGAACCACATATTTGGCTTGACAAGGCATCAGTGAGGTAACTGCTACTAGAGGCTCAGCAGGCTAATCTACAAGGCACAATAAAACCAGGATTCAGTAACGGCTAGACCATAGCAGGCTCTTTCCTGAGACAGATCCACGGCACAGTGCAGAACACCTGAGACTAATGAACTGAGGCTGCAGCCGAACACTGTTTGTTAGTAACTTATTTATACATGTTTTCGGAAATCAGGCACCAGACCTGTAATTCTGAAAACTTCTGCTCATCAGCCTACAGGCCCAAGGGCTGCCTAACATACTCTGGGGACTTAGTCTTTCAAGCTCCCAAGCCCTCCCAAGCCATTTAAAGTTCTGCTGCTAGGCATGTACAGGAGCGTCTCACTAACCACAGGAATAAGCATTTTGGCTTCTGGCTCACATCTGTATTGATTGATATCAGTAAAGCAGTTATTCTTCCACTTGGTTTGCCTGCAGAGCTCCATCTGCGAAGTGTTTTGCAAGCCTGCCTAGTAGACAAGGCCCGCTGGAAAATGCAGCAAACACTGAAAAACACAGCAACCATATTTCTGTCTGTTAATGTAGAGAGGTGTATGGACCTTACTTAAATGGTAGGAGATGCATGAGATACAATCACTCATCCAAGGAATACTGGTTCAATCTCTTTCCAGGTTAGAGAACTGCATCTCACTATCAGAACCCATAAGAAAAGAGGATGAGAAATATATGTTTCAGCCTATTCTGGTGAAGGATAACTGAAGATATATGCCTTATACTACTTTTGCTGGATTTGAGTGGGGTACCTCTTCACGACTTCCACATATGAAAAAGGAACTTGCTTTCTTCCAGTTTTAGAGCAGTTAATTATTTTTTTTTTTTTCATAGAAGCTGGTATGGTGCTGTGTTTTGGATTTAAGATGATAATAATGCTGGTAACACATTGATGCGTTAGCTGTTGTAGAGCAGTGCTCACACTAAGCCAAGAACTTTTCAGCTTCTCACACAGCTCTACCAGTGAGGAGGCTGGGGGAGCACAAGAAGCTGTTCAGGAACAGAAGCAGGACAGCTGCCTCAAACTGGCCAAAGGGGTATTCTATGAGTCATGCTGAACAATAAAACTGGGGGGAGTTAGCCAGGAGGGCTCCCACTTGCTGGGCATCAGGTGGCAGGTGGTAAGCAATTGCATTGTGCATCATTTGTTGTGTATATTCTATTATTATTATTGTTTATTCTTATTATCACTTCCTTTTCTGTTCATTCACCTTTATCTCAACATGTAAGTTTTACCTTTTTCTGATTCTCTCCCCCATCACATAGAGACAGGAGGGAGGGAGTGAATGGCTGTGTGGTGCTCAGCTGCCTGCTGGGTTAAACCAAAACAGTCTTTTCTAGCCATCATATGAGCCTCTGTATAGGCTACAGGGAGAGACTGAGGACAGGAGTCTGGATTAGATCAAAAGTATAGGGTAATTAAAATGCTTAAAGTAAGTTATTTTACTTTGAGTAAGTTACTTAAGTAAGTCAGCATCCTGAGACCAGTTAACACAGGCTTTAAAACATATTGTTGTCCTTAATATAGTTCCTTCGGCTGAAGGTAATCTTCATGAGTGTTGACACACTCCCAGAGAGTTTAGATGTCAGAATCTGATACACCTACATCACTTTTTTTAAGCCAACCTTTAAATGACACAAAATCAGAGAGCATTAGTGGCTGAACTGGGAACTGAACCCAGATTTCTCATCTCATAGATGAGCAATGTTCCCCATCACTGTGCTAAGTGCTTCAGTGCAGAATGCTGTACTACTCCTAGAGGTTCCACTACAAAGCCCTTCCTACAGATGAGATAGTCTGAGAAAAAAAAAAAAACACAAAAGATGACAGACAACAGAGTTTGACAAATTGTTTGATTACTCAAATGTATTATACCCATGGGATTTTTGTTCATATTTTCCAAGCTCTTTGCTGTTCTTGTGCATTGTATATCACTACAGGTATATTCTGTTTAGCCAGACAAAACAAAACAAAACAAAAAAGTTGAAGAGAGCATTTAGCATGTCAGCAGCAAGTAATGGTTACACTACTCAGCCAAGGGCAGGTTGCCTGAAACACTTCTACAGCTACCGTGCTAACAGATGAAGGCTCACATTAACTTACATCACAGTCCTATGAACTTCCCTCCACACTCACACAGGCACAATCACTGCAGCAGTTTATTTGTAGCCACTTATACTTCCACTTAAACTCTATAACAACTGTGTAAATTATTTTCCTGAATGACATAAATGACATCAATGACATGAAGAGTTGTCTCTTGCCTTTTTTACAGGCCTGTTTAACACTATGGGAGAGGATAAAGAGATTTACATTCTGCTAAATGATTTGTTTAGTGAGAATTGTTTTAGTGGCTAATCAAACAAGTTAGAATTGTTTCATTTTTTAGTATCTCTTTGAATAGGCTAGAAAATTTCTGTAAGTAATCGACGGGTCTGTGTATGAGCTGGTACCGGATATGTCTTATTTGATTCACTCTATTTGCCTCTATATTATGATATCAAAATAGTTTTTCAGTAAAAAGATCCCAAATGCCCAGGAGCACAAACAGGACAACTGGCCTTGAGTGTTTTTTTTGAGGGTTTAAATCCGATCGTGGCTCACCACTCTATACCACACCACAGACATACAAGTTTGCAGTCTTAGCCCTTCCTATATGCATATGGAGAAGGACAATTGCCTATTTTCAACAAGCTGTTAAACAGCAAGCTAGATTACACACATAAACATTGATGAAAAATGTATACTGAGTTTCTAAAATTTAGAAAAATGTAAATATGTGGATTTTTTTAATGTCTAACTTTTTTTGAATGTTATAGGTTTGCTTCATCTGAATTCAGATAATTTTTTGGCAAGCAATATTTAAAAAAAATAGTTACTAGAAATTGAAAATAACAGAAACTAAGGTATATAACAGGCATTTGGGAAGTTTAAGTTAGTTTAGATGGTTGAGGAAGGTGATTGTTCCACTCTATGCTGGTACAGCCTCACCTCGAGTACTGTGTGCAGTATTGGGGCACCACAATATAAGAACGACATAAAACTATCAGAGCGTTTCAAAAGGAGGGCCTCAAAGATGGTGCAGGCTCAAGGGGGGAAGACCTATGAGGAGCAGCTGAGGTCCCTTGGTTTGCTCAGCCCAGAGCAGAGCAGGCTGAGGGGAGGCCTCATGGCAGCCTGCAGCTCCCTCACGAGGGGAGCGGAGGGGCAGGCGCTGAGCTCTGCTCTCTGGGGACAGCGACAGGACCCGAGGGAACGGCATGGAGCTGGGACAGGGGAGGGTCAGGCTGGGGGTTAGGGAAAGGTTCTGCACCCAGAGGGTGGTCGGGCACTGGGACAGGCTGCCCAAGAAAGTCATCACAGCGCCTGGCAGAGTTCAAGAAGCATTTGGACAATGCTCTTAGACACATGGTCTGATTTTTTGGTTGATCCTAGGAACCAGGAGCTGGACCAGTGATGATCCTTGTAGGTCCCTTCCAACTCAAAATATGATTTTATGATTCTACAATTCTATGAACACTTTATTTTCAGGAAGCTGTACTGATACCATGCAGCTGAATGACAAGTAACCAAAGGACTGTCCTTTCTGCATGGACTAGGGGACTCCTAGTGTTTCACTGAACACTGGAAGACACTGCAAGAACTTCTTGTGACTTTTGTGACTGGAATGAGACAAGGTGCTTCACTACACTTGAGGCTGGATCAGCGTTAGCTTTGAAAAGCAACCCGCTGGATGTGGTTTTGAGAATTGTAAATCCAGATGAATGCAATCTGCATATGGATGCCAATTTGTAAAGCGAGGGAGATATGACATATGACTCACCTTACACTTTGCATCAAACTTATGTTAACTTGAGGTGGAGGAGTGTAACTGCTGCTAAATAGGGTACTTTTTTTTTTTTTTTTTCTCCAATACATCAGTACAGTGTGGTAAGTTTTTGTTTTGACATTTTTGTTTCCAGAATTTTGCTGCAGAGACATCAGAGTATCTGAAGCTGCACAGACATAGTCTGTGTAGTCAAAATAGTAGTCAAAGTTATGAGAAAAAGACGATCAAGAGAAATTTATTATTATCAAATGGCAGGTCATACATAGTATGGAATCACTTAAAGGAAAATATTGCTTTTAATGGACTGGGGAAAAAAAATGAAAATATAAGCATATTTGCAGCATATTTTCAAAACATAAAGCCTTCCATTTCTCAAAATTGAAAATTACCTCAGGGTTGGGTTTGAAATTTATGTTATTTATTTTTAGAAATATTTAGCTAGATTTTTTTTTTTTTAATCTGTTTCTATAATTATTCCATCTTTCATTCTAAACTTTTATATCATAAGCATTTTCAAGATTTTAATATCTTTTGCTGGTTCAGGACAGAAAATTCTTTTAATTTGCCAAAATTCTTGTGAGACTGAAAAAACTTGTCCAAATCACTTTGGAATAGAATTTGTTTTGCAACATTTTTCTGAAAGAAAAATGTATTTCTACTTCAAACTACAACACAAAATAAGGTCAGGTATGCCTTTAGAAGATTAAAAGCTTAACTACGGATAGGAAAACATTCATCCTATGGTAAAAGTCAAGGGAACTTGAGGCTTAATTATATCTGTAAAGTATCAAAATCAATTTACCAGTTTTCTATTTTCCTTTTAATTATTGTTTCACAAGAAACTTCTCATGTTAACTTATGAACCAAACTCAGATCATGTAAGCAAAGTTCTCAGAGTGTAACATAGATTGTATAGGACTTTTAATGACTGTTTTTAATTATCTGGACCAATCTGGGATTTTGTATCATGATCATTAAAATTTTGAATAATAGTTCAATAGTGTCAAGGTTGTAGAACAGGTGATTCTGTGCCAATATTTTAGAAGTAGTTCTTTGTGTTTTTTTTTGTTTGTTTGGTTGGTTGGTTTTTTTCCTCTGTAAAGATAACTAATATTATAAATGAATGAGTCAGGAATAAGACAGTAGGTGATAACATCTGAAACTGAATGGATGGATAGCATGGGCAGAATCCATCTACTTTGAATTGCAGAAGTGCTCTATAAAAGGAACACTGAGTAAGTAATACCTGAAGCGGAGCTTGTGGGGTGTTGGCTGTATTTGTAGAATGGAGATTGGAATATATGAAAGTTTCAGGGTAAGGTGAAGATTTCTTAAGTATCTATTAGAATATTGAAAGATCCACCAAATAAGCAATCAATAGTAATTAAACAGAGTAGGTAAAATCACAGAAAAAAAAAAAAAAAAAAAGGGTTGGAATGAAATTCAAGAGATGATCTTGTCCACCCCCTCAACAGGGCTAATTGACATTAGATCAGATTGCTCAAGGCTTTCCTTGCATAAATTGTAAAGATTTAATTTTATTTAAAATAAAATTAAAACATTTATTTAAAACTATATATCTCACAAACAAAGCTTACCCAACTTAAATATCTAAACAAAATTTAAAAGGGTGCTAGAAACTGAGTTCACTTTACAGCTCACTGCTCTGGTCTTCTAGTTCAGAAGGTCTCTTTCTGTTCTGGGAAAACCTCATCCATATAACACAGTCCTAAACAGTCTGAAGAAGGATAAGAGCACTTCATTTTTTTTTTCTTCACATCACTACAGAGTTAAGTATTTGTTAAATATCCTCCACAAAATAAGACAAATGTAAGTGTTTTAAAATAATATAAATAATACAAAAGTTAACCATGCACATAGGCATATATTATTAATGCAGCATATGAGTTTTTTTGATTTATTTTTTGACATTGAGAGATAGAACAAGTCAAAATGATAACAGTAAAGTTAACTGAAAACTTAATCAGTCTCCTATAGGATCTTGTTGTTATAGGATCATGTTGTATATGGGCAAAGCCTAAAAAGTGGAGCAGAGGCCCTTGGAGAAACTTACTAGTAACTTTCTAGACACAGTAAATAGTAACTTTCTCGACTAGTAACTTTCTAGACACAAACTAGATGCTTGTGTCTGATGCTCAGGTGATACCTTCATGAACACTAATGGCTCTTACATCTGTGCCATGGATTCCTCCAGTGGGTGTTGGGATCGCTTGACATGCAAAGATGTTACACACTGAATTTGACAAGGACCATGGAGTGATAATCAATCAGCCAAAACCAGTGAAAGTGAAATGCAATAGGAGAAGAATAATATCAAAAAATATATATTTAAAAGAAGGAAGAGAAAAGAGGAAACTGGACTGACTTAATTTGATAGGAGGGAGATGACAAGATGAGCATATGTAAACTCATAAATAGATTTCAAGTACAAAATATTTGAATAGGAAGAAAGGTGAGAGCCAAAAATGGAATTGCTATTGTCACAATCCTCTATTGGTTTTAGAAAAGTGTTTAGATTCAGATGTATTTTGCTACTCCTCTTGTAAAGATTCAATTGTCCAGAATCTCAGCATTTCAGAATAAGTTTCACTACAAAATGAAAAAGAGAGATGCATCCTTCCTTGAAAAGCATTCAGCTAAAACCTTCATTTCAGACAAAGGAATATATGCTTTCTATAATGTTATTTTAGTGTGTCTATCTGCTTACGGATGCTTTGCTGCATGTGTAGATAAAAGGAGGCTGAAACTACAGTTTGTTCAAGGAATTGGAAGAATATTTTAATAGAGACTTGAAGGAATATGACAGTTTGGAACATCATTATGCAATGGTAGAGATGAATATGCGGGGTCTTATGAAAAACAAAAATGGTATTAACATGTCACCCTTACTATGCTTTTGAAAGAACTGTATCTGCAGAAACAATAATTCAGCCTAAAAGAAAGAGAGAGAGTGAGACTTTATTCACATGGAAGATGGATATTGCAATTTCATACAGCCAAAGAAGGAACTCTAAATAATGACCTTCTAAAACATTTTACCTGTAAATGTTTTTTTCCAAAATGTTGTCCAAGTTCTACAGTCTGTATACACATAGACGATACTCTTGGCCTAAATCAAAATGAATTAGGAAACTCTCAGATAAGAAAAAGTTATTCTTTAAAGTCATTTACAGGTGCAACAGAACAGGAAATATTTTTTCTGTTATGTATGATTGGTTTCATATCTATGGAAGATGACTAGTGCATATCAGCCCTGCTATAGTCCATAATACCAGACTTGAGATATAGAAACTGTTGGAATTGTTCAGAATAAAAAATATACCGTGCTTACAGGTACTTTTGTGGAAAAAATGGAGCAAATAGTGTCATGAAAACTCAGAAGCCAGTCTAAGGACTTGGTTGACTTGTCTCATAATATAACAACAGCAGCAGATTGCAGAACAGATGGAAAAGAACTAGACTTCAAGCAATATACAAATTGAGGAGATTGCTTCTTTACTATATTACTTGAAATTGGTATATAAAGAACAACTGGGTCTAGGGCCAGTCAGTTGACAAGAGCTGGCATATAATCATGGCAGAGGATTTCAGATGGAAAATGCAGGGAAGAAGACAGTCTGTTCTTTCACTCGTCTGCCAAAGCAAACACCTTGATTACAACTACTTGACCATCATCTGTACCATACAGAACATATAGCCCCAAAGAGTTCAACACTGGATCTGCTACAGATTTGCTCTGCATTGTGCTTACTACTATATTCTCTTGTCCTTACCCTACTCAGCATGTACATAAAATTATCATTGAAACAAAGGGGACAAATTGTCAGAAATTGTTTAAGGATTTGATCCTAAAATCAACATAGCTCAACATATTGCATATTATCACAGAATCACAGGATCATCTAGGTTGGAAGAGACCTCCAAGATCACCAAGTCCAACCTCTGACCTAACACTAACCAGTCCTCCACTAAACCATATCACTGAGCTCTACATCTAAACATCTTTTAAAGACCTTCAGGGATGGTGACTCCACCACTTCCCTGGGCAGCCCATTCCAATGCCTCACAACCCTTTCAGTAAAGAAGTTCTTCCTAACATCCAACCTAAACCTCCCCTAGTGCAACTTTAGCCTCATCCTGTTGCCAGGCACATGGGAGAATAGACCAATCCCCACCTTGCTACAGCCTCCTTTAAGGTACCTGTAGAGTGCAATAAGGTCACCCCTGTCCACTTTACAATACAGCCTTCTTTTAATAACTTCAAAATGAATTATCAGAAGATAGGCATATGGCAGAACCACACACTGCAAACGTATGTTCAAGCACTATCATTTGTAATACAACTTTAAGACACATAACCGGAGAAAAGACAGAAATTTTGGTGTGATCTTCATCCTCATAAAGAATATTCTTCTATTTTTTCCCATGCCATCAAACAATGGAGAGAGCTAGGTATATATGTGTGCATATTTGATACCCAGACATTAAGTTTTTAGCTATATCTTTAGGGGCAGTTAGTTACAAATGCTGGGATTCATATCATGTAACTTTAGACTTTTTTAAGAAGTCTCAATTTCAGATAGTAATTCTAGAATCCCCTATAACAGTTAATTTCTTTCCATCATCAATGGAGGAGAAATAAGCACTTTAGAGATGCAATAGATGCAATTTATCTGACTTATCTTAGACATCTGTACCAGGTCGGCTGGGATGGAGTTAATTTTCCTCATAGCAGCCCATATGGTGCTGTCTTTTAGATGTGTGACCAAAACAGTGCCGATAACACACTAATGCTGCCTTCCAGAGTTAATTCACAACAACATCTCAGGATGAGACAAATCATCTTCTGGAGGTCTGAGTTCAGTTATTAGAATTATATATTTTTACTAAACCAGTCTAATGACCATAAATTGTCCTTGCAAGTCTATATACTTCCCAAACTGCAACTAAAACCAGTGAGACTATGGAAAATATAGTATTATATAATATAATAATCTTTAACTGAAAAAAAATAAATCTTTTGTTAAGATGTAAGGTTGAAAAGTATATATATCTGAATATCCGAATAGTGTAAAAGGTTACATGATAAATCATTGTCAGTAAGAAATTTTTATAGGAATTAGCAAACTGCAATTAAGATTTCATTAAAAAATGAGTTAAATCTAAAGTTGAACAGATGGCTATCAGGGCAGATATACACAGAATCAAATAAACTACAGAGTAGATGTTCTATCTTTGTCTGATGCTTATGATGGAAAACATATCAAAGAACTACTGTTCAATGATAATCTCATCCAGAAATAATTTTATAGTGTGAGAAAGTTATCACCCACATATTACTGGCTGAAGCAAATAGTGTCATTAATACAAATACCTTGCGATCCTAACATTAGATGCCTGTAAGGATTCAGGAATGTAATGTTTACATTTATTTTTCAAGTATTTCCTTATTGATTATGTGGGAGATTTTTTAATTAAACTGATATTCTACAATGATGAATTGAGGAAATAGAAGGCTGCTGGGAGGCTCTGCAGAGTAATTAAAAACCTCTCTGCTCAGAAACAACCACCACAAAAATTCTTTTTGCAGTCTGAAACCAGTTTTTTAGGATGTGAGAATGGTTGGAAGTGCCTGCTCTGAAAAAGATGAGGCTGAATGTAATTCTTCTGCTAAAAATGTATCTTTTAAGCCTTGTACAAGAATATTTTGTGTTTGTTTTTTGTTTCGTTTGTTTAAAAAAGATGATAATAAACAGCTCCCTTCTTGCAGTAAGGCGTATGCCACTGTGAAAGTGGAAGGCAGTAAAATGCTATGAGAACTAATCAATAGAAACTGCTGGCTAGAGGTGGAGTATGAATACATTATCATATTTCAGGACTTGTAAATCCCATTTGTAATCAAAATTTAAATACATAAATTTAAAAATATATATATTATTTTTTTCTAAATGAATATTTCACTATCTGTATGTCAAATATAAAATGTCCCTTTGTGTTTTCTAAAACATCTTTTCCAAATGCTCATATACAAACAGAAAAATATATCTAAAGCTGATCATTAAATCAGACATAATACCGAACACCTCCTTTTGGTATATGGACTGGTTCTGGTTGGAACGGAGGTAACTTTGCTCATAGCAGCCATACAGGACTGTGCTTTGCATTTGTAGCTATAACTGTGTTGATAACATACCAATTTTCTGGCTTTTGCTGAGTATTGCTCTCACAGCATCAAGGCTGTGTCTCCAAATCCTTCTCAAAAGGCCAGTAGGCTGGAAGTGAGCAAGAGGCAGGGAATAAATTTCCTCCTTTTGCTTTGCTTCCATGCATGGCTTTTGCTTTTTTTATGACACTGCCTTTATCTCAACCTACGAGCTTGTCCATCTTATTTTCCTCCCCCACCCTGTTGAGAAGGGGAAGTGAGAGAGTGACTAGGTGGGTGCCTGGTGGGCCAACCCAATATATTAATATCATACTGACTTTCTAGTGCCTACCTAATGTAGCAAAAAGAGTTCACAACTGATAAAGCATACTCTGATTTCATTTTAATAATGCTTTAAATATTACTAAAATAATATTTTATATGAATCATAAAGCAAAACCGGGGGGATTTTCAGAGACACCCAGCACCTATATTCATCTTTTTGAAGGTTACCTTCATTTATGTTTGGCTTTCACTGATATATTGTTAAAATAAATATGCCTAGAGATTTCAAAAATATAAGCGATCTCCTTCTGTTAACATCACTTGTTTACAAAATCAATACCGACAGATTTGTAAAACTGAATTTTCACATTTTGTTCAACTCGTTGTAATCTAGATATAAGTACTGCTTTCCTATGTACAGATCAACCTTATGTCATTCACTATTGGTTGCTATCTGGGACATCTACATTTAGGTCTTCATTTCAAAACCTATGAATCAGAAACGTTCACAAAATCATATATTTATAATACATGTAGCAACCTAATGAGAAATCTCAACATTATCTCAACACGACAATGCAGGTGATCTGCTAAAAAAACAAACAACAAAAAAAAAAAAAAAACACCAAAAAAAAACAACAAAGCAAACAAACCAACAAAAAACAAACAGAAACACTCACATGTTTGTGTTTATCTCCTGTAACGTTTAAAGATTTTTTCTGTCTTCTTTCGAAGGCTGTTCAGTCAGTAGTCTGCCACATTTGTGAACTGAAATTCCATTCCTTGTTCTGTACTGCAACTGAAAACGAAATCCTCTGCCAGATAAGAGACAAAAGAATGCACTGTGACCCTGTCCCTTTTGATTTACTGGTTGTACAGGCACACTGTGCATTACATTGACTCATCTCTTTAATTTCCCCAAAGGTTACATTTCAGAGCAGGTAGGAGATCTGCCCCTCACAGAAATCCAGTTCCTCTTTTTCAAAACCAGTTTTCAAATTTCTTGTTATACTGACTGGAATTCAGCTGTTCTACAAGTGAATCTTTATTCTAAATAAAAAGCACAAGCAATAATATGAAAGAATGAATTTTAACTATTTTCTTATTTTTGTACTTCTCCTGAAAGCGTACAATAATTTAGGTTGTAAGGAACCTCTGGAGATGACTTAATCTAAACTCCTGCTCAAGGCAGGGCTAACTTCAATGTGATCAGGTTGCTCAGGGTCAGCTGAGTTTCAAAAGCCTCCAAACATGGAGATTGCACAACTTCTCCTGGTTGTCTGTTTCAGTGCCTAAGCACCCAGTACTTCCTCTTTTTTTTCCCCCCCTCCAAAATCTAGTCTGAATTTTCCTTGCTTCAACAAAAACTGTTTCCTCCCTATCCTGTCACTGTTACCTCTGAGAGGAGTCTGGCCCCATGTTCTATATACTCTTCCATTTAGGTAACTTTAAAAAACAGTCAGATACTTTATAGCCTTCTCTTCAGAGAAAACAGAACTCCCTCAGCCTCTCCTTGTATCTCCCATGCTCCTGCCCCCTTCTCCTCACAGTGGCACTGCAGTCAGTCAGCATCTCTCTTGCATGAGGAGCCCCAACCTTCCAGGAGGACATGCTCCACAGACTTCCCACAGACTGCTCAGCCTGGAGCTTCCTGGGCCCTCCTTCCTCCTTTGGCAGATGGACATAATGTTTGCCTTTCACAAGTTATCAGTGATCTCCCCACTTGCCCTGACCTTTCCAGGATGACAGAGAGCAGCCTTACGATGATATCCATCAGCAGTCTTGGTACCCTCACATGTAGTCCCACGCACTCAGTACTTAGGACATTGTTACATCACTGGTAACTACTTGTTTGATGTTGCTTACATAGACCCTGACTTGAACCTTCTCTGGGGAAGGTTGTACCTCTTTATCCTTGAACTCTGCTAGGTACAGAGACCTGGAAGCACATTTCACAGCTAAACATCAATGCAAAGAAGGTTGAGGCTCGGAAAGTTTGCAGGCTATACAAAATGAGAAGGAGGCTGATATACCTGATGGAATTATGCTGCCCTTCACAGGACATCAACAGGCTGTTTCCCTTTGCACTTGTGAGAAGAGGGCCACGTCCAGTGCTGGCCTCCCCAGAACTGAGAAGACATACTGGAGTAAGTCCAGTGAATGGCCACAAAGAGAATTGAGGATCTGGAGCATCTTTTTCTCTTCTCTCAGAAGTTTAAGCTCTTAAATTCATGGTCAAGCCAACACTGCCGTTAGCTGCCCCTGACCCCTTCTGCTTTATTCATGAACAGAGGGTTCAGCAGAGTACTACAGTCCAACTAGAACCTCCGCTAAAAAGCTGTCTCCAGTGCTTTCATAGGTATCTATGCTTTTTGCAGAAGCTTTCAGTATCTATGCCATATCTTCTTGCTCTACTATCTGATCTAAAAAATATATAAAATAAAATACTAGAAATATACATGTACAAAGATTATGAATCAAAAAATGTGATGTGACATAAAATTCCATTTTGGGGTGGAACGAACATTTTAAATAGCCTTTATACGTATAAATATGGAACTTAGAATAGCTCTGCCAAAATCTTGAAATGTTTTCATTGGATTTGTTGAAATTCAACATGCAGCTTTCTGCTATGCCTGATCCAAATGCTTTGAAGTCATTTAAAAGATTTTGTATAAGCTTCACATGGATTAAATCAAGGCCAATGAGTGCTCATGCACATTCACATGATGTCTGACTAAAATGGCTGCTTTGAAACTTCTCTTGAGTTTCAGGTAACTGAAGAAAGCTGAACATAGAGTTCCTTCCAGCAGGATTAACTCCAGGAATATGATTCAAGCTAAACCACAAAATGAGTCTGAAACAGACTTCTGTATTGGATGATTTAAAATATATTGGCTTTTTTTTTTTTTTCCAGAAATCTCCCATTTTGCTTGTTTAAAGTTTATTTGTGATGAGCATTCTGAGTTGTGCACTCAAATTTTAAAAATTTCAGATGAGCTTCAGCCATCTTTACAGCAATCATGTTGTTACATAAAGAAAAACACAGCTCAAAGCAAAAACAAATGTATTATTTGGCTTCAGACTAAAAAGCTCACAAAGATTTCTTGTTAAACAAGAAATTAGTAACAGAATGACTAAGAAAGGGCTATACATTTGGATAGATAAGAAGCTATCTTCACTGCACTCTCCTTGGACTTCAACTGGACTACTGAAATAGAGAGTAATTAGCAACTGACTTTTTGCCGTTGCTTTAAAGGGAAACAAGACATAGGCATTAATTCATCACATTGTCAGGAAGCATTTCTAAGACTAAGACAAGTCCTTGTTACAAGCAGACCACTCAGGGATGAAAGAAACCATGTCACAGATAAGAAATATAATGGTCTTCCTCCACTGGACAGTTGGGCTTTTAATGTGCTGTGGCTATGATATAGTTCTCCAGTCCTTTTCCAAGGACTGTTTCACCAGGACTGTTACTGTTTCACCCTCTATTCTCTCTACCCAGTTGCAACTTGACAGGTTCTGGTGCAGGCTCATATCCATACTGTAACTAGTATGGCAGGCTGCAACATGTACACTGCTGCCTTGTCATGCAAAAGGACCTGTTGGAAGACAGCACTAACCATATGGCTTTTTCCAGATAGACGAGTAAGTTAGGATTTGGAAAGTAAGTGCATGAACTATGCTGGTATCATGCATTCAGTCTGCAAGAGAAACAGCCTCAGCAAGATAAGTTTTCTTGGGGTTTTGCACCCCCTTTCTTGTTGTCTTTTTTTTTTTTTTTTTTTTTACTGCAGTCCTAACAGTCGGCTTGTTACATGCTTCTCAATGTCTCTCAGGTAAGATTTGGTTATCAGCACCTCCACCTGTCTCAAAATGTGACTACCATTAGATAAACCTGAAAGCCCAAATGAAAATTTATTTATAGAAAATGAGCTTTTTTTCCCTGCAAAATAGATGTTCATTAAACTATACAGCTATACCATTGTTTTTTTTCCCCCCCTATTACTTTTTAATTGCTGACACTTTTGGGTCTTCTTTATCAGCTTAATATGAGAAGGAAAACTTTTTCCACTGAAATCAGTGGTTCAGTAATTACTGTTAACAGGGATGACATATAATTAGGTGAGTAAGGAGCAAGATTTCATCTTGTCACAACATGGATGATTGTTCTCTGAGATAAAGTGGAAGTAAAGAAATCCAAAGTGGTTTAGCCAGACAGGCAAGGTAGAAAACAGATACACATTAGATGAACTCTCTTATCAGACATTTATTTTCATTAAAAATCCATGCTTCCCTTAGGAAAAAAAAAAATTAAAAAATAAAAAATGTGGTGAAAGTGTCTCCTCATTAAACAAAAGCAAACAATTAACTTCAAAATAATGAAGGCAGAAAAGATTGGTATGAGATGAAGTAGATCCTTTTTCTCTAAACCCTTCACAGTGTTTTAAGTCCTTCAAGAGGAAAAGTAACCAAGGGTAGCATTTTCTTGATGCCACCAACAGTGCCGGTTTGGGACAAATATTAGCTTTTGACATTCTTAGATGACTTCCAGGACACAGAGAGACCAAAAAATGGAACTACTCTTATGTTAATAGGAGTACTTGTTCCCAGAGATAGTCTGGGGATACATTTCCAAAAGATGACAAAAAGAATAATGTATGAGGATACATGTTTGATAGGCCAGATTTGGAATGCTGACGCTTTGCATTCTTCTTGCTGCAAGATCAAAACTCATTCATTTATTAAGAATTAATACTTTTTTTTTTCCTGAGATATTTTCAAATAATTTGAAAGTACTATAGTCAGCTTGAATAAAATATATACAAAGTATAAAGTAAAAGTAAGGACCATATTCAATGTACTTTATCTTGAAGTTCTTCTGACCAGAGCTGCAGTAAAGCAAAAGAATCTGCTCTGATACAGAAGACATCAGCAATAAGAAACAAAAGGTAATGAAAAGCTTTGTCATCCACCTATCTTTGCCTGGGCAATGCAGGCACTACAGTAAGCTTTTAAGAGAAAAAAGGTTTTAACCACAACAGTGGCCTTCATTATTAGGAGGTATTTCATCTACAAGCTGATGCCCACAACTGCAGGAAGAAATTTATTTTTAAGGCAGGCTGAGTGAGGAAGCGACTGCTGCTTGCTGGAACAAGAGCCATGAAACACTTATGTGGCAAGTGCCAACAAGAGAAGTGATACTGAAATAGAGCAATTCTTGTATAATTGCAATTTCAGACTTTGTGTGGCCTCTGGTCTCACTCATCGGTCTTTCCTCAATGGAGTGAAACTACCCACAGTAGGTAAGGTTGTAACCAGAGCAAAAGCAACAGCTGTTTCCCTTGGGGTTTGCAGTAGGATCTTGTGGCTCTGACTGCCTATCTCCCTGCAGATGCTACTTACACTGTTTTGCCCATCTCTACACGCTGTCCATCTGAAGCAAATTTCTTTCACATTTCAACTTTTCAGATATTTGTTTACAATGTTTTTACTAGAGTATTTCATTTTCAAGTGAATACTGTAGGTGATAGTTAGCATAGTAATTACTTGTAAATTCACAGATTTAAAGGTTGTGAAGTGTAAAACATGATAATCCACTCTGATCTGTATAATCCAGGTCATAAAATTCTACAGAGTAATTCTTAATGGAAATAGACTCTTTCCAGATGAGATTAAGCAAGTCCTTTACAAAGTCTCATTTTTAATGCTCTTAGCCTACATATGGAGAATGGACACATCAAGGTTTTGCAAGAGTTGCTTAATCTCACCATGACATAGGTGAACTTTATTTCTACTCTGAATTTGTCCAGACTCTGCTTTCAGCTACTGCATCTTCTTACACTTAATGTATACCTTTTATAAAGCTGTAGAAAGTGAAGTACTTTCCTGTTTCTATTTTGTCTACTCCCTTCTTCAAAGTCAAAAAAGAAAAATAGATTATGTAAGCTGGCCTTGATCCCATCAAAATTGTTTCTAAGGTGTGAAAAGCTTTACGGAAATAAATAAATATAGTCTTTGCAAACTTAGTCCCTGAGCAAAATCAAGCCTTACAAAGGAAACAAGGAGCAAGGCCAGATCAAAGTCACAGGATGATCTGGCAACTTTTTTCCTAACACATTTACCAGTTCAATACATGCACATGCATAAAAAAAGTGTTATCACAGATTTTATCCTCTTTTTGCTTTATTTTATTTTAGAGGCATTTTAAAGAGAAACACAATGTAGATGTTCCTTTCCTTTCTGCCACCAGAAACTCCACATATCCTCACTCAACCCAATTCTGATTTACCAGGAAAAAAAGCTGCCAACTACAGTCAGGGAGCACATTAAATGCTCCCTTTTAGGAGCAGGGAAAATAGTAATAGTGGGGAACAAGGTGACAGAACTCCTTGAAGGTGCTGGGATAAGACTAAAACCAAACCAGGTTTGCATTACAGATTACTGATTTTTCAAATCAAACTGCCATTTCAGTCAAGAGAAGGAACATGGCTCTCCATATAAAAATATGGTTTTCCCCCAGTAGATCACCAATCTGCCACAGTTCCAGCCCCTATCTCAGAATATTTGAAAAACCAAGATCCTAAAAGCAAACGTGTGAAGTAGCAAAGTGAAGATGCTGCTGAGAATGCATGTAGTGTAAGTTAACTTGCCCTGGTTTGGCACAGCTGCTTCTTAATGCAGATGAGAAGTCAACCTTTGATTGGAGAGGAACTTCCTAGAACCCAGTTCTTTAGGCTGGACAAGACACTCACACATGATAGTAAAGAAATAAATTGAAAAGAATATTTAAAGTAACATAAATCACCAGAGTGCAAACAGCAAATGCAAATACTAGTAGAAGATATCACTAGTTTTCAGAGCATGTTTTTTTTGTTTGCTTGTTTGTTTGTTTTTTGTTTTGTTTTGTTGTTTTTTTTTTTTTTTTTTTTTTTTTTTTTTTTTTTTTTTTTTACTTTGTATGCAGGTTCTAGAAACAGACATACTTAACATCTGTTGTTCATTATCTCATCTCCTAAGGTCTTAACTCTTTCTCTTAGTTAACTTTCTCAGAGTCATTAGTTATATGAAGAAGACTCTCAAGGAAACTTAAAGAAAGTCCCCATTAAAGCTGGATTTGTAAAGTTAAGCCAAAAACTGGACAAGCATACTTTTAAATCTTTACAGAATATTGTTCACACCTATGTTCAAACTTCAGAGTGTGTGAGATACTCTGAGACTAATTTTATTTCAACTCTCTCTGAAAACAAGAGTAAATCACTCATGTTTAATACTATTGGTCCCCTTTACCCCCACTCCCTTCCTGACTTATTTTAACAGTCTTCTTTAATGATATTGACTATATTGCACTTGTATTCATTTTACAATTCTAAACATTAAATTACATTAATAAATTAGATATATATATATAGGTAGAAAATTATGCACTTTTGCACAAAGACAGTTAAATGTATTCCTTGTTAATATAACCCAGACATGATTTTGCCATAATACTCTTCACAGAAAGAGTATTATAAAACAAAATGAACATTTCTCAAAAGCTCAAATTTAAGTACATGTTTGTTTTAATCTTGTGCAGGACATGCAATGTTTCTGTGCTCTCAGGGCTGCAACAGCCAAGTTTGCCAGGAAAGAGTTTTGTATTAAGTCTGCTTTTCACCAAATCAATACTACTATTAAAATGAAAGATTGAATAACATAGTAACTGCACTGGTTATTACTTAACATCAACAACACTGAAAATGGTGAGCACAATGAGTTATTAAACAACTGTATTACAGTGCCATAAAATAAGCCTGAAATATCAATAGGCTATTCATTAATTTATTCTGACAGGATTTCATTAATGAAATTGCAAGGCATCATGTTACTAATCTACAAGGCTTCCCTAAAATAACCTGCTTGATGAGATTAGGGATTCATGGGTACACGCAGTCAGAAGGCTGATATCTTGGATTCATGCCAGCCCTGAAGTAGGTCCCATTGGGAATCATTTACTTTCAAAGTGGTAATAGTCAATAATTCCAGATGCTCAATTTAACAGCTTCAAATCAATGTAACCAAACATGCAAGTTCAAAGTTTAAGATGCTTTTTCAGAACTATCGGGTTACAGGATTCAGTAATATTTAAGATTCATTTCCCTCCCCGGCAAAATGCAAGTTTAAGAATTAAGTGTCACTGTCTCCCACAATCACAGATTGCTTAGCAGAATATCTAAAGTTTGTAGACAGGGAGCTCCAAATTTCAGCTGTTTTATAACATTTTGAAATTCTCAACTAACCATCTTTTTAGTTGTGTTCTAACCTTCATGTTTCAGAAACCTGCATACAGCAGGACACTTAGCTTCATGCACATTGATGCTACTGATGCCAGACAGTGTGCGCTTAAATTAAGCATGTTGCTAAATTTGCCGAAGCAGGATATCCTGGAAAAATCGAGTTATTGGGAACCTACATAACAATTCAGAGGAAAGAGTGATCTTTTATCAGTTATTACACAGCAGCTGTTTCTAAACTGGTTTAGGTGGTACAGTCTGCAGGGTGTTTTCAGCACTCACAGAGTAAAACTGAATAAAATCAAAATGGAATATAGAGACAATCAGAAAGATTTTAAGATAGAATGGAAGTTATAAAACTATAGGCATTGTAGGCCTAGTTCTCCACTATTTTGTGTCATGTATGCAGCACTTTCTATATAATGAATAGGAAGTGACTAAAGAAAATAGTATGTATTTGCTTTGATAGATGACTAAACAATCAGGAAATTGGATAGTAACTCCTTACACACATAACTAAACAGTGTAACTGAAATAATCTACTATTAGATTAAGTAATCTATTATTAGATACAATTAATTATAACAAAGCAGAATATAACATCACATATTCATGCTAGGATTTCCATGTAGAGACTTGTTTGAAAAGACAAATTTAACTAAAAGTTACAAACATTGGATCAGATATTCAGCAACCAAAAGCAGCATAATTCTTTTGATTCACAGTTTAACACAAGTTATGGTCTCACTTCAGCTGGCCCTCCCTCAAGTAGATTTTTTACATTTTCAAGGTCATGTAGCCTCAAATTAACCAGCAAAACCAATTCAAACAAAAAAAAAAATAAGTCTGAACATGGGCATCTAAATTCACAAATGCAATTCTAAAAGCTTTCACCACATCCATCAGATATTAATCTCAGCAACAAGTAAAATAAAAAATTGCAAAATTCAGAATATCAGTGGCAGGTTATCATGAAGTAGACCAGTAAGTAAATGCAAGTGAACAGCATGAACCGGTTCCTGGTTCCTGATTGATTCATTACTAAAACGTAGATGTCAAATAAAATATTAAATGAATCGTTAGGTATGGATGTAGTTCCATTTGAAATTACCTGTTTCAAAATAAAACTTCACATTATTCATTGATGCAGAAATGTACTTTCCATTTATTAATTGAACTATGGCTACATATTAGCTGTATGAGTCAAAATTAAGAGCAAAAAGTACATTAAGCATTTAACTGTAATTCTGAAGCTCTGAGCAAGGTTATGAAGAGCTGTAAATAGGTGCAAGCTGATAGAAATCAATTGGATTGCACTGATTTACATCCACAGATGAGCTGACCCTACCCTTCACATTTATCTCATTTCATTAAGGTACATTAATGATAGTGATTATCCTGAAAGGAAATAGAATAAGAATCTTGAGATGAGATAGATGATGGTCATTAACAGTGTATATTACCTTGCTGTTAAATTGTATAGAGATTGATTTCACCAAATACTAGCATTAGCATATAACAGAAAGCTCAAACAATATTTAAGAAAACTGCTGGAAAATGAAGATTGAATTACCTACAAATTTATGCCTATTGCTTGTTTGAATTTGCTCCCCTGAAACAGCAACAGCAAATTATTGAAGGGCTTGTATAATTTACAGTAATTCCTCACAATTCAGCATTAGGCATATATATTTCTGAGATTATTTGACTCAGATTCAAAAGAGCAGACGCATTACTGCATTTTTATTTCCCACATTTTTACAGCATTTTACAGTAACTGGCATGGTGTATAAATTTCTGGACACTATTAATACTTAAGTGGAGGGGAAACTATCTGACTGCCTTACTCACAATTCCATTCATGAATCTTTTCCTACATTTTTTAACTTACTCACTGAGTCCTGTCAACTCAGTTTTTTGGTATTCTATTATTTCTCCTTATGCCTACATTCATCTTGTCTGTTCAGATTGTCGATTACAGTACTAGAGTGTGAACTAGGAGACGCTGACACTGCAGATCTGCCCGGCTGAGGAGGAAATAATTCTGGTAAGAATAAATATCCCGGATATAGACTAAGGAAACCACCTGGAGCTGACAAGAGACAAATAAAATTATGCTGCCAGAATCACTTGCCTTGCTCAAGAGAATGCCAGAATCAGAAGGGCTGACATTCCCACTTACATCTCAAGGTTACAAACATAAATAGAAATAATTTACTTTAACTCCTGGTAGACAGACATTTCCTCTCACAAAAGCACTGAGCAGAGTTTAGCAATTTAACAGATGGCATTTCAAATGAATCCTAAGGCTATAGAAAAAAAAAAAAAAATAAAATAAAAAAAAAAAAAAGAAAGAAGTTGGGTCCCTGCAGATTAGCACAAAGGTGAACTTCTAATCAACTTCTACATCAGAATGTGACAAATTCTCTTTTTATCTCAGCACAATTCAGGTTGTTGCTTACATTTCTATCAATTCTAAACTCACTGTGGTGATGGAAAATAAATTATTTCTACTTACATAGATACATAATGCATTTCTAAAGTTCCCATAAATGACCACTCAGGATTTCTCCATCCAAAGAGAAAGAGCAAAACTAAACCAAAACTCGGACGTAACTGGGCATTTGGGGAAACACTTCAGAGAGCTTTCCCACGCTTTCACTTGCATAAATGTCTGGCTTTAGAGCTGCTGACAGTAAGAAGCTTAATAAAAAACAAAATACGAACAAGCCTTATATAAGCAACTGTGTTAATGAACTGTTTGCATTGCTTGCAGCTGGTTAAGAATATTAAGCCTTTGCTCCTGCTGAGTACAGCAGATAGTTTCTATTTGTTATCTCCCTAGGTACTTGTAACATGTCTCATGGTAGGGACGTCTACACTGTAGTTAATGGTTAGTAGGTAAGAAGTATCTGCTTGAGATCACTGATAGATTATATATGTCACCTCCATGGCAGATCTGACAGCACTTTAAAAGCCTGACTTTATAATTGGTCTACAGCTTAATGAAGACTAGTCCTCCCGCTGAATTGCTTAAGGGGCTGAACCTGACCTCATTTTCCTGCTTGTGTCTACTTTTAACGAGTATGCTTTGCTGGATCTTCCCACAACAGATGTTATTTGCACCTACAAAAGGCTTTTACTCAGTATTTCAAAGGTCTGACTGTTACAATCATATTTCTCGTACTTACAAAATGAATAGTTAATGTAAGGGTATGGACCCTCAATATTATTTCACACAATCTGAATTCCTAATGGCAGATCCACCAATGTTTATATCTGTTAAACCCAAAATACCTAAAAGAAAACTTAAAAAAGACTCAGTATCAATCACAGCATCTTACTGTATTTATGAATACATATACTTAATTAATTTGAAATACTTTCTGTAAGGAGTTAAAGATTTTTCATTCATGTATAATTATTCCTTATAATTATTCAACTCCGTATAAGTGCATGGCAAACTTACTGCATTACAACTTTTAACACACAAAGCATCCATTTTGTAACAAAATTGTTAAAGACAATTGCTATATCCCATTACTGTACTATTCCCAGTCCACATTATACAGGCCAAATGTGTAAAATACTCTGTACTTTGTTTCAAGGTTCCCAGTGACATATTTTTTTGTCTTTTAAGAACAAATAGGTGGCTGAAAAGATACTAAATTAGTGGAAAATAATTAATTTTATGTGCATTTAACTGACAAAAAAAAAAAAAAAAAGGACTTTCAATCTTCAGATACTCATTTTTCTCTGAAATTGAGGCAGAAAGCTGATACAGCAAAACTTTCTGAAGGAAGATGAATTCTGAAAACTGCAATTCCAAAATGTATTTTTTGGCAGATACAACACCTGTGCTGCACTGTGGACTGTGCATCTACCAGAGAAGGCACAGTACATCATAAGAGGTACAGGCTGGCTGTTGAATACTGGCAACATGAAGACGTGAGTTACCCAAACCATGCTTCCTGCAATTCCATATATCAACACAATGATTTAGACACATGCAAAGAGTAATGAAAAAATGTTTTAAAAGCTGACCTTTTATACCACCTTTCCTTAAAAGTGAACAAATAAATAAATAAAGAAGTGCAGTAAATAGTTTCTTGTTGAAAGAAAGAAAGACAGAAAAGAAAGAAAGAAAGAAAGAAAGAAAGAAAGAAAGAAAGAAAGAAAGAAAGAAAGAAATCTAAAAAAAAACAAACAAACAAACAAACAAACAAAAAAAAACTTAAAAGTTTTATCCAGTTGCAATAAAAATTTATGCGGGCCCTTTATTTGTTTTTCCTCTGCTGGGTCTCCCTGTAGTGCCAGTCTTTGGTCAAGCAGCCCACTGGAAGAACCAAAGAGCCAGAGCTTCTTCTACCTACAGTTAGCTTGACAGCAGATGTCAAGGAAAATATGCTGGAGGGCAATCAGAAACATGCAGGTCAAATCTGAGGAAAGAATGGCAGTGTGGAAGCATTTTTAATGAAATACTGCAGGAGTGCTGAAAACTAGTAGTTCAAGAGTTTCAAGCCAGCCATGAAAATACCAACTTCTGTAAACACAGACTTGTCATTTGAATTCACTGCCTTTTTCTCTACCAGCTTCAGTGGCTGACAGAAGATATAACTACATAATGAATGTAAATCTCCTTGTAGATTAAAGAAATTACATAAGTGCTAAAGAGCATTACTGTTATTATAACAAAGGCAGTTTATTTATTGAGGGGTTAGAAGTATTTTAAGACACTGCGAAGCCTCATTATTAAAGTGTTGGTAAGAAGCCATTAGCAGAAGTAACCTCACTATTTCTGTTGCAATGGTGCGATCAAAATGAAAGAAATTAAAGGGTAATTAAATGAGGAATTTTTAACATGGATTTCCACGTGTATATAGATGGGAGCATGAGGAAGTTCTATGGCATGAAACACCATTTTGAAATATTTATATGTGATACTTCTATTTCATCTTTCTTTGCTCCCAGCCTTCCTAATCTATTGCTCCCTTACTTCCCAGTATCTGCATTGGCTTCTCAAGACACTCTGTATACTTGAGATTTTCAACTGCTGATGCCAAAATTGTGTGTAAATAAAGCACTAGTACTAGTCTCAACAACGTTCACAAATCAAAATAAATGCACCTTCCCTTCTTCTGCTCTCTGCTGGATTTATAGGCCCAGAGACAGATACTGTCTCCTACCACAACTTCACTGCTCTGTTTCTTTTCTTTCTCAGTGGTCCACAGGCAGGAAGGCACCCTCAGAATGGCAGCATTTTCCATCAGGCTCTCCCTTTCAAAGTCTTCATTACCGCGGAGCTGGCAGAATAAGGCTGTTCAAGTCACACTGCAAAATTCCTGAGGAGAGGACACGCCATGCGAAATTTATGCTTTGTTATGAAACCCGGTCATCTGATGTGCTCTCAGACACCAACTGCTATCAGCAGAACTCATCACCAACCTAACATAATTTGTGTGTTTTTACTCACTCCATCACACTCAGAAATGTTTCAGTTTACTTCAGTTTCAAAACAGTAACAGCAGCACAGAGCTAACCCTGTATTTCACTGCACTGTACTGTGGCTCAAGTCATTTATTCATCAAGGGTTCTTCCTTGTTGCCTTGTAACATTTTACATGAGGACAGCAAGATAAAACTATTTAAAATGAATGCTCTGTGATGATTTGAGCAAGGGGAGAAAAAGCTTTTAGTGTAGGTATCTCCACCATGCAAACCATTAAAAATGGGCCAAATTTTGGTTTCAGAGCCTTAGTAATATCCTTTCCATTGACAAACACAGTTAGACAAAAGGTTTTTAAAGTGCTTAAAAATAAAGAAACAATCTGAAGTAAAGGTTGGCTTTGTATAATGAGTTATAATTGGCACTACAGTAAATAAAAAGCAGACAAAATATTCTTTGAAGCACTGTTTTCAATAGGCACATTCCTTCCTGAGCCAGAACAGCACCGCTGTCCAGCAGATAGAATAATTCCAGTTTAGTTATGGTGAAACAGTGGCTGAATACAAAAAGATTCATTTTCTTTGCTCCAATTCACTGTTCTCTGGGTGTTATAAAAAAAAAAAAAAAAAAAACTTTTCGGTTGCAGCAAGCACAAAGTTACCTTTCTTCTGCAGGGTATCTGGCACCAGCTATGCTGCTGCACTGATACTGAAGGAGCAATGAGAAATCCTAATGGAGTCACCTGCATGCAGACATAACAGAGGGCAGGCAAAAGGAGATTTCTGTGATATTTTAGGGAACTCGTCTATCTTAACTGTATGAATTTTCCTTTAAGGATTTTTTTTTTGTACATCTCAGAAAAGAAATTCCATTTCATTTGCATGTTCTCATGCCCCTCTTCCTTCACTGTAAACTGAAATTTCACCTAGTGATGACCCCAAATGAACAATGTCATCAATTCAAGATGGTCTTTGCCTCCCCTTATGTCTTTTTCTTTTTTTCCACAAAGAAGTCTCCACTGCTCTCTGTTGGCTACCACCACAGATAGAGCCTTTTTTTTTTTTTTTTGGAAGCCTAAATGGGGCACTTCAAAGGAAGAAAAAAGAGTAAACAGTGGTAGAAGATACACACAAGACCCAAATACAGAAGGAGAAACAACATGAAAATAGAGTATCATCATTCTGTCCCCTAACGCTAAACCTAGTTAACAGCCAATGAAATGAGCACAGTTTTAATGAAGCAAGTACTTGCCACAGACTGTACAATGTAGGCCTGAGCACTGCAGCAGCTAAAAGTTAAGGCAATGTGAAAAAGTGATAGTACAAATTGATTGAAAAAAGCACATTCACTGTGCTACTACTGTATAGATACATCAGCTAGCTCAGAAAACTCCTAAGCACTGCCCTGGTGGAAGCACCACAGCATCCTGCTATGCTCCTGTGCTCCCTTCTCAGACACCAGACGCCTGGATACCTCTGTGAGTTAGAACCTGCCACATTCAGGCCTTTCTTACACATCTATATTCTGGCAACAACCCTGAAAACTGAAAACTAATTTATTCATTCCCTTTCTCCTGGTGTGACATGAATTAGTCCTAGGGGGCTTTGGAAAACCTCATGGAGCAGCTAACCACTGTTTGTCTGTGGGCAGCTCCAAAGAAAATTTAATGCTTCATGGTACCACTGTGTGTATTTTAACAGCAAATTTCACCATCTACTCTCCCTTCTAAAGGACTTTTTTTTTTCCCCACAAAATTTCAGCAGTATAAAAAAGTCCCTCTCATTCTGTAGTGGCTTTTGGTATACATTATCCATTAGGAAATCATAATTTGGGGCATCTAGTGAACAAAGGTATTTTGATAAAAAATCTGCACAATAAGCATATGGGAATTAAAAGTCAGTTATCTCTGTTTAGCCCACACTTCTGCTCTACTGCTTGTCACCCACAGAGTCCCTGTTTTCCTGACGTCTATTTCATTGGTGACCAGAACTTCAGAGAAATCATATGAAAGGAAATTACAATGAACTGAGTGGCCTGGAAGCGATGTGTTTCTCTCTGTTTGCTGAGACAGAACAAAACTGGAGCTTTCATTTCACTTGATCAAATGCTGCTCTCTGTCCTTCTGCAAAGCATCTGTTTGTCCAAAGCACAAAACATTTTCTGGGCTGCTTTACAAAACAGAGTTGCTGAGGATCCTGGACATAAGCTGCCTCCCAGTGGTGCAGAGTACAGAAAGCAACACACAGATGGATTTACCCTGGAGGAAGGCTGCACACTACTGGGGTGCCAGCTTCCCACTCAGCTCCCACCTCACGCTCTCCTGCAGTGGCACTGGTGTCCACATGAGGACCAGACCCGAGCCAAGCTGAGCAAATCCCTCACACACCCCAAAATATACATGTATATAGGGAGGGCACTTGGCCCTCGGCACCAGCTGTGAGGCTTTGGAGACCTACTTCCGCTCTGCCACATAACTTGGTAATATAGATGTAGGCCACATGGGTTCATCTTGCTTAGCTGAAAGAAAGATCAGTCTGCATTTATCTTACCCTTTTGAGAAGGCTAGCAGTTACTTTTAGCATAGCATAGAGCCTATTCTTGTCTCTTATATTGCATTTAACTGTGAAGGGGATTACACTCCATGCCTTTTCCCTCTTCTTTTTTTTTTTTTTTTTTTTTTTGTGCAAGGGCAAATTTTGACCCAGAAAATACACTGGGCAAAGCTGTATTAGACTAGCTGCAGGCTCTCAATAGAAAAAAAATAGATATCCAAACATGCAAAATATATATCAAATCGTAAAGGTAAATTGTCATAGTGGATGTCACTGCAGGAGCAGCATCTTCAGGAGCAGCAGGGCTCACCCAGGCTACTTTGAGCAAAGGATGCAAATGATAAGCACAGAAAAACAGGGAATCAGCCTAGCAGCCAGTCTTCTGGGTGATGCAAATAGAAATGGGGGAAAGAGAAAGAGAGAGAAAGAGAGGCTAAGGCTAAGAAATAAGTACTCCCATAAGGAACAACACCAACTAGGGTACTTGGCTGTGTCAACTAAAGCCGCACCCTGAAGCCTACACGGGTCACACCAAGCTTACCACATTGATTTATTAGGACGTTCGTGTGGAAATTGTGTAGATGGTAACTGATGTGAATTCTTTTTTTGCTGCAACATTGACAGCAAGGAGATGAGCATCTAACTGGTGGCCCAGAGGAGGCCCCAGAAAAGAACTCAGACCATGAAAAGAAAGCTCATCATTTCTGTATTTAAGAAATTAGCTAGAGTTAATGCATGTGAAGTGACTCATATGAAGTCCCGTACTACTGAAGTACATAAGAAAGAGCTTAAATCCCCCCCCCTCTTGAGGCAGTAAGCAAATTGTGAGTGATCTGCAAGTGAGTAATTGTAAATTGATCTATTTGAAGACTTTGTGCCTTGCCTGGCCCTAAGACAGGCAGCTCTGCAGTCTTCCACTCAGCTTCCCTGACTACCTGCAAGGAGGTGCTGGTGGAAGTCAGACTCTGTTCCTTTCCCTCTCTGAATCTCTTTTTCCATTTTCCAGGCTGGAAAATTCACCTCTAGCCAGGAATGAGAAAAATGTTTCCTGAAGTAAGCAAGTTATCAAGAAACACCCAGTGGCTTGCCTGTCTCTGCTACTTCTCTGAATCTTCCCTCAATTATCCACCTCCCTGCAGGGTAGGGCAATGATTTTTTGCCTAAAAACAAAATCTGTAAAACAGAAATTTCTAAAGCCAAAATGCAACTCATACACAAATGGAGTTAGATTCCAAGGAGGGGCTCACAAAGCAAAAAGCAGGTTTAAAACACAGCTACAAATACATCTTTTTGTAACAAAAGTATTACTAGTCCTAGAGAAGACGATCCATGGCCTGAGACTTGAACTGCACTTGTCTGTCTCCCACAGATGTTTTCACTGTCCTGCTCTCTATGCTCATTGTTCCTGAGGTACTTTCGTTCCTATCTAATGAATTAATTGCTTCCAATTAATTGACAGCAGCTTCGTACTGTATTACCAAAGGATTACAAATTAAATTTTAATTATGGTTCATTGTGCAGGAGAAATCAAGTATAAACATAATCACACTCCATTATAAAGTAAGTACACTAGACATTTTCCAGAACAGATGCATCGTGTCCAAATTATAGTCAATTCTGATATACTGTAAACAAGCTAAAACTCATTTATTAAACTGAATGTATCACACCTCCCACGCATAAATGCATGAGACAAATGTTTAAAGCTTCACATTTTCACAGATGGTAGCGAGAAGAAAACACTGCTATAAGACAAGTATTTTATGCCTGCAGTCTTCAGCAGCCACTGGCATTCCACTGAAATAAAGGCAAAATCCTCACTACGGTTTTTCCTGGGCCACAGTAACAGTAACACCACGTAATCGTCACCCAACATCATGCAGAGCTTGATCCCTGGGCTGCCAGGTGCCTACCTCCAAGATGTAAAAATATGTGTGTGAAAACAAGTTTAGCAGTTCTTTGGGGCAGAAAATATTCCTTGCAGTAAGGGTATCTGAGCTTGAAAAAACAGACTGTGAGAGGAGGGGTTAGAGAATGGGATCGTACTGCCAGAATCTGAAAACGAGTATCTCCATCAGTGTGGTGTCTAGGAGAGGATGGCTCTGTTTGCTTTAAATGTTCTGTGAAACTTCATCTGCTCTCGGAGAGCAAACAGGGTATTTTTGGAGGCAGTGGGAGGAAGAAGGATAAAGCACAGACACGTATTTCCAGAGCAACTTCTTTTTTTTTCTGACTTAAAAGGTTGACTTCAAAACATCTGATTGTCAACCCAGTGAATTCAAAATTTGTTACATAAAGTAGGCCAGATCCTCAACTACTAAAATTTTACACAGCTCCACTGATTTGCTAAAACAAACTCTTTGAAGCTGAGATCTAAACCAATACCCAGTGAGTTCTTCCAGATTATAAAATGTATTCATGTGAACATTTGTCTTGGGATTACAAAACCAGTTGTCCCTCACTGATCTGAAACCACCAGAAGTTGACTGCTAATACAGCTGCAGCTGACACAAGGCTATACAGCAAATCCCAGGCACAATTATGTAATCTGGACCATTTCTTATAGTGTTTTCGTTTAAGTAACATTTTAATATTCAGTAAAATAGTGCTCATCTGTGAAACCAGAAGAGGGATACCATGTGAGAAAGCATAATGCAAGCATTATAGCCAAGAAAATCCAAGGTCCCGAAGCAGTACTAACAGTACAACATCCCCATGAATATACAGAGGAATACCTATCCAGACTGTGAGGACAGTTACTCCTAGGTATGGAAGCATTTTTGGATATTACATGTATTTTCTGAATGCTCCAATGAAAAACACCAGAAAGAAGGACAAACACGGGAACCACTACATAATCAGAGGACAGTAGATCCTGCCTCATAATGAGAGACTTAGGAGTCTCTGTCCATCTGATCAAAGTGA
Organism: Netta rufina; assembly: GCF_964035555.1. Taxonomy (NCBI): domain Eukaryota; kingdom Metazoa; phylum Chordata; class Aves; order Anseriformes; family Anatidae; genus Netta; species Netta rufina. Next base: position 175,123,057 of record NC_140123.1, read on the forward strand.
AGATTAAGAGGGGACTTGATTACACCAGGCAAGTACCTACATGGGAGGCTGTTGATAGCAGAGAGCTCTTTAATCTAGCCAAAAAGCAAGTAACAACATTAAATGGTGGAAAGATTAAGTTAAATAACACAAAGTAGAAACAAAGTACATATGTCTAACTATTAAAATAATTGACCTTTGAAATGCCCTGACTTTAAAAGTCTATGAATTATACACAGTGTAAACCAGTAGAATTTACGACAGTAAAGAGGGATGTTTACCATACGCCTCTATTCTAAATGATACTTTTATTTAATAATAATGAAAAAAAAGTGTTATGCAAAGAACTTCCTGACTTTTTGGTGTAAGCAAACAAAAATCAGCAACATGCTCATTTCATTTCTATTGCTGTAATATTTTAGTTAATCCTCTGTGTTTGTATTATATGCATGTAGCTAAAACTTAATCTACTGTCCTGTAGCCTAGTCCTGTGCAGAAAATCCTTGAAACTCAGAAATGTGTTTCTGAATACAGAGGTACACATTGCTAGTGATACTGGAAAACTGCCTTTCAAGAGCATCAGGTTTCCTACATGTTTTACAGAACAAGCAGAACTATTAACATCCTCTCTGTGAATCAGTACTGGTTAGTTAAGTTACAGGTTGGGCCACTAACTGGAGTGCATGGTATTGTCAGCGATCTTCATGCAATATTGACACTGACATGTACACAGGCACGTCAGAAAGAAATACAAATACACATCACAATCAAATGATTGCTGGCAATTTTTCCAGCTCTACTGCTGCTGTAACTTTAAATGTATTCCTTGTAAGCTCTCACATGGGACCTACGGTGTAGCACAAGATGCTGCTTTATGCACACTGCAGACGCTTCCCTGTCATTTAGCAGCCTGCTGACAAAAACAAAACGATACTTCATATACTGTGACATGCAGCAAAAACGTGTTATCGACAAGATTTATAAAAAGGAAGCCATAATATGTGTACACTTGTGGTGATAAACAGTATGTAAATTGCAAATGCGAGGACAGATACCAAACTAATTCAAGGTTTTGAATGTTTAATATGTTGTATAACACATGCGCGTGTGTATGTGGGGGTGTCAGAGAGACGGAGGGAAGCTGATTTATCCTGTCAAGCTTTCAAACATTTCCTTCTTTGGATATTTATAACAAGATGTCACTCTTGGGGTCAGGTTACCGATGGCTTATTTAGCTAATATTTTAGGACTGTGGGACAAACATTTGATGCATTACCTTCAGTCCAGTGCCTGATAGGAGCTGTATGAAGTGAATGAATGAACTGGTGACTGGATGAATGAAAGAGGCAGTTTTTCTTTAGTATACTTTTGTTAACAAATAGAAGAATTTGGACAGAACTAACACACGCAGTGTACCCCAAGGAATTTACAGTGTTATCTTGGTGGCACTACAAAGTGCTTTCAAAATACCTTTCCATTTTCATTTTCTCATGTCCATGTTTCTCATATTTTTTCACTTGCTGTCTCTTAAAGGGAAGGGCAAGACTACAATAAAAGGCTAGTAAATAGTCAGACAGAAATACACTCATAAACTTTCTGGTAGAACTCCAGTATGTTTATGTAGCATTCTGAAAACTTTCATCTCTCTATTTCTCACATAACACTTTACTAACTCATAATCTTGCTTCCTTTTTGTGTAACATTGTTAGATTTTGCATTATATTCTTTCCTATGGGTTTAGCAACAAAGTAAGAATAAGAAAATATTCATTCACCAATGAATATTTAGTTAACAAGTTTGATACGAAGGCTCTGTACCTACTGCAACTCTTTAATAATGTATATCGGAGTAAACATTATTCTTTTGAGTCCTGTGTTGGAAAGATTTGCAAACTATGAATTAGACATGGGAGAATTTCTGATGGATAAATAAACATAGGCCAGTACTTTCAACCAATTTTCCCCTTTGAAAGTCTATATACATTAGTCACCTAAGAAGAAACTTCACTTTTTTTTCCCCACTTTTTTTCTTTTTTCCCCACTTTCTTGCTAAATTTCCTTTCAGCACCAAAGCATCTCCAGATTTCTAAGGTAATCACTCATTACATTATAATCAGTTCATCTGTCTGGCAGATAATTTTTATCTGTTATGAGATTTCTTAGAGGAAATTTCAAAAACCATACATTTTCTGTTCAAAGAATAGTAGAATGGGCATGTTGGGGATGTAACCTGTAGTGCACCTGTAGTGTAACCTGTAGTATGCATTTCATATGGCTTAATACAAATATAACAGTGTTTAAAATATCTCCTTTATTATGATCTAACATTTAAGAAACGTACACAATCAGAACAATAGGAATATAATTATGGTTGTGCTTTGCCAGACCAAACATCAGTCTGTCCCAATACTCTACCTCTGACAGATGCCCATAGAAAGGATTAGAATAGGGAAACCCTATAGGTGATACTTCCCCATTATAGACTCCCAGATCCTAGCCACCTGAGGCCCAAGGGATTTCTCAATTAGACACAATATCATCATGTTTAAAACTCCATTTGTTTTCATCCTACCATTTGATATTATTTGATAATCCCTAAATTTTATATGAGAAACAGTAAAAAAGTGTTCTTAGTTCATTTTGCGTGTCCCCAACATTTTATAGACCTTTTTATAGGCCCTAGTCTACTTAATATTTTCTGATATTGAAGGTGTTCTTTTGATCATCTTTGTTGCCCTTCCTTGTGTATTTTCAAGTTCTTTATATTATTTTCTGAAGAGGAAACAGACTCATGTATGTTATTAAAGACGCAGGAGTGCTTCAGGTATGAACAGCAGCACACAGATTTGTTCTTTGTTCTAAACTCAGCTCTTTTTTCTCTGCTCTTTTCTTAATATTTCTTTACATTCTCTCCTTTGCCCTCTGCTCACCACTGAACTGACATTTTTATACTGGCACCAATATTAACTCTAGGCTCTGTTGGCTGAGAAGCAATACCTTGTTGTCTGCAACACTGTCATCTAGTAACGTGGTGTTTTGAAATTCTTCTGTAATTCTTCACAGTGAGCTTTCATTTTTGCAACACTGAACAATGTAGTACCATCAAAACCTTGCTCTTCCATTCCTTACCCTTCACCAGTACACTTCTGCAAATACTGAGCAGTACAGATACAAGCACAGATCCCTTAGACACATTACTAACACATTCCCTTCTTTCTTAAAATTGACCATATATTTCTACCCTTTTTTTCCCATCTTTTAATAAATTGTTAATTTCAATGTATCTTCATTCCAATCCTGACTGAGAACCTTGAAAGCCTTAGATCAGAAACTTGTTGAAAGACTTTGAAATTCAAGTAAGTTATACCAACTGGATTTATTAGTCCACGTATTCAGTGATGTCTTAAGGACTCTAAAACATTTTTGTAAGACATGACATCCCCCTGCAGAAGGATACTTCTAGAGCCTTCTTTAATAGTGCCTATTTGTTTACAGTTCATTGATCCCATCACCTTGCCCAGTAGGGATACCAGACTTCTGCAGCTGGGATTTTCCGGCTGTCCCCAAGTGCATTTTAAGGAGTAACTGCAAAAGCAGCCAAAAGTGTGCTTATATTGAAACTGTTAGTTATGTATTCTCCAAAGCATGCTTGTAAAACACATAAAAAATCCAGGATCTATATGCCTCAATTTCCCAGAACCCTTTTGGAAGTTTTGAAAAGCGTTACTCTGTATTTTAATGCTATTTACTGTTCTTTCAAAGCGTGCTCCACCTGTGAATTTGCCTGTCTGTCTAGCATGATGTTAGAGATAAAATGATCTATGATTCTTTTGAAGGTGTATCTTTTGTACTGTTTCTACTACACCATCTAGAAATGAATGATACACCTTTTTAAAGCCATTATCTATTTGTCAGTACCTCACCAACAGAGTCTTAATATTGGCAAACCAACTCGTGCCTGAATACCACCTTTCTGAACTGGCTGCCTTGTTTCACAGTGGCAAGACTGTCCTATGAGATTCCAGGCCAGAAAGTAAGACAACCTCACATCTTCTGAAGATACTTGAAGGAATGTCATTAAATACTTGGTGTTAAAACCAATGATCATAAACATGTTTTAGGACTGTCTGGAATCCGATAGATAAAGAATTTTCAGTGAGTTTACTAATAGCCACTTCTATTTAGTAATGCAGCAAACAGGAAAAAAATACTGTTCAAAATAAGCCATGAAAAAAAAATGAAAAAAAAAAAAAAAAAAACTTAATTGAACAACAAATGCTCTCAGCAAGGAACAAGGTAATTTTCCATAACCATAAACAGCTTCAAAAGACCTGAAGTAAACATCGTGATGGACAGAAATTCAAGGAATGAAGGAAGCAGAACTGTAAGTAAAACAGATCATCCTCTCAGGATTACTTAATAGTCCAAAAGGGACTGCTGCCTCTACAGTTGCTTACTGGCATGGGCAGTGCCAGGATACATGATTCAAACATCCTTCTGGGGCTTTGTGCTACTGGCTGCAGTTTTCCTCAGATTTTCCTCCTCCACAAATCTCATTGCTATCTCCTGCCCATGCTGCACGGTGTTCCAGCAAGACAGTCAGCTGCTGGGCACCAAGGGCGTTTGACTTGCAATGAACTAATTTTAGTATTTTCTCTATCATGCCTACGTGGCACTCACCTACACACCCTGCTAGGTTCTTCCTTCTCCCTACTCCCCCCCACTTTGTTCCTGAAGCTCCAGCAGTAGGTCACAGCATACCATGTACTGTAGCAGCACACAGATGTACTCAGCCATTCCCCTTCAAAACACAAGCACCTCTGTTATACAGGCCTGAGTATGTTTAAACTAGAAGCCCCTCTAGACATAGAAATGTGTATGCCCTAACAGACAGATTCTAGTGTGTATTCCCAAGGTCAGTTCTGTACTCACAAATGACTAAAGGAATAAACAGCAACAGGTGCTAGACGCCATAGGGTCAATTGCCTCTGTAGGGTGAGCAGTGTAGAGATGCAACAGTGGAATATGACCAGGACTAACAAATGGTCTTTTCATTCAAAAACTCAGTATAAAGCAGTATTTACCAGGGCCGTTTTCAGTGCTTTTCCAAATACTCACAGGTAGCAAGAGGAAGATCTAAGCCTATAATAGAATGGCTTAATATACTGTTTCTACCAGCAGCGATGTCAGTCAACTGAGGAGTGGATGTGAATGACAGACTTCACTAGAGGGGGATGCAGGCCAAAAGATTTGGGGAAATGTCAAGTTAACTTGCATCAATAGAAGAAACAGTATGCAGAACAGGAATCATTTTACTTTTGCAAACAGCATTGGTAAGACTAATCCCAAAATGCTGCATACAGTTCTGGAGTTCAAAGCATGTTGAAAAAAAAAAAAAGAACATGTCAAAAAAAAGGCTGGAGAAAAAATGTACAGTGAATTCTGAAACTTGCCTGTTTAGCAGAGCAGATTATAAATAGCACTGAGAGGTGACCTGGTCACAGACTAAATGTATCTTTACAGAAAAAAAAAAAAAAAAAAAAAAAAAAAAAAGAAAACACAAATCACTGGATACAGAAAAATTCTTTAATCTATTACAGAAAGGTATAAAACAAGCAGGAGTCAGAAGCTGAAAACTCATAGAAGAAAAGCAGCACAACATTTCTCAGAACAGCAGCAGCTTCCCTGCCCAGTGACATAGATCAAAAAGATTTTACATCTATAGTTTTTTCTCCATGAGATGGCAGGGTGCAGACTGTATATATCTTGGTGCATTTACCAACAGAGGACAGGAGCCTCTGGGATAGGGTATCTGATCACTGTCAAACTCATTAATGTTCATTCAAAACCAGATTTAGTGGCCCCCAATACATAGGCAGTCAGAATAGATAAGGGGTAAATAACATCTTCCCAGCCAAAGCCTGGGAAACTGAGAGGACTGAGAAGTAATTTCTTTCCTAATAGCAGGCTAAAGGAGGGGTTTCACCTGAATCACAGGCTGTAATATAGTGAGAAGGCTGTGACTGCACACTTGTGCCAGGTACAAGAAGCACACTTCAAGTGCCAGGTACACAAGAAGCAGGGAACTGGATGTGCACTATTCTCTTCCAGCATTTATTAGTAAAAATGCTGCCTGACACTTAATCAGCCTGTGTCTGTCTTCATTTATCTGGGAAATACTTTTATCAGTGTAAACTGGACTTGTATCCATCCTGCCTTTCTAACCATCTATTTGACTCTGATGCATAAACAAAGAACAGGTGCAAGAGAAGATATTTCTCTATGCTTGGTCCTTTAATGCCTAAATGTAAAATACATTGTCAACAACTGCAAAGAATTATTATGGGGACCAAAAGTGCTCATGGGGCTTAAAGGATTATCAAACGATCAAAACAAAAGCAGTGTTCATGTTTCATTACATGCACATGAAATCGCAGTTTAAGTAGTCACAAAATAATGCTGCAGAGCAACGCTTCTACTGGTTTACATTAATTTACCTGAATAATGAAGGAAAACCTATCCTCTGTGGACTTCTGGGATTACCGAAAATTACATTTATAAACAGTTGTTTTGCAGAATTAACTGCTGGGAGGACTTCTATTTTAAACTTGCACTCTGCTGAATCCCTGATTCCCTATAGCTTTGATCTCTGTTCCACCAGACAGAAGGGACTCAGACAAGTCTCCTGCTGGAGAGAGGAAGGGAAAAGAGATAAAAACAGTACGCTGTATGTTTGGTTGCCTCAAACGTACCTCAGAATTGGCAAAGCATTAATGTAAAGAGTTTACTTTCACAGCGAGACTTTGAGTCTCAATGAGAGGAATCAATTGTCCTGCTTCTCTCTTATCTAAGGATTCTGTTAGGTCAATGTGATTCTTCTCATACCTACCCCAATAAACTTTCATCTCTATTTGGTGGTTTATCATAGTGTTTTTTTCCTTGGTGAACATAAAGAACATCTGAACTGACAAAATCGGTTGCCTTTAATTAAAAATACTGAAGGTTAATCTGGTAACAAATCTTGTAAATCATGAATTTAATACACTTAGTGCAACTATTCATTAAATCAACACAGTTGGCTCTAATTAACATTTTTAAAAGTATACTTTGTGCAATATTCACAGAAACAGAAGAGCTATTGGGAGGGTGACAAAAATTCAATATCTGTATTTACTGTTGGCGAGGCTACTGCAAACTCAGATGTTCTCCAGGATATACTTAGAGCTGCTGCAAAGGTACAGGCATATTTTTCAATGACACAGGAAAATAACAAGGCCAACAATCAGGAACAATAGGCTCAATCATCAGCAGCCTGAAAAGGAAAATTCCCACCTCCTGAGGACTGGAATCATTTCATCTTTGCCTTGAGCATGCACTCAATCCACCAATAAACCCAAGAGTGATAACTGCCTCAGCTGTTACCTATCTTGTCACCTTCCCGAATCAGAGGGAGACAAAAGAGAGAGCGGTTGAGTCGTGGTGCAGCTGCAACACGCAGCATGAAGCTAATCCCAGCTGAACCGCACAACTGTGACCGCTAACCAGCACACACCAAATTAGGTGGGATAAACACATGATTCCACCAAATGGATGGTTTAATTAGGTAACAGTAGTTAATTGGTACGTGATTTATGTAGATAAAAGCACTCAGACCTGTCAGATGTAAACCTCACTTTAAAGAACCATATGTATAGCCCTGTTGTGTCCTGATGAAATATCAAGGACTCTGGAATCATGAAAAATAATGTAACACTTCATCCGATTCTCACCATTTTTATGCAGGAAACAAAACACTCGCACTCTGAATCACTTATTTTAAATTGCACCGGAGCCCTTAAGAATATCAATACACTTTCCTGTATTCATTTACAGACAGATTTTGTACAGCCTGTTTTTCCTTTATCTACATACATTTCACATATCCAGCAAAGATTACCTTGTGATTTAGAGAGAGTATCTGGCACCTGCCATACTAACTCATAGCAGTTTACTTATGGACAGATTCAGTGTACCTTACTGACATGTACACCAACTCACAATGGGTTGTTCTGCTGGTGCAAATGAGGTCATACAAGTGCTAACGTGTTCCTTGAGGAAATCTGTGTAACAAAACCTGACCTTAAATCCAATCTTACACGTTCAGAAGCTGCTATTCTCAGTAAAACAAAATCTGGAATCTTTCTTTGGTAAGATTTCCATGACATTCATTTCACAGATGTAATACTGCTAGGTATATATGAAGGGAGGGATCAGCCTACAGAAAATATTTTCAGTTTTATTCAGTTTCCTAAACATTCAGAGTAAAGACCAAGCAAACTCATGCAGTAATATTTTATACACTGCGCTGAACCTCTGATCAAAAAAGCAATTTTTGACATATGTAGGAATACCTCATTTGTCACCTATTTACATACATGAAGATCCTGGTAAAACATAAGGAAAACATTGATAAGGGTAGCCTTATCAATTATGTATAAGTTAGACAACTGTGATTATTGGTAGAAGACTTCAACATCTGAAATGTACAGATGGCACTGTAAATATGTATATGGTTTATAGTGAATATAGTATTTTGTGGGAATTCAATAATACCTTGTTCTGTATATTTTTGTCTCTTCACTCAAAAGCTCATCAAAGATGGAAAGAGTGTATCTTTCAGATGCTTTTTTAGATTATTTTGATATATTCTAGGAATGACAAAAAACATGAGAGGCAGCTTTAAAGCTATTGTTAGTTCTCAATTATAACTTATGTCTGGCAAGTAAATCAGGTTTAGTTAAAAAGCACATTACAAATGTTTAGCTACAGTGCCCTCTAGCTGCCTTAATTTTAATTTCATAATTTTAATATAGTTTTCCACATAGAAAAGAAAAAAAATGCTTGAACTACCAGCTTTATGCCAACACAAAATGAATTTGCATCTCCACCGAGGAGACTACAGCCATCACTACTGGCGATCTATCTACCTGTTTTTCCTTTATCTTGATGACCCAATGTTTTCCCCCAAAATAACATTTGTCCAATCCAATGGACCAAACAGAATATAATAGAATAGTCCAGTCGGACGGGACCTTCAAAGATCATTGAGTCCAACTGCCTAAGCACATCGTGGCTAACCAGAAGTTAAAGCATATTACTGAAGTCATTACCCAGATGTCTCTTGAACAGACATGAGGCATCAACCACTTCATTAGGAAGCCAGAGTTCCAGAGTTTGACCACCACCATGGTAAAGAAAATTTGCCTAATATCTTGTCTGAACCTCCCCAGGTGCAGCTTTGTGCTGTTCCTGTGCATCCCATTATCAGATATGTGGGAGCAGAGACTGGCACCTCCCTCTTTGCTTCCCCTCCTCAGGAAGTTGTAGAGCAACGAAGTCACCTCTGAGCCTCTTCTCCAGACAAGACAACTCAAGTGTCTTCAGCCTCTCTTCACAGCACAGGCCTTCCTGTGGCAAGGACACCTCCCACTAGACCAGGTTGCCCTAAGCCCCATTTAACACATCCAGCTTCTCTGGCCAACCTCTTCCAGTGCCTCACCACCCTCAGAGTGAAGAATTTCTTCCTTCATCTAATCTAAACCTACCCTTTTTTATTTAAAGCCGTTAACCCTTGTCCTGTCACTACACTCTGACCTACAGAGTCCCCCTCTACAGGTTCCCTGGGGAGTCCCTCCCCAGCTTTCCCGCAGGCCCCTTTTAGGTACTGGGAGGCTGTGGGGTGTCCCTGGAGCATTCTCTTCTCCAGGCTTAACAACCCCAACTCCTTCAGCCTGTCCTCATAGAAGAGGTGCTCCAGCCCTCTGGTGATACATTTATGGAAAGGAAAGGTCATACTGAGTCAGCAAGGAAAACCTAGGGAAAGAATCACAAAGGCCCTAGAACCATTTTGAATTTCCTAACCCAGCTCACTGTGGTTTATATTGTGCAAAACCTAAGCATAAGTTTGTGGTAAACAAAACAAGACAAAAAAAATATGTTTATTTGTAGCCATTTTTACTCTCTTCTCATTGTCAAGTGAAAAAGCAGCTGGAACCAGATGGTTGCATGCAATCATACACAATGCAATGTTCATCACTGCAAAATTCAAGCCATAACTCTAACACCGCATGAACTCTTCCTATATCCTGCTTATGATTAACTTCATCTATGCAACCGCAACTTAACACAGAACACAACAGGGAGAACCTGGCTCTGAATATCCACCATGTGGAAAGGCGCTGGGTCACACAGGAACCTTTCAGCAAAAGGAGACAAAACCAAGATTTTCCTCCTTAACTCTACCAGTACGAGATTCAACATTTACTCCCCATTTCCTGGAGGAGGCAGGCAATGTTTATTTGGAAAAGAAAATAACGAAGATAACTATAAAGTGGATGTTTCTGAGTCACACGCACTGATCACAGATGGATGGTTGTAGTGTTTCACTCCAGCTTATTGGTTTCAGCTTACTGGTAGGATTTTTTTTGCTGCATGCACTATTTTCTATCCTAACTTATGTTTGTCTTCTTGCATGTAGATATGAATTCCATTTCAGCATGGAATGTTTCTATTGAATAAGTTTTGCAAGAAAGCAATTTTTAATTATCAGCAACGTAACTCTGAAAAAAAGACTAAACAATTATTTTGTGGATCCACATGCTGCATGTTGCTACTTATGACCAGAGGCACACAGAAAAGGTATACTTTAGCCCTCAAAATTTCCATTTTTTTGTGGCATATTTCTGAAGTTTACAATGGGAGGTTTATTTTTTTCAGTCCCTGAGCCAATCTTGCAAGCCTTGGTACAAGCCCAAGAAGCACAGTACCCACAGGTCACTAATAGCTGGTGTCACAGAACCAGAACTGTGAGTTTCTGTCACTGCTGACACATTGCTAAGGAGCGAAGCTGCTGTGTGAGGAGGCATCAGGGAGTCTGCGAGGTCTTGCCCTCCACTGTTCTAAGATAAGAATAAAAACCCTGTGCAAATTCTCCCATTGTGCCTTACACAGTGCAGGGTGTGATCCTCCTGATATTTCAGATGGCTGAGTGCTAAAGGAATATCCCCTCTCTCAGCTTTACAGGTATTTTAAGGCTAGGAAAAGGTTCTTTTGATACCATTATCATTTATTAATCAATGTAGAACTAATTGTAGGTGTCAAACACTGCTGTTAACTAGTATAAACTTATGTTCTCGGTTACCATTATGTGTTAGATACAATGGAAATATTACAATGGGTCATATGAAAGCAGCAGACCCTATTGTGTGTTCTTACCCTTCTTTTCAGAGCCTGTGTCACTGAAAATCATTTTATCACAAATCTTTTTACAGGTTGCTTCCATTTAGATAGGCTCTAACCGTGTGATTTTCAACATTTCATTATAACTTTTACAACCAGCAGAGTTCTCCATCACAGTCATGCTGATTCTTTTACAGTAAAAATGTCTCTAAAAATAAATTCCTAACCTACACTTTGCTAGGGGAGAACAGGTAAGAGGCAAAATATTTCTAATCTATCTGCATGGCACTCAAGAATTTTCTGTAAGAAATAATTTCATGGAAAAAAAAATTGCATTAGAAAATATAGGCTTACTGCATGCATATATAAATACCACTTAATCATGGAATTCCGGAATTTGGTGTTCAGCTGTTTTTATATTCATTTATTCCTAGATAGGTGAATTGCATGTAAAAAAAAAATATTTATTTTAAAAGGGGAGGGAGAAAAAATCTTGAAATAAGAGACTCTCAGTAATGCCTTAAGACAAAAGCATGCATCTTTACATTATAAAAAAATTCAGTTTTTTTTTTTTAGAAATATACATATATCATTAATATTCCATATATCATTAATATGTATGAGCACCCATTCCTAAACACACACAAACATGACATTCTTAAATACACTGTCCATTCTTCCTCTCACAGAATATCCCTACAGAATGGACGAGATAAAAATCTCAGTGAATGCAACTGCATTTTGTCTGAATAATGCTGAAAATGTCATGTTAATTATAATGCTTTAACACTAAATGTAATTGAACAATGTTAACACAGAGAAAGCTGTGGGAACATGCATTATAAAAAGTTCATTAATTTAGCAATTTTTTCTGCCATCTGGTATAGCCATAAGTAGTTGTTTGCCCATTACTCAATACGGTCTTTGAATTCCTGAAGAATTTTGGACTGATTATTAACTTTTACAGCATGTGGTCAATGTTTTATCCAAAATAATAACAGTCTCAATTTGCAGAAACCAATGTTTGGCTACCTAGCTGTAAGAATGTGTTAATCACTAAAGTTTAATTTAAAGTTTTAATTGCACAGCACTGTTCTGATCTAAAACTAATTTTGTGAATTACAGAAGAATTTACATTCTTATCAGCAGGCAGGTGGAAACATCAGTAAAGCTCATAAGCAAACACAGGACCACCACCATAAGACTATGTAACAAAACTTCCAGGAACTTACTCAAGTGTGAAGATGCTTTGGGTGCTGAAACTCCACAATATACATTTTGAGCACAACTACCAAAAAATAAAAAAGGGTAGCAAGTCCTGTCTTTAAACTTTGCAAACTAGTGTGGCACAGAAAATAAAAACATTCACTTCAAAATCTGTAGACGAGTGCACTGGGAAGAAGGCTTAAAATGTCTGTAAAGAAGGCTGAAGAGATTCTAAGACGCTATTTGTTGCTTACCAGTAAAAGCAAGCAGAGTTTTGCAGTTATTACCAAGCAAAAATCCTGGATCATCTTATGGGTATTCTGACTAAAGAACTCAAGATTTGGCACGAAGACTCACAGAGTAAGCCAAAATCAGAACTGGAAAAAAAAATACATGAAGAAAAAAAAAAAAAAAAAGTAGATTTTCAACCATTTTTCTTTTACTGGAATATATTTCATTTTTCTAAAAATTTTCACAGCTTCTGGTTGACAGCCAAAATGTGAAAACTTTCTAGCTTGGGTGACAATCAGAAATTTTTGAACAAAAATATAAAATGTCTAGTTTAGATGAAAGTAAGCAATTCCTGTTAAATTAAAGGAAATATTTAGAAATTCATGTATATACGAGTACATCTCTTAATCTGTTGATTTGTAGAGGTATTAATATATTAATGAACAAGTGTTACCTGTGAGTTGGGTGCCCTCTTTTAAAACTCTAAGATAACTGCAGCAATCCTACAGATTTACCAGATTTATCACAGCACAGCTGTATTTACATCACAGTTATAGATTCTCTTTGAACAGGCCCAGAACATATGGAATTGCTGAAAATGCAGGTAAATAACTTTTTTAAAGGACATATTATTGCTGTTACGGTTGTAGTTTTAGGTTGATGGATGGTTATAACAGCAGACAAAGTCACAGGGAGACGTGTACTATCACTAGGTAAACTCGGGTGTTTCTGTAAAAAATTCTGTGCTCTGACTTTTCAAGATGACAACAAAATGTGTTTTACAAATGCATGTACTTTTGGGGGTACTGCAATCGCGAATGCTTGAATAAACTCAAATAGTATTTTCTCTGAGAATAAATCTGGTCTTTTATTTTCTTCCATTCTCTCTCACATTACTGAAAGATGCAGACAACAGATGGATTGCCCTCTCTAACAAAAGCAGTTTAACCATAACACTAGAGCTATAACCTGGCAAGGACTACCTTAAGTGCTCAGTTTCTTTCACACAAGTAGTCGCATTCCAGTGTGAGCTACTAAATGCATACAGGACATGGGAAGGCTGCTAGCAGAGGCAGTTGTCCCAGGCCTTCCCCTGTAGGAGCTGGAAGCAGGACATGGGCCAAATGTGTGAGTCACATCAGCTGCTGCTACTGCTGCTGCCAGGGGAAAGCAAGCACCTATAAATTTTCTTCCTGAATTTTCCATTTCTTTCTCTCGCCTGTCCTGGCTTTCATGTTCAGCAGGCTGAACCACAACTGTGCCCTCCACTCCAGCAGCCTCACAAGGCTGCCAACCCACCTGCTGCTACCACCTACTTAGTCACTGGCAGAGGTGACGGGGACCAGTTTGTTCTCCATTCCCCAGTTCTGTCAGGACAATAAAAAAGAGAACACAGCAGCAGTACCTAGAGCATGCAAATGACTCGCTAGGGTGGCAGTTGTGCCACGTGTTTTTCCATTCCAGGTACTTCTTGCCTTAGGGGAGGTTCAACCAAAGTGAAGAGGGATGAAAAGTGCCAAGCAGCATTTTCCTTCTTAAAAAATATGCTTTTAGTGGAAGTGCTCATTAATAAGTTACTATTTATTAAAACTGTATTTGTTTTTGTCTTGTATGAATTAAAGTAAATGGGAAAGAGTGACATTAATGGACCAGCTCCTCAGTTAGCAAGAACTGGCAGAAGTTCCACACAGAAGTTATGGCCCAGTTCTAGTTTTTCTTTCCAGACAAAGGAAAAACCTCCTAATAGTACAGATTACAGCTTTACAAACTTCCTAGTTTATGGTGAGAAGAGATCACCTGAGGATTTGCTTTCCTATACAAGAAGGCACACAGATCATCTTGAAAGGCCTATATCCTAACAGGCCTCAGAAGGTGTCTTAGGCCCTTCAGCCTCCTACATTACGATTACCCATAGACATATGGCTCCACATCATGAGCTGCTATGTAACACACTAACATTAAACAATGTTATTTTTTTCATTTGGAACTCAACAATTTGGGTTAGAGCCAAACATTTCAGTCTTCAGGAGACTGGATGCTTGTGTGTCACTGGCAAAGAAAATGACACATGGGCAAACGCAACACTGGGCAACTCCTCAATGGGCAAGAGGTCTGACAGAGCAGAGTATTTCCCCAAATCTTAACAGACAATGCCACAGTCACAGTGTGTGATTAAGGAAAAGCACTACATGTCAGTTCAATTCAGAGTGGTATGAAATAAAACAGCAATGTTATAGCCCTGGCCCATACACTGGAAAAAAGAAATACATACAAAAAAAAAAAAGTCACTGAATGCCCACAGGATGGGCAAAGGAAAAATCTGTCATTGTATTTGTGTTGTGAACAAGAACACTTCAAAAATGGTCAAACTTACTATATCATCAAGAAATGAACAAGCTTACATGAAGTTTGGTTCATATACTCTTCACATTAATACAAACACATTGACTGATGTTTTGAATATTTTAAGTTGTGGATTTTTTTACATTAAACATAAGACTTTAAAAATAAATAAAATAAAAAAATAAAATACATAACAGTGGTATAAAATATGTAAAAAAAATACATAAAAAATAAAATACGTAAACAATAAACTTTTGCATAAGGTATAACTACATAGTGACATGGTCAATTTATTTAGTCGGTCATAGCCAGCGCAGGAAAGGGTGTTTATTGCAAAGGAGGAAAGGGGAATCAGTCAACACAGCCCTAAGACATTAACAAAGTCACATCAGTGTCACCAT
Organism: Netta rufina; assembly: GCF_964035555.1. Lineage (NCBI taxonomy): Eukaryota > Metazoa > Chordata > Aves > Anseriformes > Anatidae > Netta > Netta rufina. The sequence goes on from NC_140123.1 coordinate 175,138,433, forward strand.
AGCAACACCACAGGACAGCTCTGTCACTGCCACAGGCTCCTTGCTCCTCTGTCCAACCCAGGGCTTGACTGCGACTCCTCGGGTGCTGGACGTGCTGCTGGCTCTCACATGCTTTTCCCATGGCAGCTGCCAGCATCCTTTGTAGTTGCTGTTCTTAGCTCACAGGCCTGGCTATGTTCAGCACTTGTAGTTCTTCCCTCTGGAATCTCTGATCAGGGATAACCTTCAACTGGTTTAGCTTGGATGATTTTTTTTTTTCCTCCCACTATGATTTTCTTCACAAACTCCTTCTAATTTCAGTCATTCCATCAAAATGGTTAGCACAGCTCTCAAACTGATCAACCTGACTTATGGGTACTTCATGACAGCACAGCTCCAACAGTGCCTTTTGTTTTTTGGCAGGCTGTGATCATGCTGACCACCAGCAGGATCTCAAGATGTATTAGGGAGCTCTTTGGGAGCTTGTTTACATCCATCCACCCTGGGTTCTACTATTATTCTGTCGTGGTTGTTCTGTGATCTGCAAGACTTACTTTGTCCTCTGTCTGCACAGAGAGCATGGTTTGGAGAACTGTTTTTCTATTTTTTTAAGGGTTTGGGATTTCACAACCACCATCTTTTAAATTAAAAATTTTAATTTTATTTTTTTTTTAAACTTTGATTTTCAAGTACTAATGTTGGCTCAAGATATGAGGTTCTTCAATCACAGTTACTTATAAAACATGGTTTCTTTTCTGATGTGATCTCCCTAGATACCCATGGCTTAGGATCCCAGCTAGGTTGACAACCTGAAATAAAAAGCCTCACTCGAAGACCACTTCAAGACTACTGTCTTCTGCTTTCTTGGAGCAGTATTTTACATCTGCAATTCTTAAAACTGTACTAAACTTCCTGTTCTCTCTGTATATTTGCACAGTGTACATCTGTCATAGCCTATGTTAGCCCATATGTCTTTTGAAGGAATCCCCATTTTCTGCATACTCTTTAGGAAAGACTCATAATGTCCACAAAGGATTAGTCTCTGGGAATGGCATAGAAGACTTATGGATTTGAAATCCTTCCTTCTGGCAGTTCACAAGAACTTGAAATTTCTGAATTTCCGATCCTTGCCAACTGAGCAGGTACAGATATTAAGACCTTTTTTCTAGCCGAGTGCTTTAACAAGAGAGCATAACAAAACCAACAAAAAAAAAAAAAAAAAAAAAAAAACAATTTACACTTTGCCTTATAAAACAGATATATACAAAGGATACATCAACATAAAGATCATGAAACACGGTTGAGTAGATACATCTATGAAGGCAGTCCGGAATGCTAATACAGATCCATTGTGGACCTTGCAGTTCTACAAAACCATAACAGTAAAACACATTCCTGTTTGTTCCTAATGCTTGCCAAAAAATTAGGCTAATGATGACTAGACCTACAACTGCTGAAAAGCAAGTAAGCAAACTAAAAGACAGAATCCTGTATAAGATCTGGTGTAAAAACTTCAGCAAATACACATTTCCAGGGACACAATTATTTTTATGTAATTGCAACAAGGGGAAAAAAATGGAACTGTGTATCTATTCCAGACAAAGGTAAAGTATTTAATAGAAAGCTCTTATTGTGTGTGTGTGTGTGTTTGTTTGTTTATTTGTTTTAATGTATATAGCTGCTTAATTATTTCAGGTTGTTAAACGAAACACAAACCCTCTTTATACACAATTGTCAACTGCAGAATGTTTGGAATGGGGTCACAATTCACTTAATCACTTAAACAGAGTCTTCTTCAAAATAAGCCTTTGTTAAAATTAATTAAAGGAATAATTTTAATTCCCAAGTAATTTCTGCTATTAATATATACTTTGCAATTTCACACTTTTTCTGTAAAAGAAATAATCTGTAAAATGCAAATACACCAAAAAATGTACTTTCTCCTACTGCTTTATAAGAATAACTGAAACACACTAACAACACATATAATAAATTCATTCCAAACCACCTCCTGACACATTCCACACTCAAAGAAGACAACCCTGACAACCTGTATTATAGCCATAGTAATGTCACAATTAGCAACAGAAGAGAAAATGGCATGTCTAAAATTTTAATGACACTTTACAATGTTGAATAATGATACATCTCAACATCTGCTGATCAATTGAAAATTGATTCATCTAAGACAGCTGACATTTGTGAGAGAAGCAGTTGCAACTCTGACTTTTGGATATTACATGAAAAATACATCGCTGGGTTATAATTCTAAACCTCGGGGCATTATTTACTGACACAGGCTCACATAGAATAGAACAGATTTCCTTTAGGCAATATTTTCTCCATTTAAAGCAATACAACTGGAAAAAAAAATCAATACATTTTGGTACCAATTTAAATTATTTTAGTACGTTAAGCATACAAAAGTCATATAAAAGACAAAAATATGGGACAGTTCCTACACAGTTCAAGAACCAGAATTCCTTCAAAGAAGAACACTATAAATTAGGGACCATGAATTTGTTTGTGGCACACAAAAGTATTGGAAAAAAAGTTTGACAAAAAGAATCCCCTTATACTGCGACTGGATTTAACTTTTCCAACATTAAACTATGCCCTTTGCTGCCACCGCGTGGGCCTTTTCGGGATACACTCGGAAACTGAAAATGTAGTTTTACAGAACGCTAGCAATATTCTTTTTTTCCTTCCCTCCACTAAGTCATCCTTCCCATTTTATTAAAAAAAGATAGTTTCAGATACAGAGCTAAATAAATAATCTTTATTTCATCTCTTAGATATTTTGCTGCTTAAAATCACTGCAAAAGACTACAAGTCTGGTTAACAGATAAATAAATGCACAAGACCCTCATGTTTCAAAAAAGCGTTCAGTGATACTTTGATAAAAGAGATATCACACCTTCCCATCTGCACTTCAAAGAGATTAATCCTACCTGTTCAGACACTACTAAGTTAATCATCGTTCCATGAGTTATCTGCACAGGGTTAGGGCCTAGATGGGACTAGCAGTGGCCAAAGTTACTTGGTAGCTGTTATAACAGAACTAATTAGAATACCTACAGCCTGAAACACATGTAAATGGCTAATTCTTATGATTAAAATAGATAGGGCTCTGATATAAGATGGCTTCAGTTTGCTGTGCAGATTACATGGGCATTGAAAATTAAATACAAGATGTTGAACTGAAAAGTGTTGAGAAGAGCCACAACTCCAGGCCCTGGATTTAGAGGTCTGCCACCCAACATAGGCACTTGTGACAACTTGAATCCACACCTGACGCACCACACAGTACATTTATACCAAGCACATTTCTATTAACCTTCACTCTACAGATAAAAGCCTCCCTTCCTGTGAAACCAAGCTGGAAGTGCATAACAGCATGCCTTGTAGCACACCATATGCCTCTGGTACTGGGGACTTAGGGTACTGAAACATGGAACAGACCACAGTGATGGGATCAGTCCTCTTGCAGTGGCTGTGGGCAAGAAGAGGATTCTGTAAACATCTAAAGGGTTGGCCACTGTACAACACAAGGGATAATAAAAGGTCAAGGAGAGAGCTACCGCCTTTCAACTGCTTTTAGCTTTTTGACTGAGTCCAAAGTCAAGGTGCAGAAATCAGATCTCTGGCAAAGTAGCACAGTCTCCCGTTAACAGGCAACTGGGGGAGGACACCCTGGAGCTTGCCAGCTGACTGGATCTGCATTCTGTGAGCTGGGAATCACTGGGAAAGCATTAAGAAATCCATAGCCCAACACAGCTCCAGTTTCCCCATGTAACAGGCAGAGCTGGACTCTGATCGGTTGGTGGGGTTTTGTGTGCGTTTTTTTTTTCTTTTTTTTTTTCTCCTTTTTTAAAGTATGTGATACAGTAAAACATTTTTTAAAGTACTTGTTATTCTCACATTGTCTTTGTTACCATTTATTATGTGAACGTATGTACTTAAAAAGTTTTTAAAAAGTCTTCAAGCTAGGTCATGCCGACCTGAACTTTCTGGAATGTCACTCTGTGAAATGTTTTTATTGTTTAATCCTCTAAGGGTCTTACTTTAGCACAATGAGCTCTTTGCTTTTACACATAATAGTTTTGGTTTTGCTGCAAATGTTCAGCAGCATTCCTGCTTTTCCAGTTTTACTATTTCTAACAGAAACGTTGGCTGGGTGTTATTAATAACATCAGCGCAAGATATTATAAGCATTTTAAGGACCTAAATCACCTCCCAGAAGGTCATGAAGGTACTTAGGAGATCAATCTCCTGCTGAGGGCTGTATGGACAGGGTCACCCTGTTCAGGGCTGGGTGGGGGGACTCCAGATGTGCCTGCTGGCACACCATGTTCCCAGAGGGACTGTGCAGTGACCACTCCTGACAGACAGACATCCAGCTTCCATGCAACTGCAAGTTCAGTGCCCCACAGAGCCTCCACCTTGGGTGCATTCATTGCCCCAGGTGAGTGGCTGGGTGCCGAGGCCTGCTGAAGGTCGGATAAACTCTGTCACAACGACTCACCCTGTCACAACAAAGTGACACTAAACTATCCCTGGCGGGCCAGGAGGCACTGGTTATATAGAGGAAATGCCCAATTCCTGCCCTACATGGGGACTGGGGACAGAAGGGCCGGGTGGGACCCCAAGGGGCTGATTGTTAGCAATGGCTCCTCCACTGCCGCTTCCTCACAGCATGGCCACTCCTACTCACATGGCAACAGTCTACGAGCTCTGTGCCAGGCACCTGATGGGCCTTAATAAATCATTAGGACAATTCTAAGAAATCGAGCATGGATGGTGCTCACACAACAGCCACCTCCACAACAGAGGAGGTCTCCCCATGGCAGACCGAGGTGTTCAGCCAGCAGCCCATACAGATCAGGTGCTGTGACTGCCCTCTTCATAATGGGTATTGGATCCTAAGAATTTTTTTTTTCCTCTGATGCTGCAGCCATGGTGATGCCACATTAAAGTTGTATAGCCACTCCTCATTGGCACTTCACCTGGTCATGGTGTGCTACCACCACATCATACTCTTCAGCCTTGCCCAGCAGCATTGGCAGTGCTCCAGTTCAGCTTCCAAGCAAACTGGAACTCGCCCCTGCCCCCCATTTTCAGAGTAGTGGGTAAAGAAAACATTATGGTTAAGTGACAGGAGCTGCTAGATACTTTTTGGGATGGAAGAACTGCAAAGCAGATGCTGGATTCCATAAGAGAGCAGTCCCTATCTCCTTATTTTCTGTAACTAAGGGAAAAAGAAAAAAGAAAAAGAAAAAAAGAAAAAAGAAAAAAAAAAAGAAAAAAAAGAAAAAAGAAAAAAAAAAGAAGAAAAAAGAAAAAAGAAAACAACAACAACAACTTCTGTTCAGTATATGCAGGCCTGTGTCAATGGAAATAACATTCAGAATATGAACTGAGGTTTCAAAGCAGGCTCCCACAGATGTTGTAAGATGGATAAAGTATGGAGTAAGTAAGGAGGGATTTTTTTCAGCCATGTGAGGGCAAAAACAAGTGCTGAGCAAACAAATTGACATCAACTTTAGACATCCGATAGCCTGTTTGCTATGCCTTCTGGACATGTTGTGCAGAGGACTGTTGTGCAGATGAACCATAGCATTCCGACCTTGCACTTCTGTTCATCTGCACAAAACCATTGCAAGACTCAGAATGTGAAGAGCAGATCCTCAGGCCAACATGCATCACGTCATGGCATACCAGCATCCCTCTCTCAGTGCACTATATCGCTGGGTAATGTAGACATACACCCATTGAGAAGATGTAATCGGTAATGCCCTTCTCACTACTTCAAAGCCTTAAAATCCCAATTTACAGAGGAAATGAAATGGCCTCATTCCCACTGCACAGTGCAGCCTCTGGCATCATTTAAGATAATATTTCTTCTGATCCTCTGCAATTGGTTTTACTGTGCCTCTAGTATTAAAAGTATTCCAGAATAAATCTTTTCTCCTTATCTGAGCATAAAGCACTCCTTAAGGTTACTTTGGTTTACACAGAACAACTTTTTCTGCCTTAGTCTCATAGCAGCTTTGACAAGGCCTGCTACTCTATTCTGTGGGAATTGTGTTGGTATGTTCCCCAGATCTCTAAATCATTTGAATAATGGCTGAACCTTCCTACCTCCAGATTGTTTTCATATTTAGCCTCTCTCTTCCATATCTTTCTTGCTCAGAAGGACCAGTTAGACCAAAAACCAAACACCTTGTTCCTGTGCCTCAACCCTGCTGGGCCTTCAAGATGGTTACACAAACTTGCCAGTAATTTTGTCTTGCTGTTGGCATTTCATGCCTCTTGACTATTTAGGAATGGTTTGGTAAGTAATTAAAAACACACTTAACGAAAAAATCCCTTAACTACAATTACCTATCCTGAAATAGCACCTAAGAGACACAGACCTTGTAAAATGAGGCCTGACTGCAAATCCTTTTATCTTAACCCTTCCTTCAGCCCTGGGTTAAATTATCGTGCATAAAGCAGGCATCCTTTCCTCCTTTCTGTCTCCACAGTCTGGTCTTCCAAAGCATCACAGTAGGCTTAACACAATACTGACAGAGAAATTCTCTGTTAAAGACCTTGTTTTTCTTGGGTTCTGTGCCTGTCTAGGCTTCTGCTTACTATTTTCAGGGATGAGAAGGAATAAGAAATAATAGCTGCAGATCATTGTCGGACAGCTTTTCAAATATGTTTCCTCAACCAGATGTCGAGCTCTGACTAAAAGAGCAGTAACAAAGTACAGTGGGTCAATGCAATAAATGGTGAAAAAGAAATGTTGCTGAAAAAAAGAAGAGGCTTAAATTAAAAATGATGCTTTATAATCCCTCACAAAAATTTCAGTTCAAATAGTTACACTTTCACCTAGAAAACAGCTGTATAATGTATATTCAAATACCAGCAACTCGTTCTCTTTTTACTTTTTTCCAGCAACTTACAGTCTGTGCCATTATCCTTTAAAGGATACATCCAGACCTCAACTTTGCCACATTAAGACACATGTGAAGTGTCTTCAAAAATACTCATAAAAAAAAAGATAAAAATCTTGGCAATGGCAAAATGTACCTTCTTAGAGATAGAAACATGATAGGACTTTAAAGCACTCCTGGCATCAGTTTATCAGCCTCTCAACAGGATATTGCTTCTGCTGCAGTCGCCCAGGCTGGCATGCACATGCAAGACATATGATTCTCCTATTGGTGAGCCACAGAGGAATTTTCATTGATGACATCAAATATGTGACATACGGGAACTTTTCAGAATCACTCTTGGCAGCACACAGGGCAAGGTGAACCAAAGACAGAACAAGGAGCAAAAATATGTAAAAATAACTAACTTTTTTCTGCTCAGTCTTAGTAGACAGTATCTGTAAGTCTTCCACAAGCTTTGTATTGGAAAGATATGTATTCTGAGTGCCTGTGTTTCATAAGATCCCATGGGAATGAGGTCTACTTATCTCTACAAAGACTGTAACTATCATACAGGTGGACTCTGACCTTTCTCCTGGAAGCCAGTTCTTCTGATGCCAGTCATTTCAGTAAGGTTCTGTAGCAAAATACGTGTACAGAGGTGTTGTTTTGTACACAAGTACAAAACATGAAACAAATGGCTTTCACAAAGATTATATTTACTCAGGAGAAAGTAATCTACTCCTTAAAACATTGTATTAAGACAATGTGAAGTAGTTGGCTTTAATGATGTTTGCCTATTGTTGTAGAAATCCTCTTTTTGTAAGTATTACACATTGTTCTATCTTGGCTTTGAAATGGCTGATCCAATAGCTCTGTTTGTTAGGTTGATGTTTTAGGTTGTGCAGTTTGAAACTGACACTTTTTATTCATTATCTGCTTGCTGTCTTTTTGCTGCAATGCACACACAAACAGCCTTACCAAGCCTCCACACACTTCAGAAAGTCAGGGTGATTCCTGGAGCACGCCATGATCAGTTTCCCAAAATGATGGTAACAAACCTAGGGCTAGCATCAGTTTCAGGCACGGAGGGACCTGACTAGTAAGTGAGAGGATAGGTTGACTAACACCAGCTATTTTAGAAATATGCTGTGCCTATCTATTTCCATGAACGTGGACACTGATTGCCACGCAATCTCCTCAGTGCTGCTAACGGAAGTGTGTAACAGATAGGGGCAACAGGAATGTTGACAAGGACAAGTGAACTCTGGTTGCCAGTCATGAGCCAGCTTTCAAAGCAGTTAATGTTTGCCTAATAGCCAGTTATAGCTTCTGAAGCTTTAGAAATACCAAATATAAATCTTAACATAATACCAATAAATCATATGACTATGTAAATAGGGAAGCCAGAAAGCTGTAATGCTCCCACGCTCCCTACTGCAGGGAGGATTATTCTGCCTATTATTAGGCACCTATTCATATTTACCACATCATTACCATGATCATTTCCCGGTCATTTCTTCTAAAATATTGGGTGATTCTGCTGTTTTACCCACCTTGCCCAAATCAATTTAGTCTTCATGACATATGATTAGCTCAGCTGCTCTGCACTTGGTTTCATTCAGTGACACTCAATCTATTCTCTACTCAGGGTTTGTTTTATGTCACATTGTTAAGATGACTTTATACGCTGCGTATTTTTGTTGACAGCCAAAGATTTGTAACATGCCATGCCAAGGTCCATTTAATAACACTTCATCAGGTTCTGTTGATATGCCTTTGATATTTTGCTAAAAACAAGTCGTTCTATTATTTGATATGGTTATTCAACTGAAATATACATCGAGTTTCTTATTTCTTGCTAAAAACTCTTCAGATGCTACCTTGCCTTTCATTAAAAAAAAAAAAAAATCAACTGTATTTTTTGTCCAATGATCTCATTTTGCCTGTATTAGACGAGTAATAATGTAGGTTTTCTCACAAAAATCAGCATGTGAAAATGGTTTTGTGCACAATAAGAGAAAGCAAGTTTTCTTAAACCATAAATTTCAGATTAAAAGTTCAGTTTAAAATAAGTCCAGACATAATAAGAAGATAGCTGTTCATCCCTCAACCAACAGTAACTTCACCCTGTTGGAGCATTTCATGGGAAGAAAACTAAATAAATACAGATTTTTAAGAATCTTTTTAACAAACTGGATCAGCAAGTATTATTTTGCATAACCAAAATAGCACTGTACTGCACATGTAATGTTTGTGTTTTGAGTGTCTGATTCCTCAGGTGTGGATGTTTCAATTTCTTTTAGCTTTACCTCTGAATTTCCTTAGTATGGACAATAGTAATGTTTATACTTTTAAACTACTCAGTCTTCACTTCAAATCAGATTTGCTGAGCTGTAACTTCAAATCAAAAGAATTTGATATAATGTTTGTTAGTACCCTGAAGTAATAGTTGCTATCATTTGGCAAGGATCCCTCTTTTTGTAGCCAAGAGGATTAAAGTTTCGGTTCATTAACCAACTGAATTATTATTCTACCTAAATTCAGAACACAGAAATAATAAAAAAGATGGTGAATACTACTATTTTTACATTTTGGTAATCTCTTGATCATTCTAAAGTAGCATAATATGACAAGTTTCCAATGGAATATATCCTAGAGCAAAAAAGAGAGAATAAAACTCTGCAACCTACCTCATATTCCCTTCCATAATGAGGAATAGGTTATAAATGTGAGAAAAAATGAAGAGGAAGAGGATAGTACTGAAGAACATTGTCATCCAAGACCCGTGGTCCTCTCGAAACATCTTCAGACGAAGCAACTGACCTGTCGTATGAATATTACAAGAAACCATATTTTAGTCAGTCAGTAAGCATATATATTTACATGATAACAAAAACAAAATAAAGTCCTAAACTGTATGTCTTGGTACATCCAATTATTTCACTTTGTGTGGGGAGGACAGATGTGGTATCAAGCAACCAAACCAGTCTTTTGCAGGTCAGCATGGACAGAGATTGTCCGTACAAAATTACAAGGTTGCTTCCCACAAACTGGTGACAAACTGATTGAGGTTCTGATTCTGCAATCAAAATCATTAAACTGATCCTCTGAAGGAGTTCACGTCAGGTCCTGTGGTACGTGTGCAAAATGTGGCTGTGGTTTCACATACACCACATGTAATTCTGCACGTTGATCAAGCAGCCTTTATTGTTTCCCTGCTCCAGCTATTAACATCTGTACCCACTGTGCTCTAATGCTGGCACAGCAAGCTGAGCAGCTATGCACAAGTGAACAAGAGTGGTGAACTAACCCATCTAGAAAAAGAATAATTATAATTTTTCCTCCTATTTATTAGGTCCACCAACCTGCTGACTTTGAGACTCAGTGAACAGTAGTGCTGAACATCTGTGTAGAATTGGGAGGGAGTGATGGACCTGAAGGATGGGGAGGGAATAAGCCACCCCATTTTCTAGAAACTGCTACATCCAAAAATTCTAAACCAAATACCACAGCAGGGAAAATCTCACAGAATTAGACCTGGAGGCAAGAGCCACATTTAGTGGCATTTGCACAGTGTTCAGAGAAACAAGTCTATAAATTCAGAAGTACCTCAGGCTGTACAAATCCATTATTTGCTGCCAGACTCTTGAGCAGTAAAAACAGTCATTAGCTCTTTATGATTGCCTGTCTCTTTCCACTGACTATAGACAGAGTCAGATCAACTATCATATGAGGTGATAGAGATCTCTTCTTATGTGCTGGTCTACGTTGTGAAAAACATGAACATAGAACAGAAGTGGAGGATTCAGGACATTTGGGCTAATGAGAAAAAGAGATGTGCTTCTCTGAGCAGGTGACTGCAGGACCAAAGATGATTCTTGCTTAAGCCCAAAGTACACGTGAATAGATGGTTAGTAAGTATGTAAATAATCACCCTTCCTCACAACAAAACTGAGATAATACTGTGCAATCTCATTGCTCCCTGCTTTTCTGAGGTTATAAAGCTGCCATGTGTTCTTATCTGCCACCCATTTAATGGCAGCATCTGAAACCCTGAAAAAGTCTGAGCTTCTTGAAGTACATCAGGGGGCGTAGACGCCAGTTCTACTGAAGTGTTCGGCTGGGGTCACCTCCCAAGTGATATACACCAGGCAAATGCCATCAGATTTAGAGTCAGATTTGAATTCTACCAGAGACATCTTGTTATGTTACATACAAATCATTTACCCTCTGCACTCAGGTCCTTGATCCATAAAATGGAAGATAGTAATATTCTTTTTTTATGGTGTTGACTTTTGCTACATTATACCACAAGTCCCCAAAATGATTAAGTCCATAAGTGGTAACATAAATAAATAAATAAACAACTAAACCACCAAGCAAACAAAGAAGTGTCTCAAATCAGAATAGAGCTTATAGCTATACTTACGATGTAATTATTATTCATTTCCTAGCCAGAAATGTTCACCAAATGTTGTCACTGCATCACAGAGAATTAAATGTTCCCTAGAATATCTGAGCTGATTGTTTCTTATGGTAATGTTTCATCGTTTCACAAATGCAATGTTGCACATTTGTCAGAACAAGACTGTTTTTCTTGTCCTACCACAGAAGTCGTAATGCAGTACAACACTCTCCTCAGTCTTTGTAGTTTACACTTGGTTTTAATGGTTCCTACTGAGCAAGGGCTATGTATTTTCAGTAATTAATGACCTAAACAGAAGTCAGGGAGTAGTGGTGGAAAGGTCTAGAACAATTTTTTCAGTGCTTGACTCCCAGCAAGATCAACACCTAACATCCTAGCAGGGATTTCAAAAGGGCTTTGTACCAACAGATATCATTTAACATGTTTAGCAGCAATATAGTTGCTATCATTTTTACTTATAAGGCAATATAAGAAAGGCCAATCAACTACCAAGCAGTTTTTTTTAAACTAAAATTTACCAAGTGCTCAGTTATAATGCCTCACTTCAATATTGCAAAATAAGACCCTAGAGTCCTCATTTTTCCACCGCTCACACACAGAGAAAAATCTCAGTTCCTTATGCACATTTTTTTTGTATCCTATTTCTGCCTGGCAGAGAAGAACCTGGGAGTGATGGTTGATAGTCGGCTGAATATGAGCCAGCAGTGTGCTCAGGTGGCCAAGAAGGCCAACAGCATCCTGGCTTGCATAAGAAGCAGTGTGGCCAGCAGGGCTAGGGAAGTGATTGTCCCCCTGTACTCGGCTCTGGTGAGGCCCCACCTCGAGTACTGTGTTCAGTTTTGGGCCCCTCGCTACAAGAAGGACATCGAGGTGCTCGAGTGAGTCCAGAGAAGGGCAACCAAGCTGGTGAGGGGCCTGGAGAACAAGTCTTATGAGGAGCGGCTGAGGGAGCTGGGCTTGTTCAGCCTGGAGAAAAGGAGGCTCTCTCTACAGGTACCTTAAAGGAGGCTGTAGCATGGTGGGGGTTGGTCTGTTCTCCCATGTGCCCGGTGACAGGACAAGGGGGAATGGGCTAAAGTTGCGCCAGGGGAGTTTTAGGTTGGATGTTAGGAAGAACTTCTTTACCAAAAGGGTTGTTAGACATTGGAACAGGCTGCCCAGGGAAGTGGTGGAGTCACCATCCCTGGAGGTCTTTAAAAGACATTTAGATGTAGAGCTTAGGGATATGGTTTAGTGGAGGACTTGTTAGTGTTAGGTCAGAGGTTGGACTCGATGATCTAGAGGTCTCTTTCAACCTAGAAATTCTGTGATCTATTTGCAATTACACACTGAATATGAAATCTAAAGGAAAAAAGAGAGAATGCAACATCAGTTTACTCATAACAGCATTTAAGAGAAGCTGAGAAAGATTACAGACCATTACAATTCAATTCCAATGTTAAAAATGTTACTGACTCATACATCATCTTTCTCTTCATCAGCTTAAAAAAGCCTTTCTTCTGTGAAATATTTGAAGTAAAAGCATGTCCCCTGACATATGTTATGTGCTTCCCTGACTTCATTAAGAGAGCAAAGTCGAAGCCTGTCTAGAATCTGGTACTGTTTTAAATAGTTAGATGTAGGTGCTTTAATCATGTGATGTGATATACCTCTCTCTTCATTCTGCAGAGAATGCATTTTTCAAAGCATACTAGTATGTCTTGTCACTTGGAAAAAAAGCTCTGCTTACTCTCATCGTAGGTAATAGGAGAAACTTTTGTCACGTTTTCTTCAGGAACGTATTTTGCCTAGGCTAGTTTTCCTTTTCTATCTTGTGCTCTTACTTTTTTTCTCTCTGTCCTTTACTGTCCTAAATACATCAGTTTCTCACCTCTTTGTCCTGTCACCCATTAGCCTTTTCACCTGTCCAAACAATCTCATTTTACACAGTTTCCAGATCTTTACATCTGATCTTACTGCTCCTTTCCTCTTCTAAACCTCTCTCAGTCTCATCCATCCCTTTCCTAAAATAAAATAAAGGTATCTAACCAAGCTCTGCAGCAGGCAAGAGCAGCACAGGTGCACTGCCCAGTTCAGAAGGGCAGCAGTTCTGGCAGTGAAGGAGGGGCAAAAAAAGGAAGGTGCAAATACACACATATGTGACCCAGGCCCCTCCACTCTTCTCTGTCATGTTAGCAACAATGAAAGTCCCAAACCAAGCCAGACTGGATTTGCAGTAAGTCCCTTTCCCTGAAAAGCAAGTGGAGGCTGCTATGGTAATAGCAATTTGTCTTGACTGATTGAGGGGAGGGGCATAATGATGAAATGATCTCTCTCTTACAGTTTGACACTTGCTCCATGAAGAGCTGCCATTGCATATGGAATACTACTGAAACCTTGGATTAAAAACAGCACTTGCAAAACAGAGTGGTGATTTTAGAAGATCCTGATTAATGGAGAGAAACACCAGAGCCTGGAATCTAGACTTCTGTAAAAGAGATAATTACAGCAGTCCTAAAACAGGTAAGAGAAAGATTTATTACATATTCATCCCACTTGTATTCTCTACAGAAATATATATTTATTTATTTTACTTAGCTACTGCACACTGATTAGTATGTACACGCATAAATTTCATATTATTTAAAGTATCTTTTCATAAATATTGCCTCTGATAGGAAAATTCTTAAACATTATCTAACACTCTACTGTAGTTAATGTTTGCCATATGGGATTTCATTAACCCCCAAGTAAGTACATGAACATCATTTTTAATGAAAGAAATAGTAGCTTAATTGCAATACAGATTGAGTCATTAGGAAGAAAGGAATTGGCTATCAGTACAATGTACTGATCCCACTGCATACAAATACAGCTCTGTATTACTTATTGTCCCCAGTGTATTCTTTTTATGTAATGAGCTAAAAGGGTACACTTTGAGAAATACATAACAGAAGTAGATTGATATGTGAATAGGCAGAAGTGTGGAAAACCTACACAGGGTAACCATATAAAATTCTTAGAATAATCCAAACAAAACAGCTGCTGTAAAATAAGGACATTTACTGTAAAGACTAGCAAGCAAAAAGGAGCAAGGGACAAAGAGAAAGTGGATAAGGAACAAAATTACATAAAATAAGCTGTTAATTCAGCTTAATCTTTACATCAGGACATTACGACCTTGTTACAAATGTAAAAAAAAATAAAAATAAACAGACATGATGTGGAAGAATGGTTCCTAGGATATACTTATTCATATCGAAGTAAATACTTTAAAAATAAACAAACTCATTAAACATAATGGAACTTTGGAAGTACAAGTTAAATGCCATATAAATGATTAATAGTGATAAACTGTGAGCTGCAATTAGCTGTATACATAGATCAGATTCTCTTCAGTGATACAGTGCTTCTTAGCTCCAAAAGGAGTTTCATCAAAATGTTATTTTTTAATCAAACATGTTCATCTATCTACTTCAAGACTTTGGAGGCCATATCACAGGTACAAGGAGAACAGAGGGAAGTAGAGACTTCATGATTTAGGACACGGCAACAAACCAGGAAGGAAATCAGCTCATCAGTCACGGACAGCATAGTGAGCCACAGTAAGTCAACTTATATTCAGATCAGGTCTTACATCTTCTATAATCAAAAGCATTAAGAAATATGACTTCTTCTAGAAAGAGAAACTCTCTGGACTTTCTGTTACAGCTTGCAGATGCTGCTAGGGGAAAATGACAGAGGAGCTTGTAGATAGTTATTGTTAGAGAGTCACAGATCTAAGACATATCTCTTTCAGGTCCAGGAAATGAGATAACCCTATAGACAGATAGAAAAACTGAGTCTATAGGTCACTGTTCTAAAATTAAAACTTTTCTAGCAACCTTATATCCATAGCCCATAAGACAGTTGGATTCATTACATTGCTTCTTACAGGAGCGACATACAATTCCTACCCATGACTTTAGTACACTTCCTTGTCTTAATTATGGGTGCTGGAGCTCACAAACTTCAACTCTTTCTTGGGCATATGACTAATATTTTAATATCGAGCCCTTCATCAAATCAAAGATACTCCTTTAATTTTGGATGACCCATCATGCGATTGATCTTTCTGCCCATTTAGTGTTCCTGGCTATCTCCACCAACAGCTGAAACGGTTTAGCTGGAAACTTAACCACAAAAATGTGCATTTTTAGCTTTGAAAGCCCAATCCTACTTTCATCAAAGTCTGATAAAAAAAAAAAAAAGTCACTGCTGAAATCATTACAGCACATATGCTCATCTACTGGACATCAGTGTAGCTCCAGTATTCTCAGGACATGGCAGGGTATGCTGATTATGTCTACTCAGGTGCACTGAAACTGGGTCTTGATTGTAGAGAAGCCTTCAAATTCTGATGGACAACCACTAGTTCTTGTCCTGTTCTTCTCCTGCTATTTATGTTGCCTCAGAAAAAGGTTTGATTTCTTTCTGCACCTCTTTGATTGTATCCAACCTGTTTGATAGGTTGTAAGGCATTCACACCAATTGCAATGCATGGTGTTCAAAAATCCAGTATCGGTTATGGCTTCTCAGCTCTGCTATAATACAATGAATAAGTAAGAGACAGTGAGAACCTTTTAGAAAATCCAAATATAAACCCCAAGATTCATTGGATTCACGGAAAACGCCTACAGAGCTTCACAGGAAATCCAAAGAATATGGGAAACCAACATAGGCAAATGCAAACACGTTTTCTAATGTGACTCTGAGCTCCAAATGCATCTTACCAAGCTGTGCAGTTCCAGCACCTCCAGATACATAACTAACTCCATATAACCCATCCCAGAGTGAAGTCTAGTAAACTGAAGGTAACAAAGGGGACAGGGGATTTATTAGTTCCAGTCTGTAACTGCCTTAGAGCAGTCACAGGGTTACACATCCAGGCTTCATCCAGACTACTTAGAGCAAAGTGGAGCAGGTGGCAGAACTGGCTGCCTCCTTCCATTCAGACCTACCTACAGTCCTTGTCCAGGAACCTGATGGGATCAGGAATCCTTGGCATTACAACTGCCTCATGCAGCTATGTCCTTGTTGTTTGTAGCCAGTTCAGAGCTTATTTATACTGACAACACAAATGGAATGGACTGTTACTGCCTTCACTCATAGCTATCCAAAAGGAAGGCGCGGAGAGATGGGAAACACAATGTAATTCAAAGCACACATGGTGTCTAGCCAGGATGATTTTAGGAAAAAACAATTTCCCTATACATATTAAAATTCCTTTTAACGGAACACATTGTAAAGCAAATGTTACCTAACTGTATTGTACCTATTACGGTGACTATATTTTAAACAATTTACAAAGTCATCTCATAAATTTTAGTTGAAGAAAAAAATGTATACAAAGTTTGATATTCACAAACACTGTGGAAAATCATGTAGGGAAACAGTCCAGGCATCCCAGATTAAAGTACAGTGTTTCAATAATTAACAAAATACATTTAGAGAGCAAACATTTCCCACCTGTAAAATACACTGGGAGGTGAACATATGGCTTTCTATCTTTCTGCAAAGTCATTTGACTGCTTTCATTGCTGAGCTTCTAGAGAAATCACTTTTCATCTTCACTTTATTCAGTACAGTGTGAACTAACTTTTTGTAAGTTCATTGGGTAAATGTGCAAAGCTCAATAATGCAATCTCTATTTAGCAGGTCATCACTGCAGCTCTTGTTATATTCTGACCTATGCCTGTGAACACACCTGTGGAAGTCATTTTGTGTTAAGGAATGCCTGTCTTCCTATCAAACGTTGTTGTGGATTCTGAGCTATAAATGACTGTTTTATGACTGTCAAACAAGCTCCAGCTTGGGCAAACCTTACAGATTAACATCTCTTTCATTGTTTGGAGCGAGGTTCTTGGCACATTTTTGTTTAAAATCTGTTGGTCTCTTTTTCCCCTTCAGGCACACTCTATGGAAAGACGATGAACAGCACATGCATTTTCATTTGCAACACCAATTCTAAGCTGGAGTGGTACTGTTATTTGCTGATTCTGGTTTGCTTTTTCATTCTGTTGGTGGGATTTCTAGGCAACATACTTGCCCTGCGACATTATGTGTGCTGCAGGAAGACGTGGACTACTAACAGCATATTTCTGTTTAATTTGGCACTGTGTGACTTCACTTGGATTCTCATGGCACCTTTTTCAGTATACTATAGTCTCCAGAGGCCAGATGACTATTCCAGTCAAACGTTTTATCACATCATAAGACTATTTTTTAGTATTAATATCTACGGAAGTGTCTGCTTCCTGACATTCATCAGTTTTGACAGATACGTAGGTGCTGTCCATCCTATCAGTTCATTAACGTGGTGGGACAAAGGAAAGGCCACGTCTTGTACTATTGCTGTATGGATCTTCATAGTCACTGCATCGGTGCCAGAGATCTTTTACACAATTGAAATGGGAAGACATGACATCCCAAGTAACGAGGATAGCACTGGAGGACCTTTACAATTTGCCATGCCATTTGTACTCTCCAAGATTGTCTTGAGATTCCTAATTCCAGTCACAGTCATCTTTACATGCTATATGTTGACTCTCAAAGCATTGCTACAACTCAGTAAACGCCAGCAGAGAAGGAACAGAATCATTAGGCCTTTTTTATTGATTTCAGCTGCTATGATTTTATTTGTTGTTTGTTTCACGCCTTATCATGTCATGATGATGGTGACACTAATTTACAAAATAACTTGTCAAGCACCCTGTGGAAGCACAAATATGTTGTTTGCTGTTTATCAGATCACAGAGATCATCTGCAGCATCAGTAGCTGCCTCGACCCAATCATTTTTACATTAGCAAATAAGACATTCTATCAAAGAATGAAAGATATAAACTGTCATCCCAAACGCCAGTGCTGCTGTTGTCTGACACAAAAGGTAAGGGACATCATTCTGTCCCCAAGAACGGTGACTTAAATGTCAATCTACAAAGACATGCATCTCTTCCTACCCATTTGGCTTTGTACCATTAGAACAGTTTAAAATTTCATCTCCTGTATAGCACAGCGATCTCCTGAGTAAGCAAGAATAGACAGCAATGCAGGGTAAAACCTGACATGCAAATCAACTAGAAAAGAAACATTAGCAACTCCTGGCTTTCCAGAACTGGCATTTTAAATATCATTGTCATAAATACACCTTAATTTATTGTGACATAGCACTTCTTCCCTGTACATACATGTGATATGGAATGAACAATGAATAAAAGCTCTAAGTAGCTACCTTAGTTCTTGGCCAGAAAAATGTCAAGCACATTGTGTTGGGGAATTTTCTTATAGCTTCTATTAATTATTTTTCATATGTTCAGAAGTGCTGTTGTGGTTGGACTGTGCAATTAATAAGAATCATGATGCTAACAGCTGAACTTCTTGAGCATTTGTAGAAAGGCTTTCTGTAAGTATCTAATTTTAATTCTATAAGTCCTTATAGAGTAGAGTGCACTAGAGTTCCTCTGGCACTGCCAGTGGAACCTCATTAACCTGGATAAATTCAGCAGATTTCCAAAAACAAACAAACAAAATAATAAGGTAACATCCCTAAGGATAGTCAGAGCCATAGTGAGTCTGACCTAAAGCAAACAAACACCAGGTTGTTTGGCAGGAAACTCTGAACTCATCAAAAGGGAGAAGCATGCCAAGGAGAAGTTCTGAAACACAAAGGGGGCTGAGCTGCAAGAAGAGTAAGAGACACTGCCCTCTTATAGAGAGTGTTTTTTGTCTTGTTCACTTAGGCTCTTAGCATCAGTTTCAGGGCAGCCTAAGGTAATCAGTCTAGAGCAGACTTTTTTTTATAGCCATTGAAGAACATCCATCTGTCTTCAGCAGTCATTAAATATGTGCTCTCCCAACATACATGGGCAAAGTCATGCTTCGTATTCAACCACCTGCTTTCTTGCCAAGAAATACCTTAATTATAAAAGCCTATATATTACTAAGCTCATTAACTATATTTTCAGAAATTAATGACACAGTACTTTTTAATATACTTTTTCCAGTATACTATTTTTTTTATTCCCCGAGTTTTAATAAGATTTTGTTCTCACATTGCTATGTAAAAATAATTCTACTCTCCATAGGCATTAAATCTCACTTGCTGAATGTTTCGATTGTGTTGAGTATATATTCATGTATACATGTATATGTATATAAAATACTTAGAACATTGTTTTTTTCTAATTTTTTTCAACTGTGATTGAAATATCTGTGATATCAGGTCCTGATAATCTGAAACACTTCAGATAGGTTTGGATGTATATAAATGAGGATCTCATAGCAAAATTGCCTGTCTATATTCTGTTCAGTGAAGTTACACACTCACCTCATTGTAAATTCTGCTTTTATTCATTTGATGTCTTCTTAATCCTTAGTTTTCTCATATTTTAAAGGAAGAATACTTTGTTTTATGCATGAGTTGTCTTTTGTAAACATGGCAGGGTTATTAGCAGTGCACTAACTTCCTTAAGAGAGTTTGTTAAGCTCTGAATGGGCACACATCGACAGTTATCTGCTCTAGTGTATGCTCACATCGCAAATTGATACAGAAACAATGTCACTGTCATTTAGTGGCAGCGGTGCTCTCAGCATGAGAAGGGATAGGACAGGAGAGATAAGTGTGAAGCTCTGCAATAAATGAGTTTATTGCTCCCACTGGATTGCACCACCAAGTTTGTAAACAGTGAGCTATTTCCAAAACCAAACACTTGCTATTTTTATCTTCTAAGCTATCTTTAAAGCTACAGATACACTGTCTCTTTCTCACTTCAGTATCGCTTTTCATCAAGTTAATTTGCCTGTAAAATTCAATGTGAAATCAAAATATGTTTTTCTGCACACAAAGTCAAACATAAAAGCTTAATGCAGTTCTCATTGCTTACTATGTAGATGGTAATGTTACTATTACATTATTAAGCTACTACCATTAGAAAGGTCTTCTGTTGTTAAAGAAGAAATAAGCATTCAACTCAGAAGAAATTGTGAAAAACGTGATCAAAGTAATTTCTTGATTTTGGAAATATAGATATAGATATATATTTCCTCTTAGAATTGCAGCCTTTATAACACCTTTGATTGCAACCTGTGGTCACAAGTCCCCAAAGTTGGCAAGAATAAAATCAAAAATTTCAATCAAAGCCTGGATTGAAAACCTGCAGCAAGCTCAACAATAGAAAAGCATCGCAGATGACCCTTCCACAACTCACATGCAATGCCTTTTGCAAGCAGCATTAACATGGTTCGCTCAGATTCTCAAGCAAAGTCATGTTTTTCACTGCCTGCGTTTCAGCGTGTAAAAATGAAAAACTTGTTTTAGGAAATGCTTTAAAGTCTATGTGACAGTCTGACTCAAAAAGTTTTCTGTGAGATAAGGAGAAATTTCATTCTGGTCAGGTAATCAGAACATAAGATACATTTAACTGAAGGAGAATGACCTTTATAGTCTCTGTGTGACAGAACTATGCAGAATACAGATAAAAAGATGCAAAAGGAGGCAAAATGAGCTGCTTTCTGCTGTCTGTCAGCATCACCCTACCAAAGAGCTGCATGGTCCAGGGCACACGTGATGGAGCGATGCCAGAAATGGCCATCATGGTCCTGGGGGAATATTAAGGAGCGCTGTAAGTGCTGTGCCCAATGACCAGTAAAGGACAGGGGAAGCAAAGAGGCAGGGAGCTCTTTTTCCACGCAAGAATCCTGATCTCAGCCAACTCAAAATATAAAAATTGCCATGAAATAGCATCTATCAAGATGATACAGATTTTTGCTGCGTATCTTTTGATCCTCCCTGACTTCCAAGGATTTCAGCAAGAGATACAGGCAGCATGGATGGTAGCCCTGCTCTATATGCTTCGCTGGGTAAAAGCAGTAGAAAACTGGAGACTCCTCTTGTTTACTGTATAAGGCAGGTGGCCCAGGTCCTCAGCCCACAGTTCTGGGTTCACCTGCAGAACAAGGGACACACTGTTTGGATACTGAAATGCTTTGAAAAAACACTTTCTTCTTTTCTCCTTTTTGTATTCCACAGACAGAAGATTATGGGATAAATTGTATTAAAAAAATAAATCCTCCTCTCCATGTCTGTTTCTGTAGCTGGATGGAATGGCCCACAAACCTATAAAAGCTCACCAGTTTTCTATCAAGAAAGCCATCAATAACAAGGTGCTCACAGACACAAGAGAACGTGGGGAAGGAAAAGCAAACAAACCACCTTATACCCCGAAAAGATTATTCCCAGACAACCCCAAATAATGAAGAACAGGAGAGGAAAAAAATGAAGACATCCAAATAAATAAATAAATAAATAAATAAATAAATAAATAAATAAGCAAGCTATCTGTGTCACAGTGCCTCTGTTGCCTGTTCTCCCATCTCAAGCATCTTCTACAACATGCCTTGTACTGGGTTGAGTCTGTAGGCACAATCTAGTATTTAAAGATCATCTTTAGGACACAAAATCCTTACAAAAAAATCATTCACTCTTTTCCCTCTGCTGTTCAGATAGCAGTTCCTTATGATAATTAGCTGTGAATACTCCCTGGTAGCTGACAAGGCTTCTAGACATTGTTTGCCTGCTCATAAGAGATGCTATAATCAATTAAACACACTTTTAAAAAGTGTTTTTGTTCAACCAGGCTGAACTAATGTTAATGTTCTCCTGACTGAAATCAAAGGTTTTCTACAAAGTAAGAATTAAAAGGCACAAAGCATCTGTTCGTATTTACTTGGTCTTATTTTTGTTTGGAAATAAAAGCTCCTAAAATGTTTTATTATAATATTCTGCAGATAGTTTGACATACACATATAAAATCAAATAAGATTATTCCATTTTCCTACAATAAGTGAACAATAAACTGCCAAAGTCAACATCTTCTATGATGACAAATATGTTGCAGTACTGGTTCCTCACAGACCACTGTTTGGATTAAATCTGATGCCATGGTATCTAATTAAATGCCCAGCTGTTCTAATGAGTTTGAACACACCAGTTAACGTGGTAATAATTTATTAGCCTACAAAACTGACTGCCAGGTATGGGTAGCTTTCACGTACCACTTCTAGATTCTGAGATACTACAGTGAGGGACAACTTTATAAGGTACTAGATGAATACAAAATGGCCCACGGCCCAGAAGGTTTGAGTACTTATGTATGTGATCAACTGAGGTCAGAGAAACAACTTCCTTATATATTACTGTAAAACTCACCATTGTTTTGCAAGCAAACAATGTCAAAACAGAGAGCTCTAAGCTGAAGATGTAAATAGACCTACAGATGTCCCAAAGGTGCTTTAAGGTAAGCCATCTTTATGCATTCACCATACTGCACTTGCCCATTCGATACTTGCATCTCACACACAAACCACCTGAAATTTTCACATATTAAGATACAAGCTTTCCTTTTTAAAATAACAGTGTTAAAATGCTCCTAAGCTTTTGGGTTTCACTTCAGGATACATAAACCAACGTACTCTGATACCAAAGTTTTTCTTTTCCATGCCTCAGAAGCATTGCACTTGGAAAAGGGCCATGACAAACACTACAACAAGGCCGATAACATACTTCACCTTTGTTCACTGCTTTCACACATGGAAGTCAATGTTCTTTAGACAAAAGAAAAAAAATATCACCACACCGATTCTACTGCTGAAGAAACCAAGGCAGAGGCAGGTAGTGCAACCAAGTCCATCCAACCACCTCAGAGGGAAATGGGGTGGTTCCACTGTCCTAGGAAAATGTCCCAGTCTCCCAAGTCTCCCAATGCTGTCCACAAACCACACACTGGGCTCATGCTTCCCCCCCACCTGTGGCTGGGCCTGTGCCCCGCACCTCTGCATGAGTCACGCCACCTCCTCCACAGCCACCCCTACACCTGACACAGGCAGTCAAAGCCCAGCTGTGAGGGCATGTGCCAACAGCCTGCAGAGAATTACTGCTCGGATATGCTCTCTCCCTTCTTTTTCACATGGTTCAGTGTGGATGGGGCTTTCTCCAACTGAGGAAGGTGAGCCTTAGTCAGGGAGGACTGCAGTTCTCAGCTTTCACACTCTAAAGTAAAAGCAGCCTGATGCCACAAAACATACACAGTCAAGGTCTCAGCTACTGACCTGGCCAGCAGAGCGATGCCTTCACACAGCACTTCACACAGCCAAGACATCTCCGTCAGGTTTCTGGCGGAGCCTGTCTTAAATTTTGGTGGTCACAGGGACCTGGTGTGAACTAGAAACTGCAGGTGAAGCAAATGCTGGTGAAATGCATTTTCAGGAGGTGTCGCCTAGATGAGCGGACAGTGAGGTGGACTGATAACTGGCTGGATGGCAGGGCTCAGAGGTCTGTGCTCAGTGGTACAGTCTGTTTGGAGGCCTGTACCTAGCGGTGTCCTGCAGGGCTCTGTACTGGGTCCAGTGTTGTTCAACTTATTCATCACAACCTGGATGATGAAACAGAACACGTCGTCAGCAAGTTTGCTGATGACACAAAGCTGGGAGGGGTGGCTGATACCCAAGAGGGCTGTGCTGCCACTCAGAGGGACCTCCGCAGGCTGGAGGGTTGGGCCGAGAGGAACCTCATCAAGTTCAATTTGGTAAGTGCAGGGTACTGTACCTAGGGAGGAATAACCCCAAGCACCAGTACAGGCTGGGGGCTGACCTGCTGGACAGCAGCTCTGCATAGGGACCTGGGAGTCCTGGTAGACATCAGGCTGACCATGAGCCAGCAGTGTGCCCTTGTGGCCAAGAAGGCCAACAGTACCCTGGACTGCATTCAGAGGAATGTTGCCAGCAGGTCAAGGGAGGTGATCCTCCCCCTCTGCTCAGCCCTGGTGAGGCCACACCTGGAGCATTGTGTCCAGTTCTGGGCTCCCCAGTACAAGAGGGACATGGGGCTACTGGACCGAGTCCAGAGGAGGGCTACAAAGATGATGAGAGGACTGGAGCACCTGTCATACGAGGACAGGCTGAGAGAACTGGGCCTGCTTAGCCTGAAAAAGAGAAAAACTGTGGGGAGACCTCATCAATGTGTGTAAATATCTGAGGGGAGGGTGTCAAGAGGACAGAGCCAGTCTCTTTTCAGTTGTGCCCAGCGACAGGACAAGAGGCAACAGGCACAAACTGAAGCCCAGGAAGTTCCATCTGAATATGGGGGGACACTTCTGTACTGTGAGGGTGACAGAGCACTGGAACAGGTTGCCCAGAGAGGTTGTGGAGTCTCCTCCTCTGGAGATATCCCACCTGGATGCCATCCCATGGGATGCCATCCCATGCCATATCTCCTTCTCTGGAAATATCCCACCTGGATGCCATCCTGCGCAATGTGCTCTGGGTGATCCTGCTTGGCAGGGGGGTTGGACTAGATGAGTGTGCAGGCAGGCTTAATTCTGCATTTTTCTGCATCTGTCAATTTCCATTACACAGATTTTAAATGTAATTTTAATTAGAGACTTAACTCTTCCTGTCATCATTACATCAGCCTTAAACAATTGTGCTGATGCAGTTAAAAGAAAAACTAAAAAAATAGATATTGATTTCCTATCATGTTTTAGAACAATTTTCAGTAGGAGAGCAGCTGAAAATCCTGCCATGGCAAAACAAAATGCTAACATGTTTATTTGTGAGGTGTAGATTTTTTAACTTTACTTGACTGTATCCCAAGTTATAAAATGATCATGAAAAAAAATCTCTATTTAGATGTCCTAAATACTGCATATTTGTAATGCATAACAAAAAGTTGGTTAGAGGGTATATAAGGATGAATTATGTTATTACACTCCTTATTCTTTATGATTTTTTAGCATTTTTAAGCAGCTGCTTTTTTAACTTTAAATTACATAAAAGTAATTCCATGATCTTCCTCCTTTTTCTCATTATAGAGTTCCAATACATTTCATCACCTTTTTGTAGTACCTACTAGAAACTACAGTTCTCTTCTCTGAATTTACTGGAACTCAAATTTCACTATAAGTAACAGAAGCATTACAGTATTTATATCCCATATAATGCTGATGCTGAACTCTGAAGGGCAGGACTGTAATCTCTGTTTCTCAATACCACTTTAGTGACAGTCTGCAATGACTTGTCAAAATAAATAGTTCATTTTTTTAAAAACTGTTTGTTCTTTTCTCCTGACACTGCACTGAAAGTGATTCACAAGCTTATTTTTAACAAAAACAACAAAAAATAGATTTGCTTACAACCTATCTACCATGCAGTCCTTTCAAAAAGAAACATTTGTAAAGCATTTTAGTCAGAAAACAAAGCAGATTTTGTCCTTGCCCATCAAGGAGCAGCCATAGGTTTACAAAGAGTCATTGTGGTAAATTGTCCAAATTGCAGTATTGTGTCAAAGCAAATTACAAACCTGACTGTGCTGTTACATGCAATTTAATATGTTTATATGTAAATAGCTTAATATGTTTACATAATAGTAAGTATGCACAATAAATATTTAGCCTGATTTGAATAAGGAACATCCCTTTCTTTCAAACACACCAAGTTGAGGTTGACAGAAGGCAACCACCACACAACTAACTCTGAACTGAAACTCAAGAGAGGTTTGACAATGAGCTTTGCCACTAGTTTTCTACAGGACTAAGGCAAGCCATGCTGTCTCTGGGACTCACTGGCAGAAATGTAAGGTCCAGAATGAACATGCATGCTGAGCTGTCAAGGACTGGCAGAGATCAAGAGAGAAAAAAGATTTACATTTTCTTGAGTCAAAAAGTTCGGTCAGACACAGGAGATGGCACATGTTCTAATAAAAAGAAATTGTGTCTTGAAGGTTGAGAAACAATGCTCATTTTAATTAAAAAGAAAACAACAACAACAAGAAAAGAAGCTAGACTCTCTCCTGGCCAACAACAAGGAGAGAACAAAGTACATTATTTTTTGGCCAGACCCCCACAGCAGACTCATGAAAGATGAGCTCCCTGCTCAAAGTTCTTTCTCTCTGAGGCATAAAGTATGCAGAAGAGAAAAAAAAGAAACCGTGATCAGAGACAGCTTTCTGATATAATCTCTATATGTTCAGATTAAGCACGTGTTTTGCTTTGTTTCTCGTCTTCAATAAATATTTGCAATTATGCTGTCTGTTTTGGACACTGGGAATAAATCTCACAGTTCACAAGCAGGCAC
The DNA here is from genome assembly GCF_964035555.1 of Netta rufina. Lineage (NCBI taxonomy): Eukaryota > Metazoa > Chordata > Aves > Anseriformes > Anatidae > Netta > Netta rufina. The sequence continues at coordinate 175,164,906 of NC_140123.1, forward strand.
CCCAGAGGTTACACAGTGTGTTTGCATTTCAGATGCACAAGGCAAGCAGAGAATTGATGTTGTAGGACTGAGAGGTTGTATATTCCAGTGACGATCAAGAAGGCTGTCTAGCTTACTATGAAAGACTGAGGAATTCACTTAGATTTGAGCATTTTCAGATTCAGAGAAAACTATTATTTCATAAGCTATACATTTCTCAACTAGCATCTGCATATGTGTCCAGAGAGAAACATCTGAACACCAAAAGGGACTTCGCCAGTTAGTCAAGTCCTAGCTCAATATTAGTGTGTGCTGCAAGCACAAAACCAGTGAATTGGGTATGTTTTCACTGGTTAAAGCATTTGTAAGACCTATTTCAACTGTGGGATGAAGTTTCCAGATATTGATTTATTTATTTTTTTCAGAAAAAGGTCAAGTTCTCTACTTTAATAAAACAGGATTATGTTTGGAGAAGTAAAAAGAGGAACTGTAATTATACCTTCTTTTAACTACCTGCAAATTGGACTTCCTGTTTTTGACAAAGCAATCCAAAGAATATCAGAGACTAAGTGCTCCATGCAGATAGCTTCCATTAATGCACCTAACAAAACTTCTGCAATTACATCACTGTAAGCATTGCTCATTAATTCCAGTTTGCCGATCTAGATATAGCACATCATTTGTGTGTATTATGTGGGAACACTCTGTGATACTGTCCAAAAAGGAATATTAACAGCATAGAAACGGAAAGAGTAGAAATATGCAATATCAGCGAAACCACCAGATACATTTCAACTAGCAGCATCTTTGGAAAAATTGAATTTTAAATAATTTGATACTATGTTATTTGCAAAACTAAGCAACCATGGCAAATAGTGTATTGACAAATTTATTGAGTAAACATATCTTTCCTGGAAATAAATTGAATGGAGAAACTGTTACCAATCAGTGAAATTCTGAACAAAATAACAACTTTGTAGCAAATTTCATCTGGAGCTCAATCAGAGCTAATGAACCCAAATTTTCATTACCAAAAGAAAGCTAAAGAGTGGGTAGGTTCCACAGCAGAGCACATGGAAATACAATTTTATGGCATGCGCATAGAAAGCTGGTACGCCAGCAGTTTGGGCCAGAGAGAAGTGGTTATTGAAAAATGTGATGTTTTTTTCCAAATATATGCTTTCCCTATTCAGGTTTTTTTTAAAATACATTTCCAATTTAATCGTTAATATATTATACAGAAACACTCATTATTCTTCTACCATATTTAAGTTTCCTAATTTCAAGAAACTGTTTACCTGACTGCCATATTCACCCAATACCACTAGAAGGTGCTCCTCTGTTGAAAGATAATTACTTCTGTCTGAATCGCTTCTCACAGCCAATTTTCCTCTGATAGCTGCGGTTCTGGCCAGGTGTTTACACAGGCTGTAATTGCAACAACCGCCCCTGTTCTGCAACAGCAGGACCTCATGTGTCATAGCCATTAACGCAGCATGGGAACAGCAGATCTGCTGTCGCCCTTTTGCTTCACCCGTGAGTATCCCAGCTGAGCAGGACTCCAGGGAGTTTTGCTGGAAGGTGAGGTGGGGAAACTGTGGTGGATCTGGCACCTCGCGAAGAGCCGCAGTTTCTCTGAGGTTAGGAAAAACTCATTCCTGGAGTACCTTAGAACAGAACGCATTCATTCCTGGAGAGACACGTGGCTGAAGGCAGGAGGGTCCAACATTTTAAAAGAGGGCAACCATACAAACAGAAGCATATAATCTGCACCACTTCCACATCAACAGCTTCAAGACACCATACTGTACCTGGAAATAAGTCATATTTCATAGGCAGCACTCTGTGAGCCTCAGCTGAGTTAAGATTAAGTTTGCTAGGGATCTGATAACCAGAAAGGCATTCTGACTACCCCAAGTGCATACAGACTGTCTCTGCAAGCTCCTCACAAATACAATAAAGAACTGAAATAATTGCCATTCTTCTAATAAAAAGCTTCAGCCTTCATTCTATTTGAAGAGTTAAATTTTCTGTTATGTGCTGCTGGGTAAGACTTTGGTGAGAAAAGGGAAAGAAAAGGGAAATAAGGAAGGACCGACTGGCTAAGGCAAGATTCTGGCTCTTTCAGGTGTGAAATTTGGAAAAAGTCTTCAAGTGACCATTATGGAATTCAAATATTTTGGTGTACTTTGAGAGCCTGTATTTCATCAGCTTTTTTACCTTGGACAATATCCACTAGAAAGCCCGTTTTCACTGAAAGATGGCAAAGGAAAAAAGTGTCCATAGAATTCAAGGAGTGAATCTTTAAGCCATCTTTAACGTCTGCCCCAGGGAGAAGGTTGCTGCCGGTGAGGACACATGTACTTGGGCTTTCATAAGCTTTGGTATCACAAGGGAAGCAAACACAGTGCTCCTCAACTGGAGCACTTTGCAGAGGCTGTTGCAAGAGGCAAACTAAGCTTAGAAGCTACACAAATAGGGTTTGGTTCACCAGACAGGTCTGAGTGATCAAAACTGAAATAATTAGAGGAGAAAGATGCTGGTAAGCTGTTCAGGAAGAAAGCCTGTTCCCTCCACCTCTATATGTTAATATGGCAAACATTCCCAGGGAACACAACCCTATTCCCTGGGAAATGTGATACTATTACAGAAAATTACTCCACCCCTAAAGGTGCATCCGTCTTATTTTCACATGGAAATTAATTTATACAGTTCGAGATCTGAGAGTTTAAATGTAAAAGAAATAATAAAACATGTAAATGATACAGCTTTCAGATCCAGTATGCTTTATGTGCAGCATGATACTGCACAGCATCTTTGCCTTCAAATAGCTAAAAAAGAGCTCTCCATCTTGCAATGCCAGTGTCTTAATAAGAAATAGACAGAAATGGTAAATGGCACTTGTTTTCTTGAGGTTACAGAGTACCTTCTCAGTCCTGCTGCTAAATGTTTCCATTTCCTTTCAGACGAAGATCTTTTTCCTTACAGACTAAGGAATGTAAACCTCTGATAGAATCAAATGCCTTCACTCATTTTGAAGTAGTATTTATTTTAGGAATATCTTTTTAGACTACGTTCAATACATCTTGTACAGTAGTGAGGAAAAACAACCACAAATTTTGTCTTGAGACATGTACAATGGTCACAAAATATTCACTGAGACTCCTTAAGAGGTCTGTTTATAAAGGGATTAAATAGAACATGAATTATTCAGCCAAAATAAATAGTGCCGTTCATACTGCCAGAAACACCCATTTCACAGTGATGTGCTGCGGAATACACACATTCTTCTTGGAAGAAACAGTCTTTGAAGGACTTCACCTTTCCATTATAAATTACAGCCAGTAAATAACTAGAAGACACTTAACTTGCTTCCCTCAATGAGCCAAATCATGCAAGATGGCTTTATGGCGTATCTCTGGAAGGACAAGGTTTGTAACTGTAAAAATGAAAAACAGAGATTAAATATAACTTAGGGTAGGTAGCATGAGAAGTTCTGGACTGAGTTTTGTTCTGCTAAAGGAATTCAAGGCATCAATCTGACTTCCAGTGCACTACCGACAATACAGAGTGAACGAAGAACCTGTGCTCAACAGCAAATGGAACAACTTTTCCAGGGGAAAGTCTCCTCTGGAGAAGCTGAGCTATGAGGGGGAACTTGTACAGCATTACTGGAAGCAGGAGAACTAAGAATGTTTGAAATATCCCCACAGAACACAATATCAGATGAGATTTTAACACTGACACAGAAAGGATCTCAGAGCTCCAGTGTTCATGGGTGCTGAAGGTAAGACTCTTTCCGGTAAGTTGTGGGCCCACCCTGTGCAGACAGCACAGTTGCAGTGTGATCCCATTGATTCTGAAAAGACTACTCATGCCTGCATTTGTTTTGGTACTTGTGAGTAGCACAGCAATCAGTCTCTAGAAGTTTTTGCCTTCTCCATCTGCAGCCTCAGAAAACAAAATCTGTAGATATCCCCAGGAGAGAAATAACTTCTGTTTTACTCTTTGAATTTAGATAGGTCATATAGAAGTGACCCCTAATCTAAATAAATCTGCTCCACCTTCAGCTGCCACAGAGAGGAAGTGCTTGGGGTGTAAGCACAGCCCAAACCACTTTGAAGTAATCTACCCTGGTACGTATCAGAAGGAACATCCATCAAAGTGGAAGGCACGGAGAAAATTATTGAAAAACCTTTACATTTTCAATTTTTATATGAAAGTGATATAAAATTGAATGCTGTGCTAAGCTCTGAATTCCCTGGGGCAGGAACTCCACAGAAATTCCACGTAAAATATTCCTTTCTGGTTTCTTCTTCACTTTCTACACCTCACGAAACTCCAACACGACACAGCCAAGTGCCAACTGAGATCTATGTTTTCTGTCACTTGCATCTACGACGATTGATTCGCAAGACAGTTAGGATGTTTGTGTTTTATTGCTAATTAAAGCCAGGATTAATCAAATTTTAGGCCTTGCTCTCCTTCCCCTGCATAAACTATAATTTAATATTGCTGCTGTGACACTCTAGGAACATTTTCCTTGATCCCATCTGATCCTCTAATGTCCCCTCTGCCATAATATATTACTTTCACTATTCGTTTAACATGCCTGACTTTGACTGAATCTTCCAAGGATTTAGTTTCTTCTTTGCTTTCGTATTAAAGAAAAGTGTGTTTCTCAGTACTATGGCATCAGTGTTCCAGAAACAGAAAACATTATTTAGCATGGGCATAAGCTAGCCTTAAGCAGTTGTCCTCTTTGAAAGATCACATCCCAGGGTTGCAGATTAAAGGTGAATTCAAGGTAACTTAAGACAAGACGACCTCGGCAGAAGAATCTGTCTCTTTCCAACTGGCAGTTTGTTTTTAAAAACTTCAGTTTTTCTGGCCTTCAGGCAAATGGCCAAAACCAACAAGTTTCACAATATTCTACCGCAAGTAGGAGGAAGAAGAACTTGATAAATCTGGGGGTTTATGTGAAAATTTGTGAAGAACTTGCTTCTTAGCAACAGGTAGGCAGGAATAAAGACTACTGCTGACTATAGCTTTATTATTTGTCTTCAGAATTACTGTCAAAGGCACCTAAAAATAGACACATCTTTTTTGAATCCTGAACAAACTCTTGGAGACTGGGAAACTATTCTGGGAGTTACCAGGACCATCTTTCCTCGGCATCCATGGTGGGCCACTGTCAGACAGCGTGACTGGTTTAACCCATAAATTTGTAATGTTCTGAAGTCTTATAACTCATAACAAGAAATAACTGATAATCACATCCAAATCATCTGCTTTTGCATATTCAAATTGGCCATAGAATAAGTTATGGCAAAGATACATATATATTTTTAATCATTCCAGGTAAATAATTAACAGACACATGAGACAAAGGAAAAAGCAGAATTTACTATAGTAGAAGTAGAACAGGCAAGAAAATGTGCAAAAGCTGAAAAGATGTTTGTGGCTTGTAATTTTCAATTTATGTCTTAATAAATGACTTTTCTGCCTTTTGTTTGGATATATAATCTCAGAAATCTTCAGTTTCCACTTTGCTGAGCTTAAGAGAAGACACCACTTTCTATCTTTTAAACATTTTGGGATATTTATTTGGATATTTTGGGCCCAGAAAAACTGTGGATGCCCCATCCCTGGAGGTGCTCAAGGCCAGGCTGGATGGGGCCTTGGGCAACCTGGTCTGGTGGGAGGTGGCCCTGCCCATGGCAGGGGGTTGGAACTGGGTTGTCTTTAAGGTCCCTTCCAACTCAAATCACTCTATGAGTCTATAATTTATATGAAGCAGAAAAACTTTCACTGTTCTTCTATTCAACTTCTATTCTGTGACTGTTGTCATCATTAAAGTATCTAACTATACATAACTTTGCTGTTATGTATGGTAATAACGATCTTAACTATTGTTAAACCACCTTCATTTTCACATGAAAATTTCAAAAGAAGGGTCCTGCTCTCAAATACTTACACAGTGATCTGCTCCTATGTTGTGCTGCAAAGATTGGGCTGCCCCATAACCACGTAAAGTCAGCTCTAATGAGGCCTTCATAATGGCACCAAGGAACCACAACCTGCTGATGCCTGGGCAGTAATAAATGAAGGCTATTTGTGGATTAAATGTCAAAGCATTCCTAAAAGGTATGTGTGTGGGTTACTTCCCTACCTGTCTCACATAACACAAATGCCAATCCCTCCTCCTCAGAAGAGAAATGTATGAAAATATATTAAAAAAATGCATAAATCACATTTACAATTTGCTTAATAGTTCTCAAATCCTGAGGATGTATTAGAGTGTTGTTTTTGTTTTTGTTTTTAAGCCTGGAATATTGTTTTTACTGTTATTATTATTTTGGAAATTTTCAAAAAAATATAAAACATATAACTTTATATGTCAGTCATGCTAGCTGATTTTGAGTCCCAGCAGGATCACAGAAAGAGAAATGCTGTCTGGTACATGAAGGACCTTCATGCCACTCTGACAGCCTAAGGGGACCTTCAAAAAGGCACAGCATGACCACTGAGATCATGTTCTCCTCGGGGCTCCCCATCGGGCACACAGCAAGGTGATGTTCCACACTAACCCCCCCTCCATCTCTTTGCTGTATGGAATAAGGAGAGCAGAATTATGCCCCTGCACTAGGCTGCACCTGCACTATGCCCATCATGCTGCTTCTGCCAGGAATAAGCTCACTTCTATTTCTAGAAATCAGGGAATTGAGACATTATTCCTGCAAGTGGCAGGCATCATTCCAAGCTCACTCCCTGTCTTGAATGGAAAGAAAAATCTGAAAGTCACATCAAAGAGATGAAAACACAGAGTTGACACATCAATATTAAGTAGCAATGAGAATATTTTTAGTTTTCAGGCACTGGATGCTAAATATTCTCTAGAGCCCTCCCATTATGGATAATCTGACATGTAGCTCTTCCCGCAGTCTCAGGCTGCTGCTTGGGGAAAGGAACATGTGCCTGCAGGAGAATCAAAGCCTTCACTGCAAAAATAATCTTTTTAGTAGCTACTGTTGCTATATCTCCAATTAAACTCCGTAGTTTGCAACCCATAGATAACATGGTGTCAGACAGATTCCATAACTAATGCTGAGAGCAGACAGCGGCATCCTCATTGAACCCTAGGAGAGGAAGCAGTAAGATGTTACAGCTCTTCTAAAAATACAAGAGTAAAAGAAGAAATTAGGAGGTCACTTGCATGCCTTTTATTTATATTTCAAAGGTCACTTGTGGTCTCCCTGGTGAATGATGTAAAATTTATTTTAAACTGACATCTTAATTACTGGCAGCATTGCAGAGCTGGAATCTGATGAGCCCGCACTCATTCAGTGGCTGGCTCTGAGTTTCTTGCTTTTTATGCTGGGCTTTTTTGCTGTTGTTGTTGAGGATTCTGGCTCTCAAAAATGCTTGCTCACAGCCATTTGTGTGTTATTATTAGCTAACTGTTAGATTGGCCCTTTGGCACACATTTTGTAGGACCAAAATAATCTGATTGTATTGCCTCAACACTTACTGGATACAAAAGAGGTGAATTGACTTCGAAGCAATCAAGTAGACTTTGAATGTCTTCAACAGCATAAACTTCATCATTGTTATTAAAATTCATATTGAACAGGCTCCTGAAGACAGTATTTTTTTTTAAACCAGGTATTACATCAGTAGCATTCTATTAGGCTGAAGTCATCAATGGAAAAGAAAGAGCAGGAACAAAGCTGCTGGGTATTAAGTGACAGCTCTTATTGTAATGCAAGATACAGAGCTGACAAAAGAAAAGAATATACTCTATCCATCAGGTTACCATTTGAGGCAAGTATTGCCATACACCCATTGTTTGCTCCTACAGACAGTGGCACAACTGTTCATATAACTGCTATCCGACCAGAATGGGAAACAACCGAGCTGAAGAACAACCATGCCAAAATCCCAGCACATCTCTTCTTTTTTCCTGGGGTCCATTAGCCAGGTACAAGCCCCACTAAGCGATATGCCAGAGCAACACTAGCAGCAACACCACAGCCCAGATTTTACCCCCAACATGACCCCTGGTATTTCAGGATACTTAATAATCATATATGTGCTATTGTGCAAATTTATCTGATGTCCGTTAGCTGCTGAATGGATTCACGTTTCTCATGTGCAGGGTATTATCATCCTGACTAAATCCCATTCCGCCTAATTTCCTCTTGCCATCTGCATACACTCACTGCTTCACTTGTTACATACTTCTACCTCTCAGCATATAAGCAGACGTGAAGAGTCTGTTCATAATAGGTTTGCAATATCTTTTAGAGCCTTTCAGATAAAACGTTTGACAAAAAGAGTAATGTTTTCAGACAACAGGTCCTCGGTGGGTGTTTTGTTTGAAACTGCCTGTCATGAAATTGCTCCCAGCATGGCACTACTGTCCATTAAAAAATTTGCAGCGTTAGTGTGTGCCTGCAGCCCAATGCAATTCTCGTAATGACTGCTTTATTTATTCACTCCTCTGTCTACAAAGCTCAGATTATTATTTAATTCTAGACAAACTGCATACTGTGAACATTTGTAATGGAGCAACCCACTGAATTCAACATTTATTCAACTGCTCTGATTTGCTTGCAGTAGTACGATGGTCCACCTGTTTTAAGAAATACAGCTTTCGTTTTGTTTATCTTGTTTTGCAGAATTTGTTACAGCACATTAAGTATTTACTTTCCATCCACAGCATCTAGAAATGAACTTACAAACATAAATTTGGACATACTCTTTAGCAACTGAATAAAATCCAGCCTCCGTAATAGCAGGCTTTTAATCAGTTTTGATCTTTATTATCACTTAGAATGAGAAATGAGCAGGTAGATACTTGCACATCATGTAGTAAGTATGCTTTGAAAAACTGATGCATTTAATATGCAGCATAAGCTAAGGTTTATTACACATCAAAGCAAAGATGTTGCACTGAAAAAAATAAGACTTTTTTCCAAGTATACTGCCCATTTATCTCTAATGCTAAAAATCTATATGAATCAAAAATAATTTTAAATTTATGTGATAGAATACATTTATATACTTTGATGCAAAGTGCACAGCCTGAACTTAGGGCCAAAAAATCCCCACTGAACGCATAATTTGGGCCTGAGGCTTGAGTACAGAGCTGCAATTGTACATTTGCTGAGAAGGTGCCGATTAAAACATACACTTTCTACACACTAAAGATTGTGTTATTTTCCAGACAGTGCCCCAGAGCGATACAGAAAAAAAAATTTGCAAGAGCTTATTCATGAATTTCTTTTAAGTCAGTATGTAAGATTTGAATGCATTTTCTGAATGCATACTGTCATCTAATGGGGTCAGTTTATAAGCTCTTTCTGTTTTTAATAAAGCAGAAAATAAACCAAGAAATCTCAAAGTGAGAGCAAAGAAGATACCACGTTTCCCCTCCTCAAGTAACTCTCTCATACAGAATAAAAATTCACTGGGGTATAAATCTTTATTTCCCCAAACTTCCAATCTTCATCTATGGCCTTTCATTTTCCAGTGCAAAATACAAAGCACGGCAGAACACAAAAGCTAACCAAATGCAAGATACGCTTGGTGATGAATCAAAAGAATGTAGTGGATAACAGCCAAAAGGCACTTCTAAAATTCCATTTGTTCTTACCATATGCCATAAAAATATAAGAAAACTACTAGATAAAGACTGTTTTCCTCGGAAATCTTTATCACCGGAGATGTGTATCAAATGAAGTAAGTTATTTCTTGACTGAATGGCAAGAATTGTAGGGCTTTTTTTCTCACCTTGTTGTAAGTCACGAGCAGTGTCTTGAGGAAGGTGCCTGAAGAGGTTACTGATCAGAGGCTGCAATGAGCATTATCAACTGGAAACATTTCACCATGCCCTCTAGTCAAGATCTGTACTTTTCAACAATATCGTTTACCTACTCTCTCGTCTCTCTGTAGTCTCAGAGAGATGAAGCCTAAATTATGTTTCTAGCACCCCTCTCCTTCTATTTTTAGGAACATAACTTGCCTGAACTTATTTCTATTATGTTTATAGTTCACAACAGTCATGGATATCGGATGGTGTCCATCACAGATGGTAAACTACATTACAATGCAGGTCTAGAGGCACTATTTTTCCAGTTCATATGCACACTTAGCAGCAAGAAATACAGAAGACAAGGGACAAAAGAGCAGGAAGGGCATAGGGAGAGAAAATCCTTTTCACTCCTCTTCATCTAAAGTGAGATGTGCAGACTAATCCTTCTCAATTTCAATTTGCAGCATACGCTGTGAGCCAAGATCTGACACAGGGAGATTGACTGGTGCTATTTGGTTTCCTGACAGCAGGAAATTATGCACAGGCTACAAGGAATGACCAGTCACATTTCCTCTACAAACAGAATATAACAGAGAAATATAAGCAAATACAGAAGGACCAGAAGGACTGAAAAACTGAAATGCTTCCAAACAATTCTACATGAAAAAAAAAAAAAAAAAAAAAAGCTTTTTAAAATGAGGTACTTTGAAATAACTATCTACATCTCTTTTGAAATAGGGAAATTAAAAACAATAATGGGCTGAATTCATGAAGCGCTTGATGCTACAAGATCCAGAGGGCATACTCAATGAGGAGCTCAATAAAATACATATTTCTTGGCAGTAAAGCTTTTGAAGTATTGAGAAATAACCAGCAGGAAAGATTTCAGTAAGGGCTGTACAAATCTTCTGGAGACCTAGAGGTACACTCAGGCTGCAAGCCTCCTCTGAAGCCCTCATCATCATGGCATCACTGCTATTGCCCTCCACCCTGGCTAGTTTACAGCTTGTGTGGCTACACCAGCCAGCAGGACGGCAGATCACCAGTCACCTGGACTGCCACCCACTCTCAGCACATTGCCACCAACATGCTGCGTGGGCACAGTCCCACAGCCCTCAAGCCAATAACATGAGGTAGGGCTGCCACAGCCCCCGGCGAGCTTGGCTGCACCAGCCTTGGCCACCGCATCAGCGCTGGCACCTAAGGGATCGCATCGGTCCAAGGAGCACGACAGCAGAAGCAACTGGTTTTCCATGGGATCGGCTGCCTGAGCTCAGGCACATCTCATCCGGGAGGAACCAAAACCACACGGATGGGTGGGACTGTGATAGATTCATGTTGGCTTGAACTGCCAGGAAACTGAGCTTGCAGCAACTAGCCTCGGATCAGATTGTTATCTACATTCTGCTCCCTCAGACCAGAACTGGAAATATCCCTAAGCCAGGACTGGAGCAGAGATAGGACATGTCTTGCCTGTTTGTTTTCTCCCAAGACTGATCCCTTCATTGTGCTGCCACAAATATCTGTATGATCAGATATGATCCTCACTGAAATAACAGGTGGATACTGCAAACGCGCTTAAGTTCCCTAACTGAGCAGCTGCACAAGAGCACGAACGAGCAGCAGACATTGAAGGTAGGGCAGACCTTCTTTTGGCAGCAATGCTGATTCAAGCCGCTTTAAAATTCACATTCAGCTATGTCCTCTCTATGATACACACTTACAAATCCAGGAGGAATTATCATAATAACCTACCTAGCCAGAACAGAACATAATCCCAAAAAGAAAATTCACTTGTCCTGAGGACTTGATGATGCTTTACCCTATCACTTGTTCCACTGATTATCTAGCTTTTTCAGGGAAAAAAAAAAAAAAAAAAAAGTGCACCTTTGGCAATTTGCCACTTCCAAGCATTGGCCCTTGCAGTGTATTTGCTGGACTGAAGGTTCTGTCCTTCAAGTCAAATTTGAGCAAGTCACCCTCTAACCTTTCCTTTATCCCTTAAATCCTCTCATTATAGGGCTTATTTCCCACTTTTGTCATTGGTTTAATTACTTTTTCCTAACTTTCTCCAAATTAACAAAGTCTTTGCTCAGTTGTGAAAGTCAGAACTGAAAACATAATTGCAACAGAGCTCATTCCAGAACCCAAGAACTGAGGTAAAACATCCTCTCTACGGGGACATTTTCCATTTACCACTACCTTATGTTAAAATGTCCACTCAACAGGCATCAAAATGCTCAGCTATTTTTCTGAATTAGTGTTTTAAGAGAAGTCTCTTAGAGTGGCTTTTCTTATTTGTTCCTTGACATAACAGCTTTCCTTTCAATTTATTGAAATAATACTGGCTCTCTTTTTATCTTAAATGAGGCAGCCTAAGGAAAAGGCCAATCACTCTTGTGCTTTGAGGTGTTCCAGCAACAATCCATCCACCCTGCAGTCCTATCAGCACAAGAGGGTAGCACTGGACCATCGGGTCCAGATTCCATACCTAGAATCACAGGTTTCAAAACCTTGCAGGTGGCAAGGAAGAAGTAATCTTTTTTATGACTTTTACTTCTCTCTAAAACCTGACACAGCCTTGAGCCCTCAGATGTAACATCTTCTATATGACTCAGTTAAGACAATGATAGATATCTCTCGTCATATCTCTATAAGTCTACACCTAAGTTCTCAGTCTCAGATTTCAGTCCAGGGTCATTCCATTCCTTTGACTCAGCACTTGCTGTCACATTTTTTCCGTTTCCTACCTTTCCCTTTCATTGACTTGTTCTTGAACTGAGACAGGCATATCTTGCTTCTACAGAGCTCCCGTTTTCGTGCGGGACTTGTTTATTGCATGTCTACTAATACAAGCAACAGTCCTGCCTCCCACTTACGTGACTTTTGACAAGACATTTAGTGTCACTGCCTAATGGAACAACACTTTTTCTGCAGATTGCTGAGAAAATTACATGAGATTTAAAATTTGCTTTGAAAAAAAAAAAAAGTACATTTTTAATATTGGAAATCACTGACCTCTCAGTTCTTTCAAACACGTCAGCTCTTACTGCTTTTAGCCTTTTTTGACTGAATTTGTTGTGAATTATGCTCACACAAGCAGACATGGCACTAATTTCCACAATGATGTAAGCTTTGATGTGTTGAGTTCTATACAGTTCTAAAAATTTGAGGTGATTAATAGCAAAGCTCACAAAATAGTATATAAGTAGGAAGTTTAAAGGCAAAGTCATAAAGCCGTTATCAGAAAGTCCACAGGTGCATCTTGTAACTTACCAAACAGACGCTGATGGAAGAGGAATTTCCCAGCGATCAGTCCTGTGAGAATGGCAAGCAACCACAGAAGCACCTTCAGACATCTCCAGCCTCCTCCTTCGGGGTACTTATTTGTTACAAAGGAGAAGCAGTTACCGACAACAATAACATTGGCTTCTGTCTGGCTGTGAGACACCGGATCCTCAGCGAATATTAAGAAGTTAAAGAAGATCACTAAGTAAGCCACAACTAAGCGAGACCACGGGTGCTGGAAGTAGTAGCGGAAGTCTTTATCCATCCTCAGATAGTTCAGAGGTGTTCTTTGCCTGTATGTAGAGATACAAATGTGCACTGTTACATTTACACAGAATTCTGGAAGCTTAGGAGATACCTGCACATTAAAACAAACAAATCACCGTAACCTTGTTATCAGTCATTTCTAGTACTTGGGATTGAATTGCAATGAAAGTTTCCATCAGAAGGTACTGTTAGATTCCGGTGAAGAAAATCTGAAAATTCTACCTATTCCAATGTAATAAATAAATAAATAAAATGAAAAAAGACAAACAAGCACATGTATAGTAAGGCACAATATTTTTAGTCTCAGCATTTCTATATCACCTCTTTAAAGGCACAGCTCTGTTGTAGAGAATGAAAATACAGCATGAAAGAACACGACAGGCTACAGGAAACTCCAAGTACCCCTCCACCCACTCTTCAAGAAATACAACACAGATTTCAAAACCTTGATGCTATACCTAGACTGTGTCTTTCTCTTTATAGGAGGGAGATGGAACAAGCCCATGAGTGCAATGAAGTCTTCTGCTGCCTCATCTCCAGGACACTTAGAAGCATGTCCCTCAACCACATTGGAAACTTGTGTTTATATGAGGGAATAACATGATGGAAAAGTTCCTAGAATTAATCCTTACAGCTCAGGCAGGTCTGTAGAGATCTCTTCATTGACTTCAGGGAGTGCTCTGATAATTAAGCATATTTTCAAAACCAGAAAATAAGAGTGCCTTGAGCACAGTTTTGTACAAATATGAAAACCATATAATGAAACTTGTCTACTTACATGGAACAGCTATAGAAAAATGCAACGGAGTATGGTTAATGTTTCTGTTGCTTGTCATTTGGTTTTTCGTTTCCGTTGCTTGTCATTTGGTTTTTCTTTTATTCACAACAAATCAGTTGTTTCATCCTGCTGAACCATGCTGTTTTCATAAAGATATAAGGCCTTTGTGTTGTGGAACACCACAATTATTCAAGGGACTCGGAGTGTAGGAAGGAAAAGAAAGAAAAAAAGAGTATCTAATAATATTGCTTGTTTATCACAGCGCGATCCTTGAAGGATACAGTGTACTCAACTGAACAGTACAGATTTTTGCAAATGTCATCTGCCCTGCGGAAAGAAAAAAATCAAACCCGAATGCTAGTAAAAGACCTAAATAAAACAATCCATTACCCATCCCTTCTTGGACTATGGACTGAGTATTACTTTGCAAACTCACAAACAGCTTGAATTACGACGTCTCTCCGTAGGTAGTCCCTTCTAAACGCCTGAACTCTATAATCAGAGTTATTTTTTCTAAACCTTGAGGAATCCTGTGTCCATTAAAAGCAAAGGAAGGAGAGCTCTCAGCAGGTTCAGACAGGGCATTCGGTAAAGGCACAACATTAATAACGTCATGTCACGCGTGAATTACCTTCGAAAACGCCAAAACCCCAGCAGAGAGTTGAAGAAGTCTGCGCAGGGAAGCGCCAGCCCCGTGCAAACTTTCTGCCCGAAGCCAGGGGCGCCGGCCCACACCTCAGCAAAACCCCACTGTAAAGGGGGGGAGAGCCCACCTCGGGAAACCCGCGGGCGGCCCCAAACGCTTTACCTTGACAAACCTGCGAGGGGCTGGGGATAAATAGCGGCGTGTGCCCTGACACCGCCCGCGGGGTGCCCTGGCACCTCCGGCGGCCCCCCGGCTGCCTCGGGAGCGCTTCGGGGCTCAGGGGACGGCTTCGGGGGCTCCGTTTCGGGGACTCCGGCTGCGCTGCTCGGTGCCGGGGCTGCCGCAGGGCTCTCTGCTCTCCCCGCTCCCCCCGGCAGGCCGGGAGGCAATGATGCGATACTCACCGCGCTGCGGCTCGGCGCGGCTGGGTGCCCGCGGGAGGCTCGGGGGAAGGCTGAGGAGGAGGAGGCTCGGAGGGAAGGAGGCAGGGAAAGAGGGAGGGAGGGAAGGAGGCAGGGAGGGAGGCACGGCTGCGGCTCTGCCCCTCCTCTGCCGGGCGGCGGGGCCGGCCGTGCCGCAGCCTCGGTGGGCAGCGCCGCTGCGGCAAGGGGATAGGGATGGGGATAGGGGGATGCGGCCTCGGGGAGCCCCGCCGGGGCCCAGCCGCCACCGCCGCGGCCCCGCCGCAAAACGCCGGCCCCAGGGGTGGGAAGGGCCGGAGGAGGGGAGAGGAGGCGGCGGGGCGGTGCTCGGGGACCGCCGGGGGCTCCCCGCCCGGGGCTGCCCGCTGCGGGGAGGAGGGATGAGGCTGGGGGAGACCGCACCGGGGTCAAACGCGTGCCCCGAAGCGGCCCCGGGGAGCTGCTGGCCTGAGGCTTCGGGCTGGTGGATGTCTGTGAGGGATTCGGTCCCCGGCTGGCGTTGCTGACATCCCGGGGAAAGGGCTGCGGGATGCCCTCGGCATGGCACAGGGTGCTCTTGGCGCTGGGCTTGGTGTGGTCCCTGCTCAGTCTGCTGAGGGGTAAACCCAGCTCCAAGCTGCTGGGTGCTGCCTCGGCATTGCCCTAAGGTTGGGGGAAGTCATGTAAATCCCTTGCGGCAGGTAACAGCAGCACAACATTGAACTTAACACATATATATACATGTGGTTGCTTCAGGCCAAGGTATGGAGGAATGTGGATGAGGTCCACTGAGGAATGTGGCTGGGCCGTGAGGTGGGTTGTGTTGGGAAAGGCCAGCACAACCAGAACAAGCACCTGCTGAAGTCTTGTGAGCCCCTTCTGTACTTACAGCTCTATAGCTTCACATTTTTCTGAATAAACATAACCATATTGAAGGTATCTGACACAATCACATCATCTTGAAGATCTGGAGGTGTTCAAGACCAGGTTGGATGTGTCCCCAAGCAACGTGATCTAGTGAGTGGCATCCCTGCCCATGTCAGGGGGTTGGAACTGGGTGATCTTCAAGGCCCCTTCCAACCCAAACCACCCTATGATTCTGTGATCTGCCTCAGTGGAATATCCTGTGACACCCCCAGTTTTAGGTAGAAATATGGAACTTACAATATATTTAGCACCACCCCCACCAGCAACATGCTATCTTTACAGTAAACAGAAATTTAAAATATTCAGAAGCAAAAAAAAAAAATCATCATGTGCAACTAGAGAGTACCAAAATACAGCACCCAGCACTGCCTCTTCATGCAGCAGCTCTGCGTGTGCTGCCACGCTTGGAGAAACCAGCCTCCTTCTGTTCCACAAATGGGAATCCACAGAGAAGGAGGCAGCACCCACCACAAAAGAGATCACACTCTTCATGCACCTACACACTAAAAAAAAAAAAAAAAAAAAAAAAAAAATGCTGCTCAGATGGTAATGCTAAACACGCTACAACTATAGAGCATTCATCCATATTTTTGAAGATAGTAAATCAGTGAGCAAGTTTTGGAAGCCATTATAAAAGTCAATCCCATGAAAGCCATGTCCTTTTCTACTAAAGTAACCAAAAACATAAGTGCACCATATAGCTCCCCCAAACTTCTTGTTGCAATTGCTTCCCTAGGGAATGCTAATTTCTATTTTTTTAAGTGTAATATTTCACTTATATATATATATAAAAAAAAGGGAAAAAAAATAAAAGAAAAAAAAAAAGAAGTGGACCGTTTCTACTTCATTTTTCTTAATCATGCCATCAAAATTAACCTGATGAAAGATGTTTCTCAATCACAGAATGGCTCAGGTTGGAAGGGACCTTAAGGATCACCTAACTCCAACCCCCTGCCATAGGCAGAGATGCCACCCATTACATCAGGCTGGCCAAGGCCCCCTCCAGCCTGGCCTTAAACACTAAAGTCATTTCTCGACGAGGGTGGGATTCGAACCCACGCGTGCAGAGCACAATGGATTAGCAGTCCATCGCCTTAACCACTCGGCCACCTCGTCACAGAAATAGCAGCAATTAACATGATCTAAGAAGACAAGACTAATCAGGCCCGGTGACTAACAGCCAGGAACTGTCAACAGATGAAGAATGTAAACCAGCTCTGTCCAAGAAATTGTCAGTAACCGGGAGGCCAGAAGTAAAAGCAGGTAGCTGAACCTAAAAAGCAGGTTGAATGAGGACAATGAGGCATCCTGAAATGCTGGTTTCTATATTTGTGAATGACACTACGTTACAAGCTCTCCTACTATAAAACAGCCCCTGTTCAAAGGCTATCTATTTACACCGTTTCCAGCAGAGAGCTGCGACCATTGAACAACCATACAAATATTTTACTGCAGTCTCAATTTTTGTAAAGTCATTTTTACCCTCCAATAAGAGGAATCAGCCTACAGCACATAAACCTGCAACTCCAAAGTTCTTTCCCCAGACTGCTGCCTCAGACAGCCCCGTCTGGCACAGGAACGGGCACTGAGCTGCTCTACGTTCCAAAATAACGTCACTGTAATAACAGACAGGTTTCTTTGCTTTTTTTTACACAAAAACAAAAGTGATAGCTTTGTCAGGGAAAAGGCTGCACAACCAAACTAAAAAGATTGGTGTAATTATTCTGATAGAGAAAAGAATAAAAATAAAATATGAAATTTGTTATAAAACAGTCTATAGTTTCTCCTTGTGTATCCAGGATTATAGGGTAACTCAGCAGATGGAAAAATATTACAGTTTCTTCTGAGAAAGCTCTCTGGTATCCCATGTCATCTATAAAGAAAATGTGCTTAGTTACCAGACCAGCAAAACTGGGGTCGCTGACCACCCACAAAATTTCATAGGATCACAGCAGAGCTGAGGTTGGAAGGTACGTCCAGAGATCCATCCACTAGTCCAGCCCTCTGTTCAGAGCAGGGTCAAACTAAGTTTTCACAGGTTGTGTCCTGTGGGGTTTTGAGCATTAACCAGGTTGGAGCCTCCACCACCTCTCTGGGCAAATTGCTCCAATGTTTGACCACCCTCATGGGAAAAAGTTGTTTTCATACGTTAAATGAAACATCCCGTGTTTCTGTTTGAGTCCACTGCCTTTGCAGAGCACTGAGAGGAGTCTGGCTTCATCTTTTTACTCCTCCTACCAGGTTTTTAGACCCTTCACTAAGGTGTCCCGGCCCCCCAATTTAGCCTCCCCTTCTCAAGGTTAATCAGCCCAAGCTCTCTCAGCCTGTCTTCCCACTCCTTTCATCTGTGGCTGCACAAATGCCTCCTCCCGCACTTGCTGCTTGGAAAAAGTGCTTCATTCCCTCAAATCTCAAAACCCCATTAGTCAGGGACTGTGCTCCTAATGTATTTTTCTTCCATCCTGCTGTTGTGGGTTGGCCCCTGCCAGCAGCTCAGCACCCACACAGCTGCTGGCTCGCTCACCCCACCTCCTCCCTCAAGGGATAGAGGAGAGAATAGGAAGAGCAAAAGCAAGAAAATTCATGGATCAAGATAAATTTGGTAAGCAAAGGGGAAAATAAATGGAGATGCAAAAGCAATCACTCACCACATCCCACAAGTAGCCTGATGCCCAGGCAGCCCCTCCACAACAGCCCCTTTAGAAGAGAACCCCTGTCCTCCCAGCGCAGGCTTTATTGCTGAGCATGATGTTATAGGGTATGGGGCATCCCTTTGGTCCGTTTGGGTCAGCTGTCCTGCCTGTGTCCCCTCCCATCATCTTGCCCACCCCGAAACTCCTTGCTGGGGTAGGAGTGGGGGCAGAGTGGGAAAGAGACATAGCCTTGACACCCTGTGAACACTGCTCAGCAGCAGCCAAAACACCAGTGTGTTATCAACACTGTTTTAGTCACAAAACCAAAACACTCCACTGGGATGGAGAGTTAACTCCATTCCAGCCAGACCCAGTGCACCTGCAGAAAAACATGCTTGGAATAAAAGATTTCGCCCTTTGAAATTTCACAGATGTGGTTATGGCAACCAGTCTCAGCTATACCACTGTGCATTATCTGCATCCCCAGCTTCTGCTTACTGGAGGGGAAGGGAGGAGAGGAGATGAGATTAAAATAGAAGTTAAAATACAAAACAACAGTTAATTTACAACTAAGGAGTTAAATGGTTTAAGAACTCAGAATAAAAGACAAAAATATACATCCCATTGAAAGAATGTTAAGTTAGAGACAGTGACACTTCAAATACTATTAGTGCTTTATTACTAGATATAAAAAAAAGAACAGAAAAAGAAAAAGAATTGCCTAAAAGATTGTAGAAAAATAGAATTATTCAATAAATATTTCTATTGCATATTTGGTAATCATAAGCTGTGTTTCCATATTATATAACATTGAAATACTTTCTACTAAATCAATAATATAAAAGGATATAAAAGAGCAGCAATTTAAATTAAACCTTTTTTTCTTAATGACAGAGTTATTACAGTCAAAGGGTTATTAGAAAAATAAATGAAAGTAGTGATAGGCAGCAATGTTAATCATTAAAATTGATTCCTAGCAACTTCTGAAATGCTAAGGAGTTTTCAAAGAAATAGAAGAAAGCTAATGTAACAATATTTAAACGGTAAATAGGATGACCTACTTAATTACAGACTCATCAGGCTGACAGCCAAGCATGGGCAAAAATATGAGAAAGGCAAGTTCAGGACTTAATTAGAGAAAGGACTGGAAGGGAGAAGAACTGGAATAACCAAAGGCTTGACAGTGGTGCCGGCTGTTCCCCCGCCCCCACCGCGTGAGTCAGAGTATTCACCAGATTTAGCAAGTTTGGCCTAACTAGCACCTCTTCTTCTGCAAGAACAGCCACCAAGAAAAAGAGCTGGCAGAACACACTCTTTCAAAAGCTGTTGTGATGTCAATTCAGGAGACATCCCATTTGTTTGGTTAGGTCAGTAGCACCTACGGGTGCACCAAGACTCCTCAAAGTGTTTATGTGATTGTGTGGCAGGGCGCGGGAGCTCTGCACCGACTCGCTCAGGAGATCAGCTCACCTGAGTCTGAGAGACAAGAAACCTACCACGGAGTCCACTCGGCAGACAGCTCATGCCAAAATGACTGTGATGACATAGATGGAGAGATGTGGCTGTTCAGGCCTCTGGCTGAGAGCCTGAGCCTGATGCTGCCAGGGGAGGTCAGTGGGGAGACCGCCTGTTCTCAGGTGGAAGGGCTGCTCTCCATGGTGGCTGAGCTCAAGGAGGAGGTGGACAGGCTAAGGAGCATCAGGGCATGTGAGCAGGAGATTGCCTGGCATGCCAGAGGGAAGGGCACCGGGGGATGCCCCCCTGAGGGTGGTGGATCCCCTGCCCTGGTGCTGTGGGGCAGAGGGGGGGGGACCAAAAAGACAAAGAAAGTCCCAGTTTGGCATCATGGGCAACTCCCTGCCTACCTACTTTGCTTCTCCAGGTGCCCCTCCGTAAGTTTGAGGCCCTGGGTCTTGAAGGAGAGGTAGGCAAGGGTGTGGTGGAAGACCCACCTATGAGGTCACACAGGACGAGGCAGTCAACACCACGCCCCAAGACTGCCTCCGATAAGAAAGAAGGAAGGGTAAATGTAGTAGGAGATTCCCTTCTGAGAGGAACAGAGGGCCCAATATGCAGAGTTGACCCTCATCAATTACAGAGACATGGTGGGACAGCTCACATGGCTGGAATGTGGTTATGGATGGGTAAGTCCTCAGAAAAGACGAGCCAGCAAGGCGAGGTGGTGGCATTGCTCTTTACAGCGTGTTGAGTACTGTCTAGGGGTGGATGAGGAGTGAGTTGAGAGTCTGTGGGTGAGAATTAAGGGACAAGCTGGCATGGGGGATACTGTTGTGGGTGTCTATTACAGGCCACCAGATCAGGATGAGGAAGATGATGAGGCCTTCTACAGGCAGCTGATAGCAGCCTCACAAACACAGGCCCTGGTTATCGTGGTGGATTTCAACTTCCCTGACATTTGCTGGAAGGCCTGCTCAGCCAGACATCCACAGCCCAGGAGGTTCTTCCAGTGCACTGGTGATAACTTCCTGGTGCAAATGGTGGATGTGCCAACTAGGAGAGGAGTGCTGCTGGATCTTGTCCTCATCTTGTCCTCACTAACAAGGAGGAGCTGCTTGAAGCAGTGAAGGTTGAGAGCAGCCTTGGTTGCAGCGACCATGAGATTGTGGAGTTCAGGATCTCATGTGGCAGGAACAGAATACCAAGCAGAATCGCAACCCTGGACTTCAGTAGTGCCAACTTTGGCCTTTTTAAAGCAATTGCTAGGGGAAATCCCATGGGACAGGGTACTTGAAGGAAAAGGGGCCCAGGCTAGTTGGTTAGCATTCAAGGACTGCTGCTTCCAAGCTCAAGATCAGAGCATCCCAACAGGTAAGAAGTCGAGAAAGGGGGCCAGGAGACCTGCATGGTTAAACAGGGAACTGCTGCACAAACTCAAGTGGAAGAGGAGAGTCTACAGCTCATGGAAGGAGAGGCTGGCCACTTGGGAGGAATAAAAGGCTGTTGTCAGAGGATGGAAGGAGGACACTAGGAAAGCTAAGGCCTCCTTAGTATTAAACCTTGCAAGAGAGGTCAGGGACAACAGAAAGGGCTTCTTCAAATACATTGCAGATAAAACTAACACTAGCGGCAATGTAGGCCCACTAATGAATGAGGTGGGTGCCCTGGTAACAGAAGATAATGAGAAGGTGGAGCTACCGAATGCCTTCTTTGTCTCTGTCTGTACTGCCGGAAGCTGTCCTGAGGAGCCCTATACTCCTGCGGCCCCAGAGGATGTCAGGATAAAGGTGAAGTTTGCCTTGGTTGATGAAGACTGAGTTAAGGACCAATTAAGCAATCTGAACATCCATAAATCCATGGGTCCTGATGGGATACACCTGTGGGTGCTGAGGGACATGGTGGAAGTCATTGATAGGCCACTCTCCATCATCTTTGGGAAGTCGTGGGGAAAGGGAAAAGTGCCTGAGGACTTGAGGAAAGCAAATGCCGCTCCAGTCTTCAGAAAGGGCAAGAAGGACCTGGGTAACTATAGACCGGTCAGCTTCACCTCCATCCCTGGAAAGGTGATGGAACAACTTATCCTTGGCGTTGTCTCTAGGCATATCGAGGATAAGAGGGTGATTAGGGTCAATCAACGTGGCTTAACCAAGGGGAAGTCATGCTTAACCAACCTGATAGCATTTTATGAAGACATCAACTACTGCATCTCATGATATACTTTCAACGTGCAATTAGCAACTGCATTTCATATACAAACAGTATAACAATTCATTGTGTCTGTTAAAAAAAAAAAAAAAAGTTTGAAGACTTTCCTGTCCCTTCATATAAATTCCCTATGTCTTGATCCCATTTCTATTAAAACATGCTGTCATGTACACCTGACTGGAGCGAGGAAACAGAAACAGAGCAGGGCAGAGAGCACTAATGAAGCACTGGCTGTTGGGTCTGGGTGTTCCAACGGAGGTTATAGCAACCTGACGCTGCACCAGTATAACTCAGGAGCAAATCTGTCCCTGATGAAGCAGACAGATATAGGTGTCTTGTGCAAAGCATGACTTGTCCAAGCAATGCATCAAACCTCAGCTATACAACTGAATTACACATGCTAATGACTTCAGTGATCGTCCAAATGGTAGCACGTAGTGAATCCTAACTATAATTTCACTGAAAATAATCAAATAAGCCAACATTAAATGTAAGAGAGCTAATTATAGTCTGAAGGTAAGAAAATAATCATATATACATTGCTACGCCTAAGGAGAGGTTTCATAGCTATCAGATATTTAGCTCTGGACAAGCAACGAGAAGACCAAGCTTTGTGACCTGTCCTTAAAACTCCTCATCATATACAGGAATATGCAGTATCTATTATGCAAATAGACCTTCTTTCAAGGGCCAAAGAATATCCTGTGACAAATGGCTGCTATTTTGGGCTCACACTAATGCACTGTGAAAAAAAAACCACAGTTATGCCAAAAAAAAAAAAATTACAATGATAAATGTAATAATTTATTTAACAGCTGAGAATCCATTGAAAATGGACAGGCACTTTGAGTAAGTGCCCAAGAGAACAAGCAAGAATGTACAGTGCAGTCAAACTGTCCTTTGTTTGTTTAGTGAATTTCTTTTCATTTATAAGAGCAGCAGTGTGTTCACTGTAGAATCGTTTGGGGCTAAAATGAACTTCTGGAGACTGTCAGCGTATGCTGAACCATAGCATACACCTGGTTTGTGTGTGTACGTGAGGGTTTTATTCTGCTTCTGCACTAACAGAGCAGGCTTAAACGCTAGATGTGAACGATGCTGCTACTACAGGTTTCATTGCAGGCATTTTTCCTACCCTTTCTCTGTGTTTCTGTCTATTGAAACAGTATGCACTACAGAGTAAGAATCAACAGTACAGTTTTATTGTCACATCTCACAAATAAGGAGCAATAAAATTTCTACAAATAAGTAGCAATAAAAACCTGAATTGGCTTCATGGATCCCTTTTGAGAACCTCCACACAAAGGTCATTTTCTTACTATTTTTTAGTAGTAGCTTAGAGATAGAAACTCACTTGTGAGGAATCTGGGAGAAAGGCCTGTCTGACTGAATTCCTCTCTCACAGGTGGAGTAAGTGGGAGTGGGAGTAAGATCTTCTTATTCCCCAAAAGTAAGAAGAATCCTCTGTCCCAGGTACCCCCATTCTTCCACCTCAGTTTTGACATATCTCAGAGGGCCTTTGCTGTCCTCATGATGCCTACATCAGAAAGCAGATTTATCTAGCAGCATTTTGAACTATGTTGTTATTTCTTTGGAAATTCATGTAAGACCTTAAAATAGGAATGAGAGGTATAATAGGAGCCAGTAAAGTGAATGAAAAATTAGTTCTGATATGTCCACAGCCATTTAAGCCACGGAGAATCAGACAGCAATATAGTATCTCAGAAAGGATAGGTAAAATGTCAGAGAAAATATACAACAAAAGACTGAAATTTTCAAATATTAATGCCCCCAGGCTACAACATAAACAGTCTTAGCAGGACACAAAGACTTTGGGACTCTTCTTAATTAAGGGAGGAAGTGACTTAAGGACTTTGTGTCTTCAACACAGACTGCAAACAATGCCTTGGCCAGAGCTGCTTTTACTTTATCTAACATTAATTTGTACTAACTGCACCTCATCAGGAGAGGAACTGGCATCTCTGTGGCGATGGAAAACAAGATAAGTGATTGCACGTGATCAGCATAGTGCTGGTGTTTCAGCTGACTGTATTTCACAACATCTCAGTGCACTCACCTCAGGCAAATACTAGAAGAAAGTGGAAATAGGTATGAAAAGAATGTTGCCCAGCATCTCCTTTTGGAGTTTACCAGGAAAATGAATGGATCCATGCTAGTATAGCATCATATATCATCCTTGATCATATGCTTCCAAGAGACCTGCCATTATAAACAGCTCACGTGCTCTCTACTAGTAAAGTCCTGACTGTAGCAGAGTCAGTGAGAGAATTCTTGTTGATTTCAGTAGGGTCATGATATCGTCCATATAATAATAGGAAAAATAAAAGAAAATTCTCTAATTTTTGTGTTATGCATTTTCACCTAATCACTGTATCTGCCTTGTTTGTTTTACCAGTCTCGGCAGATAAAGCCTATTCTAAATCTGGATAGCATTGTGTTTGGTGGCCCTTTGCTAACACTCACTAGCTTTCTGAAAGGGATCCTTTTCCAGTCAACAAGTGCTGGGTTATCAGTATGAACGGCCACATGGGACCAAAACAGTCCCAGGAACATTTTCTTTCTCATCAGGAAAAAGTTACCAAATCCAATGGAGTGGAAGGTAGAGCAGCCCTAATCAACATGAAAACGTGAAAGAAGGAGAGGCTACTGAAAGGCATTGCATGTACCCAGCCTCTTCAACAATAAATGGATATTGGAACAATTTTTCTGGTTTGAGACATGGAGGAAGGTTTTACATGAACACAAAGAGCTGTTGATGTTTGCCTTGGAGTTGTGTTGTTGTTGTTTTCCATTATAAAAAGATGTTTATTTCCACAAAGATGTTTTAATGTACATGCTATTTAAGTGAGAAGTGGAGCTTCTTGGTGGTAAGAAGGTTTCATTCCTATTGAATGAAGACAAAATGGTTTCAGTTATTGCTTTGTTACCTTCGATCTGGGCTAGAGCAATGTCATGTGCCTTGCTATAAATAATCAGTACATCTCTAGCCACTCTCCCTACTGGCAAGGATCATGCCCTGCCTCCATTTTCTGTACTGTTTTCCCCCAGAATCCACTCAGATTTAAGAATCTTAATGTTTATGGCCAAGCTTATAATGGTCTGGGGAGAAGGCACCCAGACAGAAGCTGTCCCTTGATACATTTAAAATGGAGATTGTTATGTATAAAACTATTCCAAAGGCCTAATGGAGCTGTCCAGCTCTTTACAAAGTTTTTCTTGTTTTCTTTGACCTAGGAATCACTTTGAGCCTCATCTGAGATGATTGTTAAAAATCTCTTTCTTGTGCACTCTATGCACAAGACAAATTTCTTTGACCTTGTCATCAATAATCAATAAAGAAAACATAAGTTTTAAATAATTAAAATAGTATTTCCCTTTAGAGAGAAAAGGAAAAAAAAAAAAAAAAAAAAAAAAAAAAAAAACAAGAACCACAGAGATACCAGTCGTACTGTTTAATGCACTTCTGGAATGCATTCAAACACACCATGGAGGCAGAACACAGGGTGGCAAGAAAGGTGACTGGATCACAAATCATTTTGCACAATGATTTTGCAGTGGTATTTACATGTTAGTTAGTTGCTGTTATTAGGGTAAATATATTAAAAGATGAACCATGTGAAGAATTTCATAATTTCAAAATCACTGAGACCATAAAACAATTTGACCATCATATTGCCCCTTATACTGTAAAGGTACATGTAGATGCCATGTCTAGTGTCTGTCTACAGATTTACCAGATGCGAATATGAGCTAGAAATGGACAAAGATACCAGCAAACCATATTCAGAATCAACTCTCTAATAATTTATCTCTGAGCTTAACAGAACAGGAAGAAATACGGGAATTCCCACCAATTGTGCTTTGTTTAGTTTATTTCACCAGACATTTCCTTCTTATTGTCAAAGCATATCAAAACACAACAAGAATCAGTTGTCTGCAACTTTTAGGATAGCATCTGCAACTTTTAGGATAGCATCAGTGGCTGGGAACCCCCTACTGCCTCAAACTTGGCTATCAGCTATATCATAATTTAGTTCTAAAATAGTTGTTTACCTAGCATGTACCTATGAGCATAAACAAATGAAGAGATATATTCACAGTGCTATGAAGACTTACTGAAGTACATAAAATGAGAGATGTCCTTCATACTGTAATAAAGACACGCTTGCTATAATGGCAAAAGAGTGTGGAGTTCCTATAGCAAGATTTTTTAACAGCAGACTATACATAAGGTCTAGTAATTATAAAGCAATACCTTTTTATTTGACTCGCACATAGTGTGCTGGTTGATCATATACTCTGAGACTTACAAAAAGGCAGCAATGTCATGCTCATAAATCACAGTCCATTTTGGTATGAACACCTTTCACACCTATATCCTTGAAATTATAAACAAATCTGGCTGTAGGAGTGGTGTGATTTCTTTGTTTAGCTACCTAAGGGTGTATGGGAATGGAGATTACAGGAAGCAAACAGAATAGAAGAAATTAAGTTTTCACATATCTCCAGAGGAAATAGTTTATATTCATTCTTATTCTATATGGATGGAAGTTTATCTTGCTGATGGAATAGTTCTCTAATACTGTAAGTACTCTTGAAAATATGGTTATTTTTGAAGAGCATGCTGATTGGGGAAAAAAATAATCTAAGCTTAAGCTTTAAAGGGTGTCAGGACAGAGACCTTCAGGCATTGGAGCTCTACTGCAAGAAAATTAAGTTTTACTATTGTTCAGTAAAAAGGTTATCATTCTTCACCTGGTGGAAATGTTTAGTGCTTGAAATATCACCTCCAGATAGGTATGGACTGCAGTAATAAAAACCGTATGTAAAAAAAAAATGTTAATTTGTCCTCAGGTGGACAATCATAGTCAAACTTGGAACGAGCCTTCCTGGCAACATCACAACAGGAGAAAATGTTTGCACACCATTATGAACACAATTAACTGAGGACTCCATAGAGATTATAACCACAGCATTAAATCAGCTAGCAGAAGTGAATAGTGCATTGTTAAACCAATGAAGAGATAAATGTATAGGGAAAGAAAATAAAGACAGCGAAAATGAAAACAAGACCCAGAAGTCATACAGAAACTGCTGTATCAAAGTCTACTAAAAATACTTTCTTCTTAAAAACAAAACAAAACAAAACATCATTTATTATTTAAGTTAAAAGAATGCTATTAAAATTTGGGAAATTCTGCAATATGCAGTCTGTATCAAAACAAGCACAGCTGTAATTAGATACAAAAACTAATGTACACTGGAAAAAAATAATTTAAGTACACGGAAGAAAATGTAACTATAACTTAATGCTTACATATATGCTAATGAATAAACCTCTCTATTCTTCCCAACAGTTGTATGACTTGGATAGCAATTTAATCATCCAAAACATTTTAGGAAGGCTCCAAAGTAAACTAAAATTCATGTGTTTGAGCATATTCAACAGATATAAAACCTTTACTTGTTTTTGCTTGTTTCTGTGCAACATGGTTTTGTTTGTTTGTTTGTTTGTTTTGTCAAACATCAAACACTGAGAATTTTAGAAACTACCTTAGACTTTCAGTTTGTCTTTTCCCCGGAAATCTCATACGAAATGACAATGTGTACAAGGCTCGTTTCATATGAAGCAGATGGTAAAATCCCTCGGCTGTACTTTAGAGCCCTCTGACAGATTGGTGGGAGTTGATGTGATGTCACCTCAGACAGCCAAGGTGATCTTGATGTGGTGACAGACACTACAGTCTCGTACCATTCCAGTATCTCTACTCTTAAGTGTGGGCTGCCATTGAAAGCACAGTCACAGCGTGACTCCACAGTTTTGGCTGTGCATCCTCATTGCCACACTGCCAATACCAGCGCTTCTGGGGACACATGACCAGCTGGATCGTGTTGTTCATGATCCTTTACTTTGGTACATCTGGAGACAAATCAGTTCTTTATAAACTCTTACATTGTTAGACAGAAAGGATCAGTGGCAGACTTGAGTTAAATGATTTAAATTATAGTAATACCACATCTTTGGTACCACTCTGAACTCTAGTACTCTAGTTGTTCTTGGAAAAGCTCTCCTCCAATAGTTGCTTTACCATTTTACAACCTCTATGTTCCTGGAGGTGTATAATAGAGCAATTAGAGCTGGCCTCACTGTTCTCTGGGAGGTACCCCCTATCGTTTCTTGATTTTCACATGAAGTCTTTTCCCTTGTTTTCTGCTTAGAAAATAAGCTGCAGCTTCTCTGTTTCCCCAGCTGCCGCAGTCCTCAGTTAACCCCAGCTCGCTAGCTGGTGACACATCTCCATAGTGACTCCTTATTTGCTGGACTAGCACTACACGGTGCTGCTCACGTACTACAGTTACAGTGCTATTTCGCATTTCCCAAATAGGACACTGAATCCCTCACATGGTGTCTTTACACCGGGGATATGACAAAGTGCAGGCACCCACGTCTATCAACACAAAGAAATCAGCTGACTTCAGAAATTCCTCTAGAGGCTGGGAAGGCAAACCAGACAAGTATTACCACATGCTTCCCTTACTCTTCCTTTTTCATTCCCTGTGCCACTGTGGAGATACGCAGGGCAAGGTAGTTGATGTGCCCTGTTACAGCATTTCTTACGTTGTGTGGTTAGCGACTATAAACACCCTGCCAACTCCCTAGAACCTGAAAGAATGATCAGCATTGGGACATTTATTAAGTGCCCACAGTCCTGTTACTTCTATAAATGCCTATATGTTTCACCTGGGAAGTCTAAGCCAGACCACAGCACGGATTAAAAAATGCAAACGATGGTACACAACACAAGCAAATGTTTAGAGAAGAGTTAGGATGCATCTTTTATTGTCAGAGGGTGATGCTTTTCAGCCGATGGACAGAAGTGCCTGTGAAAGACAACTAGCAGAAGCAAACCTACCTTTACAGCTGGTTTAAAGTCACTACTTAGGACTCTCCTTTGCTGGGAGCTTTGTGAAGCTTTCAACAAGCTGAAAAAGTGTAAAAGCCTTTGCCAGTGCGGATCAGCCACGCACAGGTGCAGCCTTTCTCTGCCTGGATTCACACCTTGGCAAAGCAGGCAAGCATTTCAGCTACCAGATCCATGCTGAAATGGAGGAAATAATTATTTCTTTTGAAGCTGTGTCACCAACTAGCAAATATGAGGTGCAGCTGAGGGAAGTGGGGTCGTTTAGTCTGGAGGAGGCTCAGGGGAGACGTCATTGCTCTCTACAACTACCTGAAAGGAAGGTTTGGGATGCTGGGGGTTGGCCTCTTCTCACGGGTAAGTAATGATAGGAAAATGATAGGCAGTGGCCTCAGATTGCACCAGGGGAGGTTTAGGTTGGAAATGAGGAGACGTTTCTTCTCAGAAAGAGCAGTCAGGCATTGGGACGGGTTGCCCAGGGAGGTGGTGGAGTCCTCGTCACTGGGGCTGTTTTAAGGGAAGGTTGGACGTGGTGCTTAGGGACATGGTTCAGTGGGTGACATTGGTGGTAGCGGGGTGGTTGGACCAGATGATTTTGGAGGGCTTTCCCAACCATTTCGGTCTGCGGGGCCCTCATCCCTCTCGGGGGGGCGGCACAGAGCGGGGCTGACAGGACAGGGCCGGGCAGGGCAGGACAGGGCCGGGAGGGCAGTGCCGTGCGTGGCAGCCCCGCGCCCCCACCCGGCGGCACCCGGCTCGGGCCGGCCGCGGGATGGCGGCGGGGCGGCCGCTGCCCGCCGGGGCCCCGCTGTAGGGGGCAGCAGCGCCTCGGGGCCGGCCCGGCCCGGCAGGCGCCGCGCTCCCTCCGACCGCTGAGTGGCGGCGGCGCCATCACGTGTGGGCGGCCGGGCCGGGCTGAGCCGAGCCGGGCTGGGCAGGGCTGGGCAGGGCAGGGCTGTGCCGAGCCGTGCCGTGCCGGGACAGGGCAGCCCCGGGCGCAGCGGTGCGACATGTCCCACCAGACCGGCATCCAAGGTACTGCCCCCCCCTCCTTCCCTCGGGGCGCGCTGCCCAGCGCCGCCTTTGTCCGCTGCGGGCAGGGGGAGCCCCGCTGCCGGCTTCAGGCAGCTCCGTCCCGCCGCAGCCCCGGGGCTGCCGGAGCTTTTCGGGTGTGCCGGTGTGTGCAGCACTGCCAGCGCCGCCGGTCCCTGCCGGCTGGTGGTGGGGAGAAGCCGCGAGCAGCTGCAGGGAGCCGGCAGCCCAGCGGCAGGGCAGCCCAGTGAGCCCCTGCTACGGGAGGCCAAGAAAAAGCTGGAAATGCACAGGAAAGCCTTTTTTCCCCTCTGTTTCCAGGCCTCGGGGGCTGTGAGGAGCAATCGTGTCTCGGTGTTACCCCCCCACCCCGGCGCAGGGTTGCTGAAGGGGGCACCGCGGCGCGTTGCGGGGGCCGTGTTGTTGAGATTTGCTGGCAGTCTGTTTGCTCGGTGAGCACCGCGCTGCACTTTGTCTGCGCTCCCGCATTTATTGCTGAAGGTGACTTTTGTCCCGGCCGCAGCGGCTCCGAGCTGCGCCTCTAAGCCCTTTGTTGCCTCTTGGCTACGTTCGTTCAGCAGCCTTTAACCTCTCCTCAGCCCCTTCCCCTCTACGGGGGTTTGCTCTTCTTAAGTTTGTCACTTTCTCAGGCTCGAGGTGCATTAGAAACAGCTTATTTTATTTATTTATTTTCCAGGCTGGAGAAGCTGTTACAGTGGCTCTTCATTCCCTTGCTTTTTTCCTCTTGCTGTCATCTTGCTGGAGGAGCAGCAGAATACCCTGTTGCTTACCGCAGGGACTGCTAATCCTCTTCTGCAGCTCACCTTCATTTCTCGGGCAGCCTTTTGTCCTCCGAGGGGATCTGCAGGGAGCTCGGCTGCGTTCCTGCACCAATCCTGCCTCGGCAGGCCGGGATGCAGGGCTCCTTTCTGTGGCAAGGCTTCTGCAGCCGGGAGGGGAACAGCGTTTGTGGTGCCACTGCTGGGTAGCAGCAACCAGCCTGGTGCTGCTCCTAAACAGCTGCAAGGCTTGGCAGCATGGAGTGCACTTTGCTAGAAGCAGGAGTGAAGTAATGGGGACAGTGAGACGTACCAGGCAAATGCTGAAAGGACTGGGCTTTCAAACAGGGTGGTAAATAAGGAGTGTAGAAGTCAGGGTGCATTGAGCTGTAGGGAAACTTGCCAGAATATGTTCAAGTCTTCTAAGTTATTTTAAAAATAATTTTCATGAAATAAACCTAATTGAATTTTAATATTTCATGCTGCAGGTAAGTCACGTTGAAAGTGCAGCAGAGCAAATGCAAGGAGTTGACGTGCGTATGTTTACAGGCTGTTTTATACCATCCTTTGAAGCCTTTAACTGGTTTTTGTAATGGACTATTCAAATATTGAATAGCTTATTTAATATGAATTTGCTCATTGAAGAAAGAAATATATGCCAGCTTGTCTATCTTAGTTTTGTATGTTGCATCTTTATAAAAATCGTGTCGAGGACAGTGTTTAGACAGCAGATAATTTCCATTGCTGGATGATAGGACAGGGTATGTAGAACTTGTATATATCCAGAGTTTCTTCCCAAATACATAGTAAAGCATTCTTGCTACTGAAATATAACTTCATTAATAGAAGCAGTAGTGCATATGGAGAAAATGGATGTGTTTATCATTATGAATGCTTTTCAGAAAATAAAGTCAAATTAAACTGTAAGCTGGTCAATGAGATACCAAGACCAAATTGTAAATGGGGTCTCTGCTATGCAGAGATTTAAGCAAAAATGCTATCATTCTGTTATGAATTTTAAAGCCTTGCGTGTGTGGCAGGGGGAGGGTATATCTCACTGATAGTGAGATTGTTCCTTGATAGCTGGTGTCTCATCTCAAAAAATTACTTCAGAAGCTGTTAGTTATGGTATAAGTGCGAGGGACTAGTCTATCTTGTTTGGTTGTGTAGGCTTGATGTAAGAGGACAGAGAACAAAAGATCATAGATGAGAAGAGGACAAAAAAATCCCAGTGGAACTGGGAGGTCTAGAAAGTGGTGTAATGTTTGTGTGCTGAGTGGAAGTGTTAGGAAAGGCAGAGATGATCAGAAAAGCAGATCACAGTGAGGGTCTGCACCAATGAGTGGGGAAATACTGAGATGAAGCTGGGGCTGGACTGCCCATTGCAGTTCAGTCTGCTTAAGTGCTAAGGCTCCCTGTCCTTCCCCCAGCCTGTTTAGGAATTGCAGAACGGACCCAGGCATTGCATAGATGGACATGAATTTTAAATATTTTGAATATGGGCAGTAACATAGCCAGATGCCATCTGTTCCTTCGGCCTCAACGTCACTGAATAATCCTTTTTATGCTTCCTGGTTTGTTGTTTGTCTTGCTGGTGCTATCCTCTGTGCTTTGGGATTACTTAAAGGACCAGCTTGCAGTGAATGTTCTTCAATAAATGCTGTACAGCCCCCTGTCTGGGGTATAATTGAACTGATTTGCACTCAGATTATTAAGCAGAGCGGTTGAGATTACTGTGATTTTAACAGCTTGGGCACAGCTCTTCCATGTGCTTACAGAAGCAACTCTGTCATGTTTGTGTTGTGTCAATGTGAATTACAGAAATTTATTTTTAGCTACTTCTTTGTAAATTAATTGTAAACCTATCCTACTGTGACAGGTCAGAATTTGAAAAAATGCTATCAACATTGATACAAGTTGATTTGAAAGATGAGCAAAGAGCGGCAGCCTTCCCCAGTACTTTTCAGGGGGGTTGTGGTGGTTTTACCCAGCTGGGCAGCAGAGCTCCACCACTCCCCCCCTCCTTAAAGGGAAAACATGATGGAAAACCCTTAGCTCAAGGGTTGAGATAAGGACAGGGAGATCACTCAGCAGTTATCATAATGGGCAAAACAGACTCAGCATAGGAAGATCAATGTAATTTATTATCAATTACTAAAGACTAGAGCAGTGAGAACTAAAAACACCTTCCCCCACCATCCACCCTCTTCTATGTACTCCCCCTGAGCAGCACAGGGGAACAGGGAATGGGGGCTGTGGTCAGTCCCTACGCTTTGTCCACCTCTCTGTCACGGTCCCTCTCTGCCCCTGCTCCCCGTGGGGTCCTTCCCGAACTGAGCCTGCGGGGGCTGCCCACAGGCAGCAGCTCTTCAAGCACTGCTCCCCCATGGCTCCGTACCATGGGGTCCATCCCCCAGGAGCAAACTGCTCCAGCACGGGTCCCCCATGGGCGGCAGCTCCCCCCAAACCCCCTGCTCCTGCGTGGGCTCCTCTCCATGGGCTGCAGCTCCAGCCCGGGGCCTGCTCCTGCGGGGGCTCTCCATGGGCCGCAGCCTCCTCCAGGCCACATCCACCTGCTCCACCGGGGGCTCCTCCACCCATGGGGGGGCTGCAGCGTGGAGATCTGCTCCATGTGGGACCCATGGGCTGCAGGGGAACAGCCTGCTCCACCAGGGGCCTCTCCACAGGCTGCAGGGGAACTGCTGCTGCGTGCCTGGAGCACCTCCTGCCACACTGCCCTGGGGGGCTGCAGGGCTGTTTCTCACTCCTCACTGTCCCAGATGCTGTTGCACAGCAGGATTTTTTTCCCTTTCCAAAATCTGCTGTCCCAGAGGCCCAACCAACATCGCTCACTGGCTTGGCTCTGGCCAGCAGTGGGTCCCTTTGGAACTGGCTGAAACTGGCCCTTATCTAACACGGAGCAGCTTCCGGACTCTTCTCACAGGGGCCATCCCTGTAGCCCTCTGCTGCCGAACCCAGTACAGAGGTGTCCTCAGGAAGGCAGGTGTTTTTTACAGACAAGCTCTAAGTTTTTCCTGGCAGGCATAAAGTTATGTCTGAACATTTGTACTAAGCCTGCAGACTTCATGAAGCTATAGTAATTTGAGTTGCATTGTGTTTTGATTGTGTTGCTGTGTGACCTGTGAAACCTGAGAGCAGTGATGTGATGTCACTTTTAATTTTCACAATGTTGAGAATGATACAGTGTGTGAGTAAGCAGGGCTGTTCTGCAGGTATTTATAATGTCTGTCACCCTTTTGTGGCATGCCGTGGCTGGAACTTGATTTGACATGGAACGTAGGGGGGAACATCACTCTTGTCTTCCTTTTCCAGTCCAACTTTGTAGTGAAGGGCCAGGTATATGCTTTTCCAAAGTTGTTTTTACCTTCATGAGTATTCTTTATTCGAGAAAGGTAAAATGTGTTAATTTGGTTACTTTTATTTTCTCTTTTTCAGCTAGTGGAAATGTCAAAGATGTCTTTGTTGGAGCCAGAAACGGAAAATACAGGCTTTTAAAAATAGTCATTGACAATGGTTAGTCAAATTTTAATATTTTTCTTTGACTTTTAAGATATTTTCCTAGTTGTTTTAGTGACCTACGTATAGAATTGTTAAAAAAAAAAAAAACAGAACTCTGCAAAACTTAATGTTACCAAGGTCTTTCCTATCCTGAGGGTAGGATTTAAGTTTTGGCAATGCTGCAGTTTTCAGTATGATGCTACTGTATTTTTGCACTAGAGCTTTTCTTCAAATTGTCATTTCACGTTTTACCAAGAACTGTTGCATATTTTGGATGGAAGTATATCAAATACCCACCTCATTACCTTGAGGTGTTTTTGGTTGTTCCAAAGTTCATTCATTTATAGTACACTGAAAAACCTATTGGTTGGAGAAAGGTACATGTGTACATAAATACACGTACACACTTTTATTGCTAGGTAAGTAACCTGCTGTTATCTTCTTTGTGTTTGCTTTTCTTAGGAGGTTTTCCACCACGTAACACCGCTTCTCTCAAGGAAGCAGCAATAATATTATAGGCAGGTCACTGTCGTAAAAAGTTTCACCCACACAGGTTAGCAAACACTGGCATACTGTTGAATTTGGTTTTATTATTAGGCAAGGTAAAACAATGTGCTGTTGTGTAGATGGTACTCCCTATTTATGGCCTTCGTTTTGTATTAAAAAGTATCTTCCTTTTCTTGTCTTAATGTTTTTCTTTATTCGTATGTTCCTGCGTGTATGTTTGTGTGAAAATATATGCATGTGTATATATGTTATATATATATATATATATATATGTGTTACATATGTACATTTTTGTCTGTATGTGGAACCAGAATCCAGTCTCTAATGCTATTTTCCACAGTTCAAAAAGAAACCTCTAATGCTCCCAGAGGAGGGACAGTTGCATCACCTGTCTGCAGGATCTTTCAGCAACTGTCCTTAGCGAATAGATAATACTCAAATTGAGTTCTGCTAATTTGAGTGAATAAGAGAACAGGCTTGCTGCTATACAACATAATTGCTGTGGGGTTTTTATTATTATTTTTTCCTATCTTAAATTCAAATGACTATAAAGCCACCTAGAGCTATGAATTGGCAAATACATTCTGGATGTTCTGGTTGTCTAGGTATATGACTTCATCTGCTTTGCATCTAGTTCAGAGAAGTGCCAAATACTCTCTTGCTCTGAGCTCTTAATGCTCTGTGCCTTGGAAAATTACTGTGGGAGAGTGGCTTGTTTGGAAAGTTGTGCATTAGAGGCATTTGAATACTGCTGTACTTTCGTCTGAGCTATCAGAGGTTCAGTCCTGGACTCTCAAAAGATACTTTGCATACCAGCTAATATAATAGTCCTCAAACCATTGTGGGAACCATTCAAGTTAGGTGCTTCTCTTTTAGCTGCGGGGGCTACTATTTGTTGGGAAGCTAATAAATGTTTTGAAAGATACCGTAGTAATATTTTTCATTTGGAAAAACTGAGACATGATTTATAAATAAGAGAAAAATCTTGTTGCTATAGCTGTTCACGTAATTAAATCTCATCTGAAGTATTCTGTGCAGACTTAAGCCAATTATACATAATAAACAACTTCAGTCATTTAAAGACTGTAGTTATGAAGCTATAGTAGAAAGGGGCTCATCTGCTTACTGTCAAGTTAGTGACTAGTGCAATCATGTTCATTCCCAACTCTTCACTATACAGCTAACTGTCTTTTTACAATAAGTACAACCACTAGTATGGTACAGCAAGTAAGAGCATCAATAATGCTAATTTTAAAAATTAAAAACTTACTCTCATCTTATTTCTATTTATTTCAATTTAAAAATAAGATAACTAGCAAAAGACAGTTTTTATTTCTTTTCAGTGCACATTATGCTAAAAACAACATCAGTCTTATGACATGTGGTATGCATTCACAGCTTGTGCAGGAATTCACCTGCTTTCACATCGCGTGTTCTTGATTTCCATTGTTGTGAACATGATTATAAAAGAAGCATTTGATTAACTGTTTATTATAATAGCTAATTTTGAAACAAACAATATTAACTATATTGTTGCTAACATGTAGTTTTGGTTATTGGTTATAGAGCAGCTTGTTCTGGGATCCTCTAGGCGGCCAGTTGGATCATGGGAAAAGGATTATGACTCCTTTGTTCTTCCCCTTCTTGAAGACAAGCAACCCTGTTATATATTATACAGATTAGATTCTCAGAATGCTCAAGGATATGAATGGATCTTCATTGCATGGTCACCTGATCACTCTCCTGTAAGTAGCAGTCATCGGAGGCTTCGCGTTGTTAATGGCTTTTCTACAGTGTCTTTTGATCCAAATCCTAGATGACAAGGATTTTGAGAGTAAAGCATTCCCTAGCTTTCCCCTCACTTTCTGAGAAGAGAGCCGTGGAAACATTTTTCATGAACCTGATTGTGGGTCCAGATGGAGTACAGCAGATCCAATTTATTTCTAGCTTAATTGGAGGAAACAAAACACGTGTTTTTGTACTGTTTGTTTGTCTTATCTTTCCGTCAGTGTTTCATGAAAATTCAAGGAAGAATATAAGACAGAAATCTCAATTGGTGTCATCACATGGAGAAAGACTATAGTTCGAGCTCAAGCTCTTTGTTCTACCTGGCTTGCTGGCCGACTGGCTGGCACTTGTGGATCTGTTGAAGCCACCACAGAATGTACTCTTTATTTGGTGAGCAGTTAGAGAGCATGGGAGGAAACTGAAGTCGGAGTTTATTGGAGAAACTAGGGTGTTATGTGCAGGTTCAGGGAATGTGAGACAAGGGAGGACAAAGTAAAAGTACTACTAGATTCCTGCACTATTTCCAATAGCAGTTAGAAAGGAGTTGGAGACCAAAGGGTAAACTGTGTAGAAGAGATTGGGTGGAAGAGGTAAGGGTGATGTGATGGCATGATGTTGAAATATGGTGGGGAAGATGGGACTGTTGGGAGAATATGTGAGTATGTTGGACACAAATTGATAGGGAGCACCATTAGATCATCTGCCTCCAGAAAATTTCATTTTTGCATTCTGTAGTTGAACTAAGCCACTACCAAATCAAAAGAGGGTAGAGCTACCAAAAGATGGTAGAGCTGGTGGGTTATTTGCAGTTAGCTCTTTCTGTATCTATTGTGTCCTTTAGTACACAGACCAGCAATAAATGATCTAAATCATTGTGTGTTTGTTTCCCCGTTTAAAATTAGTAAGGATTGTGCTCCGTTTCTTGTTTCATGTTTTTATTATTGTTGTTATTTTAAATTTTATTTTATTTTTTAAAGGTAATACTCTAAAGCTGCAATTTAGTTTTGGAATTACTTTAATAATAATGCATATTAAAATGTCTCATTCTGCACTTGAGAATTTAATAGCATATGTTAATATCATGCTCCAGAGCTCATTCTGTGATTCTGTTTGTTATTAAGAAGTACAACTTCAAACTTCATTTTCAACTCTTAAAATAGTTGTTCAAGAAGGGTGTTTGTTAATGGATTTGGTACCGCAAAATGCTAGATTCTCAGTGTACACTAAAGAGGAAAAAAATATTTTAAAAAAACAAAACACACTGTTTTCTGATATACTAGGTTCGTCAAAAAATGTTGTATGCAGCAACCCGGGCAACACTCAAGAAAGAATTTGGAGGTGGTCATATTAAGGACGAAGTATTTGGAACAGTGGAGGTATGTTCTTCCCTTTAAAATCAATACATTATTCTAAGGAATAGTTGGAACAGCTGCTGGTTTTACTGGTAAAAATTTGTGGTGGTTCTGTTCTTTCCTGATGAAGGAGAAAGAAGGTTAAAAACTATGTATATTACTCCAGTGTTAAAATGTAATTGCTCTCGTTTGAAAAAGTAATTAATTTTATTTAACAACTTCATGCTAAGATGTCCTTGCTTCGAACGAATGTTAAAACTAAATAAACTAGGACTAACAGGAGAATCCTTTAATTTCAGTGCATAAATGTGGATTCTCAAAACGCCATAACACCCAAAACTTTCAGGCCAATTGTTTGCAAAAGCCATTCTGGATATATGGGTCTGAATCAGAGGTGGGCTAGAACAGCTATCTGTACGACTTAAACGTCTGAAAACAAATGTTTATGTCTTAAACCAAGGATATGAAGCTGTCAGTTCATTAAAATTTGACTGTGAAATGTTACTTGAGTCCATGTCTGCCATTTATGGAAAGAGTTTTAGTAGCTAATGATTTGTTCAGTGAAAATACTAATAGTTGGGCGTTCAGTTATGGTAAGATAATTGGAAGGTACATGTATGAAGTCTGACAAACTTCCAAGGAATGTTGAAAAGCCTGCAAGTGTTGTGCATGTAAGGGAATCTGAGGCTATTGCATTACCGTGGTTTCCTTAGGACACAAGTCTAAGCTGATTGTGATGTCT
The DNA here is from genome assembly GCF_964035555.1 of Netta rufina. Taxonomy (NCBI): domain Eukaryota; kingdom Metazoa; phylum Chordata; class Aves; order Anseriformes; family Anatidae; genus Netta; species Netta rufina. The sequence goes on from NC_140123.1 coordinate 175,203,965, forward strand.
GCCAGTTTGCCAATATTAAGTGTTGACTTCTTGATCCATTGCCAGTTGTAAACAAACAAGTTTTCAGAGACACAGAGTTTCTATAGCTTTCATGAAAACTGATCATTAGCTAGAGATCAGTTATTGCTTCCTTTTTCCTCCTTCAGCAAAGACAGTGAGCTCAGCAGTTACATTCTGTTGGGCCAAGAACTTGATTATAAAGTCATATCCTGCCCTCTTCTGAGTGATAACCTTAATTGTTTAAGCACAACAATATTTGTCTCTGGTATCAGCATCTTTGGAGGGGGACAGAACTGACACAGAGAATTAATAACTTACCCAAAGTAGTCGTCAGAATTTATCAGTTCTGTGAATTTGCATCCTAAACAGTTGGCAGCGTTATGTACTGAGGTAGTATTCCTGTCTCTTTTTTTCAGGTAGAAAATTATCAATCAGCCACCGGTCTGAGCATGCAGGTTTTGTAAGAAAATATGTACTTTTTTTTTTTGTAAGAATTGTGGCAGTTCTGTGATGTTCAGTCCAAGAAGGCTGAATAAATTCATACATACCCCAGTCTTCATTAAGACTAATTTTTGAATTAGCAAGGTAATTAAGGGGTAATTGTGGAAATTCTGCACACAGTATAACCGGGTACAGAGCAGCCCAGCGGATCCTGCTGTTCAGGAAGCCAAGTTCAATTTGCAAATGCATGTACACTTGCAGTCTGTTCAAATAAAATGAACATAACTGTATGGGAAATAACTGCTTATTTATGCTGCATAGGCTGTCTTGAAGAAAGCCTTTATTATCAAAAAATGAAGAATACCGATATTGTGCTTTCAGGATGATGTTTCGCTGAATGGATATAAAAAGTACTTGATATCACAGGCTGCCCCTGCGCCTCTGACTGCAGCAGAAGAGGAGCTTCGACAAATTAAGATTAACGAGGTACCTACAGTGTCTTTGGGCACATTTGGGGTGTTGGGTTCAGAGTTCCTAACATATCGTTAGGACCAGATTGTTAGGAATAAGTCTTCCTGGGGTAAGAAGGGCAGAACAGGAAAGTTCCAGATGAGAATCCAAATTTCTCTCTCTGAGTTGAGGTTGCAGGACGATGACGGCTGGAGACAGAGCAGTGTGATCTTGCTGAGTTGGCAAGGTCTAGTGTCTGGGTCGGAGGCCTCCTAGCTGAAGAGCTTAGTGGTTACAGCTTTGTTCCCTAGGGTGCTTTAAACATCAGTGGATGTGCTTTATTGTGAGGGGGCCTGAGCACTGGCTGGTCTGTGTGTCCCTGCTTGGGTGGTGGGTGTTGGAGAAAGGGACTTTCAGAGACCCAGCCTCAACCATTCTGTGATTGCCCAGGTGCATTTCACCTGGTGGCAGAAATGGTAGAGAAGATGCAAAATAGCAACTGTTGCAGTGAGTAATCCCAAAGAATGTTTCAGCCACCTTTATCTCTGGATGAAGCTTCCCCTCCTGAGCTGCCAGAACCAGTTTACTTGTCTTTATTTTGACTTACTTCTTCTCAGTCTGAAAGTTCAAAAACCACCAAAACCAGAAATCCAAAGCAAGTAGCTAGGCCTTTTAAAAGACTGATCTGTTTTTGCTACAAAAGCCTTATAGAAAGATTTCCAGCAAATGCCTTTAACCAAATAATTTGATGATTGTTGGTTAGCTGGTGACTGATGCGTTTCAGAGGATTTTTTTCTCACATTTTTCCATGACTCAATCTCTTGTGTTCAGACATGTATTAATAAGCCTTGTGCTGATCTTATTAGTTCTTTAGGCATATATTTTACAGCCACCGGGAAATCTGTTTTGCTTTCCAGCTGGATGCCAGCAAACCATCATGTTAAATGTAGCTCTTTATCTTCTCTAGCATTTGCACTCTCTAGCATGCTTTTTCTGCAACTGTTGTTTATTAACAATTATTTTTGTGACTGTTGTCTTTTGTCATTTTCTATCTTTATTTTTGATTAATTCAGTGCAGAAATGCTCTCATCATCACTAAACACTGTATTTTACCTCATGAGCTTTAAAACAAACAAACAACAAAAAAAAAAAAAGCAGAGACTGTAAATTCTGTGGTGTCAATGATCACTTACTCTTGGTATTAGTATTGTCTTTTACGCCCTGTATGCATCATGTTTACCAGCTGATTCATGCAGACTAATACTTTATGTGCTCTAGTGAAACTTCAGCAGCAATAGCTGTACTTCTCAGAGATGAATAAACTGCAAATTGCTGCCACTTTGGCTTTATTTGAAGCATCCTGCAGTAGGCTAATGTGTCATTTGGATTTTTGTTGTATCTGCCACTGAAGGAGCATTTCATTAACTTTCCTTCTTTATCTTCAGCAAACTAAAAACTTTCCGATATTAAAAATAAAAAATCGAGATTTGCACATTTATATTCTTTTGTCATTACCCCAAGAAGTATTTCACTGAATCAGGTCAGAGGTTACTTACCTAGCCTACTGTCAAGACCCTAAGTGAGCAAGAGCAGGAATCTGAGGAGGGTGTAAGAGCAGGGTAAGAGGCTATAATAATTCCTCTCACCAATTGCCTCAGCCATTGCAGGTAGGGATCTTTCTGAGCAGGATGTAATGTTTTACTATGTAACTGTGTTTTTTTTTTTTTTTTTTTCATCCATCATCTAGTCTTGTCATTTTTCTAAATCCATGTAAAGTTTTGGTGACCACAGATCCTGTGGCAATGTATCCCACAGCTTGACAAAGTATTATGTGAAGAACTGCAGCGTGCTATCTACCAGCTGATTCTCATACCCCTACAGATTGCATATAGAAGGCAAAGAAAAGTTATTTCTCATTCTTTTCTTCCCCCACTCCCCAGTATATCCACAAGACCTCCGTATTTCTAATCAGTTATCTCTTCTGGGCAGAGGAGTCCTAATCCATGCCCTTGTTCTTCCTAAAGACACTCCATACTTCTGATCCTTTTGCTTTTCTCTGCAGTTTTTCCAGTTCTTCTATAAAATTTATGAAAAGGAGGGATGGGGAAGGCAGAACTGCATGTGGTATTCAAGATGCGGGCATGTTACTGGTATCTACAGTGCGTAATGAGTTGTTCTGTCCTGTTCCCTACTCTTACTAACAATTCATAACATTTCATTTGTGGATGGGTGGTTAGTGGTGGGTTTTTACTATTATTATTTTGTTACTGTTGATGTTTGTTGGTTTTTTTTGTTTTTTTTTTTTTGTTTTTTTTGTTTTCCAAAGCTGGTCACTGAGCTGACATTTTCAGAGAAATATTTTGTGTGACCTGCGTGGTATTGCTCCTGAAGGGTAGTAGCTAGCTCAACCCCATTGCTGTACGAGTAGAAGAGAGGTCATTTTTCCTTTCACATACGTTGTTTTACATTTATTCTCATCAAATTTCATCTGCCATTTTATCACCCTCTCAGCAGTCATCATGAACAAATCTTGCAGTGTGATTTAATTACTTTTTAAGTGGCTTGGGTGTTTTGTTTTGTTTTAGTGGGCTGAAATATATTGCAGCGAAGACAAGTAGATTTAAATCCTTTCCATAGATCGGGATACTGGGCTACTCTCTTCATATTACTGTCCCGAGACTTCAATGTCTTTGATGTCTTTTATGTTTTTTTAATACGCTTTATTACATTTTGTTCTGTAATGCCAATTTTATAAGGTTTATTAGTTGGGCTTTTATGCAGATATATTTTGCAAATGTTTGTCATATAATCTTGTTAATAACTTTATTAGTTTTATACAGAAGTAAGCTCCTCCATTTCTTTTTGTTTCTTCCTTCTTTGTTAATGATAAACAGTCCTTTAAAATACGAAGCATAATTTAGTATTGTCTCAAGTGTCTTTTGTTTTTAATTGTTTTCATTCTTGTTGCATATTTCATTATCTATTTTTAATTAAAGCTGAGCAGCTGGAAGACGTTAGATCTAAAACCCATACTTTTCAATTTTGTGTGCTTTTCTGTCTGGCTTTTTGCTGCCTCTTTAGCAACGTTAACTGCATTTGTAAAATTACAAAAGAAAGTCGGGACATTCAAAAGCTAATACTTGGACAAGTTTAGACTTGGAAAGACTGTAAGCCAGAGCTCAGTTTCTGAGAAACTGTGCATGAACGTTAAAATACACCACATAAATTCTTGAGAAGCGGCTTTAAAGCAACTGTCCTTTTATCTCAGATAGTTTGTGACTAACATAGCCAGATCACGAGTGATTATCTAGCTTGCAGTTACCATCAAATTTTATATTTTGTGTTACACCTAGAAGTCAAGGATTGAGACTTCATTTGCTTGTTTTTTGTTTGCTTTCTTTTTGGTGTAGGATTTTGAGGGAAGGATGCTAAACAGGAAGGGAGGGAAGATGCTTTGTTTTTTCCTTCAAGAAGATTGGTTTCTCTAATAAGACATAACTTTTCTCTCTTCCTGCCAGAATGTTGAAAAATTACATTTCTATGTTTTGATCTAAAAATGTTCAAGATACAGCAAAGTTTATAAACAACATTGTCAGTTCAAAAGCACAGCATATGAAAATCAAACTCCTGGCTTACTGTATCTGTGTACCAGAATGTAACTTGGAGCTTCCTTGAAATTTGGTCAGTTTTTTTTCTCTTGTGATTCTGTGGGTTTTACAAAGCTAATGTGATTTTTTTTTTTTTTTTTTTAAGGTAAGTAAGCAAAATGTAATCATAAAATGAAAATATGCAATTCTTTTCCAGAAGCGGATGATGGTTCAGTGTGGCTTATTCTCAGAATAGCTACTGCTAACTCTGTGTGTTGCCGTATGCGATGCATCATCAGTTACTGCATGAAACAAAATGCTTGCAGAAGTTTCTGTTTACATTTCAGTTGACTTGTGTTCCAGGTACAAACGGATGTTGGTGTAGATACCAAGCATCAAACACTGCAAGGAGTAGCATTCCCCATTGCTAAAGAAGCTATTCACGCTTTGGAGAAATTGAAAAATAAGCAACTCAATTATGTGCAACTGGCAAGTATAAAATACTTTAAATATTTTAAATAGTGAGTACTAAATAGATTGCCTGTGGATTGAACAATATATGTTGATACTGATATATTACCATTCTGTAATAATTTTTTTTCCATCCTATCATATTCTCTGGTTTCCTCTCTGTGTATTAACTATATGCATTTTTCTTTGTTAACAGCAAATTGATATGAAAAATGAAACTATTGTTTTGGCTAACACGCTTCACACTGAACTGAAGGACTTGCCAAAAAGAATTCCAAAGGATGCTGCACGTTACCACTTTTTCCTCTATAAGCACGCCCATGAAGGAGACTATTTGGAATCCATAGGTATGAGAAAATTTTCCAGTGTTAACTTTCATTGGTTTGTTTCAAATAGTTAGGCAGAGAGAAAGATGCAGGAATCTGACTGCTCAGTGTAATCATAAAATTCAGGGTCATTTGGTTGTGAAACTGACTTCTGAAGAGTCCCTATGTTTAGAAACTAGAGAATTACCCCTTCTGATTATCAACATGCATAAATCAGTTGCCATGTGAAAAAACAAAGATGCCCCCTCTTCTGAAATTAAATACTCGCTGGAGCAAAACATCCTAAACTGTTCTGGACATTTTCCCTTTCAGACTACACAATTACTCTGCAATGTCTTTCTGCTGTACATGATTCTATGATACAGGTTTTGATACGGTTTATTTTTGTTCTGATATTTTTTTCCTGCAGTTTTCATCTACTCCATGCCAGGATACACCTGTAGTATACGAGAACGAATGCTATACTCTAGTTGTAAAAGTCCACTTTTAGAAATTGTAGAAAGACAATTGTGGATGCCAATAATTAGAAAGGTAAGTACGCTGGGTATACTGGTATTTTTTTTCATCCCTCAGTTCCCTTCTTAATATTCTTAACCATAATTATCTCTGCCACTACTTTCTGCAAACAATGAAAAGTTCTGCATAGTTGTTAAAGACCTGCATAAGAGCTTGTCCTGAACAAGAAATACTTGTTGATTTAGCTTCAGGGCTTTTGTCTGGTTCATAATTTTTACACTTTCATAAACATATTCTTCTGCATCAACAGTGTCTGAGAGTACTTTGAAGGACTATTTACAAGTAACATGATTTCTTACTCAAAGGCCTGTTATTCTTTGGACCGCAGCACATTGTTGTTGAACATTAAATTCCTTTAAGGCCAAGGTTATGTAATAATTGTCAAAATAAAAAATCAAGCAGCAGTTCTGGAACTTAAACTGCATTTTAGGAATCCTTGATGGGGCAAACAAGGACGTGTGAGTAAGCTGATCTTTCCACTTTGTCATTTGTTGTCTTGTTGTCTTTACAACAAGGGTTTCTCACTTCCAGAGCAGAGGCCATGGTAGTGGTCCATTTGTTGTGAAATATGACTGATGGTTACATTCTTAATGTTTGTGCTGTAAATTTAGAAGGATTTTGAGGCTTGGTTTCAGTGGGGTTTTTGTCTACCTGAAAACTAGTAGACTTGTCACTAGCCATTTTTATTGTGTTGATATAACTTAAGTAGATTATCAGCACATGTACTTATACATTGCTATTTCTCAGAAATGTCTTTAGATGAGACGTACCAAGGGACTCTTGAAAGTCCTGAAGACTTCTTTGTGAAGCATGTACTTGTAACAGCAATACAGTGGCTGACAAGTCCATCAAGTGCTACGGTTGGCAGGCCATGAAGTGTTCAATGCTCAGCAGGACAGGGCCAAAGCATTTGTCTGAACTCTAAATTCATGCAATTAAAAACTGGGGTTTGGCTTCAGAACAGTGTTTTCTTTCAGGTTAATATTCCTACATTTAAAACAAAACAAACTCTGTTAATTAAATTTATTTTGGCTTTTCCCTGGCATGAATACTTGCTGAGTTGCAGTAATCCACGAGTTGTATAAGCTGTTTATACAACTTCTCCTTCACTCTAAGGAGATAGCAATATATATATATGCATTGCTTTTACAAGTTTAATTCTTCAGACACTGTCTAGTGAAAAAACTTTTAATTCTTAAAATGTGAAGATTACACTGGAACAATGAAAAGTTTCTACTTTTGAGGGGAGGATAAACAAAGGAAATTTTCTGAAAGATCACATGCTGCTTTATTAAGGAAGTTTCTTACGGAGGATTAATAAGCACTTGTTTCCACATGGAGTGTGTACTCCTAGTTATTGCTGCGTACACAGTGCTAAAGCTTGGGGCAGTAGGAGTTTCTTGGGATATGTAGTTGTGCTTATATTTAAGGAAGAAATGATTAAATCAAAATGCACTTACATCAGTACTGCTAAGAGTGTGGTTGATTCTCAGAAAGACTATCCAGGATTTCTGAGGTGATTAGGCACAAGTTGAGAACATTTCATGTAAGACTCTGAACGTTATTGTACATATTGGTTTTAATACAGTATTTGGAGCTTCAGCAAAATTTCTAAATGTTATTAAATGTCTAAGGTGAGTATAAGTGACATTATAAGCTGCTTTTTATTTCTTTCAGATTGAAATTGATAATGGTGATGAGTTAACTGCTGACTTTCTTTATGAAGAGGTTCATCCAAAACAACACGCACACAAACAAAGTTTTGCTAAACCAAAAGGTCCTGCAGGAAAGAGGGGAATACGAAGACTGATCAGAGGTCCAGCAGAGACTGAAACATCTAGTGATTAGAAACTGTCGTTTGCATTAATTATAGGGTATTACAGTTTTAAAAAAAAAATCTGACTTTTGCTAATGAACTGAAATCATTCCATCCATAGATGCTAGGGGGAAAAAAAATCTCTTTTTACTCTCCCCTCTTCTGACCTCGATGCTTCCCATGTTATTACATGATTATATTTGTTGACCATATTTTATGACATGTGGAAGAGTTGATTATTTTAAAGGTAGAGGAAGAAAAATAAGCTAGTATCCTTTTATTTTAAATTAGAATTCATTATTTAATAGCAATACATGTGATCATTCACAGACAAGACTATTAAGCCCATATTTTCTGTGGGTAAGTAGCAGCTGTATGCCTAGATAACGAACCTGTATCCATATTAGTTGCCTCTTGAAACCCATAAGACTTCACCTGTGTGAAGAGCTGAACCACTAACTAGCACTGTCCCAGATAAATCATTCTTTCTGGTAGCTCTCATGGACAATAACACAGCAGAAGATTTTCTTATGTTTTTGATGTGATGGATTGTTGATGTTTTCTTTTTTTTTTCTTTCTTTTTTTTTTTTTTTTTTAAGTAGAAAAGATTAATTAAAATCTGTTATCTGTCAATTAATGGTAAGTACTTGCTCAGGAGTAGCAGATTTATTTTTTTTTTCCCGCACAAAAGCGTGGTCATTTCAAACTTATGACCAACTTAGTGGAATTGTCTCTTAAGGTAATCTAACATAAAACCACTACAGCTTTTCCAGACTTCTATACCACTCATAAGACTTATATATTAAGTACTGAATGACCAAGTTAAATGTGATTAAAAGTGCATCAGTCAGTATACTCAGTAGATTATGGAGCTACTTTCAAAGTGATATGCTTAAAGTTTCTGATAAGTGATTGATAATCTATCTGTGCACTTGGATCTAAAACTGTGCAAGTTCATTAAAAATGGAAATAGATTTGCTTTGTTTCATAATGATGATTTATTCTTGAGAGCCTAGTGCTCTTCCATTATCAACTGCAACTTTAAAGGTATTCTGAAAAGTACTTTTCCTAAATGTTTGAACTTTAATAGTAAGTTAAATCTTAAACAAAATCCAACTGGGTCTTGAAAAACTGCTGGCAGCACCTGAGTAGGATTTTGTGGGGTTTGTTTGTTTTCTGCTTCCCTTTTAAATTCTAAAATTAGCCAGAAGAGTCTTAAACTTGATTGAACCATGAATTATCTATTTAGTAGGAAGAGGAAAGATAGATTTTAACAAGGAGATTAAAGAATAAATAGATTTGGAAATCAAGTATTGGATGAACTTAAATATTTAAAATTGTGTAATGAGACAAATTCTAAAGGATAGATTATATTCCCCAGTGGGGACTTGCTTTTTAGTATCTTTTATGTGAGCTTTGAGCTTTGTTTTTTTTTTTTATTATTGTTATTATTATTTTTAGAGCTACGTGGGAGCTGCGAGTCTTGGTTCACCGCATATTATCTTAGGCGCTGGTTGTATACATTGTATAGCTGAATCATGTGTTTACCTGGTGGAGGATAGCTCAGTTTAACATAGTTCTGTAGGGAAATAAGGCTGACACTACTAGTTCCTGATAAAATTTGTTTTATCTTATGTATTATGTCATTTGGAGATACTAGCTTGTTACTGAGATTGCACTATGTAATGTGAAGGTTGCAATAGTTGCTGGTTTTACTGTTTTGTTTATATGCAGTAGGAATCTGACACCTCAGCTTTTTTCATTTAATCTTATACACTACATCAATCCAATTCAATAGCTCCCGATCCTCAGATAATCTCCTGCTTGCCCTTAGCTGCTGTGTTCTTTCTTCTGCCTCTTGCCTTTACCTGCTAGGGCAATGAGCTGGTCCTCGGGACGTTTCTGGTGTGTACTACTGGTGAGACAAGTGTCATGGCTTTTAATCATGGTTAGTGTGTATGCAGCACATACACTATAACTAGCTTTTTTTTTTTTTTAATTTGAAGTCTGAATCATTTCAGCATCTTTTTTTTTTTTTTTAAGGTAAACATTTGACTTGTAGCAGTTGAAAATTACTGCAAGAGGGCTTTTTGTTTGAATTTAATATTCCTGCCCATGTGTCAACCATGCCATGAGTGCACATACATATATTTTTTTTTACACTCATTTGAGCCAGTAAAGAAGTTCAGCTTTTTAATATGAACTGTTTTAAATAATGAACAGTTTGACCAGTTGTGGTTATATGCATGTTTTGTTTTTGTTGTTGCTGTTGTTTTTGCTTTTGTTGTTTTCCTTTTTTTTTTTTTTTTTTTTCCTCCTAATCCTGCCCTAGGTAGATGAGGATAGAAAGTAGAAAGCTTAATCTGGAGGATTGCCAGAGCTGGTTAAATGATTATGTGAGGGAGTTTACAATGAGCTGCTGTGGAGTTCAGCCCAAACCAGACATTTAAGTTATTTTACTTTAAAATATTTCATGTGGGTGTATAAACCCTCGACCAGCCAGCAGAGTAATGTCCTGGTTCCCTCTCACTTTTTCCCTAAAAGAGAGTGCCTGCTCTAACAGACACTTCTCTTTAAATTACACGAAGTCTTGCACTGCCAGCTGCCTCTTCAGGCCTCTTGTAGCTATTCTCCTGACACAGCAATAAGAAGCTTTTCTGATCTTTTTGTAAGATCTATCATGTTTACATCTGTGTAGTTGCCTCCCATAACACTACTACTGTTAAGACATGTTCAGAGCCAGCACACTACAAGGGCATTAAAAAAAAGTTATTTCTTAAACTGTCTCTGGTAATTTAATAATTGAAAGTGTCCATTTAAAACTATTGTTGGCCTTCATAAAGCCCAAAAGCAATGCAGCTGCTTGCATTTAAATCACAAGCTATTTAATTGCTGTAAATTAACATGACATATAATTATTTTTGAAGTGTCTATGTTGCAAAGTAGGGACAATTTGGTCTTACAAACCTCCTGTGAGGGGGTTGTGAAATTAGCCAAGGTAATAATTGGTCTGTTAGTTAAATAAATGCATCGATAAAGGAAACTTTTGATTTATGCTGTCTATGTATTCAATGAAAACCACCTTCAGATGCTAAAAGTAACTTTATCTATTTTGTAATCTACTTTATAAATAAAGATTGATGCTTTAGTTCAGTGTTGTCTGAGTCATTTCATAGTCTCCCTTTAACAAAGATACATATTTTATCATCATGGTGTATAACAGGCGAAAAAAGGAAGTGACTGGAGGATAAGAACAGAGGTGGGCAGGAACCAAGTTTCTGATTCTTGCTATTGAAGAAGAATCCTTATATGCTCTGTTACACAGCTACTTTCTTATTGTTTTATGGAAGCCTTCATAGCAGGCTCCAAGTGTGTTTAACGCCTGAGGGTTTTTATGCTTTCAACAACAAACTGCTTCAGAAAACTTTCTTTTAAAATGCTGAAGTAGTTGATTAGTAATCTAATAGTTCTAGCCGCTGTTATTTGCTCAGCATGAGGTATTAAAATTAAATGATCAAATGGTGATGTTTCATAAATGTTTCTCTAAACTGCCAAGAACTAGTCTGCTTGTAGTCTTCCTAAAGAACACTTAGTGGTTTGGCTTGTCTTTTAAATGTCCTGCCAACACATTGCCACAGGGAAAAGGGATGATAGGGCAGCTTGGAAGGTGGAAGAAGGAAATTTGTGGATGTTTTGAACTAGAGTTTAAGAGTAATTTTAATGCAAAATGCTGTATAAAAAGACGGTTCCTAGAAGAGGCACGGGTAAGAGAGGAAGGAGGTATGCTGTATGTGAGCATGAATATCACAGACAACTTGAACAAAAGCCACTTTATTTGCCTTATGTTCAGTGGGTATTTAATACAACTCTCCACTAGCCATCTTGAATACAAAGGTGCAGTAATTCTTAACATTTCAGCAAGAATATGAAATATTACAGCTGACAAAAAAAAATAATATCCAGCTATTAGCAGCTATACCAAGTTTTTTCTCACCTCCAACTCCATCATTCCTTTATTCACCAAGAACATGAACGACCAATTTACTGACTTCTGTCACAGAAAGCTTTAGTATAGTAATTAATGTAAAGGATGCAGCCTAGGATAGTTTAATGTTTTTTGCAGGGAATAAATGAAGCAGAAGTCAGCTACTATTGGCCCGTCATTGGCTATAGGTGCTGGGTTTAGTATCTGCAGATCTTAAAAAACAAACAAAACTTCGGGGGTAGGGAAGGTCCCCTCTCCTTGCAACTTGTGAATAATAGGAAAACAGATAAGCTAGCTACATTCACTTAACACATACCTTTATTCCTCGCTGGGATATTCCTCACTATGAAAAGAGCTTAATTTTTATAATTTACTTTTTAACTGAAGTGGTAGCAAACGTGCTTCATTTTCATTGAGTGAGGAGAACTACCAGCAAAACTTAGGTGGTAACAGGCAGGCAGCCCAAAGAGGCAGCTCACAGGTCCACTATGATGTAAGAACATTAACTCACACACCTGTGATAACAATGCTCCTTGTACCTAGAACATCACATCTGGTACGTGAACGAAATTGTTCTACAACACCAGCAGCGAATAGCACTCATCAGGGAGATGACAAACCAACTTCAGAGCAACAATACAGATGTATTTGAGCTCCAGGGAACAGTAAAATGCAGAAATTATCTAGAAGAAAGCCTTCAAGTAACAGCCGGAATAGTTGCTTTAAGAATGACTTAAATGCATTTTATTCTCATTTCAGTTTATAGCAGGGTGGTTTTTTCCCCCCTCCACTATACCTGGTCCAAAGCTGTACAGCTTTATTCCATGCAGTGAGGTTACTATAATGCTATTATCAGAAACAGAAGCAACATAGAATGCATGTTGTTTCCAAGACTAAAGGTTTTAAGAGCTGGAATAAGCATCTACAGTCATAATGCAGTTTTTATTTATGTTAAACAGCTTTTAATGTTTATACTCAATAAAACTAGAAACGGTTTAAGTGGATTCTTTTCTAGGTTAATCTATCATTTTGAAAGGGAGATAAAGAATAACTTAATAACCTGAGTTCTAATGTTATAAAAACAAGTGCTAGAAATCATACGCCTTCTACAATGATATGTGCCCCTAAATGCAGTTAGATTCTTTTCTGTGTATTTTTTTTCCATAATCATAGATCTTAGTTTAGCTGTATGCCAAACTGTTTTCCTATCCCTAAGCTGTCAAGAAAATTTTGAAGTACAAGAAAAGGTTTATATGAAACTAACCTTTTTCACTTACAAAGGTAGTCCAAAGTATCTAGAATCTCAATAAAAGTAGAATGAAGTCTTCTTTGATCTGTCGATCTTTCTGCTTTTGAAAGCTTTCAATGCCTTTAAATGTATATTTTTAATATTTACTTATATACATAAATATAAGTAAGAGCTTAATTATTTAGCTAAGGAAAGGTCAGAATTGGTCCTAATGACATTATATTGGTCTCTTTTAACAGAATAAACCATCTGTATTTGCAATGTCTCATATAGAATCTTATTCTAAAACATAAAATATTAATTGTGAGTCTTCCTATGAACAAAGATTAAACCATTTGTCATCACACTGAGTTCACCAAAAGAAAGCTATACATTGTTTTGCATTTGTATTAGTGTAATTGTTTTACTTATAAAACCTTGAAACCTAGAAGATAGCAACATTTATTTGAATAAAAAAAATCCTGAGAAGACTTTTTCAAAGTCACATTCACAAACATTACCAGTCTATTCTCAGACTAAAACGAACTCTCAAGCTAAAATGCTAAGCAAGAAGTTGGTTTTAAATGGGTACTACTATTGTGTCTTTCCAAGAAGACAGTGTTAAGTACCAACTGTAACTATGAAATGTTTTTCTCTTCAGTAGAAAAAAGTCTAGTAGATCACTCAAGAAAGCGATTTGCAGAAAGACATCCTAACCTGCAACTGTCCCACGTGTTTGCCAAAGACATACTTGAAAATCAAAAGACATTTCCATTTCATAATCTATATGTTTAAAAAGCTGTGTAGATGATGTACCAGCACTAAAACTTAATACAAAAAATAAAAAAATAAAAATCTGTTGAAGGTCCAGTGACTAAGGATATGTGGAAATGCTGCTCAGTTAAAAAAACAGCACAATGGTGACAAGCCAACAGCACACCTTATACGCAGGCCAGAAAGTTCTGGAAAGCAGAAAAGCTGATAATGTCGCACTATGTGCTGATAGAAGTCTGCGTTTGTTGCTGGTTTCTACTCTGTTTAGAAAACGTGTGTATCAGAAGAAACATACGTCAAGCTTTTATCTCTTGTAGATGCTGCTGGACCTACAAAAGAACAGAGAGAAGTACAAATAACTGACACTGTAACTACAAAAAAGGCTAAAAATAAGCCTTCAATCTGAAAAGCTACATACCGTCTTACTGTTTGGCCTCCTGTTTTTCTTCTCATTCAGACACTGATCAGCAATTGAATACATTTTATGAACTGAAGTTGCATCCCAGTCATGCATCTTTGCATCAATATAATCCTCAATAGTTGCTTCCTCGTCCTCAATTTCATCTTTGATACCTAACTGCAAGAGAGTTTGAAGCAATGAACAGATAACATGTAAGCATCTGAAGATCATATATTCCACAGTAGCAATTTGAAAACTTGCTTTGGGCTCTGCACTTATTTTTGCAACCACGTTTCTAGACAAAGAATAATGGCAGTGGTTTGGCTGCATAATTATCCATCAATATTTTCAGAAACAACTTATGAGACTATAGTGTGTGATAGAAGTGTACAGTACATTTATCTCTGAGTTAACACAATTGCATAGCAAGTTCCTTTTAGCTGCGTCATACAACTTTAATATTCAAGGCTTAGTACAGTTTCTTATCAGGCTGCTTCTCTTGAAAAAGTAACAAAGTACCCGTGTTTACTTACTAACCCACAAGTAGGCAAGCATAAGCACAAATAACTTTTCTTTTTTGTCAAGTTTGTAAGGCCTCATTCTTGAGATTAATGCCTTCCTCCACCAGTCGGTCACTGGCTGCTATGTCTACTCTAAGGAAACTTCTACATCAGTTGACAAGGAAAAACCAGACGATGTCATCTACCTGGACTTGTGTAAGGCCTTTGACATGGTCCCAAGTGACACACAGATCTCCAAATTAGAAAAATATGGATTTGAAGGATGGACCATTCAGTGGACAAGGAGTTGTCTCGAAGGCCACACTCAGAGAGTGGTGGTCAGTGGCTCTACGTCCAGATGGAGGCCAGTGACAAGTGGTGTCCCTCAGGGGTCTGTCCTGGGACTGGTACAGTTTAATATCTTTATCAATGACATGGACAGTGGGATTGAGTGCACCCTCAGCAGGTTTGCAGATGACACCAAGCTGCATGGTGTAGTCAATACACCAGAAGGAAGGAATGCCATCCAGGAGGAGTTGGATAAACTTGTGAAGTGGGCCCATGTGAACCTGATGAGGTTCAACACAGCCAAGTGCAAGGTGCTACACCTGGATCAGGGCAATCCCAGACAGAAAGGAGCACAGACTGGGAAAAGAACTCATTGAGAGCAGCCCTGCAGAGAAGGACTTGGCGGTTCTGGTGGACTAAAAGCTTGACATGAGCCAGCAGTGCACCCTTGCAGCCCAGAAGGCCAACTGCATCCTGGGCTGCATCAACCAAGGCAGATGATTGTCCTCCTCTGCTCTGCCCTTGCGAGGCCCCACTTGCAGTCCTGCATCCAGGCCTGGGGCCCTCAGCCCACAAAGGATGTGCACCTCTTAGAATGGCACCACAGGGCTGGCCACAGAGTTGACCAGAGGGCTGGAGCACCTCTCCTACAAAGACAGGGAGTTGGGGATGTTCAGTCCAAAGAAAAGGCTCTGGGGTGACCTCAGTGCAGCTTTTAAATACTTCAAGGGCGCTTATAAGAAGATGGAGAGCAACTTTTTGCTCAGGCAGACAATGATGGGACAAGGGGAAGGGTTTTAAACTAAAAGAAGGGAGATTTAGAATTTAGATATTAGGAGGAAATTCTTCACTCAGTGGGTGGTGAGGCACTGGCAAAGGTTGCCTGGAGAAGCTGTGAAAGCCCCATGTAGGTGTTCAAGGCCAGGTAGAACAAGGCCCTGGGCAACTTGCTCTAGGGGAAGGTGTCCCTGCCCAGGGCAGGGAGGCTGGAACTGGATGATCTTTAAGGTCCCTTCCAACCCAAGCCATTCTATGATTCTAGTTTGAAATCAATTTTCAAATCTGATGGTTTTAGTCCCAAACTTTCCAGCCCCAACGCACTTGAACTACGTTATCGGCAATCACAAATACTGTCTGAGGAATACCACGGACAAGTCAGTGAACAGAGGCAGGCCTTCTGCTGTCCCCTATGGGTGAGTCTGAAACTGCTGACATTCAACCACCCTAAAATTTTCAAAGCTAGGGATGTCACGTTGTCTTACACTGACCATTCTCTTTATGCTCCCTAAAATATGTTACAATGATAAAAACGTTCCAATCATGATCTAAAATGGAATAAAAAGTATGATTTATCTTGTGAAAAATCCCACTTTAAATAAATAAATAAGGCTTAGGATTGCATTTGACACAGCGTTGAGTTCTCCAAGGTCATCACAGAGTTCAACAGGATAAGTATTACACTACTCCAGAAGATACGGATTAGAGAAAATATTCTATTAATAGTACACAGGTATTCCTAAAGCTGTGTTAGAAGTGATCTGATATTGAATAGTATGGAACAAAACCAAACCAAAACTCATTTCTATTTCATACTTAGTAAATAATTAAGCTGTTACATTAGAACTATACCAGAAAAATCTTGGATTAAGTAGTTTGAAAAAAAAAAAAAAAAAAAAAAAAAAAAAAAAAGCAAGCTTATAAGATTTTTAATTCAAAAGAGTAAGTTTGGAGACAAAGTTCCTAAATTAGCAGACTATTTCTACTTAAACATTAAAAATCAAAGCACCCCAAAATAGTTCTTCCATTCCCAACTTCCCTAGGGTTAAAAACAAGGTATTTGCAAATTCTTAGTGAAGTTGAAGAGAATGAAAAATGATACAGGAATGGTAAGAAACAAAGAACCAATGGAGATGAATGCTTTAAGATGCTCTAGTAAAAGATGAACTACCAGGTTATCTGGGTAAAACTGGATTACATGTATGTTCATAAAGCAGAATGGTGTGTGTGTGTATATGTGTATATATATATATATATACACATGTATATGTATGTATGTGCGTATATATCAATAAGAAACAATATCAAAACAAAGAAATAAAGCATCAGATTGGAAGGAGATGACCTTGGGGATGGGGCAGTTATCTACCAGCCAAGAGAGAAAAGTTTCTGCCTCACTTCTAAAACACACATTGATACAATAGCTCTTATAATAACTGCATCTCCTGCTGACTAATTTGATTGTCTAATAACCTGTTAACTGACTACGATTTCACATGATGTGATCCTGGAGGGAGAGAGGGAGAAAGCAAAAAGAAAAATACCAGTAACTGTGGCTCCCGGTTTTCATCTACTGGTGGAAGACCCGTTATTATTTCTAATAAGACCTAAGAGAAAAAAAAATAAAAATCAGAAGAGAAGAAACATACAAAAACCCTTAGCATATATACCATTTGAGAAGAGAAGCATAATCCTCAGTCTTTCAAACAAATGTTCACAGAATCCATATTTGTCCAAAGACAGCCCTCTATGCAATTGTTTGGTGTTCCTTCCTTTACTTCCATTATCACTTATTAGCAGTGTGGTTTGGGAAGTTTTTCCTCATCCTATATTGCATTGCTTCAAAGCAAAATGGAAGGACTCCCAAGATACTCAATCACACTATCTGGCCTACCTGCCCATGAAACTAAATGCCGTGAAGGAGGGGGTCAATGGCTCTTGAATCTATTCAGAATTGATTCATTTTTCTCCCAAATAATAAGCAGTTATCTTATTTGGATTAGATAAGCACTGTATTCAGCTTTAAGGCAAATCCCACATGGTACCACACATTTGGTGCTGAAATATAGTAAAAGAAAATTTGAATTTGAATCATTTTCTTAAAAATCTTCAAACAGAGTCACATTTCTGTGCATTACTATGCAAGAAGTAAAACAGTTTTACATTACTTCAACCTATATTTAGTTGGAACTTAGAATGTTGTTTTACTCTGGTCTTTCATACATAAATTCACATTCTAAAGATATCCATTTGAAAGTGCATTAGCAAAGTCAAAGTTTTGATCCACATAGTTAAATGCTTTTAAACAAATCAAAGTTCAGAAATACTTTCTTACGAGCACATGCACCAGGGGCAGGGTAAGGAGAAATAATAGATCAGAGATAGTTCTCTCATTCTTAGTTCCCGGGTATTCTTGATTCTGTACACTTTTACCAGTCACAAAACAGAATTCATATATAGCTTTGAACATTCTACTTACTACTCCAAAACTGAAGATATCAGATTTAGGTGTTATTTCTCCTCGCAAAGCTTCAGGTGCCATATAGGCTGCTGTTCCAACAACTCTATCAGTCATGATGGTTTGTGTAAACGTTACAGACGCTCTTGCAAGTCCAAAGTCAGAAATTTTGGGCACATATGTATCAGTTAATAAGATATTTGCACTGGTAGAAAGTGGAGAAAAAAGAAAAATTAATATTCCAAACCAGTAACTTGGTTTTATTAAAGACTAATAACTTTTTAGTAACTAAATGCAAACTGGTGTTCTGAATGTTTCTTGAAATATAAGGTCTTTATTCATATTTCTTTATATATATACATAACTTTTTTTGAAATTGCTCAATTTCAAAATGAATTGCTCTAAGTAAATTAAGATCTGTCTGACAGGAAGACAAATCCATGCAGTTTTTCTTGTGCATGCATGCAAAGAAGAAACAAACAAATAAATAAACAATCAACAAAAAAAAAAAAAAAAAAAAAAAACAAAAAAAAAGAAAAAAAAAACAAGAAAGAGCAAAATTGGGTATTGGATCACATTAGAATTCTTAGTTGTTAAATCTCTGAACCAATAAAAGCAGGTTTTATAACTATTATCTAATACAATGTCAACCATTACAAATTCCCATGTAAAACGAATAACAATACTTATATTCTTCTCTTGAAACGTGCTGTGTTTCTATTTGATCTCCAGCTTTTACTGGCCTTACAGAAAACCCGGAGTAGGAGGCCTATGTAAAAGATCTTACATTTTTGAAAAATATTCAGTTGAATGAATTGCGGCATAAATCCTTCTACTATTTCTTATGCTTGTAGAATTTGGAACCATTTCAAAATCACTTATTTAATATTTATAATATTTCTCCTTATTTTCTGACCCCCTTACTGGAACTTATTAGCAAACTACATAGCCAGATGCAACATGTAACACTAGAAACTTACTCCTAACTTGCCATTCTTGTTCACTAAACCTTGTCAACAAAAGTAACACAGCTGCAAGCTACAAAATGTCACTTGGCACTAGAACAGCTGTAAAAAGCGTTATAATATACAATCATTGCAAGAAGCCAAACATCAGCCAACCGGTTTCATAGTTAAAGCTTGTTAAGTAGGAACAGGATCACAACTTCAAGTTGATAAGCAGCTCTGATCTCTGAAGAGTCAAGTTACGACAGGTCATATTGTGATACACCACAACAGAATCAAGTTTTATTGCAACTGTCAAGCTCCAGAAGATACAGGCACTATTTCCTGGGTATAACCAACCAAAAAACTATGGTCAATTCTGAGAACACCTATTCAGACATGCCCTCACTAGCCTACAGAGAAGCTGTTCCAATGCCTGGGTAGTTATGACACATTCCCACATAACAGATGAAAAGACA
This sequence comes from Netta rufina, assembly GCF_964035555.1. Classification (NCBI taxonomy): domain Eukaryota; kingdom Metazoa; phylum Chordata; class Aves; order Anseriformes; family Anatidae; genus Netta; species Netta rufina. The sequence continues at coordinate 175,223,405 of NC_140123.1, forward strand.
GCTAAGTTTTACTTCATTTTTCATTTTGCTAAGTTTTACCTGGGAGCGGCAGCAATATTAACAACACCAACCAAATTGATTGAACTAGTCACGGTGACAGTGCAAGAGGTTACAAAATGGAATTCAAGAATAACAAAACTCAGTCCTGTAATATGATCAACTCACAGCAGTTAGAAGGGTAGAGCAGCACAAGGTAATGAAAATGAGTCCCTCCCAGGCATTACACTTGTCCAGAATCTTAAGCAGGGAAGAAAGAAGAAGAAACATGAATTGTCAAAGCAGCAGTACATTTTATGAGGGAGCTGAAGCAACAAACTCTTTCAGCATAGGCTGAATTCACAACATGTATACATTCTAGATGTAGCAGAGTTGTTAGAAGCCAGAAAGCGACTGAAACATTCATCCGTGACATTCAACCAGTCCGTTTCTCCTCGTTAACTCACAAAAGGAGTAAGGCATTTAGGGCTTTTCTTCAAACATTTGTACTGTGTTGGTATTTCAAAAAGAGAACCAAACTACTAGCAAGAAAGGGAGAAATAAAAATCACAGAATGCAAAAGCTTTTTCTGATCTCTGATATCCCTAGAAAAAAAAATCTGGTGGTATAACAACCAAGTGAACACCACATCAACCTTGAAGAGCCCTGAATTTCATAAACCTGACTTAAGTCATTTTTAAAGTCTTCATAATAAATAGAAAGAAACCAAAGGGGACACTCAGAAGCAGTGTTCTAGGAAGAAAAAAAAAGGCTGGGTTTTCATCTGAAAAACTCCCAATTTAAGAACTCATAATGTTCTCCAACAGAAGCTTTTTTGTTAGCAGCAATTGCAAAACAACAGAACTTCTGTGTGTCTTTGCAGCACTCAAATAACTGTTTGATAGTGACAGATTACAACAGCCCCAATTATCTTTAGAAGTCTGTTCTGGCCGTGTCCTTGCGGCACAGACAAGATTATGGTGATGGATGGCACTTGCAGAAAAGATTGTGCCCTTGAGTGAAGCAATGATTCTTTCAGTCTGTTCCCTCTAACAGACTTTAACAGGGTACAACAAAGCAAAAACAGCCAGTGATAGTCAGCAGCTTTTACCTTTTAATGTCTCTGTGAATATGATTGTTGTCATGCAAAAAGTTGATGCCATTTGCTGTACCTTGAGCAATTTTACATCTTGTATCCCAAGAAATTGGTGGAGTGTCATTCTTGAATAAGAAGGGAAAAAGGGAAGTGAAAACATGAAAATTTATTATACGCATAGATACAAAATGTCTACACAATACATATGATACACACAATACACATGATACAAAACAACAACAAAAAAAAACACAATCCAAAACAACAATTGCTTGCCATATGTTGTGATTTTCAAGTAAATCATTTAAAAGATTAATGGCATAGATTTCTTAATTTACTTTGACAGTCATATATAGTTCTCTTCCCCACACTCTGCATCAGGTTAATTTACTTTTTTTTGCAGGTGTTCTCAATAATATTTGATGCTGAACCTGTATGACGAGCTACATTGCAAAGAGCTATCAGCATCTACTGCACCTTGCTGTTTGTATCAGCACCAATACCAGTGCCTTTTAAGTCAAAGCCCATCACTCCAAGCAATCAACATTTTTGTACTATTAATAAGAAGTTAATCTTCCAACATTTCTGGACTTAACACTTCTCCAAGAGTTTAGCTCAATCCACACTAATAACTAGACCTTGGAAGCGAAGACACCTTTCAAAGTGCATTTCAAAAGCACTTTTTAATCTTGTCTGTAGCCAAGGGAGGATGATTAGAGTATTTTGTCACTCTACCACCTCCCTTGCCTGCTCCTCAAAGCCAAGACAAGAAGCAGATGACATAAGAGCTTATGCCCCAAACAAAGCCAGTGAATTCACAATGAATCCTGCTTTATCAGCATACACACACATTCAGTATATGCATTCCTCACCTATTTGACTTTATCAGATGAGGACTCGTTCTGAATTTATATTGTAAATTTGTCTTTTCCTTGTAAAAAAAAAAAATTAGTTTAAAAAAAAAAAATTGAATTTCCAATTTTAGCTTTCAATTACCACTATTATTCTCAGCTCACTTGTTGATAATGGCCAAAGTTACATGTATATGAAAACATTCATCTCTGTCAAGGACAGTCATTTCTACAAATAAACTTGCACTGTCTTAAGCAAAACTTAACCCCTCTTCTATATTGACCCAGCTGGAAAGCAAAAACAAAAAACCTGCATGCATGTAGGTATCTGAGCAAATCAAACAAACCAGCCTGAGCCAGCAGTGCTACCAAACACATCCAGGCCTTTCCCCATTCAGTGCTACTTATTCTCATCCTAACACAATTCCTTCCTGTTGGGGCAAAGCTGGAAACTTGCAGAGAAAATGTCTCCAGTTGAAATGTAAAGATTTTGCTCAGAGTTCATCCTGATCAGTATCCCAACCCAGCTCTCCATCCAACTACTAAACGCTTGAGCCAGCACAACAGGAAGATCAGTGCAGAAAAAGCAAAGCTACATTTTTGGGTTGTGGGGGCATGGGTTGTTGAACAAACACCAATTTAAAATGTTGAACAGATGACAACCTCAGAAGTTGCACCTGCTTAATATAAAGCAGGTTTTATACTGTTAAATTACTGTGATTACTGTGGACACACCTAGCGGGTTAAATCTGGTTTACCATTTTTATCCCTCCAACAAGGGCTGGTTTCTCCCTCATACACAAAATTGCCTTTATCAAAAAAGAACTAACTTCTGTGTTATTAAAGGCCAAGGCTAGAAGATACATCATTTGATTAAATCAGACGAAAGCATTACACAAAATAATAATTAAAAAGGAGCATACCCCATTTGTTTAGGTGCTTCAGAAAGCGATACACAGACTAGGAACATCATGTTACAGCTGCTATCACAAGGGCAGTTTTACAACACAAAATCTCAGGGGCTAGCAGAGAACAAGCCAATGTCAGAAGCAGGAGCTGCAGCACCCTCTGCTCCACTCCACAAAAGCACAGCAAGTCCAAGCTTCCCTGGACTTCGGGGTACTGGTGCATCACATTATATTGTTATCTGCTTTGACTAATTAACACTGGGTCTAAAACATCTGTATGTAACATTACTAGAAGAGTACTTCTCATCATGTGTCTTACTTCTAGAACACAAGAACAAGTAGTAAAATACTGTTTGGCCACTACGGTTTGCTACTGTTCCAAAGGGATTTCAGAAATAGCCCCACTTTAACAAAGTAAGGCAGCTGGAAGCTAGAAAAGATTTTACTTACCAGACAAGCAAGTCTATCAAGCAATGAACCATTGGGCATGTACTCATACACCAGACAGGGCTGGGCACCATCACTCGAGAAACCAAGCAATTCCACTAGATTCTCATGCTGACACCTGTGGCAACAAAATTCTATTCAGACATGTTCTGCCAAGCTCCTAACGTTTGTGAGAAAGCAAGGCAGAGGCAACTTGCTCCCCCATGCCACATTCCAGCCCTACTGCACAAGAAACTAGCCATTTGTCAGCAGCAGTGCTTTGATGTGACCCAAATACACTCATGCTCTATATGAAGTTTAGCAGCATAAGGTAAATTTTCAGGTTAAGACATAAATAAGGGACCATGCTAGCTGAAGTGTTATCTAGCAACTCAGATTCTCAGAAAAGGTTATAGTGATATTTATGAACTGCTACTTACTTTGCCATCATTTCTATTTCTTGATCAAATTGCTGTTTCAAATCCTGAGCACTAATATTAACCATCTACAAAGAAAGTATTTGACATTAATATTGTTGTACATATTCAAAAATCTGTCACTGTTCACAAACCAAGTTGTTGGCCTTTATTTTAATTATTTACACATAACACCTACTTAAATACTGCTTACTGTATTTTTTTACTGAATTCAAAAACAAACAAACAAAAAGTATCAGAACATGGTCTTTAATATCATGTAACATGATGTTACTGGAGTAACTAATCCAGTTTCATCAGAGTCACCAACTTAGCATAGAATGGTTTGGGCTGGAAGGGACCTCAAAGCCCACCCAGCTCCAGCCCCCTGCCATGGCAGGGACACCTCCCACCAGACCAGGTTGCCCAAAGCCCCATCCAGCCTGGCCTTGAGCACCTCCACGGATGGGGCACCCACAGCTGCTCTGGGCAGCCTGCGCCAGGGCCTCACCACCCTCACAGTAAAGAATTTCTTCCCAATATCTAATGTAAAACTGCCCTCTTTTAGGCCCCAGAGCTGAATGCAGTGCTCCAGGTTTCACCAGATCAGAGCAGAGGGGGACAATCCCCTCCCTTGCCCTGCTGGCCACATTCTTTTGACTCAGCCCAGGACACGGTTGGCTTTCCGGGCTGCGTGCACACATTGCCAGGTCACACTGAGTTTTTCCACCAAACAGCATTCCCAAGTCCTTCTCAGGGCTGCTCTCAATTCATTCTCCACCCAGCGTGCATTTGTGAGTTTTACCTCACTTGATTCTCCTACTTGTGCATTTTATTTCACTGCATCTTCCTACTAAAAGCACTTACTAGTTACAAAATTAGTTATTCACACAAAATATTTATTACAAAGACTGAAATTATACAGCAATACCTATTTAGTTTGTTTAGCTTGTGAGTCTCCTGCCTGACTGTGCCATAGGAACTAGAAGGGAAACCTCACCTGCTCCCCTTCCCTTCTGCCCCTTCTTGTGTGCAGGGGGAGGAGGGGAAGTGAAGAAGCACCTTGCTGACCCCAACAACTATCCAAGCCACCATAAGAACCACTGAAAGGCAAGACATCATCTCTGCTGACAGTGACAGCATGCACCACACACAGGACTACAGGATAAGGTTCTCAACTCAACTGATGTTTAATGTAGGGATGCTTTTTGAAACCTATCATTCAACACCTTCCACAGATAAACAAGACTATACTATATGGTCATTTTTCAGAAAAGATGTTAAGGATAACTCACAGCAGCAAGTTTCTTCACAGCTACGTTTCTGCCATTGATGTAGCCTTTGAACACCACGCCAAAGCCACCTTCTCCCAGCTTATTACCTCCATCTGATTCTGGTCGTGCATCGAAATTATTTGTAACACTTTCCAAGTCACGAAACCAAAAATTGTGGAAATCTAAGAGAGATATATGCCATTTAACACAGAAATGCATTTTTGCTTATGGGACAAGCACATTGAATTGATTCTCTGTCTATCTGCTACAACACAAATCCTGACATAACAGAGCCCTACTTTCTGATGCAAGGAAATAAATGTAAAAAAATAATCTTTCTTTTAAAAATATATCTTTCCTTAATCATCTTTTCTCCAACCTTCTCAGGTATTTCTGATACTTAAGATCCAGATCTAAAGGACAAGGTGGTAAACAGTCTACAAAATCAGTATTGAAAGAGGGCAACAGGTTTATGTGTAGCACTAAACAAATTGCAACTCAATTAATAATTAAGTTTTCCATTACATTAGCCACACTAATTGCAGGGTGCATCTCATATTCTGATGACTTATTATTACCACAAGCTTCATTCACGGTCACACAGAAGAAAAAAAAAAAACAAAAGCAAGGAGATAGGAATGTAGTCATTACTCCAACGTGCTCCTAGGATTTATTTCACAGAGGTGAAGGACGGATCAACAAAAAAGATTGTACCTAAAGTTTTGCAAACTAAGCACCTACCCGTGTTACTAGACTGTGAGCTGTTTTCCTGACTTAAGTAGGAAGCAGTTGAAGGTTGCTCCTCTGTATTCTGAGAGGGACTAGGTTTTACAGCTGCCACTTCTTTTTCCTGTATAGGCAGCTGCTTCTCATCTATGGGCAAAGTTTCCTGCGAAGAAAGTGGTAACGTAACTTCTTGTGCCTCCTTTACAGCTTCTGAAAATGGAATTTAGAGAAAGGGTTAACTGTGTTAGGAATAAGAAAACAAACAAACAAGTAACAGTATGGCATTATTAACTCAGATTATGCAAAATGTAAACTCCATGAAAAGATTATATTCTTCTAATGTGAATACTACAGGGCTTTTATTCAAACTTGAAGCACTCTAAACCAATTCTATAAAGCTTGTATTGTAAATAATGACAAAGACAGCCACTGTAGGTTATTTTGAAGTAATCCTTTCCGACCTTCAGGTTGCTGTGAGGCTTTTTAGCCCCCCAGAGAGCTGCTGACAGAGCCCAGAGGGGTGGGTTACCTGGCAGCAGAAGGCTCGCGGGTGCCAGGAACTGATTCCTGAGCAGCAGCTCCACCAGGTCAGCGACCGTGCAGTTGGTGGTGCCCCAGTCGTAGAGCAGCTCGCAGGTGGGGCTCTTCCCCATGCGCTCGAAGGCCTCGAACCTCCTGAAACCACAAATTGGAGGCGGCTTTGAGAAGAGCGGCGGGGGGGAAGCAGGGGCAGAGATTAACGGCGAACGCAGGGGCATTAAAAATGAGGATGTAACGGATTGCGTGAAGTACTTAGAGGCATGAAAAACAGCACGGAAATGCACATTTGGGTATAACACGCGCAGCTTCAACGCTGTGTTGGGGACACACAGTGCGTTTTACGTGTCCGTGGCTCTGCTTTATTCTGATTTTGGCCGATTTCGCCGCGTATCGCCTGCCTGGAGAGCCAAGCGGGGCGGAAGGCAGAGGAACCGGGCTGGGACCAGCCCCACGGGGCAGCCCCCGCAGGCACCCCCCGGGGCAGCACAGCGCGACCCCCGCTTTGCTGCTAAAAACCCCAAAAACGGGGCCGCGCTGCGGGACCGGGGAACTTCCCGTTAACCCGGGGACCTGATGTGCAGCTGCGTGTATCTGCTGTCCCCCGAGGGGCCGGCGATGTCCGCGGCCAGCCGCCTCCAGCCGTCCTGCGGGTCGATGTATGCGGCCAGGCGCTGCAGCAGCCCGTAGGGCAGGCGGCGCAGCGGGGTGGTGGGGCCCACAGCCCGGCTCATCCCGCCCGGAGCGAGCCCACCGCGTAATTCCCCTTTAAGAGGGCAGGGCCTGGCGGAAGCGCGCTCCGCTCCGCCTTCTCGGGGCGCTCCACTGGGAGGGGGGAATAGAGGGGGAGCGCTTTCTTCCCCCTCCGCTGGAGGGAGTTGGTAGCGCCCTCATGGCTCCCTCACGGCTCCCCCGCGCCCCTCCCCGCGGCGCCCCCTGGCGCCATCTTGGATCCGTACTGCTGTGCGCGGGGCCGCCTTTATTTCCATTTTTATTTAAATTTCAACCGCGTATCTTTAATTTTACCTCGATTTTTAATTCTAACTCGATTTCGAGTTTTAATTTCTCGCCCCTCGGGGGACCATGCTGCCTTCCTTCGGCTACGCCGCCGCGCACAGCGGCTTCCGCGGCACCCTCAAGGGCTGCCCCGGCGACTTCGTGGTGCGGGAGCTGCCGCTGCCCCCGCGCGGCCCCGAGCGGCCGCGGGCGGAGCCGGCTCCCCTCAGAGCCCCGTCCCCCGGCGGGCAGCAGCAGCCCGCAGCGGGGCTCCCCGAGCCGCCCGGCGACCCGCTGGCCAGCTGCCTGGGCGAGGAGGCGAGCGAGCGGCTGGCCCGCTTCGCCCGGGCGCTGAGGGAGGCGTGGGGCGGCGGCGAGCTGAGCCTGGGCAACCCGGGGGGCAAGGCGGAGCGGGCGGGGGTGCACAGCGCCGTGCGGCAGCGCTTCCCCTTCCTCGCCACGGCCACCAGGGGCCGCGAGGTGGTGGTGAGGGGCGACGAGGGCTACCGGGAGCTGCGGCAGCTGGTCAGCGAGCCCGAGGCCAGCGGCTTCTTCAGGTTCCTGGACGCCAAGGTGGAGGGCTCCACCTTCTGCTTCGAGCCCGACGGCGACAAGGAGCACCGGCGGGCGGTGCACCACCTGCTGGGCAGGAGGTTCGGGAAGCTGCTGGAAACCAAGAGCTTCGCCCTGCCCCGCGGGGACATGGCGATAACCGTGCGGTTCCGGGGCAGGCGGTCCCGAAAACGGCCTGCTGAGGGCTCCCCTGACGGGCAAGAAGTTTACACAGGTAAATATTGTGGTGGTTTTAGGAAGTGTTAGGGCTGCTCGCCCACGGGCCTGGTGACAGGGCGAGGGGGAATGGGCTGAAGTTGCGCCAGGGGAGGTTTAGGTTGGATGTTAGGAGGAACTTCTTCACTGAAAGGGTTGTGAGGCACTGGAACAGGCTGCCCAGGGAAGTGGTGGAGTCACCATCCCTGGAGGTCTTCAAAAGACGTTTAGATGTAGAGCTTAGGGATATGGTTTAGTGGGGACTGTTAGCGTTAGGTCAGAGGTTGGACTCGATGATCTTGAGGTCTCTTCCAACCTAGGTGATTCTGTGATTCTGTATTATGGTGTTCTTCACTAACACTGACCCTCAGAATCACTTTAGTATGATACATAGGCCTGATGCACCCATTGCTTATCCTGAAATAAATCATTCCCGGTGTAATATAGTTCCATCACTGAAAAACAGACCTGAGATGGATGAATCAAGTTACTGCAATGATTTACATAAACTGTTCAGCGTTAATGCTTACAGTTCTTTTGCCTGTATCTCTAATTCTCTGTTATTCCACATGCATTAGTTCTCCCTTGAAAGAAGTTGAGGGATTTGAAAAGATGTGTTTTCATGTTGTACAGTTTAGAAAGGTCAGATATGATTTATGATCTCATTTCTTAAAGCAATTGTTTTCTGATAAACCAAGTGTTTCTAAGAATAAGTCATGTTATTTGAATTGTGTTGCATTTTGTCAGGTACTGCTCTTAAAGTCAGCAGCGGATTGATTGTTCTGAGTTTTGTTTAACGCATCTTTATTCTTCCCATTCAATACTGGAAAAAGTCCCATTTCCTTTAATTTTGTGGGGTGGGAGAGGAAACAGTGGGAGCACTGTTTCTTTGCAGTTTCCATGCTGTCATAGTTTGAAGGGAAGAACAGGACATCTGCTCTGGAAGAGCACCTGTATGATTTGCATCAAATTCCTAATAATTCTGAGATGATTGTTTCAGCTTTCACCCTTCAGAAAGAAAACCTAGAAACACTGGAAGCAATCGGCATCTTGGCTGCTGAACTTGGAGTTCTTCCTTCAGACTTCAGTTACACTGGCATCAAAGACAAGAAGGCTATTACTTACCAACCTATGGTTGTGAAGAAGGTTACTCCTGAGAGGTACTAGAAATCTGGGTATATGAAGTTTGAGACATATTTTAATATGTTAATCAGCAGATTGCACCATGTTGATAGTTAAATGTTCATTAAGCAACCTGGTCTACTGTGTGGCATCCCTGCCCGTGACAGGGGGGTTGGAACTGAAGGGCCGTTAAGGTCCCTTCCAACCCAAACCATTCTGTCATTCTACCACTGTGTCTTTGCCTCCTGTATCAGAGCACAGTGGCAATGGCTGTAGTATTTTGTGGCTTTACAATGTGTACAGCATAAGATTCAAGTCCACCAGTGTGGAAATTTAAAGAAAAGTCTTCCTTTGTTTGTTTTAGTAATATGAGTACGCTATATCATCTGGCACGTTATCCTTCTAACTCATGCTCATGTGATCCCCTTCACAGTTTTCTGAATACCATCTACTGACAGGAACAGAGAGGGAACCTATACTACGTGACCCAACAGTTTTCCACATACTATCAAAGCTTTATCTAGAGGTCCACAGACAATTTAAGAGCCTTATACAGATTTAAAAAAAATAAAATAAATCACTGCAATTTTACTTTGGACAGATGCTCTTTTAGAGTCCTGAATATCAGCTTCTCTTACATCGCCCAGTATAGAAACCTGAGACTAAGTAAAGATGCCACCAAGTGTAAAGGTTCTGAATAACATGACAATAATACAAGTCATGCCATTCGGTTCCTCATTTTTGTTACTCTAGACAAAACTCAGTGGGTAAAAAAAAATATATTTTACGTTCTGCAGTAGCAACTGCAGTAAAAAAAGTTTTTAGGGTTTGAAACTAACATAAATAAATAATGATAGTAAGGTTCTACTGCAAACCGGACTATAAGGCCGTTTGTTCAAGAGAATAGGCAAAACTTTGTCTTAATGTATAAACAATTAAGCAAAATAGTTAAATGCTTCCAAGCCTCTTATATATCAGTAAATAATTTATGAAATTGTTAAAATATTTCTTAGCAAGTAAGCTGAAATTTCCCTTCATTTGAATGACTGTTTAATATACGTAAGAACAAAGAGATTGAGTGGATACTTTAAAGGGCAGATAGTTGAACTGTCAGCTGCGTTTCCAATTACAGGCTTGTGCAAGCATACCCAGAGAATCAGTGTTCTGAGTTTGCTTTTGTTAAGGCTGACCAAGAAAGAGCAAATTGTGTTCTGGAGACTAATAGAGTGGCAGACATTCCTTTTTTTTTTTTTTTTTTTTTTTTTTTAAGATTTTTATGACTGAAGAATGAATTATTCAATATATATTCAATATATGAGTTATTCAATTAAAAATACAAAATTCAGTTTGGTTGCTTTGAGCAATGAATTGTTTCATTCCAACACCCATCACGCTACAAAACATAAATGCAACTGAAGCAAAAGTTTTAGAAGTGTTTATGGATAACAACTGAATTTTAAGACTATCTCTGCATTTGCTTTGATTTTTCTCATAGTAATCTGTTTTAAATCTCTTTTGAATTCTTCAGCCTTTTTAGTTCTAGTATAAGGTAAAGAAGGTATTTATTGCTATAGTTCTATAGCTTTTATAGCGGACGGCTCATAATTTCTCCCAATTGTTTATGCAGGTTGAAAGAAATTGGAAGCAAAATGGAAAAAAAAGGCATGAAAATACAGAACATACATTCAGCATCCCAGCACCTTAGGCTTGGTCAGCTGAAGGGCAATCACTTTGATATAATTGTGAGAGATCTTAAACTCCACAGTCATGACTCCTCTGCAGATTTGAAAGAGAGAATATCTGAAGCAATGGAAAATATTAAGGTAAAAAAGCTGCATGGCTGCCAATAAGGGGTTGTAGTTCTGTGCTGTAACACAAATTGCTTTAAAAAAATATTTGTAATGGCAGAACAATGGTGATATTTCCCTTCTTTGATGTTTTCGCTGTTTTATGGCCTTCCTTCATTATCCTTGGAACAAAGCTGCGATCTGAAGGAGGCCCATAAGTGAATTCATTCTGTGTTGCAGGCTTCAGAACCCAATGTGGTGCAGCAAGACAGAAGGGAAAGCAAATTGGTAGCAAATGAGTACTGATAGGTGAGCTGTCAACCAAAGTAATGTGTTTCACAGTGGCAGTTGATAGGATAAAAGAATATAGTTACACGTGTCAACTGCTTGCCTTTTTTGGTCATTTGAAGAAAATGCATGTTTGGCTTGGGTGAAAAAATGTATACTTTGATGCAATAAATATGTGTGAAATGTCTGTAGCGGACAAAGATCCCCTGAAATCTAGTGGATTTTGATTGCTCTTATCCTTTGTGTGATGATGAGGGTTTTTTTCAGGTCCTATCTTAAGTCTCTGAGAAAAGTAGAAGACAATCATGGAAAGGAAAATGTTTAGATGTTTTGTACAGCAGTAACTTCCCTTGCTTTCTAAGTAATGGCTATAACACAAATTACTTTAAGAAGATTACTCCAGGAATAAAGACTTGAATGAAAACTGTCCAGTGTGTAAAAGCCAAATACATGACGTGTAAAAATTTTGGAAATGTATTTGATTACTGGAAAAAAAAAATCAACTGGTGCTTTAATGCCTTTCTCTCTTCTACATCTGGCCTTTTTACTCTTGGCCTTTACTACTGTAATAATCATACAAACAATCTCATGTGAAAAAAGAGCATTTTAAAGAAAAAATGTCCAACAGTTCGTACCATTCATTACTTTTGCTCTGCTGCATTTTCTTCGATAGAGATTTCATAATTTGGCACATAGAAAGAACTCTCTTTGATTTGAACTGAATTAGTATTTCCAATAATTACGTATAAGTGATTTTATTTCATTTACCTAAGTGTGTTTTTTTTTTTTGAAAACAAAGAGAATAGAACTTGTTTGTCTTTTTAGACCTTTCTAAATCAGTTGCTAAATCGTATTTTTGTTTTATGTTATTTCAGGATTAAAAAAGTGTGTGTATTTTGGATAAATACAGATATGTGTTGTATGCTTAGTCTCACTGTTTTGATGTTCTTAACATCTTTATTCTTTCTAATTCTAGACAAAAGGTTTTGTAAATTACTACGGACCGCAGCGATTTGGCCAGGGACAAAATGTTCAGACAGATCAAATAGGATTGGCTCTACTGAATGGAAAAATGGTATTTTCATTTTGTAATATAAGTAGTTACTGTCAAGTTCATTTTACATTACTGTTGCAACGTCTGGTGCTGGGGCTGACCTTCCCAGGGAGCAGTTTCATTTCTGAGATAAACCCCTCTGTGTGCTGGAAGTAATTGCCAGATTAGTTCTGACAACAACACAAGCATGAAGATTTTCATGCTGAATCAAGAAAATCTGTAAGCAGTAGGTGCAGCTGCATGTAGCTGAGGAAGTGATTCTCCTGTCTGTGATGGGAATGCGATCATCATTATGCCACTTCTCAGGGAAGTGGCTGCATTCCGTACAACATTTGAACTCTAAAATGAAGCAATCTTTATACAATGCCTAACCTGTAGCCTCTTTATCCTCCTGGGGGTCTATATTCCTTTTGCAAATGTCACAAGATACTACATAGGACCGTACAAAGGGATTTGCTTTTTCAATGCCACAGTAATTTGCTGTATAGAAGAGATTGCTGCTTTCCATTATTCCTTGGCTACTTGCCCAAATCTTAGTTCTGAGCAAATGTTTCCCTGTAAGCTAAGGAGAACTTATTTCTTAAGTAATAACCCTTAAGATAAGAGTCATATACTTTTCAGTGTATCTAGTGTAGTATTTGGCACAGGCTTAAGACAGAATCAAGCTCTACAAAGTCAAATGAATACTTGAGTATTCTTTTCCTCCAATACTGTTTTGATTCGGAGAGAATTTGAGGGCAGACCATAAAAGTAGCTGTTGATGTATCTGGCATTTTGAATTCTGATATGTTAACAGTTGACACAATGTGTCAGTCCCTGCAGAGTAGTGATACAAATCTCTAGTCTTAACTCAGTTACTTTTTACTTTGAAACATGCATTTGTGTTAAAAATGTGACAGTATATGTTTACACAGTCCCAATACAGAGGAAGGCAACTTTTAATAAAAGAGATGAACAGGGAGGGTCACAGGCTGATGTAGGTGGTAGTGAACTGTGTGGCTCCACTGGTGTTACAAGTAGTGTTTTCCCTGGCATAGCATCAGTTCAGTATTAAAAGAAAGGAGTGTTGCCCCTCTGTGTGAGTCTAAGGAAAGCGCTCAGCTTAAGTGTTACACGAAACATGCTGCAGGGAAACAAGAGGAAGGAACTTTCCTGCTCAGGATAGAATGATGGTGTTGCAATGCAGAGGAATCCTAACTGGATGTTCAAGAAGATATTTCTCATAGAGCTTTGAAAGCAATCTCGTGCCTTCTTTGTGACCAGAACCTTTCCTTAATCTGAGAGTAACATAGCCACACTGGTGGCTATGCTGTTCGTGATATCTTCTGTGTCTTTCATGTAGACCTTAAAGAACTGAAATGATTTTGAGAGGTTGCAAATCTGTCAGCAGAGATTTGGATGTACGATTGTCTGTTTAGTTGACAAATAAATATTTTTACGTGCAGAAAATATGAATTATTAATATTGTTCTTTAAAGGTGGAAGCTGTGAAATTATTCTTCACGCCTGAAGATACCGATGACCCTGTAAACAAGGCAAAAAGGCACTTTCTTCAGACTGGTAAGTCCAGTTAAATTGTCTGTTCATCAGTTCAGCATAGGTATTGGGAGGGAATAAAGTGTTGCTGCACAGAGAGAGACTGTTTATTTTGCTGTTGCTTTATGTCACTTATGGCATATTCCGTGGAACTCCTGGCACTGCACGTATTGCTTTTAATAATGAGATGAAGATCAGGCCCTAAATGTGCAAAATAGTGGAAAACTAATGTATTTCAGGTGCAAGGCAGTGCAGAAATAAATGGCATATAGCATAATGCTCGAAAAGACTACAGTATTATTCTCAAAGCAGTTTTGGCCTCCTTCAGTCTGTTAGCTTTTGGAATGCAGCTTTTTCCTCTCGGATTTAGAAGGAAGAATGCAGAATGAGGCACCCAACTGACACTCAGCATTTACCACGTTTGGGCATCTAATTTTATGAAATTTCTATAATAATCTTAGCTCCTGGGTTCTTGCACCTTTGGGCTCTGGTTTTATGTCTTTTTAATTATGTATCTTCCTCCACACATTCCTCTAATCTGCCTTCTTTCTTCCTTGAACTGTTCAACAAAATATGCCAGAAACAGTGTGCTGAGTAAAACACTCTGTGTGTCATGTTTATTGCTGTCATTCAGCCAGCCAACTTTCCCTCCAAAACTAAAAATGTTAAGTTGCTCTTGACCGCAAATGTTTGATCTCTTCAAATCTTCCACATCTGTTAGCCTGCTTATCACTGTACGTTGACACGACAGCTACAATATGTGGCGTCAAGGGACACAGAGACCTTTCATTTCACAGATGAGATAAGATGAATCGTTCTGTGTTATACATTGCTGTGTGATGCATGGAAAGACATTGATGTGGATTCTGTAACAGCTGCTTGCCTTTTCCGAAAAGAAAAGGCCGTGCAGTGGCTCCTTCAGATAATCGCTCTTCATAAGAAAAATTAGGAAGGAAAAATATGTAAAATGTAAGATTTTAAATATAAAACATTTATATAATGTAGTACAAATCTGATTAAATATAATTTCATCTTGGTTGAGGCCTAGACTTCCTAGTGGCCCTTGTGATTTTTAAATTTAAAAATAAAGACATATTTTTTTTTACCCCCTATGAAATACGTTTTCAAATGACTTAAAATCAAAATTTAATGATCTTCCCTAGGTTGTTTTCTACTTTCAGTTACCTGATCTAAAAAAAACTTTGGAGCGATGAAATACATTTCTAAGAAACTGCAACTGGATTGAATAACCGAATGACAGCTAGTTGATTTTATCCCGTGTGAAATACAGAGAAAAGAGTTCATGGGACTGTGTTGATAGGCGTATAAGATGGAGTTTGTCTGACATGACACGCTGAAAGAAAGGGAATAATAACTTAAAAGTCAGCATAAAGGGGTTAGACTGACGCTATTTATTCATACCTTATTATTTCATCCTTTTAAGTGTGTTTTTTCCTGTACATAGTATTTGGAAAATCAATGATTGCTTATATGGTTATTTTTGTTTACATCAGAGGATGCAAAGGGCACACTCACGATGCTGCCGGAATGTAAAGTGAGAGAGAAGATGTTGTTACGTGCTTTAAATCGCTATGGTGTAAATCACGAAGGCTGTACCAGAGGATGGCTCAGCATTCCTCACTCCATGCGTATATTCTATGTCCATGCTTATTGCAGTAAAATATGGAATGAGGCAGCATCGTATAGGCTGGAGATCTATGGTTCAAAAGTTGTTGAAGGTGATCTAGTCTTCACTGAGGAAAATGATGAAAGCCTTTCCCTGAATGACAAGGTAAGTTTTTACAAAATAGTTCTGGTGAAAAATAACCGTAATGCACTTGAGTACATTCATATGTCAGACAATAATCCTATGCTTTTATTTTGGTATGTTTATTAAATTAGTTACTGTTTGTGGTAAATCAAAAAGAGATACATCACTTCTTTCCCCTTTATCACGAAGAGGCATATATGCTAGATGTGTTTTAACAGTTTTTATCTGTTTTGGCTATTCATTTTAGTGAAGGGATGAGAAGGGACAGAATGGCAGAATTGATGTATGTAAGAAATTATTCTGCGTGGCATCTGATGCTCTTCTTACAATCTGGCTGGGGAAAACCTTCAGATTAGGCTTTGGGTGGACCGATATTATCAGTCAGAGTAGATCTGAGTCTTGCTTTCAAGGTCAGACCTTGCCATCACGTACATTATTGAATGTAAGGCCACGGTGCAAGTTGGCCTCAGACTGTGCTGCTAATCATGCTGTAGCTACACAGTCAAAGCATGTTTAGCAAAATTTCTCTTACTCAGGCAATTAAAACAAATTGATGATGAGTCTAAACTGTTGGCAGCTGTTCAAAAATGCACTCCTCTTCTTGGGAAAATAGTAAAGGTCAAGGGAGTGTTTCTGGTTGCCCATAGCACAGCCTTGGTGCTCTGCATGGAGCCACAGGTGAGCAAATATCTTAAAGCCAGCACTGAAATGTATGCTGGCCACAGGCTTGGGCATGCTGAAGTCCATTTCTGAAACAACCAATCTCTTCTTTCAGGGTTAACATATCTTTTTCTTAACTGGATAAGGAGGCAGTTATCCGTCTCCCGATCATCAGATAGAGCGTAGAATTTTTGCAATGTTTTACTGGAAAATAAACAGGGGTGTGCATGGGCAGAATGTATCTCACGTCTTGGGTGGAAATTCTTATAAATTTGCAAGCAAAAGCACTTGAAAGGTTGGTGAATAATTTCTAGTCTCTGTAAAGAGTAGCTTCTGTTTCCATTGTGATTTTTCCTTTTGAGAATGAAGTTTAATAAACCAAGTAGATCAAATCAAATGAAGAGCGGAGCTACCACATTTAGCATTAAGTTACTGAGTTTACTATATATTCCTATTCAATAGAACACATTTTAATTAGTGTTTTTGCTTTTGGCAACGTAACACAAAATTGCAGATTATAGTAATCATACCTAATATTTTTTGTAGCTGGAATAGATTATTTGGCCTTTTAGTAGTCAAATAATCCTAGAATGCAGAGGTTTTTAAGCTTTAAAACTTTGTTTTATTTTATTTTTAACTTTAAAATAACTTCACTTTAAAAAGTTGTTTTATTTTTCTTAACATCTTATCTGTCTTGCCAGGTTCATGTTGTCACTGCTCCAGAAGAGTCAGCTAACAAATATTCTATACACCAAGTAAGTCTGTCTGAAACATCCTGAGCTGATGATCTCTTTATTTGATTAAAATGTTTTGTTTTAAAGATAGTAGGAATATATTAACTGGTGCAGTCTTATTTCTTGCCAGAATGCATATTAAAGAAAACACATGTGAACTAATCTCCACCCTCTTAACAAACGGAAGGAAAAAATACTTACTTTGTAATGGAAATTAGTACAGTGTCATTTGCACTATGGTAATATTTTTTTGAAGTTGGATATAAATGCTTTGAAAATTTATTCAATCTATGTCTGGGAAAAACACTTGAATGGTTCATGTAATTGTTGAAGGCTCAGAGTCCTGTGAAGTCTTACATATGTAACTTAATATCTTTATTTCTGTATCTTTCCCAACAAGTAAGGAAATTCATGTTAGTGTATTTCTAATTTGTTTTAGAAATCGTGATATATTTATTATTTTTGCTACTTTTCATTTAAGTTCTGTTCAAGTAATTGCATGGCTGTATTTAGCAAAAGAAGGAGTTGTTTTGCTATTTCAGGACCCAGAATAGAAGGCTTAAACACATTTAGGATTGTAATCGCATTTCCTTAAAGGGAAATTGGTGAATTTTATTTCATTTTTTTAAAATTTGTTTTTATTTTTTCCTTGAAGGTTGTTCTTCCAATGGTGGGACATAGTATCAAGTATCCCAGTAATAAAGTTGGGCAATGGTACCATGAAAGACTTTCCAAGGATGGACTGCAGATGTGCAAATTCAGAGTGCCTCCGCTACAACTGAATATACCTGGATGTTACAGACACATTTTGAAAAATGTTCAGAATCTGTCATATTTTATAGAAGGCAGTGAAGAAGGAATCAAAAATGAAGACAACCATCTGAATGAGTCAAAACTCTCTCTTCATATATCATTTGACCTTGATCCTTCGTGTTATGCAACAGTCTGTCTAAGAGAAATAATGAAATGTGACTTTTAAGATACCAATTAATGAAAGATGGCAGGAATATTATAGTAATGGAGATATTTTATGTATAATGCCAAGAAAGTGAGGGAGAATCCCACTTTCAAGCCAGAAACATGAAAAATTAATAGATTGAGATTCATACTGAATGGGGAAAAAACAACTCCAAAATCCTGGTTCCAAAAACATGCAAATCCTTGTATGCACTGGAATAAACAATGCAAAGCTGCGTGTCATGTCAGACAGGTTTAACAGAACTTAAGCTGTGAGCTGCAAGCACGAATTTCGTATTTTTGTTGATGTCCTACTTGCAAAGTTACATTCTGGAAACAAATACAAACAGAAGTATATTTTATTTCATTATATTTTTTTAAAAGCTGGTTTACACTAAATGTTGAAGAACATTGAGTAGCCATTATGTCACAAGTTTGCAGCCTACAGGTACCTAACTAAAAAGCTGCTGTACTGAGGTTCAGTAAATATTTGTGTTTTTGTTGCATTCAGGCACCAAGTCTTAAAAAGGTGCAAGTCCTTAATCAACAGTAACGAGTCATCTGGCACATTGTCAGACTGTTGATGAATACAACTACTTAAGTTCATGCTAATGATTCCAGGATTAAGTAGCACATAGCTTTTTAGTTAGTGCTTATTCAATTACTTGATGAGGTGTTTAATTAATATAATTGCAAAAGTATTTATAATAAATAACAAACCCTGTTTTATTGTTTACAGAATGCAGGATCTCTTTCTGTAAAGCCTTATGGTGACAAAGAATTTTTAATGGAACCATCCCTTGGGAAGAAAAAAAAAAAAACAACTAACTTTTATATTCTTAATTAAAAAAGTCAACTGTGATAAAATGAGTGCATTTGTAGACAACGGAAAAATGTCTTTTACCTTGACTTTAGTAAGGCTTTTGCCATGGTGTTCCACAATATTCTTGTGAGCAAGTTAGGGCATTATCTTCTAACATAATGGGTGGGCAAACAAGCAGATTAAAAAAAAAAAAAAAGTGGCTGGAGGAGGCTAGGAGAGTAATGGTTAATGGGAGTGAATACCATGGGGGATTCTTCTGGGCCCTCTGCTGTTTAACATCGTTGTCACCCTCAAGTTTGCTGGTGCAGGTTTGGTGTAGCTCACACCAAATTAAAGGAACAAATGGATATGCTGGAGGATCCAGCTGTCATTCAGGGAGACCTAGACGTGCAACTGGAATGTCCCGACAGGAACCTTATGAGAGTCAGAGAGCAAGAAGATGGAGCCAGGCTTCACAGTGGTGCGTGGCAGCAGAACAGGAGACAATGGGCATGAACTGAAATGAGAGGTTTGGACTGGTTGTAAAGGAAAAATTTTGTTCCCCATGAGGATGGTGAGACAGTGGAACAGGCTGCCCAGACAGATTTCTAAGACCCAACTGAATAAAGCTCTAAGCAAGGTGGTCTGACAGGTGACCCCACTTTGTGGAGGTGACTGGAATATAGACCAGAGATCTCCTCCAGCCTGAATTACCCTGTTAGCCTAACCCCAGAGTATTGTGTTTATTCAAGCTGTAGATGGCAGTATGACTTAAAAGTAAAAGGGAAAAGTCTACCCAGTTTTACTGAGAGAATTAATAACGAACTGAATTCTGTATATGGCATCAGTCTTTCAGTTGTTGGTAATAGCTGAGCAAGATAAAGCTCCCAAGGTTGATAAACTATTTATTTATGCCACTCTTATGGAAATACAATTCCCATGATTTCAGTGCTTGTATAAAATTGTGACGGATCCAGATATTTCACAGCCTTAAGTAAGAGGATTACTCTGAAAGTCTGTGTAAGTAATTCAGAAATTGACCTTTAGCTTTCGTATGGGAAAATAGACTGTCATGCAAACAATAGCTACAGAGCCACTGAAGGCAACTTACAATGCTTGCTCTGTTACAGTGCTTACTTTACACCTCAGGTTTATGGTATGCAGCCAAAATAACTGAAAAATCCATTTCCCTGCCACGACCCATCTGAGGCAGCTTTGTTCCTGTCTTTTCAGTATCACCTCTTCTGTATTCCACCTGCCTTTAAAAATACCCGTCTTCTGAAAAACTGTTTATTACCCAAATCATGCTAGTACAGCACAGCTCAGAAAGAGTTGTCTTGCCACCACTGACTTGGAAAAGTGCTACGATGCAGACAAGATGCTGCATGCAGTTACAACAAACAGAAGAAATGAATTAGCACTGAAGTTCCATTTGGGCTACTGTGATTGTCTCGCCTGCATCTCAAAAGAGCCTTGAAAACCAACTCCTCACAATGAGATTTGAATACATAGCATTAAAAGTTGATCCTTGATTTGGAAAGATGCAAGAGGTCAGATTAAAACATTTTTGACTGAAAGGCATGCTATTTAAAAATAAAAGATCAGAAGATGGTGTTAACAGAGCTCCTCTATAATCATTTTAGGCTCATTTGTCAGTACTTCTATTGAACACTCAAAGGGCTAATCTTCTTAAGCAAATCGTTCTTTCAGCAACTTGAAGGTGAAAGAGCTAATTATGTGTGTCCATGGGTTAAATTCCTATAATATAAATGTTCTACTAGGGAAAAGTCAGGTTAGCTATTAAAGTGTTTGTATGGTAAACATCCTGCTTATTTCACTGGGCATTTATTTTTAATTCATTCTTTTAATCTTAGCAGCTATTTTGCAGGATTATGTACATGAACTGTTGGATTCAAGGAGTTTCATATGAGTGCAATACTCAGCTATTTAAGTCTAACCTACATAAGCAAAACAGCTGTGCCCCTGCATTTAGAAAAGAAGATAATCACTGTGCACTGATCTGAGTTTAAAAAAAAAAAAAAAGGTCTTAGTCATCTCTCATTTTACTAAGTACTTTTATTGCTAACATCCTTTTCTGATAAGCCTTAAAGCATGAAAAGAGGTCTCTGATTCTGTTTCTAACAAAGGGGGTTTTAAGTTCAATAGCCAGTTGATTTTTTTCAGTGTAGATTATAGATAATTAATTGGGCATTTGAATAGGAAAAATGCAAATGTTCTTAAAGCTGTGAAATCCTGTTACTTTTAATGCATTAAAAATTTGACAACTAGTATTATCCTCAATAAGAATGTACAAATTTTCAGACCTTGCAGAATGTGATGGATTAAGGTTACATTCCCATCATAAAGGCAGTTCAGAAGCCAGGTCGATATGTGACTATTGGCCCAGCTCACTCATGCAACTCCATTAGCTCCTCTCTTAGCATCGGTGCCCGTGAGCTGGTGATTTGACCTATCACACCCAGCTGATGAGCACAAAGCTCCTCTCCTTTCCCTTGAAGAAATTCTGCCCGGAATAAAAGCTTAAGGAACCAAGTTGAGAAACTATTAACACTTTATCCCCCACCCTCACAAAAGGCACTTCATCTTGAATTAATATTAAGAACTCTGCATAAGAGGAACTGTAATAATACATGGCAAAACTACTCACTTGTGAAAGCACAACAGGAATCATTTAGTGATTTCACACTGATGCTATATAGAATAAATATGTAGAATTAAACTGAATTTGGTTTTAGAGCCATTCTGCTGCAATGGTTTGAATCAGTGTTCAGTCTTGCACCTTACCCTGTCTACAACTGTTTCTGTAAGTGGACAGGTAGGAAAGAATAAAGCAAGGGAAACATTTATGGTGTTTATCCTACAACCATTTTCACTTCAGACAATTTTCTGCACCTGAATGGTTTGTCCAGTCTTCCCTTGAATATATTCAACTTTTTCCCAGAGTTCCATGTTTGATATCTGTTATATAAAGAATCACCAGAATTGCCTTTTTCTTTTCTTTTCTTTCTTTTTTTTTAAAAAAACAAAACAAAACAGAACAAAAAACCTGCCCCCTTCTGACTGATGGTCCCTGGCTTTTGTATTTCAATACACTGGACAATGAAGAGTCCATCCCTATCCATTATCCTGGTACCTGCAGTTTGTATGCCCCTCTGTATCTCCCAAATGAATTACTTACCACAACTGAACCCCTGTGAGACTGCTCCTATGGAGGCTAATCCATACACTTGATGTACTTCCGTGAACTGTTTCCATTTTTTTAATATACCATTTTGGAGATGAAGGATCTGGAATTGCACACAGTTTTATATTCAATGGCATGGATTTCTACACTGACTTAGTGATGCTTGTTTTGTCCTGTGCGTATCCTGCCCAGAGCAGCTGTGGATGCCCCATCCCTGGAGGTGTTCAAGGCCAGGTTGGATGGGAGCTTTGGGAAACCTGGTCTGGTGGGAGGTGTCCCTGCCCTTGGCAGGGAGTGGAATCAGATGATCTTAGGTCCCTTCCAACCAAAACCATTTTACGATTCTACTACTCCCAGTATGTGATTGGCTTTTTGACACACCTTTCTTCCCTACGCACTGAAACAATGTGTTCTTGAAAGTAGCTATCACAATCCTGACATTTTCTCCCAGTCAGGTGAAAGCCCATTATTTTGTGTGTGAAGTTGGCGTTGGTTTTGCCTGTGTGAGTCACTTTATATGTGTCTACACTTCAAATTTCATCTGCTGTTGTATTTCCCGTCACTAGCCTCATAAAAAAAATCTGCAGTTCTTCACGCTCTACCTTTATCTTTGTAACCCTGAGTCACTCGGCATCTTCATTTGTCTCAGTCACCTCCGTGCTCCAATCCTTAATGCAGCCACTGTGCTGCATTCCAGGGCCTTCGGTCTTATGCAGAGACCGCTCAAAGGTGTGTGGTGACGGCTCTGTCAAGCACCTTTTGGGAGCTCAAGTGCACCATCATAGCTGCAGCAAGCATTTCCCCACAGCTCTTAACCCTGCCACAGAACTCCAAGGGGGCTGTAAGGCAACACTTTACAGAGGCCATGTCAGTCCTTCCCAAGTAGATCATAATTACTCAAGTATCTGCTATGTCTGTCCTGTGATAGATTTGCCTGTTGCAGGTCTCTGGTTTATAGGCTTGTAGTTCCTCTCATTTTTATTTTATTTTATTTTTTTAATCTCCTTCACACAATGTATAACTAACAGTTATATAATTTGATGGCTTAGATATCTACTATATCATTAAATAACTGCATAACATACATATTGTAGTTACCTCTATTCTGAAGTTGTGTTGAAGGTATGAGAAAGTATTTTAAAGTGCTGCTGGGATTTGGCTGATCTTGGTTTGCATCTGTACTCTGCCCAGTTCAAGGTGGAAATCTGAATCCATATTTCATCACAACCACTGCTGCAGCCTGTACAAGTTACTGTTAATTGAGGAAATGACTAATACGGCATTTTCAACAAAAAGTAAGAGAAAGATTTTTTTTTTGAAATTTGAATTTGGGAGGCAAAACGTCACGTTCTGGTTCAGGTGGGAAAGACTTTGAATCCATGTGCTGTAGTCACCACGTTATTGTGCAACAAGCGACTGACACAGCCGTATGCCCATGCTCAGTAAGTCAGGTCCTAGCGGTGAGATACTGGAAAGACTGTCTCTAATGTGAATCTTGCTTCAGTGCATCTTAAGTTTGGGGTGAGAAAATGAGGAACCTGACCCCCTCCTCTGGTGCCTTCCCCCCCTGCCCAGGCCCAGGCCCATCAGCCCCTGCCCCAACAAGGCTGCAGCAGGGCCTGGCCCTGGCTTCCTGGCTCAGCCGAGCCCACCGGCAGGCCCATGCTGCAAACAGAATTTCCGCCAGCTTCCTTCATCCAGCCACTTTCTTTACACCTTGCAAATAATGCCTGTTAGCGAAATGGCTGCCAAATCATTAAACCGAATTACTCAGAAAAATCCTGGAAAACTACAGGGCAGAGTTCACCACCTCACACCAGCTGTAAGCCCTGGCTAGACTCCTGATACAGATAGTGCTTATCACCTAGTAGTGCGTCCAAGGCAAAGAGTAGATTTCTGTTTCACAACATTTTTCACATAAGCACACACTCAGGCATTTTAGCAATGCCTCAAGCAGCCCATCAGTTGCTTATCCTCCCAGAATAGCTTGTGATATATTTTATGTTACTGTAAATGAGCTCTAGTCTATCGGCTTTCCCCAAGAAGAAAAACAAAACAAACAAACAAACAAAGACAACAAAGAAAATATAATTAATGAAATTAAAAGCTCTCTAGAAGACAAAGAGTTCCCCACCTCTCTTTTACTCAGGTTGCCTCCCAAGCCAGGTGGGGTGAGTGTGCCTCAGGGTGGGTTAAGCAGTACAGGCTCAGGTCCTCTGTCACCTAAATGGATTTCGGGGTGGATGCTTTGTATAGCTGATCTAAGGGTAATGATAAAGATGATTTTGGAGGCTGGGATGACTGCTCTATCAGAAGGGGCTATTGATAAGATTGATACACTGCAGAATCATGTTGGGAAAGGCAGGAATTGTGGGAGAGAAATGGCCTAGGAAGGAAGTAGCTCTTGTAAATGAGTGGTGTTGAGAAATGAAGAATACAGGGAGAGAAAATCAGTAAGAAAGTAAGAGAATTAGATCTGCTTGGGTAAATTGGCATAGCCCCATTTAACTCAATATTTATTTGCACACATACATCGGTCAGAGTCTGGCTGTTATGGACACACTGTTGTCTTTGCTTGAAAGAAGGAAACCATCTTCTGAAACAGCAGTTGTGAAACAGCACCTTCCACCTTTCCTCTCTCTTACATGCTCAGTGTCTTCATTGTAGGAGGCAGCAAATACCTTGTGCTCTTCTAGGCTAAAATGTGACCTTTTAATACTAACTATTCCAGTCAAAGAACCTGCCACACTTCTTTAGCATCCATCCATGCCTACCCCTGCCTGTGGACTGCTATTCATCTTCATCCCGTTACCATCTCTGGTATGGAAAGAGCTATGTGGAGTAAAACTGCAGGACTGAGAATCAGTTTTGCAACAAGGACACAGGTTCAGAAAGTTATTGCCTCATTTTCTTACTGAGCTCAGCTCTTCAACCCTTGAGAGCTTTCCAGTCCTGGCTCAAGCATGTCAGACAGAGAAAGGGCAGACCCAGCAGCTCCCAGAGCTTGTCCTGCCTGAATTTATACAACAAAGACCTTAACAAACAAGAAAACTAAGACTGCAGAAGGCTGGTGTGGTGGCTTTGGCAAAGCAGCTGGCCTACAGGTGATACTTGCTTTTTCTCTTAGGACCTTTTTGATGGTGATTGTGTTCAGGAACTGTGAAGTGATTTGTCATCTTCAAAGGACAGGTTTGTCTTGAGTGCTTTTAAGGCTTAGTTAAGCAAAAAGATGAAGTGCTATTCCTGAAATGAAGTAAAAAGTGGCACTTTGTTCAGAATATAAAATATTCTAATGAATTGAAAAATGAGAATCAGGTGAATGTGAAAACTTTTCATCCTTGAAAGCTTCTTCCTCCTGCTCTATATATTAAAGCACTGCAGATGTGGAAGGTAAATCCCTTACTGTGTGGGATAACTATGTTTTATGCTGTGGCCTCTTAAGCTAACATCAGGAAAGAATATAAAAAATATATCAAAGATCTTTCTTTTGTGACATACAATCTTTACTTTTTAACATAATTTTCTTCCAATGTTATAATACTGAAAAAGGATACATGAAAAGAACAGATTAGCATTTCTACTGTCAGAACTTCAGCTGCCTTCTGAACCACTGGTATTTACTGGCCCCTTTTAAGTTCTCCATTGTAATATATGAGCAATTTGCTGTGTCTTCTGACATTCTTGTTTTCAGACAGACAAATTGTGCAGGTGAAACAACAATTCATAACTCAGTTTATTATCAGCATAATTGTCCATCCAAGGTAAAAACATCACAAGAAATTTGATTCTAGGATTTAAATTGCTTTTAGGCATTAAAGAGTAGATTTCCAGACTGTCATATTTTTAATGAGTAAAGAATAAAACAGCATATTGTGCTGAGGTTCTTGACGAAAGACCATCATGTGGCTGTATAGGAATGCTGAGTTAAAATCAGAGCCAGACAGACAAATTTACCAAAAGTATGTGTGTGGAAAGGGCATTTGGTTTTACGTGCATTGGAGCCTAATCACAGGGGTTACACAAGAGACCCACATAGGCATAAAGTGCTCTGAAACAAGGTGTTCAGTCAAAAGAATTGCTGCTGTCCAGAGAGGAGCATGGAGGAGAAGCTATGAAAATAATGATGTCACATTGCTTGAATTCTCTGTTTTTAAAAGTGCATTGACACATGCTTGCTATAAAATAATTTGATATGCATTCCTTATTTCTAGAACATCAAATTGATACATTTCATATGAATCAGATTCCAGTAGAGATTGCACATACAGATGTACACACATATGTATGCTTCAGAAAAGCTCTGCCCTGTTTCTGGTTCCCTGAAACGTCTGAGGCAAAAAGGCTTTTTTTGGGCTCTTTGTAGGCTCCTTCACAGCAAGATCTCCGTGCTGGATCCTCACATTCACATGGAGCTGCTTATCTCAACTACATACAGATTATTCTTCTCCTGCAGTAGGATAATTTGCATGACAGTGCCTAACAGGAGTCTGAATGTGGGCACAATTTACTGCATTTTTTTTCCATGTTTATGGGCTAATTACTATTTAAAAACAGAGTTACACCAACTAAAAACAAACAAACAAACAAACAAAAAAACACCAAAACTTATTAATGAACTCTGAAATAAATATGCTGCCTTGCAGTGTTCACAATTAGCACATCATACAGCTTCATTCTGTAGATGTTACCTCTGTTCAATTTTCTTCCACAGTAGCTTATATAGAGTTTACTAAATTATTGTGATACATTTAGTATTGACATTGGCAGGAAATGTGCCAAACTGTTTTTAGGGACTTAGATGTGATATAATTTACAGGATAAAGGATGGGTTTTCAGGGCAACAACCAGAGAGGAATACAAAGAAATTCAAGATAAAATAGTGAAAGTTTTCCTTTAGAAGACGAGGTATTGTTAGTATTTCAGAGCTGCTTCTGCCCGGAGGCCTGACACAAAGCTGTTTGCAGAGACGTCCCAAAGGAGAAGGTTTGGATGTTCTAGATGTTTCAGAGCAGAGCTGATCTCTTTCACCCAGTCTGAATGGATCAGAAATGCTCTGAGCCAAGCACACTTTCAGTCTCATCCACTCGCAGATACCCTGAGGGTGACTTTTTCTTACCAGTTTTAATGTTCTCAGCTGAGCTACAACGGAGTCTGCAGCCAATGATGTGGGCAGACCAGGCGTGGCTTTCCCAGCCTTGAGCCCGCTCTTAACCTTGCTGTGTACGTAGGAAGATTATGTGTAGACATAATTTGCAATTCCACATTAAAGAATTTTTTGGATTTTGTGTGGCTTTTCTTAAAAGCTTAGGAAATTACTGCCTAGAAAGCACATTAAAAGAATATTATGGTTGCAAGAAGAATAATACTGAAACTCAGATTCCCTGCACAATCTTAATTCAATCTCTGTTATTATACAGTCCTTTATTAATTATTTTTCCCACAGGAAAATGGGAAGGATGGATCAAGTTCTGAGGAAGACTAAGAATTGTGCAGTGAAAGAGGCTTTGTCTTGTGATCTCTGCTTACGGTGGAGGGGTCTATACAGAAAGGAAAAATGGCCTTTTGTTTCAGGCAGTTGAATTCAGAATTGAAAAATGTGGAATTGCAGCAGTGGAGTGAGTGTTGTGGGACTAGATTCTGTCCTTGCCTCCAGCACAGAATTCCTATGTAATATTTTTCAAGGTTTTTACCCACAGACTTTTTACAAATGTATCCTCCCTCTTAAGGGAAGCCTTTTAGGGACCATCTGCAAAGTGCTGAGTGGTGAGCTGCAGTTGAAAGCAATGACACCTTGACTTTCCTTATAATCAAAATTTGACTGTAAACATCAGATTGGGCACCTAAAGCCGATGGAGATTTTTTTTTTTTTCCTTTAGTTTCTGCTCCCCTATCTGGAAACAAATGATTCTTTCAGTTTCTGAGTTTTTTGTGAAACATTGCTTGCAGCTTGTTGAGGCATGGGTGGTGCCATAATATAATGAAATGTCCATGCAGTCAGAAAATCTCTTCTCACATGGAGCCCAAAGCAGGGCACTGAATTCTGCATGTCAAAGAACATTTTTTGTAACTATCTGCCTGTGTGCTTATGGCTCCTCTATCCCCTGAATGAGACTGCAGACCTGTGGAAACAGAGGATGTAGCAGTATTATGAAGGTTATTTCCTAACACAGAGTCACATTGACATTTAATGGCATTTTTTAACTCTGTGCAACCCATTTGACTGTGAAACTTTCACATTTCTGATGTGGCTTCTTCTGCCCAAGATTGCTACATGATGGCATTGATATTCACACTGCTTTAACAAACAAACAAAAACAGATCCTGAGGCAACTGGATACTACAACTCTTCTGCATATATGAGCTGTTTTCATAAGTAGCCCCAAAGGAGTAATTTATTTTGATTGGACAAGCATCAAGGGACCAACTGTTATTCAGAGGTAGCCTGAGAACCTGATCTAATCATTGCCAACATCAGGAAAAGGGAAAAGTATCACGTTTTGTTCACAAAAGCCGATAGAGCTGCCTATTGTGATGTGGCCCTCCATTTACCATCTAATTTGTCTTAATGCATATAGTCATTATCCCAGATTTAAAAAAAAAAAAAAAAAAAAAAAAAAAAAAAAAGCAGTCCTAAGATGGCAACTTTAATTTGCTGCCAGTTTGGGCACAAATTCAAGCTACCAATCTCAAATTTCTACTTTTTTCCATTACTCACTAATTTTGTAGCCACCTGCAGTACCTGTTTAGATGAACATTTAATTACGAGAGGTAATTGAATGAAAGTGACTGACAGGAGCAATTGGAGCTAAATGCAGTATTCTGTAAGTGAAAATACTCTGCCCCTGCTCTTTTGATCCAAACTGGGGCTTTGTCAAGCAGAAGCTGATTCATGAAAATAAGAACACCTGATTTAACTGAATTATGAGATAAAATGAAATAGCAGGTGAGAAAACCCCCGTCATTATGAAAACAATGCTTTCCCTTGTATTTACACTACAGCTGTCTAAATCTCCGAATGAAGGTATTAACTGAGATCAAAGATATTCATACAAATGAAAAGGGAAGGCCAAAACTCCAAGTAATAAACCAGGTAACTATACATACCGACAGCACAATGATTTTCATTTAAATAAGCAATAGCACTGGGATCTTATTTCTGGGGGCTATAACACCTTTCATTCAAAAGGATTTTCTGAAATACCCAGAAAGGAATCATTTCAGGTGGCTGAACCACTGCAAAGCTGACAGCAGGTGATAATGCAGCCTGGAGCAGGATATCAGGTTGCCCTGCTGTTGTCTTCTTTGAAACCTGCCTCTTTCTCCTGGGAGAAACAGAAAGGACGAACGGCAGTGAAGGCTTTGGACTGGGACTTAGCAGATGCAAGTTCCCAAATATTACCACTGTGACCTTTGGCTGCTCTCCTAAACACCCCAAAGAGCCCAGCATTTAATCATTCAGCACCTGTGTTTCCTTCTTGTATTTTGGAGGTAATGGAAAGTCTGGTTTCTTCCCACTGAGGAAAGGATGGGATATAGAATCAACACCCAAACCTCAGTCCATTTAGCATTAGGAAGAACTCAAACCACAAACTCTCTGGTTTCCATAAGGTGGTGATTTTGAACAGCAAAGTTTAGAATCAAAATATCAATGGTTGCTAAGTGAAAAGAAAGAACAAGGAAAGGAAAGACAGACAAAATGCTGAATGCAAGCCTGACAGTGATCATTTTAGCCAGTTCTGTGGTTCGTAGGCAGTTATGTCTACAGACAGCACTCTGCAGCTTCTTGAAGAAGAATAAAACAGTGGGCTGCTGAGCAAGCCGCTGATTCCGAAGTGGATGATACAGTAAGCTGCCTATCTTACTGTACATGGTTCAGAAGAAAAGGAACAGGCCTGACTGGTGCTTGTCAAATTATGTTTTTCAATGGCAAGTGTTTTTTTTTGTTTGATTGTTTTTGTTTTTGTTTTTAATGTGATGGATAGTCTTGAATTAATTTGATAATAAATTGATTTTATTTTCCTTTTTATTTTTTTTGAATTATGAAAAGTAATACAGAGAGTGAGCAGTGCAGGATTGTACAACATGCCATTGTGCAACATGACGTTACATTTGAACGTATCTCAGTGAAAGAAATACCTGTTTGATTAAACTAGAATGAATCTAAAAAATGAAGCCCTGGCTTCACAACCAAACATGGTCAATGTGACTTTCACCTAGGAATATCTATGTGGCTCTCAGCATGCTTCTGAGCAAGCCCTTGGACAACATCACGCAACACCTGAGGAGAAATGGGCATCTCGAAATGAGGTGCATGAAAAGCGGAAGCTAGAGTTGCGTGTCCTTTGGTATTTTGCTACCTGATTTGGGGCTGTAAAGTGACATGTGCCAGGCTGGAATTTGCAGTCTGTACTCTGTGTAACTTCTGCTGTCAGTTTCCTACATGGTTTCTTCAAAATTCATGGGTTGGCCATTCCTTTCTTTAAAAATGCTGCTGCAGAAGACAAAGATATGACCTGGTGTATTTCTTATCTGCAACATGAGAACATTCAACCACAGGTCTTCCATTTCCTAGTTATCCTAAGGTGCATTTATCCTCTACGTATCTTTGTGAAGCAGTGCCACTCTGCTAATAAGGATTTGTGATTTATTGTAGTGATAGATGACAGTGAGAGAGCACAATTCCCTCATTTAGTGGTGAGAGATTCCTCTGGCAGAAAGGATACCTGCTGCAAAGACTGTTTATGGATTTCACTCAGAGATTATTTAATTACAAACAAAATTTATTATCCTATTATGGTTAGTGTGGGAAAAAAAACAAGGGGATGGGAACTAGAAAGAATAAGGACAGGTCACTAGTTTGAAGGCTTGGTTAGCCGCAATGATGGGAACAGACTATTTTATCATCAGAGAAGATTAAAAAGAGACAGAAAGTAATATAAAAGAAAACTTAGGAAGTAAATTTAGGAATAAAAAATAAATCATCATCTAGTCAGAAAGATGTTAGAAGTCAGTTTTCTTTGGCATTTACTTAATGTGAACCCATTATTATGTGGAGGGAGTAGGCGTAGGTTAAAGGCTAGTAAGCTATATTCCCATGTAAACTTAAAATGAGAGAATGGAAACAGCGTATTAGGAATTTTTACTATCACAAAAACCTCCTTATTTTTATGACAATGATAACGGTGCTCCATTACTGGTGGAATTGTTATTCCTAAGTAAAGCAGCGGGCTTCCAGTGCCTGGCAGGCAGCTAAACCAAGCTGCTGGGGCACTCTGCCAAAGCCCCAGCACGCTGTGAGCCTGGCCTAGCCCCAAATCAAGACGTGCTTCAATAGAAGCTCCTCTGACACTGTCCTCCTACCAGTGTTGCAGGAGGTAGCTGATAAAAGGAATGCTTTGTTGCTCGTTCAGGCTTAGTCTTTGGTTTCAGGCTGCTGCAGCATTTCTCACGGCAAGTCCTAGCAGCACTGAGGAAGAGGATGGACCCAGCAGTCTGAGAACCTGGGCACCACAAAGTTGAGCATATCCTCTTATGCCTGAACTGGAATCCTGTGATCTGGCTCCAAAAGGCTACGTTTGCATCTGAGCTTGTGAAATTTGCAGTACGGAGGTTCCTTGATAAGAGTCTGAAACAAGAAATTGCAGGAAAAAATGCACTGCAGGAGTATATAGAAAAGGACAGATATTTCTGAAATGATAACGGGATGTAAGGATGTTACAGTGCTGCTGAGGACATGGAATGAGATTACTAGATTGGAAGATAAAGCAACTATGCACTTCAAACAACCACCCACAACGTGATGATGCACATGTGGAAAGTGACCTGCTTGTGGAACGTTTTCTTGTAAAAGTTTTGGATTCAATTATGGATGCGAAAGAACAGCCTATAAAAAACTGCTGAAAGATGTGCAAACAAAAGCTGTTCCAGCAGAAATAGAAAGGAAAATAGAATAAAGATAAAGCTCTTTTATAGAGAGAACCATGGAAATCTTGGAAAGATTAAAACTATCGGATGGCAGAGGTGGTGAGCAAATATTGTAGGCAGCTGCGAAGGAAAGAAATTCCTAAATTAGAAACTGGAAAATGCGTTCAACTTCTGCAGAGAGCTGGGGAGAGTTTCAGTCAGTGTATGACACTCATGACACCAGAGATTAATATATTTTTTGTTTCCTTAAGACCTCATGGAAACTACCCATTTCAGTAGCTCTGACGCTATGTGGACTCCACCGTTACAGCTCCACCATCTCCTTTGCACCTTGTCTCTAATTCCCAGTTCAGCCTCCTGCACTGCCTGTGCTGTATTCTGGTGCTGGAGCAGAGCAAGGCACTGCTCCCTTTCATTCAACATATCCCTTCGGTTTAGGTGGAGCCCAACCTGACCTGCAAGGAGGGAATAAGTTGGCGCTCCATTTTGCTAGGCCACAGTGTCTTGGTTTTTAAACCAAGATGTTTGCACCATGGCAGAACATTCTGCTTGTCCTTTATCTGTAAACGAGAGCATTGTTCTTACTTTGTCTGGTTTGTGCTTTAATGATAGTAATCTTGATGCCATTGTAGACTTACACCATTTTTTTTCCTCTCCAAAATCCTCCTTTTGTGCAACTTTCTTGTCACAAACTTCAGAGAGTTGATTAAATATAATGGTCCTTCTTCTGTATCCCTTTACTTTGCACTTTACAATTTTGCACTTTTTTCATCCTATTTTTATTTCTTTTTCATATCCTTCAATTCTTGCTCTGTAACTACCATTGGATTAAGAATGCTGAAACAGTTTTATGCCTTCAGAAATTATCTTTTTATCTACTGTGAAAGCACAAGGTTGCCTTCCTCACCACAATAGATTTCTTGATATAAAAAAAAAAACACAACACATTATCTATCTATCTATTTATCTATCTATACATATATAAAGAAAAGATGTATCAAAACCATTATGAAAAATAATTTAGCTTCTTAAATGATCATCATAGTCAAAATGATGCTAAAATCAGTGGAAGAATGTTTTCAGTCATTTTGATAATAAACAAAACTACCATGTCTATGTTTTCCCCATTAAGACTGATTATGCTAGTTGCTGAAGTTAATACTTATGGGGCAACTACACTAAATGGTCTTACGGGAACTACACTTTCAGATGTAATACAGCTCTTACAAAAACACTTTCCATCACATGGGGACTTGTTCTATCAAATCAGTTCTTAGAGTGCCTTTGTAGCAGCCTACAGCATTAATTCACTGTCTCTGGAAGTCCTTTCCAATTCAGAAACAATATTGAGCTGCATTAATCATAAGTTCTGTTTAGCAAGACACTCAAAGATCTGCCATGAGCAAGATATTTTAAAATCTGATTTCCTTTCAATAAGTGGAACTAGATGCTTACAGACACATATTAATCTCTGGCCGTAATCAGTATTCATTTGAGACTAGTGGCCAAGGCTCCACATTTAGCCTCTAGGACATTCATAGGGCAGTAAAGGAGACCTGGACTCTGTTCTTATTTCAAAGAACCATTTCCATCCCTGTCTCCCTCATTTGAGGCCCCATGGTTCCCTACTGCCCTAAGCAGTAATCAGTAATTCCCCCTTCACCTTACCCAGGCCACTCAAGGTTTTGTAGTCTGCTTCCATCTCTGTCCTCGGTCATGTCCAGTCTGAAGGTTTTTGTCTGCTTACTTGTTTCCCATAGGAAAGTGGTTCAATATCTTTGAAGATCCTTGTCATGCTTCCTTGACCCTTTTTCATTTCTGCCTAGTCTGACCAGAGCTAATTGTCCTTGATTGCTGTCTTTCATCAGGAAAATGAAAATTAGCTGTTATTATTTGCTGCCTATCTAAATATCTAAGTAGAAAGGAGTTCAGCTCCCTGTTCCTGCCTCTCCACAAAGCCATTCAGCTGCTGCTGTTGTTATAAAAAATAATTAGTTGCTTTGTAACTAGTATGAAGAGATTTCCAGTCAGTATTTACAACTACTTCTCAGTCATCTCTTCCAGAGGAAGTGAGCTGTTGCCAGCAATAAAACACTGAAATTTACTTTTAATTTATTTTAAGTTATATGTTTTAGATTATTGCGATAAAGTTTGTAATCAACATTAAAATAAAAACTTACATTAATACAGTAAAACAGTAAGAAATTAGAAAAAATAAAATTCCCCAGATTTTTCCCCATAGTTCAGCAAACCCTTTTAAATTTTCCAATGCCCTTCTGCAAAGACTGTAGCCCATAATTTTAAATATTCTGCATCAGATTCTTCTGTAAAAGAAGGCCACTAACACCTCCTTCTCTTTATTTTAATTTAATTTTATTTTTTTTAAGGGAAGACTACCTCTCCTGCCATCTTTTAGGAAGAATGTACCTGCCTAAGAAGCCCCAGGCTGGTGGCTGTGGCTGAGCAAGCCCTGGTCTGCTGCTCCCCTTGTGCTGCCTTGGGAGGGCTGAGGGCCCTGGTGGTGATCATTAGATAAGGCTGTGATTGTGTGCCCCCTTCCCCCCCAAGAAAAGGGGCTGATTGTTAAAACATTCTCTGAAGAAGCTGTTTCAAGCTTTTCTGCTGTGCTAGGCTTCATCGCTGGTGATTAGCAGCCTCTTTGCTTTGAAGATTTAGTGCAAGAAAACTATACTCGTGTGACCTTTCATTTATGCTCTGAACCCTCTGAAAATTCTTGTTTGTCACAAAAGAAGCAACACTCATGCCAGCCTGACAAAAGGAAAACTGCATTCTGAAATGCAAAGATATAAATTAGGCAGCAATTCCTCATCTTCGCCTAGCTGCATATTCACTTTTTCTTTCTCTAGCGCAAGTAATGTGATTTATTTTTATGAAGTGTTTGCCATTCAGAGATTGCACAACTTATATTCCCAGCATTTGTTGGAAGGCAGGGTGCCCTTACAGCTGAGGCCCTGGCTTGACACAGCAGAAATGTGTTTGCAGTTTGTGGCTCCGCTTTAGACTCATTGTGCAGCCTGTCGAGTGACCGGGACAGGAGTGATCAGCCCTAACAGGCATCCGAGAGGGAGACTTTTAAGTTGAGTGAGTCACTGACAGCCTGCTTGGCTTAGCTGGGCTCTCTTTATAGATACAGATTCCATTTTCTCCTAACATAGACATTGGGAATAGGCCCAGTGATGGTGCCTATTTATTTTCTTTAACCATGGAGGGACTCTGAGGTGACATGTTCCTACTTAGCATTAGACTTCTGAAAATAAGAAGACCCCTGTTTAAAGTCTCTCCACACATACTATCTATCCATAAAATTTCAATTATAATATCATCTTTCTGTTCTTTTTAGTCCTCTTTAAATAAGAAATTTCTGGGGAAAAATCAATGTTGTATCATGTGAGATTATGGTGCCTACTTTGGATGGTTGGTGGAGGGGAGTCTCAGTTTCAGGCAGGGCTCTTCATTGCTGAAATCAGATTCTTAATTTTCACTGCCCAGCTGGTGAAAAGGTGGGAATGAGTTACCTGACTGCAACAAACTTACCTCTTGCCACAGATAATCCATGTCTAGCTTCCTAAAATGCACTACCACCTCTAGCAAAGCCATTCTGTAGTTATGTTTCTTTTGGCAGAGCTTTATTCATGGCAAAATATTTACAAATAATTACTTTGCATTGCTCAAAAGTCATAAGATGATGTATATACTGAACCCCCTCCTGGTGGTTTTGCACAGTTGTTGCTTAATAATCCTTCCCATCAAACTATGGAAGTCTTGTTTCCAATCACCAGCATCCATATTGGCTTGAATTAAATGTTTCAGAAGCTCTTGTCAAAATGTTTTTTGATGTTCTTTCCTCTCTAGTGTTTTCTAAACAGTTCACAACTGCCTGGTGATGTGCCTGTTGCCATCTAGATCTTCCCTTCCAGAGACCCACTGGAACACTGCAGTTAATGAGTTTTCTTTGACATTATTCACAAACAGATAAATCAAATAAATTAATTCCATCTGACTTTCTCTCATCTTACTGCAATAACTGGCTAACTCAAAGGATTTCTAAACAATGAAGAGAGTGAAGTTACTGAAGTTCATACATATTTGCTGTTTGCCTCCATTAGAGAGCTGGGTTTGAGTGGTGCAGAATGATCCAGATGGAGCTAGTGCCTGAGGACAGGCTGTCTAGCTGGATACTGTGGTTCGATAGATAATAATATGTCTTCCTCTTAACTAGCAGATGTTGTTCTTTCTCTCTTCAAAATTCACCCTATCAAAATAAAATGCTGTGAAATGATAGTTCTGGTCCAGGAGGAACTGCTTGCGCCCCGAGGTTGCAAGTGATGCAGAAACAGTCATTTTGACAGAAGAGCTCTGGGAAAAATCAGGTCACTTGGTAAGGTGAAAAAGATAAAACAAAACAAAACAAAACAACCCATCATCAAAAACAAACAAACAAACAAACAAACAACAACAACAACAAACAGAAAACAAAGACAAAAAATTGAAGTAGGAGAAAGAGTGGGAAAAAATTAACATTGATGTTGAGGAATAGAGAGGCATAGAAGAGAGGAAATGAAATATGAGAATGTACTAAAGTAAAAAATTACTGTGCAAGTATCTGGGAGACTTCTCGGCGGAAAACATGGAAAGTAAAAATACAAATGAATAAAGGAGATTAAGCCACGTGTTCAGAGATAGTTAGAGAGATCATAGCTTCATGCAGCATGATGAAAGCCTTTATTTATAACAGTACACTCTACATCCCTTAAATAAGTCCGAGCTGATTCCATTGACATAATTGGCTTTCCATGTAACAGTTTTCAAATTAAAAAACATCAGAAAAGTCAGATGACACCCCTGGAATTCATTGGATATGCAGCCATGTCACCTGAAAGCAGAATTTAGCAGAGTTGAGTCAGTGCCAGCAGTGATCATTTTCTCTGCTGTTATTTTGGGATTAGTCTCATAAAGACATAAGGTTTGTTCAGAGTAAGTATCCAAACTTTTCTTTGTGATGTTAATTTGATGATGATCCTAAGAGGTGTATTTTCTTGGACACACTCATGAAAATCTCCAAAAATAAGTTCGTCAGATATTTTTATCAATTATCTTAATAAATCAATATAATACTTGGTAAGTACATGTCTAAAAACCATTTATTACCCAGCTAATTATCTCCACATTTATTTTAAGATATGAACTAATATTTTCTTCACTTTTATAAAAAATACTAGTCATAAAGATTTTCATGTGTGCTTTTCCCATGTTTTCCTTTCAGGATCAATTGTGCCCCATGGGTTACTGTGCTCAATTTGTCTTCCTTGCTGGAGGTTACGGCAGGTCCCAGGGACCATCCCTCTGAAGTTGGAACAAAGGCAACACTTGAGCCTATCCTTTCTAATTGAAGCAAAACAGTGGGAAAGAAAATTCCAGGCTCTGGGACTGGGGTGAGAGGTTGGAGTGTAGGAAGAGTGGAAACTTCTCTTTATGCTTTTTGATACATCGAATGGAGATAAATAAAGAGCAGCTATTGTCCAACAGATGTACTCCAAGCTAAGCCTTTATCAGTCCAATCATCGTTGCATTAATGAAGCAGGATAAAGAGTTTGCCCTGCAAAAAGTGACATAAGTCTTACTTTTTTTCCCAGCTGCCTAATAATTTCCTTCCTCGATTTTCTTTTATTGCACCATCCCTATTATTAGATGCCAAAAGTTCAGAGGACTTGGCAGACTGCTGCTATCATGTGGCAACCCCCTTTGGTGCTCAGTAGATATGTTGTGGGTTTACACTGTGTATCTCCTTTCCACATGCTTGAATCAGAGCGCTCTTTTTATCCTGTACAATACTGAAACATTGCCACGAAACTGCAGCTGGAGCTGTAAAGAACACTATAGGCTTGAGGGCCAGGCCTCAGAGCCACTTTATTGGGCAACAAGGCCAAATTTTAAACAGAAAGGAAGAAAAAAAGACACCAAGCACAGCAGGCTTTTTTCTTCCATTCAGCAGAAGTGGAATTCCCAAGCGGGCCTGCAGATTTCAGTTAATAGCGGGTTGCAATAGTTTGCCAACTGCAGGCACCTTTAATACCAACAAAGTAACTATTAAAACTTTTGTTCACGATACATCAGATCCCATTTTTATAAGAAAAGATAGAATCAGCTCTTCTCTAGACCTGGCATGGAAGATTGCACTACTTCCAACACAGTGCCACATCACATCCTTTAGCACTAAAATCTTCAAATGAGGGATCATTCATCTTATACTTTATCTATTAAAAATAAAAAGTAAAAACCTTAAAGAACTGGTAAAAAGCAATTATTGAATTTAGTAACAAAAGTAATTTAAAAGTTTAATGTTTGGCTTACAAGAGCAGAAAAGAATATTTAAATCCTTTTCTGAAAGACAATGAATGCATCTATACTTTGGTAGACAAATCCAGCTGTGAGGGTGGAGTTCCTCATTTGTTCTGTTATCATCTGGAGAACAAGATATTTTATGTCAGAAGTAATCTTATATATTTCATATCCTCTAGTTTCCTCTTAATAGCTACTAGGAATTCATTTTTTTCTCAAGATTAAAATAAATGTTTGCAGCCTTGTTATATTGGAGGAGAATTTTTGGAAAAGTGATTTCAGTTAAATGAAAGAGTTACTAGTTCTTCACATGGACATTTTTTCACTCTCATTGTCCTTGTACCTGAGCAAATTCAGTTTGCTGCAGACATGAGGAGGCTGTTGATAAGGAAGTTGTAAAGCAATCTGGCAATTTCATTCAGTCTTTTTCTTCAGTTTCATGTTTTCTGCCATACAGAATCTACAAACTTGAATACAGGTGGAAGGTGTAAAAAGTCAAATTTTAAAGAATAAAGCTCAAATTAACATATAAGGCTAGAATAAAAGTTATAATACAATAATAAAAATTATGATACAAAATTTAAATTACTTCTGAGCTCTCCCAGTGATTGAATCTGCTTGACATTGCAAATATCCCTGCAATGGAGATGTCGGAGCTCTTTTAACATGCTCATGTAACAGAATTTAATTGGACACCTACAAATGTTCCATAAAGAAGAGACCTGGGTAGGTGAATCCACTTCATTTATTTATTTATTTATTTATTCTGAATCCTGTTAATGATGGGGATACAAAGAACTTTCTGCCCCTCCTGTAATATGAGGTGAGATAGGAAGAGATGGGGTTCTAGTCTGACTGAAGATGGTGTGAAGAAGCTGGACATGAAAGAACTATTTTCCCAATAGAAGAGGATCCCACCCAAGAGGAAAAACGTAGGGACCTGCATTCTTATGTACCAGACAGACATTTAAAGGATTTTGTGACCCTTCTCCTCACACATATCTTTGCCTTTTTTTGTGGTTGAAATATAATTATGGAAGTGGATTTTTTCTCCCTCTCCCCAAAGAGATCTGGAGGCTAGCTCTACTTCCAAGCCGATGAAAGAAATATGCAGATTGCTGCTTACAAAAGAGATTAAGAACATCAGGGTACCACCTGCAGAATGTTGAACCAACAGAATGCCTTAATAAAATATTAGGAGATGTGGAGGCACTTCCAAAGGGAAGTAACCATCTTTTATTTTTCTCCTGCTTTAGGTTATGAAAGAGATTAAGAGCTCAGGCTTGTCCATTCTCTGCCTCCAAGGCTTCCAATCTTGTGGTTAACCAAGACACCAGGTAGGGAGAACCAAGCAGGTCAGGTAGCCAGAATAGTTATGGTGTTCTTTATGATTATGTATCATTCTGGAAACAAATATGTGGCTTGGTGATAATGTGATGGAGTCTTAAGAAGACAAGTAAGAACTATGAGAGTGTGACCAAAAGAGCTCCTTTCCTTGGCATGAGGTACTAGCAGAATGACACGATTTATATTTTCAGATAAAAAAATATCCATGGCCAGATATTCTTCCCATTACTCTGGAGAAAACCACATAAAACTGGTGAAATTACAGCAGATAAAGTGAAGTTCCCTGTCCTGATACATGTGTTAGTGGAATAAATGAAACCTTTCCATATTTAAGATGAACAGTGAAATCAAATATGGCCATAAATACTGCATTTCAGAGTGATCAGAACTGCTAAGAGTAATGATATGGGATAAGATGTAGATTCACCCCTTGGTCCAGTAGATATTACAAAGGCTATTGAGTTAATTTTAGGAAACTGGTAAATACTGAGGCTAAAGAACATTAAAGAGTTTGACTGCACTTCCTAAATATTAAATAAGATGGATCTGAGGACAGATCCAAGGACATTGAAATTACAAAAGAAGAATCTACTAAGAGAAAGACAGCTGTCCTCAAAGCAGCAATGACTGCCTGTTGGACAGGTGGAAGGCAGCTGAAGGGTCTCAGCATCACAGATTCAGAGGCAATTTTAATGGCAGAGTTTCAGCTCAGTTGATTGCATCTTCAGAAGAAGGTTGGAGGCCCATTAAAAGTGAAACCCATCACTGTCAAAGGAATCAATATAATCACATATTGCTTTCCATGCTTTGTAGAGTACGTTATAGATATTTTTGAAGACACAAACCAGAACTGTTTAAAAGAGAAATAAAACCAATGATTTTCCAAATTAATTACATGAAAGTTGAAAGTCTTTAGCTTTCAAGAATGAGAGAAAAAAAGTTTTAAGTTAGAACAAAGTTAAAAATGCTGAGATCGGGCTTTTTTTTTTTTTAAATCAGCCAAACCCAAATATTGTTACTTTGGAGTCTGGTTTCTTTGCTTATCAGAAGTTGCTTCTTGAGCAAGTTTTACAGTGCAGTGTGACTTTATATGCAACTTTGTCCTTAGAAGAGAAGCCATGACTGTACTAGTGGGAGGAGTAATCCATAATTTTATGGATTAATTACATGGAATGTAGTATTTTATAGGAAAAAGATATGTTTTATACTGTTGGCTTTATAATAACCATTGCTAAACATAATACAGCACACTGTTGAAATACTAATGAAATGTTTAATAAAGTGACTTTGGGATTTTCACTAACTCAGATTCACTTGCTATTTTAGTTCACTAGCAGGATGAGCCACCATGAAAAAAAAAAAAAAAAGCTTTCAGAAAGAAAGTTATTCTGTCAATGCACAACAGTAAAAAGATTCACAGAATGAGGATTTCCAGATAGCACAGTAGATCTGTTGAGTTCAATAAATTAAATATCTCAATTGAAGGAGTCATGCAAAGTTTGTGTTGTAAACATTTCCAATACAATTAAAGAATTTATCTTATAAAAATTTGGTTGACAAACTTGATGAAGAGTTAAACATAGAGAAATTTATTATAAAAATAAGGCAAAAGACAACAGAACTGTGTAGTGGCTTGCTCCATGAAGTGTGCAGTAACAGATAAATAGGCGATGTATACAGCCTTTCTGCATGTTTATTAAAGCCCTTCAAAGCACCCAGAATAAAGAGCAAGCCTAAACAGTTTCCGGAAATTGAAATCCCCTTGTATAATGATCTGACTTGCCATCAGATGCTACAGAAGCCCAGCCAAAAAAAAGAGTAGATTCTTATGTTTATATTGTTCGGTATCTCTTTGACTTCACTATGAATTAGTTCTCATTTTTTACTTTCAGAGCAAGTCAGCTCAGCTATGCTCAGAGAGTAATGTGAACCATATTGAGGGCAAAACCTGCATGGATTTAACAAGCATTGGAGCTATCTTGGCAACTTGGAGCCCTGAATTAAAACCAAGTTCAGTACATCATATATAATTTCTTTGATTTATTTGAACTCTATTGTTACTGTTAATAGTGCTGCTTTGAATGCTAAACTGCTTGCTTGCTAATGCTGAAAATGTAGATTGTACATTAGGGAAGGATGTGGCACTCATAAAACATCCTAATTTCTTCCCTATGTGATGTTGTTTGAGTATTTGAATTATTTGCTATTTATGCCTTTGCAAAACTTACAGGTATTGAACTAACGTTGTGTTTTGCTGGCAGTAATTGCTGAAAGCTTCTACGGATGCTCTCTGGTAATAGCAACATTGCTTCTTCTGGCATCTAGCTCACCAGGCTCCTGCTTTTAAAACATTATCTGCTGAATTACAGCAATGTGGAGGCAAAAGCCCTAACAGTTGCCTATTTATGGAAATATCAACAGAGAATTGGTTGGAATCAGAGATATTTTTGAACCTGAAGAGCAGAAGAAACAGTCTAAAATCTCATGTGCTGGAGTGTGGGACTTTGGGAATATCCTGCAGGAGACAGAAAGAGCAGCAGAGGATAAAATGGAGGAGATGGAGGGGAGAAAGAAGAAGTGGAGAAGAAATTTCTCAGAACAAAGAGAGCAGGAAGATGCTAAGGCTCAGGATAGTCAGAAATGATTGGGAGACTCATTCTTCAGTCAGCCCTTCTTCAACACCAGAGTTCCCCTAGATCCCCTCCTAAAGATCACCAAAAGATACTTTATGCAAAAGTAGATGTTTTTGTTTTATCATGTTGTAAGAGCTGCTTCCTCAGCTCTGTCTCACCCTTCCCCATGCAGTTAGCCCTGGTAACCCTTCCAGAAGGGAGGACTTGTGGAGTTTGATGACCAAATGCAGAGAGCTCAATGAATGCAAATTCACACCATTCCTCAGTTTAGCCTCTCTAACAGAACAAGATAATCTCTGCACCAGTAGACATTTTAGGTCAAATTCTGGCCTTGCTGAAATGATAAAATCCCTGATGAATTTATGGAGCCAGAATTTTTCATCCTTGTGTTCTCTTACAGGAGTGTTATAAAAGGAGAATTAACTTACTGCCACAGAGGTCAGAGCAGGTCTGAGTGTGAAACAAGTTAAATTGAATAAATAAAAGGAATAGGAAATCTTCCTTATTTATTTATTTACTTATTTATTTTGATCATGTTTTTTAACAGGTCTGGCAATTTAATAAAACAGCTCATTTTGATTTAAGAAAATAATCTCTTCTACATAATAGCTCATCCTATTTCTTAATAACAAATGGAGTAATTTACTGTCAGAAGACACTAAAAATACACTTTAAGCACTGTCAAATAGAATGACCCAAAATTCCAGAGGTCTGGAAACCGTTGTTAGCATAAAGAGCTGTGTTCATTAAAGTACTTTTTTTATACTTGCCTGGAGTACTAGTATATAGAATACTCATCCATGGAACAATAAAGAATTTAATTAACTGCTTTTGCTAAATTGAAACAATGTGTAAATAAATAAATAAATAAATAAAAAGCTCATTCAAGGAAATACAAATATGCGCTTCCAGAAGCTGGCATTTGAGTTATACACGGAGCTCAAAATTTGGAAGCTGTTCCACACATCTTATCTGCAATGCTGGCCTCTGAGAGTAGTTCTGATCTGCTTTATTTCAGTAGATCTGCTCAGGGTGAAGAGCTGATTCCCAATTATTTCAGCCAGCTACAGAATACACGAAGCAAGGGAGTGCTGAATGTGAACCACATCAGCAGAATCAGATCAGTATTTGAAAGCAGACTGTGGTGGAAAGAATGGAAACTTTAATTACTGCAGGCAGCATATTTTGCCATTTCATTCTAGGCAGCTGTGTACCGTTTTTCACTTTTCATTGAAAATTTGGTAAAATCATAAATTTAGAATATGGGAAAAATTCTTTCTTGTCTGCTTCCCATTAAAAAAACTCATCCATGAATAAATAAATAAATAAATAAATGAAAGAAACCTGAGAGTGTAAAAAAGTCAAAAGGGAGGTTTTGTCAGGGTAGATCAAACCCTGTTG
The DNA here is from genome assembly GCF_964035555.1 of Netta rufina. Classification (NCBI taxonomy): domain Eukaryota; kingdom Metazoa; phylum Chordata; class Aves; order Anseriformes; family Anatidae; genus Netta; species Netta rufina. The sequence continues at coordinate 175,266,959 of NC_140123.1, forward strand.
TGCCTTACTTCACGTACAAGGTCTGTTCAGTGAAAGCTGCTGTCTTTAAAGTTACAGCCCTCTGTTACTCTAACCCTCACACAGACTTTGGTTTATAACCAAAATCTTGGGACACTGTTTGGCAAAAGTTAACACTAATAGAACTTGCTGTCTTGTTGTCTTGCTGATTGTAGCCTATTGTGATGCTTACATACATTTCTTCGTGGTATGTAAGAGAACACCAAAACACTGCAAAGAGTGAGCACCTCAGGAAGAGCTGTTGTACTTCCCACTTGCAGGGGATAACTGAACGGTTCTGCCAAGCCATCGCCTCCTTTTCTTTTAAACCCATTCCAGAAGGGTTTCTTCCACTAAAATGCAATGTAGCACTAACATTATTAATTTACACTAATTTACATTAATTATTAATTAATTTATTAACATGATTAGTTTACATTGCAGGAGAAGCACTTAGGGAATTTGGGGCCTTCTCTGAGTGTACTGTTACCAGTTAATAACAGCAGACAACAGAAGAGAATTGTATCAGAGGTGAACTGTTGAGCTTGCAAAACTGAATGACACTAAAGCTGTGAAGTTCAGAAATGCCCATGAAAATAAAACAGCTCTCAGGAAGCAGTAAGTTCTCTTTCCAGAAATTAGTGGTGCTAGACTAGGCCAAGAGAACCACAATTTAGGTTCCTTTAGGTCTGTTATAAACAAGAGATCAGAGCCTAGAATAAATCAAATTAATGTCAACAGAACAGAAACCAATGTCAACAGAAGCAGAGTATGAGCATTTCTTGAAAATGCAGAGATCTGTAAGGCCTGGGAAAAAGAATGACAAATTATTGTAAATAGCAAGCATATAGAGAGCTACAGCCAAGAGCAAATAGATTTTTTAACCCATCAGAAATGGGACTCTGCTCTACCCCCTGATTTTCTTTGCAAGCCACATGGCCACATGGTGTGTTGGATCAAGGTCTGTGCCATGCTGTAGCTTCACTCACCCAGAAACGTGAGGGTCACTTCTGTGCTGGTACAAACCCAGCTACTGCAGAGCCAAGAGCTGCTCTAAAGCCTGAGAGCTTCCAAAAGCTTTTCAGCAGCAAGGGTAGCTGCAGCAAAACATGTCTCCTCCTCTGTCAACAACATGGGTCCAGCTATGTGATTGAGCTCAGTCTGAAATTCAGAAACCCAAATACAGATTGGAACAGCTATCAGTCTTTCTGTACATCTAGACCTCTCAAAAAGATGCATCACTCTTTTGCTAAAGCATTGCATCAGTGAATGAATGATCCCAGAAGAAAAAGGAAGGAAGCAATAATGTCTTCTGCACATATGTGTCTCTCCCATCAAAAATGACAAACTCCTTTTTGTTCATTTCTGCAGAGCTTCAGTTACTGCACTTATGCTTTCAATTATTTACATTTTTTTTTTCACCATGCTTTCAAATATTTATTACCATTTAAGCTTTTTCAGCTAAAGAGTTAAAAGACTGTTTTCACTCTTCTAATGCAACTTAATTCCTGTATTGATGTTGCCTTGACAACCCTGAAGAATGAAGTCTGCTCATCCCTGGAACAGGTACAACACAGGCAAAACCAATGCATTTATTTCCACATTGCCCTCCCAATACATCTCAGCTGTTGCTCAAAGAGAGTGAAACAACAGTTTAATCTCCATGTCCATTCAATTTCTGCCCTCCGTAAAGAGACTGCCAAAAATGTTGCCAATTAGTGCTAATTGTAGGGGCGGTTTTTGTGATGTGCTCCCTTGTCCACTGAAAATTGGATTACAACCATCAACATCATTTCCTATGCTGCTGATACGCTTTATTCAGGTCACCAGTACTTCTCCAGTTAGCCTTTTTTAAAATGTTGCCTGATCATACACAAAGAGAACAGAGGTTGAAGACTCATTGTTATCTTTCACTCTCTTTTCTCCCAATGTGTTAGATTTATTTGGGGGGGTTATGTTCATTGCATTTTCTCAGCCACAATGCATGAAAACAAAATAAGACTTCAAGAGCCTTTCGGTTCTCATGTGGTTATGTAATAACACATTAATATAAAGGATTTCCATTTTTAGACATCAAACCCCTGACAGATGTTTTTGGATCTAGTTGCCTTTAGTTAGTCTCCATTATTATGGCACACTTTGATCTGGAGCATTCCTTGTCTGTGATCAAATGCAAAATGAATTCAGATTCATTCCCTTTCATCTCATGTGAGCAAGACGTGTGAACCATTTACTTAGCTCTGCGACTCTGTATGATGAGTATTGTCTTTTTCACTGGTTCCTGGTGGGATCTTTTTCTTTTTTTTTTGGTAGATGAACCAGCTCCTTTATATGATCTTACAAAAGACACTGGCAGAATGTCACTTCACATTTGTCAAGAGCAAGTTCCACAATCTCTTTAACAAGTGATGTTTTACAATGTCTTGCAGGAGATTTTTGCGAACTGATGTTAATTAGCCCAAGGAAAAAAAAAAATATAGCAATTAAGGCATCAAAACTGTCTTCAGAAAATCTGAAAGGTGTTACTCAACCCCAGAGAGGTAGACATTACAAAGACTAACACTACAAAAGCCTCCTTAACTCATTTCCATGAAACAAAGCATTGTAGTAATCAGACAAGAAGGATTGCCCCTGTTTAGCACTCTTAAGGCTCAACAAAGTGTGCTGAAAGAGATATTCAGTAATACTAGTTTCTATGTTTCCTCAGGTTTACACTACATCAGTATCATAGCTGTATGCATTTCCTACAGCTCTATATTATTTTACAAGGAACGTGGAAAAGAGAAGTAGGTAGAACAAAAATACCTTCCCTACATGCTTTTAGGATCAGTAGCTTAAAGTGCTAATATAAGTATTGGCCATCATGTCAACCATTTAAATTATGAACTTCCAATGTGTCTGTAATATCTTTAACCTCTCAGAACAACTAAGTAATGTTCATACAAGTTTTGAAGAACAGGTTCCTATGTATGTGTTTTGTAAATACAAATGTTTGTAAGTGTATTTGTAAATTATAACTGACTCCTATGCTTTACACTCACATACCTGAAAGCAAAATACTGCCATGGATTACAATCCCACGAGCATATAAGTGTGCATTTAACTTCAGCAATTTAAACAGTCTTACAAGCATAAGAGATGTCTGCTCAGCACTCACAGCAGGGAGGGATAGAATGGGATAGTTTTAAACCTGTGGGCCCAGGTGCTGCTAGCAGTTCAACTTCTGCGGAAAATTGTCTCAATAACTAAAATCAGCCTAGGGCTCTGCAACTTCTCTGTCCTTGTAAGCTTTGTGTCCAAATTATTAACCTATGGCTTCAAAACATATAATAAAATATGCTGACCTTCTTGCTAACAATGAACACTTTTTTAACTATTTACTTGAACAATTTTTTACTTGAACATCTGTGTAATGCTTAATTTAATTCCCAAGCAGTACTGATGATATCACAGGTTAATTTTATTGTCAGCCTAGTGCTTTGAAACTGCTTCTTCGGAGAAAGCTTCTTTAATGCCATATTACGTAGTAGGTTAGGAAGGAGGAGCAAAGTTTATGAAATTTTGTGGAAAGATCAGTGAAATTGATTGTTGCTGAACTGACTCAGTACAAAAAGCCTGCATAAGACTATCTTCATCTTTTCAGCCTCTCTTATGTCAATGTGGAGGCTGCTTTTGCAAGAACAGAGACATTTCTGGTCGGTCTTTTGGAGTGAAAAGAATTAAAAAGCAAGTGCAGCAGCTGGCTGGACACAAGAGCAGAGGCAGGGCTGGGGCTGGGCACTCTGTGGGGATGTGCTGCAGTCCTCCTGCAGAAGCAGTTTCTGCACATAGGTTACTCGATAGCAAATAGTGAGCTTACTGTCACAAGCAGAAGCATAAAACTTTTATAAACTATTGCTGTCCTTTTGGGAAGCTTTGTAGCAGATTGATGCTTGGCAAGCATGAATGTAATAAATTTCCAATGTAGGTAGAAAGAGACAATAAATGTGGAGAACTAAGTAAATTTTTGAAAATTCACTGGATTTCAAAATAGATGGTTAAAAGTATGATGTGAACGAGCTGATAATATCACCTTTTCCCACCTGCCATAGTCCAAGAGCTTGCACACAGAGCATTACTGTTGTGCAGCTGACATGGGCATCTATGAAGCAGTGGTGGCAGTGCCCTTACAAATGTGTGGGCAGTCCAGGGTGTTTCCAAGGCAAAACTCTATTTTTACTTTCTTACTGCTTTGTAAAACTTTCTTCTGGTTTGGCAGAAATTCAGCTCAGCCGAATTTTTTCTCCAAGCTAAGCTTTTGGAGGGGACACTGAAAAAAAAATAGATTATATATCAGGGTAGAATGCCGATATTACAAATGAGAATACATAAAGAAATAAAATGATCCATGTGGAGTGACCTGTAACTCTTATTGGCACTTGTTTGAAATACATTTAATATTTTTCTTATTAGTAGATTTTTTATTTATTATTTATTTGCCTCAGTCATGTAGACTAGTATAAATCCCAAATTTATGCTGGTGAAATCTTAACATCACACGACCTTTTAAATCTTATTTCAGAATTTATTATTGCCATTTTAGTTATTGGTGGCTGGGATGCAAACTCAGTACATGCAACGCCTTCCATCATTTCTGTTTGCTTTACTGGTGGCTGAAAGTCCTTTGCTGATTTTATTCTTCCAACTTTTTCTGCTTCTGGTGTGGTGCGTACAAGTAATTATTATTAATATTGGTTCTATATTGCCTCTGGATGGCAGTAAAGAGACTGATGTTGGAGAGATTTTTTTTTATTATTTTTTTTTTCACACGGGGTATTTGTGTGCTGCATTGTGCTGTACACTATGTCAGGCACTTTGAGTTCCCAAATGTTACAGTTCTGGGATAATAGGAAGGCAGTGAATCTTAGACCCAAACTGAAGCATTCCAGGCTTCAAGAAATGTTTGTGACCTCAATTTTCTCTCAGTAAATCCCAACCTTTCTGGCTTGTGCACAATCCTGCAGGTTATGGCCACATAACTTAATGCCTTTTGAAATCATGTAAATGTCGTGCATGTTTTCTCCAGCAGTACGCACACAGAGTAAATTGAAACAGTCTGAAAATTAGCTCCTGCAAAGGTGCATAAACCTACACCATCTTATTTCTTAGGCAATTGATGGAACAATTCAACTGTTGGATAAATGGTCCAAAAGATGCCATAATTTAAATTAAAAGTGCCTTCTGTATTTTGAACAGTGTTACATCCTGGAGAAATGAATACACAAAAGCTACTTTGCAGCTGTGGAAAAGATTGCAAATAGTTTTGTTCTGCCAACAACTGCCAGCCAGAAAGGGCACGCAGTGTTACAGTTTGCTGTTCTGTGTGGCCACGGGTATGTTTTCTGTACACAACAGAAAAAGCGTTATGCACTTGTAGGCAAATTTCACTCGAAATAGTAGGGTTCACAGAGGGCCCATAGTTTCATCCCATGGAGGGTGATAAAAAGAGCTGTGAACCAGGCAGACAAGGGACCTTTTGATGCTCATGAGTGTACCGGAATTAGTTTGCTATTTTCTTCCAGGATGTTGGGCTTTCCCCTTCCTCACATTCAGAGGGCAGAAAGGAATGCAGTGGATGTCAAATGTTACCAGCACAACTGAAAGAAACCCCCAAGGGGCTGGCAGGGGGATCAGCCTGTTAGCAGATGTGTGCAGCATCCTTGAAGATGCCCTCCAGAAGCAGTGCCACAAGTCCTTTCCTCTCCAGCATCCCCTGAAGTTTGTGGTATGCTGAAGAGGCCACAGCAGCAGGCAAGCATTTTGTATTTCTGTGTTATAAATCCCTAAAGCCAATCTGTTTCTGAATGGGTGATCCATCAGGAACTGCTGGTGAGTACTTGCCTGATGGCATCTCCCATCCCTGTTTCTGCACAGGGTGGTGACCCCAAAGGCAGCTGGGGTTCAAGTGTTGAAGTAATTTCTATCCAGGACTGTTTGTAACCTGCCCGGTGAGCTTGAACTCACATAAAGAACACATCCGAGAGAAGCTTTATATCTGGTGTCAGTGCAGACAGAACTAGATATCCCTTCTCCCTAAAATTACTGCTTTTTCTACTTGTGATTTACTTGTGTTTGTTTTTTGTTTTTTGTTTTTTTTTAAAAAATTCTGTATAGTAAGTATGTTCTTTATAGTCACCTCTGAAAATCTGCTAACTGGTTTTCAGTGTCAGCAGGTAGGAAAAATTGGGGAAATGTTTTTGTCTGTATATGTGATGACCTGCAAATCTGCCAATAGCAGCTTTTGACACAAATAAAAGTAAAATGCCTTTTATACCAAAGCTAAAAGAAGATGGTTGTTGGACTACCCAGAGATACCATTTTAAATCATGATGTTTTTTTTAGTCCCTGTATATAATGCCACACAGTGAATCAAACACGTGCCAATGTATCAGAGAGCTGTTCAGCTTTCTGAGTTTCTTTCTTGCTGCAAACTTGGACAGGACAACATGTCTTTCATGTACTGTTGGAGTGGGATTGTTAACTTACATTAGGATATGATGTTATTAGGATTTTAGGATATTAGGAAAAGGTTCTTCACCAAGAAGGTGGTTGGGCATGGAAATAGGCTCCCCATGGTAGTGGTCATGGCACCTACTGGAGTTCAAGAAGCATTTTGACAACACTCTCAGACATAGCATCTGATTTTTGTGTGGAGCCAGGAGCTCAATGATCCCTGTGGTTCCCTTCCAACTCAGGGTATTCTATGGTTCTATGATACATTCAATATAACATACTTTGGTTATTCCATTTTATTTTTTTCTGCTGCCACAATGTGGGCAGCAAGGTGTCTTTTATATTGATGCCTCACTGTAGGAAGAGGAAAAACAAGCACATACCAGTGTCTTCTTGTCAATTATTTAAAATAATGGTACTGGAAAGGTATGATAAGAAATCTTACATTTGTATGGGCTTGTTTTTATCATTGCTGTGCTAAAATGGTGAAAGTTCTACCAGAGTTCCACTGGTTTGTCCATTTTTCATAAACTTTTAGTCTCTTGCATTTCAGTCCTTAGCATTCAGAGCCTCCTCAGGTTTTTCCTTCCTTTACAGAAGCTATTTCTCTGAGAACTGAATTCAAACAGTTTTACCATGCAGACTTCTGGGACTGGAAACTCAAACTTGTTCTGAAAGCCTCTGAGTAGAACCCAGCATCTCAGGGTCTGATAAGACAATGCTTTTATTACTTATGTCTGTCTCTAAGCAAACAGAAGTGCACTGATATTCAGGAGAGAAAAAAGTAGCACACTCTGATTCCTAGACGTGTTTACCAAGCATGACAATTAAGCTAATCTTGGGTATTTTCAGCTGTCAGAAAAACACTTCAGGATTAAAAGAGATGTCTTGCTAAAATTTTTAATTTTCCACATTTGGAAGGGAGGGGAAGTATTGGGAAGGGAGGGGAAGTATTGTCATACTGGAGAACAGAAATACAGCCGTTGAAATCAGTGTTTTGGATCTCGGTGAAGCACATTTCTCCTGACAGTGCATGCCTCACATAACCTTTAGTGCCTCCAAGGAGAAGCGTGGAAGTGGCCTCTCTCAGATTGGAAGTACAAACTAATATAGCACTCTAAAGAATGTAAAGCCACATACTTAACTCTCTCTTCACTTTAACACCATTTCTGAGATCCTTGCATACTATGCTAAGTGATATAATAACAAGGTGTTGATGATTTAGTTAAAGACATTTGTGGGAAAGTTGTGTTCATCCTGTGTTCAGACAAAGTCTTCAACTACATTAACAGAGTTTTATTGTGGGTCACAGTATACGAATGGTAAGACTTTAAACTGAGAGTTTAAATTAAGTTTGAAGTTCTGGACAAAGATCAAATACAAAGACATGTTGCATTGAAGTGTAAGACTTTAGACTGAGAGTTTAAAATGTGAGGTCCTCATATCTGGACATGTTTCATGGCTCTGCTACAGATTTCTTGAGTGAAGCTAGCAAGACATTTAAATCATGATGTGTTGTAGTGTTTTGATCTCTGAAAAGAGGACAATGACAAGTTCATCAGGAATGCCATGATGACTAATATTCCATCTAAGCATTTTGAAGGCTCTGGATGGAAGTTGCTATACCAATATACAGTATTACCATTGTAACTGGGTAATTTACTCTCAGAGGTTGCTATAGTTATAATATAGATATCACATTATGTCTAAAGTCTGTGTTTGCTGTGACTATTTTTTGGTTATTTTAGGCTGCAAACTTATATATCCACCTTATCCCAGAAGCCTGAAGGAAAGCCATTCAGCTGTTAGCAGAATATTTTAAAAAATGATTTCTTTCAGCTGTTAAAGAAATTGAGCAGGAGTATTTGGCACTTGGCTTCTAATATGCATGTGTGGTAATCGCCACAATGAACTGCTGCTTTGTTAAAAATAGTTTGAGATCCAAATTCACTTATCTACTTCGTAAAGAAGAAGCATATTCTTCTTAACTAAGGGGATGGAAAATATAACACACAGGCGCACGTATTTGAATAACTAAAAACACATTGGCAGCTCCTAGGGGAATATATGAAAAACGTAAGGGTAACTGAAATAAATAAAGTACAAGTAAGACAAGCTAAATCTTTTATACCGTGAATTCCAAACTACAGCTGTTGTGAGAGCCAGCAGCCCTAAATCTTCATCCTCTGCCTGCTTTGCACCAGCCTATCCATGGAGTGCGCTTGCCTCGGGATTTTTTTTATGGGGCGAGTATCTCTCCTGGCATTACGATAATTGTGCTCCAGCTTTCTGGAAGTGGAAGGGAAGATGTTAGAGCAGGGCTGTTCATCCTTAAATTATGGTGTGTTTTTTTTTCACTGACAACTTTGCCTAAAGCACAAGACTTCTGAGTCTGGTATCAGTTGTGCCAAGGACCAAGCGTTGCCCCACTCCTCCCCAGCATTGTGCAGCTCAGAGAGCAGCGTGTCATTATTTTGGCTCTCATCCCCTTGCCTTTTCTCCTGAGCTGCTTAGCTGCACCACAGGGTCTTGTTTCCATAAACTGTTGTCTAGAAATACAGTGAGGATAATACTCTCTGTGGATGCAGTCAGTCAGTCCTAAATTAAGGGGAGTTGTATCTCTATGCCATTGACACAGCTGACCCATAGCTTTTCTCCATCGAAGTCGATAAGATTATGCCATCTAATCCAGCTGGAGCCTGAGCCAATGAGTTGAAAAATATTCTCCACCCCTGTGACTGATCATATCTAATTTCTTTTTGTTAATCAAAGACATTCAGACGAATTTAGTGTAAATGAAATCAGAATGGGATTCAAGACTCCAATTTTTGTTTTAACCAGTTACTATAGAGAAATGTAGTATGCTTACTGCCCAAGTATTGCTGAATGTGACTGCTGTAAAGCAGATGAGATTTACATACCGATAGGTGGGATTCAGGCCACATGCTCTAAAGCTGAATTTGGGCAGAAGTCTGACTCCCAGCTGTATAGACAAAGATAAATGTGCACCTTTAGCTTGCTTGTTTTAAAGGCTGCATATTTTCAAATAAGGATATTTTTACCATGAATATTTACATTTATATATACATGTACACGTACACACACGTGTGGTTTTTTTGCTTGTATTTGCAAGTGGTTTCCACATCTCAGGCTATAACAACATGAATTTCTCACTAGCACAGTCTTTTGTTCATACATCCTACCTGTACTCTGCTGCCTTGGCAGGTTGTTTTGAAGAACCCAGGCATTAGCAGACGAAGATCAGTCTCAGCAGCCAGACAGAGCACTGACACTGATGTGCGCAGCTTTTCTGTGTCTCGATCTTGACAGATCATGTCAGTCTCTTGGTCTGTGGAGATAAAAAAGAGACAGGTCTGGCTTTTATGTCCTTTTGTAAGAAGCAGGGAAGAGCCAGCTAGCACATGTTTAACAAAACCATGCAGAAAGCCATGTCTGTTTTTCCTAAAGCCCCTGTTAGTATAAAGATCCAAAGTATAAAATATTTATTTACCTACTTTCTGCTAACATAACTAGCTATGGTAGATGGGACTTGTATGGCCACTTAGAATTAAGACTGCAGAAGGCAAACTTTACTGGATCCTGTTTTCATTGCTCATTACTTTACCAGACTTTGGATTGATTATGTTTGCAAAAATTCAGATAAGACATTGTGGCCATCTCTGATTACTAGATTACAGAAAAAGTAAGTTGTTTTGTACTCGCTGAAAAAAATACTGATTACTTCAAAGTTTCTTGGAGGAGAGATATGCTGTATATAATAGTTTATTGGCCATTGCATTCTCACAGAATTGGCAAATTATAAAGCCCTGAAAATTCAGATTGCAGTAGAGATTTGCACAGTTAAAGATCTCAATAGGTTATAGGTTCTGTCCACACGGAATTTGCTTTGTTCCCTTGCAGCCCCTGCACTGATCGGACTGCATATATAGCATCCTCAGCTTCCTATAAGCGAGCAAGCTGTGGAACACCACATAAGACATTCTGGCACTGGGATTATTACTGTGCAAAGCAACAAGCTGCAAAAAGCTAACTTTTAACTGGGAAAAAAAAAATCAACAACAGCAACAACAAAAACAGATCTGCCAGGAGCCACCAGCATAAGCTGAGATGTCTGCAAGGAATTCTGTCTTTGCTGTGGGGACCTTTTTTGCCAGCTGAGACCTCCTACAGGCTCAGTTCATGATACAGACAAAGTTGCCTATGCCCATGCACTGCTAGGGATGATAAAACCAGCCAGAGACATCCCGCTTATGTTAGAGGACCTGAAAACAGGCACTGGGGCAGAGGAGAAGGGCTATGAAGAGGCAGACGAGCAGTCCCCTAATGGTAGTGTGATTCTCTGTCCCCTGCTGGCAACACCTGATGCAGAAATCCTGGCTCCCTGGAGCTCTTTCTCTGGCTCTCCAGTGAAATTCCTCCTTCTTCCCCTTTCCTCCTTTTCCTCTCCTGAGACAGAAGTGAACTTTCTCCTGACTTCATTTTTTCATGCAGCAAAATTTAATTTTGCTTCCCATGCTGAGAAGCTTTGAGCTGTCTTTGACTTCACTGCAGGAGAATCAGGAAAATGAAGAAAGAATAAAGCACATTTCACTAATTAAATACTTAGTCACACTTAAAAGAGCAGGATACTTGTAATGAATTCTGTTGTACTTTTATCTTGACATATTTTAACACAACTACAAGTTCATGAAAACTAGCTTTAATATATTAGTGGTCATAAGTTAAAAAAAAAAAAAAAAAAAAAAAAAAAAAAACAGGTTGTATAATGTCATCTTTCCTACACTGCTGAAAGTAATTTTGTGTATTATATAACCTTTTACTGTCAATCAAAATGACTACAAAAAGCTCTTTTTAAAGAAGAGATGTACTTTAATAATCAGCTACGTGGTGGCATCTCTTGTAGCAGCTTTGGAAGCCCATTTTAAGCAAGTGTAAAGTTATATTCTGGCATTTCTTCAGGACCCTGTTTCTTCCTGACAACGTTTTATTTTACAGAAGTGTAAAAGAAGTGACAGGTTATTGTGTATGTAATCATGGTTACTTTTTAACTTCAAAAACTGCTCTCTGATCTTAAAAGCTTTTAATTTGTTCATAGGCACAGGTTTGTACAAGCCCTGTGCAACATCTGTGCGCTGTTTTAATGATTAGGTGTAGTGGTGACTTGCTCTCAATCCAAAAAAAATTTTAATTAGATTTGAAAAGTGGGTTAAGCTCTTACCTGGCTTTGACATGGATATTCACACTTTGAACCTGGTACTGAAAAGTGTTATGGTTTTCATGGAAAAATATCACTTACCAAATCCCACTGAAACTGGTGGGTTTCAAGGTATTCAGCATCTCTGAAGACACAGTCAGTGACTTGTTGAACTTCACTCAGCATACATGGAATAAATATCTGGGAACTCTGCAATCCCATGTGCACTTCGATAGGCCTAAGAATTTTCAGTGAAGATGCTCATAAAAGTAGCTGATCCTTCAATGATATTAGGGATCAAGAAAATATAAAATATAACTGTGTAGGCCTATGTTCCCAAATATACATCCTCCACTACTCCAACATGCATTGTATCACAAATACTCCTCTTTAGCAGTTATTTTATTTTATAAAAACAAAACTCTGTGACTAACAGCATCATATGCATCATCACAGTTAAAATATAATGTTTATATATTGTCATGTGCACAAATAAACTTACATTTCATTCAACAGATGACTAAATACAACTAAAACTAATCATATTGATCAATAATATTCTTAATTTTGTAATCAGTCTAATGGCATTTAAGGAAGGCTATAAGTACTTCAAAATAACTTAAAATTAGTTAAAGTGTTTCCATTTTTGAAATTGGTATCAATTTCCATTCATTCAAAAAATCTTGAAATAATTAAACTTGTTCTCTGTATTTAAGTCAGTGGAATGTCTTTAAATAGTTCTTGATGTGCATTTCTTTAAGAATTATGGTTATTTCCTAATAAACAATTTAACATCTTTGTAAGAGCCTGAAACACCTCCATGTTTTTAATTTGTAGTAGAAGTAAATGTTGGATAGTTAGGAAGGATGGAATTAACTTTTAAGCAATTATCAAAATTTGCTGCTTCCGTAACTGGTACATTTGATACTCTCTCTGTTCAAGCAAAAATACATTATTATTCTGAAAAATACAGGTGCTGTTAGGATTATTTCACACCTCGGTCAATCCCTTGTCCTCGATGTTAGTTGCAGAAGTCCCGCTGATGTTGCCAGGAGCTGCACTGACCCCATAAAATTTCTTCTTGTGCAGCTGGATCTGGCCTACTATCCAAAATCCAGAGCAAGGGGTGAGGTTTACAGTAACACCTATTTATAATTCCTGCTTGCTCCAGGAAGCATGAGCAGGGAGTGAAATGGGATATGCTTGCCCAGATAGGTGATTTGGAGCTCTCAGGCGAGTGAGCACTGCTGGGCTTTAGAAGAGGGATGTAGTGTGGCCTGGGTCTCTGACCAAAATGCTGTCCTCTGCCACTCTCGTAGGAGTCACTTGCAGTTTCACATTTAGTTTTCCTTGCTTTTGGTTTGCTTAGTGCGTGGCAGGTTTTCCTAAAAAGTTTAATTCCTTACATTCATCGTTCAGCTGCTCTTATTCAGGAGCCTTTTGGCACTTTTACCCCAGCAGGAGCACTTGGATGCAGCTGAAGCTAGAGCAATCAAGGTAATCTCCCTCCCTGCACTAAAAATGGCTAGATAAAAGGAGATATTAATAAAGCAGATATTTAATATCAACATTCAGAAATAACAAGGTGTTTTCTCTGCATTTCTATTTTATACGATGTAGCTCTCTTTAGGGATTAAGGTTTTAAAACTTAAATTAAACAAAAACAAAACTACAAGAGCAGTGATGTGGGAAAATATATCTATTTGCATTGCGTGGAGATCATCTGGTCAGTGTTTCTACCAGAGGGTGCTGAGAATAGCCTGTTGTTGCTGGATGTGTTGCAGAGAGCCTGAGGGAAACGCGAGGCCTTCTTGAATTGTGCCGTGAGTCCTGGCTGCTACGTGCCCCCTAACCCAGCACAGCCCCTTCTGGCTGGGTCTCAGAGCTGCTGCTCACCCTCATGCCCTTTATTTGGCCCTGCAGCTTCATGTCCATGCATCAAAGTCTTTCTGAGAGGTGTGTGCCTCACAGTACTTGCTCTGGTTGCTGCTCTTTGGTCCCCCTGTGTGAGGGTTTTCCCTCTCTGCCTCTGGGCACACAGGAGAGTTACAAGAGAACAAGGAATGCTTCATCTGGCAGGGAATCAGCTGCTCCTGGAGCACACTGTTATACATCCCTTCTCTGTGTTGGTCACTAAGCACAGCAAGCTTTCAAAATGCCAGGAGATTTTCACGGCAAAAATACTTCTGAGTATTCATTTACATGAGTGTCCATAGCTCTTCAGCTCCACGCAAATGCTTTCATCTCCAGAAGCTTGCCTTTCTCAATATTTGCCAGCAACAAACCCAGCAAGCTCCAAATACTAGCACAGCACAGGTATACGTTTCAAGTCCCCAAGAATTAGGAAAGAGATGCTTGCTGTGCTTAGCCAGCTCGGCCTGCCAGTAAGTGCAAGGCAAGTGTCCAGTGGCCGTGCTTGGACTCCTGCCCTCCAGCCCTTGACGTGAACGGCTAGTGGCTTTTTGCCTCTTGTCACCTCCACCCTGGTGTCACCCCACCTCACTCGGCTTTCTCTCGGGTCACTGGGCCAAATGCTGCGGGAGGAGATCTCCCCTCTCATCTCCTGCTGGGCTGTTTCCTTGGCCAGGACCCCAGTTGGATGTGTGACATTCAGTCCACTTCCACTTGTAAACCCTTCTTGTAAAAGGATGCTGTTTTCTAATTCTCCAGCTTTAGGGCCTTTCATTTAAATTTGAAGCCTTCTGCTGCTCTCTCCATTCATACTATATCCACTAATATCAGAAAAAGTCAAAAGTATATAACTAAAGCACATGGAGTATTTAACACATTAATACTACCTGCAGAAATTATAGCTTAAAAAAGAAATCTAACACCATTTATTTTTTTCATAAAGGTTTTTCAAAAAGACCATGGGAAGTCTACCTAATATATTCAGATTTATTATGTCAGGCAAGGAGTATATCTGTTTCCCTGTAGGATTTTTTTTCTGTGGTTATGCAGATCAAGTTTTAGATGTTTTATCACCTACTTAAAAGGAATGAACTGGGTCAGGTAGATTCTGGTTGTCTAACAGTTCGCCACAGTCGGTCATTGCTGCTAATTTTTTTCATCTTTAAAAACAAACAAACAACAACAACAACAACAACAAACAGTAGGAAAGACACAGGTAATTATATTTTAGTGTCCCTCTGCAAGGTATTACATGTCTGTCTGTAAACTGCAACAAGCTGGTATCAGAAAAACCTGGACGAATTCAATAGGCATATTGCAATGCACGGGAAAGTTTGGTATTTACTAAATGTGGAAGCAAATAATTATTTTCCAACAAGGCATGAGATACAGTAATAATAGTAGTATTGTGTAAGCAACACGGGTTAGTTTCTACTTCCAGATACATAATGTGCTGGCCATATTTCTGAGCAAGCCTTTTACTGTGCCTGCAGTATTATATAACGCGTTATTGCGTGCACACAAGAGCATATTGTTGGGGCATTCACTCATGCAAGTGGCGTGTGTCAAAGAAGGCTGCTGAAAGCTGTAGAA
This sequence comes from Netta rufina, assembly GCF_964035555.1. NCBI lineage: Eukaryota > Metazoa > Chordata > Aves > Anseriformes > Anatidae > Netta > Netta rufina. The sequence continues at coordinate 175,282,167 of NC_140123.1, forward strand.
GTTTTCATGTATTATCAGTAGTTATCTCGTAGCAAATCGAGAGCGTAATTCTCCCTAGTATGCTTTTGAGAAAATTGGAGGTAAAGTGTTTCAAAACCAGAACGACTGTATTTAATGGCCACAAGTTATGAGTATAAAAAACTATTTATCACTAAACATAGTGTACAGCCTAGAGTCAGCTGTGAGAACAGTGTGTGTGCATGAATATACTTGTTAAAAAAAGAGTATATTTAGCAGCAAAATCCTCTAGAAACAGAAGTTTAAGGGAACTTGACTATTGAAAACAAAGCTATATTTCTTAGAAAATGCATACATAATAACATAAAAGAACATAAAGAACTGTTACAGGTATATCTGCTGAATTTTTAAAATCTATTTCTCTGTGAGGATATGTACTGAATAGTAAATGAACTGAAAGGAAGTTAGGAGAAAAAAAATCATAAACTGTATAAATGAAAATATTGTTTAGAAAAGGGGAATAACAGAGCACATGACATTACCTCACCAAAGAAATATGATTGCATATTTTAAAGTAACATTTTCTTATTGATGGCCTGGAGTGCAATGAATGTAGGAAGAGGAGCGTAACCAGGACGTCACTGGTGACCCTCTGGGAGCAAAGAAGTTTGCAGGCACTTTGCAGACTGTGTGCAGACAGATCCACTGAATAAAACAACAGAAGGATCATGGGGTAACGGAGACTTCAGAGTATCTTTGCACTCCTTTTAAAGAGCAAATAGTAGGTTCAGTATGAAAACTAAAACCGAAACAATAAACAGACAATATATATGTAATGTATACTGACTTCATTGTATTAAGACAGCTCCCGTACTTACATGCTTTTGAGTTAATGCAACTGGTTGAAATACTTGTGAAGTGAATCAGTAACACATATTAAGGAGGTATGCTGTTTTTCTCTATTTGTTTTTAATCTTCCTGATGAGGCTCATTTGTTTTTTATTAAAAATCTGAGTGATGCCACCACCTGCTGACTTGGGATCACTGTATCAGACAAGGCACTATTTCCTCCTACCACCTGCTGGATGGGATACAGCTGGAATTCGGCTGATGTTTTTGAATACTGATGACAAGATTATAACTCTTTCTGTAACTGGTATTTTAATCTAGGTGTTTCCCCAGGAGTCTTCTGATAATTTTAGATAGTTCAAAAGGCTGCAATTAATTAAAAAAATCAGAATCTGATGATCCAGGTTTTAAGAATTATGCTTTCCTATCTCTTAATTTATTTTGGTTTCCTACCAAATCCAAATATTCAATTTAATTCAGATTTCTTTTTTTTTTTAATTTTTTTTTTTTGGTACTTGCTTTGCATTGGATATCTTGACTACAAGATGTCAAGCCACAGGGGATGGTGCAGTATCTGTAGTAGTAAAATCTCATTATTTATAAACTAGGATGTAGACTGTCCAGGTATTCCAGAAACAAAAGTAGGGTAGCCATTTAGAAATTACCATAACCACTCTTTTTGAATAGTTTACAAGAACGCAAATGTGACATTTCTCCACATGCACATTGATTTGTTGTGGCCAGCCTAAGAGAATGGCTGATTTACAGGTAACTCACTATTTAAACATAGAGGTAGTTTTGTGTCCAGAAGGAAGTGTGCATCTCAGCAAAGCAATTTTCCCTGTAAATGTGGTTGTGGTTGGATAATTCTGTGAGTTGCAGTATTATACAATGCACAGATCCGTATGTCAGCATATCTCTATTGCAACCTTTAAGAAAACCTTATTTTAATAATATTTAAAAGCCCTTTCTCATTAGGATAAACCAGAAGTGGAAAATGTGCAGTTTGTCTATGAACATTTAATTCATGTTTTCTGTGCACATAAATGGTGCATAATCTTCTGTAGTTCGAGATGATCAGAAGATGGGGTAGTAGTAAAGATCTTGACTGATATCTCTATGCTAGGATGTGTTTTCAAGAATAACTAGCACTAAACAAAGTTTCAAAAGTATCTAATAGATTTCATAAGTTTCAAGAATAGGCAATTAGCCAAAGGTATAGTTGCTCTTTTTTTTGGCAAAGGTGCAATGTAACAGTTTTATTTCTGTAGGCAGGCAAATCCACAATGAGAAAGGGTTTCAGACTTATTGAATAAGACTGCTCATAATTGTTTAAAAGTGTCATGAAAGAGCTTATCGTTATGCATGTGTGGGAGAGTAATGCTAAAATCACAGTGGAACTACTTGGGCTTTCTCATTCTTTAGTAACAAACACATTATTGAGTACAAAAACTTAATATATCTTTGGTTTTAGAAATTAAAATGTTTAAAAGAAGAGGGAACTGGTCTTAGGAAGGAGAAAAAAGAGGGAGTGAAAGTGTCTTGTTGCTAGATGGCTCAAATTCAAAGTGGTTTACAACTGACCCAAGTATTGTCCATTTTGTGACTCTACAAGTTCTTAAAACAAATGTACTGGTGATTCTGCCTCAGGGCTTAGCAAACAGGATCTACAACACAAACCCCTTTGGCAGGAAAGTTAGGATTGTCAGTAATAAGTATTTGGATTTTGCTTGTCACTAATGTTAAAGTTTGTGTCCTAGTTACAGAAGCACAAACACTCTCTCTGAATGCTGGTTTTAGTGAAATGTATTGGTTTTGTACCTCTCACTTGTTGGAAGTGACTTTATAAGTCTTACATCAAGTTGAACAGTGGCATCTCAGAAAAATAATGTAACCTCTTAATAAATCAGTTTTTGAAGCACTGAGGAAACTATCCTTGTACTTCTGTACCAACATCCCATAATTTACACATTTTGACACATTATTTTTTACACATAATTTACACTTTCTGACCTGTCCATCCTCAAATCTGTGCACAAATGTACACATGAAAGGAAAATATTTCAAGTCCTGTGTGGCAGTATACAAAACTATTAACTTTTTGTTCAGGGCCTGAAACATATTTTTATTTTAATTCCTTTGTTCAGACCTGATCTAAATATTTTTCCTGACATTCTTGACAAAAGAATGTAAAAGGTAAATCTGGAAAAGCTTCTACTTTGATTTCTTTCAAGCTTTCAGAAGTAAAGCAGAGAACTCCAGCTATAAGGAAAGAAGTTCTACTCCATAACCCCAGGCTTACAGACCTCAACAAGAATGATGCAGGATCCTGGAGTTTATTTTCTGTTGCTGCCATAACGAGATATGAAACCATGCAACAGAAAGCTGATCTAACTGCTATACTGTAACAGATTTTCCGCTAGCGAAATGGAAAGTATGTGGAAAATATATAGTGGAACATCATCAAGAAAATGGGTTACAAGCATGCCCAGCTTACTCTACTGCATAGCTAATGGAAACATCAGATCAAATCTCCTTTGGATGAAATAGGATTAAACCTGGGTTTTCCCTTAGATCAATTCTGCAGCTGATGGCTGGGATAAAAAAGCTCTCATCCTTCATTAGTTTTGTAAATCTAAAATTAAATTCAGTCAAAATAATCTGGTGAATGAAAATTTGTTTATCAAAATAAAAATCTCAGTGTATTCCCCTTGAATTTGTATTCAGTTTGTCCTGTTGGGGCATCGCTGCTTTCTGCAGAGACAGCACATACAACCTGACTATTGGGAGATAACACTTCAGATTTAATAAAATCTGAATAAATAGTAAATAATAAATATAGAATAAATAATAAAATCAGATTTAATGAAATCTGAAATACAACATTGCCAACCCTGACAAAATTATGGATTCCAAACCAGGGTGACTGAAGTAACTGAAATTAATTAATTTTGGTAAGCGTCTTAGTGTACATATCGGAGAAAAAAAAAACACCACCACCACAAACACAACAAATTATTAAAAGTATATATTATGTTTCTATCAAGGAAAAACACTTATTTTATAAAAAGGAGGGTTCCTCTACCCATAACTCAGCTTTGAATGTTGAGTGTATACAGAACGGGTACCATAAACACAGTTCCCCACATAGTTTTTTGTTGTTTTGCTACTGGAGCCCTCATCCATTCTTTGTCCTGGCAGTCAGTTTTTCTTGTGACTCTCCAACTGGGAAAAAATAGTGCATGAGGAGAGGTTAAAAAATCATGTATGTGAATGAACAGAATGAAGATGGTAGCTGGTGGTGGGCCAATTCAGTGACTGTCACCTGGCAGAGAGCTGACAACTCTGTTCCTAGAAGTTTCTTGCAAGACATGAAGCACACACTGTTTCCATGAATGGTCTGTTAATGTTATAGAAAATTTCATTCACCCTTTGTATCCAGCAATTGCATACTCAGAATTATATATTCTAATATATGAATGGTATTCCAATATTGAATGATAACATCTTGCCCAGCAAGATACAATTAAGGTCCATGAATCTGAGATGTTGCTGTAATATAATGTAAGAACAGTGAAGTTAGTGCAAAAGCTCAAACCCTCTCCAAATCGCAACACCGTGATATGAGGCTGTCTCATGATGCTGTTGTAGCCCTAGTGATATGCTCTTACTAATCTTTTTTATCTCTCTGTACAGCCATATTAGCACAATGAATTCACTTGAGATGCTTTGGGATCCTTTGTGCAGCTTTCTCATATGGACTTTAACAAAAATTTTTGACTTTGAGTAGTCTAATTCCTGCTAAAGACAGCATTTCTGGAGGGTGTGGGATAACACTGCAGGATAACACATTCAAGCACTGGTTTGAATTAGCACAATGAGGAGCTTTTTCACTTGCTATTAGCAATTTGATACTCACATGATATGACCATTGGTAGTGTCTTGCAATATTAAAGCTGCATTCTCTTGTGGAGTAATTTTAGGGTGCTACCCAGAGTGAGACTCTGAAAAAGGCTTGGTAGCTAGGAGAGTGCTATGTGAGCCAAATTATCCCTTGCATAACTAACAGGGTTGATACGAGAGATGAATTGGGCGCTATGTCTCCTTAGTGTAGGAATACTTTCTCTCGAGCCAAAGTAACAGCTGCAGTGTGCTTGTGACTGAAAAAAAAATAAAACTTGCATTTTTGGCAGAGTGAGTGCACATGCTTTTGTCTTCACACTACAGAAATTCTTATTTTTCTGAATGATTTGTGTGGGGTCACTCGTGAACCTCAGGTTGGAAGTTTTTTTTCTTACGGACTCACCTCCATGAGTACACAGTGACCTACGCTTGTCTGCCCTGGAAAGCTGAAATTCCTCTGGCTGATAGTGACAGGTGCACTGTGCTGACGGAGCTCCAAGACGGGGTGAAGTTCAGAGCAAGATTCCTGCCCTGGGGTTAGCAGAAAGCACAGAGCAGTCTGCCAGCTCCTGTCCCGGGACACTGAGCCCCTGTACTTCATGGGGATTGCACAACCCAGGGTGTGATACCTTGTAGCTGGCACATGCTTCTTCACTTATCTTCCCAGCTGATTTGTAATGATATCAAAGCGCCTGTCTTCACCTATAACACAACGAACCTATTTGAATCAATGCTTAAATTAGTAGCTATGACTGTGTGGCATATATTTAATTATTTGCAAACAATTTTACCAGTAAGATAGCATTTCATTTTCTGAAATTGCTGTAAAGACAATACTGCAAAATTATTCCCATCAAAAGTAATGCAAGATCCCAATAAAAGCTATGGGAAACCAGTTCCAATTACACAGTATGGTATGTCTTATCACCATGGCAGTCACTACGTAAGCCTGTATTTCACAAGATGAAACTTGGCAAAAGGCTGCATGTTAAATAATGTAAGAGTAATGAACTTCCATTTACCTTTGATTAAGGGAAGAGTAAATGTGCAGACATTATGCAGAATAAATGATCACTGTTGCACAAATATTACACTTTTAAAGTGGATAATAACAGAAATGCATACATGCCATAGGGCAAACCCCACCATCTGAAAATCTTTTGAATCGTCCTAAGAATGAAACAGATTATTGCATCAAACTGTTGAAATAATTGATAATATTGTTCAAAACCCCTGCAGATTTCTACTGGACTCTATAAAATTTCATTGATTTCACAGAATCACCGAATCATCTAGGTTGGAAGAGACCTCCAAGATCACCTAAGTCCAACCTCTGACCTAACACTAACAAGTCCACCACCAGACCATATCATTGAGCTCTACATCTAAATGTCTTTTAAAGACCTTCAGGGAAGGTGACTCAACCACTTCCCTGGGCAAAAACTGTTGGAGCCTGTGTGCCGTGGTGATGCCGTGACTCGGATTCGAACCGAGGTTGCTGCGGCCACAACGCAGAGTACTAACCACTATACGATCACGGCGTGCTACCAGGGCTCTAGTTTCATTCCTGTTAAATTCTCTGGATTCTTGGGCTCATCTACATGCTCACACTGAATCGCTCCTCAGTGTGCTGGTGTCCTCAGCACCCACACCGCACACAGAGTAATGCACTCCTGGCCTGCCAGGCTGGTGGAAGGGACAGTCCCTCCGGGGAGGGAGTATCAGACCATGCCAGGGTAAGCCCCCTGACTTATCTAAGAGCTTCTCCAGCAGCACCCCTGCTGTCCTCACACCCTCGCCCATATTTATACACTGCTCAAATCTCACAGACCTTGGCACCCTGCTCTCAAGACTAGAGAAGACCCTAGAGCTCTGCTATCCAGGGCACATTTTAAATAAACTTAGGCCCTTTTTAAGACCCTAAGGCAATTTAGCCTCTATTTTGCTTGTGTGGGTGGCAGTATTTCATCATGGCCTCTATGATATCCTCCTGTACTGTGGGGTCTCATAGATAGATGCCCACGCACAGCCCTGGGGCTGCAGCTGGGCTGGCAGGTGGGCAGCCCTCTGGAAGAGAAGCTGAGGGGGGCAGGATGGCATGGCGTGTGCCTAAGGAGGGGAAAGCAGGGTGGAGAATCAGACTAACATGGGCTTAAAATTATTTGGAGCATGCCCAGAGACCTTGCTAAACGGCTCTGATGGTGTTCTGATGGATGACATTGCCAGCCCTGAGTCCCACCGTACTTCACAAGCCAAAGCTGCCTGCAGCAGCAGCAGCTGGGCACACAGAACAGCCCAGCTGTCACCACGTACAGGTCACCTGCATGAGTCCATCCAGACAGATGTCTCCCTCCAACTGGGCACAGCAGAGCCATGGCACTGAGCTGTGCTCCCTTCAGGTCTGAACACCTGGGCAAGGCCAGCCCGCTCCTGGTGACAGTGGCCTCAGTGGCCTCGAGCAACAGGGAATGAAGCCACTCCTGAGCTGGTGCCAGGGATGGGGGGACTCCATGGTGTATGTCCTATCACAGTACAAATATAACCTCTGAGACTTCTCAGGATATCCATCAATCAAGGTGATGAACACAAGAAGTGACTGAGCACATTTGTGCAACGGGCTTTGTCTCTTGACAAGAACAGTAAATAAAAAGCCTGGAAGATTGATTTAAATTGTACTTCACGAGACAGAAAAACGCCAAGGTATAGTAATGAGGATGTAGAATACATACTTTATCTAGTCCTCTTCTCTAAATAAAATTTGTTCATCAATCTTGTTTTTAATAACAATCTCACTTAAATGCAGCCTTTGCCTTTTCTAAACAACTGGCTTTTATCCTGCTACTATCTCCCACTTTGTGATTTTCAATCAAACCACTTACAAAAGACCACTTTAAAAAAACGGAGGCAAGGACAGCCAGAATGATTTAATAGCTAATCTGGGCTAGAATGTGCTGGAGCTAAGGAGGAAATTCATTAACCACTAAATGTGCATTTTTACAAATCCCACTCTTTTATCTGGAAAGCCTTATCTCCTGCAGTGCATTAAGTGTACACGGCAAATATTTGAATAATCATGACATAATTGCGATTCAGTTGGTCCACGCAGTCCCACTGAAACCCTGAGGAAGGCAAGTGGTTTCAGCGAGCACAGAATATTCTTCTATTTCATTCATTTGCAAAGTAATTGGCACAACATGCTTCATTCCAAACATTTCCACTGAAAGAGATAAGTGAAAAGAATAAACAGTGTAAATAGACGGATTTATTTCACTAATGTAGGAGGCATTTTAAAGGCAACTGTTCAATAGCAAGCTTTAATGTCAGTGCAGATTTAATTAAGTCGGAATACATTACATCTCTGAGGACTGTGTTTGCAGTTGTAAACCAGCACAGTCCCATGGCCTTAGCTGGAGCCTTACCCATCTCCAACTTCCAACCTTGATAACTTGCCAAATATTTTCAGTTTCTTCTCCTTTCTATCTGTTCCATTTCTTTGTAGCTTTTCTCCTGCTTTTTCTTCCCTCATATCTCTGTTCTTTTAGTAGGGCTAATGATTCTCTTTTTCCTAAGTGAAAACACTTTGGTCTCCATGGATTTCTCCAGGATACTTTCAAATTTATTTAATAGAATCAAAGATTAATCTGGGCGGGAAGGAGCCTCTGGTGGTCATCTAGCCAAAGATCCTACTCAAAGCTAATTTCAAAAGTCAGATCAAGTTGCTCAGTGCCTTCTTGTCCTGCTGAATTTCAAGTATCTACAAGGATGGAGATTGCACAGCCTCTCTGGGTCCTTGTTCCAGCACTCAAACCCACATTTATAGCTTTTTTTTTTTTTTTTTTTTTCCCCCATATATCCAGTTGGAGTTTCCCTTGCTGCAACTTCTGACCATTGCATTTTAGTTGTTTAAGTGTGCACCTGTGAGAAGCACCTGGCTCTGTCTTCCTTATACCTCTCCATCAGGTACTTGACAGAACTCCTTAGCCTTCTCCATTCTAGGCAAAGCAAACCTCATTCCTCTGCTTGTTTCAGCTCCAGCCAGGCTTGGGCCTTCTTAATTGTATGTGCCTGGGCGATGCTTCCATATTCATTAGGGGTAGTTCATTGTGACTTTCTGTAGGTTTTCATTTATTTATTTGTTTGCTTTTGAGTTCAGTCAGGATGTCCCCGTCAGCCATGCTGGCAGCCTGCTAAGCCTGCCTGTTTTCTTGATAGATGGGGATGAATAGTTCTTGTGCTTTGAGAAGTTGTTCTTGTCCATTGAACAGCTTTTCTGGACTCCTTTGCGAGGGAGGGCCTAGATCCCACCTGCCTGTTTTCCAAACAAAATGAAGGTTTTTCTCCTGAAGTCTCCATTTTCCAGGCTCTCCCCAGTATCCAAAAGCCTCCATCTGCAGCCAGGGTCGCTGTAGCATAGGCTGCCATTGCCTACCCGGCCCCTCATCAGTTCTTTTGCAGACAGCAGATCCTGTAGGGCTGTCACCAATTATTCTAAAACCAATGCTATTTTTCAACTCACTCTTTCATTATGTATTTCTGCAGTTGCTCCTTAAAAAAGCCTCTGTAATTCTCCAGCTTTGTTTCATCCTCATGCCTCACCATTATACCTCTTAATGTCATAGCAAACACACTATGCCTATGCCTTGTGAATTTTCTGATGCACTTATGTTTCCTCTTAATAAAAATATACCCCTTCCTTTGATATACAGGGTTATATTTACTTGTCACAAGACTCAAACTGATGCCATATGGGCAGAGGTCAGGTTGAATGACCGCAGCTTATTGCCCAAAGCCATTCAGGTAACTTGAATACTACTACAACTGCCTAAAAAAATCCTATATTTCTCCTTTACTCCTGCACAGCTAACCCATCTTGTGATTGAAAATCAGCCTTGTGCATTATATCTGTAGGGCTTCTCTTTTTGTTAAATACACTGGTTTTCTGAGAAAGTAGTGGTTTCTACATACAAAGAAGGTTTAGATTTGAATGCTTGACATGATCTAAATCACCAGATGTCTGGAAAATGTGACTGTAGAATCTGGACATTTTTTGAAATTTATTTTTTCTTTAAGATGAGTATTTGAAAACATAATTGAAAAAATCGGCCCAACTGGCACCAGATTTTCTTTTAGCAATAGTCCCATGGCACTACCAGGAACTACTGAACAACGTTTGCAATCTAAATAAATGTTGTGAATTCTAAATTGCTCTAAGTCTATCTTTAGACAGAAATGGACCTTCCATGTTTACTATAGAAGTGTTCCATTCTAATGGGGAATACAGGAAAAGTTAAGCATGTTAAAACAGCATCTAAGAGAAATTGTTATAATTTCTGAGACACTCGCATTTTGAAGTAAATACTGCCTTTTCTAAAATGCTGGAAATACATACTACTCTTAATTTCCAACAAGACTCAATATTCTCAGGATTGTGCCAGACAAAAATACCAATATGCTTTGGAACAATCCAGATATCTCTTCTACAATCCTGGACTCCAACAGGGGAAACTGACTTGAGCAGTGAAGGTTCTTTCTCTACTACTCACCTTCATTCAGAGCCTGATCATCTCATTCATTCTTCAGGAGAAGAAAGCATGTCCTCTGACTCCATTTCCACCTTACAAGATTCCTACAGTAACAAGTGAACTAGACTGCAAAACAGCATGAAGACAGAAGAGGAACTTCAAGCTCTGACACAAACGGCCATACTCTTCCCAGTAGTGCCAGCATGGGTAATGGTGGACAAATGAGCAACTGGTATGGCTTCCAATTAGTAATTGTATCAACAATAAAGAGTATTGTGTCTTCACCTTTTTTCTGGAACCTTGGTACTCACAAAGACACTGGCCAAGTACCAGCCAAGTCACTACATCTTAAAGCAATACATGGACCTCTTTTTCTTCACCTTTTTAATTCTGTTTTCTTATGATCTGATGAAGATTTATTCACACAGCCTGATTTAAAATTTAGCAGAAGCACTTTATAGAGCTCATCTACGAGGAGGTACAGCCTCAAAAGTTGTTCACATTATCTTGGCCTCCAGCACACCGATAAACAAGCTCATTGAACACAGCACTTACCAAGGTTATAAACAGCTTTATATACCTGACTTACTATTTCTTGAAGCAGACAAGAAAAGGTTGAGACCAAGCACTTTATAAAGAGAAGACAAAAGGAATATTTTTTGGGAAAAAAAAATAAAAAAATTGTATGTACAGTGCACATTTTCTGAAGAACATTGGTGGATAAACACATGGATCTCACAGACTGCATTGACTAGACCCGTTTCCAGTTTACAAACTTTGGTCACGATAGTTATATGCTTTGTAGATATTTTCATGTAGATTTCAGAAGCTGAAAATGATTCTTCCATTCCATGTACATTTTTAACTGTAATTGGTCATCAGATAAATTAATTCTCCAGCCTGGAGATTTTTTAGTTCAAGTTTTTTAACCCAAAGATATAGGTTTAATTACAGCTATAAAGACTAGAGTTGATTGGAGGAATTTTTGTAGTTTGAGTTATGTACAAGGTCGGCCCAGTGTGTCCTTATGGCCTTAAAATATGCAATGCTATTTTCTGCAAAAGATTTATGTATTTGTATGTATGTGGGCTACATCCACAGAACTTAGACAGCAATGCTGAACGCTGCAGCATCCAATATTTAACTTGTCTGTATTTCGTGGCAAACTTTTTTTGTTCTTGAGGCTGTGAAAATACCATCTCCCTGTCATCCTTTTCTGGAATATTTATTCTGAGAAAAGGGCAACAGCTTTAACAAGAAGAACTGAGAACTTCTGCGGCTAAATCCCTGTTGCAGCAGCAATGCAATCAGCAAACTTTCTGGAATACCTAAGATCAAATCTAGTTGAAGAAGGAAGACTTTGAAAAAATCTTTAATTAAGCTGCTCAATATAATGAATGTATAGAATGTTACTTATTAAGCTGTTAATAAATACTGACGTTATGTATACAGCATATAATATCCAATATAAATACTGTATAATTAACACAGATGGGGTTGCACCCCTTTAAAGGATTGTGGCTGGCACTAGGTTGGCACAGGCTTTGTATGCGGAAGGTCGAGAGGTATCCTGGGCCATCGATCCTGGAGTTGCCCTTACTGAACAGACTCATTGGGCTCCTCAAAGTCCTGTGTGGGGACCCTGCCTTACTCCAGGCATCCCACTGCCTCTAGGAGCCGCTGGGACAACCTCAAAGTGCTGCTGTAGAAGAGACACAATAACACAAACCACACGTGAGCATGGGGTGGGCTGGGGACCCTCCTGCTCGCTGGGGCAGACTGGCTGATAGTGACTGTAAGCCTCCAAACAAACCATTTTCAGCAAGGTTGATAGTCTGTAATCTCCACATAATAGATGCAGGGCCTTCCTGAATGCTGCTTTAAGCAGTTTTATGAAGACTTTGCCCAGACAGAATAAGCAGGGGATTCGGCGTTAAACAACAAGTCGAGTCTGTTGACACCACGGCTGTGCTCTGTGCCAAGATCCCCTTCCTTCAAAGCTGTGCGTGAAGAGGTCCTCACCCTACCCATGTGTAAAAACTCAGGTGCCTTAAAGGTGGTCAGCGGGCTGCATGTGGACAACCACAGGAGCTGATGGGCCACCCCCTAACCTCCCGGAGCTCCCTTTGCCCTTCTCGGGGTGAACCCGGGACTGCCAACCTCCCCGATTCTCCTTCAAAAAAATAAATAACCACAACCAGCGTTTGCTCCCAAAGCCCCATTTTCCCCTTCCAGTGACACCTTTCCCCCGCCGGCCGGCCGGGCCCCGTCCCCCCTCAGCCTGCCGGCGGGGCGCGGGCGGAGGAGGCGCTGCGCGGCGGGCGGCTGCGCTCCGCCATTGGGGCCGTCCTGCCCCGGGGGCGGCCCCGCTTTGAAGCTCGGCTCCGGGGATGGCCCCCGCCTGAAGGCGGCCGGGCAGCCTCGCCTGCGGCGGCTGCGGCAGGGGCGAGGGAGAGGAGGAAGGCGGAGGGAGAGAGGGAGGGAGGGAGGGAAAAAGGGAAAGGCCGGGCCGCCCTCGCCCACCGAGGAGGAGGAGGAGGAGGAGAAGAGGAGGAGGAGGAGAGGAGGGGAGCTGGGGGCGGCATGAGGGAGCCGAGCGGTGGCAGCGGCTGAGGCAGCGGCCCCCGGGCGCGCCGCGGGCGGAGCGAGCCATGCGGGCGGCGGGGTGGCTGGCGGCCGTGCTCTGCCCCCTCGCCCTGCTGGGAGCCGGGTCGCGGGGGCTCCGCTTCCACCCCGGGCAAGGTAAAGGAGCGGCAACAAAGGAGGAGGCGGCCGGGGGGTGCCGGGGGGCTGCGGAAGGGGCCGCGGAGCTGGAGGGGGGGGAGCTTCTGGAGAGCCGTGCGGCTCGGTACTGTCAGCGGCAGGGAGCGGGCGGAGGTGGCTGCCGAGCTGCCCCGGGGAGGCTGAGTGTCCGTCTGTCCGCTGCAGAGACCTTGGTGAAGCGGCTGTCCTCCTACGAGATCGTCACGCCCGTGCGGGTGAATGAGTTCGGCGAAGCTTTCCCTCGCACGCATCACTTCAGCAGGAGGAAGAGGAGCTCGGAGGACCCGCCGCAGCCCTTGGCTTTCCGCACGCACTACCAGCTGGCTGCCTACGGGCAGGTCTTCCAGCTCAACCTGAGCGCTGATGCCGCCTTCATCGCCGCTCAGTACACCACGGTGCACGTCGGGGCCCCGCGGGAGCAGGTGACCCCAGATCTGCGCCACTGCTTCTACCGCGGGCACGTCAACGCGCAGGAGGCGCACATGGCTGTCTTCAGCATCTGCGGTGGCTTGGTAAGCACCCGGGTTGCTCCCTTCTGTCTCTGTTCACACTCTTTTCCCTCCCCAGAAGAAGTGTAGGGGGATGCCTTCGCCGTGGAGCTGAGCTGCAAGTTCTTGGGCATCGCTCCAAGTAGTCAGTCGCGAAATGTCTTGGCGTTGGCAGCGTGTGGTCATGATGAACCGCTTCTGGCGGGATGTACAAACGCTGCTTTCAAAGGATCGGTTGCTGGCCAGCTGTAGAGTTGGTTGATGTAACTCTTGACACTCACGGCATTATAATGGAGGGAAAAAACCATGCATCAGAAGCTCAGTAAGCTATTGTTTTAGCAAAATGCTGCTGTGAGTTGGCATCAGCTATGTGTCTGCAGCTAGATGGATGTGATGTGGTTATGAGTGCGAAACAATGGTGATTGAGATGATGAGAGAAGAACTAGTATTGATATTTTTCTTCCTGTGCTTTCAGTCACCCTGTAGCCATGTGTCATGTTCCAGTAGACGCACAGCAGTGCTCTTTAATCGTCTTTCTGTTAAAGTGAATGGGAAGATCCCTATTGACTTCACTGGGAGTGTGACTGTAAAATGCTTCTTTACTTAATTGAATTGAGCAAAGGAATCAAAACTCCATTGAAATACGTTCTTTACTGTACTTTGATAGTATCCTGTGTATTTTTTCCTAAAGGTATAATGAAGCAATAGTACCACACAGCTGTCTGTCAAAGCCGTTGTACTGTGTTGGTGCATTTCATAGTTTTGTATCTAGAGACAAGACTTCCATGTTCCTGGTGCCCTTCCATGGACAAGGGGGAATGGGCTAAAGTTGTGCCAGGGGAGGTTTAGGTTGGATATTAGGAAGAACTTCTTTACTGAAAGGGTTTTTAGGCATTGGAACAGGCTGCCCAGGGAAGTGGTGGAGTCACCATCTCTGGAGGTCTTTAAAAGAGGCTTAGATGTAGAGTTTAGTGATATGGTTCAGTGGAGGACTGGTTAGTGCTAGGTCAGAGGTTGAACTCGGTGATCTTGGAGGTCTCTTCCAACCTAGGTGATTCTGTGAAGACATGATATCTGGTGCTTTACTGTATTACTGTTTATTGAAATGCTGAGGACAGATGAGTGACAGCTACAATTGTTGCCAGACCAGCCGTTCCTTTGCAGTGCTTTAAAATAGTTGCACACCTTAAATATACAATGTTGTAAACTTTCCTGTGAATGACACTCGAGGTTGTGACAAGGTCTCTATTGCAGCCAATGAGGAACGTAAAGGTGCAAGGCTTATTTCTGAGAAGTGAAAAATCTAGTGGTATCATAATCTAGTTTCTTTTTGGTAGCATATAGAAGATAGAATGGAGTTGGCTGGATGGGTGTGGGCAAGAGAGATGCATATTAAAAGAAGGCAATACACGTCGTGGAAAAGAGGATCAGAAATAAATGGTACTTCCAAGAGACACCTCTACTGTCTAGTGCTTATTCTTGGATATGTGGATAAAGGCCATCTTGTCTTTGGGTTTGAAGCCTTTAGACTTGGGCTATTCTGTGGAAATTACTGAAGAAGCAAGCATTCTAAACCAGTAATTCTGAATTCATCACAGTTTTGCCTAAGTACCTTTCTTTACAAACAGATCTCATTGGTTCACCTGCTTGCTTTATACAAAACCCAACTAGAACCTATACCAAAGCCCTCAGTATGTTGTACGCCTAGCTCAAAGGGAAGTAGAAAAGAGGAGGAATCACAAATAACTGCAAGTAGGTTTTCATGTTGTTCATTCATATACCATGGGACTGGGGATAGCGTCATACTCTGTAATAAACACGAGAAGCTTAAAATCTTCTCCTTTCATGACTTTTATTGCCTGTTTTAATCCTCTCCCTGCAAATAATCTCTTCTTATTGCTTTAAGGAGCCGCATGTGCTGAAAATCATTTCTCTGAGAAACACGTACCTACCACACTTCAAAGCTGTCCCAACTGCCTATTACTTAGCAGTTCTCAAATCTTCAGCACAAGACCTTCTTAGCTGTGGTAGTTCAAACGTCTCACTTCTCTTGTCACTTTCTCCACTTCACTTATACTGTGGTCTGTACCATGCATTCTTCCACTCAGAAATCCTTGAATGCCAGTTAACTGAGCCTTTTCCTCTTCTAGATGAGCCTTGTAAGCTTTCACTGCAGCTTCCAGCTGGCCCTCATGTCCTTCATTATTGTCTGTCTGTCATTAGGAGTTCCTTGTCCGAACCACCACCAAAGTCCTTGTTGTCCCAGAGCTCCCAGGACTTTCTCTCACTGCTTGTTTCACCTTTTGCCCAGGCATACAAGTCCTTGGGGAGCACAGCCTGTGACAACCCAGCATTGTGCTGCCTGCCCTTTGCTAATGAACCTGGTAAGGTTTTGAGAAGATGAAGCAGAACTTCACATGGTGGCTGGTGCACTTCTTGTGGTACATGACTGTAGCTCCCAAAGAGGGATTGTATGAGGACGAGGAGGTGTTGCTGACACGTGCACAGAGTATCCTCCTAACCTGACTCAGAGCTTTCAGTCTACTGTTCTTCTTCATCCATAGTCAGGCACTGGAACGGGTTGCCCAGAGAGGTGGTGGAGTCCTTGTCCTCGGGGGTGTTCAAGGAAAGGCTGGACGTGGTGCTAAAGGGACATGGTTCAGTGGGTGACATTGGTGGTAGGGGGATGGTTGGGATGGTTTGCACCAGATGATCTGGGAGGTCTTTTCCAACCCTAACAATTTTTGGATTCTATGACTACCAGGGGAGGGAATTTCTTTGAAAAGGAAGACTGGACATAAAAGGAGGGGGGCAGAGGATTTTTTATTTCTTTTTTTTTTCTGTGAAATCTTGTCCCTCCTGAACACATTCTGCACTCCTGGGCACAGCTGTCCTCATGTTTAAGGACCGTTGTCATGGCTAGAAAATCTAGTGAAAAGATATCTCTCTCTTCTTTTTTTTTTTTTTTTTTTTTCCTCTAAGGATTTTTAAAATGTGTTTGTTTTGTGCATTCAACAAACGTACCTGCAAAAATTACCTGGTCAATTATTTATCTTTTATTGAACTGCACCCTGTTTCGTGAACAAATGCAAAGATTTATGTGGTTTAAGGACTACAGTTGAGGTAAGATGAGGTATTTATTGTGAGTTGGTAGAAACTGGACTATAGTGACTCAGCAACCCTGTATTATATTTATCTGAAGTAAAATCCAGTCTTTTCTTAAGATCCATTTTCTCCCTTGCTGAGCTTCAGCTTGGTGTATAGAAATTAAAATAGGAGGGGTTGCTTAGAATTACTAGGTATAATTGTATCTTCCAAACTTGCATCTGTGAGGCAGTTGCTGTAGACCAATGCTGTAAAAGCTAGGGATGAAAAAAGGATTGTGGACTTGGGGAAAATATACAGGAAAATTAACAATGGAATCTTAAAAATTTGCTCTGAAGATCTGCCTGAGAGTGATCTGAAGTTAAACTAGGTACTTGCACTCGCTCATTGTATGCTGTAGACACCTGTCCCCAACCTCTGCACTGCCTGCATTGGCAGCTGCACTGCTGGTTCCCAAGTTCCTTCTCCTCTTGTTTGCATTCTCAGGTTGTGTTCTCCCCCTCAAGCTCTGCTTTCCCTTTTCACCCTCAGTTAAGCCTTTTTCTGAGTGTGCCAAGAGCATGTACGGCCCAGAGTACCCGTGGAGTTTTGCTTAATGGCTCCTGACACCCTGTATGCAGTTTTGTTGTGTTACATTTCAGAGTGTGCCCTGGGTTCAGGGATGCAAATGGCAAAGGGAGGTTAGAAGGTCAGCGGGGAGCCTGTAGTAATTGGTAGGAGGGAGTCTGTAATTAGGGAAGTTCGGGAGGCTGTCAAAGGCAGAAGGTCATTTGGAGTGATGGCCTGAGTGCCTAGCTGAACATCTGATCACATACAGGCATATTTCTTATATCTTGAGAGTAATTTTTGAAATTTCAAACTCTATTTCACTTTATTTTCCTAAGTTCTATATCTTTTTTTGCTTTTACTGCATTGGTCAGCTTTAACTTCCTACAGACATGGGAAACAAGATCTGCTGAGGAAGTCACTGGATTCATGTGGACTAAAGTGACCTCTCAAACATTATCCAGACAGCAAAATCAGAGGTAAAAACGCTTAATTTAACTTTCAATAACATAGGCTACAAATTGATTGACAAATATCAATGAGTAAAGTATCAAGATGTGAGGCAGATATAATGAGTTTTAACTGGAACAAGCCTTGGGTTAACAACACGCTCAGGAGATAAAAAAAAAAAAAAAAAAAAAAAAAAGAGCTTTTTGAAGTTATTTTGCTTTTTATCCTGAATGCTATAGAAGAAATTGTTTAGTCCCTTGAGAAGCCTGGTATTCTTCCTTGGAGGTCAGGGATGTGTTGCCAGACTCTGGGGACAGCTAAAATTTGTTTTTGTGAACTGGGAGAATGCCTAAATGCCAAAGGTATTTGATGTGATTCTACTGTGAGAAGGGAAGTTAAGTAAAGAAGAAACCAACATTTCTTTGGGTGTCTCTGGGGTCTAGGGACCCCCCAGTCTCTGGGGTATAGAGAAACATCACATGCTAAGTGGCTGGCAAAAATTAGGAGTACATGTGCATTTTCTTCTTGCGTGGATTTGCAGATCAGCTTCCTGCAGTCCAGGAAGGCAGGGCTGCTTTGTTCTAATGTAGCTTCTGCAGAGTAGTGAGGTCTGCATGACAAACTTCTTCCTCCCTCAGGAGTTCAAGGAAGCCCCTTTATTGCACATCAAGCTCATATTCTTGCCATTCTCCATGTAGAAGTGAACTGAAGTGGATCTTTAAAATATGCTCAGTACAAAAGGCTGTGCTTATTTTTTATTATTGGGGATTATCGGATCACCTTTTTGGGAGGTCTTGAAAACAATTCTGTCTGCTGCATATAACTACAATGGTCCTTTTTTTTAGGGAAAGTAGGCAGCTCTGGAATTTATTTTAATGAAATTCTATTTTTTTGGTTTAAAAAATCAATTGTGCAGGAGCTATAAACTATTACTAGTATAGTCAGCATATAGCTTCTTTTGCAGTTGTAATGTAGGTAACGTACTCCTCCTTCCCATTATCGTTCTAGCCTCCATTGTTTTGTGCTGTGTGGTACTGGTAGCTTCAGTGAGTTAAACTACAGTGATTTATTTCCAAAGAGAACATTTAACACTTGTAACTGAAAGATATGCTTACCTTAATGCAACTTAGCAGCTGCCACTTCAAAAAAGTTGCCTTCTAAATCTGAAAGGCAAATTAGTTTCCAGCATCCAGGTCACGTTTATAAATCTTCGCCACATACTAGTGTCTGTAGATTTTATCTTAATGTAGAGATTGCATCATAAACAAGGAATAAGTCATGTTAAAATGTCAAGAGAATCACTTCTTGTTTGGACAAACCAAGTCTTATTAGTGCTGACAGACTGACCCGACGACTTCTACTTAATAGTTCTGTTTTCACTTGTCATATAGGTGTACAAGGTGAGTCCTCTAGCCCTGAAGCCCTGCAATGTAACAACAAAAAAAAATCAGTGCTACCACTATAGCCCCTTGCGCTTATTTTGTCCCTCACAAGCATGAAATGAGTTCAGGTATAAGGACCTTCTGTAAAAGATATTTTTTTTGATTGTTTGAGTAACATTTTTTAGCTAAACAGAATGAAAACATATTAGGAAACATATTAGGAAGTAGGTTGAACCCCACAATCTCTACAGTGGAAGGATCTGTGTAGCAATAGAGTACAAAAATCTCTTCATTTGAATCTTTCTTTATTTTTTTATTCTCTTCTTTTCTCTCTGATTATTTCTTCTTTTGCTTTGGCTTTTGCATTGTCTTTTGCTGTGGACTTCATTTCATTGCAATTTTTGTCTTTCTTACTTTGGTTTGTTTTCTACACAGGGACCAGCACAGACCAGCAAATACAGGCAGAATTAATGAAACTTTAAACTAAGAAAACATATGGGGGTGGGAATTGTACAGCTGAAGGTCTGTCACAGAAAATGTTTATCAGAAACAGTAGGCTCTGAGTATGTGTGTGTCTACTCTTTTGACCAGCCGTTCTACAAGAACTTTTCTTCCTCTAGGTGTGTCCCGGGTGGCTTAGCATCCTTGACATAAGATGTTCAGCAATCTCTGTTCTGCCTTTTGCCCACATCCTGTGTCTGGTAGCCTTCTTTCCTGACAGCTTCTTGAGCACATTCTACATGTATTTATCAGATAAATTGTTCTGATGGCTGTGGCCTCGTCACACTGCTACTTTTTACAGATCACAATCAATTTTTCATTGGTTTGGGTTTGTGACACAGGTGGACTTGCTGGAAGGCTTTGTGCAGTCGCAGAAGATTGGATTTGCTTAACTAAACTTTTGCAGAGGGTGTTGTGCATGAACATAACCAGTTGGTTGTGTTAGGGGAGGAGGAAGGACATATCATGTGGCCCTCTGTCACCAGAAGAACTAAATCACTGTCCAGTGACCTGTGTAAACCTGCCCTTTCTGTATTAAACTAATGCTTCCACCCCCTGGGGCAGTCAACAGTTAGCTGTCATGGATCCCAGAGGATTGTGCATGCTTGGGGGATATTGATGGGCTTTCCATGTGAGATATCAGATCTGCAGTAGCTTCAGTTCTACTTTCATGATCTACTTTCATGTAGAAAACAGCAAGGTTATGGTAGCAAAGTTAGACCATGAAAAGAGACCGTACCTTCTGGGTGTACATACATTGACAAAGGTTCTCCAGGTAACTACTGCATAATCGACTAAAACAAGGTGAAAATATAGCCTTAGCCATGTGTGCTTGAGTGATAACTGCCTGGTGATGTACGTGAGGTTGAGGTTGAAAGGTCCATTTGGAGCTATTCACCTCCCCAGGAGGGTGAAAGGTAGTTCTGCGTGTTCTTAAAACATCGAAGCTAGGACCGTCTTCCTAAACAGGGATAAATCTCAAATGCAATATTGCTTCTCATTCACTGAGACAGGCAAGGTTACATGGTAGAGTTTCCTTCCAGACTCTCGTGTGGAAGATCCCTTAGGTCTGTGTTCTAGGGGAATACTTAGCTTGTTGATAGCTTATGATAGCTTATTCACGTGTGTTTAAAATAACTAAATCTGTGTATATGTGCACTTCACTTTCCAGTTTCACTGGGTGTTACAGAGTAACTACTTTTCTATAATGAAATCTGTAATGTTTCAGTGGCAAAAGCTGTTACATTCTTAAAAAATCAATTTGTCTGACTAGTTCACTGTAAATTTTATATAAAGGTAACAATAAATAAACTGGCCCTCTCATTTCCTTCCACTCCAATGAATCTTGTTAATTGCTGCGATCCCTGCAGGCTTTTCTTCCTGCTTTTTCCAGCTGTCCTTGAGATTGTTACTATAACACTCTCAAGTTCTCCGCTATTTAGTTAGTCTGTTACTCCAGACTGTATTTAGAAACTTCAGAAATGCCATTTTACTTGGCTTCAGCCAGGCTTGTTGTTGTCTGGAATAGTCTTACCAAGAGATGCTCAGGGTACCTACCCCTGGGTTTTCCACTTCCCACATGTACAGGCTTTCCCCTAGGCTGTTATGCAGAACAGAAATTTGGTCTTATTTGTGTGTTCCTGAGTGGAAGTAACCTGTTGGGGGGCTGCTAGGGCACTGGGTCCAAGACTACAGTTTTCAGTATGGTTAGATCAGGCATGATCTAAACACACTAGTAAGTAGGTAAGAGCCCTTCAGGATTTTACGTGGAACTTAATTATGTAATTCCAAATTGGAATTTGTATTCAGCCAGTGACAAGGGACCTGTCTTCCCAGATGAGGATACTTCTGAGCAAGGATGGATGGCTTTACTAATTCTGTTTACACGTGTGATTTAGTACACCAAAGGTATGATTTCTATCTACTAATGAAATCCTAGTGTCACAGAAAACATTAGTGTCACAGAAATTTATGAGGAAATATAAAGTCAGATCATACAATTCAAATGATGATTAAATATTCTTCCCCATTCTTTTTTTAGCACTTTATTCTATCAATCTTTAAGAGCTTGAAATGTAATGGTGCTTCTAATCACTCCTAAAAAGGTGTTCCACCAGATAACATTTTTTCACTGCTAGGCAGATTTTTTAATGTTGTTTAGATGGTATATTTTTTACTATTTTATTACTATTTCCTTTATTATCTGTAGTTTTCATAAATGAGCTGGCAACCACTACATCTTATTGTGCTTCTACTTTATTTTCTGGTAGAAATCTCTCTTCCAGATGTTGGCACTGTACCATGATCAGATAACCTCTAATGCTTTTTTTCCTTCAGTGAACTAATTAGGCTATTCTTCTCAAGTCTTTCATTAGAAAACGTAACAGTGGAACAGGCAGAGAAGGGTGAAGGGCTTCTCACATTATTCAGAAGAGTTTTGAATTAACACAACACTGAACGAGAGAGAGAGAATAATACATAAGAAAGGTATTTTTTAGCTTACTTTGACTGAGAAAGTACCTGTGCTGTAAACTACTTGCAGATTTTGAGCTGGAGTTGAGAAGCTCTGCTATGAGGGCATGGAAAATACTTAAGTGTAGGAGCAGAGCTCACCTGGGAGGGAGTCTGCCAGTTTGGAGTCATGTTTTCCAGAACTTCAGTCATTTGGTTAGCATTTTTCTGAAATCTTTCCAATTGTGCTGTTGGACATATTAAGATTAATTCCATGTTTCTGAAACCTGCTGTATATCCCTTATGTCTTCCATGTGTTCTTCCAAGTTGCCATTATGCACAAGGATGTAATTTGTACATGGGTATGGTCCATACTTCAACCATAAATTCTGCAATACTTATTTCTACTACTCTTGGAATAGAGCAAATGCATTGATTAAGACTATGGACTTTTAAGCCACTTTAAACCATGGAGACATACCATAGAGAGTGAGTAGCTGCATCGATCCATTGAACCTTGATTCAATATAATGTGTCTAGCTCATCCAGAAGATTTTAAATCCAAGAAATAAATTCTCTTTCTCATGTGGGCTTTCTCATTAATTTCCTCAAATCTGTGCATACGCACACAGCTCTGGGTAGTGCTCACTCTTTCCTACTTTCTTTGGACCACTTATTTATGATGTGCAAGAGACTGTTTTCAATTTTGTATTCCACTTCCACTGAAGAGATCTTTTAAATGTACTTTTCCCTCTTTATCTGAGAACAGAAATAGAATGTTTAGGGCAGATTTCTTGTTACATGATTTGAGAGGCATCTGTGGCTGATAAGTAAATCCAGTTCATTTCTGATTTCATTTCCTGCAAATGCTTGGGCTCCTGTTTCAACAACCTGCCTCTGTACATCTAAGTGACTTTGTTTGGTTTATTTGTTTTTACCAAAGTATTTTTCATTTGGATCCCACAGCCCTCTTCCTTGTGAGTCTAACTCACAGTAACGGCTCCATTTGTATCTGCAGGATCTGTCACCAGAAGAAGCATTGCTTTTGTGAATGAAGGACTGCACACCAGGCAGAACAGCGTAGTTTGTAGACCTCTGTGCTCGGCAAACAAGGAGAAAACCATGTGTAGCTAATCAAAATCCAGCTTTAGTTTAAGAATTGATATTGGTGGTTTTAAGCTTAGCTTCTCTTAACTTTTTCTTTTGACAGAGTTGCGTTCTAAGATGCTGGTTTCCACTCATTAATCTGACCGCAATCACATATGGGTATTGCTGTCTCCCAAAACTTGGATTTTTGTTAGTTCAGTATTCCACTCCAAATTTATTTCACTGGTGTTTGTTAAATAAGTTGTGATGTCTGCTTGGGTTTTAAATTACAGATATAATACTCTGTTCTTAATTCAGAGCACTTTTTTTGTCTCTTACCCTTTGTGTTTTCACTTGCAATACTAAGAGTTCACTTGAACTTGCACAGTGGATGTGCAACAAAACAGTTATCATGGGCTGCTGCTGGGAGGTGTTCCTAACCAGTCAGTGGCAGTAGTTACTGCTTGTGTATCCATATCCTGTTGAGGAGAGAAAAAACTAAGAACAATTCTGAAGGCATGAAATGTAATGGAGGATTCCTCCCTTCCAGCTGTCTGTCCAAACTTCTTGGGTTGTAAGCTTATGATGTATTCTTTTTTTCTTTGCTGTTTTTAACAAAAGAGAATTTGTTCCTTTGCTTTCTAGGCATTTTCTCTATTTAATGTAACCTAGAGGTAAGCACAGTTACTGCTACTTCTGAGTAGCTTGTAAGAGGGAAAATTACCTGACTATTTTCCCTAGATGTCTTCAATGTGTTGACTGTTAGGACAGGATTCTGGATTTCAGTTAAGAAGATACTTGTATGAGTTCTGACTGAAATATTTAAACTATAAGGTGATGAAAGTTATGCCCAGATGTTGCCAGGCATTTGATATTGTGTATTTATAGTTAGGCCCCATGGGATAGGCAGGCATCAGAGCGCCTTCTGAGGTGCCTGAGAGTCTGGTTTTGCAGTTAGCTTTTGCTGATACAAAGCTTTTTATTTATTTATGTATTTATTTTCAGGAGAAATCATTCTCTGTTCCCAGGTAACCCTTGCTATTTTGCTTGAAAAATAATTTTCCTTGATAGGAGGCGTAGATTTTACCTGGAGAGATGTCGGTGCACTTTGCATTGCTGGTGCTGAAGTGCAGTGTGGGAGTGCCCAAAGAGAAGAGGGGAAATCAGCAATGTTAGACTGACTTGGGTTTGCCATGATGCCTTGTGCTGACTCTCTCTATGAACTGGGTAGGTCAATGCATTCAAAAATGTAATTCTGAATTCCTAGGTAGTGTACCACTTGTGGCATTTGACTGAGTACAGGGTCAGGAAGCTGAGTGGAGTTTTCAAAGTTATTGATCTCACTCAAAAACATCTTAGTAATTTTTTTTTATTATTTTTTTTGAGTGTGAAATAGTAGAGATATAAAGCCTTGTTCTTGAATTTCTCTCTCTTTTTTTTTTTTTTTTTTTTTTCCAATGGAAGTTTGCTATTGTGGAAGATGAGCCTGAAAATGCAGCACAAACTCTTTCCTTGTTAGTTCTGTGCTATTATTCTCATACTTGGTATGTTTGTCATAGCTGAAACCATTTCTTTGTAAGATCTGAAGATCTGAAAGCCTGTTAATTGGAAAAGCCATGGAAGAAGCCAATAAAGAACCTGCTCTAGCTGTTAGGAGTAGGAAGAAAATAAAATGTACATGGGGGAATAAAGCAGCAGCAGTAAAGGTTTTGCTCTTATTAAATCTTAAAAATAATCATAATAATAAAAAAGACTCTGTTACCTAAAAATAGGGCTTAGGATATGCCAGGAGAAAAGAATTAATTAGCATGTTTGTTCACAAATCGTATGCACCTGAACTTATGCTGCTTGGGTGGTTTGGACTTGGACAATTCAAATAAAAGCATCGATGTGAGTCTTAGCATCCCTTCTTATTGCTTTGCCCTTTATGGATAGGATCTGTCCCTGTCATTTTGCCCAGAAAGTTTCACCTACTTTGGTCTAACTGACAAGCTGTAGCATAGCTGTTTTCAAGAGACCCTAGGTTTTGGAGACCCTTCTCATGACGGTAGATAGCATTCCCTGTGCACTCAGTCTGCAGTCCTCTGTTAACAACATGTCCTGAAAACACATGTGTGAAGAGACTGTTCTGAACACATTCAGGATCCAGCATGAAAACAATTTAAATGTTTGAAACTGAGGGGGGGGGGAAAGGGTTTCTACTGAAATGAGATTTTTACAAGTCTTGAGGGGAAATATTTAGTGAGGTTGGGACTCTTTTCCATGCTACAACAAAGATGATGCAGAGGCTCCAACCACAGTGTGTTTACAATTTTGGATGATACTTAACAGGTAGGATTACAGATAGTCTGACATGTACCTGAAATGTAACAGTCTTTTAAAAACAGAAAACTGGCCACTGCTAGATGGGCCCTGAATTCAAGGGGATAATATAATTCAGGTGTAATGCCCTGGTTACAAAAGTAGCCTGCAGCAGATTTTAAAAGACTTCTGTAGGCTGCTGGAAAACAAAACAAAACAGTTCTCACATCTATTCTTACATACCTTGCTCTGCCACTCACTCTTCATTTGCAAGGTTGACTTGAATACCTAATCTCTTAATCCATAAAATGTAAATGTTTGCTGTTCTCTTAATGGATAAAATGCCTCACTAATACGGCAAAACAGTCAGCAGGATGAAGTGCACCCACTCTGTCTGAGTGCTAAACTGAAATTCTCACGTTTTTTCCTCCTTCTAGTAACTGCACTAGCCTCAATTGTGTTTTATAAAACTATGTCCTCATTTGTTGCTGTGTAGTTTCTAAGCAAGGCTTACTCCTGTCCTTGCCTCTGCTAGTTACACATCTTTTGTTTCACATCTTTTCATAATCTTCTGAAATATGGCACTAAAGCCATAGGAAACCATGATTTTTTGTTAGAAGTGCAGAGAGAAGGACGAGATTCCATGTTAGGGTTTTGTAATTTAATGGATTATGGGGTGGTGGGAAAATGAGCTTAATTTCTGTTCTTTTCCTTTGTATGTATGCCAGTGCTTTGGTTGGTAATCAAGTTTCTTTGGTTCCCAGTCCATAGTTAACCATGTGTGTCCCCTAGGAGTTAAAAAAAAAAAAAAAAAAACGAGAGAAGAAACATATTTATGAAACTGTCAACTCTGAATTCCTGAAACTAGTTTCAGTCTTTTAAAAATACTGAAAAGAATAGTCGGTTAACACTGTTGCTAATATGTGGACAAAATGCAAGTTTAGAATAAAAATGTCAATGATGTAAAGGACAGGAAGGCCTCATCTAGAACTCAGACAACACAAATCCTGAATTTCTTGATGGCTTCCACTCCCTTCTGCACAGTTTCCCAGGTGATCTTGCTTGGGTATGCCTAGATTGTTTTGACTTCTCTGATCTTCTTTGTTGCATTAACTCTGTATAACGTTTACATATGTTTATGTAATATGTAATACCTAAGGTAGTCTTTGTTATGGTTTACACTGGTGGGACCAGATTCTGAAAGAGAAACTTTGCCTTACTTCCAGCTTCCACCTCTACAGCTTTTCTGAAGTTTCCTCTGTCTCATGCAAATTTATTTCTATTATTCTAAAAATACTATTTTAAATTGTTTACTTCCAATAGAATTGCTTTTATATTGGTATTTTAGTGCAAATTAAATCAATTACTTCTCTTACTTTCAGATGGGCACCTTTAAAACACATGATGGTGAATATTTTTTAGAACCTCTCGTGAAAACGGATGGAGGTGAACATGAAGATGAGCATAACAAACCACATCTTATATACAGGCATGAAGAATTTAATAAAAAGTATCAGAAATCCCATAAACCATGTGAAGTTTCAGGTATAGTCCTACTTTAAATTTCAGTTTGACTTTTTCAAGTGTTTGTGTTCTGATATCAAAAAAAAAAAAAAAAAAAAAAGATTGTTCCACTAGAACCTATGCTTTTCTTTCACGTAGGCATGGCAACAATTGCTTTTTTTCTTGCCAGTGGCTAATTTAAATGTGGGAGAAAATGGGTATGTTGAAGTGTATCCTGATGTTTTAAGGACTTCTCTGTGGATTTATTTTTACACCTGTGTGTCATATGTAAACATTTAAGGAGCAGATCCACAGGAGTTAATGTTGTTTATATTCACAAAAGATCATGAATTTATTACAAATCTAATGGATAATACAGAACATCTGTCCTCCTTAAAAATTGAAGTAAATATAATTTTACCCATTGATACAGGTGTTTTTCTGCATGGATATTTTAATAATGTAGTCATACTACAAATCAATGTTTAGCGTTATTTAAATTAAGTAGAAGCAAGGGGGTATAACATACAAGCATACTGTTAGGATGTGTCACAAGTGAATGTGTCACATTCTAAATACTGAAATGTCATCTGCTTTGGGGTGTTACGATGTAGAAGCCTTTGAAGACCCTGTCTGAGAAATGTACTTCTGAAGCTTTGCTAGAAGTGCCATTTTAAAAACATTTGTACTGTATCTGAAGGATTTCTCATTTTTTAAGTCTATTGAGAGAATGCCTTCCTTCTTTTAATAGATGCATATGGGCTTCATTTAGTGGGCATCAAAGAAAACACAACTGGGTGGAGACCCAAAATACGAGAAAGCAGCTTCAATTTGGTTCAGCTTGGCATTTAGAAACATCCTGTCTAATTAAAATTCTCCACTTTACATGAGACTGAAATCTGCATTTCTTGCACTTTGAATCTACTTGCATTTCAGGAATGTTTATGCAATGCCGAGTACATCTGGAGAAAAAAAATCACAGTCTCAACTATTACTTTCTTTTAAGGAATATGTGACCAGCTGTTTTCAAACATCAGTTGCAAAAATAGTGGAGTAGCTTGTGTGGCTAGTGATGGAATTTTGGAAAATTCTTAGATTACATTTTGTACTCAGAAAAATATGTTGAATTCTGCTTTTCTTTAGATGGTGTTTTTTTTTTCTGGCCTTAATTATGATCATCTTCCATTGAACAAATTCTACTGAACTGTATTTATTTTCCTGAGTCTGTTTTTCTGGAAGCTGTTGCTATCTATTTATTTGTGGTTGCCATTGCAGAAAATGGTGTTAGTACTTTGAAAGCCAGGCAACTATCAATAGAAAAATCCAGGAAACTATTGATTAAAAAATATATTTTCAAATGATGAATGGTATGTACCGAACCAAAGAAGAGATCTTTCAGGTTGTGTTCTTCTTCCTGTGCTGCGTATGATAGAATATGCTTAATATAAGCAATTTAGTGTAAGAAAAGGCTTTCCCAGCATTAGGAATGCGGTCATTTTCCCCTTTTCATGTATTGTATCAGCTACAAAATACTCTGAGCCAGGGATTACTGTAACTTATTTTGAGGGGTGGTGGACATTGCACAAATATTTATGGAGAAAAAACTTGTGTGGTTATATTTCTATTTTCCTAAGAGATTTGTCTCCTTTAATGCTAGTTTTGCCTGGTTATTCGTTTTTTTTTTGTTGTTGTTGTTCAAGGAGAAATAGAGTATATATAGCAATACTTGTGATTATGAGAGTTTGTTGTTCTTTAGTTAATGGATTTTGACGAGGGGATATGGAGAGGCTTTCTATTGGGAAGTAAGTTAAGCAGTGGATGTTTGATCAGGTTGTGATTTATAACAATAATGACAATAGTGACCCGTCTCATCCAACTCTAGACATTGTACATCTGCATTAGTCATCCTTAGCCCCTTTTTATCTTTAAAGAAGAGAAAGAGTCACTTTTATTTACTATCATTCATATGCTTATTTTGGACATCTTCTTTTGGGTAAGATGATTTGTTACCAAGAAATGTGAATTTCATTCCACTGATGGTAAGGAGAAGCTGGATGATAAGACATAAATGTTTAATATACTCACATGAATTCCATTATCTGTGTCTAAAGAAAATTAGTATTGGATATATCTAAATTTTCTTTGAATCCCTCATCCATTTTTTTTTGTTTTAAACTGTTTCTTACTTGTTCATCAATACTGTATCAAAATGTTAAATCTTGACTTGCCATATTCTGTTTTACCTTTACAGTATTTCCTAATCTGTGCATATATTATTTGTTTTCTTAAAATAAATTACAAGAAACACTGAAAGAAGGACTGAAAGGAAATAAGATTGCTTATGCTACTGTAGCAAGTCAAGATCAACTCCTCCTCCATTTCTAATATTCATTTGTCAGATCTCTATGAAAACTACGAACTTTCCTAGACCTTCTATCCCTGCACATAACTGCTTGTGAAATAAGTTTTTCCTTACAACCTTACCTACAGTTACCTTGTAACAATTTAAGCCCAAGAGGTATTCAATTGTTTTTCGGAGTTGATGGTGTATTCTTTTCCTTGCAGATCTGAAGAAGGTCTGCTGGTAACATACTTCTCTTTGGAGTAAAAATACCCCTTTTTCTAAACCATTCTGTATGGATCAGGTGTTCAGGTTTCTTCATACACTTGGATTTTTTCGAGGTTTTGTTTTGTTTTTGGAAAAAAAAAAAGGCAAAATTAATTAATTTAATAAATTCTTAAGCTGTTTACATTAGTTTAATTTTTTTAAAAAATAAGAAAATTCCCCAAACACAAGGTTTTAGCAGAAGCATAGACTAGGCTGAACAGTGTGGAAGGAATAACTTAGATGCATATGGATAACGCAGCAGTTAATACATTCCAATTTAACTTATGTTGTTGCTGTTGTCCATGTCTGTCCTGTCTCTTGCCTCCTCCCCTCCCCCCCAAAAAAATAAATCTATTGTTTCAACTTGTCATTGACTATAATCTTTGAGATCCTTTGCTTAATAAAAAAAAAAATATGCTTTTTAACTTGTCACTTTTCATCCCATGCATCTCTGGCCAAACGT
The DNA here is from genome assembly GCF_964035555.1 of Netta rufina. Lineage (NCBI taxonomy): Eukaryota > Metazoa > Chordata > Aves > Anseriformes > Anatidae > Netta > Netta rufina. Next base: position 175,312,046 of record NC_140123.1, read on the forward strand.
AGAACTTTGCATTTGCTTCCCATGAATTGCAGCTTTCCTTTTTCTAAGCCATTGCCTTCATTTTTCTAGATCACTCTGAGATCTGATGCTGTTCTCCAACATGCGTAGTACTCTTCCCAACCTCTGACATCTGCACATCTATTTTTTTCTTTGTGAATAAAATATTTTGAATAGCAGATAGATTTCAAAGGTGACATGTCTCATTCAATACGTCTTTTTAGTTTGGAATCAGACCATGGTAATTACTTCTAAAGATGTCTAGCTAATCTTTTTCACACTTGTTTCTAGTTTCTTTTTAACTTGCTGATGAAAAGTTAATTGGAAACTGTGCTATAAGCCCTACGCAAGTCAGGATAAGACATCTGTTGCATTTCCTTTATTCATAAATTCTGTTTCCTCAGTACAGGGAAACTAGAAGAATTTATCATAACGTTTTTGATAAATACAATAGCTACTGCTAATCCTTTTGGTTATTTATAAACACAATTATTTTTATTTGTTCGAGTACTGAAGTTGTCTTGGCTGGTCCACAAATTTGTCTTAAACTCTCATTGGAAATATGGGTGATGTTTTGCACTTTCTCCAGTACTCTAGAGTCTCAGACACCTTTTGTACTTTACTAAAAATCATGTGGATGTGAGACTACTTCAGATAGTTCTCTTTAATTGCATCAGGCTCAGTCAGTCTGAAAATACCTGATATGTGTAGATACTCATTGACATGTTCCTTTTCTATGCCAGCCCCCACATTTCTTTCAAATTCCCTCTCTATTGTTAGTGCCAATAGTTTTTGCAATTACTGCACTTGTATTTTGTGACTGACTCTCAGGTGACTACTCAGCAAACTTAAAGGTGCTCACTGTTGTCCCTTTAGCGTCATTTTGGACAAGAGGGAATGGCCTGAAGTTGTGCCAGGGGAGATTCAGGTTGGAAATGAGGAGACATTTCTTCTCAGAAAGAGCAGTCAGGCATCGGAATGGTTTGCCCAGGGAGGTGGTGGTGTCACTGTCCCTGGGGGTGTTCAAGGAAAGGTTGGATATGGTGCTCACGGACATGGTTTAGTGGGTGGCACTGGTGATAGGGTGATGGTTGGACCAGATGATCTTGGAGGTCTTTTCCAGCCTTACTGATTCTATAATTTTCTGGCTGTATTGTGCCTGACTTCAATGGGGACAGACAGTTTACCTGTCAAAAGTAGCTTAAAATTTACTGATGAGGGCTCTTCCACTGAAATATGGAATGCATAGATTTAAATCCTCTCCAACTGAGAATGACACTGAGTCAGGATCTTTGTAGTCAGTACTGTAGTCCTTCTAAGTCATTGGAAGGATATAGTTATTTACTGGGACTATATTCTATATATTCTATACCCTATGGCTATATTGTGAGCCATATTCTTTAGTAGCTGCTCATTAAAAGGACATCTAGCCTCCAGAAAAACAGTGAGGACTGCTGCTGAGTGGCTTGAAGTATCTCATTAGGTGCTCAAGTTCCTGAGAGCAGTGAGAATTCAGATGTGCTTCTCAGCTAAGTATTTTCATGGGCTGCTGCTGAGGTGACTGTGATCAATGCATGGGTTTTACCAGGCATCAGAAGTCCCTGATGGCTGGAGTGCATGCTATAATTGGGAAGTGTTGCAATACTAAAATGCCTCCAAACTATATCTTTTAAACCCTGATTCAATATGATGAATATTAATAAAGCTGTCAATGAAATCACTCTATACAAATTTAATGATACATAAATGAAAAAGTCAACAGGGACTTGAATTCAGGACTCAGGTCTAGTCATTGTTATGGCTTGCTATGGTTGGTTTTATTGGTGTTAAAGGTTTGTGTGTAAAAATTGATATTTTAATTTGTTTTCTTTCTTGCACTGCTTAGATTGTAGTACTTATCTCCTTCCAGCCCGCCTGTTTGGATTACACTGTGTTCCAGGAACAATAATACCACTGTCTAATTCTTAACCAACTTTCAACAATTAATTTGTATATGGAGAGAGTAAATGCTAATGTTCAAGATAGCTATTTTGATGTTCCTATTACAGCATTCCATGTTTAATTTATTTTTTTATTCTTGCACTGGTTTCATTGGAAGTAAGCTCATAATTCCAATTTTTCTTTGTCTATTTTAGGCAGAGTTTTATCTACATATTTTTAAATTTAAAAACTACATTCTACATTAAATCTTTTTTTTTGCTTTACAGAAAACAAGCTGAAAGAAAGCACTTTACTACATCCAGACTTCAACAATTTAAATGAAGAGAAAAATGTTTTACAGAAGTCCCCAAGTATAGAGTATGCTTTTAAAAATTTATCTTTAAAGGATGGTGGCAATAATCCACATTCCCGGAAAAAACGTTTTCTTTCTTACCCACGATACGTAGAAGTGATGGTTACAGCTGACACCAAAATGGTTCGTCACCATGGGCAGAATTTACAGCACTATATATTAACACTGATGTCAATAGTAAGTAAAACTGAAGTTCATAATTATCAGCAATTTGTTATTTCTGTTCTGGTGTTTTCTCTTTTGGAACTCCCCACTCTTCTGATTTGACTGAATTCGATATTGAAAGAAAGACTACGTAAGTAAAAAAATATAGGGCCCAAATTTCAGATTCTGCATGTTTCCAGCTTAATGCAGTAAGTGAAATGTGTAGGTGAAATACTCTGACCCATTTCCTGATTTGCTGTTACATTAAAAGAATTGCTAAGCTTCAGTGAGTTAAACATACAGATTAATTACAGCAGACACAGAGGTTAAAAGGCATTGTGAAAAAATGCTTGATTATAGTAATCCTACTTTTTCAAGTAACTTCAAATTAATATGGGTCAGATTTTGAGTTGACATTTGGTTCAAGGAAGAATTCAACACAGAAAGAGCTCAACTAAAAGTCACCTCTTATATTGGTTCAGAACTCAATACAACATGCTCTGTAAAATCGAAATGTTTACTATGACATCCATTGAACTGTTTTTCATTAAAACCTGTGCTAAAATAGTCTCTGTAATTTGTGTCCAAATCTCTAGATTTGTATCCTTACATAAATTAAACTTCTTCAGTAGATGAAAGCTGCATATTTTTGTTGCAAATGAAGCTTGTAAATGAAGATACCTACACTTAGGTTTCTGCAGAGGTATCTGGTTTAAATAAGTGAGCTCTTCACTTGACCAGTTATAGACATCTACTTTGGATGAACAGAATAGCTCAGTAGTTTCCACTGAGCTTAACTAGTTGGCACTGGATACTTCTGCAAAACAAATTAAGATGCCATAGGATATACACCTTGGCCCCAGCTGCTGCTTCACAAAGGCGTGCAGGTCTCGTGTAGCCTGTGTCATGCCTGCTAGTTCTTTGCAGGTGTAAAATATCTTAAAGCATCTGAAATGACACTAGATACAGGTAGGTAGGCAACTGAACCGAGTTCTTCTCACCGTCATGACCAGCTGACAGAGGTGCTGTCACCTCTTACACCGATATAGGCATCAAAGTTTAGAAGCCTTAATGTGCCACATTGATTTTTACACAGAAAAACTGTATATAATTTTAAAGAATTATGAGGGTGGGGAAAGGGGATTTTCAGACTGTAAAATTTGTGTTTTCTCCCAGTTGTGCACCTCACAATGAAACTACAGCAGCACTATAATCTCTTGTTAAATGCTGCCTTCATCCTGTGTGGTTGCACAGTTTGTCTCTGTGTCTTACAAAGAAAACTGCATTTTTGAAGTTTGGCTAACATCTGTATCATGCTTAAATATTATTTTTTTTTTTTTTTGTAGAGCTTCTTACGTAATTTCAGAACTCTGCTATAATTACACAAGAGTTAGATGGAATTTTCTCTGACCATTTTATAAGAATTATGAAAATTAAATGTATGCTGAATCTCATTTCAGGTTTTTAATAATTTGATATAGTCTTTGATTTTTTTAGACAAGTAATGCTGTGAAGGTCTGAAAGGTCATGTCTGACCAAAAAAAAAAAAATCACCTTTGGAAGATGTTTCTCCTCTTTAGCTTACAGTACAAATTTAGTTTGAAAATCATTTGGAAACAGTCAGTCCCAAAGATGTCATTATTAGAAAAACTTTTTAATACAGAGTTATACTTCAAATCAAAATGAAGTAGTCAAAACATTATTTTAAAATAGAATCTGTTTTTTCTACAAAACCTACAGTTCGATAAAATGATAGATATAATTTTTGTTTAGAACAAACACAGTTCCTGCATCTGTAGAGATCATTCATTCAACCACTGTGCCTTATGTTTGTTTCCTGTGTCTTTTCACTCACATAACTGGACTTCTACTAACTAAATGGGGTATTCACAGTATAACTGCTTCTAGAGAGCCTATATACACTGTTTTTAAGAGTAACATTTAACATATACGTGATGAATGAAGCAACACCAGTTCTTTGATATAAATCTTGTGACTTCATTCTTGCATGCACCTGTCAATACCGTAAAACTAGGGCTTAGGTAACTTATTGCTGTCTTTGAGGTAATGACACACAACAAAAAGGCACCTTTAATGTGAATTTAATATCTTTATCTATTACGGTTTTCAGTAAGATGTATAACTAGCATCTTTTGGCAGCTATTAGTCCACATGCACATCTGCTAGTTCTGAAGGCAATCTTGAAACAGAAGCTTGTTTAAATCTTTGTGTAGAAATACTTAGTATAAGTATTGTAATGTATAAATGCAATAATTCTTGGAAATACATAATTGGACCCTAGTTCTGAAAATCTTTCTTCACTGTCTAGTTAATTTTTCCCCCAAGAGTACATATCCCAGCTTAATGTCCTCTACTTCTTTAAGCATTTCAAATAGTCGTAGAATCATTGAGTAATATAAGTTGTAAGGAACCTCTGGAAGGTCATCTGGCCTAACCCTCTACACACATACATGTTGCTTTGTCAAACAAATCCAATATATGCATATGAAGATAGTATCTTCACTATCATTTCTTCCTTCTCATGCCCCAGCATACTTATGCTTCAATAAGCTAGTAATAAATGTGGAGAATAGGAAAACAAGTAACTACCACTCTTTGCTATGTAATCTATATCAGAATTCATCAGTACGCAAGTGGGTATTTTCTTGATGAACTGCCTATTCCTGTTTGAAATAGAACCCTTATTAGTCTTATTTCATTACCCACAAAGGGAAGAAATGAAACTATTAAACTTTATCCTTTCTACTATTATACAGATAGCTTTGATTATTAAACTTAACTGGTACTTGTGTCTGGTCAAGCAATGTCTACTGTTACAGGAAATTGGCAGGTTGCTGGCATTTCAAATGAATCAAGCATTATATTTTGCTCTTATCATTCTGAAACTTCTAAGGATATCCAGTTTTGGCTTGGATTTTAAAGAAACCTAAAGTTTAAGCGTATAAATCCCATTAAATTTTAATGAAACTTAGATATCTAGCTCCCAGAAGAACCTTTGAGATGCTGGCCCATTTTTCTTCCTTTTTTTTTTTTTTTTTTTTTTCTTATTTTAAACATCAACAAAACCAGAAGAGTAAACTCGCTGCTATAGAATACTCTTTCTTTTTATGGGTGGAAAATAAGAACCAAAATATACTGCTAAATATTTTTAGGGTTTTAAGTGTCTTGTCACTCATCCAATTCAACCTGAAAAGGCTTAACTCTCAGCATGCAAGTAATCCCATTGAACTGAAACTGGAATGCATTTAAACTGGAATGAGTATTCATAGTATTTACTCTGTCTTGGAAATGCTTTTTACTGCTGGTTGAAGGATGGATTTGAAAAGTACAAAGAATAGCTTTGCCATGGAAAGGCTTAGGACTTTATCAAAACTTTTTATATTGAAATACAATAAACAGTGGCATTATTTAATGTGAAATGATTAATAAAAAAATCTGCATTCACTTAACTCTCCATGTTCCTTCTTGTTCTTCTGAATGTTGCATCAACATAGCAGGTTCTGTCTTAATAGATTCTGTGGCTGGAAGACTCTGTCTTAGGCAGTTAGGTTGCAGCAGTTCAGAGTTCCTAACAGTAAAGTGAGATCTTAGAAAACAATTGAGATAATTCATTAAAATTCATTAAAACACTGGAGTTTACTATAAAAACACCAGAGACTTGTCACATCTGGTTCCATAATACATTTTGTGGCGCTGTCCCTTTCTCAATCATGCACCTTAGTACTGACCCTTTTAAAGAAATTTACAGTTTAAATAGTTATTTTGGAGACTTCTTAGTCTATTATTAGTCTGCTTGCAGCAAGACCTGTGTAATCTCACCTTTCTGAAAAGAAAATGTGACATGTAAAAACCACCTGGGGTACGGCTCTGTTGGCCAGCTCCCATCGTGGACTTGGCTGCTTGTCTGCCCGTGAGTGCCAGGGCTGCAGTATGGCAGGAGGGCGGCCGCGCATTCATGGAGAGGATTGAGACAGCATCAGTTTAGCTCATTTAACTTGCAGGGTTTTTGTGGAATCATAGAATCATATTATTCAATGGTAAAACAGGACCATTATTAAATGGTATTAAATCCTGGTATTTCTGTTTTCATCAAATTCCTAATGTAGACTGCACATCTCTTTGTGCAGGGAGGCTTTTACTCTTTAATGTTGTTTTCTTTGATCTGAATAAATCTGAAAGATTAAACAAACTGCCATTGATATACTACTGTCATTTTAATAACATTTTATGTCTACTATAATTTACTGAGATGTAAAATGTGAGGCACTGAGTAAGAGCTCTTAACAGCAAAAAAAAAAAAAAGAAAAGCTTCTAGTCTTGCCTTGTTTATACCATTTTTCTCCCTTCTGACAGCATAGTGGCAGCATATCAGCAGCAGCATACACCCCAAAACATTTTCTGCATGGAAAGAATCCATGCCTCAGCATGCTGCCCCCTTTCATTAAAAACCAGGTGAATGATTTTGTCCTAATATATACGGCATGCGTTTGAAAAATGTTTTTAGACTTTCGTAGCAGTTCATGCCATGCAACTGCTAACATTTCAGCTTTCCATAACAGCATGGGAAAATAACCAGATGCAGGCTAGCGTTTAGGAACAGCTAATGTTATTGAATCTAGTATACAGTCATTATTTTTAAAATAGGCAGTAGACTGAAATAAATTGTAGGTTAATCATATTACTTTTGTATGAGTTGGCATTTGAATGACAAAATACATTTCTGAGTTCAAAATCTTGTCATGAGTGTGTTTCTCTACCGCTGAAAGGCTTCTACACTTATTTTACTCTTCCTTTTCACTCAGACCAGTGTATTGCTATTAATGCTGCAGTAACATTCAGTGCTTTTTATCTTAAGATAAGTGAAATCTAGAAAGCCAGCACAGAGCCATTTGTTCTTGCTTAAGCTCATTCCCGTACAAACTATATCTTGACATACAGATATCTCTCTCTATAAAAACACTTTTTGTTTTCTTAACTGACAACCCTTACAGCTGTTCCAGCTCCAGGGTGTCTTTTACCAAATGCTGTAGTGCCTCATCGTGTAATACTGTATCTTGAGGTCCATGAGGTAACAGAGAGATGGAAATTCTGCAGCACGTAAGCAAGCCCGTCTTTATGATTCACTGCTCTTAGTGCTCTTTACTACTATTGTGAGCTAGTGTTGTTATTGTTAATTAGATGTTTAGTAATTATTCCTTTAGTAAACTGAAAGAAACTACCTGAAAAGGTAATTTCACAGGGAAGGATGCTTTGACATCTGAGCCATACGTGGTGCTGTTTGATGTGATCTGATTATAGCCTTGATGTGTGTTTTCATTCAAAGACTGCAGCTGGTGATGACTTAGTTACCATTTGTCAAGTTTTTGCAGTATTAAGGGGATATCTTTGCAACTGTCTTAGTCCCCAAGTTACAGATAGGAAAGAGCCCAGGCATTCCTGACGGGGTGACTCACCCTTTAAAAGGGCTGTGTTCTTTCTGTTTGTTTTCATCAGAGCACAACAGGGAGTCTGCTGGAACCTCTGCTTGAATAACTCAGGGGATGGTAGATTGGCGAGAATGGTAGGAAATGGCAGGAAAAAATGGTTTCCCTGAGCTGTGTAGGTATATCTGTGCAAGTTTGCATGAGTTATTGCTACCAGTATTAGGTTCCTCCAAAGAAAACAACTTTGGATAGGAAAGGTGGAGGGAACAGAATAGGAGTAACACTGGCAGAAATAACACAGCTTTTTCTTATTCTCTCTCAGTGAAGCAATAAATGCTGTGATGACTTCTTTATCTCATGACTTCAGACAATTCTGGGGTCTTACGAAATATATGGCAGAATCAGGATATGACAATGGAAGAGGTGAAGGAGAAATCTCCCAGGTCCTGGATATCTCACATCCTTTCAGCACCACAATGATAAATAAGAGATTGTTGGAGCCTGCAGAAGACATGTGAGCTAAGAGCTGATATCATGTTTCTTTCAAGTGATATGAATGTTTGTGTTCTCCTGCGATCATGGTTGCATGTAGCAGACAAGAAGAGAAAAAGAGGTCTTGTGATGCAGTATTCAGGGGAAAAAGATCTGAAGAAATTCAATTCTATTTAGATATATCACTTCTTTTCCAGCCTCTAGATGTACTTGCTCATGTTCTAGCCCCTTTTCTGAACTTGACAGTTTGCAACAATTCACAGTTCCAGTGTTATGGACAGCTACAACAGGGACAGCAAGAGAAACTAAACTCTGCTGTGACAATGTCACTTCTAGTCACCTGCCAGCCACAGCTGAGGTGATGACATGATCTGACTTTAGTCTTTGGTGGGAATTTCTTGAAAATGAAAACTGTGATTCTTCCACTGAAGGATAACTACCTTAATTCTTGTGGTGTTTTTTTTGTTTGTTTGTTTGTTTTTGTTGTTTTGTTTTTTGTTTTTTCCTTTCTTTATTGTGTGGTCTGAGCTGTTGTACAGTGATGTAGGTGCCCATAGCAAGAGTCTGAAAAATCTCTTGAAAGTTAATTCCCTTTATCTTGACTGTTATCTCCCTCTTTTCTGAAGCCTGGATTTAGATCGCTATAATGCAAGTAGATCTGGAAATTGTAAAGAAATGGTGTGTTCTGTCAAATTCCTATCCCATTTCATCATCCTTTTTTATGAATGCTTCCAATAAGAAAGCATTGAAAGACGTGTCCTTAGAATACGGGGGCTAGGAGTGCTTATCCCTGTACTTCTTACAATAAAACAAGAAATAATATCATATTCCAGGACTTTGGTATTTCTGCATTGATCTATCATTTCAAGTCTCAGCTGATAATTTTAGCCTGTATAGTTCCATAGGTAAATCTTTCGAGATTGGTTTGTTTTTAACTCTCAGGATTTTTCTTTTACCATGCTTTCAACCAGCTTGCAGGAAATACCATACATTGCTGGTAGGAGCATCTCATTACCAGCACAGAGTCTTGCTCCTTGATCTTTCTAAAGCAGTGACAGTAACAACTAAATGGTTGCAGGTCATGAAAGCACCCATGAGACAGAGGATCCGTACTTATGCTTTAGCATAGGGTTAATGAGAGCAGTGATAGATTACAAGTTTAGCAGGTGCTTATGTGTCTCCTTACAAGTGTAAGTACACCTCAGATTCTGGCAAGAACTGCTGGCCTCAGATATCTGAATGACAGGATTTCAGACCTCACCTGTGCTCTAAACAGAGGCAGCCAGTAGATAACTCAGATGTTGTTAAGGTCCTTTCAGATGTATGCCTTTCAGGTGTACAATGAGATATTCTTTTCTCTCATACTTGTCTGCTCATACATCTTCTCTGAGGTATGAGCAATTTACATTGGCTTTTGAAAAGTGCTTTTACTCAGACGTTTTACATGTATGTTGTGTCTACAGGCAGACAGGAAGGCACCTGGTTGGGTTTTGTGCTGGTTTCTTTGCATCTGTTGTTTTCAGATTTTGCTAGCAGATAACCTCAACAAACATGAGTTATACAACAGGAGCAGATTTTTTAGAAACCTGTTACTGTATCTGAGGAAGGATCCATGGACTACAATAAGAAACAAGAACAAGAAATGCCAAGTTTTAATCCCAAGAAAGCTCCAGCTTGGACTCCTTGCGCAAATCCTTCTTCTCACGTAGGACTAAAAATGAGTCTTCCTCTCGCATACCATAGTACTGGAGGCCTTTATGAAACCAAAGGGTAATGCTGCACTGAAAATTACGATAGTCCCAGTTTAGGCTCTTGTGATCTTGTTTCTCATCAGCTGAACCTAGTTAAACCCCATCCAGACCTCAATCACTTTGACTATATTACCTGAAATATATTCTTGTAGAACTGGACAAATCCTGTATCAGTATTTTTTGGTGTATCCAGTGTCACTTTTGTGTTCTTGTATAGGTTTGTGCTGTAACAAATTCTCTGATTATGGTGTAAGTAGCTCTTACATCAGTTTAAGTGATAGGAGAGTCAGTCCTCAGGACAATTTTCTCCTTCTAGAGTGCATAAGCCAAAGAGTCTTGCAGGTTTCATCTCAGACTCCTCTCTGACAATATTTTGGAATGCTGTATCAACCAGTTTTCTGTTTCTTCTTTGCTGAAGAGAAGTAAAACTTGAAAGAGTTGGACTGGAATTAATCTCATACATCTGTTAGTTAGACATCTAGTCTCCCTCCATTGTTAAGTGGATGAAGAAATGAAATAATTTATTGTACTGTTTTGTTTGAAAATACATAAATCTAAATATGCCTCTTCAGATAGTCATATCTAGATGACAGTTCATCTGTTCTTCTTCTCCATTAACTGTCCAGTGAGGTTAGGCAGATAGCTTAATGTTTGTTACAGGAGATGAATGTGATAATGGTGTTAGGTTATTTTAAGAGACAATTCATTTGGGAATGTAGCTAGGCTGTTTGTGATCGTTCACAAGAAGGTTAAATACAGAGAAATATCCTCACTAGGTTTATTGAAGTGGATCTCAAACTATTAAAAAAAAAAAAAAAAGAATAAAAAACATTTGAGGCTGATAATTTGTGGTAGTTCAAAGGTAGTTTTGGTAGTAGTTAAATGGTAGTTTATTCCATTCAAACTCAGGTAACATCCTCTGCATAAACTCTTATTTTTAAATCTATAGTGCCTGAGCTCTACCTGTACAGGCGCCTGTTCTTTCATAAAGGTCTTCTGAATGTTTCTATTCCTAATTGAACTGTTCAGCATGTACTCGAGAGATGCTCCACAAAATAATTGGACACTTGCTGGTTAGCAACCAAGGATGCAGTCCATATGGAAGGAAACAGGCAGATAGCTGGGCTTCTCTGAAATATGTTTTCCACATGGATTACAAGACTCAGCCTCCTTCCCTGATATTATAGGGTCCTCTATATCCGCCTTGTGTGCCAACAAAGGCATGAAGGACAGTGCTGCACATTGTACTCAATCCAGCGTACAGAAAGGGATGGTGTGAGTCATGGGGAGCCAGGGCTCTGTCAGTGCCAACTTTTAGCAGAATTACTTCGTCTCAGGTATGTAGGATTCACCGAGAGCAAGGCTGTGGTTTTGCAAGCTGTTTGAGCCAGTTCAAGTGGAGGCTACCTTTGAAAGAAGCCTATTCTTCTGTACTGTTCCCTCCATCTGCACTAGTCTTGGAGAGGCTGCACCAGGAATGAGATCATGGTGATCAATATAATGTGATAGAAGAAAAAGGAAAGAAACAAAATACTGTTTTCAGCTACATCAGTTCCTTGATCCTGCTCCTTTTGTGGCCTTGCAGCCTTGGCACAAGCCAGAGGGGTGGAAGGTCAGGGCTTCTGTGTTTGGTGGCAGCTTTCATTTAGATAATGCTGTTATTCAACAACTGCTTTCAGCCAAATGGTGGAAACCATATGGATGGGTTCATATGGAAACAGTTGTTGAGAGTGAATAAAGATTTTTACTGCCTTTATGAAGAATAACTTACCAAATGGTTTAGTTTGGTGTATGGGAATAGCTTACAGTTTTTACTCTCTGGGACAATATTATACAGAAAAATACTTGTTAGTTATGTAAGTATGAATAAATGAATGAATAAAGAAACCTTTGTGCAGTGTGTCATGGATGTTTTCAGTGCAGGCTTACAACTCAGTGCTGCCTCTATGAAAAGTAGAGGCAAAAATGTATTGGCTCAAAGTCGCTCTCTGAAGCCTTCTAATATTTTAGGTATTAATTCTACAAATCATCTGTGTAAACCAGCTTGTATCTATTGTGGTCCCAGTGGCATTACTCTTTTTCTGTCTTTGTTGTTTTATCAATAAATTCCAGGTCTTCCAGTGTATAATAGGTGTACTTGCTATGCTAAGCTTGCCAACGTACTATCTAAGTGTTTGGAAATGAGTATGAAATTATAACTCTTTGGATATTTTAAAAATGCATTTTTAACATTTAGGAAAATGTTTGTAGGATAATTGCCTTCTAAGTGGAGAATAGTACTGGAAAACATCATGCATGTGTATTCTGACCTTCATGTGTGTAGTAAATGTGAGTTGTTCCAAGGCAGCATTTTAGGTTAAAGCTGGGCAGCTACTTCAGGTTCATTACCAAACCCTTGGGTAGAAAGGTACAGAAGGATGCCTGAGACATCTGTTGTATAGAAACTAGATATTTTTTTGATAACTTGTTTGCATGTCAAAATGACATGATTTGTCAAATGAGTTTAATATTCTGATCTTCTCACTTCTTCCTCTTTAGGTTGCAGCAATCTATAAAGATTCGAGTATTGGAAATCTTATAAATATTGTTATTGTAAAGTTAATTGTAATCCACAATGAACAGGTAGGAAAGCTAAAATATTTATAGTAGAATTAAAAAAAAGCATTTTAATTCCAAACTTGAAAGTATTTTAAATACTTTTTTTTTTTTTTTTTAATTTAACTCTATCATTTTATTCTAGAAAAGGGAGTGAATATTAAATATGCTGGTAAATGTGCTGGTAGCACAGTGCATATTTAATGAGTATATACAGAGGTTAACTGCAAAGCCTTTATTTAATGTGTGTATTTCACCATCTGTCTATAAGCACCTCCTGTTGACCTAAATGGGCTTAAATCAGATACTTTGTGAAAGCTTTTGACATAACTACTCATGCAAATATGAGTGGGAAAGGGCAACTTTTATAGAGGGTTTTGACTGCAAGTTTTCAGCAATAACAGCTGTAATATTTTAAATTTTAAGAAATACATATTTTTCAGAAATTAAGAAATACATATGTTTTCATATTTATCATTAATGTCTGCTACCCTATTTTTCTGAATCTATCACATGATTAAGAAAAGGGTTCTCATGAGTGGTGACTTTTAGCTAAGTTAAGATGCTGATTCTGCAAAAAAATCTGTGTGTGTGAGGTCCTATGTGGAGTCCTTCTGAGTTCCTTTCCACTCACAGTCATTGTTTTGAAGATTAGAGGTACAATGGTCAAAATAATAATTGCAAGTATGTGAATATTACAACCTTTTTTTTTGTTTCTTGGACATTTCTTGCTTAGGAAGGACCAGCTATCACTTTTAATGCAGCTACTACACTTCGTAATTTTTGCTTATGGCAGCAAGCACAAAACACTTTGGATGATGCTCACCCTTCTCATCATGATACTGCTGTTCTTATCACTAGGTATGGTATCTGAAATAGCCAGAATTACTCAGCTAGGTGAGACAAATGCTTCCATTTCTTTCTTACATCATCATTTTTAACTGTCACACGGACACTGTTAATAGTTAATTGGAATCAGTAAAGAATGTCTTGCATTCACCTAACCACAAATGATCAATGTGAGCAATTAGTCTTACAGTGCTGTGTTGGTAATTAAGCATTTGACCAAACTTATGTTAAAGATAATGTAAATTATTTAGACCTGAAATTGTTACAAGGAAGCGAGTTCTTCAACCATTGAACACGTAAGTTGCATATAATGGAATCAGCTAAAGGATGCAGTGATGCAACTCTTTATAGCCCAGGCATAATTAGAACTGCCAAAAGCTTACAAATGGAAAATGTTAAAATATTAGTGTTGTACACTGATTTCCCCAGTGGAGGTTCTGACATTCATTCACTGAAGTATATTCTTTTTTTTTTTTCCTTTTCATTAATTTTTTAGCTGGTGTTCAAATTGGACTCACTCCAGCACTTAAAACTCTTTGATATATGTCCTGAAATATGTTGTTATTTTAGCATCTGCTCCACTGCGTAAGGTATTTTCAAGTAGACTGGAATCTGCACGTTTTCAGCAGCATTTTGCATGTGTGAACATAGTGGAGAAATAGCGTAGTATATCAGTCTTTATTCTTTGCAAGCTAGGTAGCAAGTAATACTGTGAGTGTTGTGTCATGAACGTAAATTACTTCTTTCAAGAAGTAATAACAAGAATACAAGTTGTTTGAATGGACTGCAAGATTGAAAATTGAAAATTGAGATTTGCAACTGCTGTAACTAATGTAGCAATAGTGAAATACTTTACATTGAAGTACTTTTTATTTGCTCCAGTAATTTCAAATACATTTTTTCTTTCAAGGGAAGATATCTGCAGAGCTAGAGAGAAGTGCGATACTCTAGGTGAGTTATTCTTTTTTAATCAGTATGATCTTACAAGAGAAAATCTGTAAGAGAATTTTACTGTAGGAGATGCATGTAAACAGGAAAAAACAAACAAACAAACAAACAACAACAAAAAAAACAAACAAACAAACAAAAAAATGATGTAAAATTTAATTGAGAGACAAAAAAAAGTAATCTTTTCAATACTGTGATCTCAGGTGGAAGCTGGTTTAATGTAAATTTGATTGCATAGTCATGCATGACTTTCAAGTCTTGTGCTTTAGTGTTCATTTATAGAATCATTCCTTAGTGAAAACTTGTTCTATTAAGCTTTTATAACAATTCAATTTTGCAGGTTTGGCAGAGCTAGGTACAATGTGTGACCCACTACGCAGCTGTTCAATAAGTGAAGAAAATGGATTAAGTGCTGCTTTTACTATAGCACATGAACTTGGACATGTGTAAGTACTTATTTCCCAGCGGGTAAATTTTTTTGTTTCCTTTTGAATACTACCAGTTTCCTGTGATGGGCTCTATTTTTCTAAGAGTGAGCAGTCTGCTACATCCTTTTAGAACAGTCATTGTCTTTGCCCTTTGCAAAGTCAGGTCTGCTAGCCACCTAGAGGTAGAGAATCCACGAGGTTTATAACCTGGCCACTTGCTAAATGTGGATGATTGGAGATACTGGCCATACAGCCATCTTCTGTCCTTTTGCTATATCTGCTGGTTGAGACAATGGGACAGGTATCATAAGTGTGAAACATAGCCCTGTTAACTCCACTTGCATTCTAGCCCTGAAAGGAATTTCAGGTAAGATATCTGTTAATATAACGCAGAAATATTCTTCCTTCTCTGTGATCCTTTCTGAATAAAATAGAGTAACACAGAGAAATGCTCTACATAGAAAAATAAGAGGAGATGACAGCATTTTATTTTATGAAGTGTACCTCATCAGTGATGGCAGAAGGGTGCTATACTCTAGCTCCATGTGGTGGAGGTAACAAGGGTGTTACAGAGCTCAGTAGCTAGCTAGTTGATTTTCATAATCCTGGAAGTTCACTTATAGACATGCCATTTATCATATAATTTAAACTGAGTTATAAAGTATGGTAAAGTATTAGTTACATAAATATGATGTTGATGTGCTCTGCAGTTTGTTATTGAACAGTAAGAGTTACGATGTGAATGTTGGAGTAATCTGTTATGGTCAATCTGGATGTGACCTGTATATTCAGTTCAGTAGATGTGTATTTAAAATGCCATACTCCCAAAACACTGGGATTTTTCTGGTGAACTGAAGAATTATGCAATTGTAAAATTCTTACTGGATTCAGCATTATAGCCATAATGTCAGATAGCCATAATAAATGAGACCCATTACCGTGCTAAGGCGTTTTCAAACTCAAAACTGGAGCTTTTGTTACTGTAAGAGAAGTGTATCAGGTAATTATTGCTGAATTTGTTTTGGAGTTTGTTTGTTTTGCTTTTTAGATTCAATGTGCCACATGATGACAGTTTTAAATGTAAAGAAGCTGGAATTAAACATCAATACCATGTGATGGCTCCAACTTTAAATTACCATACAAGTCCATGGACCTGGTCAAAATGCAGTCAAAAATACATCACAGAATTTCTTGAGTAAGTACCAGTATAAATGCTGTGCACTTTTGTTTTCTATTTTGTGTCAATCTGAAAAGCATTTTAAAAGTATTGCTGAAGTACCACTTTTGTGTTGTTGTTGGCTTTAACAACTGACTTGTAGGGCCTCAATCCTCCAGAAATGACAAGCATTTAACTGTTTGGATGATGATTAGTTCCATGGTTTCAGTAAAGTTACACTCGAAATGTAAAGCTAAGAGCACATTTTAATTTAATTTTTTTAATATCATGGCCTTGATTATTGAAAAACTCTTTAGTATGATTCTAATAGTCAGGCACGCTTTATTTTAGAAGTTTATATTTCAAAAATATTAAGTGATGGATATAATTTTAGTCAGTAACATTTTTTCTTGTCAGATTGTAAAAATAAGAAATGACAGTCAGAAAACAAAGACCCTAAGCTATGTTTGGTGGATATAACATATAATCCAGTAAGGAAAAATCAAGTGACCTAGTTTATTTTATTAATTACAATTAATTTAGTTCTTTATATAATCAAGTGTGTGTGCAAACCCATAATTGCATTGAGATATGCATACATGTATGTAAGCAGTGTATTAATATGCTTCCAATTAATTAGGAATGATTAAATCACATTTTGTTCCTGTTTGTACAACAGTACTGGTTATGGTGAATGTCTTCTAGACAAACCTAGTGGAAGAATATATGATCTTTCCTCTCAGCTGCCTGGATCGATGTATGATGTCAATAAGCAGTGTGAGCTTATGTTTGGTCTTGGGTCACAAGTCTGCCCCTATCTGGTGAGTGAACAATGCACAGACTCATGCTTAATAGGTACTAAAAACTGCGGAGAGGTAGGCTTAAAAATGAAATCTCAGTCATTCAATTTTTGGAATAATTTTATTCTGAAATGTGTCAAAGTGCAAATTCTGTTCTGCTGAAGGGAAATTGTTCAGTGGAAAGCGTTTTCACATTGTAAACACTATATTACATTAACAGATTTCTTACCTGATTTAAGTACTTTTATAAATTTATAACTTTAAAATTTATATTTTAATTGAAATATTTGCTCCAAATGTTTGGTCCAAAATGCAGATTCCCTCTACTTTGTCAAGTATTTCCGTACATGTTAGAGTGTACAGTTTATGTACTTAACCAAAAATTCTTTGAAGCAAAATTGGGATCTGGAAAGAAAATAATAATGTAAAGAATTGAGTAGATAAAGACTGAAACTTCAGTTGCATTTTGAAAACTTAATGTGGCCCGTTTGCCAGTACAATGCATAATGACAAATATAGTGTTATGTCTTCATTTGATTCTGTCAAGATGTCACACAGAGTTAGATTTTGGACCAAGTTGTTCAATACCTGTACTTGTATTGCATTGCTTGTTGGAGCTGTTTAGAGGAGACAATTTAAGATCAGATTCAGACTGAATTAAGTGGACCTGTTGTTGAAGTAAAGTATTGTTTAGGAAGAGTCAGTCTTTATGGGATTATTATAGAAAAGTAAAGAGGAATTCAAAGACCTAGGGATGGTTACTGAAGACTGCTTTGTAAATTCAGTAAAACATAAATGGTATTTATCCTTTAAGAGTCTTTTTAGCAATCTGTAAAGAAGGTTTTCTTCTTAATATTCTGGCCAGCGATTTTTAAAAAATAATTCCAATTAGTGTCTTTATCTGAATATTATTCTCAAACTGTGCTGCACAGTATCAACCATAATCTTGTACATGCTTTTTTAAAATTAAATCATCTACTGAATTAGAAAATAAAGTCATCTATTATTTCTGATTAGGTCTGTTTCAAATTTTCCACATTACTGCCTAGTGTTACATAAAATCCATTTTTTGGAGAGTGAGGGAGGAGTTGTGTGTAAAAACTAATAGTACTGGTAGTAAAAATTAAACCAATATATTATGAGAAAAACAATGCAAATATCCCAGCTGATATCTGAGGTGGTGTTACAGGTACAACAAAGGTAATCTTGTTTTTTTTGTTGTTGTTTTGTTTAAGAAACAATGCAAACGCTTATGGTGCACAAGCACAGAAGGAGTTCACAAGGGATGTCGTACTCAGCACATGCCGTTGGCTGATGGAACGGTGTGTGGTGTGGGAATGGTAAGCCTTTGTTTTTCAGAGCTTGCATACGGCAAAGTCATTGATGGAAACCAAACATCCCAAAAGCATATTCCCCCAATTTCTCTAGTTGAGGCTGTTTCACTGAGCCAGAACTAATTAAGTATGAGTGATTTAGGTATAGAAGTACACTTTTTTCGAAAAAAACAGTTTGTATTAGACTCGTGGCTTTAGTAGATATTTGTGTATTACGTTTGTTTCAGACAAAATGTGAAAGCACATATCAGTACCTTTTCATCTATTCCAGTAAGTACCTTAACCACACATAACTCATATTCTGCTTTGCCTACTGTAGATACTTGATGCTAAATTCAAGATACTTGGATCTGTTCAGGGCTAAAAACCAGAACTTCTCATCCGTTTACACCATAAAGTGTTTTATTTGACCTGGCTGTATGAGAGACAGATTGCATTAAATGAAGAAATAAGAAGGAAGAAATAGAAGCTGGACTTCCTATACTCTGCTTGTAGGTTTATTTCATAAAGCGTGTTTAGAGGATGAGAGAGCAGCTCACTACTTTGTCATATGGCAGATTATTGCTTTTTTTTTGAACGTAGATCTTGATCTGTATCCTCTGAGAACATAGCCTGCCTTGGTCTTGGCAGGGGGTCATGAATAGCTAGTTACTAGATACAGTCACGGCACTTAAAATACCATGATAGAAACAGAAGTACTGGTGGATGGTAGTTGAATCCAGTGTTAACAATGAGGATTTGAGGGTCTTAGTTTTGGATTTGCATGTAGCTTGGGATGTGAATAGAAATAAGATGCTCGATTTCTTTGCTGATCTAGTCTTTGGCTTCTCCCTGTCTCAGTTCACTACCAGCAAACAAAAATATTTTCTCACCCATCAAGGGACTGTGAAAATAAATATTTAAATATTTCAGAGATTTTGACATGCTCGGAAATGACAGTGTTTATCTTAAGTCTGGCAGGTTTATTATGCTGAACTGTTTGTAATAGTAGTGTGCTTTGCCAGCTTCAGGGGCTGTGGAAGCAATGTTAATTTTTATCTTTTAATAGTTTTATACATTCAAAGATGTTTTTAAAAATTCTGGTCTAATTTCTATGTGTAATAAAGTATATTTTATTCAGTTATTATTAAATTTCCCCCAATAACTTTTAATCTTTAAAGATTGCTTATTTATTTGTTTGTTTCTTCAGTATTTGATAAGACATAAGAAGTGAGAAGTTTGAAAATACTGTCCTAAAGGTTAATAATTTAATGGGTAAACTGTGTCTCAGAAATTTCTTCTCTCTTGCAAAATTAGGAAAAGTTATTTGAAGGTTGCTATGGAAGCTTTGCTTGTTTACAGCTGATGATATGACATGGTATATAACATTAAATCCATTTTTCAGTCAGTGATTGATCAGAAAGGAAGTTCATAATTTATATAAACTTCATATGTAACATTTAATTCAATTGACTCTAATTTGCCAACATCAGAGCACTTCTTTTATATAAGAATACAAAAATCTATTTTATGCAATTACTGCAGTGAAACCAAACAGTTTTCTCTAGGTGAAGAGCTAATTTTCTTCAGCTTCTCAGTTTTCTCTAAGTGAAGAGCTAATTACAGTCATTACCTCTGAAAGATGTGAGAAAGAGCAGCAATTAATCTGACAAATTGTCATCTGTTTCTATCTAAGGGACAGTTCCTTTCAAGCTCAGTGGGTGAGTTTCTTTTGATTTTAGTGAGATTGTGACTAGTGACTGGTGACATGGTGACTAGTAACTGTAACTAGTATTTGTGAGCACGCTTAATACATTTATATTTGGTGATTGTAGCATTTTTGCTGTGACAAATACAAAAAGATCTATTTAAGGCATTTGCAGTTTATTTTATTTGCAGTTTATTTTATTTGCATTTTAAGCTTAGATTTGACACATGAGTTCACTTTCACAGTAATTTTTTGTTTTTCTTCAATTTGTGTCTGATTAGTGGATCTTGCTTTATGGAGTGCTCTATAACAGTCCATATTTTATGTCTGTACTTTCCCAAAATATAAGAAGGTATCAGAGACTCTCAAGAGAATGAGCAAACTGCTCTTTCTGAGCTCAGTGGAATACCTTCTTGCCATATGCAACCTATCAGCATGCAAGCTTTTTGAAAGAGATTTTTTTAGGACATGCACTCACCTGTAGAGCTCAGTGACTTCCTAATTTATGTAGTATTGGTAATAGGTACAGGTAAGATTTTCTTGTACAACTAAAAGGAAAACTCAGCCTAACTTACTTCAGGGTCTTAGTAGAGAATAAAGAAAATATTTTCTTGGTTATTTGAGATATTCCTGTATTAATTCCATAGTTTTAATATTATTAATTATTGAGAATTCATATTACAAAAATAGAAACCATTTACTACAATTTGATGTCTAGTAAAACTAATTTGATTTGATCAAACTGTACTTTGTTCATCCTAGAGTTATCTTTAAAAATGAATTGTTCTTACTTGCTAGGCTTCTACCAAAGGTTGAAAATTTCTCTCTTCATCCTCCTCTTTATACATTCTGATTACTTAGATTTGACAGCAGCCTGTATGTAGCAATTCTTCTGGCTCTGAGAATGATTTCTCACTCCATTGATACTCATGTATCAATTACATCACTTCAGGTGTTTTTCTTTGCTTTTTTGACTTCAAAGAGATCTGTAGGAAGTCTAAGCTTCTGCCAGGTTCTAACATCACACAGAACTTCTGAACTTCCCTGAAGCAGATGATGCAGTCTTTAAAGTCTTTGGCCTAATTGGTATTTCAGAGAGAAAATAATTGTAAATATATCTTCACATGCTGTATGTGAACATTGACGAATTTTGCAGTGATTAATTTCTGCAGACCATGGGAATACAGTAGTCATTGCTTGAAAATGTTTCTGGTGTGTTCTGTTGGTTTTTTTTTTGTTTTTTTTTGTGAGAGACATCCAAAGATCTCTCATTCTCTTCATTCCTGGATTGGCTTCCTAAAGGCAATAATATATACAACCATAACATATAGTTATTATTTAAATTTTGTGTTTAGTTAAATGTTATTTTTATTGTGTATTGAGGCACAATGATATGAAAACTATTATATGGTTAGTGCTTTTTTGTCTTGTCTCTGTAATCAAGTTACCATGGTTATGCTGTATTACTAGTCTGATGTAGGCTGCTCACTGGATGCCACAATGAATTTAGTATATCACAGAATCATTTGTCTGAGTGGATGTTCTTATTTTCATCCTTGCTCGTTGCTCATGCTCATTCATGCTGAATCTGTGTAAGTTCTAAGGTTCATACTCTTTTCCCATTTCTATGTAATTTGAGTCTACTTGAAGAGTGCTTATGCTCAGACTTCAGCTATAGGCCAGATGCTGCATAGGGAACAGATATTATGCTTCTGCATTGCCTTTAGTGTTCATCTGTTTTGTGGCACCAGGTACGCCCATTTTCCTTTCACACATTCAGTCCAGCACAGCTTTCTTTTCTTGTTCTGTCCACTGGCTTAGTTATTCTCAGAGCTCTGTCAGTGTATCAGGAATGAAGAAATCATATTGTATAAGAAAAAAAAAATCAGAGCAATATAACTGGATATTTGGAAAGCAAAATACAAACCATAATGTCTACTTCTGCGACACTTTGTCTTTTTCATGTCCCCCAAATACTTTTCTGTTCTGTTCAATCATCTTCTTTTCTTTTAGCAGCATCAGCAGCTACCAGCAACATCCATGGAAACATGGTGGTGTTTCAAACCAGATAAACTATTTTTTTCCAAGCCTTCTTTTCTGCATGGCTACACAGGACTCCAATTCCTGAAACTATGTCCTCTCATACTCATTGTCTGTGTCTCAGTCTTTGCCCCAAGGTCTTTAAAAGCCATGGCGGTAGCTCTGGAGAATACAGACAGCAAGAGTGAACTTGGAGTCCTTTTCCTGTTGAATTATACCAAGCTCTGTATGAAGTCCTTGATTTCTGAAGATCTCTGGTGCTGCTTTGTGTCCATCTATCATCTTGATTTAGTCAATGTTGATCATAGCCTGACAACACTTTCATGATTTCTTTCAAACTTTCTTTCCTGGTAACTTATCGAGCACAATAAGCGATGAGATACACTGGAAGTACCTGAAATTAGTTTCTCCTGTCATAGTTTAATCCATAAATATGAGTCAAGCTACTTACTGTAAGCAGGCAATGAAGAAATATGAATACAGGTACCTGTAGGTACATTGATCCCAAACTTGAACCATTAACCCTCCCTCTGCTGTCTGCACATATTGCATGTGGATTTGGGTCAGAATTACTACCTTTTTGACAGAAAAGCTACTCTTGACCCTAGCTAAAGCAGAGTTGCCACTTGCTGCAATCAGTATGTTTGGAATTACAAGTGATAGCCATTTCATATGATGCATGCATTATATTTGCCATAACAAATGTAGGAAAAAATGTTAGTGATTAGATTTAAGTTTATGAGAGTTCAATGTATCATAGTGTTCTCAGTGAAGCAGTGATTCAAGGAAGCAAAGAGGAACATCTGGAATGCGTCTAGTGCCTGAATTTTCTACTGTGACTTCATCATGTTGCTTCTGTAGGAATGTAGCGAAATAATAGCTGAGACAAGTTTGTTGAATAAGCTATTAAAATCCCAGATGTGAACATGTGCTTTGCATTTTTATGGATCAAAATAATGCTGTTGTGGGTATAAAATTTCATTTTACAACTCTGTCTTTTTCTGAACTCTCCCTTCAAGTTATTGTAAATGTTTTTGTGGATAGGGGAAGAAAGTAAACTCTAGGTCCTGGTCACATATTTGGATGGGGTATTTCTTTTGTGAAGTGGGGCGTAGAATCCTCAGCCTATAGGAATCCTCAGCCTATATATGAAATATTATTTTATAAGGTGTTAATGAAAATTATTGGAAAGGCAAGATCTTAATGTTTCTTCATGTTTACCTTGCACTTTCACATAGTGTAGCCATATCTAGTACCTCCTAAAGGTACTAGAAGGTTGAAGTACAGAGGTACTCTAGAGGCATCTGGAAAAAAGTAATGAAAAGTATCAGTAACCACTGCAGTGATATGTAGATGCCCACGGAAAGCATGTTGACTTTTGTGTGTTAAGTCACAACATTAGTCTGAGCATTAAGTGAGCAACGTGGACAGTTTGCCGAATCATTTAAATAGTAGTATAGCAAGATAAATCTAGTTTTTGTTCCATGTTTGCTTTGTGCTGGAAGTCATCTTGAGTGGTAACATTCTTCGTTAGAGACATACTTGGGGCTTAAAAGACACGGCCAAAGTTCAAGAGTCAATGCGACCAAGAACTGTGCAGGCAATTTGGCAATTTATTTGCAATATTTGGCAATTTAATCCAATTTTATTGCCAAATTTGATTAAGAGTTCAGGCATTATTCAGAATGGAGAATCTGATTCTATAACAAATTCCTATTTGGAGAGCAAGGCCCTGGTCCTCATGGGGTTCTTCACTGGTATTCAACTGATATGGCTGGAGGGCCAACACAGCACAGCATGGAATCCAGGAGGTTTCTGGCATGCATTGATGATAACTTCCTTCTCCAAGTGATAGAGAAGCCAGTAAGGAGAGGTGTGCTGTTGGACCTCATACTCATCAACTGTGAAGGGTTTGTTGGGAATGGGAAGGTCAAAAGTAGTTGTGGCTGCAGTGACCTTGAGATGGAGTTCAGGATCCTCATGGCAGGGAGGAGGCTGAATAGCAAGTTTACAACCACAGACTTCAGGAGAACAGACTTTGGCTTTTTCAAGGATTTGCTTGGTGGAGTACCATGGGATAAGGCTCTAGAAGGAAAAGGAACCCAAGAAAGCTGGTTAATATTCAAGGCTCACCTTCTAGCTGAAGAGGGGTCCATCTTAAAGAATAGGAAGTCATGCAGAAATGCCAGGGGGCTTGCATGGATGAACAAGGAGATCCTGGACAAACTCAAACATGAAAAGGAAGTGTACAGAGGGTAGGAGCAAGGACAGGCAACCTGGGAGGAATACAGAGAGGTTGTCTAAGCATCCAGGGATAAAGTTAGGAAAGACAGAGTTCAAGTGGAACTGGACTGGTAGACGAGGGGAGAGCACTGGATATTGTCCAGCTGGATTTCACAGCAGGACTTTGACACTTTCAGTGTCAAGGTGGCCTTTGACACTGTCCTCCGTAAGATCCTTGTGAACAATCTGCAGATGTATGGGCTGGGTGGGCAGACAGTGAGGTAAATAACTAGCTGAATGGCCAAGCCCAGAGAGTGGTAGTCAGTGGCACAAAGTCTAGTTGGAGACTAAATGGCCAGACCCAGGTTAAGAATAGGGTTAAATTTTCTTTCATGTATAGTAACCTGTTGATTGACTTACAAATTTTGCTTTGTCTGTCAACTGTGCAGCACTGCCGCCATGGAATTTGTGTGAGCAGAGACATGGAGACACGTCCTGTAGATGGAGAATGGGGACCATGGGGACCTTACAGTTCATGTTCAAGAACTTGTGGAGGTGGAATCAAGAGCACCACCAGGCTGTGTAATAGACCGGAGTATGTTTTTTGCTGTTCTTTACATTAGATCATACTGAAGGTATTATAACATAATGGATTCGTTCAAAACAAAATGAAGGTATTATGGTTGCATAAATTTTTTCAAAATTCCAATAAGCAATTGCTTGTTTCATCAATGTTTGAAAAGAGGGATAAGTCTAGAGACTCCTAAATGCAGGGAGCGTTTAGATTTCTTTTGCCTCATCGTTCACATTTATAGATAGATCTGAAGACTTATTTTGGTAAAGTCTTTTTTTTTTTTTCTACATGTTGAGGGTTTATTTAAACTTTCTGATACTTTTTATGGACTGAAAAGCGCAAAATGAAAATACGTGTATTGCCAGGTAATCTTTTTAGTGAAGCACTTGATTTGTTTAGCTTTGAGGCTGTTTGACAGCGTCACCACCAGTAATGTTCACAAGGAACACTGGTTACAGCAGGGTCATTTACAACTTCCCTTTTTAATAAGAAACTTCCACTGACTGAATAATTCCATGTGGGTTTCATTCTCTGTAACAAAGGTCAGTGAGAACTTTACCCTTAACTTCTACAGAACAAGAGCTGCAGCTATGGTTATGGTTTTATTTTTACGAAGTGATGTCATCTTGATATTATTGGAAGGATAAATGAACCTCAATCAAATCACCCCAGGTTATTTTATTTTTTTTCTGCTAAGTAGACTAGATTCCTATAAAATACGGCTGTGTCTGTCTTAGTATCTGGTAATATCAATATGCCATTGCTTTATTTGTTTTCTTTTCCTCCCCAATCCTCCAAAGAATCTGCTAATACCGAAGTATAGCGTAGCAGGGTTTTAAGTTAGGAAATGTATGTTAGACTTAAGAGTAAATGGGCTGTTGTCCACAATTCTCCCGTTTTGGATTTTTTGATCTACAACCTGAAACTGACATTAAGACTAAAGAGAATAGTGTAGCAGCTCTTAATTTTATCTTCTTTCTTTGTCACTCTTTAACATAATAATTTAAAATTATTGAGGGAGGTGCTGCTTCTGTGAAAATAGGACTGTAATCATGGCTAAGTTAATGGAAGCATTGAAGTTAATAACGCCTTTTACCAGGCAAAACATTGATGAGTATAAGAGAAATAAAAACATTTAATATAATAGACATTTAAGATATTAGACTTTATCATCAATAACTTGTTTACCACCTCCCCCAGCAGTAATCTTTTATGTAGACTTTTTTATTTTCTTCATATGGGTACAAATGTACACCCAGTGCAATAGAAGATGAGAGGTTTTGGGGGGGAAAGACAATACAGGACTGAAAGAATGCTGCATGAGATTTTCCCTTTTAGATCAGTAGACCTCTTTTCATGGAAAAAAAGGAATTTTAGAAACAGAGAGAGAATGTTTTACATTTAACTGTTTTTATTAGACCAAGGAATGGAGGAAAGTACTGTGTTGGCCGCAGGATGAAATTTCGATCATGTAATACTGATTCATGTCCAAAGGGCAAAAAAGATTTCCGGGAGCAACAGTGCTCTGAATTTGATGGCAAACACTTTAACATCAATGGTCTTACGTCTGCTGTTCGCTGGCTTCCAAAATACAGTGGTAGTAAGTGATTATATATTTTTTCAATTAACAGAATAAGAATGTTATTTTAACTAAAGTCCTAAAACAGTCAAGAAACCTGTTGGATTTTCTTTCCAGTTTCTATGAAAGATCGCTGTAAACTTTTTTGCCGAGTTTCTGGAACAACTTCCTACTATCAGCTGAAGGACAGAGTTGCTGATGGTACTCCCTGTGGAGCAGAAACCAATGACCTTTGTGTTCAAGGCTTATGCAGGGTATTTAAATCTAAACTTACTAATTATTAAAATCAATTTTAACAGATGGTTAAATAGTTACTAAATAAATATACATCCAAATAACCATTACTGAAAGTATGTAAAGCAAGATGTTTTGAATTTACTTCAGTTAATTTTAATCCCTACCAAATTAAGATCTGGAAATGGAGGCAATTAAGTGAAGAACATAGAGTTAAATCTGAACACCCATAGTCTTTCCTCATTAAGCCTAATGTGTGAGAGGGTTAATATTGTCCACATGAACTGAGAAAAGCTGGTCCAAAATTGACATTAAAGGGAGTAAAGAAGCATGCTGTCTGATTATTGCCATCATATTTCTGCTAGCAAAGAAGTGAAAAACTGAAAAATCTGAGGGTAGATAGATCAAGCATTTATGGTTTCATTGCAAAATCAGGTGGAATGGACCCCTGAAAAAGATCAGTTCAGCATCGTTTGCTTAATAGCAGTTAATAGAAGTACCACAAGACTTTGCTAGAACATGCATATTATAAAAAATCAAGACATTTTTTGTCCATCCCAGGTAGAATCATAGAATCATTAAGGTTGGAAAAGACCTTCAAGGTCATCTGGTCTAACTAGCAGTGTCACCCACTAAACCATGTCCTTAAGCAGCAGGCCCAACCTTTCCTTGAACACCCCTAGGGACAGTAGTTTTGCTGATTGCAGTGAAACTGGCTAAATTCAGGATGAGGAGAAAATTTAACCTTTTTCAGAGTATATATCAAGAGGAAAGAGGAAGTCCTGTTTATGATCATGTAAAAAAGAGAAGATTAAGTAAAGATACATAAATGAAGTGATCTTATGCTAGTCTACTTATTTTCCTTTTCTTGTTTTGTAGTAGTGACAGACTTTAATAGAACTGATGTCTGTATACAAATACATACTGATTTTAGGATTCAAAGACTTTTTTAATGCAAATATACCTTAAAGTTTATACACTATGTTGATATTTTTATACAAAATCTTTGCATGCTGTTATGCATTCTTGTACAGTTCTTGGCATATTAAGTGTATATGGATTATACATTCTCTGTACAACACAACTACTGTGTTTTGCCTGTACATTACAGCACCCAAAAACATAAAAGGTTTTTCATTAATTGCCAAGGAAGACTAGATATATACAGTGAATAAAAATGTTTTTGGGGAGTGGGAAATTTACATTGTATGTTTTCATTGTTTTACATTGAGCTGAATGACACGGGATTGTATTTTTTTGTAGCAAGCAGGCTGTGATCATGTTTTGAATTCCAAGGCGAGGAGAGACAAATGTGGAATCTGTGGTGGTGACAATTCTTCGTGTAAGACTCTTGCAGGTACTTTCAACAGTGCTCGTTATGGTATGTTTTGCTTTTTTTTAAATCTTAATGTACATTTTAGTGTGGCTTAGCGATTGTATTATTTGGTTGAGGAAGTGGAATTTCAGTGTATGTTCTTTAGGGCCTCTGCCAACAAATAATATCTCTGATTGTCAGTCACACGTGCCCTCTCAAGGATGCACAGGCAAGCGCTGTGACACACTGACCCATTCAAGTGGCACAAACCAATCTGCTTTAAGGTCAAAATAAAAGCCATTAAAAAAGATATGATGAGGGCAGAAGTACTTTAAAAGGAAGAATGCTTCCTGCTGTGCACATTGTGATCTCTGTTATCTGGAAGTATCTCCTTTTGGTTGTGTAAGGAGATATCAAGAGGGCTGTGGCGTGAGCAGCTGGTGAGATTTCTTTTTCCCTATAGTGAAAGCCTGTGAAATCTGACCCTTTTCTTTCCAGAGAATATGGGCAGCAACATTTATGTTCTTTTCTCTTAATTGGCATGTAAGGAATGAGAAAGTCTTCTGGAAAACTCTGGTACTTTATATTTCTTTGATTTAATTTCTCTAATAGAGCTACCGATAGTTCTCGTTCATGTAGTCCACTCTGGGAAGTACGGAGAGACTGTCAACAGTTAGAGTGTAGAACATAAGGACAGAAGTCTCTGGATTAATATTGTATTCCAAAAGGCCTCTTCATGCGGCTTCATTGGATGAAAGAGACCACAGGCAAAGTGAAAATGATACCTGGAGAGCTGCCAGATAGGATCTTCAAAGGACAAAGGAATTGCTGGTCAAAGAGGAAAGTATGCCCAGTATCCTGGTGGACTTTTATTTTTTTTTCCTGGCAGAGGGCTTGTACCAAGCAAAAAGTACCAAGCTTAAGGGTGGGCTATAAGCACCCCTCCTGTACAAATACATGTCACTTTTCTTGTCTGTCCTGAGATGCTGGAATAAGACACAAATATTTTTATTGAGACTAGATTTTTGAATGTGTGGTCAAATACTGAAGGAAAATAATGCATTACTTTTGATAACTCTGAGTAAAGGACTATCAGTTTGTGTGTTTTTTTTTCACTATGAAAGATATTTTCATTTACAGGTATCACATTAATTATGTCACAAATATGTTTGATGCAAATAAGCAGCACAGTGAAACTGCCATTCATTCAAATATGATTGACATTATCACTCTGTTAATCAGCTTCTTGTCATCTCAGATTTATTTGATTCTAAATGAAATTAATTCCACAAAGTAATAAAATTTTAATTTACTGTATTAACAAAATGATTCATCTAAAAAAATCCCTATCATTTTATATTAAATAGTGAATTATGAAAAATGGAAGCTCTTTTTTTTTTTTTTTTTCTTTTTACAGTCCAAGACATAAGGTAGTCTGATTTGAAAGCTACTGTTGCATTTGTTTTCCCATATACTTTAACTGATATAATGTAGGACTATGTATTCTGACGGAAAAAACTCAGGAGTTCATACTTATGTTGGGAAGCTAGATGACTGTATTCTCTGTGAAGAGTATGATAAAGCAAATTTCCCAGCTTGTTAGCATAGAAAGGATGGAGGGTCCTGAGTTCTTTCCATACATTCCTTGAACAACTGCTGGCTGGAACCACTGCTGGGTGTCCTTCAGTTATTGTGGGCTCTTGTAATTCAATATGCTTTGTGTTTTGTTCTCTAAGATTCTGTATTTATGAATATTACCATCTTGGCTTTTTTTTTTTTTTTTGCTAAAAAGACTCATTTGGATATTTCTGTGGCTTAGCTGGTCTTGCACAGGACATCAGAAAAAGATTCAGTATGAAAAAGACAAAAAAGATCAAAAAAGTTTAATTATTCTTTCCTGTTTTGGGGGATCAGGAAAACTTTATTTTAATGTTTTGGTGGGGTTTGTATACATAGTTTTATTATTTACATTCTTTTTTTATCTTGGAGTTACATAAAAGATGATACTGAGTTATACTACTGGATAGAAAGCTATAACATACAGGATTATGCACAGCTGTGCTCAGGCAGGAGTGCAGCACTGCAAACAAGAGGTTGTAGCTAGCCGACCACTAAAAACTCTGTTCATGGGAGGCCTATGACATCCCTAGACTAATGACTGAAATCGCTGTCTGAGGAAGAGTCCTGAGTTAGGTGTCACTTGATAATAATGCCAGTCTGTGAACCTGGTCTTTTTCTTTTAACTGTAACTGGTCCTGTTCCATACTGTCACAAGCCATTTTACTGAGGCAGAATTTGGAATTAGACAAGAGCAGTCAGTGGTACAGGCTTGTATTCATACAGTTATGATGATTGTGATGTTGTCATTAAGTGTTTAAACAGCAGTGAAACAATCATAAGACACTCATTACAATGAAACGCTAATTTGCTTAGCTCCCAGTTTAGGAAATGGTCATCTCATTATGTGCACATAATTGTTATGTTGTCTGTTACTGCATCAGACTAGAGTATGTGATGATTTCCTGGAAAATTGTCTTTCTTACTGCCTTAGTACATGATCTGGTGTCCTGTCCTATATAATAGGCAGTTTTATTTATAGTTTCCTCCCATATTTTGTCTTCTGTCTTCCTATTGCTACAAGGTTTTCAGTGTGTGTGGTGACGAGATTTTTATCACGTTTTGGTTTTCTTCCCATTAATTTTGGAAGATTTACCATTTATCCAGAGCAAGCGGCATGCCAATTTGCAATTGCAGTGCTGCCCCCAGCTGGTAACCGTGATGGACCTGTGATTAGATTAAATGTTCATTTTAAACGCATGACATAGTTATATTAGATTAAAAACACTGGGAAGTTAGTGAATTCTGAAATTGAAAGAGGATATTGCCATTTAATTTGCATCCTACATATATGAGTCAACTAACTAAAGTTAAATTCAGCCAAGTCTTTAAAACACAGCAAAACAAGTGGCAGAGTTAGCAAAGATTATATTAATGCTTCAAATTGCATGTTTGTGTTTATTGTTTCCTATGTTTGCCATATTCAGTTGTTCTTAGACATTGGGATCCTTTTGAATTTATAATCAGTATCTGTGAGAAACAACTTTTTTTTTTTTTAATTTATGTGGATGTACAGATCGACAGTTCTAAAACATAGGTCTTCGTGCATCTATTTTGATACCTCAAGACCATCATTCTCATTGAAGACATTATAGCATACAATCATTCATTAGTGAAGCATTTGTATTTTAGAGAGCACACACTAGGGTAACAATTTGTGTAGGAGAACGTGGATCTGGCATGGCTTGTTTATCCAATACACCTACATCAATTCCAGCACTGCAGTATTCGAGTATTTATGACTTGTTCCTTGGAGTGTTGTCATCTCTTGTGTAAGGTAGAGAAAAACTAACCCAATTGAGTTTAAGTGATTTATTCAAATATCATTCAAAAAATTTTGTGGTTAAACTGTGAACAGACAACATGTTTCCTGAGTCCCACATGATATACTTGACTGCTCTTTAGAGTACTGCTAGCTCTCAAGAGATTTTTCTGAATAGGTTTAACTCATGTTATTGTCGAAGAACAGAATTCACTTTGCTGAACATAGGAATGATTTTTTAACTGTCCTTTGAGTTATGAAAATAAGTTTCATTTCAACTGATTAAAAAAAAAAAAAAAAAAGGAAAGGAAATTTAATATACATAAAATACTCACATTTCCTTCCTAAACAAATGAGGGTATTCAACAGCAGTAGTTGCTGGTGCACTCTAGGTTTTTGTGAATAAAACTAGTTAAACTTATGCTCTTATCTGCTAATACTGAAGTATTTTTGTCTGCAATTAATTTGTGAATAATTGCATTGCAGGTTACAATGTTGTAGTAAAGATTCCCAAAGGAGCAACAAACATCGATATTCGGCAGCACAGCTACTCAGGGAAACCAGAAGATGACAACTACCTTGGTAAAAGCCTCCTGTGTATAATACTGATAGATAGTTTTTGTGCTTTTGCCAGGGGTCTGCTCTAAACAGAGTCAGAAGTCTGATAAAGGCTTTAGAGTAAATATGTAATCATTATCATTATTTGCCTGATTCTCTCTGTAGATATTAGTTTTATGAAAAATAAGATGACAATAGGATTCTAATTCCTAAATGTGTGTATCAGAGAAGAATTAAAACAGATTGTATGGTCTTGTCAATTTTTGACTTTGTGGTGGCCATGTTAATGTTTCTGGAGAACAAGTCCTACGAGGAGCGGCTGAGGGAGCTGGGTTTGTTCAGCCTGGAGAAAAGGAGGCTCAGGGGCGACCTTATTGCTCTCTACAGATACCTTAAAGGAGGCTGTAGCGAGGTGGGGGTTGGCCTGTTCTCCCACGTGCCTGGTGACAGGACAAGGGGGAATGGGCTAAAGTTGCGCCAGGGGAGTTTTAGGTTAGATGTTAGGAAGAACTTCTTTACTGAAAGGGTTGTTGGACACTGGAACAGGCTGCCCAGGGAAGTGGTGGAGTCACCATCCCTGGAAGTCTTTAAAAGACGTTTAGACGGAGAGCTTAGGGATATGGTTTATTGGGGACTGTTAGCGTTATGTCAGAGGTTGGACTCGATGATCTTGAGGTCTCTTCCAACCTAGAAATTCTGTGATTCTGTGATTCTGTGATGAGTCAACTAAAGAATAATGCAGGCATTTGTGTTTTCAAACTTTGGAAGCACGTGGTTTATTTACAGATGAAGCAGTCATCAAACATCAGTCATTTCACATTTCTGTTTTTTCTGTCATGTCTAGGTATAAAGATCACATTTTGATAAATTTCTTGATAAATTTTCAAATACAAAAGAAACAAAGAACAAGTGAACCATACGAAGTGAATTGTACCAAAAACCTTGGTTGTCTTATTTTGCAATATTTATGTTACCTCTTAAGTGCCTGAAAGTATATTGATGCTTAATTTCCTTCTTTCTTTTTCCATTACGATCTTACTCGACAGACTTCAGAGCATTCAAGTTTTTTTCTTACTGCCTGATGCCTTGCTGCTGTTTGTGCATCTCACAGGATACAGAAACAACCCTTACTCCCTGATACATAGCATGTCTTGACTAAATATTTTAGTTATTTTTACTTTGTTATTCATCTTCATTGTTATAATAAACTGTTTATTATTTTTTTAATTGTAAATGCCTAATAATTTACTTTATTTTTACTTTTAAATTTACTTCTAGTAAGTAGCTATTTAGTTAGCCACTTAACTAAAAATGCCTCTAGCAAGTACAAGAATGTGAACTGTAGAATTGGACACAAATATGAATAATACTTGTTCTCTTCTCCAGCAGAACCTAACCAAATTTAAGAGTGATGACTATAGTCAGCTTTCAGCAGAACAAATATTATTATAGTTAAGTGTTATTGCAGAGAAAATCCATGACAACTGCCCAGGTGAAAGTGACTGATGGTTGGGATTGAATTCATGCATATTAGAAACTGTTCATTAGAACTGTAAAACCTTACATGTGGACTAAAAGTGTTGATGCAAAGACATATTTTAGGAGTTTTGATTGATAGAACCTTTTAGTCAAAATAGTTGTTTTACTTCCAATATTTTATTTTACTTACAGCATTATCTGATATTCATGGAAATTTCATCTTGAATGGAAATTTTGTTGTAAGCATGTCAAAAAGAGAAATCAATATACAAGGAGCCATTTTTGAGTACAATGGTTCAAATAATACAATAGAACGAATTAACAGCACTGATAGAATTGAAGAAGAGTTAACCTTACAGGTGAATGTTTACTTTTTTTTTCATAAGCTTAAACATTTTCTACATGGTCATTGTATTCATTACCTTATGTCATGCTCAATTTCACTGAAAAACAGTTATCGTTTTATCTCAATTAAGGTTTTGTGTGTAGGGAATTTATACAACCCTGATGTGCGTTATTCATTCAATATTCCAATAGAAGACAGAAGTGAGCTGTTTACGTGGGATCCTTATGGACCATGGCAGGACTGCAGCAGGATGTGCCGAGGTACTGTGAATTCTTTTGTCAGCAGATCCAAAGACCTGATGGCATTTAGAAAGAGACCAGTCTTAAGCACTCAGATTTTATCACCTCTACTAAGGAAGAAACTCAGCATTCTCAGTAATTTTAGGCACACATTGCATTTAAGGGCAGAATAGCTTCTGATTTTGTTTTCTTGTTTTCAGTATTCATGCAGTACAATTCTATATCCAAAATTACGTTTGTGCTCCTTTCTTTTTTAGCTATAGGACTGCTTTACAGAAAATAGTTGAGTATAATGTATCCTTAGTAAGTGGAATTGTATATCTACTAAGGTGTATTAAGCTTCTGTTATTGTATTTCCAGATGGTGACTGAGTGGTTTGTCTAGTATCTTCCATACCTATTTCTTCAGTTTGTTTCGGTTATCTGCTATTTGGAGTGAAGCTATTTGGGAATATTATTTTAAACTGTCATGCTATAGGCCATTACAGTGCAAAAATGGAGCCACAATATGTATGCAGTATGTCTATAAAGTGTACATACTCAGATTTTTGATAAATTCTCTTATACAGGAGATAGAAATGCTTGTACTTGAGACAGAGAATGGTGAGTTTCTTTGGATTTTGAGTCAGGCTGTAGACATATTCATATGCTGGGGAAGCAGTGCACCTGTCAACTGCACTACTTCTCCAAGCACTCCAGTTCTTTAAGGTATGCTGCTCAAACTTTCTGCTTCCTGAAAGAAAGAATTGTGACCTTTTAGGTAATACAGTGGTGTTCAGTAATTTGGTAATTAGGAAAGAAGAGATGTCATGCAAATGGAATACTTAGCCTGATGAGTAGATTTGCTGTTGCACCTTATATCAATTGTAGTTTTTTGGAGTTTGATATCCTCATGAGACCACTGCAGTGTAGCTAGGAGATGGCAGTGGTGGTGGACATAGCTGGGACAAGGCTAATGTTTGTGCATGTATAAAAAGAGTAGTGCTAATGGGGTATCTCAGTTAAATTCCTAGGCGATTAATAGATTCTATTACCGTAGAACGGCTCTCTTGTTTCAGACCTTTTTTCACTTTTCTTATTTTCAAGGTATTCGAAGAAGGAGAATGACATGCATACGTAAAAGTGATCATGTGGTAGTATCTGATCAAAGATGTGAATTTATACCTCCTGTACCGGATGTCTCAGAAGAGTGTAATACAGAATGTGAATTAAGGTAAAAAGAGGTTCCTAACTGATGAAACGACTGTGGTCTTTCCTATTTTTGTTGGTAGAGACTGAAACAAAGCAATTGACTGGTTTATCGTCCATCCCACCACCTTTTCTCCTTCCCTCATTCCTCCCTTCTCATATCTTTCCCTTCTTCCCTCAAATCTATCAATATAATTGGTTTATACATTAGGCTTACACCTTTGAAATTAAGTATAATTAATGTATTTTTCTAATTCTTATTCATGAAGTACAAAGTCTTTTGCTAGGATTGCGAATCTGTCCTCTATATTCTGTCACACAAAAATTGTATTACTGGGTACAATATATTTTTCAGCAGAATTGTACCCTCAACTGGAACTAATTTGAAACAGACGTGTTTTTGCACTCCAAATAAGCCCACACTGAAGTGTTCAGAAGATGAAGGGTTAGAATTATAACTTGCATTTTTCAAAGTCTCCTGGGAGACTCCTGGGGGAAAAAAGGACCTTTACATTTCAAAAGATGAGTCAAATTCTTTTATATTGTTCTGAAAATTCCAGTCGTGATACAGATTTTATAGTTTTAGCCGTTGCCTAAAATTTGTATTACAATTTTAGGTACATTCTTTGAGTGCTTAATTAACCATGGTTTTACTTTTTAAAACATAGTTAGCTTTCTATAACAGTTTGTCTTTGTAGGTGGCACAGTATTGGCAAAAGCGACTGCACATCAAAGTGTGGCCCAGGGTATCGGTCTATAGAAATCCGCTGCATGAAGTACTCTGTTTCAAAAGGACTCACTGCTCCAGTGGATGATAGGTACTGTGCCGATCAGCAGAAGCCACCAACCAGAGAGCCTTGTCATGGTGACTGTATGTTGACAAGTTGGCACTACACAGAATGGTCAGAGGTAAAAGTTGAAGGCCTTGTAATTGTTGCATTATAGTTCTGGTTAGTGTTCATAACAAATCTTCATTTCTATATATATATATATTTTTCAGTTTAAATAGCTAAAAGAAAATAATAATCGACAAATCCATTGTTTTTGGAGGAGCTAATATCAATCTCTATATTTTGGTACCTGCTGGATGTAATTCCTCATATTTTTATAAGAAACTGTAGCTGTCTATAATAATTCCCAGCTTGTATTTGGACGTCAACAGAGAAGATCTGGGGGTTAAAAGTATGTGTTTTATTTGAAGTCTTAATAATTTAGTTCTGTATGGATTGGAGTAAAAGAGTTCAGCTTTCATCTTCGTTAATGAGTTTTATCTTGGAACTGCCAGACAAGGTGCCAAATTTATCTCAAGTTGACATAGTAACAGTCTATAGCTTAGATGTAGGATACGATACATCTGTCTAACATAATCTTTAATGTCTCATGTTTAAGTCTGATGGTGCATTTTGACTTGTATTTATCATGCTGTGTTTCCTGTTTCATAAAATCTTCTAAACACTGTAGTGTTCCAGGAGCTGTGAAAGAGGTGTCAGAACCAGAGAAGCTTTCTGTTTGAACAACTTGGGTCGTCATCTTCCTGACAGAGAATGCCAAGAACTTCCACGAGTTGTAACACAGAGTTGCAATGAATTCTTATGTCCAAGCTGGTCTGTTAGTGAGTGGAGTGAGGTAATGAAGCCTGGTCATTGCTATTAAAATAAGCTGCACTGAGCGTTTGTTTTTTGTTTTGGTTATTTTCCAAAATAAAAGCTCTTTAATCCCAGGACTGTGCTGATATGCATCTCAGATGTACAATGGCATGAGAACTTCTGAAAAGCACACCCGTAACTAATTTCTTCTCTGAAATGTTGTTACATTAATATTAGATAACAAAATTGCTTAATCTCTCTAGTCATACATATAAATTCATTTTTTCTGAAACAAAGAGAATTATCCCACCAACTGAAAAACAGAATTATATCAATTTTATTACAGTTTATGTATATATAATATGATGAATGATAGTTTAGACATGTTCCCTGTGATATGTGCACTCACATCTTAACTAAGTATTTTTTGTTCTAATGGAAGTAAGTGAGCTGTACATTGTTTTGTATCTTATAGCTTTAGAAACTTAGTGTTATGTGTTTACATAGATATTTACATGAAATACAGAGTTCACAAAATAACTAGTTTTGTTGCATGATGAACACATGAAATATTTTTGTCATTTATGTGACCTTTAAAATCCAACAGATTACTATAAGAAAGTGAAGCAATTAACAGAAATTCATGTCTTTACAAACTGATGACTAATATTATTTTACAGTGCCCTGTCACATGTGGCAAAGGAATGAAACATCGGCAAGTATGGTGCCAACTTAATGATGAACAATTGAGAGACGATTTCTGTAATCCAAACGATAGACCAGGATCAGTAACACCATGTGAACTTCATGAATGCGCATCTTGGCAAGTAGGGCCTTGGGGATCAGTGAGTACATCAGGATTCCTGGCTTTTGGCTTGTATTTCAGACTATGAGTGATCACAAAACAACACCATTTAAATATTTTAATTAGACCTTAAGCAGCTACTTGGAGGTGAATTGGTTCGCACATTTGTTTGTTCCTATTGACTATCTAACCTGTAATTTAGAAACACCCTTATGTAAGTTAGATGCCTAAAACAGACACTGACTCTGAGCCTTAATATCAAAAATCGCCAATGCTATTTCACATGAATGTATTTAATTTCCAGAATAATGAAAATGTAGATAGCAAAGCATTCAAATGAATGAGACAGGTAAAAGACCAAATATTTATAGGTGTGTCAGCATATTTAAGTGATAGCTTCAATTAAATTAAGACCATTGAATTATACATGCTAATAATAGCAGACAAAAAGATTTAGTATTTGTTTCTTTTGTTTTTATCTTCAGTGATGAAAGAGTTTCTATATCTTAATGTGAGAGTGCTGTTCCTTTGTCTAATGATGCTTATGTATAGCAGAGGGGCTTCAAAATTCCAGAAAAAGCTGAATTAATTTTTGAAGGAAGCTTTTGTCACCAAATAGATGAGCATTAATTAAAAAATAATAAGGTACTCAATGCTGTGGAGCTTTCTTATAATCAAGTTGCCCATGACAATAGAAATATTGAATTATTTGGTGTTTCTTGTTAGTGAGAACTCATAACTGAACATCAGGTAATACTTATTTTTTACATATAACCCATCAGTAAAATACATAATAAATGAATCCTTTGAAAATGAAGTATGTGTTTAACTTACACATTTCTTTTGTATAGATGTTTTCTCATGTCATATTTGTTCATGTTAGAGATAACCACACTGTTGTCTAACACAGAATCATAGAACCAAAGAATCGTAGGTTGGAAAGGACCTTAAACATCATCCAGGTCCAACCTCCCTGCCATGGGCAGAGACACCAGCCACCCACTAGATCAGGTTGCCCAGGGCCTTGTCCAACCTGGTCTTGAACACCTCCATGGATGGGGCATGCACAGCTTCTCTGGGAAACCTATCCCAGTGTTTCACCACTCTCATAGTGAAGAATTTCCTCCTTATATCTGATCTGAATCTACCCTCTTTCAGTTTAAAACCATTCCCCTTTGTCCTGTCCTTATCTGACTGAGCAAAAAGTTGCTCTCCATCTTTATGCATCTCCATAAGCCCCCTTTAAGTATTGAAAAGCTGCAGTAAGGTCACCCCAGAGACTTCTCTTCTTCAGGCTGAACATCCCCAGCTCTTTCAGCCTTTCTTCATAATGTTGAATTCCTTTTGGGTAATCTTCTGGTTATAAGATGCTGGCATCCTGGCTCCCTACAAGTTAAATGCAAAGAAGGAATTAAATTTCTTTAATTTCTTAAAAATTAACCCACTCCACCCCACCCCCACCTTCTTCCCTCACCCCAGGTTTTTATTACTGAGCATGATATTTTATGCTATGGATAATCCCTTTGGAGAATTTGGGTCATCTGTCCTAGCTGC
Source organism: Netta rufina (assembly GCF_964035555.1). Classification (NCBI taxonomy): domain Eukaryota; kingdom Metazoa; phylum Chordata; class Aves; order Anseriformes; family Anatidae; genus Netta; species Netta rufina. The sequence goes on from NC_140123.1 coordinate 175,351,062, forward strand.
ATCCTTTCCCAGTCTATTGCCCACCTCCAACCTACTACAGCAAAGTGGGGGAAGAAAGTGACACTGTCCAAGCACTGTTGGGCAATAAACAAAAATTGGTTTGTTACACTGTTTTTAGCACCATGTGGTCTGCTGTGAAGAAAGTTAACTGCATCCCAGCCAGACCCAGTACGCATTCCTGTTCATGCTATAGAGAGCTTTAAAATATAAAAATTGTAATTAAAAAAATAATTTGGATTAAACATAGTGCTATTTCAAGTGTGTGAAATTATTAACAGTGTACTGTGACATGTGGACGTGGATACCAGATGCGTGCAGTCAAATGTGTTACTGGCACTTACAGAGTTATTCTGGATGATGACAGAGAATGTAATGCTGCTACTCGTCCTAGAGATAACCAAGTAAGTTAAAAACACTTCTCAGTTGGTTGTGTATTTTAGTTAAAACATATTAAAAATGAATGTGGTCTACTGACTTTTTGGGGAAACTTGCAAGAACCAATTTCTAGAATGAGAAAAAAAAATGAAGCTGTCTGCTATTTTTCTCTGCTTCAAATTTGGCCTGGGTAATTAAATAAAAGAAAAGTAATAAGGAGATCGGAGATTTGAAAATTTGGTATATATTGACAGGGTCAAAGACCTTTCGTTACTTGTAAATAAAAATTTTTAAAGACTCCAACATAGAATAATGTAAGGTTGACTGCTTGTCATGATGCTTAGTAATCACACCTAGCCGGCTTGATACTCTACTCTAGAATTCTGTTTGTTCTTAAAAGAAAGTCATGGTTACTTGAGGAAAGCTTTGATGGTGGCAATAATGCTAATTTGAAACAGTATATACATGAATTTTATATAGTTCAGTATGGTATTAATGTGGTTCTCTACATTTCCTCCCCATCTCTGTTTGCTTGCTTTTTCACTTCTTTTAATTTAAATCTATTGTTTTTCAGAAAAAAATGTCTTTAATACAGTCAAAGGGTTTATCTTTAACTGAAAACGATTAGTATCTAACATGCTATGTATATTGATCTGGCTACCAGATTGATTCTTCACATTTATATCCAGTTAGGCTGGTAACCACTTACCTCTCTGAGGGCAGGCTCTATACTGATCTATTTTTTGAGAATAAAAACCATAGGGTATTGTGGTCCAAAATAACCTGGTCACAAGTCACCAGCCCTGTGAGGGCTTCTTGAATAAGTTTTCAAATTATAAAAGCCAAACAGATCAAGTACAGATTAATTTCCACTCCACTCTAAATTAGAGTTTGCTTCTTATTTTTATCTGTTGACTGAAATTGAAGAATTTCTTGGTTTTGGTAACTGAAGGTATAAAGTGGCGCAGCCACTTTCTTCACTCAGTTCTGTAGCGCAGGAAACAGAACAGTCATGTTCATGCCTCTTGTATCCAGCAGGTTATCTGATACAGTTATTTCTTAAAGTGCAGATATTACTAATTATTACTCATACAGTGTTAACGTTAAATAAATTGTCTTAGCCTCACAATTTGAAATAAAATAATTTAATAAAAAGCTTTTAATAATGACAGAGAAAAGTAAAAGATGGTATTTACTGTTTAATTAATGCTGACTTATTGTGATAGTAACATCTGTCTGATTGTGGGAGCCATCTGCTTTATGTTTTTTTTTTTTTTCCAAATCTTAGACTTTGAAAGCTTTATTTATTTATTTATTTATTTATTAATTGCCCCACAGGAATGTGAATTGCCCGCTTGTCCAGAAACTACAAAATTATGGACTACATCGCTTCCTCTAATTCATGTGGGGAAGGCAACCCAATGGCGATATGGATCATGGACTCCAGTATGTAATGTAATGGTGATCACAGCTGGCAGAGAAATCCTCCATTCTGTCACCCCTTTTTCCATAAAGGTTTCATTAGTATATCTTTCAGACTGAAATCTCTTTGAGATGATCTTTAAGAAATTCTAATTTTCTTCAAGAATCTGTTTCTTTAGAAGGAGATAGACACTCCCAGCAAATTCTGTGTGTTTCAAATCTAGCTAGGGAAAATAAAGGAAAAAAAAAAGGATTTGGGGGATAGGAGATCTGAGTAGAACAGCTTTGATAGGACTGAGAGTGTTCGAGCAAGTGTGTTTCAAAACAATTTTTATCATTGTCTGAGCATGCAGAACATCTTTCATTTTAAAATATGATTTAAATCTTGTATGTGAATAACAATATTAAATAGTTTGGGTCTTTAAAGATTCAATTTCATGTAACTTACAAGTGTTACACAACAAACTGATTTATACACAAACTCTTATCAAAGAGTGTTTGATTTTTGATTTTCATCCTAATGAAAATTAGTTTTGTTTGACAGAGATATGAAAATTTGGAATAATCTATAAAAATGTAGGTATTTGTTAATCCCTTGAGGTTCTTAATTAAGCATATAGCACTTATATCTTTGCACAAACTGTTTTAACAAAATAGTAGTATAGAGTGAATAGACTGGGGCTACTCAGAAGCCATTTACTATGTTCCCCCTGGAACATTTTATCTATAATAGCATCAGAAGGGGCTCAATTTAATATGCTGATATGAACTAGAATGGCAAATGAATTGTGAATATCATTTTTTATTAATATCAGTTGATGTAAATATTGCATCACTGTGAAATAACTAAAATGTTCTGGAAGTTGCTCTCTAATGTGTCTATTGTTAAGAAATTAATAAATTCCCTTTGCAACTGTATAATGATTCCATATTATAGTTGAAATGCTACCTGTTAGATATGTTGGATTACTTTCCAAGAGTGAAGGCTATGCATGTTAGTTCCAAGCCAACAGGAATTCTTAAGGCCAAAACCATCCAGCAATATTTTGCTTTCCTTCTTGAGTGCGTGGCTCTATACTTGAATATTGGTCTGAGATAAAATCTGTTTCTCAGTGTTTAATTCTAAAGTTAAGCTGATACTAAGCAGTGTTAGCATTTTTGATGCTTGCATGGTCTTTTTTTGGCCTCATAAAGTGTGGTGAACATGGATTGTTCTCTGACAGTGCTCAGCATCCTGTGGGAAAGGTGATCGTGCTCGCTATGTGAGTTGTAGAGATGCTCATGGAGGAATAGCAGATGAATCTTTCTGTGCTCATTTACCACGACCAGCTGAAGTTTCAAGTTGCTTTAGCCCATGTGGAGAGTGGCAAGTTGGAAACTGGTCCCCTGTAAGTATTGCTTGAACTGTTTTTTTTTGTTTGTTTTTAGTTAGAAATTGGGACTTCATATCTATACATGTATTATTGAATTTTCATCCTTTGGTACAGTGAAGTATATGTTTCTTATTGCCAAAAGTTAATATAAATGTCTTTGGTTATTAGTTATCAATGTTTGATCACAAATATTGGGTTAATTTTTGGTCAGTGTACAGTTACATGTGATAGTGGAACAGTAACAAGACAAGTTATCTGTGTCAACTATCATCAACAAATCAACGAGAATTACTGTGATCCTGAAGGCCGTCCCTCTAAAGAACGAGAATGTAACATGCCACCATGTCCACCAGTTTATCATCATACTCCAAGAATACATGACCGTCCAAGTAATTTTCCAGAAATAGGTTATCTTCCAATACACCATCCGCAAGACAATACAAACCAGTGGAACCATCCTTCTGTAGGAGGATATCAATGGAGAACTGGACCCTGGGGAGCAGTAAGAATTTATTTTTTTTACATATATATTAATTTGTTATCTCACTTGTGTGTAAACATTTCTAGAAATGTTATTGCAGTATGGATTTGGTCAAAAGAAAAGTACACTTAAAAAAAAAAAACATGAAAAATACATTCAATTTAAAATAAAACTTTTGTGCAATTTCAACTTTAAAATACTTCAACAGTATTTATAAAAATATTTTTATATTTTTATTTTATATTTATATTTATAAAAATTTTTATTTGCAAATTTCTGGTTTTAAATGTTAACTCTTTTTTTTTTCTAAGTTGTTGTAACCAACACATTATATGTTTTTCTGATTATGTAATGGTGATATATATCTTTACATGTTTTGGTAGTGCTCTAGTACTTGTGCAGGTGGATTTCACCGTCGGGTTGTAGTATGTCAAGATGAGGAAGGACGAAGCGCTAGTTACTGTGATGAGGCAACAAAACCTCCAGAGTCAAGACACTGTGATTCTGGACCCTGCCCACGATGGAACTATGGGAACTGGGGAGAAGTAAGATCATTTCACTTTCAAGTGGAAACATTATTTACATAAGCTTAGATATAATAATTTAAATGTGAATGGAAACATTTTTTTTAACTTATTTAAAAATAACAAGTTTCAAACTGTTTATCTAAAATTTGTTCTTTGATGAAATTCAGAACTCTAGTGTAACTATGGGTAGTGTAAGTATACATCTAAAAGATCTAAGTATTGTGTGATGCTAAAGGTGTACAAAATAATAGGAAATATATTATTGTATTTTTAAAAATACAATAAAAATAGTGATAACTTCAGGAATTCTAGTTTTATTAACACGTGGCTGGTATTTCTCAATCCACTGAGTACTTGCTGTAAAAGCTTATAATTGAATGTTGTAGTAGTATATTGAATCTTGAAACAGCCAATTATTTTCCTTTACAAAAAGATGAATTATATGAGGAAAGACCTCAATGTAATAGCTAGCTAGAAAACAAACAGACAAACAAACAAAACAAAACAAAACAAAAAAAACTGCAAGCAGACATACTTGTTATGTGTATGAAAAATGAAAAAAACAACAACAAAAAAACACCCCCTCAACCCTCTCCCAAAAAACAACCAACCAACCACCACCAACATAAAAGAACTCCCTCTTGTAACTAATCTCGCGATTGTAGTTACAGATTCAAAGTATGAAGATAAGATCATGCATCTAAAAAGTGTGCCAGGGTTAGAATGTTTTAATGTAATGTTATACATTGTTGGGCAAAGAACAGTTTCTCCATTCTATTGTCATTTTTGACCATGCATTCTTGATCAAACACTACAGAAGATGTTAAAAATGTTTTGTCTGGCTTTCATTCTGCTATAACCTTTTACAGTTCCTACCCTCTTCTCTTACTCTTGATAAATCAATATCTAGATTTGATTCTTTTATTCCTTTCAAAGAAAAATTGAGTGAATTTATAGTTATTTATTTATTTTCTATTTTGGCCAGATCTAGCTGTTTTGTTTTCAAGTCCAGTCTCAGTGTCACATTTTTTCATGTTTAGTCTCACAAATAGCTATTTTTCCTTGAAAGAATAGATTTTCTATAACTGAAACTTTTTATATTTTCCATATAAAAATGTAGCTTTGTAAATGTTTTGGTGAGAATAATTTTCTTATTATATGAAATTAAAGTGAAAGTTCTTATTCTTGAGTTGGGCATCCAGGAAACATGAAAGTAGACATAGTAAACAATAACGTGTTGATTATTGCTATATCACTTTACATCAGTTGTATTTGATGACCCTTAACAAAAAATCTGTCTATAAAATTTTGTATTTTAGTGTACTCAAACGTGTGGAGATGGAATAAAGACAAGACTGGTGATTTGTCAGCTTCCTACGGGCCAAATGTTGGGTGATCAAAACTGTGAAATTCTAGACAAGCCACCTAATATGGCACAATGTAATGTGCATTCTTGCCCTGGTGATGTTTCATGGCATCGGGGACCATGGAAATCGGTACGATAGCATTCACTAATATTTTTCACTCTTTGTTCTTTCTGTCATTCTATTTCCCCTTGCCTTTTAAAAATTATACAATTATTTTATTTGATAACAGTGGAATAATAGTGCATGTGGAAATATAGTCGCTGTATTTTTATTAAGCCATTGAATTAAATGGGAAATAGCCATTTACTTCAGTGGGAACAGTATTGTGCTCTGTAAAACATCATAGAGAATATTCTGAAATTTACCAGAAATCATTATAGCTAATAGTGATACCTATTAGGTTGTTCTATTTTGAAGGATTATGATTTGATCTGTGTTTTAATTTAAAAATATATGCTGTAATTTATACTGTAGTATTATCTACATATTTATATTTGTAAAAAAATCAAAAAAGGCTTTCTAGTGCATAACTTTTCACTAATAGAATATTTAAATACAAGCTATCTCACACATGTATATTACACTTTGTCATCAAACAACATATTACTCCATATTATGTGTAAATTTGTGTATAAAGGTTTATATTTGTGGTTTTAAAACAGTGACTAATTAAAGTTGTCTGTGTATAATTATGTATGTAACTATAATACGTTGTTGTCTATGTCACTGTCTATTAATGTATAAAAATGACCACAGCAATTACCATTAATCTTTAAAATTGCCACTAGCAGATAATTAACATGGAGAAATAATCATAGTATACTCTACAATAGAGAGTACATTATATTTCCCAAGCTATGAATTTGACAATATTTATTAGTTATTGTGCTCAATTTTAAAGAGATTAATGGCAATCAAAGGATGTTGGATCCAATTTTGGTTCCATTAGAAATCAGTTCAATACCTGTCATTAACATCACTGGGAGATGGACTGGATAACAGTTCTTTATTTAAAAAAATATATAATTTGGTTCTTTGAATAATCGTGGAAACATTAAAAAAATATTATCCAATTTCAGCTTTAAAAATCGATTAGTTTATGTAATCTACTCTAATTTATTGCAAATACGTTTTAAAATGAAAGCTTGAATTAATGATTTACCACAGTTATCTTTCTTCCACTGGGCAAACAGAGTTTTGGTTTTGTGTTTAACAGACACCAGAGTTCCTTTTCTAGCCGTTATTCAAATAATTAGTGGTGACTTGCTAATACTTTACTAATGCATGTTCTTCAGGTGCTGAGGATGCAAGCAGGGCATTCGGCACATCATTGCCTTTGCATTAATAGCTTACCTGTAAGTTATTGCAAGGTATTGTAAGTGGCATATATGGCTTAGTTTTCTTGGTTGTTTTATATTTCAGTTAAAGCCAATGTAATCCTTCAAAAACTAAGTTTAGAATGGAATCTAGTTAGCGAGGGAAGAGATTGTAGCTTCTGTTTTATATGTGATTGCAAGTTCTGCAGGTAATCAGTAATAATATTAATTTCATGAGAAATTTCATCTGCAACGTGTCGTTGAGCAGAAACCAACTGTTGAGCAGAAACTACTATAAAGTAGTAGAAGCTTTAGTCATATAAATACTGTTGTACTTTAGCACAACCAGCTCTGTTTAGTCTTCACCTATGGTTGGCTGACTAGTTATATGACAGTCTGGCCTTAGATGATGGCTCTGCCTGTCCCATGCCTTCCTGAAGTACAGTATGCTCTCATGTAGGGTGCTGTTAATGGTACATTAACATAAATGCTGTACATTTAGATGTAGCTTTGTCTAAACCATGACTGAACTAAAATCTTTAGCTTACTGATTATTTCAGCTTTTACAATGGCTGATAGTCTCCTTTTGAATTTTATGTTCAAGCAGAAATGGATTCAGAAAAAGCTCGATATTAGCAAAGACTAATCCAGAATATTTAGAGTCAAGAACCTGAGCCACAACATTGAAAGACTGTTCTAGTTAAGTAGTTGTCAGTGTCTTTTTTGTGGAAATGTGAACCTCTGATGGTGCTTGCCCTCTGTTTAGAACATAATTAAAATTGCACTGATCATTTTAGTGATGAATTTTGCTTAGACTTTTGAAGAAGTTTAAGGTTCAAATCACTGAAAGTTGGCCATGTACACTACAGTAGCTGTCCAATGTTCTCTCTTGAAATCTAATCAATTACATGTGGAAGTACCAGGTATTTGGCCTGTTTTAGTCTTCGAATTGCTTCAGACCACGATGAGCTGGCACCTAGTGATTTGTAATGCTTGGCTGCTTGAGCTTGTTCAGTTCTGCAAAGAAAAGGAAACTGATTAAAATGACTCAGAATAAATTCTTCAAAATAATGTTTAATCTGTCTTCTGAAGCAATAAATAAAAGACTTCAGTACCCATTTCCTTATCTGAGTTTATTCATATCATGTGAAGATAGGGGAGGCAGGCAAGAGTGTTTCTAGTGTCTGCTCTGGGTGGAAAGGCTTTTGCTGTGTCCAGTGCACGCTTACAAACCATTTCTTGTAGGACTTTTTTAACAGGAAATATTGAGAATTAAAATTGTGCAATAGAAATAATGGTCCCAGATGCATAAACTAGTGTGACTACTTTGTATTTTAAAAGAAGCAGCTTCTGACCACTTCAGATAATTAGCTAGTTATTGATTAAGTGTAATTCCGTAACTATTGATGTAATAAACTTACAAAGGCTGCTTGTGAGAGCATATACAGAATGGAAAGGTGAGGTTTGCAGCATGGTAATGTACAGTATCTTTCCATCTTCAGTGCAGGCTGGGTACTTCTATTTTAGGATAATAAGCTTGCTTATACTTAGGGATAGCTCTAACTCAGATGCAAGAAAACATTCTTCTCATGTGGAAAAGAATGTTAGTTCAGTTAGTTCAGGTCTGTTCCAAAAATCAGCAGTAAAAATGGTTTTGGTTCTTCATCTTGATATTCTAGGCTGATATTTGTATAGATATTTTTAGAGTTGTGAACTAGCATTAACTGTACAGCATGAGGGAAGAAGTAAATTATTTATGTCTGAAGTCTAAATTAATGAATGTCATTATCTAATTAATTTTAATCAGATTCAGAAACTTTGATTGTTTGAATTCCCAAAACTTTATTCAGTCCAGAATTTTCATATTCATGCTATCTGAGCCAGAGAAGCACCCTGCAGTTTTATAGATGGCTAGGAAACACAGACTTTTGCTTGTAAGTTGAATTCATTTGACCTGGAGGTCATGGAGAGACTCTGCCAGTGATCTTTTTATCTTTAGTTTACTTTTTCTGCCCTGTTATTTTTTAGCAGAGACTGAATTCTGCTCTTCTTTTGTTCAGCCTCTTTATCAAATTCCAGAGAAAATTGGAGTGGGTTTACACTGTCCCTGCATCCTGAGGGATTTTAGATGATTGCCTTGTTTGTAAAAAATATTGGTGTCAACTCCTAATGTAAATGAGGTTGACAAAATATTATATGAACAGTCCTGAATTCAAATGTTTTAAGATAATGTCTTAGCCTGATTGGCTTGTATCTAAGTACACTACCTCATTTTTGATACATGTAAATTATGATGCATATATATTTTGATGTGTACATATTTATAATGTGTTTGTAAGCTATTACTTACTTCAGGTAAATACATTCTTTGCTTACTTTAATGGAGTTGCACCAAGAGTAAATTTGGCCCATGTGTCCTGGATATTTTTCTTTTAGGCTACTCTGGTTTCATTGGTGAAGGGATTGAGGCAATGATCCAAAACTACACGAAAGAATGAATAAATTACAAGCTACAAAGTATGGAAACCATATGTCACATTATATAATGTCAAGAAAAATTCCATAGCATTTTGACAGCTGGCTGAGAGTACTTTGTTCTAATACAGATTTTTACTGTGTTCCTTTCTACTTTCCACAGTGCATTGTTGGGTTTTTGGTTTTAGTCCATGCGGTAAGACTTGAGGGTTTTTGCATTAATTTTCATCATAGCGGTTAAGGTTTTCTGACCTTAATGACAATAAGTTACTTTTTAACCTGAGCACAAAAAGGGAGGGTATAACAAATTTGCCAAGATACCATAAGATTTTAAAACTGAACTATAGTGACTAGATTTAACATATTTCTCCTAGAAGTGCTTTAGGATAATGTGTCTTTACTTAGTTCAATAATACTGATATTTTATTGAATGGCATCTCCTCTATCTAAATGCTTTAGTATTCTTAGCCAAACTATTGTCTCTTACCTGACAAAAAGTTATGTGGGAATATAACCAAATCAACAGTTAATCAGTTCAGTGGTTATGCTTAGATACACCAAACCTACAGTGCACGTGGTCTTTTAAAGCTCTTGTGGATACCAGTAATGTAAAGTAGGTATACTACAGAATAAAATACTATTTTTAGCATATAGTACACAATAATATGAAATGTAATTTTACTTATGAATCCAGTAATTGACATATTTATCACACTGTAGGAGTTTTCCGGGTCTAAGGACATAGCTAGTGCTGACTGGTAGCTGATAGATTGACCCACTCTGCTGCAGAGGGTACCTGTATACAGCAGGTTTAAGGAATCCCCAGCTGTAAACTGTCTGTAAAATATAAGCTGTTCACCTGCCAGGTGAAGTGCAGTACTTGGCTGGGAAATAATTTGATGCAGTAGTAAGTTAAGAGATTTCTGATGCCAAAGCCCTGGCCTGGTACCCAAGAAAAATGTATAATGTGAAATACTTTTTGTTTTACTCTTCTTCCTTCTGCTGTTCAACAACTGATGACTTGTTTGAACAATTTGTCCTGAAACATAGCCATATACCAGTTGTGCAGTCAGATAGTAATTGTAGGATTATTTTCTTGTTTACTTTAAAGTTTAAAAAAAAAATATTTCCTGTAATTAAAGGGACCTCAAATTAAAAGTGGATAAACAAAACTTTCCTAGGACTCCAACTCTTGCTTCTGCAGAGTGCTTTTACACCTGTTCAAGCTATTAACATAACAAAACACCGACAACAAGCTAGTCAGCTCAATTATACTTTGGTATAAGCCAAGAAATTGAGTGTCACAGACAAGTGTTTCACTAACAGTTCAAATTACATTTAAAAATGGAAATAAACAGTTTAGGAATATTAGGTTGTTGTTTTCAGAGGTCTTTCAGAACAATATAAATCTGTTTGTGCTGTGTGCCTTTATGGTCAGTGTTACAGGCGATGTTTGACCCTTACAGAAAATGACTATATTTTGTTTGTTTGAACTGTTGATAAAATAAGGAATTTTTCCTTACTCTTAAAGTTTTTATATGATTTTGTAATTTTGTATTATTTCTGATTTCACATAAATTTAGTCATAAAAAGAGTGGATCAGCTCATCTTTTAAGTGTCAGAAATTCTTATGTATTGCCCTTCAGATACATACTGTAATAGTCTTCAAAGTAGCTGTTTTTCTAGTTTTTCAGTTTTCTCTTGAATAATTTGCTTCAGAAGAATTTCTGTTTAATTCTGTCTTTGCACTAGTGGAAGAAATCTATTATTTCTTTTTAAAGCATAAATTATTATTTTTAAATTGATATCCCAGTGTCCTTCCAGTGATGTTATTGCCAGGCATCCTATTGATCTCTGCAGGAGCAGAAACAGCCTAAACATGCATAAGTAAATATTTATTTGTTTTCATTTTAATGCAAAAAAAAAAAAAAAATCTTGCTGTGTATGATAAGTGCCTTCATTCATTTTTTTCTAATGTGTAAAAAGTATTTATATCTTTAAAGATAATCTTTTATATTAAAAGGGAATTCAGGATCCGTGAACTTGGTTTTCAAAACCAGCTTCAGTCTTATACCTCTACTTCTGCTGCTGCCTAATGTCGAACTTCAGAATACCTCATTACGAGTACAGCACGTTTATTTAATATCCCACTGGCTGAAATCTTAATGTTAGCATATGCTATTCATTTTTAAAAATTCTGGAAATGGGGAGTGCCTTTTCAGAGATAACTGATAACATATGTCACTACCCAAATAATGTCATGAAACAGGCTTGGGACAGTGGATTTCATTTAGGGTAAAGCTGATAAAAATGAAAGAAAATACTTGTTTTCAAAATTCAAACACAAATATTTATGTGTACTGTTCATCAACTTCAGAGCAAATTTCTCCATTTTGGTGCTATGTTTCCTGTATAGCTTGAAATAATAAATAAGTTATAATGTATGTCTGATAATTTAATATAATGACTGTGACTTGTGTCTGTGAAATACAGTTGCATTTTAACCCTTCTTTTTGATGCATGTTGTGTGGCTTTGTGTTTATATTTAATGTGTCTTTTATTAAGCAATGCTAATGTTTAAAGTCCTTAGGAAAAAAAAAAAAAAAAAAAAAAAGGAAAGAAAAACGAAAAGAACTAACTACTTTACTAAAAGTGTGTTTTTGTGCACTAAGTAATCTTTGGGTTGCACTGAACTTCATAGATATTTTAATGACATTGTTTTCATGGAGTAACTACCTTTAAAATTTCCTTCTGTAAAAGATTAAAGGTTGCTGTTCTGTAGAATTTGTAAAGGATCTTGTACTTGAACAACAAGAAAAAAACATAAACTTGCTTCTGATGCCATTGGTCAATTAGACTGAAATAGGTTGATGACTTCTGATCCCCTGTGATAAAGATACATGTCATGTAACGCCTTTTGCTGGAGCTGTTATTTTACAGCCCAGTCCTGCTCCCATGTAGTCAGTGACAAAATGCTGGAAAACTGAGGATCGTAACACAATGCTCAACTAATATAATCTCAAAAAGAGAACATTTTTTCACATTCCTAAAACACTTTTACATACATGTAACTTTCATACCTTTCATTTATGAAGAGGACAACTAAGAAAGGAACACAGTCAAAGTAAAAGTAAAGAAAGTTAAAAATAAAAAAGAGTATCATGGAAGGGGAAAAATGTGTGATCTTGGTGATCTTTAACACCATTCCTAAATATATATAGCCATTCACTGAAATGAATGTAAAGCTACTCATGTATTTATTTCTGTAGTGTATGAAATCTCAGATAAACCAATGGGTTCTGGGTTGCCAGATCCATAAGAAAAACATTGTGAGCTGCCTGTGGCAGCTATGTGTGGCAGTTCTGAAAGTCCCAGACAATGCTCATAAATATTGCCCCAAAATGATTTTGAAATCCAAATTTAAAAGTTACTAAATGTAGATTGAAGTGTTAGCATTGTCTAAAATTTGTGGAGGTTACTACACATTTTGGTTACCTGGAATGTGTTAGGAAATGAACAAGATGTTCCATAGTTCTCTATTATGACATTTCTTAGTCCTTTCTGTGAAATTATTGTCGGAGATAGTCTCCTCCACTAAAGCTATATTGATCAGTATATGAACTAGCATGAATATATTTATGGCCCTTGCACTTCAGTGAGAGCAGGACAGGATCAGGCACTTAGATTTCCTGCTCATGCAGTCATTCAGAAGCTTGGGTATATGCTCACATTTATGCACATAACTGAGTAATGTTGAAAAGATTGGTCTGTAAGTAATTGAAAATACACAGAAGAATGGCTTAGGTTGAAAATAAACTGGAAGACAACATGCAAAGGTGGGTAAAATGTTGTATTTCTTATTTTCTAAAATATGAATATCTATTCTTACCCAATTAATATTTAAAATAATGTGTTTTTTTCTTAATTCTTTAGCTGATATTTAATTAAATTTTTTAGAAAGAGTTATATTTTTGCATGCTTCTAGAAAGTTTAAAAAAATGTGACAATATTGTATCATTCCCATAGTGTTCTGTTTCCATTTTTTTCAAAGTTTAAACTAAAAAAAATCAAACAACAACAAAAAAAGTGAAGTGGTAGATTTTGTAGAACAGACAGACAGAAAAAGTTCATATCTATTTGGTATTGCTTTAATTTCTGATCTACTGTTTTGCTGCAGCTAACATGATTGAAAATGATAAACCAGAGACTGCTGTTACTGGGATCCAATGTTCCCTTCTGATCATGATTACCTTTTTTGCAAACTCAGCTTAAAGTAATTCGTCTGCTATAGTAAGACTCCATTATGTCATTATTTCTGTACTTTGTTGGTTGAAAAGACCCCGTTTCTTAATATAAAAAAGAAGAATCCTTAAAATGAAGTTTTAAATTTTGAAAAGTATAGAAACAAATCATTTTATCTGTGCAATCACTCTGTGAAAATGTGGCTCCCACACCAGAGATCCTCCATCATATTAAAAATATAGTCCATCTTTTATTGTGAAAATCTCTATATAAAATGTCACTCTCAAGGGGCAAACATTACTTTTCAGTGGGAATGCAGATCATGTCATTCCCATGCCTTTGTTCAGTCTTCCCAAGCTTTGGAAGAGGCAGGAGGCTATATCCAGACTCCCTGTGATGCACTGTTAAATTGTTCAGTTGTTGGAAGTAATAATGGGTCAGTTTGGGTTTTACTTTTTTGTGTGTTTTGTTTGTTGTTGTTTTTAATTATTATTATTATTATTTATTATTTTTATTGTTTTGTGGAGGTTTGTGAGTACAACTGCTACACAGACACAGGTACATCTGTTGTTCTCCCTTTGGAAAATATGTCTGGGAATTTATCCCTTGATTGGAAACAAACAAACAAACAAAACAACTCTTTTGCTGTCACCATATCTCCTATTTCCATTTCTGCCTCCCTTCTTTCATGATACTTTTGCTTTACTTACAATTTATCTCCAATGCTGCTGCCTTCATCTAATTGCTTTAAGGAGTAACTCTTGTTATATTCTTGTGGAGAAAAGAAAGAATAAGACTTGCTGAAGTCTAGCCACACCAGAATTTTTCCATCTGCAATGGTGCAATGTTAAACTTTCCTGCACTAAATATTTTCTAGGAGATGTCCCAAAGAAGGCAAAGAACAGAACTGCTGTTCAGTCTTGTAAATTTGCCACAAATTTATACCAATAGATTAAGATTTTTCAGAAAGACCTAGTGAGGTTCTGTCTCTGTTCCTGTTTGCCATTGATTTCAGAAGGAGAGGTAAAGCAGAATTGTCTGGTTCTGTTTTTTAATTTCCCACTGTTCTTGTATTTTTACTTGTTGGTTAGCCTCAGCCATCTGTCTCCATTGTATATATCATCAACTGAAAGGTGATAAAAGTTAGGTACATGTACCAGATATGCTGTTGCAGGAATGCTTACTGAGCAATGCTGTTTATCAGTCCTCTCCCCCCCAGCAAATAAATGAGCTGATCACACTTCTCATTGTTTTAATATATGTTCTGATTAATTACAGTGGTGAAGTTCTTAGCAGAGGTATATGCAGACCCTTCAGTGACACGTAAGGCCTATCTTCAGACCTGCACATGAGGTAGCAAAGCCTGCCAAATGGCTGCTGAAAGGAGACAGAAATACCCATTGTTTTTCTGATTCTCAGGTGGCAACCAGATGCAATGAACTCAAATCAAGAGCAAGTAAGGCAGGAAGTGTAACTATACAACCAAATTTTTACTGTAATAGAGAGATGAAATAGAACCTATAAAGGAAGTGTTAAATGAGATACCAAATGTGACATGTCATTACTGTTGAAGGCGATTGCATTAATCATCCCCTTGTGAAATAGTGACTGTTATTTTTAAATTTTCAAAAATATCAAACACATGTTAATAGCAACAGAAAATATCGTCAGCACAAGGCTTGTTTTTGCATCTCACTGGTGTTGCCATATAGCGGTGCTAGCATGTCTGCCACTGGGTGTCCTGTAGGTTACTGTTGTGTGTAATGGTGAGCTTGTCTTCCAGGAGAGCTGAAACCTGGAAGAAAATAATATCTGGATGACAAGTCACGGCAGCTAAAAACAATTTGGGACTTCAATTCAACTATTCATGTCTGAGTTCTCTAAAGTATGACAGCGATCTTATTTTCTGTGAGGCATTTCCCTCTTCTAACACATCTCATATTTTTGCCACTGTTCATCTTGCTTTCCACTCATCCTCTTCCACCATGCCACACAACCTTCTATCAACACACTAAAATATCTATAATCTCTTTGAACTGGCTTTTCCACAACATGGAGTACAACACAGTTGTTCTTAGTGCCTTGGATTATACTCTTATGGAAAATGGGAAGATGGTAGCTTCCTCACTATAAGCCATGTTGACTTATCAAAAATTGGAGTCAACTTTGTTCCTTGCTATGAAACTCAGAGTTGTGTATTACCTGTGCCCAGATTTTCCTTTTCAAATTATATGATTAGGATTTTGTAGGCTCTACATTGAACTTCTATGAAAGGCTGCTGTTTCATTAGTTCTCCTCAGGCTCAAGATTTTTACGTGGCATCAGGAATCTTCGCATTCCTTGTAGCAGCCAAGTACTGGAGTCACCTCCAGATCAGACATATCTTTCTTTTGAAAGAAAATGGGTCAGACTTTGTTTAGAAGCAAAATCTTGTACTCCTTTCGTGGGGAGAAACATCTGTTCAGAACAATGAAGTCACCAAAAAGATTCAGATGATGACAGTTCATATCTGAATGTGTATGATTCCACTGCACATTCTCACATACTGATACTCTTACTGTAGCTATACATTTAATTTTTTATTTTTAAAAAAGCAGTCTCCAGAACAAACAGGAAAGCAAGGAGTATTCTGTCACCTCCTGTTCAGATGTGACAGGTCTTTTTGGTAGCTTAGTATGAAGAGCTTTGTGAACATTGGCTAACTCCCTGGGGAGCTAAGGAACTGCTCTTTAAGAGGCAATCTAAGTGTGCTTACATCAACTACTAAATCTCTACAGTAGAATTGTCCTCTATAAATTCTAAGCTAATTATTTTTTAATATATTTTACATTTTTAGAGACAAAATGTAATTTGAAAATTCAGGATGATTAGTTATGTAAAGTATGATCAGTCCTTTACAGAAAAAAAGTTTCTGATTTCTTTTTCTTTAATGAAGGAACCTGGAGTAGCACCTGTGGAATGTAGTACTTTGAGCATTGAATTATTATCTGAGTATTCCCTTAAAAAAGACTTGGGTATAAGTGACTACCCAACAGGATCTAAAGGTATAGGTGGAATAAAAGCCAAATCCCGTAGTTCCTCAGACAAAGTGGCAGCTGTTTTGTCTGTTCTGTTCTTCTTGTGTTATTGTACTAAGATCCTATTGGAGGGTTTAATTATATCTGGTATCTAGGTAAAACAAAGACAAGGTTGCTGACTGGAAAAGCTTACAATCTCATTACGAGATGTATGTAGACAAATTGGTAATAAAAGGCACAGTGAAACCCTGCTGAATAGCACCTGGTAGGTGGGGAACTGAGTTTATTTTTCAAATGCTCTGTAGTTAGCCTCAAAAATGATGCCAGGCTTTAGGCAGTGATGGACAAAATGGTGGTGTTCGTCCTGAGCAGGAAAGACATGGCTGGGCCTTTGTAGAAGGACCTTGTTTTCTGATTTGGTTGTGCTGAGCTTGAGGTAATGGGCAGTGCTTTGATGAGATGCCAGAGACATAGGCCAAGTTAAAAGACTTACTCACAAATCTAACTAGAATAAATAAATGAAATTCTGTGGTCGATCATTAAGTGGAATTTCAAGAGTTCTGGTTTTGATTTTTCCAGCAGCTGCACAGAGTATGGTTGTTCATCTGCCATCTAGGCAGATTACTGTTTTGGTGAGAGGTATCCCTCATTAACACTACAGCCAGTTGCACAAGACAAAGAAATTCAGACCACATGGAGGTAATTCTAAATACTGTCTAAAATGCCTCAGTAATACCATCGGTAGAATTGGACTTGTGCAGACAAGAAATCAACTTTCTTTCAGCATCTGTCCTGAATGGACTGGCTTTAATATACTGAAAAAGGTTTGGTTTGTGTTTCTCTAGTTGTTTTGTTTTGTTATTTAATTGGGATGTCTTTTAACACACACAGTCCTAGTAGATGCCTTACAGATTCTCTCATACCAGTTTTAGCTTCCCACTCTCTACATCAACCCTAGAATGTTCTTCTTTATTCCTTCTTCATCTCTTATTTTTCCATGTATATAGGTGTATTTACTTAGTTTATCATTTATATCTACCTCCTAAATACATATTTATTCTACTTAGTGTTGGTGAAGCTGCAGCTGTGTCCAGTTCAGTCCTCCCTCCCCCCAGTACAAGAGAGACAAGAGACACGGGCATGGTGGGGAGAGTCCAACGTAGGCCATGAAGATCTTTGGGGGCGTGGAGCACCTCTCCTGTGAGGAAGTCTGAGAGAGCTGGGGCTGCTTAATCTGGAGGAGAGGAGGCTCAGGGGGGATCTCACCAATGTCCATAAATACCTGAAGGGAGAGTGCAAAGAACATGGAGCCAGGCTTTTTTCAGTGGTGTCCCCATGCCAGGACAAGAGGCAGTGGACACGAAATGGAGCACAGGAGGCTGAACTTCTGAACTTTTTTGCTGAACCCAGGCAGCACTTTTTTTTACTGTGAGGGGGACAGAGCATTAGCACAGGCTGCCCAGAGAGGCTGTGGAGTCTCCTTCCTTGGAGATCTTCCAAAGCCACCTGGATGTGTCCCTGGGCAGCCTGCTCTGCGTGTCCCTGCTTGGGACAGGTGAGCTCCTGAGGGCCTGCCAGCTTCAGCCATGCTGGGGTTCTGTGATATGATTCAACATGCCTGAGAAGCAATTATTCAGAAACTGCATTTTTCCGTTATCCTTCAGATTAAAGTTGAAACAAATTTATCATCTTAAAAAGAGACAGACAAAGGCTGCCTTTCTGTGGAGCACAGAGCACTTAATCCTGTCAGAAAGGATGTGGCTATGGACTGTGGACAGGTTAGATGACCTCAAACAAACTGCTGCTGTCTTTCACTGTTCTCAGCCATCCCATTCAGACTTACCTGTTAGGCCATTCTGTGGACATACCCTCCAGAGTCCTGTACTCCCACATTGGATTTGGTTTGGAGTCCACTGGTGTTCATGTCCCTGACACATACCATGGAAACCAAAGTATGGATGGTAGGAAGCTGCTGCGTGTCTGATTCCCACACTGTAATGCAGCCAGTCCTTCTGAGCCCAGTTTTCCTCCCTTTCATTTCTCTAGCCACAAAGGCAACTAGCTTTTTAGAACTGCGGTAAGGCAGATCTACACACCTCAGCTGCAAGGAGGACTTAGTTTCATCAAAACAAAACATTTTCCCAACATGAGAAATCTGATATAACACTAAACTTTTCAAATGAAGCTGTGCTTAATGAGGTGACAATGTCTTTAGTGCAGCTTCTGTAGTTAGCATATGTCTGACGCTACATGTAAAAATAAATAATACACATGCCTCTTGGAATTCAATCCATTTGGTGAGAGTGAAGGATTATTTGTTCTTATGTAGGCATGGTCCTTTCTGATTGCTTGAGCTAATGGCACAGGCTATATGTGCTCATTTTAGTGAAAAAATCTCTGAATCCAAGAATTCAGTAGGACCCCTTCTCAGAGTCTGTGTTACTTCTTGACAGTAGTCTACAAATGTAAAGGGAAGGACAGCTTTGTGAAAGCTTTCCTCTGAAGGCTTTCATTTGTACCTGTTTCATGCTCAAGCATCACATGGACCCCTGGGGAGATACAGCTAGTAGAGAGGAGGCAGGCACAGGAAGAACTAATTCTAATACAGCAAAGGAAGTGTTGAAACAACTCGCAACTGAGTAGTGCTCAAAGGCATGTTTTATGAGTGTCTAGTGCAATAGTGGTCCCAGTCTACCTCTAATATAATTTTAAAAGAGCCCAAACAGACTCTTGGACCAAACAGAGATGAGCAAAATGTGGTTTGTCAGACAACTCAAGCAACTACTGTGTTTAACCCTATAGGACTGGAATTTTTCTGATATATTATCTTTGTCATGTTTTAAATTCTTCCTGTCCAGTCACAGAAGTGCCAGACAAAAAGGAAAAAAAAAAAAAAAAAAAGGAAAAAGAAACAAAAAAAAGCATTACATTTCTGTAATATTTGTTATCATTTTTAGTGGCAAAGCACTCTGTTTGATCACATTCATATATGCTTCTCATTTACTGGTTTGTTTTTCAGTCTCTCAAAGCCCGGTAAGCTCCAGCTAAGCTATGCAAAATGCTCCCTTGAAAGAAAAGGTTAAGAAAATTTAGAATGAAATCCACCAAATAATCCCAAGTCTTCAACCTTGAAATGAAATAATACCAATAGTAAAAGCATCAAATTTTTTTATTTTTTATTCTTTTTTAGTAAGACTTTTTTGAAACTACAGCTGTCAGCTGCAGAGAGAGTCTTAATTTGGTAGGACCTTATGATGGCATGCCTGCCTGAGCATCAGTCTGTGCTGTGGAAGGCACCAGGAGTCCTGTCAGGCTGATCCTTGTAGAATTTTACTGCTATGAAAAAAACAAACAGATGAATCCTAGTTACCAGTGTTATGGAATGACTTTGAACAATAGTAATCAAGTCCAGCTTTTTGCTGCAGTTTTATGTTTTTAAAAGAACCTGACATATGGGAAATATTACTTTAGCCAATGTTAAGACAAGTGCTAGAATTTCTGTATAAAATGATTACAGGATGTTTTTTCAACTAGTATTTAAAAAAAAAAAAAAAAGTTTGTATTTATTTTGAGATTTAAAGTTCTTATGGATTTTTATTCTACACATGCAATCCACATAAAATGTATGGAAAAAATGTCCTCTCCATGAGCCTTCAATCATGTGGAATGTGGTACAAATGAAGCCACTTTACAGATGTCTTGAATTGTAAGGACCAAGTTGTTCTTGGCCACATGCAAATTTACTGAGTAGAAGGAAGTCAAGCAGCAGGAGAGTTAAGTGCCATTATACTTCTCCCAGTCAGGAGAGTTAAGCCTTGGGAAGATCATTACCAGAGCATCTCTCAGAACAGACTGGGCACCCAGCAGCAAGAGAACCACATTCCACAAATGGCCTGTAGTAATGTATTAGGAGCTTCAAATATATGCATACAGGGCAAAACTCACCCTCCTAAGAAATGTACTGTAGTCTAGATTCAGTAAAAGGACATGAGTGGATTCCAGAGCACAGAATGAGGCCTTTGTCCAGTGCAGGTGAAAATCTGATGCTTTGTACTGGTGCGCTAGGTCAGTGTGTGCAATATGCAACTCTAAAGAAAACATAAATGATGGCAATGGAGCTAAACACAGGATACCTCACTGTAGTATGTAGATATGTAGTATGTAGATATGTAGTATGTAGAAGTATGTAGATACTTCTAGAAACTTGGGATTCCCAGTCTGGGATCTTGCATAGAACCTATGTTTCTCATGCAAAGAACTGAGCATCAGCTGTGATCCATCTTTACATAAAGCTAGAAGATGCATCCCCACTTTATATTGATTAAAGCTTTTGATTCATCATTTGAGATACCTGGTTTCCTTTCTTTGGTATTTACTCTCTGTGCTGGAGGACAGGCAACCCCCACCTGGCCAGGAGTTACCAGTGAGAAGCTGTGTTGGACGGGAGCAGTCTTCATTTGCCTTGCTGAGGGTGGGCCACTGTCCAGTAAGGAGCACACCTGAGCCTGCCTGCATCCGATGCCCAGGCATTTTGTAGAGGAAACAATCCTTCTAAGAAATATTTTTAATGTATTATCTATGGAATGAATCCAGAATGTGTCCTCTTTCAGGAGAATACTGTACCTACAGAGTAATATGCCCTCTTGAGTTTTCCATTGATGATCCTTGGATCATCTATATCCAGAGTGAGTGCATTCGCACATATAAAAGAAAAAAAAAATGGGAGCTTTTCTCTTTCTTTGTTTGCATTAAATATTGTCTATCAGTGTGTTTTGTAAGGTGCTTGCTGTGCTACTAGTGTACTCTTAAGAGGAATTGCTTTTTTAGCCTGACAGTGTGGAAAGGGATAAAAAACTGTTTTTAGGATATTGATCATCCTTATGAGGATGTAAGCTGGTCAGTCTATTAGAGGATTGTAAATGGTTATAGAATTACTATAACAGAAATTTCTTAATGTCTTAGACTGGGGCTCAGGGCTGCCTAAGTGATTCTGCAGCTGATGTGGATGCAAGACTAAGGATAACAGTTTTGAAAATAGCTGTCTAAATTTTATCCAGGCCCCACTGGAGTTACAAAGGGTCTGATCTGATACTTAGGTTTCTCTTCCTCTCACTGGTGTTGGTGGGAGATGCTTGCTGCAGCGCATATAAGAGTCTGTCTTGTGCTGGAGGTGCCAGCAGCTTCTCCATGAAGTACCAGGAGACACAGTACCCCAAGTGCCTGACTCAAGCAAAGCTGCTTGCAGTTACTTAGTTTTGTGGTTTACTTGTTTTTAAATTTGCACAATCATATTTAAGCAGAAGTTTACAGCTACTTACTGTCTGCTGTCTTTTTATTTGTGTTTTTTTACTAATAAGATATTTTCATTCCTTCAGTGAAACAACAACCATGCATTAACCTAAATGACTTAAACTTCAGCATTACTTCATGTCTTCTTCAGTTAAAAATAATAATAATAATAAAGAACAAAACTTCAAAAAGCTCATAAGTTGAAACCCCTAGTATCAGAACACTAGTGAATTACCTCTTGCATGGTGAAGTTTCTGTTTTACTGTAAGATCTGTTAAATAGGAGATTTGGATACATGGAAATACAGATCTGTAATTTGATGAATATGTGAAAGAAAATGATGCCAAATCTGTATACTGAAATGCTGTTCCTGTATTTCTGGAAAGCTTACACTTTGCCCATAAGGATTTACTGCACTTTTCAGATTATTTTTTTTCCCCCATAATCCTGACCTGTTGAATGTACCTTTTTAATTTATTCCATATAACATTACATTAACATGAAGTGAAAAATCTCCCTGGAAAAAGTATTATTCAAAAGTGGATAATTTTTTCCTATGAGTTGGCAAAATTCTATAACTTACTGTCTCTCAAAGCAACAAAAAATAAAATTTCAGATGATTTATCAGTTGCATTAACTGGAAAGCTAAAATGACCATAGAATCACAGAATGGGTTGGGATTGAAGGGACCTCTAGGACCACCGAGCTTCAACTCCCTGCCATGGACAGGAACACCTCCCACTAGACCAGGTTGCCCAAAGCCCCATCCAGCCTGGCCTTGAACATTTCCAGGGATGGGGCATCCACAGCTGCTCTGGGCAGCCTGTGCCAGGGCCTCACCACCCTCACAGTAAAGAATTCCTTCCTTATATCTAATCTAAATCTGCCCTCTTTTAGTTTAAAGCCATTCCCCTTTGTCCTATCACTACACTCCCTGACCAAGAGTCCCTCCCCAGCTTTCCTGCAGACCCCCTGTAGGTACTGGAAGTTACCCAGTATATGCTCTTTAGGTATATGGTCTTCCTGGAGCATTCTCTTCTCCAGGCTGAACAACCCCGATTCCCTCAGCCTGGCTTTGTAGGAGAGATGCTCCAGCCCCTTGATCATTATTGTGGCCCTCATCTGGCCTCGTTCTAACAGGCCCAGGTCCTTCTTGTACTGGGGACCACAGGGCTGAACAGAGCACTCCAGGTGGGGTCTCACAAGAGAGGATTAGAGGGGGAGAATCACCTCCCTCAACCTCCTGATGAATTGAAAGGAGTTTTTTTGAAAACAAAAATATTTAATTTAGAAACATTCAGTGGAATTGTCTAGCACACAAGTAAAAGGCAAGTTGTCACCAAATCAGCACCCTTAGCATTTTGCAAATATAATTATAGTTTCAAGAGAAACACTCTATCCATTGCATTGTGTGATAAATGAAATGTATTGCTTTATTCTGCAATGACTTAGTATTAAACACATTTGTGGTTTAAACCTTTAAGATTACACATATAAATGTCTACAAATATATAAAAATCCCTGTATATCAAGGGCAAGAAATTCAGCTGAGATTCGATTTAATGTAATGAAGTTACTCTTGTGAAAAATGTTTCAGTATTAGCAGGTTAATTTGACATAGTTGCTTGTTCCGTATTTTAAAAACTTATCTCCAGCCAGGTTTTGCCTGGCTTTGTACTGAAAGATGTATGTTCTGAGCTTCATTTCCTGAAAATAGATTTTTATTTTTTTATTTTTTTGTATTTTAAAGTGCTTGAATGTAGTAATTTAGTGTGTAATGCTAGTGACACGGAAAACAAATAAAAGGCAGAGAAGTATTTTAGGTGCTTGGAAAGGAAGTCAATATTTATATTTTTTTTCTGACATCCATGTAGAAATTAAATTTTTATTTGAGTATCAATTCTGTAGCTGATTGTAAAGGCAATGTTTGTCCAAGTGTAAAAGTACAGGGTAAATTGTAGAACAAAGTAAATGTGTTCTCTTTCCAGACACAAAATGAAATGTCTCCATTTATCAAAACGTTTTGTTAGTATAACATAAAATAGACAGGTTAACAAAAAGAAAAAAAGAAAAAGAAAAATAAGAAAAGAAAAAGACTTAAGTGCTTGCTTTTAGAAAATTCATGATCCAAAATAATCCAGCTGAGTTGCCACCTCATTTGTAAAATGCTTCAGATACTCTTTGTTTGACTGAAAGTTCCCTGGGACCTGCAGCTCTGCTTTGCAGGTGACAGGGATAGCCCTGGTCTAAAGAGTTCAAGACCAACCTCACTGCAGCCCAGGAGGTTAGCGGAGTAACGGCTCATTCTCCAAAACAGAATAATCTGTCAGATAAGCCCTACTCATGTCAAACGCATACTGTTGGGATGGGCTTCATAAAATATGTCTGCAGCTCCAGTGGTTTTATGTCAGAGTGGGAGATGTCCTAGAGCTAGCCTGGCATATCATAGCAATTTTCTGGAAGAAACAGAAGAGCCAGGGAATATCAGGGGCAGGGCTGAATCTCCAAGGCCTGCTCTGTAAACTGGAAAGTTTGCTTAATACATCTTCTCTGGCCTCTGTGCCACATACAGTGAGATACCCAAAGCTCCTGGAAAAGTATCAGAGCAAGCTTGACTGCATAGCCTAATGGTTGGAAACATCATATCCATATTTTGCATTTTTCTTTCTTTAAAGCTTATATTAAGCATGGTAAGCATAATGCGTACATGAAAATAGCAATATCCTTAGTAGGAACAGAAGGCTGATTGTGAGACTGGCTGGCATGGGAGACTGAGCTCAGATATTCATCAGTGACTATTTGAATGAAAGAACAATGTGTGATGGGGATCTGATCAATAATGCTAGGTACAATAGAAATGGCATAGAAATTTCAGATACATACAGTAGATATGTCAGAATATAGAGGCTTATTCATATAGTTGTAGAGTCCATCTGGGGCTCCTCCACAGATTCTTCGGATTTTCTTATTACTCTGAGATTTTTAGTGAAGTAATGAAACATACTTCTCTTTACAGTGTTCTGTTTCCTGTGGAAAAGGTTTGAAGTATCGTGATGTGCATTGCTTTAACAGCTTCCAAGCTAAAATAGAGGAAGGAAACTGCAGACATTTAAAAAAACCACGGACATACAAAATCTGTAGAGCTGGAAGATGTCCTGCTTGGAAAGCGAGCAGATGGAAAGAGGTATGTGAAGTCTGCTATAATTATGTTCTTCTCTTCTATAAAAGTACAAGGCAATATCATATTCATAACACAGTCCTTCAATAAAAATAAGTGTCTGCAAATTTTTACATGCAAATCACAATTAAATTTGAATATCTGTAAGAAGTTCATTGCTTTTTTTTTTTTTAATATTTTACAAGAAATATTTCTGAAAATTTAAAGTATTTGGTAATCTGAACCTTGTACAGAATAGTTACTTGCAACTTTCCATGACTTGAAAATTCAAAATATCAGTAAAATTTAGAAGTTTACTTCTCACCTACACTGACAAATTCAGTAGTACTTCTGCTGTTGCTGTCATAGTCTGAATATTGAAGTAAAGCCAGGTCTGTGGGGGAAGGAGAAGAAAAATGGCTTGTGGACACAAATACATGGTCTCTCCACCCCACATTGAGGTTGTAAAATATCTCTCACCTTGTTAGAATCATAAAATCATTTAGGTTAGAAAGACCTCTAAGATCATAAAGTCCAACCTAGTTAACCTAGCACTGCCAATACTATCACTAAACCATGTTCCTAAGGATATCTTCTGAATGCCTCCAGTGATGGTTACTCAACCACTTCCCTGGGCAGCCTGTTCCAATGCTGCACAACCCTTTCAGTGAAGAAATTTTTCCTAATATAAACCTCTCTTGGTGCAACTTGCTGTCATTTCCTCTTGTCCTATCACATTTTGTTATGAAGAAGAGACCAACCCCTCTCCTGCTACAAACTTCCTTTGAGGTAGTTGTAGAGAGCACTAAGGCCTCTCCTGAGCCTCCTCTTCTCCAGACTAAACAACTTCAGTGCCCTCAGCCACTCCTCACAGGACTTGTGCTCCAGGCCCTCCACCAGCTTCATAGCCCTTCTCTGGACACACTCCAGGGCCTCGATGTCCTTCTTGTAGTGAGGGACCCAAAACTGAACACAGTACTCGAGGTGTGGCCTCACCAGAGCTGAGTACAGGGGGAAAATCACCTCCCAGCTCCTTCTGGCCACGTTATTTCTGACACAAGCCAGGATGCCATTGGCCTTTGGCCACCTGAGCACGCTGCTGGTTCATATTCAGCCGGCTACTGACCAGCACCCCAGGTTCTTTTCCACCAGGCAGCTGTTGCAAAATTGTGTTCAGCTCAGCACATTGCAGTATTTTGCATTTCACTCGATATTTCTATACCTTCTCATATAGGAAAACACTCATTTCCATTTAGAAGTCTGCTCTAAAGCTGATCGCAGCTGATGCCTTGTTTTCTGTTAAATGCAAAAATACTTCTTTTATTTGAGAAATAGAAACCAGATCTTATTTTCAAGCAAATGGCATAACCATTAACCTACATGGTCATTCTCTTGCTACACAGATCTATGAAGAATTGCATGGAGAGTGAAATAGCTCTCTTCCATTTTATTTTCCTTTTCACCTGAGGTCAATGGGTACTATGCTGGTTTAACTCAAACAGTATGAAAGAAGAAGAAAATGTTCCAAACAGGTTTTGGTTTTGTCATTCATTTGTAGACTTTTGTTTTACCCTCCTGTATTAATCCATCAGTGTAACATTTCTGAATCACAATAGAAATTCCTATTATGGAAAAAAATGATCAGTCTCAGATGATTGCTACTAGCAGGCCCAGGACACCCTAGAGAGGGAGAGTTTATCTGTCAAAAGAAATGGGTGCAGTAAGGGCCTGGCTGCTGCCTAAAACAGGGGCTAGAGGTAGAGATTGTACAAGAGTCAGGAATGTCGATTCACATGTCCTGATAAGACCGATGCATGTAAGTTCACACATCAGACAAACTGGTAGGCTATTACACTCAGATTGAAAAACAAGATTAAAAAACAACTTACTTTGTAAAGAGAATGTGAGTTACTACCCCAAGCATTAAAGACCATACCTGAGTGATAAGGAGTGTTGAAGGATACACAAAGGTACAGAAACAGATGCTCTCTAGTGTTATCTATCTTTAACCATTTGGTAATTCTGTGATTTCATTAAAAGACCCAGACTCAACCTTTTAGAGGGAAACACGGAAACTTTGGATATTACAGAAGGGGGTGATGCAAGCTCCGTTCCAAAATGGTGGTGATAAAATGCAGGCTGCCATTTATTACCAGTCTCCACAATTTTGCCACATCTGATAGAGCAATATCTGCTTTATGATTAGGTTGAGTCTTTAGGTATGTTTTGGGATCTAATTGTGCTTCTGACTGGGGTAAAAGAGAACGTCTATTGCAGCAAAGTCTTTGTATTAAGTATTGCTTAGTAAACTACCATTGCAGTTAACTCCTTTTGGCCAGAGATAAGGAGAAGAGACATATGGTAGACAGGTTTTGAACTATTTTAAGCTCATCATAATTTAAAATCCTTAGTACTACCTGCAAAAGAGAGACAATAGCCTCAAAATGCTGCATCATTTGCAAGATTTTTCTAGAATGAAATACTGAGGTTCTTTTTCTTTCAGTTTAATATTTGCATTTTACAATAACAGGCAAGACTGACATTCTTCAATTGAATAATGAAATAAGGTGAACTCAGTACTTTGAACTGTTTGATCCTGCAAACCCTTAAACTTCTGTTTTGCATATGCATATGCTGATTGTTCCTACTGTGAATTAAGATAAGCAGACAGATCAATCCAGGCATATTGGATGCATTTTTTTCTGTATATCTTAGAGGCTTTGATTTTAATTGTAACATACATTTTCATCGTAAATTTATTCAGATAATATGGTGGGGTCTGCAGATTGTATTTTAAATAATATTCTAATAACACTCGCTAATGGAAACTGTGACACTTTCTGTTGACTGTCTCATTTCACACTGACATAACTAATTTTGATTCATTTCAGTGTTCTGTGTCTTGCGGAGTGGGGATTCAGCAAAGGGACATCTACTGTCAGCTGAAGGGCTTGGGTCAAGTGAATGAAGCTGTGTGTAATCACGCTGCACGACCCACTAGCCAGAGGCGCTGTTGGCTGCCTGCCTGTATGCAGTACCGCTGGTTGGCAGATGAATGGGAAGATGTAAGTAAGGCTTTCAACTTGTATGAAGTAACTATGAGTGATGTAATGAGTTTTCCTACTTTTTTCAGCTTTGGATATGTTTCTAGTAGCCTTTATGTTGCAGAATAACAAGTGAACATGCTGGATATTTTGAAGGTCAAATTTGCAAAACTGCTGTGGTAGGTCCCCAATGATACGATTGAGTCATTTTATTACAAAGGTCTTTATGTATTGCAAAAAAGTTTTAATAAAACTTAATGATGAAATATGCAAAAAACACTTTTTAGGAAGAGAAATATAGATGAAACATCAGCTGGAAGTAAAAACCTCAGCAGTAAAATCTTTGGGATTTTTTTTTTGTTTGTTTTTTCAAGAACTTCTAAATGGCAGACTAACCAGAAAAGAAGCAACAAAAGCAAACATACACTCAAGAAAATCTAACGGTACTTTCAGGAAAGAACTTTTTTTTTTTTTTAACATGATTACTATTTTCTACATGCAAAAATATGCGTTGTATCCATGTATGCACACACATGCACATATAGGTTGAGGGAGAGAGAAAACAAAATCCTGGATAATACCTGAAATGGTGTACAGGAGAGCCCGTCTCTTACTGTAACATTAAATAAAAACTCAATTTGTACAGTTGCAGCATCTTTATTCTGCCATGTTACATTTTTTAGGGCAACCCTTCTGAAACTTTGAATATGAAGACTCAAAAGTGTCAGAGACCTAATGATGTAGAACAGGCTACTGCTGGTATATAAATTATTTGTTGGTGTTTTGCAAAAACCTGGATAATATTAATGCAATTCTGGCATATAATCATCTGTTAAGCCACACTGAGAAAGGTGACAATATAGGTTTCTTCCAAGTGTTCGCTTCTAATGTGAACTTGTTAAAATCAGGAATTAGAGCAGAAATGGCTCGGAACGTTCTTTTATCAGAAATGTACATTTTCAGAAAGTGAGGGTGAGTTTTCCTTTCCTATCAAACACTTGTATATTCTAGCTGGGTATTAAGAGCTCTTCACTACAAATGCATTGTGTTTCACAACATCATCTGTCTACTTCCTAAATTTTTCCACATTTTTACTGCTGTTTGCTTGAAATTCCCATGTTCAATTCTTTTTCCCCCCAAGATTCATACATAACCCTGAGCACTGACAGTAACTCTTCAGGTATTTATCTGTATCCCCCTCCTGGTGCAGTATGTACTCAAACTCAGAATATTTTCCCCAGCTGTCTGTGCTCTGAGTGCTCGTGTGTCATTTTCTTGCCTCACCAGTCACAGCATATGAGAAAAATTTCCAGATCTAGCGTTTGTACAGCTTACAGCTGGGATGCTGGCTATTAGAAGCAGCCAGCTTTTTCATACCGCATATGCATTTTCATACTAAAAAGAAGAATCTCTACTGGAACAATATATAAGGCATACTGAAAAGTAGTCTTCTGCCTGTCCTCATTACCTAATGATTGGGTTATTCCTCATGTGCCTAATATTCTGACCTACTTCACGCCATTAAAAGGTGAGATGTCTCTGTGAGCTACAACAGCCAACTGTATCCACACTGCACCCCTGATACAAGTCCACACATCTTCACTCTCTGAGTGATGGGATTTCTTAAAGGCTTAATGCACATATGGCTTCCACTGCTGAGCCCCATTCTCTTGTAGATCTTCTGAACAGGCAGGTAAGCTCTCTCTCTGGTTTACACCCATTATTCTCTCTGATTTCCCACCATCCTGCTTGTGGCCTCACCTTTTCAAGAAAGTTGGCAAGCACTCAGATGGCAAGACTAGGACATTATAAGCACTTAATTCCCTAATCATGAGTCAATACTTGAATTTCTTCTTCAGGTGTTAAAACCTTACTCCTACCTAATGCAAGTGATTTTTTGTCTTTTTTTTTTTTTTTTCCCTCCAAAAAAGCCTGCTACAAAGAGTGATGAGAAGCTGATCTCAGATGGAATAAGGCTGTTGTTTTTCCACATCAGTAACATGATATCACTGATTGTTTTGCCTATTAATTTCTTGCTCACATGAAGAGAATAGAAGGCTAAAGCTTTTCATCTGAATGATTGTTTACCTGGGTCTCAGCTTGTTTAGAACTTTCTGGTCAAGAGTGGTTTGTAAGCCCAGGTGTATATTTTGCAGCTTCTTTCAACAGTGTATTTATGTCAGTGAAATTTCTAAAGCAGTTGCTTGGGGCTCAGTGCTTGCTCATGAAGTTTGCAGGTGACACCAACTTGTGGAGATGGGTTAATATGCTGGAGGGCAGGGCTGCCATCCAGGGGGTCCAGACACACTGGAGGATGTGGTGGTTTTACTCAGGTGGGCAGCCGAGCTCCACCACAACCGCTCTCTCACTCCCCCTCTCCTCAAAGAGGAAGGGGGAGAAAATACAACACAGAGAACTCGAGGTTTGAGATAAGAAAGGTTTAATTAAAGGGAAAGGGAATGGGAGGAAAGAACAGAGACAAAAGAAGCAATCAGTCCGCACGGAAGCACAGAGAGAGAGAAAATTATTCTCTACTTCCCATCAGCGAGCGGTGTTCGGCCACGTCCTGGGAAGCAGGGCCTCAAACGCGTAGTGGTTGTTCAGGAGGAACAGCCCCCTCCCCCACGAGAGCCCCCCCTTTTATTGCTGAGTGTGACATCAGGTGTTATGGAATATCCCTTTGGTTGGTTTAGGTCAGCTGCCCCAGCAATGTCCCCTCCCCATCACTTGCCCACCCCCAGCCTGCTGGCTCTTGGGGGCTTGGAAGGAGTCCTGATGCTGTGCCAGCACTATGCAGCAATAGACACAACACTGGAGTGGTATCAGTGCTGTTCCAGCTACGAGTGCAGAGTACAGCACTGTGTGGGCTGCTGCAGGGAAAAGGTGACTCCAGCTCAGACAGACCCAACACAGAGGAATGGGCCAATGGCAACTTTCTGCATTTCAACAAGACAAAAGCAAAGTACTGCCCTGGGAACGAAGCAACCCTGCAGCAGCCCAGGCTGGGAGAAGCAGCCCTGAGGCCTGATGGCAGCTGAGCCTGGGCCAGCCATGTGCCTGGCAGCAGTGATGGCCTGAACCATACAAACAGAGACCTGACAGTACATCAAGTGAACTGATACCTTGTTCTCAGCACTTGTTAGACCATGCATAGCTTCTACATTTAGTTTTGGTTCCCCGGTGCAAGAAAGACATTGACAAATGGGAGGTTGGATGGGGGCCGAGCAACCTGCCCATGAGGAGAACCTGAGGGAATTGGGCTTGGTCAGCCTAGAGAAGAGGCGGCTTTGGGGAGACCTATCAGTGGCCTTCCAGTATCTACAAAGAAGTTGCCAAGAAGATGGAGCCAGGCTCTCCACACAGTGTTGCATGGTGGGACGGCACAACAGGAATAAAGGGAAGCTAGAGGTTCGAGCTGGCTATTAGGAAAAACTTTTCCCCCATGAAGACAATTTGGGCAGTAGAATGGACTGCCCAGGCAAGTTGTGCAGTCTCTTAAAAGTCTTCAAGGAAACTTGATAAAATTAGAGGTTTCCTCTCACAGAGCTGTTCTACCTTACATCTGTTTTCTGTACTTCAGGTTGGCACTTGGAGTAAATAACAATAAAATTTGAATGATACATTTGGCCTATACATCAGACCTTGATGAGTCTCCTAATTGACTGTGGTTGGGTCCAAATCCATATAAAGTTATGCTCAGAGTCAAAAGTACCAAGTAGACAGTGGTATTGATTAATGCATCCACTGAGACTGGAGTTTATGTATTTGAGCCTTCCTTTATCACAGCCAATTCAAACAGGTTAGTTTAAGCATCTGGAGCTGGGGACGTGCTGTTGACCTGTATTATTACATAGCCCGTACCTCTGTATTATGTAGCCTGTACCTCTTTTCTGGATTTAGGTGGCAGCAAGGTTCACAGTCCATGCTGGCAGAGCTGCTGCTGATGCTCAGTCTCACAAACCTGCCATGGAAGGACGTCTGAGGACATTTGGGGCAAAGGCACAGTCTCAGTAGAGACTGCTGCCCAGAACTGCCCCTGGTTTTACTAATAGACAGTTCTGTTTTCTTTTGTTTTATCAGTGTAATATCATGTTGTCCCTCCAGGGATAATTTATGTTTTGTTTTCAAGACCAAGTTATTCTTTCCATATTTCATTTAAATCCTATCTTGACTGTTTCCTTTTCATGCAGAAGAGCTTTTTCACTCAACCTATCATCTTAGCCTGACATTTTTATTTTCTGCTCCATCTCACCCAACAATTGCAGTGTCATGCCATTATGTACTGTTGTTTTTGCAGCTGATTGGAGGTATCTGAGCAATGAAAATAAAGGATTTTGATTCAGTGAGTAATTCAGTCCAATTCTGATAACACGTCAGAAAAGTTTTGGCTATCTGAATTTTAGTGATATGTGACAATTGACAAATAGCTTTATTCTGTAAATGACCAGTTTTGTTCCACATACCGTGATTGTTTTTCTCACACTCAGTGCTCGACATCATATAGAAGAGAGGAAATACACCGAAAGGTTAAGTGTGTGGATGAAAACCAGATCCAAGTGGATGAAAGCTTCTGTGATCCTGCCACAAAGCCTCCATCAACCAAAAACTGTAGGATAGCTCCCACTAAGTATATTGTGCTTACAGGAGACCTGTCACAGGTAAACTAACGATATTGCTCACATATTTTCATGTAATGTTACACTGAAGAGTATTTTACTGCTGTAAAATGTACTTTATGAGTGCAGAGGGAGAAAAAGCATGTTTTCATCTGAACGAGGGTGCCCCAACTTTCTCTACAGTGAACCTTACAATCAACCATTGTTTATTGTAGTAACTCTGTCTACTACCAAACTCTGATTAGTAAGGGCTATGGGATAACAAGTTATTAGAAAGAAATAGTGCTTGGTTTTAGAGAAGCTTTTGCTCTAATGAGGGATGCTAAATAATGCTAAAATGAGTAGTGGTGGGAACATGAACAGGAAAAGGCAGTGCTAGGGACTGTTTGCTAAGTGTTATGATTAAGGGAGAGTCACCATAAATAAAATAATACAGGGGTGAAACAGAGAGTGTTACCTTTGACATTTGAGACTGACTGTCGTCTGGTAGCCTGCCTGGGAGATATGAACACCTGCTGGAGGACAGCTGCCC
This sequence comes from Netta rufina, assembly GCF_964035555.1. NCBI lineage: Eukaryota > Metazoa > Chordata > Aves > Anseriformes > Anatidae > Netta > Netta rufina. The sequence continues at coordinate 175,384,295 of NC_140123.1, forward strand.
TTACCACCAGACTCCTCTGCTAGCTCGAAAGGAAATGTCCTTACAAACTGATCTCACTGAAGCAAAGAGAAATTCCTTGATTTCAGTGAAATGTGGGATCAGTCTCTTGTTTCCTTTGCACTACCTACATGTATGTGCATGTACTGCAGCTGAGAGGGAACTGCTCTGGAACCTCCATGAGCTCTGAGAAGATCTCCTTGGGTGTGTAATTACTGTAGACCTTCACTTCTGCACATTGATTAACTGAGATGTCACACATAGGATTAGAGGCTTTTGCCCAAATGAGGGATGACTTACCTGTAGCTGCAATGCTGTGGGAAGGTTCACCTCTGCAGAAATAATGCTTGTGCTTGGGGATTTGATTTTAGTGTTCAGCCAGCTGTGGGGTGGATTACCGGCAGAGGATCACATACTGTGTTGGAATCCATTCTGTTCAAAACAAGCACGCCTACGGCCTTCGAACTGTGGCATATCGAGAATGCCCAGTAACACCCTCCCCATACATTTATACATGTGATATCAAAGGATGTTCACAAGGAGCTACCTGGAGAGTGGGGAAGTGGACCAAGGTGAGTACACATGTGCAAACTGATTTTTGATAGCTGCCTCAAACACAAATGCATGCCAAGATATTTGGCTGACAAACTTATGTTAATTATTTGCTACCTTCTAAACTAACTTTTGATTGCTATCCATGTCTAGTGCTCAGTTACTTGTGGAGTGGGAGTAAAGGAAAGAACAGTAGCATGTATGACTGAAAATGGCTTATCCAGTGACTTGTGCCTGCCACATTTAAAACCAGATACCAGAAAGATCTGCCATGCAGAAGAATGTAAGTGGAAGCTGTAATTTTAGGGTGAACTTAATGTTTTCCCAGTTTATTTATTTAAAAGCAATGATTATATTTGGAGAATAATTATGGAAAAGTCCTAGAACTAAACTCTGATCAGGAAATATTAATATGATTCAATCCTTCACTTTGAAGGTGAAATACTTTCTACCTGCAAAGATATCCAGGTTAAAAAAGGGATTAGAAAAGACGGTGAATACCTACTCAACATTAAAGGACGGATGATAAAGGTACTCTTAATATTTATGAGCACATATTTTTATTAAATAATACTTTTTTAATAAAGATTTTGCTAAAGGGTTGTATTTTCTCTGGCAGATTTATTGTTCAGGCATGCATTTAGAGAATCCCAGAGAATATTTGACGTTGGTAAAAGGTGAAGCAGACAATTTTTCTGAAGTATATGGATTCAGGTACAAATGTGGTTTTTTTTAATTTTATGAAGTGCATTTATATCTCCCAAAATAAAACAATAAAATAATAGTTACCTGATGAGAGTTAATAATATTTATCTGATAAGAACAGATTAATATATATATTTTTTTACTTTATTTTCTGTTTTGGATATCTAGGCGTATAAATACGTGCAGAAATGTGGATACTTCCAAGCTGGACTTGAGATAATTGCACTAAATGATTATAATTTTTTTTTTCTGTCTTGATTTTAGTAGAAAATGATTGAATCCACATTAGTATTTCAGCTGAGCCAAGGCTAATGGCTGAGCTTCTTGTTCAGTAACTGTTGGTTAATTTTCTATATGTGGCATAGTTCAATGCAATTATTTTTCACTGTGATGTTCTGTTATGGAAAAATGTCAAAAGGAAAACTAAATCCTTGCTGTTCTCTAGGTTACAGAATCCATATGAATGTCCTTTCAATGGAAGCAGAAGGCAAGACTGTGCCTGTCGAAATGATTACCTTGCAGCTGGCTTCACAATTTTTAGCAAAATAAGATTTGATGTAGACTCCATGCAAATTAGAAGTAAGCATTTTAGTAGTTTTAGCCGATGTGAGCCTTTGTTGATACTGTGCATGGTCGCGATTACCAAACTTTCATTTGAACACACTCATGGATCTAATGATGCAATTTTTGGGTGAAGAAAATTTGTTAGTTTGTCCCACGTGGTCAAGTGGCATGAATTTTACTGTTTCATATTTAAGTGATTATATAAATATTTTGTTCCCATTATTCCATTTCCTTTTAGCCACTGGCACATTCTTCTTGGGAAAGTCTTGCCATGCCATCATTAATCCCTCTCAGACAATGGTAGAAAGGACCAAAGGATGGGGGATCTTGCAGCACTTTGAAGCCCGTCTGAAGGTGGCAAGCTGAGCCACAGCCAGCTCACGTGGACCTATGTCAGTCTTCCTCCTATCCCCATCCTGTCTCAGAAAGCAAACTGGGCTTGTAGATTGGGTTGATGTGGCATAAACCAGAATGTCAAAAAAGAGAAAAAAAAGATTGTTGTTTCACACAGTTTTCACCTGATCTTCTAATGCAGCACTTCTAGTATTGAGTAATTTTCTGTTTTCTAGCCACAGATTTTCTTTTTGCTCAGACTATACTTGGGAGAGCAGTTCCGTTTGCTACAGCTGGAGATTGCTACAGTGCTGCCAGATGTCCTCAGGTATTTATGATTCCTTCTCCCCTTGAAATGTGCACAGAGGAGAAAAAAAAAGTCTGTGTGACTGGTTTAGAGCTGTAACTCTAAAACACCTAAAATCTGTTCTGTCTGGTCTTTGTACGACTTTATAAGTGTTTGTTGTTTTTTTTGTCTTACTGCTTTCTCTCCTGTTTCACCATCTCTTTTTTTTTTTTTCTGTTTCTACCGCAAATTGTTTACTCCATGATTTGCCTCTAGGCTCCCTGTAGCTGTATCAATTTTTGTACTGCTTTCATGTATTGCTCTCCCTCCCTCTTGAATACCTGGATGTGAGGTATCCTTTGTTTTCCCTTCTCAGTCTTCCTTCTTCTTTTATTTAACCCTGTGATTTTTTTCTTTTCTAATCTGTTTCTTTCCTGACTCTGCATAGCTTTGAAGGCTGCCAGAGAAATTGATCCTGTTTAGTACATGAATTCAAGTTATACATCTATTGGTGTGTCTACGTTATTGTTTTAGTTTGTATTGGCTGGTGTTTCTTAAGCGAATCTCTCTTGTCCCAGTTTACTGTTTGTAGTTTTGCAACATGGAGCAGTCTTGGGACACATGAACCTCCAGATGAAAATAAATCAAAGCTCCAGACTGACCCTAGTGAATGCCAACTGCTAATGTGTATTCAGTCTGTGGGACTCGATGAGAGTTAGCCCAGTGTAAAACCCTGATTTGTGTATTGCATACTGTACATTAGGTTCTCTGACCCAACTTTTTCACTTTACAGATTTGCTCATACTTCAGTGTAATTGATAACACAGACATAGCCCTAGTCTGACCTAGTCAACCTAGGCTGCCCCTGGAGTCCACTGGCAGAAATGGGATCCCCTAGAACACAGTACCTCTAACCTTACCCTATTAGACATTTTATGGTTGACCATCCTCTGGAAGCACATATTTCTTTACTCTGATTATAAAGAGAGTTACGACTCACTAGCTCAGACTTGCATGGATGTGAATCCCTGTTTTCTGTCTAATCTGGGTGCCTAAAATTGACAGGCTATATGCATGGATGCATTCAAGGGCTGGTAGGACCTACAGTTTAGGTACAAATTAGAGTACCTAATTTAAAAAGTACCTAATTTTAAAAGTACCTAAATGAGACAAACTAAGTCCCTAACATGGAAACAGTTGGAATGTTGGATGCCTTCAACCTGCAAACTCTTCAGGCTTAATGCAATACATGTCTATCTGCAACCTGTAATTTTTGTTGGAAGACACTTTGCTCATGTGTTTTTCACTGCTGCGTTTTCATCTGTGAGATGGGCATTGAAACTACTGCTCTGAGTCTGTATGTAGATAAAAAGCCTCAGTTACTTCACTCTGTCCTTGAAATCTGTTCCTGGTCTTGAGTTTACTGCATGACAGACAGCTGTTATGCTGTCATTGTAACTGCACATAGCACTTTTAATTTATTTTTACAAAATGATACCCCTGTAAAAGTAGTCACTTTGGGCCTGTTAATTGTGGAAAGCATTTCACACTATTTGAATGAATATCCCCCAGCTGCTTTATTCGTTAATAGAAATCTACAGAAACAATAAAATACAGAAGCTACAAAATGTAATGGAGATTTTATCTTTCCTTAAACTTTGGTCTTGTGTTTTAAGCAATTTTAACTAGGTCTGAATACAGAAATACAGGCCTTCAGTGAACTGGATGGGGGTTTCAGATTACAGCGTTGCCTAAAACAGCAGTTAGGCTCTTTGTGGAGCTAACATATATTTTAAGCATACTGCACTTCTGTGTGAATGCAATTCAATCATTTTCTGTACCCCAGTTTGTTTACCAAGCTTAGTTCTGTTAGTTCTGTGTTCAGGCTCTTCAAACAGATACTGCAGATCAGCTGTTTCACAGGTGCTACTTACTGCAGAGTAACTTGTTCATGCATCTCTGTGTCCCGAGAGTCAAAAATTAGGAAATATGTGATGTAACTAAGCCAGGTTAAGCATGCCTCTTTGAGTACTTTAGGTATAACTAAATATACCCTAAGTTATGTGTGTAGCTATGCCAAAGTAAAGTGTTTTAGTGTTTTGAATTCTGTTCAAAAGCTCTGTGTTTTACCTTTTGTTTTTGTTCTGTTAGGGACAGTTCAGCATTAATTTGTCTGGTACAGGACTGAGATTATCCAGTACAGTTAGGTGGATTGCTCAGGGCAACTATGCAACTGCTGACATACACAAATCTCACGTAAGTCAATGTTGTTTTCCTTTACCTACAATTATGGCTTGGAATATGTCTCAGGAGGCGCTGCTGATGACATTCTAGTGCAATGCTAGTTATGAATCAACTATAGTGCTCAAGGTCTCTGATCTGTCCAAATTTTATTTCAAGTGCAGTATGAGACCTAAGCCTGATAATTTCATTTTAACAATCTCATGGAATGTTTAATAACACCTCCCAGAATCTAATTCAAATCAACACTGCCTACCTAGCCTTCTCTTACTGGTTTTAAGGGCCTATTTCCATATTAATTAAGTTCATTAAAAAAATTGGAGATACCTACTATTGCCTCATAAAAAATACCATTTTATTGAAGATACCTACTACAGAAGATTCTTACAGATTGCTTACCTTCAACTTGATTCATATGGGAAACCAAAAGATCTGTTGAAAAAGAAGAGTAAAGATGCATAATTTAGGAAAACATTGGATAGTAAGCTGGGAAAGAAGGTATACAACACTAATGATAAAGGATCTCTGTGCCTGTTCCATTAATTTGATGCTCACTTGATTTAGTGTTTGTAGGTTTGATTTGTCAAAAGGTCTATTGTGTGCAAACATCAAGGATTTTTTTGTACAACTATGATTTCAGTTACTTCTCTTGATTGATTGCTTTCTCTGTCTCATTTCCAGGATGGTACTAAAATATATGGAAGATGTGGAGGATTTTGTGGGAAATGTATTCCTAACACAATTACTGGTCTTGAGCTTCAAATACAGTGAGAACTCTGGTGTGGTAAGAACATCAAAGTGCAACATCTGTCATTTAGGTGCAAATTGTAGGTGCTGTGTATATATGTATTTTTTTAATTTTCATCTCTGTAATACTCATTACTGTAATGCTCACTGCTAAGAATTCCGTTCTGTTTTCTTCAGTGTTTATTTGGGGAGGTGCTACCTGTCTGTGAGCTAAGAAGTATGTAAATCACAATCATAAACCTTCAGGTTTTCATGGAGAGGCATTCATTCAATGTATAGTAGGTATATCAACTAGTAAATTGCACTGAGATTGCTAACATGGGTAACACCTTGAACTGTGCCATAATTGCAATACATTACCTACAACTTATTGGTGCAATTCTGTATGCAGTATTCAGTAAAATACATACTGTACTGATTTTCTTGATCAGCTACACTAAAATGTGGAAAAGAAATAAAAGTCATTCCTATATAGAGAAAAGAGGTAATAATTTCAGATCTTTCAACTTTGTGAAACCTGTTAGGAATTTCTGTCAATTTTTTAATTTACAGCAGAAAACTATATAACCAGTGTATTTTCCCCTGAGATCAATAGATCTGTGTTTCTCTGTCAGTAAAAGCATTTTTCCCCATACCTGTCATTATATCTGTTGTGGTGCTCAAATACTAGCAGCAATGCTGAAAGTGTGGTTTAACCTCTATAGTCTCTATAGCACATGTTAAACATCTAGGCTTAGTTTTTTGTGGTTACAGAAAGAGATAAATAAGGAGAAAAATTTCTTGGAAATCTGATTTTAAACCCTGCCTCTCAGCAAAGAATACTGTAAAAGGAGCATGTTTTGTTTACATACCACTTGTATGTGATTGTATGAATATGCATTTACTTAAACCCTTTCCATATACCCCTTATTCCATTAGCATATTTGTAATGGCTGTAGCATGCCTCCCTTTTATATTCCAACTCAATACAGTTTTCAGTAACCTTAGGAAAACTCTGGGGCAGAGGCAGCGTGGCTGGTGTCCACCTTTGACTCCATTTGATATTTTTGAAAGGCTATAAGTAAAGCTCTAACATCTGCTAGTTAAAATTATGTCTTCCAAAAAAGTAAGTATATGAAAGAGTTATACAGTTTTAAAAATTATCTAGATGGTTGATTTGTTGTTTTGGATTGCCTTACAGTCCAGAACCATGGAAGTATATGCTTATAAAGATAATGCGTTTCAGGGCCAACACTCAGGTATTCTGAATAAAATTTACTACCTGCATAATAACATGTATGATGTACTGGATAACTAGACATTTATTTTTCTTTCTGACAATGTGCATTCTGTAAACCAAATATCTGTTTTGCATGCCAGTAAAATTGTTAGATCAAATGGCAGCTATATCATATTTCTACCCACAAGGAGTTAGCCATGAATTAGCAATATGTATTAATTAAAACCAAGACTGTACCACATAAGTCTAAGCAGCTACTTTTAGATAACACATGTAGGTAATTATTTTGTGATCTCTGCATCAGAAATGTATTTTTGCACTATGTGCCTTATATTAGTTGTAAACATTAATAAGAATATAAAACATTATTTTCCTAGAAATGTTTACATTTATAATTAAAATCTTGTAATTTATAAAGTATTTATATAATAAATATGCTTGTGTGAATGGTACTTGAGTCCTTTTGCTTTTTTTTAATCAAATAGCACAGAACATTGCAAAAATGTGTCAACTTGTTTATGGACAGAATAACTATGATATTAATACTGCCTCACCATTATAGATAAAGACTTATACTGGAATAACTGTCACATAGGCAAGTTGTAGTCATACAAACATTTTCCATGGAAGCAAATACAACTTTGGAGATACAAACCACATCTGCAGGCTCTTTTCAGCCCCTACCCTTGTGTTCACCTATACATTTCTTGTGGGGTTGCCCCATAGATCATTCACTGAAATGAATCCACTGGTCAGTTCTTCTAATTATTTAATAGCATGGTCCCTCAACAGCTGCTTTGGCAGAAGGTGAACTGAAATCTGCCTCCATCTACAGGAGGATCATTCTCTTTTCAGCCCTGAAACACACTGGTCACAGGCTGGGAAATGCTCAGCTCTTCTGCTGCAGAATCAGTCTGCAAATCCACTACCAGATCAAGTGACTTTAATCTGATACTCAATGTAGCATATTCTTAGGTAATAGTGGTGATTTTTGAATAAAAATGTTTCTATAATTAAAGTATACCCTGTGACCACGTTAAATTTTTGCATGAAACAGCATTGCATCATATTATTTTTTTCATCCTTTCTTTCCTTTTTTTTTGTTTTGGGATTTCAGCCCTACTCTAGGGAGACAATACTTGTGTGTTCTGGCACTATATTATTTTCATGTTATGATTCTGATTTTATTGAAAAACAGGGCTTAATCAATCCATTTAAACTTCCGATAAATTTAATCTTGTGGGCAATTTGAGGAAAACATGAGCCTGATGAATTTGGAAACTTGGTGATGCTGACAAGTTAAAAGGTTTAATAAAAGGAGAATCATGTGCTGTACTTACTGGGCTTCTGTTTCTTTTAACTGATGTGCCCAGAAACCTGCATCACAGCCCAGCTGGGTGCCAGCACAGCCGGGTGCTTGGTGAGAGGCTGAAGGCTCTACCAGGTGGGTCTGTGCCTGCCGAGCTGGCACCACTGGTCACAGGCAAGTGGTTCTCCAGCCTTGGCTGATGTCTGGGAAACATTGAACTGTCCCATCACTCATCCATACAGAAAAAAAAATAAACTAATTGAGGAAAGATAATAGTTAAAGAGGACTGTAATGATAATTTTCCCCTGGATGTCTTCTAGACCACGTTCAATCCCATCAGCTACTAGGTGACACAACTTGTTTGTGTATGCACACACACACACATCGAGTACTTGTCTGAATGTTGAAGAGGGACTATACGTAAAGAAAACAACTCCTGTAGCCTTGAATGTGGATAGCATAACTTCTCAGATTTGTTTACTATCTGAAATAAAAATTACGCATAACTAGGAGGGGTTTTATGTCTTAACAGTTTCATTGTGGTAACACATGAGATCCTTGAGAAATTCCGAATCTGAATAAAATACTACAAGTAGATTCCTGAAACTTGATGACTTGTTGTTCTGTGGCTGTCAAAACCGCATGTGAATGAGAAGTGAAAAAGAGATACGTTATAATACTTTAACCTCACATTAAAAATTAGAGAACAGAAAAATAACACACAAAAACAGTCTTAAAGCATGATAATTGAATTTTAATAGGAAATAAATATTAAAATGAGGAGTATATATATACATTACAGTTGAGATTCCATGCTCACATAAATCCATGCTGAACCTATGTATTTATTTATAAATTAAAACAATTCCGAGTTGTACTCTAAAGAACCCCACCAGAACCTTTTCCAAAAATTAACTTTCATACCATATACTTCCCTGTTTCATTTGTAGATGTGGTACTTGAACAATGAAATGTCACAGGCTAGCCTTAAATGCCTTTATATTTGCTCAGGTGTTGAACAATTCTGCAGTATTTTGCTCACTTAACACAGGTAAGAGCAGCCTGGCAGAACTGGTAGGAGATAACATCCTCAAAGCTAGAGAGTGGCAGCCCAGGGGAAGAATTTGCATCCTATGGACCAGCTCCTCGTCTTGTTCTTGTAAGGCCTGCTCTGTTCTTCTGGTCATCATCTCCTGAGCCTTTACATCTTTTCAGGATGGCCTTGTTGTGGTTATGCATTAACAAAAACTTTGAGGGGGGTCTCATGAGCCCCCTGTCTCTCTCTGGTGTGCTTTGGAAATATGCTGAATAACTTGTAGAAGAACAGTATTGCTTTTAAAGTTCATTCCTGCTTCACACTACTGGCTTAGAGCAGTAACTAGGATAAGAGCAAAGGAAAATTATCTTCTGCATTATATTCAAACAGAAGAACAAGATATCTGACTTGGAGCTGAATCCGACATTTACCGTCATCCACAGAAGGTGGGTTTCTTTTGCACAATTAAGTTTATTTTGCAATACCACAGCTTGAGAGGCTTTTCTGGGCTATGTTTATCCTGGCCTTAGAGAAGTAATCTGTGCTCTGTTTCTGATAAATTTCTTCTTGTGTTCAGTTATGACAGATATTCCTTTGAATTGGCTGTGTAAAAATACTGTAGCAGCAGAGCAGAGCAAAGATCTAACTGTATTTATGTCTATATTCTGTCTTTAAACATGAACAGCTGTGCATACATTCATCTGTCTCATGTCTGACTCTGTGCTGCCATCCAGAACCTTTTCCTTTTTAATAAACAAATGTTTCCTTCTTTAATCTGTGTGTGTGTTTTTTTTCTCCGTTCCTGCAACAAAATTTTCTTGTCTGCATATGTTTTTCAAATCTTATTTGTATAATTAAACAAAGCATGCAACACAGAGAGCCCACTCGGCAAATGGTCGCTCTCTACTCTCTCTCAGAGCAGCTGAAATAAAATACACTATTTCTGTCTTGCACACCATTACTATTTTGTTTTGGAAAGCAAAATCCTGCATTTATGAATACTGAAAGACTCTTTTTGAAATCCCTGTATGGTCTTATTTTACAGTCTGATTTACAGAAGGAAGGAACATTCAGGGAGAGCTCATGAATTTTCCATATGCAAAAGGCTGGGGTGATTCATAGCAGCAACAGATATTCGTGCCTGGTGGGATTTAATCTTTTTTTGCACTTTGGTTGTCTCTGGTGGTTGTTCATTGATCATGATAATGATGTTCCTGGTCAGTTCATCACTCTCTGTGAGTTTTTTGATGTTCCTCTGGAAGCTGGAATAATTAAAACTGTGGTTGCACGGACCATATTTACATTTGTGCTAGTAAATACAGGGGGCAGCATTTTTATTTTTTTTTAATGCTTTGTATTTAAAATGTCCTGCAGAAAAGGCTTATTGTAAAAATATTTATTTAACACCTCTGTAAAGAAAACAGCAGCTCTGCTACTATTTGCGTTCCTTGAAGGTTTGCAGCTCAAACAAGGCCAAGACAGCAGCCACCAGTAGCCCCTTTCATCAGGGTTTACAAGGTATTTAGCTAAGAATTCTTTTGCCCTTCCATTATTGCTTTCTGTCTCGAGTTTATTACTACTCTTGCCTGAAAAGAAACATCATCTTCAGCTCCTCAAACAAATCCCTGCTAGCAAATTCTGAGCAAAAGGAAAAAGAGGAGTCAATTTGTAGTTGTTACCTCAAAGGGAAAACACACAAGCTGTGGGTTTTTGTTTGTTTGTTTGTTTTCTTTTTTCAGCTAACATAAAAACAGTAAACAGTACCAGAAAAAAAAAAAAAAAAAAAAAAAAAAGATTTTTTTTACTTCTAGAGCCACATCTTCCAGGATTAAAGATTCATTGCAATTCCTTCTTACATGGTTGGGTGTATTTTTGGTACTCTTCAGCCAAATATTTACTCGGAGGGATTATTCTAAGATGGATCTATGGGGGAGAATGCAGATAGGCAGGCTTAAAAGAGGGAGATTGTCTTTGGGTTTGAAGTGCACTCTTCTGCAGTGTGTTTGCCTGGCCAGCTGTCGACAGCATTGCCTCATAAGAAATTCAACATTCAGAATATTTTCGATGAAGCAGAGGAAGTGAACTCTGGAGCACTGCTCTGAACAGCAACTTATGCCCCTGTTTAAGCAGAGGCACACAGAGGACTTTTTCTCTAAAATGGAAACAAGCTTCTGGCTATCTGAAAAGCTTACCTATCCCATAATCAAACAAACCCCCCACTATTGTTACCAGTGCTCTGTGTGGTCTGCTGTTACTGCCCTAATAAATTATATATAAACAGTAAGAATCATGAAATTTTAATAAAAATACGTCTACAGGCAATTCTCTGCTGTGCAGTGTCTTTTTCTTTCTGTGTGTTTTGTTCCATGTACCACAAACACTGTTTCATATCCTTTGGATGAACCTGACATTTCAAGCTGAAACAATGTTCTTTGGAGGAACTAGTTCTTCAAAATGCTTCTGCTTCACTTCTGGAAAATGTAAGATAGCATATTCTAATATTATTGCCCAGGGAGCAGATATTGAAACAACCACCCCACACACGTACACTCCTTATCAAGCCATTGCAATGGTGTTTTCTGTGTCAGAAGAAAGAAAGAATTTGGCACAAGCACGAAAAGAAACTTGGCAAAGAGGTGCTTTTTTTTTTTTTTTTTTTTTTTTTTTGTTTTAAACATGGTACAAGATTTTATGTGTGCTCATGGTTCAGTACAATAAAAGACTTCTGATCCCACTAGTCACCATACCATGTATTGCTAGCCCTTTATGGAACCCCAATAATACGCAGCACGTAATTCTGTGCTGGTGCACAGATCTAGTGGGGGGATTCAGTTCTCTGCACTTCAGACCTTAGGCTGTGGGGGTTGGTTTTTTTTTTGCTTCCATACATATATGTGTGTCTGTATGTAAATGTATATACACATATATATCTGTATAAATATTAGTGTATATACACTAATATATACACTATATATTATAAATATATGTACACACACACATCCTAGTAGCTACTTTTGCAATGAAGTTTGTTCCTGGTTATGTGTCTTCCTCTAGTGTTTTGTCCAGGACAAAGCATGTGGTTATTTTTCATATATATTTTTCAAAATATATTATTACTAATAGGAAAAAGGGAAAAATTAAGTAATACGTTAACTCTTTTTGTTTGCTTTTCATTTCTTCTATATATTTATTTTTAATCATGAGTTGCTATTTAAAATTTTAATTTCTAATCTTACTAGGAATTTTGCCAATTAAATTCCCTAGAGCTACTCAAGAGTAACTCACTCTGAAAAGCGGAATTTCATACAAATCTGAGGGCATATTTTGCTTTAAAGATATATCTAGTTGTACACTGTGCTGCTAATTTACACTGACTTAACAATCTGAGCCAAAGCTAAATGATGTGATCAATGCCATCCCAAATATGAGCTAAAAATATTAGCATATTAGATATGAGGTTATTAAAATGTTTTTCTAGCACACAGGAGACCAGGCTGCCATTCCTACATAGCTACAACTATCAGAAGAGTCTTAAACCTTGATCTTCCTAAAAAGAATATGCTCCTTATTGCTGAATTTCAGAGCATAACAAAGAATCTCTCTTGCATATATTTATTTGTATATGTAAATACATGTATAAAGCTTGTTAGACTGGAAAGTGATTTAGTTTTTTTGCACTGGGTTGACCCAGTCCTTGCTCTGGTGATGCTGCACTGATTCTTTATCACTAGGAAAGGACTTGTCTGTGAACCACAGGAGGAGGGAGTCTCCTGTGTGGACTTCAGTGGTCAGCTTAGAGCTCACAACTTAGCATTTCCTAGAGGCAACATGGGTAGCTTGTGCTCCAGCTGTGCTGGCCTTCTGTCAATCTCATGGCCCTAATTTTCCCCCAGGTACTGTCAAGGAACATCCCGCATGCAGCTGTGGCTCACACAGCCTGGCAGAGCACCTCAGGGCTCAGCACTGGGGTCCCTGTGGTGTTCCTCTCAGGACAGATCTCCTTTGATCCCTCTGAAGTTCAGGAGTCACCTGTCTTTCAGCCTGTTGGAAAGAGCAAGACATATAGAAGGTGAAAGGTGTGCTCTTCAAATTTGTCTTAGGGCTTTTGACTGTTCTTAGCATTTATTGTCTGTAGTAAATTTCACAGGTCCATTACAGAAACAGTAAGAGGGCCCAGTAGCTCTCAGTGGTCTATTTTATAAAGTCCTGTACAGCCAGCTGCCTTGGGGCTGAAGGACAGTAACAATGAAAGAAGTAAGGTGACATACGCTGTTGAAAATTGGGAAATAATCTGTTTCACGATTTCCTATCCTGGTCACTGTATACCTGCATTAGTGTCAAAGGTGCTTTTTAACAGGGACATGTGACCGTCAATCCAGACAAGAAACATTAAACAGCTCTAGCCTGGCATCAAATAAAGTCTTGCCTTTGAGGTTATAGCCATCCTACTAAGCAGTGGCACAACACAGATCACCTCTGTGGGTGTGTAGGTACGAGAGCCCCCACCAAGGCAGGGGGCCCTGCTTACTGCTGGGAGCCCCTGGCAGGAGCAGCTCTGAAACATGTCCACAGCTCATCTGTGGGGTGGCACAGGCCACAGCAGTGCCAAGAATCATGGCACAAGCAGCGAGACAGTGTTGGGAAAGCCCACAGAAGCTCCCCTAGGGTCCAGTTTAGGTGTGGAAAGCCTGAGGTGAGAGCTGAGTCCTTTCTTGCCCCTCTGTCATGCAGCTTATGCTCGTCACCTTGGATGCAGCAGCAGCCTTCGTATCAACCTTTCCCTTTGCTGCAGAAACCTCTAACACCCCAGGCAGGGATGAAACACTTGCTAATGTGTTCCCATGCATGGAGCTGTCACGCTGTTTCACTACCACCCTCCCCTCTTCTCATTACAAGCACAGCTAAATTGCATTGCTAATTTTCCCTGGGTGCATTTTGAAGGAGGAGGATGCTCATTTGGGGAAAACATCTTGAATTTTTAAGAAGTTGCAAAAGAGTCTGTAACTCTGGCAGATTGGGAGGGAGAGGAAATTTGTGGTTTTGAATAACATAATGTGGCGCCAGCTCCTCTACATTTATTCCAGGGGAAATTTTATTAACGGTTGGGAAATACAATCTGACTCCAGATTTCCCTATCTCGGACCTTTCCGATAGGGTGTCCTGCCTAACGCAACAGCAGCACGGGGACTTTCTGCAGGGTACCTGCAGGTGACACAGAGGGATTGCAGTCATGAGCCCATGAGGGCTTGGCACCTCAGTCAGCAGCCCACAGAGTGGTGTGTTTGCTTGTTATGAATCCCTTTTACCATGCTAGGCCGTGTGCAGTGACCCTGGAATAAGTCCACTCTGCATTTTGGGGTCAGGGTGCTCTTTCCAGCAGATGCTGCATTGGGTCTGGGTGAAGAGGGGTCTGAGCAGTGTGCTTACAGAGACAGCCCCTTGCCACTTCGCAGCTCTGCAACCAGCGTGCACCGTCTCGGGTTGGAAACACAGGACAGGTCACAAGTCGGGTTTTGGGAACATCTGGTTCGCATTTATCCAGAAAAATTTCCATCAGACACCAATGGCTTGGACCGATGGAGAGAGGGAGTGTATTTCTCAAGCATCTTCAGACTAGGCAGAGTTTCTAGTTTTAATACCCAATGGCTGAAACAGACCCATTCTCTGAGAAGACATATCTGTTTATGTTACAAATCTGGTTTCTCTTACATCTCTGTTGTGCCAACTTTCATAAGAATCTACACTTAACCTTTGGGAGAAATATTCCGCCTGCAAATTGGAAAGTTTGCTGAGCAGCACAGTAAAACTGCAGGAACTCCAAAATGCTCATTTTACAGTATCATGCGCAGCGATACCACTGCAGCACTTAGAGCAATCACTTCCTCCCCGTTTCTGGAGCACGTATTGGGTGCACAAGTTGAAATCAGAAGCTTGCCAGATGTTACCCTAATGTCCCACAAGATGGTGACAAAATAATTCTAATTACATAACACTTTGATTTGTGGTACATGCAGACTTGGTGACTCCGACTATTTTCTTACCATGCAGTTGCATTAGACTCTGCTGATATAACACACTTTGAGCATATTTTAATGTCTTACTCATTTGTAAGAGGTTCGTTCTTTCAAGTACTTTTTTGATTGTATTTTAAATTAACTTCAGGACTAAATAGAGACTTTCAGTCCTCCCACATTAGGAGTCACAAGTTCCCTACACGCTGGAGAAGGAAAAGCAGTTTTATTGCTTCAGATCTATCCCTTTGCCAGACTGCTTCCCTTCTCCTCCCTCTGTGTTTTGTGTGTGTGAGATCTCATGTTTCATAAACTCTTTCCTTTCTGAATTAAACATGAAAAAAACTGCAGTAAGTGAGGCATAAGGAAAGGGATCACTGCAGAGCAGGTACATGTTCTCCAGAGGCAAGTCTGGGAACAAACACGGCTGGGAAAAACTGAGGCTCCTGAAATGGGATGGCTGGAACTTCTCTCCCTTACCCTTACTCACCCCGATAGATCATTTATTAGACTTTTTTATGGCCAGTTTTGGCTGTTTCCTTTTTGGGGCAAGCAAGTTGAGAAGCCTGAAAGGGCCCCAAACTGCAGAATTAATCTCTGGAAAATCATGCCCTCAAACTGAGCACTGGAGTGGAGATGGAGCAGGCATCCACATCACCAACTGCTTGTCATTTGGGGGTAACTGCATTGTCCTATATTAGAAACAGTTGCTTCTCTGGGTCCTATTGTTTTAGAAACAATAAAGGTGACAAAGCTCCAAAGCTCCTTTTTTTTTTTCCTTTTTTTTTTTTTTTTTTCTTTTATAGCCTGTCAAAGGACAATAAAAACAATCTGTAAATATACTGTAAATATTAGCCCTTTGTTTTGGTGAAGACAGGAGCTGATTTTCATAGACTGAGTGGCTCTGGCCCTTCAGTTGCCTGAAGAAGACTGTAAAGAAAACACATTCCCAGCTGTAGCTGTGGGTTTCTATCAATAGATGGCAAGATCAGACTAGTCCTTTGGCTACAACTTACAAACGCATTTTGGTGACTTGAAAGCCATGGGACCAGATTTTCAGAGGTGTTAAGACATCTAATTCACAGTGATTTAAATCTGATTTTGGTGTCTGAATATGTTCAATTTCTGTCTGGAAATATCATTTTAAAATTACTTAAGCGTTTAGGAGCCAGTGTTAAATGCAAAGCTTGTGTGATAATGTGCAGAGATGCCCAACTCGTTCTGAACAAGCTTGTTTGGCTATTGGAAGTGGTGTGGCCATGTGAGCACGGCAGCCTGCCCAGGAAAATCATTCCTGCTGAGGCATGTACTCAGATCATCTTCAAAATCTCAGCTCCTGCCTTCAAAGGTATTTGCTGTAAATTTCTTTCCTAAGGATTTTGACCAGAACCAATACAGGATGACTGTGATGCACTTGTAATTTTTAACACTACACATGAGATTCAATTGGATTTAGTGTAGCATCATTTAGCTTCTACCCTGTGAGACTGGATGTAGCCAGCTGGAAAAGCAATCTGATGGGAGCATGAGCAGCAACAGAGGGATGGTTTGGACTCAGGGACAGCCATGTTCTCAACACCGGTAGTTTACTAGGACTTAGGAGGACTTTTTTTCCAACCTTAATTTTAATTTTAAGGGTTATTCTCTCTCCCTGCTTTTTTTTTTTTTTTTTTGTAATGTCCATCCTGGACCTTCTCAGTGATGACTTCCCACATGGGTTCAGCCTCACACCTCTGCTATTGTCTGATGCTTCATTTGACACCTGACAGCAGAAGAAACCCTGCCTTCCTCTGCCGGCACAGCCACATTGAGCAACTTCATGCTGTCTACACCCACTTTTAGCAGGTTTTTACATATAAGCACAGTGAATAATAACAAGCACAACCATGCTTGTCTGGAAGTGGGCAATTCATGCTTGCTGTATAATTTTCAAATAATAAGCTGAATGCCTAAACCTATGTTCAATATATAAATAAACATGACCCAATTTTAAGCATCTGCCATTCCCATGGCCTTTGCAGACATAAATTAAATGTGCAGTCTTTGGCACCCAACTGGGAAAGTTTTGGTTTATATTTCCAGGGGCCTTCAAGAAAGCTCATTTGTGTGCCAATACTTTAAAGGCATAAATACAGTGACTCAAAAGCAGGGCCTTTGGGCTTTACCATCAATCCCGGGCAAAACATCAGAGCTACTGATAAAGAGTACTTTTTGCAGGAAAATACTATCAGCAATGACAGTCAGCAGAGTTTTATGGAAAAAAAAAAAAGGTCTTGTCGGATTCACCTAATATCATTTTTCACACTGTTTTAACATGGGTGTTTTAACAAAATGAGGTTGGTTGATAAAGGTTTTAAACTGATAAAATTCATTTATACTTCTGCAGGGCATTTAACATGATTTATTGTGTGTTTTTTTTTCATTAGTGGAAGAACCAAAAATCTAACTGTAGAAGAGAAAGCATCCTCAGATGACTGTCTTTCTAGTCAGATCCCATTACAGGTTCTTGGCTTTTTACAGCAATTAAGGGGAAAAACCATTAAGCTGTGAATCAAATATGCTGCAGAAAATATATGCCTCCCCTGCCCCTAGTTGGCCATCCAACTAGATCACATTGCTTATCTCCTCACATAGAATCATAGAATAATTAAGGTTGGAAAATACCTCCAAGATCACCTAGTCCAACTGTCCCCCTACCACCAATATCACCCACTAAACCCTGTCCCAAAGTGTCAGGTCCAACCTTTCCTTAAACACCCCCAGGGATGAGTGCTCCACCACCTCTCTGGGCAGCCCATTCCAATGCCCACTCCATAAGCTTCATGGGATTGAGGCAAAAATGACCCCTTTAGCCTCAGAATAAAATTAAATTCTGAATATTTCTCTACACCGAAAAGAATCCAGTCCTACTTTACAGGTACTAAAGAGGTTATGATTAGTAAAATCCCAATTTATGGGATTTTAAGACAATTACATGGGAAAGTTGGGCCAGAGTTAGGAAAAGACATGAATGTCCTCTGTCACTGCTTTATCTGTAAATATGACCAAATATTTTGGGGGCATTATACCCTTCCCCTCTTGGTAGTGTGATATGTAGTCCATTTATTTCCAATGGATGTCACTCCTAATACAACAAACCTCCATCACCAGAGGTATATTTCAGCTGTAAACTGCTAATAAGTGAGGAAGTAAGGGACAACAACAGTCTGTGGGGAGGTTATGAAGCAATTTAGCAATTTTTCAAGCAAACATGCAACTGCAGCCCCCAAAACCCAGTGCAGCAGGATGGGCTGAGGAGCAACACATTTCTCCAGGCTGCATGGCAAGAAGGAGCAGTTCATCTTCCTCTTCTGTGCTGAGCATCCTGCTAAAGAAACCATCCTCCTCCTCACTGACTGAGAGGCTGGGTGTGAAACGTAGGCCACCCCACTATGTCCTGTACCAGAACTGGGCCAACTGGTGGAGGAAGGGGAGGCCAGAGTGGAAGCAGGGAAGCTGTGGCCTCTCCAACGGCCTTATCAGGACCCATCAGAGCTTCTCTGCAGGAGCCCTTTGGCACAAGCAGAAAGCCCAGTGTGAAGCAGTGGTACCATTCCCTCCATGTCTTCAAAGCTGAGCTCTGCCATCACTTCTTCCACTTCTCTGGAAGATGCCTTCTGCCAATCCTGTCCCAAAAACCTGAAATGTTGCAGCACTTGGGAACACGTAAGAAGAAGAAAAGCTCAGTGCTGGATTAAAGCCACTTTTGGCACAAGATAAAAGACACTCTCTCTTGTGCGCACACACATACACAGACAGGAGGAAAAGCTCCCAGGGGCACCATCAATTACAGCTCTCTCTCTTCTGGACCGTCAGAGATAGTTACTGGCACAGGCTCTGCTGGAGTATGAACCAAAAGGGATTTACAAAAACAAATCTTCAGCTGGTGTATATACCTTGTACACCCGCATGGCCCGCAGCAATTTGTAGAACAGGAGAAAGAAGACTAATATATGATGATACACAAGCACAATGAATATTTTTCCCTTAATTGAATTTCCTCTGGCCTTCTGTAGTGAACTGACTGAAACAAAGGCTTTGCTGTTTCATGCTGCTCATGAAAAGTTCAAAATTTTCAGAAATCTGACATAGTCCCAAATGGGACAGACAAAATCTTTAGATATAGCTGGATGTATTAATGCAGATACAAAGCAGGAAATTCTACAAAGGCTTAACTTGGAAAATCCAAATTACAGAGTGAGAGACAGACCTGCTGATGGTGTATTGGCTTGTACATTTTGCAGCTGCTGGTAGTGTCTGTAAAACTAGCCAGAGTATGGTTAGAAAAATCATAGAAGTGTCACACAGGAAAGTAACCTGAAAAAGCCACCAGGCCTTCCTTGGCAGAATCAGCAGCATGTGTTTTATCAATTACAACTGGGGAACACAGCTTGAGTGTAAATATTTGCAATCAAAACAAAATTAAATATTTGTTCTGTGATCAGGTAACCATTGCTGGGTCACTATGACAGCCACATAGATCCAGACTAATAAGGCTAATATGTATGATGGGGATCTGTGCTCCAGTCATGTAGGAAAATGCTGTATTGACTTGTTCTGGGTATAGAAAACATTAGGATAAACAGCAGGAATACATGCATTCAGTTTAATGTTAGAAGGGGATTAAAAACAAGCTGAGAGTCTGATGTGAACCTGTTACTTATTTATTTTTGATGTTACACTCAATGCATCTCATACCCTTCTGAAATTTTGAGTTCTGGCCTCATGGCAGATTTCTGTGATCCAACTGCCAAAGTGCCAGGAGTGGGTGAAGAACAGACAAATTTGGGAGCCTGACTTGGGGTGCAGCAGGCACCCTCTCACTTAGGGGGGGCCATGGAGCTGCTTTGGGTTTTAGGAGCTCAGGACGCCCCAACATGGACAGTAGAAGTGCAGTAATAAATAAAAAGCTCAGCCTAAACAAGTTTCAAGTTTAGATTAAAAGCCTAAATCCTACTCTCCAGCTCTACAGATCTGGGGCAATAATTTGAGCCACGTCTGATTACAGTAATGGCATGTGTTAATGTTGTTTGTAACCGAGCACAACCTTCACCGCAAGCAGCACCTCAGAGCCTGTAAGCAGCAGTCTCTGCGTGTGGGGATCAAGGGCAGGATCAGGCCTTCCCTTTCTGGGCAGGGGCAGGAGGTTTCAGCAGTTGTAGGGGGGAGCGGCTGGGACCATTAACAGCCTGCTCAGTGCTGGGCAGGTATTTCTGGGGGCTGGAGACACAGGCTTCAGCAGCTATCTTGAACACAGGCTGTGCCATGCTCCTGGGAGTGCTGTTACCCCTGTCACCCTGCTCTGCTGTGACCACGCAGGCCTTGCTAAGGAAAAGCTTGCAAAACTGCAAATCCAAATCTAAGCTAATGGTTAGTTAGGGGTAATATGTACTCTCCTGGACACGGCACCTCGGTGTGCCTCTTTTTGTGTGATCACCACAGAGTGGGGCAGGAGTAGTACAATTCAGACAGGCTATGGAAAAAATAATCAGCTGAGGTGTGCGGAGAAGAAGAACTGGAGAGGAAGGCTATTATTATTATTATTATTATTATTATTTGTATTTATTTTTTATTCTGTTTTCCTAAATATTGTGGAGCATGTTGTGGGAAAAATTTAGCCATCTGTCTAACGGATATTAGTGAAGTGGAGACTGTGTTAAAAATAAAGTGCCAGGTTGTCCTCTGCAGAAAGTTAATAAAAAGAAGGAAGTGAAAGACTGCTCATTATTTTTAATGACTCTGCTTTCCAGCAGAGCGCCTGTATCTCCCTGCCTTTACATTCTGCCTTATTTCAGTTCATTACGGCACATTAAACTGCTCAAGAGAATGACGGCTTTGTTCTAAAGCACTGAATTTATCAGGAGGCCCCTGGCCCAGCCTGGCCAGGCTGTTAATCACAGCCCTGGTGCCAGGAGGAGGATGCTGAGAAGAGCCCGGCAGCTTGTCCGCCCCACAGTGAGTCCAGCTTGGACGGCTGGGTGCTGGTGCTGCTGAACACCGTGCACGACCCCATCATCGGAGTCGATTAAGCTGTGCTTGATGAATGCCTGAACATTTTCAGCATGCACATGTCCACATTTGTCTCTCTTACTGGCTCTGTCTGACATGAACCTCTCATATCCTGTCAACTGATATTTGCTTTATTAACTTTAAAATATAGGACATGTTCAGCATTCCCGAAGATGAAGATTCATGAGCGTGCAATTCAGATCACAGCACCATGCAGAGCACCCAGAGCATTCAGCTGTATCTGCAGGCTCCTTGCAGGGAGCAGACAGCAGGTAGGAAAGCTAAAAGCAGAAGCTGCTTTTCCAGATTTGAGAACCAATAGTTTTTCTCAGCCTTGCTTGCAAAAATACATGCTGTGATTCTCTTAATCTGAAACTCTTCTACTATGCTCTTTGCATAAATTGTGCCACATTACAGCTGGGTGTTTGTAGCACTACATTTACTGTGGGTCATTAAGAAGCATAAGACATGCATTTTCTAGGACTCAGAGGAATGACCTAGAAGGGGTCCTCAGGCCCCAGGGTATTTCCAGGGTTTTGTCTTACAGCTCCTCACAAACTCATTTGTCAGCAGATTTTGTTGTCATGTTCTGCCCCCACTTCTTGCTTATTGATGGTTGTGGCCCTGAAGTGATTGGGCACAGTCAGACATGCATCCTGCATCTCATACATAATGCAAGCCCACAAGTCCTACACACTACGGAGGAGCATCTATGTAGCTTGGGGCAGTAGCAGGGAATGTGGGGAAACCTCACACAGCTGTGGTGACAGCAGGAACATGTCTCTGTGCCCTGCTCTTTCCATGAGTTTCCTGTGACTGCTGCTCCACAGCCTCAGCTGCCTCTCCCGGTGGTACAGAGACCTGTGGGATTTCATAATGCCGAGGGCCTTCCAGTGCAAATGATGCTCCACTGGGACAGTGGCTTTCAGGACCAGCCTGGCCAGTGGGATCAAGTTTTCCTGGAGTTGGGGTAGAGTCGGATGGGATCGGAAGGAGACAGTGTTGATCCTTTAAATTGTAGGCTTGGCAGGCTGGCTGATATTTTGAATTTGCTTATCTTTTAACACAGAACAAGGCCAAAAGTGATTTATACTCACAACTACATTTTTTTTCTGCCTGTCTTAATCCAGGAAATGAAAACCGTGACCAGAAGTGTATTCCCCTTGTCTAAACACTGGCATGCTGGTGTTTAGAAGAAAGGGCTCCACCATGACTCTTCCCAAGTGCCTGCAGAGTGAAATGAGAGCTACAGCCAGGGAGAAAAATGAGCTTGTTCCTGGGTGAAAATGCAGCACAGAGTCAGGCAGAGCTTTTTTTCTTTTTTTTCTTTTTTCTTTTTTTTTTTTTTTTTTTTTGGGGGGGGATGGGGGGGATGACGAGGGGAAGGTGGAGGAAGAGATGGGGAGATATATATGGGGGACTGTTTGTTTTCCAGCTCTGCCAGACACTAAACTTGGCAGAACCCCGACAAGGCGCTACAAAGCACCCTTCTGGCTGGTGCTGTAAGTTAACAAGAGAAACATTTGATAGATGCCTACTGGCAAGCTAATTAGAGGAGAAGTGATTTGCTGGATTGCAGGAAAAACAAAGGAAGGAGAGGAAAATGTTCAGGCAGATCATTTAAGGTCCTCATCCTGGGAGAGAGGGAGTAACTGGTTTCATTTCCCAGAGGCTAATCCTGCTCTAATTGACTTATTATTAGACTCCAAAGGAAAACAATCCTTGTGGCCATGACAACATACCCAGGGAATGCGTGACTGGCTGCTCTGGGGAAGACACATGGGGAGACAATAGGTTGCAGTGTATGAAGTGGCACAGGATCACATTTGTCATGTGCAGATCTAGGCGGCATATTAGCCCTAACTGGGCATACTGGTTAGCGTTACACTGTGGAAGGGGAATATTAAAGACAACCTTGTGATTCATTGTGGCTCATTTGTCTTCCATGAGAAAATGCACAAGCTCTTTCTACACACAGACCAGACAACCAGGGATCACACGTTACAAAAACAGACGATGTGGTAGCTGTAGGTTACTTGTGAACTACAAAAAATAAATTACATATTTATAAACCAAACTCAGGACAGCAAGATCCTGGTACTGTGAGAGGTGCTCCTATGGACGCGGTACTGTAGAGCTTTAAGAACAAAGATGCATCAAAATACACTAAGTCTGGGAGCTGAGCAAAGGCTTAAGAGATTTGCATTTTTCAAATTGGGAAAATCTGGTGTGCTTTCCATTAGCACTTTGAAAATTATTTTGAGTCACTAGTTTGCATAATGCAAATACATAGCTATAAAATACATAGTTCAAATTTGTGCTAAATTACATTGAGGAAACTATGCTCAGTTTTGATCATTATGTTTGACACGGACTCTTTGGTATTAGAAATGCACTGAAGATATACTATTACTAAAATAAGAACTATTACAAAATGCCTAAGGGATACAATTCATTATCCAGATAAACATTCAAATAAGCAGACATAAGTGCATGCTAAATTACAATAAAATTCTTGTGGAATTACATATTTCTGCCGTAACAGGCCAGATGATCTCATCTCGTGCATGTTATTACTATGAATACCAAAGTTCTTCAAGGAATCTCAGAAGATACAGTGATGTTCAGGTATAGTCAGATAATAAGTATCCTGTAAATTAAAGAAATAAAACACAAAAGCAGAAAATCCATTAATAAATAAATAAATAAATAAATAAACTTTGTAGAAATATACCTTCCACCTCTCAGAAAAAATCTAAGATGTATTTTCATTCCCAAAATTAGTGGAAATGCTTTTCCTTCAGAAGGACTTGAAAAGAACAAGCAAGTTTTGAAAAGATCTCATTAAGTATTTGATTCATGACTCTGGTATGGCAAGAAAAGTGTAAAAAACTGGTAACTTCTGTTGAACCAGGTTTTCTGAGATTTTGGGCCAGGCTTTTTGGGTAAGGTTTTTATTTCATTGTGTCCAAGAGGAAACTGGTAAAAAGAATAGCCTAAAATTAGGAGACCAGAAGTATTTTATGTTGCTGGAGCACGTGTATGTCCAGGCAATATGCATTGCTAAGTAAACCAAAAGCTCATCGTAAAGCAAATAGCCAAGGCATGCCACTCATTGCCTGCCACTGATGTTTGCAGCTTCACCTGGGATACAGCTATAGGGAGACAAAAAATAAGAAATTCCTCTCCAAATTCAGTCCATTGCAAACAGAAAAGAGACATGTCACCCAGACGAGTGCAGGAGCTCATTTTGTTGCTGTGGGAGCACTTTTGCAGACACCTGTGGCTATGCTTGGTGCCTGGGTCAAATGTTTGTCCTGCAGTTTGTCAGGGAGGGTGCACAACTCAAAGCCTCACTTTCTTTTTTTTTTTTTTTTTTTTGTCCTACAGAGAAAGACATACACCTGCCTGTTTTGATAAAGTAACCTGAAGTGAGAAAATTAAGAAATTCTAAAAAATCCTTTAATACTTCAGCCTTACTACA
Organism: Netta rufina; assembly: GCF_964035555.1. Taxonomy (NCBI): domain Eukaryota; kingdom Metazoa; phylum Chordata; class Aves; order Anseriformes; family Anatidae; genus Netta; species Netta rufina. The sequence continues at coordinate 175,408,827 of NC_140123.1, forward strand.
GACTTCTTCCTGTGAAAGAACCAGCTGCTGTACCATACTGTAAAGCAAAATAAATAAATAAATAAATAAATAAATAAACACAGGTGGTAGTGGCAGTGAAAAAGCTCAAGGAGAAATTGGTGCATTTCTCACTTATTAGGACATTTCCTTGATTTTAAGCATAATTTATTCTGTTTCAGCTGCATGGTTTCTGCACATTCCTTTGAAACACCTGTAATTCTTTCTGGCACAGATCAGAGGCAATACACTCAAGTCTCATCTGGGAACAGTATCCTAGGAAAGTGAAAATACCCCAAAGCTGTACAGAAAGTAAAAATAATAAGTTATCATTTGAGTTCTTGAATGAAAAAACAGACTAAATCAGAGGCAGGTGAATCTCATCACCCAGTGATTTAGGCCACATTAACAAGAAGGTTGATATCAGCCCACCCTGTGCACAGGCAGGGCTGGGAGAGCCATCCTTGCTCCAGGCTCTGGGACTCATCAAACCTGGTTTCTGGTGGACTTGTTGTTCGTGGCTGACTGACTTTTCAACTCAGTTTTAATAAGTGTGAGGTATGCAGATCTCCTCTGTGGAATCTACCTCAGAGACAGAAACTGTGACTGAGGAGTCAATTATTTGAAGGCTAATAAGGCAGAGTCCTTAAATGTGCTTTCTGCAGAACCCTCTATGGGCACTCTCCCACCTTAAGGTCTAACTCCACAAGCAGCAGCTGACCTCCACCCAGGCACCCATTCCTACAAACCCCGTAGAAACTGAGTATCTTTAAAAGCTCCATCAGCTTACGTGAGACAAGGCAACAAGTGCAAGGAGACCCTCCATGACAGATGCACAGAAGGCATGATCTCAGAAACCTTGCTGCTGGGGAAACACACTAAAGCTCGTAAAATTTAAGGTTGAAATTTAAATGGAACAACCTACGGTTTTAACCAAAATTCATGAATTTTCACCTATTTTGTTTACTAGCTATAGGTTTCTATAGGTGAATTAATGTGCTTTGTGGGCTTCCTGTTTAATGTGCCACCAGAGGGGATGTCCGCTACTCTAGGGCAACTTGACCCACCTTATCCATAACATCTCCGCTGCGAGTCAAAGACCAGACATGAACTTGCTACTACTAGAGAGGAGAGACTGGCATGTATGAATACCTTTTTTATGAGGTAGATATATGCACCGTGGTTGCCATTTGGGCCCACAAAGAGCTGTAGGATCATTCACTTCCCAGTAGAGAACACAAACAAAACACACAATCATTCCTTGGTCATTTGACTAAATCCTAGGGTTCAGCAAAGTCTTGACAATGAACAAAGACTACATCTACCATGTCCAGTATGGCACAGAGTGGGATCTCAAACAGCAGCAAGCTGGCAGGTCTCTGTGGCACAGAGCTGTGCCCTGCAGAGGTGCTCGCTAAGGTCCCAAAGCAGCATGACCACATCAGCATAGCACCCTGCCTGGCCTAATTAAAGAAATGGAGCTAATTAGGCCAGGCACTGTGCCATATTGATTAGACAATATAGACACAGCCCTAATACCTAGACATGTTAGCAGGATAGTATGGCCCTTGGCTTGCACGTTACCCCGTTAAATCAGAGCCTTTCTTCCCTGTAACTGTCAGCTTGGCACTGCTTACAAGCACTGGCTTCACACGGGCTTTAATGCTGCATTGTGTTTTGTTTTTCTTTAATACTACCCAGAACTCCACAGTCATCTCCCTGTTTTGCAGGCACAGTTCCTGAAATAAGATTAGCTTTGTCTCAAGGGGTCACTTCGCAGCCAGCAAACCAAAAGCAATGCAGGAAAATGGAGACAAGACAGAGAGACAAAAAATCAGGTTGCATTGCAGAATTTCAATTGAAGATGAAAACTTTTCAGGGCTCTTTATGAGGAAATGAATAAACCCACAGTTTTGTGTTCAAAGAGCCCTCCATATTCATCTAACTGCAAGGAGCTGGAGGTTTCCCTGCATGCTTAGGACTGCCTGTCCCTGGGTCTTCAGTCACACAATGCTTAGACATGGCTTTGCTGAGCTGTGGGCTGGTTATTCTTTCTAATTTAGTGAAGACCTTGCTAAAACAAATTGGTGAAGAGATAAATAAGTAAATAAAGCCCCCCATCAACACTCACAGAACAAAACATGGACATACAGACCATAGCATGGACCCAATTCCCCATAAATCCTGTCGTACAGCCTTCTTTGTGAGGTTGTTCATCTTACCCTGACAGCAGCCCTGCTGGTTTTGCAGAATTCCTTAAAATGACAGTAAAGCTACAGTAACAGCAGATGAATTCATCCTTCTAAAGAAAGAAAGAAAAAAAAAAAGCAGCTAATTCTTTTGTTGTGGCCTTTGTTTGTCATTTTAATGCTTATCATCTAGGAAATTTCAAAAGGATTGACATATATTTTTTTCTAAATTATTCTAGAGGGGCTCTGAGATTCTTAATATTTATGTGTCTGACTATCTGGGAAATCAGACTTCATATCACAGAATAACCATTTTGAAGATCCTGTTTCAAGGAAAAGCGAATCCCAAGGTTCAAGCAGGGCTGAGAAAAAAGAGAATGTTTTATTAGCTATGATCTCTCTGATCAAAGCAATACCAAAAGCATTTCTCTGTCTGCAGATAAAACAATGAAGAATGTGGACTAGGCAGAAAACCTAATGCCTGTGCTATGGTACATATGTCTGTACTTCTGAATCCCCTCCCACCAAAAAAAGAACAGCACAGCCTTTCAGCCTGCAAGCATGTGCACAGATCTCCTTTTATCAGGCTGTGAACATCTCTATTTTATTCCATTTCAATCTGTAAATAAATGCAAATTGATGGATTAAGTAAAATGACTTTATTCTGCTTTCCTTCCACGGCAAAGGTGGCTGAGCTGTTTTACTTGAGAGCAGACAAGAGGGGGCACTCATGCATTTCCACATTACAGCTTTTGACTTAGGCTAGTTGGTTGGTAGGAAATGTATCTGACACAGACATCCGAGTTGTTGAAAAAGGTTGCAGGAAAAATACCGAATTAATACAATGACATTAAGAAGCAGAAAAAATGTCATATAGGGAAAATAGAAAAATGGAGGCAAGAAGGCGTCCAGGCTGGCACCAGGCTGGGAGGTTTGATTCTGCAAATCTGCTTATGAGGAAAGAAAAAGTGTTGTAGGAACGGAGGTAGAAACAAACTCACATGGGGGCAAAAGAAAGGCTGGATCATAAGAATACTCCACAGCAGTAAGCTAAACTTGGCCTCAGGCCCCTTGCAAGCTTTTAAATTTTCAGGATAATGAAAAAGGGCTGAATAGGGTCTGAGAACAGCTGAAAGAGATACAGCCTGAAGGGTAGTCCTCATTTTACTAATGAAACAGTTTGGACTGCCTACAAAGGGTCACTCAGGAAAGCTAAATAAATCAATCAGCTAAAGGTGTGAAGTCAATTTATATAAGCTATAGCATATTAAAACTCTGTGTGAATAGTCTCATTCAGGGTAAATAGCCCTAGATTACTACAGTTTAAATTTCTAGATTAACAGAAACAAAATATGTTTTGATAGCGAAGTAAAACAAGATGGAGGGAGAACAAACATCCAGTTAGTAAATTAGTTCTACATCCATGGCCCGTCTTTGTTTTTAGCAGCAGAAAACCCAAAGCTTCTTAGATGGGAAAATAAAGTTTAGTGTGCTCTCTATAATCTTAGTAGCAAAAGGCTGAGAGTAGCAGAAACTCTGATAGTGCACCCAGGTACAAACCTCACAGCGTTGGCTGTGCCACCATGAGTCCCTGCGCTGCCCAGCTTTCTCTGTGAGCCTGTCTGGCATATGGCTCGTGCATACAGCAGTCAGTTAACTATCATGTAACTCCTAACTAACAGAATTTAACTACATTACTGAAGAGTAATATTACCAGAAAAAATAACTCCGTAATTCTTTTATTAAACACTACATTCACTTGCTCAGTTAAATGAAATATCAGTCGATCAAAATCTCTGCCTCGCTTGGTAAGGCTCCCATCTCTGTCCTTAGCTTTTCATCAGGCTCTGCTCAACTTTTTCTTTTTGCACTGCTGTAGTAAGTCAAGCTTTTGTGTTTTGTTTGTTTGTTTGTTTGTTTGTTTCTGTCTAGTGTAGGCTTCTCTTGTTACTCTCTTCCTCACCCCAGGCTCTTCATGACATTTACTCTGCTATATGAATGAAAAATTTCTTATGCTACAACTAAATGAAGCAAAGCAAAAATAAGGTAATGGGCTGAGGTCAATATGTGTTTGTGAAGCACTCCTTCTTCGCAGGGAAACCTAAACTGTAAACAACTTCTGCAGATCAGCAGTCTCCCACCACAACTTTATAGAGGTGTTTATTAAAACCAAGGTTGGGATTCTGTAAGCAAGTGAGCTTCACCGCTCACTTAGTGACTTGTAGGTAAATCACTACCTGAGGATGAAATTAAATGAAGCAGGGAAAGATTGTACAGCTTAGATGTGATGGTGTGACGGGCCTGAATTTTTGAAATTAATGTCTGTTTGTGAAGGGATTTTTCATTGAACTACTGTATTGTTGAAAATAAGGTCCACCACAGACTTTTTCTGTAGAACATCCTAGCTGCAAATGTGTTACCTTCCTCAAGGGTTACATTTTCCTTTTGGAAAGAGGAAAATATCAGGATTGCTTTAGAAAATTTCTGACCTATTTTAACAAGACAGGTTTGGAAATTTAACTCTAAATTGATTATTTCTCCATTTCCACTATTCTTAATTGAGATTCCACAGGAATGTGAAAATGGGAGGAGTAATCCGATGAGAAAATGAAAGCATGGAAGTAACACTAGTATGTCTATGGCATTAACTTAGGAGGAAAAAAAAAAAAGAAAAAAAAAGATAAACTTCATGCTTGGGAAGAAAAGGCAGGCTGAAATCTGAAATTAGATACTTAAAAGTTACAGACTCCAAATGTGGCTTAAGAGGTTGCAGAACCTCAAGCTGCATGATCCTATCCCCAGTTAAAGGCAATGTTTACTCTCTGTATATGACATTATCTGGGTAAGGCTGATTAGATACCCTGCATAAAACTAAGATATTTCTAAATCATTTAAAGAAACAACAACCAATATATAAAATGAGAATCTTATGATGGTTCTACGTAGTTTTTTTGAGCAATTTAAGAGGAAATCTGTTGTTTTTCCTCAATTCAACTCTCTATCCGCAATAATCTGGTAAAAAAAAGTTATGCAATATGCATCATTTATACAGTAGAGTACAATTGGTTTGAGTCCTGTAGGCTCTGTCACACAACATAATCAATAATTAGGTGATTTCTTCACCTTTTAACAGTTCTGTGCTATCTTTGTTTTCATTGTAAACTCCCAATGCCCTTGAAGCACAGAGTAAACAACTGCAGAACCATTGTTTCCTTCGCTACAGGGAAACGGTATTTGAAATTTATTGGTGAAAATTCTTCAGATGCTTTAGCAGTGCACTTGCTTCTGGATTCAGAAAAAATTTGCTCAATTCAGGAGCCAAATGGTTTCCAAACCATCTTAAAGTCTGGGAAGAGCTCTTGAAAAGCCTTGATGGGATGACTTCTATCTCATCTTTGAAAGAGACCAAAACCAAGGCCACACCATATTAAAGAATCAAGAGGCTTTTTCTGGTGAAGAGAAATGACATTTACTGAAATGTGTCTAAGGTATGTAGTTAAGAAGGACCAAACCAGAAATTTTACTTCGTAAAACTTTAGACTGAAATGAGTTTTGTTATGTCTGTAATGGTACTTGTAGGAAATCAACAAAATAACTACATCTAGTAGTTTTAAGGACATTTGGTTGCCATTTGAAACAAAAAGTGGTTAGAAGCACTTGTAGCCTATGCAGAGGACTCATCTAGAATTTTACGTGTCTGTTCTCAAGTAATTGTTTTTCTAAAGTTCTCTCTTCAACACTTCAAGAGATTTTCTTTTCTCATCTCCAAAATGCATTTTTCTTCAGCCACTGTTCTTTTAGTGGCTTCAAGGCACCATTCTCTGTTTTTCTAATTCTCTAACACTTTAACTACGTTCTCAGTGTCCCCAAGATCTGGTTTGCCCAGAATCTAACAGTATATGCTTGAAAAGCTACCAGAAGCACAAACACAGCATAGTGTTCACCAGCCACCAAAAGACAGCCTCCCTCGGGAGCTGAGAAAGGAGATGCCTCTTTTATCTAGGAAGGTTTGTATGCTAAGGTTCTGAAAACACACACACAACCCACTTGGTGAAAGAACCACAGAGACCCATTCCTGCAAGGTACTGTGAGTGACCCATTTTCAGGCAGAGCTTAGCATTACTCAACCCCTTCCAGCACCAGGCTCTGTAAGAGCCTCCTTAGAGCTTAAATGTACTCCCACGCCTTTTTATACTACCCTACAAATTAGACACATTTCAAGAAATTAAAAGGGTGGGGGAGGGGGGAGGAAACAATTAAGCTCCTGAGAAAAAGACAAATGCCTCTAATACAGAGAAATTTATGCATACATTTGCTCATTAACAGCAGAAGGAAATTTCTAATACTGCACACAATGTTTTAAAAGCCATTGGGAAAGCAGACTCAGAAGGGTGAGGGCAAGATGTTCAGCCTCCTTAAGCAGCAGCTGAAATGGGCTCTAAATTAATCAGGATTCTTAGAAACTCTAATAAGAAGGGGCTGATGAGAAACAGCTGCACCCAATCCCTATAAAAACCTTCAAAAAGAAGGGAATTAAGTGATAATGTCAGTGGAAGAGAATATCATCACAGGATGGTCTCCTGCTGCTACAAAATGCCAGTGCAAAACCAAGTACTTTTCCAATGGGAGATAATTATGATGAGTCTCAGTCTTGTTTTCAGTTCCTGGACTTGATTTCCACTCTACGGTGTGGCGATGCAGCTACCCTTTAGAAAGACTTTAAATTTTATCAAGCTTGTGATTAAGAACATCTAATTCTAATGTTTATCAAAAATGGTATTCAAAACATCTACTCTGCCCCCACTGTAGACAGCTGTGTAAGAAGAAGTATGTATAACCAAAGCATGACTTTGTAAAGGAGGGGAATATGAGGCAAAAATAAAATACATGCTCACTATTAATTGTTGAGAGTCTTCAGTATCATAGAGTCAATAAAGTTAACTTACAGCCCACTTCTAAGAGTCTTCCAGGAAGGATGCACATGTAGCTGCAGCACCGGAACACAGAGTTCCTAGTCTCCACAGATATGCAGTAGCTTTTTTCCCCCAAACTTTGTAGGATTTGGGCAATGCCAACAGTCTTCAGCTTCAAAATCTCCTTTATTAAGGGGACAGTTGCAGCATTGACTCTACAGATTTAAGCATCTGGATGCTGAAGTCTGCATTTTGCTTCCAAATGGGCTTTTGGTGACTGGAAGAAAATATTTTTGTGGGGGAGTTTTCAACTCATTGTTTTCTCTGGAACAAAATGCTTAATTTTTGTCTTCTTCAGTTTACATGTTTTTAAGATTGTCTTAATGCTGTGGTTACAAAGGAGACTCAGTGAATGAAGATTCCAGGGCTCCCCTATAGAAATGCTCTATTACTTCTGAGCTGCTGCTACTTCTCTAACCTGAGTCACCACAATAGGAAATGACTCCTCAGTAGAAAACATTAGATGTAAACTGTAACACACTTGTCTAACGTTGCCACAGAAGCTCAATTTTTTCTTTCTGAACTAACTGTACAATAAAGGTTGATCCCATATTCAGTTATCTGCACAGAAAAAGCAAGCTAAAGCGGTAAGATTTCTGCTTGCTCTGGCTGAGGAGAGGGAAAGGGAGGTACAATCACTGCGGAGGGGCCATCAGGCAGTACTCACCCCCACAAGGAGGTGTTACAACAACCTCTGCACCAAGTCTCGTCTCCCTCTGCTTCCTGGCTTGTGCAATCCATGAGCCTATCATTTCCCAGCATAGCTGAATGTCAAATCCCGAAAAAAAGGTTTGATAATACAAATGTATTTAGTAATGATGAGCCATTCTGAGGACTCTAAGAGTCATAAACATGTTTGTTTTATCAAGGCAGGGTAGGGTTTGTAGTGCAATAGAAGGATGAAAACAGCCCAGATTAACAACTCCTCTCATCTTTTGCTCTGACAGCCCCTTTCTCAAAGCACCAATATTAACCACTTAGAAAATGGATTTATGCCAACGTTTAAAGCACTTCTTCTTCTTTCAGCACACCAGATGGTACTAAAAATTCTAAATATTTCCTACAACAGCTGTATCTTTGACAACAAAATTAATACAAGTCGAAATACCATTGCTGTGTGTAGGCCATAATGACCAGACTCTTCGGTTTTATGTCTAATGTAAAAAGGCATTTTATAGCTAAAAAATAGATCTGATCAACCCAGTATTGCGTCAATCATGTGACTCTGTCTGGGTTTTCAAAACCAGATGCAAAATTTAGTGCCTTTATAGTTTAACAGCTGGTCTGATAAGAATGTAAAATACACCTTTCCCTAGAGCTATAATAAATGTGTTAACACTTTCTTACAACCAGCCCTTTCCTACAACCCATCATTTTCTTGCCCCAAGCCCCGTCTTTATGTATTTGATGACATAAATCTTTTAAGCAGGTTTTGACCAGAAGCTAGCTTCCCTTTCTCTCTGATATCTGGACAATAATATGTTTTTGTTTTTGTTTTTCCCCCTCTGGTGTTTAAAGAGGAGGAGGAAGGAGGGGAAGTGCTTTCAATTAAGACAATAAAAAAAATGCAAATTATTATGCTTACAGTTTTTGTCTCTTTAACATGAATTTGTATGGTAGGATTTTTAATGATCTATTTGTTAGATCATTAGTTAGATCATTAGATATAAGGCAGGCAGCTCTCAAAGTTTTAGTATTTTAAACAGTGAGGTGTCTTTGGCAAGCCCTGAACAGTGAGCAATAAGGTCAGGAAACATGAAAACAAAACTCAAGCCAAATAATTTGCCCATCAAAAGGGTGTAATCTCTAAGCAATGTAATGAACATGATTTTATTATCTGTATATGTTTCTACATGTACGTGAACATTCTTGATGGTAGCATGTGAACATCTGTTAAAAAAATTCAATGACTTAACAGCGCTGTGAAGCAAGAAATGACTGTCAGCTCTAGCTGCCTACACAGAGAGGAAGGGCAGTCTGGTGATTATTGACACTGGACTCTGCCTAAGGAGGAACAACTTCATGTCCCTCCTCTGTCACATACTTGTGAGAGACTGAGCCACCCCTGTGGGGAGCCTTACATCTCAAAGTTGTCTAAGACATGGAGAATCTATATTGGGAATAGATATTACAATGCCTGCACCTCACCATCCTTTTCCAGGTCAGAACTTGCTTTTGGTAGGTGAACATCACCTTTCCCACATCTGTTTGTTGTTTGGCTCTCTCCTGCCAAGCACAGCTCCCCGCTTTCCCACTGGCACCTTCCCTGCACAAATCACTCCTCTCATCTTCCTGCAGTGCAATTCCTCCCCTCATTTGTGGGATTCCCTTTCCTCTAGTACTCTATTCCTCATTCAGCACAAGTGTGCACTTGCACAAGGCATCTGGCATTGAACTGATGTGGTTGGCCTGGCATTGTCATGCTTGGACGTGGAGGTGATGAGCGAAAGGTTGTTATTTGCGGATGTAGAGCTACAGCTATTTTTAACCATCTTCCTTCTGCACAGCTGCAATGCTGTCATATTAGTTCAGCATACTTGAAAATTAACATTCACAAAGCAATAAATGAAAGGGTGTGGATCTAAAAACTATTGATAGAGTTTGTTCAGATTTTAAAAAGTGAGACAAATTATTTTGGAATGTGCTTCCTTTAAAAATGTACAGCCCCTGTGCTCAGCTGCATTAAGCATAAAACACAAGCTGGAAGTGGAGAGAAGGACTATAAATCACGTGGAGGTGGAGAAACAAGACAGCTCACATTGTTCAGGGCTCCCTGCAGGTGCCTCCTCAAGCCTATATACTGCCTCATGACCTTGCAGGAACAAGACCACAATAACAAGGTGGGCAATAGCTGTGCTCAGTGACTTATAAAGGCACTTCATTAAGATAACACGAAGATAGGATTGTTAGTTTTTATTTTGTTTTGCTCTATGAGTGCTCTCATTCAAATTTTTAGTTATTTTTGTTCTTCAAAAATATAATGACCGAACTGATGGTCAGAGAGGCATCAGGCAAACGGATGTGACATTAGCAAACTTGAACAGGTGATTTACTGAACTTCAGGCTCTAAATACCACAAAGGGGATGGCTTCAAATACAGTGCGTTCCCACGACCAGCTCACTCAATTTCAAGATGAACAATATATATGACTATATATGACTATGAACAATATATATGACTTCTATGCCCTGGTGATCATCTTTGCAGGCTCGCAAGCAGCCAGGCAGCCAGGCAAGGGCTGACCCACTGCAGGGACCCCTTTTAATCTTTTAATTCGGGTGAAGTAATTTTAAAGCTATATTTAGGAGACATTTTCTAAAGGAAATATTGCATTTTGAAACCATAGCATCACCCTTAATTTCTGAGGGGAGGAAACTAACAGTCCCTAAGCATTGCAAACTGAGCAAGGTTTTCTGAGCGCTGTTGGCTCATTTTGCATTTGGCCAAGATTTACTTAGAGTTGTTTATTTCCCTTTCCATTTGCAAGAGCTCGGCTTTCCCTCGCACAAATTCCTGTTAGTGACACACATCCATAGCTCTCTGGAAGCTGAAGGACTGGCCACACTGTTGGTTAAAACCACACTTAGCTGCTGATTTGGAGCCAAACTAGCTGCTAAACCTCTGAACACCGATGCTGCTGAACACTTCTGTGGTGCCCACTAAGCAAGCAGGAGCCGAGCATTAGCAGGGGGACAGCCTGTCCAAGAGATTTTCCTGTGCGCACTGTGGACAGCAAGCCCTGCTATACTTCAGCAGATAAAAACTAAGTTACCTCTGGACCCATTTTCAGGTGTATCTATTTCATTCCAGTGCAAAACCAAAGAAGTTAAAATGGTTAGTGCCCAGGCTTTAACTAATCCATTTGTTTTTGCACAAGAATGAAGGATAGCTGAGAACAGTTATTGAAAAGTTATTGAAAAGTTATTATTTGCTCTCTTTCTTAGTGACACTCCTTTGTCTTCTGTGTACTCACTTGGACAAAATCAGAGTACATCGTGTGATGTGCTGGGCCAAGGCTTTGGCCTCAGGCTTGGGACAGAGAAATTTTTTGATCATATTCTTGGAAGCCAAAGCCTTCATTAAAATGACTTCCTTCTTCAGCACTAGCTCTGCTAGCTGCAGTGAAACATTGTGCACTTGAGTGATTCCTAGAAGACCATCTGCGCTTTCCAAAGCCTGTCCCTGTAAGTCTCAGCTGCAGCACACACATAATCACTATGGCTAACTGATTATTCTGTGAGCGTGTGTGATTCCCAACCTGTCAGATTTTCAAGGTTTGAGATGTTGACATACAGCTCCAAGCTGAACACTTTCAGCTGTAGGATAAAGCACATAAAGGAAAACAGGGTCAGTTTGGTACACCTGTTCTCCATCCATCCACAGAGAACACACTCTTTAAAAACTTGAGACAAATTCACCATAGGCTCCCAGAGGTAAAAGGCAACAAATGAAGTCACTCTTCAATATTTTATTGCTGCTAAGATACTGAGAGATTGAAAGAAAGCTGACACCGGGAAAGGTTACACAGACATCCCAGGAAAGTGCTCAGGAAGCAGTGAGCACCTCCCATACACTTTTAGTGCATTACTAGCTAAGCTCTGCACATTTAATAGCTTGCTCTTCATCAAAAAGATTTATGATGCTTGATAACAGAATGATATTGCCAAGAGACTGTGCTGCAGGAACGCTCTCCTTGCGGTGGCAAGCAATGACATTGCTGGAATAAATGATCTCACTCCCTCGCTGCAGTAAGTGGTCACAGTCTTTCTGCACAATCTGTTTGCTGAAAGAGAGCTGGGATGCAGGTCAATGCACACCGCGTCTGATCAGCAGCACAGAGACTCCACACCCTGTCTCCTTCTTCTGTGAGGGATGGAGTCCCTGACTTGGACTTTCACCTTTCTGCATTGTCCTGAGGAGCTCATGGTCTCTCATTCTGCTGTCCAGGTCCAGCCTTCAATATACCTGGGGATTTCCCTTCTGCTCAAGTGCATTTGCATTTCTGTAAGTCCCATGACTTGGGAAATATCTGTTCTTTGAAGGGAAATTCCCATGTAGTGTGCAATATTTTCCAGCCACCTCTGTACAGCAGCACGTAGCTCCTTTGTCATTGCCAGGACCACTGTGTGTCCCTGCACGACACTCCACCTGCAGTCTGTAGGCACATGCAGAGCTGTCCTCGGGCACTTCTTTGACCCTCCTGCTATCCATTTGTGCTCAGAAAGATGCAGTGGACTGGAAAAACTATCAAGTGACAGGGGGTGTTTTGAAATATCACTGTAAGTCTGTGACACAGTGCGTGGGCTGTGCTGCACCCTCATGATGCACATGGAGCCACCTGCAGACACCATGGTCAGAGGGCTGGGGATAAGAGAGGACCGGTCTTTCCGGGATGTTCTCAGTATGGAGCCTGTAGCTGCAGGCACCAGAGGGGTGGGAAGATCACTGCCATGGCAGGGTAATGTCTTCAGTCACTGCATTCACCCTCTGGCAAAAGGACACTCCTGGAGTTGTTGGATTTGTTTCTAAATAGGAGTAAATGCTGGGAAGTTTTTATCACAGTAGGTTACAGTTGGCTTCTCCCCTCACACACATATTGTGGTCTCTTGCAGAGATACAGCCCTCAGAGCAATGTTCTGAGTTTGTGAATTTATCTCTGGGTTTTGATGTTACTTTGGTAATTAGATCTGAAATCCATTTTGAAAAATGAGAAGCAACTACATGCTCTTTAGATGTCATCAGACAACCGCAGGAGCCTCTGAGGTGTGAACTGCAGACAGCACTGTGTCTGTCTTTATCTTTATGGCTTGCTGCTGGCCATTTATTGCTAGTTTTTCTCTTGCTCCTGAACATATTCTTTCTTTTACCATTCACTCTGTCACACTTTGCTCCAATTATCTGGTGCTCACTGTCCCCAAAGCCAGGATTCATCCTCAGCAGTGACAGAACACAAAGTTTCCCTTTCTGTGTAGCCAGAGCTATCTCAAAAAGGCTCTGTCTGTAGAAAATAACATGCAAGCTGAGACGGATGTGAGGTAGGTACATGGCCAGTTAAGAACCACTCAGGCGTGAAATGTCTTTTCAAAAGTACTGAGGAGAGGTTGTTGCAATGATGTGGTCATTTGTACAGGGTGAAAGACATGGTTATTTTTCCTAGTAACTGGCTGAAAGAAAGCAACAGCATCACTGACCATGTATCAGCAGCCTCTCCTGATAGGGAATGTGCCTGGGAAAGGTGCTTTCAAGACACAGCATATCTCAGCAGTGATTCACCGCGAATGACCCCTCACTTTCCCCAGTAGCAGGTTAAGTCATCGTGACAGAGGTTCACACTCTCCAGCACAACCCGACAGTATTTATTCCATATTATTTTATATATTTTGTGTGCTAATGTGGGCAGTTGACTCATTTAAACACATGGTCATCCTGGGACCCCCTTTTTCATGGCATTCCCTGAAAAATCCCAGAGCCTTGTGACCCAGTAGTCACAGTACAATCTTTCAAGTTACCTCTACTTCCCCGCAGTGACCTTGGCATGTCCTTAGTCTTGCTGTGATGATCGCACAAGAGGTGGGTATTTGCAGGTCCGACTGAGGATTTGGGAGACAGTCTATTCTTAGCTCTGTCACTTGGCTTAGTGGGTCACCTTGGAGGAATATCTTCCCCATTGCTTGCTTCGGTCCCCTCATATGCAGGAAGAGCTATTTAATGTTTCTGGAAGAAAAGTGATTAGCTAAGCTCTAATACAATTTCCCTTCCTAGTTATCTGTCAGACTGCTCTCTGCTGAGAGAATGCTAGATCTGTGTGCTCTCATGCTTGCAGATGTCCCAAAGCACTATTTATTCTCTTTTTTTTTTTTTTTTTTTTTCTTAGCCTCTCTCATATATTTCAAGGGCACAATCTTTGTGTCTCTTACTCCTCAAGAAAATGGACTATGACATGGCCTATGGCCTATGGACTATGGCCATCCTAAGTCCCACCATAATTTCCTTGGCAGGCAAACACACCCTTTGCCAAAAATTTAGCATCAGAGTTTTAATTTATCATTTAGCTCCTAATAGAGGCTTGATATTTGAAACAACATGATATTTGAAGCAATGCGAAGTAAGCAATGGCACCCAGGCTCTCCAAAGGACTCTGGCACCATCCTACCTGAGAGCAGACAGCACAGGAGAAACAGAGATCTTAGCAAAGGAACACCTGAGACTCTGCACCTTGCTGGATCTTTGGAAGCTCCTCCAAACATCTGCTAGGACAATGCATGGTATGTCTCCACTCTCTGGAGCATGAGCGGTGCTTTTCATGAGTGCATGTTCATAAAAGGCATATTCAAGAAGCCCAGTGTTTCTGGAATACCCCTGCCTCACAATTTAAGTGCTGCGTAGTCTGTTTGTCATGTGCAATGGTGTTTTGTTTGTGACTTCTGGAAATCTGGCAATTCCATTAGCATTGTTTCTCCTTCTCTTTGCACTGCCAGACAAAAGGACAAAAAACTTCCTTTCTCCTGATAAAGATTCTGGGTAGAGAAGAAAAAAAGACATGTCTGGGAAAATCCAGAGATGTTTTGGTTGAAGACCAACAGTAAGCTCTTCTGGTTCAAGACCAGCATTAGTTCCAGAAACAGTCGTCTTCCTTACCCACTCCTTCTTCACAGATTTTGTATGATTTTACCCTGAGGCACACAATCTCCTGCCCTCTCCCAGAGTCCACTCCTCTCCTTCCAGGTTTCTCTTTCTTTGGATGATGGTGCAGAGGAGAGAAGTCCTCTCCAGGAAAGCATGCCCCTTAGTTCCTCCTTTTTGCCCAAAGCCTTCTCAGTCTTCAAACCACTGCTCTATCACCTCTGCCCCTTTGTTCTCCTGCTTAGGGATTTTCCACTCCTCACCTTCCTGCTGATAAAGTTAATCAAACTAATTTTCCCACTCAGTCACCTCCCTTATCGCAGTCACTGCTTGGCCAGAGCCCAATGGATATGGTTTATGAGCTCTGTTCTTTGTTCTGTAGCTTTTTCTGGCCAGGGTGAGTGATATGTCCTGGGGTCTGTGTCAGCTCCCAGCTGATTCATAATACTTTGAGACAGCTAGCAAATACATTTTGAACCATTTGGGGGAAATAACTGGAATTCAGAAATTCAAATAATTTCATCATCAGGCAAAGATCCAGGTTATTTTTTTTTATTTTTATTTTATTTTTTCCTTAGAAACTCTCAATTCTTGTGCATAGCTGCCCATATCCAAGTGATGACTGCCACTTCATTCAGCTTCTGTGTCAGTGATGAGAAAAGGTAGAGAACACAATTTATTCTGCCCTATCCTTGCTTGTGTTGCAGTACAGATATTTTAAAGAGGCAGAATGGGAATGCATGTGAGAATCAGCTGGAAGCTGTCTCTGCCACCTCTGGCAGATATCTTGGCTGCTCTGCTCTCCTGTAGTTGGTGGAAGAGCCTATGCTCTCCTAAGTATCTGCAGGGTGTGGGGGAAAAGCCCATGGCCCTTCAGCACCCAGACCAAGTGCAGACCATGGGCACAGACCAAGTGCTTCACTCCAGATTGTCACAGGTTTGGGGAGGTGACTCCTACCAGGCTAGTCAGAAAGATTTTTGGTCTCTCTTTCTCATGCTGTTGCTGCTCCAGCACCACTCTTATAGTTAACGCTGAGGACAACATGTGAGAGCCAGCAGCAACATTTTGGCATGTTCGTCAGTTAATCTGAGCAGGTGTGTAGGGGATTCTTATGCTCAGAGTCACTACTAATCCCCATCATGTCGTTTTGTGCCACTGACTTTGTCCAAGCCTTCACGGCAAGACTTTCCAAAACTTGGCTGTCAGCATCAGGGACGTCTGAGGAGGTCCTCACAGCTCAGTGGCAGGAAAATCCCCGAGCACCCAAGGCTTGTGTGGGCTATGAAGCTGTCCCAAAGGGATCCCTCTCTGCACATCACTCCTAGTGCTGGGAGACATCTCAGTTTTTCACAGGTTATCCTGCTGGGGCAAGAAATAAAACAGGTTTTGTTCTGTTATTCTAAAAACTTTTATTTTTAAATGTTTAAAGTCTGCTAGATTTGGAAAGCAGGTGAAAAGAATCAAAAGGCAGATCCTGTTCTGACCTCATACACCCCATCCCCTTGCCAGGTCCTGGTTACTCGTCTTTGTATACCCTGATGAAGCTTTCCATGAGCTGATGAATCAGCAGAAAGAAGGCAAGGAGAAAGGGAAGAGAAAGCAAGGAGAAAGGCTACCTCAGGTTTCACTGAAGCCATGTGGCTCAGAAGGATGTCCTGTGGGTGCTGCGGCTGGGAAAGGGAGTGGGGAGGAGTGGAGTGGTGGATGCAGGATGGAGCCTGCCTTCTCTATCTGCAGCAAGCTCTTTGCCAGCTCGAAGATGCATGCAACTGCACTCCCAGGCAGCCCCATCCCTCCAACATCAAGCTCCTGTACTCAGGGCAAAGCCTTGTGAACCCATCCTCTTCCTGGGAATTCGATAAAGTGTATATGCCACACGGGGGATTTCCTGTAGCCCAAAGACTGGATAATTAATTTAATTGGGATATCAATTTATGATCTTTCTAATGAAAGTTGGTTGATACAATGTTAGCTTTTGATATGCAAAAATGCTTTTGAAACTCTACCTCACCCTGGGTGGCCCAGAAAGCGTTATCATTTCACTGTCAATAGATAATTCATTCATAAGACACGCATGTATCCCTGCCTGACAAATGCTGATGGTACGTGTTGAACAGTCTCTGAGGTTATGGATTCATGCAAAGTTTTCTTTTGTGACAGTGTGACAGTTGTGACAGAAAAATTATCCATTTTTCAGGCTCTCCCCAACCCCAAGCCACTTCAAGATCACTTCACTGACCTTGTTTTGGACCTATAAATATTTCACTCAGCCTACTGAGGGTGCATGGAGACAGAGACAGGGGCAGGAGCAGTGACGGGGGGACTAGGACTAATATTGGGAAAAAATGTAACATGAAACTAAAACCTTAGTTGGAGTGACTAAACTTTCTATGCCATATAACCACAGCAGTACTTACTAAGCAAAAACTATGGTGGTTGTAAGGTATAGATTATCAGTAATTTTGCATTGGTTCTTATCACAAGCACTAAATTCCAATTTGTGGAAGATACCAGCACAGCAAGAAAGAGAAGGCTGCCTACACTGAAGCACAATATAGTGTTGGTAGCATTTCTCTGTATTTGAAAGGCCCCAGTATTTCCATAAATAGTATTTTACTGGTGTGGTAATGAGGATAGTGGAATATCTGAGGGATTTCCACTTATCTCATATAATTTTAAATAATGCTCAAACTGTCTCTCCACCGTTTGTTTCAGTATTTTCTGCTATTTTGATTTAATTTAACACGATTTTCTGCAGAGCCAAAAAAATTTCCCACTCTCATTTCTTTTGGACGGATTTGCTCATGGGGCACGTTTGTTTCTATTTCAATTATGACCCCGTTAAAATGCAAACATTTTCAATGTTTAAAAAATCTGCTTTGAACAGCATAGCATTCTTAAATTAACATTAGCTAGCCATGCACTTTTCATGTTATTGCACTGATAATCTGGAGTGCTGAGCCTGATTAATTGCTGTAAGTGCTGCTAGTGACTTCCCAAATCACTTGCCATGTTGCCAGCCAGTGCACCTCCTTGTTCAAAGAGCAGTCATACCCTTGACTTTAACAATTGTGTTTCCATTTCAGACTAGCTTCCTGGGCAGCCTATACAGTTCCTGTTCTCATCAGTGCTGGCCAGCTTCTGTGGCTAACCTCGCCCTTCCGGACTGGCACCAGAAGACACCCATGGCTCACTACAGAGCATGGTGGTTGGTGCAAGGCCCGTGCTGCTGTTAGATGGTCAGTACCACACTCTGATGCTCACATTAGGAAGAGAGGCCCAGCTCAGGAGAGATTCTCTACATGGATGGAAGAAGAGGATGGAAAATAATGAGCTGCAAACTATTGATCCTGCCATAGTTTCTATACCTTTTTACCTGCCCTTGCTTTACAGACATTACAGGATGACTTCCAGAGGTCCCAGAGGTTGGACCAGATGACCTCCAGAAGCACCTTCCAAGCTCAACCACTCAGTGACGCAAGGAGGGAGCACAGCCAAGAGGAACTGCCACGAGGAATCCTTACTCATTAATATCTCTGGCCACATCAGGAATGCCCCATTGCCCCTGGCCCCAGGGTTACAGTAGTATCAAGTGCTTCCAGCCCCAGGTCATCTTCTGTGATAGCCAGGAGCAGTGTCTGGTCATGGAGGGAATAAGCAGGCTACCAGGTTTGTACAGCTGGTTGCTACTCTGGCAGGTTTGATGGTGCGTGTAGATACGGGCTTTTGAGCTGCGTACTGTGGGTGTCTTGCCTGGAGACAAAAAGGTGGTTTCCGAATTGTGGAAAACCACTAGGGAGAAAAAGATTGAGGGAGAGTTGGTGGGCTATGTGACACGATGTAATATAAATATTGTGGACCCCTATCAGAGAGAGTGGCAAAGCATTGTTTGGGCATTCTGAGGGGATTGAAAAGCTCCTCTATGATTGAAAAGGTTGGTGGTAGACTTCTTGTGTTTCTACTAAACCCTACTTAGTGTGCATCTCCTGACCCTATTCTTACATCAGCTTTAGCTGATCAAAATACCCTCCCAAAGTCCCAATTCCTGTATCTCTGCTTACACCCTCAGGTGAGGATGAAGGTGTGGGAGCTGACACTTTTAAAGTGGTGGATATGTCCTACTCCAGGAGTATTGTTTCCAAACTGCCAAGAAAAGCTATGACACTATGTACTCCCTTAGAATTAAGGGTGTTCCGTATGACAGGTAGAGACTTATATCATGCAAAGAATGTAAGGAGAGGGCCAGATACCTAAACTCACGTGAAAAGAGAAAGAAAATAGGAAGAAAATAAAAGAAAAAAAAAAAAAGTTTTGTTTTGCACTCATGCAAAACAGGCATTTTAGACAACTGGAGACATTTCTGCATCTCAGTCTGGATGGTGGCCAGTTTAGACAAGAAGCTGGTGCCAGCAAAGAGATGAATGAACTGCAGTAGCTTTTTCAATCCTCCCCGTATGGCTCCTTTTGGGGAGATGCAGTCAGGCCTTCCTCTCGGTGATATGAGAGAGAAACAAATCTAAATCAAAAGTCTCCCTTTTACTCACTAATCTTCATTTGTGAACCTCCAATGGGAAAGGTGCAACAAAACAGAAACCAAAGAATACTGAAGAAAAGGAAAAGTAGCACTTCAAAAGCAATCCAGAGGGGGAGTTACTTCAAAAGGAAACCCTGGAGTGAGAAGTACTTCAAAGGGGAAAACTTCCCTAGGGAGCCTGTTGCAAATTATTTTAAAGTAGGTCCTACCATCAAACAGATGTAATTAGTTTTATTCCTATTGCTACTGTCGTGAAATCTTCTTCATTCAAAAACACCCTGAACATTCATATGATGGAAGAGCACTTGCTAAAGGAAACGTGGAGCTTTTTTGTCATTGTCAAAATCTCAGCATCCTACAACGGTGGGCAATAGGCTGCAAGAAGCACATGCTTGTCAAAGCTAGCCAAAGCTCAGAAAGGTCTTCCATAGCAGATCTGTCCAGTAGTAACTTGGGTTCACTTGCTTCTCATCTTTTCACAACAGACTTGCACAACATAAATGACATTTGTTGCTGCAGCAAAAGCTGGTGCAATTTTCCTGCCTCTCATGTATTTCCATACACTTTATATAGTTTGATCCAAGCACTCTAAAACTACATGTACTTTTTTATTCAGCTACTTCATTGCCTTTAAGGACATGCCAATCCAAATGCTATGACCTGCATGTACTGTCAATTTTCCTATTATCATAGTCAGTGTAATCACAATAATGACAAATAATGACATGTTCTAATCCTCCTATTTTATCTCTTTATACCTTTCTTGTCATTTTCTTCCTTCTCATCACTTTGCTCCCTTCATCTTCCATTTACCCCTTTCCAGGTGTTTGTTCTCACCACAAGGGTACTGACTCTCCCCAGTTCTCCTGGCTGCTGCTGTGTCCTCCCTTGGCTAGATTCCACCTTAGCTGCTGGCCCTCTCACTACCACTGATGCTAATGCTAAAATGTCTGTTTTCTTTTAGAAGTGCAAACTCTGTTCTCTGTGGAGAAACTGACAAGGCGAAGAGGGTTGTATCAGCAATGTAGGTCAAGCATGAACAACAGCTTCCAAAGAGAATTGAGGTATATCAGGATTATTAAGTTTCAAAGTGCCCACAACCTAACCTGAGGAAACCTCCCTCAGTTCTCAGTGTTTTGTTTCCTCGATCCCCTCCCAAATCCCCAGACATTTGTTAGCTTCTCATTGACTTGAGAACCAATTAGTACCTTTGGATTAATTAAAATTAATGCTGTATGAAACCACACCCATGCCTATTCAGGCACCTTGTTCCATTATATTTAGACGGATACACGAAAAAAAGAGTGAATATGTATTATCATGGTGTTAGATATAGCACATATCAATTGGAGGCTCTCTCACACAGACACCTAGAAAGCTTACACATCTCTTTCTTCTCTTTCCCATCAGAGTATGTCTCTAACTTACTATGCACCTTATTCAACAGTTTAACTTCAATAGAAAGTATGTTTGAATCTCCCTAGGTAGCATTTGGATTGTTACCCTAACTCAGGCAAAGGTGGATCCTTCTGTTTCTTGTCCTCTGTGGTCAGGCAATGTTGTGTAACTGTTGGAAAAGGAGAAAAGGGTGTAATGAAGCTATTAGGTTTTTATTTTTTTACTAAGAAACAACATTTAATGGCCCAGCCTGAAAGTTTAGAGGTGGTTTTTTCTCCTTCTCCAGACATACTGTTACACTGTATTTTCAGTTTCTAATTCCCATACTTCGCGTTGAGCAACCTTACTTCAGCAAATCATCCCCTTTATTGGCTGTGAGATCAACCTTGCCTTCAAAGACAATTAACCCATCCACATGATTTTTTATGTATAAAGAAGATATACCTCCCAGTCTTCTGTAGACCTCTCAGGTGCACCAGTTTTCTGGATTTCAGCAGCCTGTGGTGCTAGACATACAGAGAAACAGCTCCTGTAAATGCAAGGATCACTCAGTTATGGTGGCGATATGTACACGATGGGACATGTCAGACCTCCTGCCCTCTGAACTGCTGGTGCCAGCAAGTCACTTTCTCTCAAATAGCAAGCTTGGCTTTATCGGAGGATGTTAGAGTGTATTCAGCATATTATGAACATCTTTATTTAAGATTTTAATATTAACACTGTTGTGGTTGAGACTTGTTTTGAAATTTGTCTCTTAGCAACATCAGGGTTATTTACAGTAAATCACATCTGAATTGAGATGAAAGAATTTCACCTGACTTCAGAAAGAAAAATATACACAACTTGTGTTTACAAGGCAACCCATTACATGTGAATGCCTTGATGGTAGCAACTTATGGAACATCCATATGTGCTTTTGGCATTTGTAAGGTGATGAAACAGAATGCAGTTTCTGATATCTGAGCTGCTTTTACTGTGGTATTTGGGTGAAAAAAAAAAAAAAAAGGAAAAAAAAAAAAGGAAAAAAAAAAAAAAGCCCAATTAAACTAAACCTGGAATTTATAACAGTTGATTTATGTGAAAAACAGGAGCCAAACCATACTGTTTATTAAAATAAAGTTCAAGCTCTAAAATCATTAAAAATAATTGTGTATTTTAGTAGATATGCTGACCACTGTAGAGCAACCTGACATAGTGGTGCCTGAGGCTACTATTCTGAGCTAAAAAGAAAATTACAATAAAGTTGTTTTTGTTTTAAACTAGGAAGGAAAGAAGCTTATAGAGAACAGTTGTTCTAACTCTCCTGATTTCTTTATCACAACTCAAACAAGAAGAAAACAGAGAAGAAGAGTTGGTTTAGGAAATGATGTTTTTAACATCAAATATTATGCTAGTATGCACATTTTTCTACTTTGTGTATGGTTTAAACCTCACTGCTAAGTGTCTGACTTTGTAGTGCTGGATCAATGTTACCTTGGATGGTGCAGAGAAAGGGAAGAATTCATGCTGTAGATATCACATGAAGCTAATTGAGAAAATCAATTAATAAATTAAAATTAAACAGTGTCCCTAGTTCAAAGAACAAGTTAAGCCATTCTTTAGATAGTTGCAGCTAACAGTCTTGAATATTAGAAAACCAGACATTCCTATTGGAAAAAATGTGCAAAATTATGTTCTGGGCTCACTCCTGAAAAAGCGGAACCTACAGATTAAGTTAGACCCATAGGCTCCTTACAGTGTAATGGAGGGCTTAGCACTGAAAGCTGAATGCATCCTTGCCAGCTGAGCAGGGAAGAGTTGTCTTTGTCAGTCACGTCAGGCTGGAAGTGTTTCGGAGGACAGCATGGCTTGGGAGGATCACATCTTGGAGCAGAGACTGCAGGGAAGAACATCTTTTCACTAGAGTGCAGCTTTCAAACGTGCAGTTTGAAACTCCTAGAGTTTGGAACTCTTGCCAAACCCTTCCTGTAAAGCAAGCCAGAAAAGATCTTCTCTCCTACCATCTCCCTTTCCAAAAATTTAGGTTTGCATCCTTCCCTTAACACAAATCAAATTCAAATCTCCCTTTTCCTTAAATCTTCCCCACTGCCCTTCTCTCCCACCTACTAGGCTGTAGTGGTGTGGGTTGTAGGCCCATTTTCATAGGTAAATTTGCATGGATTAATTACATGTTCATTATAACTACCTTGGTTCAGAGAAGATTTGAATCTGGAGATTAAAAATGTGAAGATTTGAATTTGAAGAGGACATCTCTTTTCAGGGAAGGGAGGTAAATCTTTGTGTCTTCTGTGCTTCAGGTGAATGCTGTGGTCACTCAAACACAGTGGGGACTGCCCTCCCTTTTGGGGGAGCTGACCAGAGGGAGCTCAGCAACCTGGTGCAGGGGGATGTGCGTGGTGGTATACCTCAAGCAGGCCTCAGGCCGAGGTGGACACCCAGCTGGTTTCTCCGCTTTGTCACACCTTTAGGCAATTTCTTTGTGTGCTTCAACAGGAAATTCAGACTCTCTTGGCTTTGCTGTTAAAACTCAGACATTTACACAATGTGATGGCATCAAAGAAAAGCAGCCAACAGGGCACTTGGGGAAACCCCATTTTTAGATTGAAATGTGCCTAAATATCTGGCAGTTGGGTGTTACCACTTCACTGGCATCTGAACATCAGGCAGTCTCTCTTTCCACGACATTTTTCCCAGAACGGGTAATTTCCTGGAATGAGGAGACAATATCACCCTCCAAGAAATAACAACCTTTCTTTCCAAAACATTTGAAAATGTTTTCTAATCCTTCAAAATGAAAGCAGCAACTGTTTCATGTCTTATTTCCTGTACAAGTCAAAGATTGCCATCTTTATTTTTGTGCCTTTCCTCAGCATGCAGCTGTCATTGTAGTTCATTATCTTGTCAGAGGCATTTGCAATATGGGGACTATTGCTTAAATATTTTCAGCTGTTTGCATCCCATGGTAGCCTATTTTGGTGAGTGAGAAGTAGGAATAGGATGGAGTAGCAGAGTGGCTGAAAAATGGTCACGTTTGGCAATGAACTGAAAAAAGAACATAATGCAATAGAGTTAATTCCAAAAAAAAAAAGATACTACGGTGACTGTAATAGCACAAGAATAGGTGTACACCTTTAGAAATGGCAGAGAACAAGTACATTGCTTACTTTTGATATAAGTAAATGGTAGTGTGTAAGTAAAAAAAAGGTAATTTTGAAGTTTGCTCATGATATGCAGTCACTTCTACCTGCATGACCTAATGCCATTGCAATGACATACCTGTTGGACAACCTAAGCCTTTCTGTTTGAGGGCTTTGTCAGGCCCAGCTTTTGTACTGGTGCTTGAGGAGGGGATACTCACATTGTGCACCCGCTGCATGTCTCTTAAGAGACATGGACACGTTTTTTTCTGGCAGTCAGCTACTCTTCTCCTGATGGGACCATGTGAAAAAGGGTTAGGAAGAGATGGCCTTAGCTGTGGAGAGGGCAGCAGGGACACTAGACTAGTGATCCCAGCACATGCTGTATCTTTTCCAGGAATGACAGTGAAGACCTAGCAGGTATAGTATCGCCATGATTTAGTGATGTTCTGGGGTTAAGAGGACTGCTAGACACACAATGCCTCCTGGGCCTCCCATCTGGGTGAGAGAGTATCCATTATGCTAGAGCAGGCACATAAAACACAGGCTGACACATAGATTAATGGTGATTACCAAGTCTGGACTTCGCTGCATCTCCAAATATACAGCTTTCTTTTAGGATGACATTGTCTCAAACATCTGGCCAGAGGGGAACACACAGTAAATTTCTCACATGCAGAAGGGGAGAAGTGTTAGATTATGTCTGACAAATAAACAAACCAAAGAAACCTGTTCCACCTCAGCTAGAGAGCAACAATTGCCTGGATTATCACTGTCAGCACTTGAGTAGATTTATTACTTCTTATCAACAGCTAGTTAAAAAAAAAAAAAAAAAAAAAAAAAAAAAGCCAAATAAGGGAACAGGGAGGAAAATCCTCCAGACCATAGTCGGCTGTTGATGCTCACCAGTCAATCTGACTTGCTTGACAATCATGCTATGGCTGTCAATAAGGATGAGCTATGCTACTTATGCAGCTGTAGCTATGGCAAGTGTGAAAGTCAGCTTTTTGTAGAAGACTTTAAAAGAGAGGTTAGTAGCATATACAGGAGCACGTAGCCACTTAGGTTTCATGACTGAGGAATCTTAAATACATGGATTATGCAAATACTAAAAATATGGCTGTTTGATGCACTTAAAAATAAGGAGCAAGGTCTTCTTTATATATACAGCAGGCAGGTTGCAAAAATAATTCTCTTCTGGTCTAAAACTGCAAGCAAGACAAGAATATGTCTGAGGTAACCAAATTTTATAATGGAGGCGACATGATTATAATAATAGTGCTTAGAGTGATGGCTGGAGTTTGGTTCATCTTGTTCTGTTTTCATATACTAAATTCAATTTATATCTGTCACCTGCTGGTAACTTGGATGCTCAGAAGTGTGCAGGTTGCTGAGTCCTCTATTATTAAGAACATAGGAATTTGATATCTATCTACATAACAGATTTGTAAAATGCTCTGGCATTTTACTGATGACATTAATATGGTGCTATCGCAGATCTGCATAGAGTAAGAGACAATCAAATGAAGCTGTTTTATTTTTGAAACAGAATTGCTACTGTTTTATTAATTTATACGGGAAAGATCAATTCAAAAACAAGTGAACGTGTGAAAAATAGGTTATACATAAAGAACACACCTATATATCACATAGTTCCTTCCGAGTGTGTATGGACAGAAAAATTAGAAGAATTTTCCTTTTTTTTTTCTACTTTGTGAAATTCAACATACAAAATATCCAAGTCTTTATGAATATAAATTATAACTTTTATAACACAGAGGAAAAGGAGCTTAAATATGGATGTGTTTCTAAAACTAAAGAAATTCTATACCTACAAATAATTAAATGCTTATCCGTATAATCTCTGATTTTAATGAGTCTTTAGTGCTTCTTTTCTATTCCCGCTTACACCAGATCATATGGGTAAGATGCACAAATAAGTGAGATCTCAGTGTTAGAGTGACAATGCACAGATGGTTTTAAATTCTATGATAAACTCACAGTCTGGACTTTTTTTATTTTTTTTTTTATAAAAGTTATTTATTGCAGAATGTCCCTAGATTTACTCTGAGGTGTAATGTTCTGCCAGCAATTGCTTTAACAGCTATCCAACAAAAAGACCCAGGGACTCACTTTATCTCCAGTTTGTATTTTATTAACTCTGTAAAACGATGTCGTTTCTTGTCTATGTCCACCACTTATGTTTAAGACTAATTACACAGCCTGCAACAATTACTTCATACATAATGGATATCTTTTGTTTGAAAGCAAAAAGGAAAATTCCAATGACCAAGAGATTTCATTTTTCTTCACATGTGACTGTTCTCCCTACAGAATTTTAAAGTGTTTTTGTGAAAGACATACTGTTGATAATCTGTTCCTTTTTTTTTTTTTTTTTCTTTTTATTTATTATTTTTTTTTTTAATCAGCTAGAGGAATCAAAGCAGGAATGGCTGAAATGCAATTGCTTTTGTTTCTGCAGATCCCACTGTCTCCCACAGCAAACCACCTAACAGCCAGCTGAGCAAAAACAACTTCCCCACAGGTCTTATGTCAGCTTGCGGGGACGTGACAGAAAGGACTAATTTGCAATTGATCCTTACATCAAAATATTTTTTAAAAAAGCTCTTCCAAAGCTGTTTTTCTGTGGCCACTGGTCTCAGAGCACACAGAAAAGTTCCTCTAGGAGGGAGGCAGTCACAAGCCCGTACATCCATGAGGCACAGAGGTCCTGCTGTGTGACAAGTGTGCTGATGTCCTGGCTGCTCTTCCTCACGTGGAGCTGCTGCCCAGCTGCTCCAGAAATTATCTCACTACTCACCTGACAAAGTTATGTTGCAACGAGGCTGTGGGGAAGGCACGTGACAGGAACGCTGACATTAATTTGGGGATCTGGGCCGATCTTGGCTAGGAAAGTCTCAGCTGAAAACAACATATTTATTGTGTTGGAATAGTTTCTTCATTACCTGGAAATGGCTCATAAGCTGGAGGCTCGTCTGACATTAGAAGAAACATCTCCACATAACACATTTGTAGGAGCTCACAGTTAGTTTCACTAATTAGCTATTTTGTAATTGCTTTGGATAAAGTAATTTTACCCTCTTGAAATGTGTGAGTATCTTTAGCAAATTGTCTCAAAGTGCCATGTAATTAGTCTATTTGTGATGGAGTTAAAGTGAAAAATACCGCTTGCTGTTTTGCTCCCAGATCAATAAGCAACTTATTTTGCTGGTGCTAGAGACATGAAAGCTGTAGAAATGTGACCGGTTTTCAGAACATGGCTTGTGTAAAAGTGAAATGTGACAAGGCCCAGTAAGAGCTCAAGTGAAACCTCAGCCTTATCAGACAAAGTGCTGAGCAGACAGGGACCACGAGGCTGGAGGAACGTAAATCTAAACAGTCAGAGCATGCAAAAGAGCAAACGTTAAACCTATCTTGCAGATGGGGAGCAAAGGCACAGAGCAATTAATGTCCTGATTCAGGAAAATACTTAAGAACATACATGAATCCCACTGAAGTAATTAAGTTCAGTTCCTGGGGAATGACTTTAATGAAATGAGACCTGGGAAATTGCCCACAGCCACTCGTAATCTTATGAGTGAGCCAATGGCTGATTCTGGCCTCCAAAGCCCTGTTTGGGTAACTTAAGCACTGTCCTTTCACTGTCCCTCTGGGATCTCACACCAGCTGTTCCTGATCGGGGAGCACTAAGGGAACCGGACAAGCGAATGCAGATCCCAGGAAAAACTGGTGGCTGGGGATCCTCCTGGTTTATCAGAGAACATCAGCTGATTTTCAGTTGCTCTTATGTGGTTATTTTGTTATTTTCCTTCTTTTCTTCTTCACTGTCCTTTTTTATGCTGTGATTTTATCTCTTGAGGGGGGAGGAAAGACAGTGGTGATCCATCAGGATCATTCAGGTCTCCCTTACAACAGGGGATCACTGGACTTTCAAGCTAGATTGGATGGGAATGGTTAAAAGAATCATTGCAGCTGAGCTTAACCTGAAAAACTGTAACACAGTTTTGTTTTCTTCCCAGGTTAAATTACTAGGCAGTGTTATTTCAGCCAGGTAGATTCAAAGGACCCAAAGTGAAACATCTTGTAATACTGCTTGGGTTTCCTACTGATGTGTATTTCATGGGTTTCTTTTCTTTAAGAAAGGTTGATTTCAAAATGAAGCACACCATTTCAGATTGAAGCATCATAGTATTTATTTTTAGTCTCTTAAAATAGGGTGCTCAATTTTTTTCAGCTGAAGCTTTTGACTGAATGAGAATGGAGGTCTCCCCTCTTCCTAAAGAGCAGCATCAAAGCATTTATTCTCTCTTCATTCCTACACGTCACCTCCCCTCTGTAGTTTTGCAGAATTTAAACTGTAGCAAGTTAATGACATTTAACACACTAAATATTTTCGCTGGACAGCCATATGCAAGATGACTAATATCTCTCAAAAACATTGCTTTAGCTTCAGTTAGGCCAAGGGAGAGGACCCAGTATGTTTTCTGGCAGCAATCACTCCAGCAAGTGTTACCTCTTAAATCACTTCTTTGATCTAGTGAAAATACAAAAAATGAGTTATGATGGTTGAACTGGGATGCTGTTACAGCATGTGCTGGGCTAGTTGGTTTGGGGCTGAGAGGAAACTATTTGTTTTTCTTGGTACAGCTGTTTTGTCCCATCTGTAGTAATTTGGATGTGGGGTATCTCAAAGTAACCCTCATCCCTGGAAAAAAGACCTGTGTGTTTTCAATGAGTCGGGTTGATGGCTGCTGAGGAGGTTCTTGCCATTTTGGAGGCTGACAGTTACACGTGTGCAAAATGTCTGTTTCTTAAACCAACTTTTGTCTCTCTCTGGTCAACAGCATTGCTGCTCCCCTGTTTGGTTTATGATCTGTTGCTAGGGTGTATTTCCCTGGCTGGGAGCTGGCCGCATTTTACCGATGTCTGGCATGTGCTTCTCTGCTTTTTATTCATGTAATTGTTCAGCAGGAAATACCTATTAGCTTGTTATCATCTCGTGTTGAGCAGGACCCTGGTGAGCAGACACTGAGGAGCTGCAGCACAGTTGTTTCTGCTCACACACATCATTCTCCAAGCTGTGCACAAAGCGTCTGTGTTTTCTTGTTACGCAGAGCACGAGTGTAATAAGTACCACATCATGCGATTTCTCTTCCTTTGATTAGGCTTGCAGGAAACTCACCTCCTCCTGCTAGTGAGATCCACATGTTCATCCTTCCCTGGCTGCATTACGAGACCTTGCTGTAAGTAACCCTAGATTTCTACCACAAGCGTAATGTATTAGCTTGTCTCTGTTTCAGGAGACTCTGTGAATAAACGAGCACCGGTGCAGTCCCTGCCGTGACTCCCACCCTGTTCTGCTGCCAGTAAGAGACCTGGGACATAGTTTCCAAAGCTTCTGGTGGGCTCAAATGCACCAGTGACTCCTTTCTAGCCAGGAGCTGTGTTTTCCCAGGACAAGGCACCTGGCAAACTCTCAAAGCACAGGAACTCAACATCAGAAAGAATTATTTCTTATTGTGGTGTTTTACCTCTCTAACATGCATCTAGAGTTATGACACTTAGGGTTAGACCATTTTCAGGGGTAACCTTTCAAAGCTTTTCTGAGAAGGCTTCCTCCCAGTAGCTGCAATAGACTGAAATGGGCACCTACAAAGAACAAACAGAGCACCTAAAATGGGGGATTGATTAGTGGCTGCAGACTTCACTGCAAGATTTCCCCTGAGTCCCTCTGCAAGCTAAGGTTCTGCAGGTGGTGTGGCCACGACAGCCCATGTCCAGGAGGCTTCTGCTGCCTCCAGCTGGGCAGTGCATACACACATGTTCAATACCACTGGGAAAATGAACTAAGAGCACTGGTAGTGTGTGTGTGGGGGGTTCTGCTGAGACAACACCGCCCTGTGAGTTGGTCTGCCATGAACAGGAGGCTGAAACCTCAACAGCTCCATGCTTGCTGTTTGGACTTGGAATTTCTGAGATTCAGCCCTTTTATTTTCATGTGATTTGGATTTTAAAAGGCCTCTGCTGAACAGTTTAGTTTTAAGACTCCAACAGACCTTGCCTGGAAGCATTGAATTCATCACAAGGCACGCGATGGGTGGACATTTGGACAGATGCTGAGAGGGGTCTGAGGAGCCTTCAGGAAAGGTGTGATGTGGAAGAAGGCTGCTGCTACCATTGCAGCAAGGTATGCGACCTTCATCCCTCTTCCTGCCTGCCTCTCTGGAGCCCTTGAGGAAGCTGGCAGCCAAAAGTGAGCTTCTTGAATGTCTCTTTTGGAGAAGGCAGATTATTCCTGGCCCTTTTCCCAGATGCTCCTCAGTAAAACAGGAAATGGGAGCGTGAGCTGGACAGTGCATAGCAGTAAGCCTGATCATTTTGAGAGAGCTCAAAAGTCCTGTCTGCCACGAGGTGTAATGTTATTCTGGAGCAATATTATTCTGCTTGCATGCGTCTGCATCAGAGATCTCTGCTAGGGATCTTTGGGTTATATCTGAAGTCCTATTTATAGGCAGCTGCGAGAGCAGTCATAATCACAGTGTGGGCCATGATTCAGCTGCCTTCCACCTACGGGACACCTCACGGACAACCTACAATTTGCCTGCAGGAGATTTTTCTTGCTCCACGCCTCTGCCCCAGAAGCCTCCAGCAGTTCATGGCAGGGGCTTCTGACAATGACTGGGCCCTAGACTGCCCTGGGGCCTGCCTGGCAGACCTCTGCGAGGAGGTGGCTGAGCTGCCAACTGGCTGGCAGTGCCCTCATTGTGATTTAAATAACCGCGTCCAGAAAGCTGTGAATGAACAAAGCATCTGATGAGTAAAAGCAGAGATATCAGGGGGAGGCTGGCTGTTGCCAGAAGGGATATCTGCTGAACTAACCTGCATGCTAGCATATCAATGGGTTCATTTAAGAGGGAATGAATCATATGACAGCAGGCCATTTTGTTCATGTGTTTGATTTTGACAAACAATGGAGTGGAGTTAAACACTCAATATGAAATACAGACTCTGATAATGATGACAGACTTTATAGGGGCACATTTTACATTACTTAAATATGTCTTTTAATACAATATAATTAGTCTTGCAAAGGATGAGTGAAAGCTGGAAGGGTTCCAGGTTGTTGTCATGCCATAACTGCAGTTCAGTTATGCTGAACCAGGAAGAACAAATTTGAAACACATAGCTTAAGTGGAAAATACGGTAACAGATCTTGGTGATACATTAACAATCTCTTCTTATATAATTCTAGAGCTAGTTGGGTCTTCTGGAATTGCCATTTTCAGATTTGACCCTCAACAAAGTGAGATAAATGGTTGATACTTCAGGAAGGTGAGAGTTGTGATTGCAGTTTCATTGTTATAAGACATATTTTAAGTGGTAAGGAGATGCCCTTCAGAAGGAACATATTTTAAACTATTCCAGGAAGCTGGCCAATGTACACAGCATTTGCTGAAAGTACATGAAAGATTTATAAAAATTTCCTGGATGAAACATTAACAGCACTATGTCTCAAAAGCAGAGCTGCAAGGAATGCAACAAGTTTAGGTGAGCACCTTGAGGTACAGACAAGCCACAAAAAATGCAGGACAGAGAGTACCAACTGCATGGTTTTGCTTCCACCAAGAGAGCTAAGGCACGACGTCAGTGCAGAGTCTGCTACAATATGGAAAAGCAATATACAGACAAGTTTCTGCTTACCAGCCACTCACTGCACATTTTGTCATGTCTTATTACCTGAAAGATCCTTCTATTTGCATTGCAAATGTAGCATAATATTGCTACTCCATGGTTAAAAATTGAGTGCCTCTGGGCATAAATAACCTCAGTATTTTTTTCAACATTAGTGCCACTGACCTTGTTTGTTGGCTGTTCCTTCTCCCTGGCTTTCAGCAGCTCAGTCTCATTCACTCTGTCCACTCTGTTTCCCATTCTTCAGCACCTAATTCCCTTCTCTACCCTTTCATATATTTTAACTTGTGTAATGTCCTTCATCTCTTTCCTTCCCACAACAACAGCCCATCCAAAGTCTGGCAATCCACACACGCAAATGTGTAAATACATGAAACTTAACTTTATTATTTAATGTATATGTGGAATAACTTTTCCTATTCTAAGCCTTTGTCTTTTCTAAATAACACATTTGGTCCAGGAATTGTCACTATAGTCACTGTAGCATGGTGGTACTGCCAGGCATGGTACTGCCAGGTACTCTACATAGATGTATTACTATAATGAAGTAACAAAACAAACAAATTAATATGTAAGAGAAATAACAATTCTGAATGAGGAAAGCTCATTATATGTAGGAGAGGTCTGGAGAGAGATAAGATAAAATTATTTCTTAGGTGTAAAGATTTACCCTGAAAATATAAAATAAGATGCTCACCTAGCAAATTAATAAAAGAGCATTAGATATTTCAGGAAAACCAATTTCATCAGAAATCATGTAACAGATATAACTGGTAAAACAGTCATCCAGTCATGTAGAATTCACCACATCAATGTATTTTAGAGCAGCCCTGGTCTAAACTCTACCCAAAATGCAAGCGTGTTAGGTACCATCCCACAAATTTTTGCAGGCAAAGCTGGTTTGTAAGCTAAGGTTTCCTTATGCAGATATGACTTCTATTCTTGATGCATTTTTAGGGGAGCTTAAAGTTTTTGGTGCACTGTTCAATTCTAAAAGTACTTTTCAAAGCAGTCCAAGAGCACATTGCATGTCTTAATGCTCCATCTGGGACAGAGAAAAGTGATGTTGCCTGTTCAGGAAATAAGACAGAACACATTTTTTTTTTTTTTTTTTTTAAAGAGTAACCTTTGTTTTTTGGAAAATACAATTTGGTAGTATAGGACACTTCATTAAGTGACTTAGGCATATATTTAAAGTTTGATTATTTGGCATCTCTGTTTCTGAACACAGAATATTGTATCGTGGGGCTGACTTTGGTGTGATTGCTGTCTGCTGCTCACTCATTCCCTAAAATACTCCTCTCATTTCATAAAAGCCTCTACACAGCTGTACAATGCTAGTGATTTTGCATGGAGTTTTGGAGACGTGACTGATTTTTCAGGTGGAAATAAGTACATAAGCCATTTGAAAGTATGCTCCAACAAACTTACTTAGTTACTGTCTCCTGTGATCTACCAAAGCTGCGATGCAGATGTTAAGAAACAAGTTAATGAGCATAATACCTATTCAAGAAAATGAGCTATGATCATCTGAATGATTCTCTGTGGAAAAAAGCTGCATTTGTACAGATTTTTGTGAAGCATGAATATCCATTCCTACTGGATCCAACCTGGCTTTGAAATATGCTGAAGCAATCATTTCAGGCAGTGCTGAGCACGACCTAATTGCAGTTTTGTAGAAACCGGCTTCTGCTACAAGGCTGAGTTCTCTGAAAAACTCACTGCAGACCACCAAGAGGAACAATATTTTTTATTGGAGCAAAGACTATAAAAGACCTGGAAAATCTAGTCCAAATGGGAAATCTTTCAACTATCACACACTGCAAAAGTGCAATTCACACGTTACCAAAAAAAAAATTAGGCAATGTGACAATTCCTGGGTATTTTGAAGTGAGAGTTAATGCATGTGTGGAATAATTTTTTCATTTCACAGAAGAACTCAGGAAAACTGGAGCACTGTAAGCCCATTTGATGATGCAGGTGGAAGAAAAATCTCAAAGAAAAAGAATATCTGATATTTAGGATTTATATCTGGTGCAGATGGCTCAGCTGGTTATAATTCACATTGTAATAACAAAATTGGCACCAGACACCTTCCTGAAATCTGTTATCCAGATTTCCAAGGGGGTGGATAAGAATATGCTTCTAGCTAGATAACATCTAGAGATTTCATTCTAGAATGAAATAAAATTCGAAGGCCCAAATTTCTTCTTGGCAGGTAGCAGAGTTCAACAGTCCACTAGATATCAATTCTATGTTTCAAGGTGTCAGAAAAGATCAGGACTGCATCAGATACTTCACTTCTTGAAAATGAAAGTTAATTCCATTCAGTTCAGGTTTATTTATTTATTCATTTTTGTCATATGCTGCCTAACCCAACCTGTAAGAATAAGAAATAATTACAACTTTGGCTAACTTCTTTAAATTGCATCTCTTTTGTATTCAGAGAACTTTCATTTACAAGTTAAAATGCAGCCACTTTCCAACTGATGTTCAAGCAGACAAATAAAATAGTACATTTACTCATCTTGATAGTCAAATTTTCGAAAGATTTCATATACCTGGTATAAGCAGAATCTCTTTGAAATTATATTGATTAATATGATCATGGCTTTCCTGGACACATTACAGACATCATAAAGGGTTAGGCCCAATATGAAAGGAACTTACTAAACACTTTTCAGTTTAGGAGAGATAATAATATAAAGAGAAACTTACTGCTTTTCAGAATACACTATTTGGAAACCAGATTCATTGATTCAAACTGAATTCTTAGGAGGTCCTGTATTTGTGTTGTTTGGAGTTACCACTCAGTAAATTACTCTGCATAGTTTATTTGAAGGTGGCCTAATCTCTGCATAAAACTTGAAAAAGTGATGCAGTTCAGTTGCACTGAACAAAAGTCTAACAAAATCCTATGCCTTGCTTTCTAATAAACTTCAAGTAACTTATACCTTATGAGTAAATTTTACACAGACAATAAATAAATCTATGTATCTATATATCCGTGTCTATATATACTCAGCCAATAATTTTACTCAGAATAACTCGAGAATTTTTAGAATCTAAAATTAGGCTGCTGTTCTTGTAGTTTGTTAGAGGTTACTGCAGAAAGGAAATCTTTTTATCTGCAGTCAAATACAGTACTGCTGTACTAGTGATGAAGGCACTTGGGGTTTCAACCATTCTGATGGTCACTTGTGGCACACAGACAAACTGCTACGGTGCTGCATGAGCCCTCATCTGGTTAAGCTAATAGCGCAGGTGACTAAATGATTCCTGTGCAGAACATAACATGTTTTGAATTTTCGTTTTTGGCAAATGATGTGTAATTGTAAATCCTTTCGTAAATCTATACATATTGTAAACAGGCCGTCTAAGCTTAACTGGGATATCCTTTAAAAAGTTTCTAATAGAATTGCAATTAAATCAAGAAAAAGAGTTAGTGGAGCTTTTGCCCAGATCAAGATTTTACTCTGCCTACATAAATTCTGCCTTTTGCTTTGTAAACTGAAGTATTCCCATTCCCTGTAAGTATTACGGTACTATCG
This sequence comes from Netta rufina, assembly GCF_964035555.1. NCBI lineage: Eukaryota > Metazoa > Chordata > Aves > Anseriformes > Anatidae > Netta > Netta rufina. The sequence goes on from NC_140123.1 coordinate 175,443,944, forward strand.
TTCCTAACAATTATCTCATTCTGCTTTCTCCTTTATTTTCCCAAAGGATTTTTTCCCCCCTTTAGCGAAGTCTAATTTGGCCAGATCCACCTACGTATGCTCAGCTTTCAAATGATTCATTTCAGATGTTCCTTCTGCTTACTTCTAGGCAGCATTTGTTTCCATCATTCTCCATATGTCAACAGGTTATTTTGAAGCGGGCTCTCTTCCCATTTTGTCAGTAGGGTCGGCAGTGTTTTCCACATAGGGACAGTGGGTTTAGAATAGAGCTCACAAGTTTTTTTAGAGAATAAAAATCACTGAAGCTTTCATCTGTCCTTGGCTCACAACTCATGCATAAATAACAGATAAAAATCTTCCCTGTTTTTCTTGATACCTGGCTGGTCATTCATTTGCATATTTTTTCTCATTAGACAACAAGATTTTCTTTGATTTCTCATGTTAATTTTAAGTTTGATGTTGTGTCAAGTGTCAAGTCCACAAAAAGGCACATGTTAATTATGTGGGCTTTTATTTCTTTGATTGTACAGATTTTTCCTGGAGATACTTTCTCCCTTCAGCCTTACTCCCTCTGCAGTAATTCATCCTTCCTTGTTTTTAGGGGGCTACTGTTCAACTTCTTTTCTGACAAGTGAAAAAAAGCATGCATTCCCTATTTTCCTTAGAGGTATTCCAAATATTTTTCTCTTACATATAGATCATCACGATGTTAAAATATTTGTTCATTCCAACATATTGCGCCCTCCCAGTCCACCTTTTAATGTCCCACGAGAAACACAGAGCAGGATGGGAGAAGCCAGGAGTCCATGGCAGGTCCAGCCTTGAGTGCACCAACCTGATGTGTTTCTCCTGTCGGACTATTGCAGCTCTTCTGTGTTAGTGAGTTTGCAGGGTTCCAGAAACATAGTTTGTTTAATTTCTCTCTCATTTAACGTATCAGTTCATTCTCAGAATGAAAACCATTTGGTGTTTCTGAACATACAGGACTTTTATTTTAATTGGCAACTACCGCACTTTGAAAAGGGCTGTGAGCTGCATTGTTACAAACCTTTCATGCAAACACAGTCTTGTTTCCAATCCAGTCACATTTCTTATTTTATTTTCGAGGCATACTTTAAGAAGTATCTGTTTTACAGATAGACCGATTGGTAACAAACAGATTTTGAATCATGTCTAGCACAAGCATTGTGCAGACAGGCAGACAATAGCAGGCCCATGGCCAACTTGACAAATGTTAGATGCAGATTTCCATTGTCTAGCTTGTATTTTAGGTCACGCTGGGGAACCTCTACTGTGATTGTACTCCCTGCAACTGATTGTTAAAAATCATCCCCCTATTCAAATGTTGTTAATAACACATCCAACAGGTGGCAGATCTTTTCATATGAGCAAATTTACCTGGATAAGTGATGAACTGAGTGCAATTTTGACAAATTGCATAATGGAGGTTTAACTCCCATCATTTGAATCTAGATCCAATCTCATCAAATGTAGTTTAAATTGCAGTATAATATAAAAGAAATCATTTTGTGCCTCATGTTATATGCTGATCTGTAACTCTAAGCCTCAGCAAAAATATGTAGGCTTTATGTATTTAATAAGTTTATTGAAAGATGAAAAATAGTACTTTTCAGCAGGAAAATCCTATACAAGTATAAAGTCACATTGAACATATGGAAAACAGAACAAGATTTTTGAGCAGACTTTATTAGCTAAGCTTGTTGGGATTTGTGTAGTTGGGCTCTATAAGCTGCCAACCATTCCTCTCTCTGAAGAGTCCTAAGTTGCCTTCAGAGCTATTTGCTGCAGGGATGATTGGCTGAAGGTGTACTTTTTTGATCGTTTAAGGTTAAAGCAAACCCCAGGAAAAATGACATGAAGGTACATTGTAGGAGGAGCAGTCAAGGAGAGGAAAGTTTTTTGGGCTCTACACCTGCTTTCCCTCTGGGTCTAGAGGAAGAAGAACTGTTACTTATCTGCAACAGCAAATAGTTCTCCCCATCGCAGCAGCTCTGCTGCGTTTCTTATTTTAGTGGTGATATATCAGCATGTTTCTCTCAATTCTTGCACTTGATGACCCAACACTGCACAGCAGCTGAGGCGGGTGACTACACCAGCATCCATCCACAGCACGGTCTGCATATGAATAACCCTCACAGACGCTTAGATTGCAGTTTTTTTCATCCCTTTATGCCTTAATGGGAAGCAGGAAGTACCAGTCGCTTGTGAGAAGTGGAGCCCTGTGGGGCCCAACGGGGTTGCTCCTTCACAACCTGCATGCAGAATGTGGTTCCTTCCCCGCACTGCCGCGGCAGTATCAAAGGATACCCACATGTGATGGAAAGTGTGTGCTGTTTCCACCTGCAGGTGATGTTACAGCCCTGTAACACTAATGAAAGGCCACCTATACTGTCAAAATATAATTAAAATGTAAACTAATCTCGTTACAAAAAGGAAAGTACAGCATCTGCCTTTATCAGCCCTAGTCATGACTCACTGCTCTGTGGTGTAATAAACCTGGCTGAATATGCAGTTGGAGCTCAACCCACGCAGCTTCACTCTAAATTAACAGTGACAACAGCAGCGGAGAAATGTCTTGCAGGAGCCATTGGAAACTTTCGTTATCAGATACTTGTCAAAAACTACTTTTTTCTGAAAGAAATTTCAATTCATTTCTTGCTAAGATAGTAGCAGTAAATACGCATAGCTGAAGAATTGTACATTTGTAAGTGATTGCTGTACTTACCACAAAGCCCCATAGAAAGTTTGATGTATGGTTAGCATATGCTATATTGAATGGGAATACTGCTAAACTACGCTAAAGCTGGCATCAGATTTCTTGTGCTAAGCGAATTTAGCATGTAACAGTATCTTGAATGAGATTCAAACTGTAATGACTTGGATTTGTAGTTTGTACCAGGTCCTTGAAATAAATTGCACTATTTCTGTTGCAACAGAAGGGATCATTGGAAGGGGGAAGAGAAGAGATAGCTTAAGTGACATACACACCGCAAACTGCATGAGATAATTGTCCAGAGGCAATTTTGTTCAAAAAAACTAGACTTTTTTTCATTCTCCCTCATCCCTCAGCATTGTAAAAGTGCTTTTTGAGGATTACAGTGCACTCCAGGAGTACCGTCTATCTCTATTTTTATCCCCAGTTTACAAAGACACCCTGAGTGCAGACAGGCAGCCAAAGGAACCGAGGAGGAGCTCGGGTGCTGTGCCGTGCTGAGGTGCTCTTTGTAGTGAGCCTGAGCCTGTCTGCGGTGCTACCTCGCTGAGCTATGCATTGCTTTCATCTCAGCTGCTCACAGCTAACATGGAAATTGCTTCTTGCAGAAGGGACACCATCAGGCCCTGTGTGCATTACCATGCTGCTGGATTTTAAAATCTATCCGTATGTTAGGGGTACATTTATCCTTATAGGACACGATGACAAGCTAAGGTGATTAAATCACCAGCCCGATAACAACAATAGAACTCGTTTCAAGGTTTATACTTTTAATCCATTTCAGATTAAAGTTGATGATCTGAAAAAGTTATATAATGTAGCCATTAATTACAGCATGTGTTAAGCTCCTATTCAGCAAGGCAGTCCAGCACGTGCTTAGCTTCAGAAGAGTCCTTCCTGAGCTTGAACTTAAACTTTTGCTTCAGTACTCAAGGGTTTTATTATGAAGCTGAGGTGAATGGGTGCTGAATTTTGAATACTATCTTTATGTGCTTCTGCTGTATACCTATCCTTTCATGAGCAAACTTTCCAATAAAATGTATTAATCTTCCTCATGTGGAGTTGTATTACAAATGGTGATGGAGATAAACCTTTCAGAAGCTGTTAAACAGAGCTATAAAATTCTTTATAAAAAGTGGTGTTCCCCCAAAAGAGTTCCGAGGGAAGCTCCACATGAGTAAAACAGAGCAGTGAGCCCTTGTGTCAGTGGGCATGGGTAAGAACACCAGGGCAGTGCTCCAATAACCTCTCAAAGCGGGCTTCAAGTGTTATTGTGAAAAAGGCATGCAAATATTTTCTGCCAACAGCACAAAATTATTTAGTTATTAAAGGTGTAAGGTTGTTCCCAAAATGGACTCCTGAAAATCTGCTAAGTGTTTGATTGAAGCTTACTTGAACGTAGTTGCATGGGCCAGGGCATGGGTTAGAAGGAAACAATTCCCTTTCTGATCTTACACTTTTATACAGCGAATTCTTCTGAGCATGTGCAAGATTCAGGATTAAATTCATGTACAGCCTGGGAAGATTCACAGAAGTTCAGTCTTAAATTTATGCTTGACTGAATAACCTCAGATATCGGCAATTCTTCAAACGTTTCAGACGAGACCCTTTAATTTTAACATAGCCACAAACAAACAATAATAAAAATATCTTCCTCTTCCCAAAGCCCTTATGGCTCACACAAGAATGTGAAGAACGTTATTTGAAATAAACAGATTTTTCAAAAGCCAGCAGGTAATTGCGAGAAGCAGGAAGACACAATACCAGCCTTTATGCCACAATGCTGTCCTTTGACAGAGGCAAATAAAGAGAGACAGAGAAATTCTAGCAATTTGCTGCTGAAACACAAACACACAAAAGTATTCTGGAAAAAACCTGAACAGTGTAACATAATCATCTACTATATCAGCCAGTGCCCTTGGTCTGCACATGCTGGGTATACAAAGAAAAGACAGTGGCTACTGTAGGTCCAGTTTACACTTCTTAGTTGCTGCTCTCTGTCTTCCTCCTTAAATTAGGAGCTGATTAGGCATGTGGATTTTATTTGCTTTCCTCCTTATCCTTTATATGCCTGTTGCAGAGCTGGGTCTAGGGTAAAAGTATTGTGGAGCCCCAGCTTGGAAAAAAAAACAAAAAAACAAAAACAACTAAACAACAAAAAGAAGCCACTAGTTTCTGTTTGTAAACACTGAATTCATCACAAAGCCAGTATATTTCTTGGTGCAATGTTTGCAGGGTGAATGGATAGTGGTTTCTGTTTCTTTATATCTGGTAGTTTATATTATATAGATAAGATAAATGCATGCACTGCAGACTGCACTAGTGCATGCCCAAAATGTGATTTTTAAGGAGATTAAATATTTCAGAAAATCTGTTGGTGGATTTGTATGAGGCCAGTGAGCAGGCCAAATCAGGCAGGGTTCTGTCCAAAATTTTATTCCTTTGGTTTAGTGCCAGATTTTCAACCTCACTTCATTCAGGTGGCAATTTTTGAACCTGATTTTTTTTTAGAAGACACAAATAACTACATGAAAACAAACAAACAAATAAACTTATTGTCACAGTAGTTTATGCTAAAATGTATTCACTAAATCTATAGCACCTCAGTGTTCATCTTCAAATACCCAAGAATTATCTGGACCCCTGTGAGAACATTAACAGAACACACTGTTTTTAAAGCTGATGGTGGTGTTTTGTAAGCTTCAGTTGATTGAAGCTGACTCCCCTTCCGATATGGTGAACATATAGAGAACACCATTAAAATTCTGTGTAGCTAACAATTACTTGTTGACTAATGAGTAAAGTCTGGTCCAAAGCAATAAGTGAAATAAACAAAATCATGAAGGAAGTGATGAAACCATGAACTGCAGTTTAACAAAACAGAAGTTAAATCTTATTTTCAATTGTCCTACCATTCACTCATGATAACTATCAATTCTAATTTTCCTCCCTGCGTTGCCACAACATACATTGTTGAGCTGCATGAAAATTCTCAAGTGAAAAAGAAAATCTTCACTGTGAACTTCTTTAAAAAAATAAAAGAAAATGTTTCATGACATTTCATATTTTTATGACTTCTATCCAAAACCCAGACAAAACATTCATGTTTATTAAAATTACTTTTTTATCAGAAAGCTAGTAACAAGAAAATAATTCAGTAACTTTACATAAACAAGCATGGATGTGCTCTGCCCAAGGCATTTTTTCAATTATTCTCATTTTGTCCTGGAATGCTCCTTCTCATTAAGTGGCTGATCCCGATCAGAGAGGATTGCATGCTACAGGATCAAAACCCACAAGAATCAACTTCCCTCACTTTCTTCCCTTACCAAAGCCGTTTTTGTGCAAGCTTATAAATTATGTTCTTATCTGTGATCTAAAGTAAATATAAGCCTTTTATTTCCCTATCCAGTGATTATTGCTTAGCTAGGTCTCCAGATCCTGACAAATTTGGAGATTCTTATTTAAGTAATCTGAGTAATTTTAGATACTATAAGCTATCCTTAAAAAAATTTAGGCAGGTTCCAAAACTCCACTTCACTTAAGGTAACTGTACCTGGTTTTGTGTAAAAGTGAGCATCTTGTTCTTACTATTAATACAAAAGATAGGGGGAATGCATCTTATGAATTGTAAGAAGATTAACTATGGGCAGTCTTTCAGTAAGAGAGTCTGAAAGTAAGTACTATTTGAAAGAGAATTTATTCTAGCAGACAGTAAAATATCTTCAAGAATAAGCAATGAACTGAAAGCCATATCTTAATCCTTTTAATTCAATTGCATGGATAATCCAGTTCTCCAAAAAGATTATTTCAGTATGAAAATAGAAAACAGAAGAGTTAAAACTAAGGGAAAAATCTAAGGCTAAGCAGAGGTGAACCTCACTTATTGCCAGATTCGACCAAGGCTGTTCATGACACATTTTTTTTACCACTGTGCAGTACCACTCCCAACAGAGAAGAGTCTTTCAAACAGAGAACCCAGATGCTGAAGGAGAAATGTGGTCCAGGGGGAGAGGGCACAAAAGGGCAACAGGAGCGGGGGACCCGGTTGCTGCAGAATGCCACTGAGCCACCGGTGTCCACCCAGCATCACTTTCTTTGGAGCTGGAGCTGCCAGGCCATGGGACAGCACAGAAAAACCTGGGGGTGGTGCTCTTCACAGGCAAATATCTAGAAGTGACAAATATGATAAATATGTAGAAAGCATATTAAACAATTAGAGGATATCCATCCAGGGAACAAATCTTTGATAGGAGAGTCCCCATGCTCCTGGGCAAAAGTCCTCAGTGTTATAGCCATTTTCTCTAGTATTTGACAAGTGACTCATTCTGGAAAGCACCTTTTGGTCAAGACACTAGTTGGAAAGCACTTGCTTAGAATGTCTCTTAGTGCAGGTGCAGCTTATCAGGGTAAATTGTTTATGTCTGTATTACATTCATCAACCTCATAAACAAACCAAGCTATCTCACTGCTGTTTGGTGTGTATTTGCCAAAGCAACAGTGTCTGCCATTAGGATTTTACTAGTTTAGATAAGCAATACACACCTGTTTACCAAATACAACCACCTAAGTCCTTCTTGATAAGCATGGCCATGCTAGCAAAAACTCCTCCTTGTGTATGGTAGCACTACTTCAATTTTATCTCCTTTTAGACACCACCTGCATCTTTGTGTGATATGCATCCATGGCCAGAGGACAGTTGAAGAAATATCCTTTCTTTATACACATCCTTTACAGAAATATCTTGAAGTGGATGAGGTTGCACTCACATCTAGCGGTAGGAAATTTATTCCATCGCTTATTGCTTAGCAGCACAGGCAGATTCAAATAGCACAGCCAGCACTAAGCAGAGCACACGTGGAAATCAGTTATTTTGTTCTTTCTACCATGGCTTCAGCTCGCTCTACAATTCCAAGCTGGAGCTGAGTAACAATTTACCATGAATGTGACAGTTGAGCTTCTGCTGTTTATAAATTTTCCACGAGTGAAAATAAAGTTCTGCTGACTTAAACTTCTTCAGCTTTATTAAAAGACGGCATTTTAGAATTTCTTGGCTGTCTCCCAGTTTCCTGACTTGAATTCCCAGGCAGATTTCATGTTCTCAGCTCCTGCCCACAATTTTGTGTGAAAGGGAAAAAAAGAAACTTTTTCATTCTTGGTGACTTGAAGGATCTCTCTTCTTCTGAGTTGTCTAATGCCTTTTTCACTGTCCTCTCTTTTCTCATGAACAAGGCTTCTTCTACCACATTTTGGGATATGTTATTCTCTACTGCCACCAGGGTATCTTCTATTACTTTGCTGCTTTCTATCAAAGTTAGCTGTTCCTCTTTTGACACCAATGTCCTTTTAGTGGGTGTTTTCTGATCCAGTCAGCATGCTGCTTTGAAATTTTTGGCAACTAAGATGTGAATTAACCATTCCAAGTAGGAGTCTCAGGGTTCCAGAAAATTTCAAAGCCACACACCAATAATGGAGCCTTTCATGAAATTTGCTTGCATTTGTTCTCCTGGAACCCACAGAGTTCAGGTGAGTTCAAGCCAAAACCATATCCCTCCACACAGCATCATCAGTGGTATTAGTGATTTTTTCCTCTGTCTGCAGATGTGGGAGTGTCAAGGAATGAGTTACTGTGGGCCTCAGGAGCTTTTAAGCTACCTCCAATTAGTACTAGCCACTATGGTTCACATTCAGATGTCCATGCAGCAACCCCTCTCAAATTTAATCACTGTTGCATTTACCCATAGAGTATCCTAATTTGAAGGTTAATGAAGTTTTTCTTGTTTCTATCATGTTTCAACAAGACCCTCCAAATCTGAGGAATCACTGGGACCTTTGATTTCCAGTTCAGTAATCTGACCTGAATTCTTCTGTTGTGTTTCCTGGAAAAAACATACTTTCTGTAATACTTTGGCAGATGTTACGCTCAGACCTCCTGGGGTGATTTCTATGACCTTGATCATGCTTCTTCAGTCAATCTTAGTGGGATATAAAGTTTCATATTCATATCTCAGCATATTCACAGCAGACCAAAACAGAGATGCTTGCTTGGAGACTAGAGCACATTGTAGTCATGAACTGTGAACTCTCCAAAGCTGACTTCAGGAGGCAAAAAGATATATTTGAAAATGTGCTAATTCAAACAAATATGGTTTTATTGGAGGGGCTCAGTGGGCCTGTTACTGCTGTTGCATGCAGCATGCACACTCTGGGTCATGAAATATAGACACACCTTGGCAGACTTGTCCTCCCCTGCACAGCCAGGAGCTGTTTCTGGCTCTGAAGTCCACCCTGAGTCTCTGAGCATGGCCCCTGAAGCATGGGCTGAAAGTCTGCAGCTTTCACGTTGCTGGAAATGTTTCACAGCCTTTGGCCGTGAAAGGTGTTTTACAAGGGGTGAACACATTGCCAGGCTATTCACTCTACTGAATTTTAAGCACCTGATTTAGTTGTCTCCTAGGTTTTTCTTTTTACCAACAGGGAGGATCAAGTTGGGCATGATTCAAAGTTTCTGTTAGGTTTCTGCTTAGAAACACATTCAGAATTGTAGAACAGTTTGGGTTGGAAAGGACCATAAAGATCATATAATTCAACTCCCCTGCCATGGGCAGGGACATCTTCCACTAGATCTGGGCTCAAAGCCCCATCCAACCTGGCCTTGAGCACCTCCAGGGATGGGGCATCCACAGCTTCTCTGGGCAACCTGTGCCAGTGCCTCACCACCCTCTGAACGAAGAATTTCTTTGTATGTCTAATCTAAATCTAAACCTACCCTCTTTTAGCTTAAAGCCATTACCCCTTGTCTTATCACTCCACTTCCTCACAAAAAGTCCCTCCCCAGCTTTCCTGCAGGCCCCATTCTCTTCTTCAGGCTGAAAAACCCCAACTCCCTCATCCTGTCCTCATAGGAGAGGTGCTCCAGCCCTTTGATCATCCTCATGGCCCTCCTCTGGACTTGTTCTAATAGGCCCATGTTCTTCTCTGTAAGAGCTAACACTCTCTTCACTGACTAGGGCTCAGGCAAATGCAGGACTTATCTTGGTTAGGCGGTTTGTATATATCTTCTGATTAGCATACAACCAGATGTCACAAGACAAATTTCTACTGGACACTTTCAAATTCAGTTGGAATCTTGCTAGAGAGAGGCTTTAAGACATTGTCCTCAAGATAACCAGATGAGACAATTGATACCCAAGGAGATGTAGTTAGAACAGATAATTCCTCCACATATTGCAGACAAGCAATTAATATTACATTCACAAGTGAAAAAAAGTGTTACAAGCACCACACAGTCTCTTTTCGTATAGTCTTGTAAATATGTTTTTCACCCTGGAACTGATTTTTTGCTGTGTCTTCATTTGAAAGTGCTTTACCACTACTTGTCAATTTGCAGGATTTCTGGGTTTTTGTATTATTTTTGTTTTGTTTTGTTTTGTTTTATTTTTTAATTAAGGAAGAAGTAAAATGTCAACTGAAGAAAAAGCTTTGTATTTCCTTCATTAAAAAGCAAAACAAAACAAAACAAACAGTAGCATCAGAAAATCATAAGATATCCTGTATGGTCAGATGCACCTCACAAGCTTTGATAAATCAGTTAGGTCTGTGTATACATTACACTGCTGATTTTGGTTAAAGTATTCCGTTGTGTTAGAATCTGTTACATGTTGTTGCCATGTAAATTACTTGGCTGGCACTACTGACAGTTTGTCTAACTGGATTGCAAGTTTTTTATTAATGCAGTGTTGAAAAATCACGTGAAACTGACTTCTGAGACCAAGTCAATATTTATCTACATTTAGAAGATACAGCTGCCACGGTGATGGAAGAGCTATGTGGAGGCCAGTCATGCCTAATTCCAGGTTCCCCTTGCAGGCAAAGTGTGCTCAGGCCTCTGTGGCAGGTATGTTCCCCATACCCCCTGTAGGCTTGCTAGTGCCTTGGTAGAGCCAAGTAAATGGTCACTGACCCTGCGGGGGCTTGGTTGTAAGACAGAGCAGACTGACCCACTATGCCCCATCTGAGTATGGCAGTGCCCCTAGTGTGTGTAATACCCTAAGTGTTCCCTTATTTCTGCTAAACAGACAAGACAGGTTTTTGTGCATGGTGAAACCAGACAGGGAAGATGGTATTTCTGCCATTTCTGCCCCTCGAATGCAGTTGCCCGCCTTAGCCACATTAAAGTATGTGTCCCAAGTCTTTTTTTTTTTTTTTTGAATATTTTCACACCAAGACAAATTTGTCAGTTTCATCTGTCTTTTTCAGGCGTCTCTCTTCCTCCCACTACTGACTTTAAAGGCAGATAAGTTAAAAACATATAAATGAGTAAGTCAGGGCTCTGCCTCTTGCGCCTTGCATTGAACTCCAAATTGGCAATGGTCAACGTGAAATAGAGGCATATACCAGACACTAACACAAACACTGGCCTCTTCATGAGTACAGGCTTTTCACTGCCCTCCTCTGCCTGTTCGTCAGTCAATGGAGAAGAAAAAAACAGAGGTGCAAAAAAAGAGTTGGGCAAATATCCAAGGCCTCAGAGAGACCCAGGCTTACATGCACAGCCAAGGAAGACCAGCACCATGGCTCATGGTGCAAACCACAGTGGCTCTGTGAACCAGCCGTGTGCCATCTCTGAGGGTCAGCTTGCCCTTCAGATCATCCAGTTTAACAAAAAAAATCATACTCCCCAAAGATCTTACACTAATAGTTTTCTCTGGGATGCAAATTTGTATCAACTAAATGCTTCTTAGAACAATAGGAATGTTTGAAGGAAGAATAAAATTCATTATTTGCTGGTTGTGGCTTGTTTGTGTGCAATGGGAGTAGAGACAAATGCCTCAACATGTTGGATTTAAACACTTGATTGGCAAGTTGTTATGTCTGCCCCAAAGTAAAGACAGAACTGTGAGTATGTGGCCTTCAGGGAGCTGGCTGAGCCTGATGGAGAGCGAGGAGACCTTGCCTCATTATCTTCTGAGTTCTTAATCTCTTCCCTTTCCTGGGAACAACTGCATGATGTTTATACAGCTGCTGGAACCAGGAGATGTAGGACACATGGGCCACTGAAATGTGGCTTAGATGTCAAACTAGCCCCAGTGGCACTCTTCTAAACACAGCAGCACACTTGGCAGATATATGTGAATCCTGCACTGCTGCCATCACCCAGAGAGGTTGTTACTGGAAAACGTGGGCAGTAAAGCAGGGAGTTAAAATGAAGTTTGCCCTGGAAGTGGAGAAAGGAGGTGCTCATGGCCCTTGGACCATGGGTCTTTGGCACACGAGGTCTGAAATAGCCACCTGAGACTATTTCCACAAGGTTTTGTAGTGCAGCAAATGAAAATTCCAGTAGTCAGGATGCCTTCTCTGACTATCTGATGTTAAGTCATGTTGTAGTTGTAGGTTGAGTAGGGACTGGTGAGAGCAGCCCAACAGAGAGACTTCTCTCTGGTAGGTGCTGCAAGGTCTTTGCATGCAGAAATCTCAGTTTAGTCTCTGACTTCAGAACTGCACATTTTCTTTTTCAATAAATCCAACTATGGAGCACTCATTTTTTTTTTTTTTCCTGTAGACACACCTATCAGAATAAAACAATAGTTAAAATTAAAACTTTTTTTTTTTTTTTTTTTGGATATACATATATACACTGTAATTGGAGCTAGAGTTTATCCATTTAAGATGAAATTCAAAAGATCCCCCCCTCCTCCCCCCCCCCCACCCTTAAAGGAATATGAGAGCATTTGCTAGTTTAAAACAACTAAGGGATCAAAGACGAAATCTGACAACAACCACTGTAATCATCTAAGTTTCAGGCTATCCACCTGCTGAAATGTCCCCAGATAGATGTGTATATACTGAAAGTAAAGGGAGAGAGAAAAGAGAGAAGACACAGATTAGCAGATAAAAGAAAGACCTGAAGGTGTGAAACTGGATGAACACCACAGGCAGGACTGAGAAAACCATATGCTGAATAAAGTTTTACACCATGAGTAATGCTGTAAATACTGGCAGGCCCATTGACTGAACAAAAGATTTGTTACAGTGTGAATAAGGAAACCAGTCTGGCCAATACTCAAATGAGAATGAAAAGTTCTTATCAGCAAAAGAGATTAAAGATTTTATTTTTTTTAAAGGCAACATTAGAGTACTTTTAACATTTAATTGTACCAAAACAAAACTGTCATGAGCATTAATATTGTCAGTGTTTTCACTGCTAAGGAAGAAAGTTTCACAGCTTTCCAAAACCTGATGCAGAAACCACTGTTCTTGTCAAGTAAGATTTTCTTATAATACATCATTTGTTTTTTTCAGAAGGAAGAAGACAATGGTCTGTATACAAAATAACCTCCACATTATTATGTGCTTGATCAGGAAAAGGAAAGGGTAATTTTAGACATCTTTGTATTTGGCAGTTTTGCAGGATCTAAAGTAGTCTATGAATTAGCATGTTTGAGCAGATCTATATCTGATATGTAATTACACTTCCCAAGGACAAACTCACCCAAATCAAAGCATGGATCATCAAAAGTCATGCAGCAGCTAAGTTTCCCTTGAAATTAAAAACATAGCACTACCAAGAGCACCTCAATAAAGAGGAGGATGTCAAAGAATCTTGCTGTCTTTTCCAGTTTCTTTCAGTTAGGTACATGATTTAATATACATTCCTTCCAAGTCCAGAAAACACTCCCGCAATACGTTGTTCTAAGTACCTTCTATATTTTAGCTAATGAAGGATAAACTGAGATATGTTATAACCAAATGTATATAATATTGGCATACTCCAATTACAACAGCATTATCAGAAAAATTAAACACTCAATTTTTAACTAAGAACAGGTGGAAGTAATGATGTGGAAAAAAAAAAATACTCTAAAAAAAAAATACTTTAGATTGAAATTCTGCACTGAGATGGAAGACAACTTTTTTTTAATGCTATCTATCTATGCATTCAAACTACAAAATTCTAACCTGTGATAAATCATCATATAATCCAATACTTTTCTCTTGAATCCTTGATTTAATGGAGAAAAAAATAACCCAGATCAACAATACTGTAATAACTTGGATGCTGTAAATATCATTAAACTAACATGGCAGATCTACAGTAAACTACAACATTTAAGCTATTCATGTCATTTTTTTCAGGAAGAAAATAAGTTCATGTAAATCGTGTGTTCACTCCCAGTCTAATGACTCCATCCTGCGAACACTTACGGACTGGTTTTCTTTCTCGTGTGATCAGTGGCAATGAGTAACAGGTCTCAGCCAGCCAAGTCAAAGTGTTTACAGAGTAAAGCAGAGGGTGGAATCAAGCCTACCTCACCGATACTTTAGGCATGTCATGTCAGGGTTATTGGAGGCAAAGAAAGGGCTGATTCATTCCATCTAAATTTGTTTTATGCAAGGAGAGCACCTCAGAAAATATATCACACCACATTCACCTTCTTCCATTTCTCTCCTGTCTTCAGAAGAGCTCGTGAACTCCTCAAGGGAGAGCCAGTTTTCCCAAGATTTTATCTTCACCTGATGGTATGAAGAGCCCACAGCAATTTCTGGGTGTTTCTGGTCTTTCCAATACCAAATCTTCATGATTTTTTTTTTCAAAAGATATTATAAATGTGCAATAGAGTGATACTGCAGCACATTCCTTGCTGCAGGGTGGCTACCAGAGCCAGCCAATGGGCCCTGGGCTCTGCACAGGGACAAGAGCCACACATGCCCACACTCCTGGCAAGTGTTCCCAACACCAGAGCAGAGGGTGCCCCAAGGCAGCATCCAGGCCTTGTGCTGCCCAGGGGTGGCCTGCAGGCACCACCACTGCACAAGAGGTGGCTGTTTGGAACCAGGCCTCTCTGATGCATACACACTGGCCAGTAGAAGAAGTGCTGGGAAGATCTGAAGAACATCATGATTAAACCATGACTGTCCCCACTATAATCTTACAACTCCTAGATAGGGAGGGTCTGAGCCTGGGGGAACAATGTGGCAGGCCAAGGATGTGCTCAGAAGCTGGGGTGGGAGAGGCAGACCTATGTCAAAACTGACTGGGGTAGGTGTTATGCAATGGTAGTTTCATGTTAAACATAAAAACATCTCAGAGCTGGATTCAGAACACTTAACACCCTCGTGGATGTCGTGACTTCTGCAACTAAAATGTGACCTCTCTCTTGCCTCTGATGTTCTGCTCTTTCCCCATAAGAGACCAACCCTGGTGACACCAGGGTATCAATGCACAGTGAGGGAGAGCAAAGACTAATTAACAGCTGTGCTGTGGCTCTGAGCAGGGAATTTTCTCTTTGCAGTGGTGTCACTTGACAGCACTCCTAACATTAATAAATTCCTCTTTGAAGAAGCCTGTTTTAAAGTCCATATTCAGGAAGAAAAGCTTGATATTTTTTCCTGCATTGTTTGCACTCCAAGAAGTGTTAAAATCAACAAAGAGACATTTTGACTTCTCTTGGGCTGCAACTATCAAAAATTAGTTATGATATTTATTATTGCAACCATAAAGAACAGATTTTCAACAGCATCTAGTTAGATTATTTTCTCATTTTTCTCATTTTTCTCTTACTACAGAAACTTTGTTAAATATTACTGTATTTTTCACTTCAGCCACTCTATAAATTAGTCTCATCTGAATAAGTTTCAGCCTCTCCTAAACTTATGGTTTTCACTGCATTTTTATTTGAATCACAGCTATTGTTTGTGTCAGTTGAAATGTTTTGTTTCTCTTCATTTAGTCCTTGCATTTTCAGTTGTCACTGTAAGAAATTTATGGCTGAATCAGCAAAAGTTTCTTTTGTAGGAGAATGTTAGTCTGTTAGTCTGGCATAAACTATGGGGAAAACAGCAGGAGGCATATTGCCTATCCTCTGTCTTAGTTGTAATAATTTCTTCTGTAGAGATAGGTATGCTACAATAGTGCCATTCCTACCCAAAAAGAATATGAGACCTTAAAAGCCAAGGGAAAAGAGAATCTGGAAAGCAAGGGAACAACAGTGTTTTCTTGCTATCTTCAATACTCCACCACCAGGAGTGGGCAGACATGGGAAAGGAAGAGTGCAGAACTGTGACTGTGTCTTTCTCCTTCTGGGAAAAGGAGCTAATATGCAAAATGGAGCCTCCTTGGCTCATTGTTGCCAGCTCTCGTGGCTTTATGTGAGACCAGTGATCTTAGATGTTTTTCTTGTAGCTTCAGCTCCTTGGGCGATGTGTGGGTGAGACTTTCAGCTTCTACTTGTAGAGTAAAGCTACCTTTCTAGCTCTCTTGGTAGAGGAGAAAAGTGAGAAACAAGACCCAAGTGTACCCTAAAGGTTAAAGAGCTCAGAGGCAAATAAAACATGCACAAATGTTTTCAGGAATATCATGATTCCTGTGTTGGTTGCAGGAATTTGAACCATACAGATGATTTTTAGCTTGGGTCTCACAGTGCTCCTTATTAACATACTAGTCAATCACATTTGTAAAAATCTTTAATTTTATGGTATTTTTCTTCCAACCGTTACCCGGCCCCCTTGCATATGATATTAGACTGAGCCATTGCACTGATGAGACAGCACCTTGAGTACTATCCTCAGATTTGGGCCCCTCACTACAAGAAGGATGTTGAGTTACTTGAGCATGTGCAGAGAAGAGCAATGAAGCTGGTGAAGGGACTAGAAAACAAGACTTATGAGGAGCAGCTGAAGGAAATGTGGTTATTTAGTCTGGAGAAAAGGAGGCTCAAGGGAGACCTCATTGCTTTTTGCAACTACCTGAGAAGAGGCTGCAGTAAGGAGGGTGTCAGTCTCTTTTCTCAGGTGACAAGTCATAGAGCATGAGGGAATGGCCTCAAGTTGTGCCAGGGGTTGTTTAGATTGGATATCAGGAAGAATTTCTTCATGGAGAGGGTGGTCATACAGTGGAATGGGCTGCCCAGGGAAGTCGTGGAGTCTCCATCCCAGGAGGTATTTAAGAGATGTGTGGACATGCCACGAGGGATCATGGTTTAGTGATGGGACTCAGTAAGTCAGGCTGATAGTTGGACTTGATGATCTTGGAGGTCTTTTCAAACCTAAATGATTCTATAGGTCTATGAGAGACTCAGATACTGATCTCAGAAAACTGTTGTGCAGATTAACCAGTTCATGTCTGTAAACTACTACAAATAAAAAGTGTTATAAAAATGCCAAATAATGGTGGTCACCATTAAGGTATTTAAAATCTTGTCTCTTCCTGATTTGTATTACCATAGTATTATCTATGCAAAGGTACCATGGCAACTTTAAATACTTGCAAATGCTAATTATATCCGTGTTAATGTTGACCACTGCATTATTAACTGAATCAGTGACATTTATAAGTACTTCAATGAGATAAAAAATGCCATACAAGAGTTGAGCACAGCAAAGAGCAAATCTATAAGAGTGAAAATACTAGGTGGCCTCAAGTATCCTTGTTTCTGTTTTGTTCTGTATACTGTGCATAGGAGCTACTGAACTAAGAAATAACCTATCAATGTCTTTCACTAAACCATCAGAAAATAAATATCCCCTCCTACATCCACAGAAATGTGTCCTGTGTCTTCACTTAACACTTCAAGATATATATCTAAAGAGCAGGGTTAGAGAGGAAGGCCAAGTCTTTTCTGAAGAATGTTCAAGATGAATGGCAATGAAGGTTGTTCAGAAATTTTATTCATGTTGGAGAAGTGCCAGCTGCACTCATAGTTAATATTTGAAAAATTAATTGTACTTGCCAAAAGACCCTTTCAAGACAGATGCTTCAATTCCTTTTTAAAATGCAAGATCAAAATATGTATCATCAGTTACTTTATTTTGAAACATTGCAAACTCTGCCCAAGATCAAATTCATGACACAGTCACACAAGCTGAAATTGAAGAACAGGTTGTGGGGCTTTATTTATGTCGATAAGAATAGACTGTTTCTCCATCACTCACATTTAAGAAGAAAGAACAGAAAAATTATATGAAAAAGATGATCTGTATCTTTTTTAAAGGGGGAACACAGGAAGAGGGCAGGCCTACAACAAATATTAGGGATTCAAAAGATCCTTTACTTCCCATTAACTCCATGTAAGATCCTGCATGGCTGGGAGATTATAATGCACTGTTGCTATACATCTCACTGGAGGAAAGTGGGATCAGCAATCAGTGCTGAAAGAAGAGGGAGAGGCTAAGAATCTGATATACCCAAGATCTGAAGTAGGTAAGGACAGTGACTCTACCTGCTCCTAGGTAGGATGTGCTACAGCAGCAGTCACAGGAAAACAGTGAACTGGGTGATCCTGTTCTGTATTGCTAAGCTTAACATTAAGATTTGTTCTTTTTTGTGTTTCTCGTACAAGTGTTATTACAAAAACCTTTGTAGGGTTTTATAATACATGATTAGACTTCCCCCGCCCATCCAGTTAACTAAATTCTGTTTCACTTTTTAAAGATAAAGCATGATGTATAATATATGACTGGGAATCAATGACCATATCTTCTGTACATATAGAGCTGGACATCAGCCAGATATTCCAGACAGAAGTCTGGTTCCCAGAGAGTATTTGCCTTAAGGAGTGGTATCTGAAGAAGTTTTATAGCCGCCTGGTGTCTTTGTTACCTCTCTCTTCTGTGTTTCTGCTTTGAGGTGGCTCTTATTACTTTTTGGAGCAAATTTTCTCCAGCTATTTCCTGGCATCCACTTTGGATACCAGATTTTACTATTCTTTGGACACTGAGATAAATAGTTCAATAGTCATTAAACAATGCTGCGGCCACTGTGGCACTAAAGAAATCTTGATACATGTTTCTGTAGAAACTGCCTCCCACAGAGCACTGTTGGCACAGCTGATGGGAGTGTAAGAATGCAGATATGCAGAAGAAAAAAAAATAGTTTTGTCTCAGCTAATATAAAATACAAGGGACTGTTTGATTCATCCAACTTACGCAGCTCCTATATCTTATGATATAACTGCTATACTGAGATCAGAAAGTCTCAAACCATTAGTGACAAAAGATTTGTGTAGGACAGCAAGGAGGTAAGAACAGCAGCAGTATCTGAGTTACAGAAAGAAGAAAAAAAATCCAGAAAAATTAAGTTCATGTAAAATTTATGAAAAAAACATCCTTCAAAGCTGTAGTTCTCACTATAAAAGGTAGGCCATGCTGGTGAGAGACTGCAAGGAGCAAGTGGGATGGGAAACAAGCTGGTACTGCAGGATTCGTAAAGCCTTTGTGAAGGGCATGAAGGCTGAAATTCAGTATGAGCTAAATATTGGAACAGGCTTATGGTTAATAGTGTATCCAGCAGAATCTGATGGGTGATGGGTGTTTAATCTAGCAAGAAAGAAAGCTATAATAAGATCCAATGCCTACAAACTGAATGTTGACAAAATTCAGACTAGAAATAAGACTCTGAACTTTAGCTGCCAGAGTGATTAACTGCTAGAATAATGTGTGTAAGGATGAGTAAATTCCTGCAGACAAAGACCATCTATTTTCCTAAATGACAGAGCTTCAAACAGGAGTTCTGAGCACAGTGCAGAAATTAGTGCGTACATTTTTCTGGTAAGTGTCATGTGTCATGGAAAAGGTCATACCAACCCATCAGCACCACACCTTCAGGTCTTCAAGTCCTCCTCATTTACTCTGTAATTGGGTGTACTCCAGAGATCTGCATGGCTGCCACAAGGCTGCAGGCATGCTTTTGTGTTTTCGGATCACACATCAATGCCTTTTCACAGTACATCTTCCAAAGGTGCAAGAGATGACCCAGTCTCACTGGTCTGCCTCTGAGCTCATCAAGTCATCCTCCTGTTGCATACAGAGTATATCCTCAGTGACTCGTGATATTTTGCATCGTGTCTTTCTGAAACTACAGGCTACCTGAAATTTCACCAAGTTTCACTGTTTGTATATGGATTTGGTAAAATCGAAGATTCAAAAAGAATCAATTGGAAATTTGGGATGAACTGTGAGTTTACTGGCCAGTACCATGTAAAAAAAAAAAAAAAAAAAATAGGGCTTACAATGAAAGCAAATTGTCAGCAATCAGCAATTATATATAAACTTATATTATTTAGTGCAGAACTTCATCCTTACCCAAATTTTTGATTTTCAGCCTGTGTATATGTGTATAGCATCACCTTCAAATAATAAATGAGCAGGGCTTCCAGAGACCTCAGAGCTCATTTATATATATTTTTTTATCTGTATCTAATCCATTTTTCTATGACAACTTTGCAGTAGATTCCTGTAGTTTGTGCTAGGAATTTTAAACTCACCAAAAAGCTTGTATAGGCTGGAGTCAGACAAAAGATGACAAAGCTCTGTTATTGGGAAGTGATAACGCTCAAGAGATTCCATTATGTATCTGTCACTCCCAGTAAGCTGAAGTGTCAGATTCTTGCATATATGGATTAACTTTCAGTCAGCATAGATAAAAGACTGTTGGTGTTGTTACTTTCACTAAATCCTCACACACCGGGGATTTTTTGCAATTTTCTGTGGCTAAGCAGTACATGCTCGGAAGGGGAGGAATGCTGATGTGGGTGAAAAAAGTACAGCAGTTACCTTTCCTAGTCAGAAAGCAAAACACTTCTGCAGCTACATCAGCGGCCATTGCAAGGACACTGTGCCAAGTGCCGCTTATTCCTCACCACTGAAAACCCACTGCGCTCAGAGCTCCTGGAAAAAACACATTTCATGAAAGCCTCTGCTAACAAATTGCAGCTATACTCAATTTTGCCCAGTGGTGATGATAAAGAGCTTCCCACTTTAGAAAGAAAGCATAGTAGTTTGGGGAACTGGGTATTGGGGGAGCTGGGGAGCCTTAGGGATCCTGAGCTGAGGCACCATCACCAGTGGTAACACCCAGAAACAGGTCCCACTGGCCACAGCTTCTGCTAGCTGCAAAGCAGGGCCCCAGGATGGGCATCCCTATCCCATCCCACCATGTGCCTGGTGGTAGGTTGAGAAGATGGTCCTGTGGGGTGGGCAATGCCAGCTCACTCCTGACCTGTGGGCTGCCCCTCCCTGGGGAGGCCAATGTCCCACAGCTTATCAGGACATTATGTCATTCCAAAAGCTCTCCAAAAAATAGTGGTAAGGTGCAGGATTTTAACAGAGGGAAAAAAAATCATTGTCTGTTCCAGTGCAAGAGCTATAGGGTGTCAACCAAAACTAAAGGACCAGGTGAAACTAGGCGGTAAATTCAAACTGGACAAAAGGTGATAGTTCACATTCACTCACAACCACAGGCTGTTGCAGATGCTAGCAACATGCAGAAGTTCACAAAGAAATTGGATGAATTCATGGGTGAAAAATCCATCTCACACCGATAAATATAAAGAAACTACTGCTGGCTCAGGAAGCACCTGCACCACAAATCACTGAAGCTGCGAGCCTGTTCCAAGGTAGTTTCACTACATGCTTGTCCTGATTTTATGTTTTTTCTTAAGTATCTTTCATTTGATACACTTGGATGCAGGCTCCTGGACCTTTGATTTGATTCAGTTTACGGTTCTTGTAGTCCAGTAATCTTCAGAGAATCTTGGCCAAAGCTATGATGTTTGTGTACAAGTTGTGATGCATATAAGCAAGTGTGAGTTACTGCAATAAATACATGATTGAAGAAAAGGACATGCTTTATTTATTTATTATTATTATTAATAATAATAAAAATATGGTTAAAGTAACTGAAATTGACCTATACGAGTTGTATCCCACTTTTCATTGGGCTACACTAAATTTATTTTATTATATTTCCCACATGTTTAGCTTTCTTCTTGCTGCATCATAATATGAAGCATCTCTGTGAAATCACTGGTTGAGCAGGGCCAGGGGGTGGGAGGTTGAGGTCGAATGTTGTCGGCTTGATTCCTATTCCTTTGGGAGGGAAAGAGACTTAGGTAAGAGAGTTTTCCTATGAGGGCAGAAGCCATACTCTGACAGTCACCTTCAAGGCCAGAGACTGCTCCCTGCCAGTCTGATTTGCAGTTTAGACACAGCCTGTAAATCTATGTAATTCCTGTTTGCAAAACAGAAGATAGACTGAGAACCCACTGAAGGAAGAAAAGAGTCTTTCCTTTAATGTTGCTGGGTTTTGGACCTGCGGGTTTAGGCCTGCTGTGCATAAAATAAGTTGGCATTCAGAGCTACACAAGTCCTAAAGGAAAATGGAGATCTATTGATTCTGAGAGAAGCAAAGGTACTTGCCTGAAGGATATAGTGACACTGGGCATTTTAGCAAATTATTTGTGGGCTATTGTCTATGAGACACCAAAAAAATCAATTAAGCTTAAGGGAAGCAACATTTAGCATAGAAAATTTTGGAGTTTAAAGTGATTACTTATTTCTGGATCTCTTTTCCTTATCAGGGGAATGCAGCACTGAAGTTGAAAATGCACCAGTTTACAACACTCAGAGGCACCAAATTTACTATTTGCTGTTCCCTGATGCTCAAAAGCAACAGCCCTCCAAGCTGCAGCTGACACTAATGGATTTCATACACCAGTACCATATGAAAGTCTTACAGCCATTGCGATTTGTCTATTGTATCATGTTACGACAGCATTACCATACCGGTATTCCAGTACAATATTAATGTGGTGCAGATGTATTAGGTTCTTACATCCCTATTTCTACTGAAGTACATTAGTGGAAGAGACATGTGGGTACAGTTGTACTCAGGTCTTCAAAGAATCCCTGAATGATCCAAATGCATTCAATTCCCAGAAACATTCAGCTTGTAAGCTATTGACTGGAAAATGTCTAGACCATCAAAAAAATATTTTTTTTTAAGTTTGGTACTAGTATAATATGCCTATATTTTATATAGGCACGTAGAACGTCATGTAACAGGTAACAAATTTTAGGATGACAAAGACCTAAATAACATTAAGTTGCAAATAGCATTGCACCAAATAGCTTAACTCCATAGCCTTCAAAAATTGTCATCAGGTGCAACGAAAGCATAGGAAAATATTCTGTGCTGCTCTTTTCCCTCTTTCTTTCAGTGTATTTGCTTCTTATTGTTTAAGGTAGGTTTGCTGATATGGGGATAGAGCATATCACCAGTTCAATAGAGGAGGGAAGGCCTTATTTTCAGTATAGCTGTGGGTAAAAACTATCTACTTCAGAGGGTACTATGGAGCTTAATTAATGTTTACCGTGCCTCAGGAGTCTTACCCACATAAAAGGTATAATAAGAACTATACCTAATTAACTTCCTACTAAAAAGCAAAGTTTCATGAAGTTTTAAAGCAAAACAGTGGGTGAATTTGTAAACTCCATTTATTTGAATCCCTGGAGTAGGAAAAGTTAGTGGGGAAAGTGGTAAAAGTCTTCAATTAATTTTCCTCCACCTGTGGGATTTAATTAAGATGTTAGCAAAAACCTGCAAGTTTCCTGTGGGTATTTCTTATTTAATTTTCAGTTTCATTGAGACAGATCTTACAGCTTAGAACAGATTTTTTTAAGCCATAAAGAGATTAATTCAAAAATAGATGTTAGTTTATTAAAATTGAACTGAGTATGGATCAAATTATCTAGACAAAATTCGACAGTCGTATGCAACACTTTGTATCCATTTGCATTCTGATAATTCCTTGCTTCGAATTTCTTTAAAAAGGATTGCTTAGGAGCTCATAACATGTCTCACTGGCATAATTCAGCCCCATATAGAGATACCTGAGCTACCCATGAAAGAGCTAGCTGGAGTGCTGGAAGCTGCGTAGCTCTACTAGCTCAGAATCATATCTGAGTTAATTAGTCCTGGGGAAAAAGAAATACATTAGCTTCAGTGGAGCGCATTGTAACATAGTGATACCCAAGCTACCTTCATTAGACATATCCTCAGGGGATATACTTCCAGCTGAAAAGTAGGAAACTATTAACAAGACCCACAGCACTGCATGCATCACACCACACCAAAGAGGAGGGCTCGCCTTTGGCCTCAGGGTGCATCCACACACATAGGTAGCAGAAAGACCACTTCCATGTGTAGAACTATAGGCCATGACCAGACATACTCAAAATCTTACATTAATGTATCACTAATCCGGGCTTTATCTCGACCTATCACATAAACCACTGTGGAGAAATTTGAGAGCTGCCAAAGTCCCATTTCCTTGAGGACTGGTCACCATGTGTCATGTGGGGGCAAAATGCTGTAGTGCAGAAGGCATTAGAGCTGATGAGCTCCAGCCGTGTGAGGACACAGCGATGGAGCAAAGACTGAGTAAAGATGGAAAGAGAGGAGTTAGAAAGAGAAAAATATTGTATTTGTCCTGGAGAGTGAGGGGGAGCTTTAGAAGATAAAGGATGTGTCTCAGAACGCTGTCAGAGCACACAGAGGATTATGTGTAGGTCTGAGTGTGACTCCTGCCTCTGGACAGTTCTTCCCTCCCATCACTTGCCCAGCTTTCTAGCTTCTCTGTGCCTCTTCACTCAGTGCTCAGTGCCTGTCACCTTGCTGAGACTGAAGAGATCTTCTACCTTCAAGGAAAACGCTGGTGGCATCCGGCGTGCCTTGCACTCCGTACAGTGAGGAGCCTGGTGAATGGGATTTGAAGCCTCGCTGTGATAAGCATTCAAGCTCCCTGCCAGAACCCCGCTTAATTTAGACAATTGAATACACCTACAGCAGTTAATGCTTAAGGCTAAGATTTTCAAAAAAAAAAGGTTTAAAGGAATTAAACACCCAACTGCCATATACTTTCTCAGTCTAAGTGCTTTTCTGGATCGAGGCCAAAGTGCTAATCAACTTGTAGTCCTGAGCTCGTAATGAGGAACTGAAATCCCAACTGCTCCAGAGTGCTACTTTCCTTATTTGACTTTGGCCAAGAGTGTACAATAGCATCTCTGGATTTGGAATACTAAGGCTCCACAAGTGTTAATTTACATCTTTTTGGACAAGGTTTTTGTCTGATGTGCAGCACAGCCTGCAAAAATATATCCTCTAACATGTAGAATTCAAAAAAAAATGTGGTAATATCTGTCTAACAAGACATCTGTCTAACATTAAGTCTGAAGAATTGGAACCATTCGTTTGATGAGCCATGTAACAAAGACAAAAATTCATTCTTAGAATATCAATGGGGAGCTTCTTTTTTATTTTTAATGAAATGTGAGATTTTAACCAAAAAATATGTCCACCAGCACATACAAGCCTCCAGGCAGCTTATAAAATGTTTATAAAAATAAAGCATAGACTCATTAGAAGACTTTGGGGGTAAAATGCAAATAACCTAAGATTTATATGCTGTTTAGCAATATACAGGTGCTCTCAATGAAAAGAACCAACAGAAAACTTGAGGGCATTTATGCAGACTATGTATTTCCTGCTGCACAATGGGTTGTTTGTCCTCATATTTAATTCACAAATAATTTGAAGCCACAAATAATTTGAGAGTTTGCTAGAGAAATCACTAGGGCAATGCAAAACAGCCTATCAGAGGTACTAGACACAGATTTCTAGAGGGCCTCCTCCACAGGCGAGCAAGCAACTGATAAATGTATGTAAGGACCCTCCATGCCAATGCAGCAGAACTGAACTCTGTGAAATCATGCCATCTTGGATGAGATTCAATGAAATAGATGGTCTGGGCAAAAATGTACCGAGAAAAATAAGTAAAACAAACACATAGTGTGTCAGAGGAGAAGATGCCAGTGCTGCAGGGTGTTGTCAAACTTGACAGTTTTTGCAGAGGTCAGAGCAAGCTGGCTGCGGATAACGGTACATCTGAGGGAGACAGAGCATCCCATAATTCATCTAGGTTGCTGGTAGGTATGAGTATGACAGATGGGAGCAGATGAAATTTGCCCACAGAATGGTATTGACAGGTGGAAGTGTCACTATTTTCTTCTTCAGAAAACACTTAAGAAACCCACCCACAACAGTTTTAGACACAAAGCTTAAAGGAAATAATTGGTGCTGTTTTACCATAATCACTGCATTATGCCAGTCACTTGAAGCTCTTTAGTTCAATGTAAAATTTCAAAACCAAGGTCTCCTTTGAAGATTCACTGAGATTTTTTCTTCTTTCCTGTTAGTGTCAAATTTAGTATAATATTTTTTGCTTCTCTCAGCTGGCTCAAAGCATAACTCTATTCAGCTGACCAGCTGTCACATAGCAATAGTTTCCATTGGAGACGTTACTAATTTGTCATTAGTTCTTTTGTTTATTCTATTAGCAAAATAAATGTAACTTGAACAGTAAAGATTAATTTTTATTAGAGGCTCAGAAAAAAAAAATGAAATCTTTATTTCAGACCATAATGAACCCAGGGCTATTTGCTTCTCAGTTGTTCAGTACATATTTAAATGCCTTACTTATGTCTCCCATTATAACTGGGAAACTAAAATGTGTCCGTTAGAAACCAAATAATGCTTATTTATGACTCACCTCTAGGTTTTTGTGCTTCCATTGTTCTCATTTTATTTAGTACAATTAAAATACAAAGGACAATGACTATCCATAGCTTTCGGCACATTACCAATTATTTAAAATACAAGGCCAACACAACAGAGCTCACACAAAACAAAATTAAATTAACTTAGCTAGCTAGTAATTCAAAGCAGTAAAATGTATCCTGTCCCATTCATTCCCTCAATTCTTCCCCCAAAGCCTTAGGAAATAGACAGTCTTTGTAATATGCTTTAACGGTCAAAAGATTGTGATTGAAACTTTTCCTCTCTTTTAAACTGATGCACTCACATCCCTCTGGTGGCACTAAGACTGGTAATGTCAGCAAAATCTGAAAGAAAAAAGAAGGCAGAACTCGACGACACCAGACAAGAAAATCCAGACAAGAAGTCAAACAGTGGCCAAAAAACACAGGACACACATCTTACATGCTTGCAGAAAAATACTGTTACAGAAGCCCAGCCTGTTGATTGCTGGCTCAGCACAGCCGTGCACAAAAATGATGGAGGCTGAGTAAGGCTCATTTAGTGGAAAGTAAAATCATACAATGAGTAGGGGTACAGTCCTGGTTTTTTTGTTTGTTTGTTTGTTTGTTTGTTTAATTTGTTTTGTTTTGTTTTGTTTTTTGGTTGGTTGATTGTGTTTTTTTTTTTTTATTTGGTCTTTTTTTTTTTTTTTTCTTTTTGGCCAGTGAAGCAAAATAAAATAAAACACAGCCTCCCAAATTATCCATTAAAGAATTTAGAACTAAAACAAAACTGTTTGGTTTTCTTTTTGAACTCTGTCAACTAAAAAAAAAAATATGTCATAAGGCCTCATTGTATGAAGTTGGTTCACATCAACTACAAAGCGTTTCCACTTTGTTTTTGTAGTCTTTATGAAGAGGAAAGTGGTGGGCAAGACTAGGGGAGCTGTGAAGAAGGAGGTAAGACTGCAGCCTCACACCACTCGCGGTGCTGTCCTGGCACAGGCAGATGAGACTTGGCATACCAGAAGGGCTCCTGGCTCCCAAACTACAGGATGTTCAGGGATGAGAATGCTTGTGCTGGTCCTGATGTCACCACTTCATTTTGCATGAAACAACTTAAAACACAACAGAGCAAAACCAGGACTCCAAAGTGCCTTCCCTTTTGGTGAATACACAAAAGTCACAGGCTCTGGAGCCATCCTCTCTTGACCAGTAGTTGTGAAATGAGCCTGTAGCAAGAGCAGAGATTTTCTGTGAACTCCTTCCTCACTGTTCCCGGTGATTTTGTTTGTATACATATCCCCAAACCCCTTTCTCTTGGGACATGTTTTTGGACTAGATTTTGTGCTAGTCACTTTGAAGCACCTCATGCGCTACAGGCAGTACACACTGCAGAAATCCCTGGCCAAATGCATGGTGGTGGAGTCAGTTTCCATGCTGGCAGGACATATGTGTTCAAATCTCCTCAGGCAGAAGCTGTAGCTGAAGTGGAGTCTTGTACAGAGTAGATGAACTTTCAGATGGCTAGGTGACTGGGGAGGCTATCACATACTCACACCTAGCCCTGAGGAAACACATTTTTACGCATCTACCCCTGAGGAAAGAAAAACCCAAACAGCTTAAACAACTCTGCAGATGTGTACTGAATTCAAGGACTTTTTCAGGCCAACTAAAATTGTGTTTTTTAGTGAATAATCAATTTGTTGGAAATAAATGGCCTAACCCAAATGGACAGCCAGCTCTTTTACTGCTGCTGGAATAAACAATTCCACTTTTTCCCTGGGGCAGGAATCACACCCACATGCTTCCAGGCTTCCTTCCTGAATTACCTCCTCAGACAGTGTCCATCTCTGATGAGAGGGGCCACACCTGAGAGTGGTATCTGTAAATATGCCAAAGAACGCCCACTCCTCTTTTCACAGAGTGTCTCTTGTTACACTCTGATCCCTAACAAATGACCTGCCGTGCTCTGTGCCATCCTCAACCT
The DNA here is from genome assembly GCF_964035555.1 of Netta rufina. NCBI lineage: Eukaryota > Metazoa > Chordata > Aves > Anseriformes > Anatidae > Netta > Netta rufina. The sequence continues at coordinate 175,472,038 of NC_140123.1, forward strand.
ACAGCCAGGGCTGCTAATAATGCTTCTCTACCAAATTTACATGACTGAAATAAACCATGATCTGCTGGAAGCATCTTTCTGGAGAAACACAAATCATCTATCTTGACCACTTCTGCGTGTTTATTTTCTAAGAGTGAAGATAGCAGCTTCAGGGGCCCAACCACACTCTAATTGCATTCGGCTTGTCTAAACCCTGCCGAAAGTTTCCGTCCTAAGTATCCTATTTCTTTTTTTTTTTTTTTTTTTTTTTTTCCCTCACAGAATGTGCAGCTACTTCATTGTAAATTGGGATCCAGAGAATGAATAAATGTGCATGTCCTTTTCTATCCCTGAAGATATAGCAAGAACATTGTTTTACTTGTAGTACTGTGAAATCTTCAAGGAAAGCAAATAAAAAGGAAGAAGCAGAGTGAGCCCCGTAGACACACTTTTCAGAAAATCTCCCTTTTTGTGCTACTGAGATGTGAGATTAGCAACATGTATTCTCCTTGATAACAGCTGAGAAGTAATGGAGAAAAGAGAGACCAGATTGTCCTTGCAGGGCCACGGGTGTAACTCACAGCAAACCTCAGAGGAGTTGTGCTGATAACGTCAGAGTCTCATCATGTCATAGCAAGTCAGCGCTAACCCATCATCCAGGACAGGTAGAGAGATTTGTGCTGCACATCACTCAGCATATGGGTTTTCATTGGGGAGAGAAAGAGTTTAGCTCTTCACTGAAGTCAGTTTACATTCACTGCTCTTTTAATTAAAGCAGGGTGCCATTTTCCCAGACTGAAGTGGATTAGAAATACAATGGCTTCAGTGAAAGCTGAGAATAACTTCTCTGTGATGCATTAGGAGGATGACAGAAGAATGAAAGGTTTAGTAGGCCTGCTTCTTAGAATTTGTTTACACATCCAAGAATAAAATGTTAAAACAGATTTAAAAGTCTATTGCCTGATATAAAATTATGTTCCCCAAAGCTTTTTTACCACAATGTCAGTTAACCAAATAATGTATGACTTCCCAGCCTTGGATGTAGAAAAGAAATGAAAAATCTGTAAGTTCTCAAAATGGACATTTACCGTAAGGCTGTGACTACAGCTTTGGAAGGGAGTTTATTATTTTTATTATTATTATTTTATTACAACAAAGAACAGCATTGAAATAGTGTTCCTTTCCCATAGAAACTAGCACTGTCTGGGCTTCACACTCAGTTTAATAATATCTGTAGCAGCATCTACAGCAAAGTATAGCCAAAGTTAAGACAACTTTTTGTAAAAGAAAAGTCAATTAAATGTTTAATTTGGCACTTCTAACTAAATTAAATGCCATGGCTATGCTTCAATGAAATATAGACAGGAATTGGCTCTGAATACCTACACTTAAATAGCCACCTTTGCCAGGTTTAGTGACTCAGTATTACTTGTTTTCTGGCTAAGATTAACTTTTGATTTTATGGATTTTTTGGTTGTTGTTGTTGCTTTGTTTTCCCACTGTAATCAGCACAGATAAACAATTTAAAGGAAATAATCATTTAGGCCCTCCTTGGACAGAATGACTGCATAAAAAAAACATGGATTTTGCTACAGGGAGGACTGAGTCCATGCTGACATAGCTGTGGTGCAAGGAATAACTTTCAAAATAATGGATTACTATATTCAGAAAAATAGGTGGGAAATTAAGGACATCCAAAGGTTTAATATTTTCTTTCTATACTTCAACTTCATCTCCTACTCCTCTATTAAGGATGTGGGCAACACTAGGGAGCTGCAAAATGATTAATACTAATCAATCCTCTCTTGCACAAACTTAGATGTGTTTCTACACCAGTGTTTTCTGATAGTCAGGAAACAGATTCTTCAGGACAGCTTCCTTTTGCCGACCAGCAGGAAATAATAGAATATTTTTATTGCTGCTGTGTTAAAGTTTGAATGAGGGGTTCTAATAATGCAGCCAGATCAGAACGATTTTTCTCCCTTCTTTCCAATGGTTTTATTTCTAACTTTACTGTGATGTGACTAGAAAGTCATTTTAATAACCTGTTAAAAGATCACTAAGGCTACAACTACAGATAGTTTCATGCTGAATACAGATTTTTTTGACAGTCAAAGTCAGAATAGCTGCCTGGAAAAATTTTCCACCATATTATTCCTACCAGGTTCAAGTCCTGCCCATTAGTGCCTTCACTTGGAGGGAGCCTGACTGACCTTTACCCAGGATGTGTCCAGAAAAAAAGGTGTGTTTCTAACAAGAAGATATCTGGTTGGTTATCACTTTAAAATGTTAAAATATCTCAGTCTCTCAGGTTTTCAGCAGACATTGAACTGCTATTACCACAGTGAGGAACTATTAAATACTGCTTGCTCCATGACCTATAGCATGAAATATTCACATCAATTTACTTCCCCCCAGGGACATGATTACTTGCATTAAGGCATGTGATAGAGAGAAAACTGAGTGGATGTCCATTCAATGTCATTTGAAAGCAGATTTGAATTTGCTAGTACAAATATTTCTGTTGGCTTAAACTCAGTTTCAGTATAAGGTCTCATCTTTCCTACTTACCTATGGCCTTCTTTTCCTGCACAAAGTATTACATCTCCACTTCACCAGCAAAGGTCTCATGACATGGTCTAGCCTTCCTGACAGATAGTAAAAGCCTTCTTTTACATATCCATAGCTCTTCTCCCTCTCTAAGCTAGGTAGACCATCCTGGGCTTTCCTTTAGCTTGGCTAAGGAAGGGGTGGGGGACTGCCATACTCGCCTAGTCCTCACACAAGAGGTCTCAGATAGTGAAATTGCCTTGTATAGCTCAAGTCTGTTTCTTCTCTTGCTTACTCTGTGCTCTGGCTCCTAGTATGTACCATTGCTACCATCATCCTCTGCCAGCACAGCACAGCCACAGGATGCCCTCACACCCATGGACACCATATCAGTAAGGAAAAAGTTAGTGTTCTATTCCAAAAATACTTTTTTTGTGTGTGTGTGTATATTTTAATTCAGTTTGATATACACTGAGGAGTTTGAAAGTGAGATGTCTGGCTAGCAGCAGGTTAAAGACTTCTAACCCTATTCTCCCTTGATATTCATTGAGAAAAAAAGGCAACTTCTGGTGGTGCATCATTGCATGTGAAGAGAAGCATCTAAAACAGGTCAAAGAAATTTCCTTCTCTCCTCCATCTCAGGAACCAAAGGTGACTGGTTCAGATCTTGCAGAATAGCTTGGAAATATCTTTATTTTTTTTATGGAAATCCTCTGTGATTTTTCTGCATCACAGAAAGCAGACATGAGAGTGACTAGTGTGTAAGGTTGAGGGTAGGTGCAGTTGCAGCTGTCCCAGGTGTGCTCATACGCTGCACATTTCTGGAAGTGGGCCTGGCAGTAGCCCCAGATGATGAGGTGGCATTGTGGCATCCATACTGACTGCCACTGGCCTCCAAAGGCTGAGCAGTGAGCCCACATCAACCCCCTACAGAGCCCTAAAGGCACATGGATATAGTGCAATGAGCTCTGTCCCCTTCCTTTAGCATTTATCTCTACAGAAATCTCATGTGTACATGCAAAATTTTCTGCAGGTTGAGGATCTGGCCAGGAACATATTGCTAGGCATGAATGTAATGAGAAGCAACATCACCTCACTAATTAACCCATGGTAAGTAGAGCTCTATCAGTATCCCATGCTCAAGGCTGCAGTGTTCACTAAGCTGATGGAGACTGCTCTCAGCAGTGCATTTGTGCATTATTCACCTGCCCTGGAGAGGAGAACTGCTAATTGTCCCTTTGCTCAGAATAAAGTAAACTCTAAAAAAAGAAAAGGCAATGGACCAAGATTACACTGGAAATTTACACAGGTTCTGCACGCCCTTAAAATTCATTAAAATAAAGAAATACTTAAAGAATTACCATTTCTAAATTGCCATTACTTCCAGAATACCCATATACAAAATCTTAACTTTCTGTAACAGTCTTATTTTTGCATTTTCCTATTTCTGCCTAATAAAAGTCTGTACTATAAAAAATAGTGGTGTGCTCTTAACAGTAGACACAGTTTCAGTCTTTGGATCTGTATTAATCCTTCAAGTTTCTCTCTCACGGTTTATTATGTCATCCAGATTTCACTCTGAACCATCTACTCTTTTCCATATGTTCTTAGCAGGAAATGTGCATGAATTTAGAAACACAGCAAGACATACGATATTCAATAATAAGAACATTTTAAAGAGACACAAAAGAAAAAATCCAAATGAAAGTTCTAGCTGGCTTCCAGCCTCACTCGGCCAAACAAGATATCCAATATTCCTTAATTTGAAACTTTTAGTTACAGTAAAAAACACTGCTTTTCCTACTTCTGAGATTACACTGTGGATACAGACGTTGGGGGTGTTTCTTTACATTTACTCACATATAAGCTTTATAGTAATATTTACAATCATGTGGGGTTTGTTTTATTTTGTTTTGTTTTTTTTTTTTTTTTTTGGTTTTGAGTCTTGTGCAGACAAAATTACACAAGGCTTTAAAGGGAAGTCTTTGTATTTTGAGATCCGGTAAATATAGAGGTATGTGAGATGCCACAGCTTGTTTTATGAATTACATTACAGATGTTATGTATATATCAAGTAACATGATGTAACTGTCTAAAAAAACTAAATGTTATACACATGTCACATCAACAAGAAAACTGCAAATGATGTACAGGTAATTGTCTGAACCCGGAAAAATGTTTCCCAGATATTTTTCCCATTAAGAGTGAACTAAATAAACTACCACAGACCTTGAGCATTCCTCCCCTGTGACCCTGTGTGTAGGAAGATGATGGAATAATATGAAAAAAAAAAAAAAAAAAAAAAAAAAAAAGAGTTTGCTACTGCAGAAAAGGGAGAGGAAAACCCAGCCTCCAGAGCCTTGTGTGTCCATGAAGCAGGAGTGAAAGCAAAGGAGAGGGCAATGGGAAAAGCAGAAAGGACAGACCATCTTACATAAGCCAGATTCACACCCCAAGTCAACCTGGAATGTTCCATAATTCTGTTTAGTCCCATAAGACTTGGCAAAAAGATAGTTTATTTGATATCATTTCCCATTTAAAAAATAAATAAAAAAAATAAAAAAGGCAACCTTTGCAACAGGAAGTTACAATTTTTAGGGGAAAAAAGTGTCCATTCCGTTTATTTATTACCACTTAGCAGAAATGCTTTATTTTACACCCTTCTTCTCCAGGATGACCAATTTTAATATTAAACCCTTCCTAAAATGTCAGTTCAGGGAAATGATGTTAGCAATGACTCTCTGTCTTTGCTTGGTGGTGATGGGGCTTCAGGCAGGCAATCTGTAGTCTCCTGAATCAGGCAATTTTCCCCAGGGTCTCTGTGGGATCTGCAGTCTGGACGGAGCAGGAAGGCTGGAGCAGGAGATAGGAATGGATCTTCTGTGTTCTGTCATCTACCTCAAAGAATTGAAGTGGGATTAGTTTGTGTTGCTTCATAAAAATATTTATCATGAGCATTAATGGTGCTACAGCCGTCCTGTAGGGCCGAATGTTAGAGTAGATGTCAGCAGATGTGTCAGGCATCGCACCACATTTGCTCCCCAGTCCTGGCTCTGACCCATATCTTATCATCAGTATGAGATCCACAGTTCCACCTCCCCCACTGTGTAATACAGTCACAGAAAATACCAAAGGCTGAACACTTTTGGAGCTTGCTAGAATCACTGGAGACAAAACTTAACTACTTCAGCTGGAGCAAGATCCTCCTTTTAAAATTACTCACAGAAAGATTTTTGTTTCAAGACCATGAGCAGATAGTATTTATGGTCAAGATCAAGATCCCAAACTGCCTTCTGCAGACGGTTCTTTGTGGGGAAAACTCAATGGCAGCCAGCCGATCCACAGTCCCTTGTCACCAATACATTGCTGTAACGTGGTGACTTGGGCTCCACAAGAGATTTTAAAAAGACTTTTCCACCAGCTTTCTTTCCTACCCGAAATTAGTTTGAGCCTCAAAGGGATGAGTCTATGTTAGCAGCAAATCACAACCATATTTGTTATCATACTCAGCAATATTCTTTTTCTCTTATTAAATAAGCTTTGTATTCCAGAGAAAGTGGGTGTCATGATCTCATGTACATGCCTGTACAAAAGCTCAGTGCAAGCTTGAGCTGAAAGCTCCCATGCTGCAAAGTTCTTTGGACGGTGGTATGTAGAAAATTCTATTTTTTTCTGATGATATTATTTGGTATTGTAATTGTGTAGTATATGTATACCAGGCCTGTAATTTTAAGCTACCCATAGGCTAACATGGCAATTCAGTATATGTATAAATCAATGGCTGTGACAGGTGTAGGCCACTGTAACAAATCTTCTATACTTTAAATTAGTCATAAATACATGCCTTTCACTAAGCAGCCTCTCACTCTCATAAAAAACAAGGTGACCGTAGAAATCAGTTGCAATTTAATTTGCTGTTTTAAAATGAAAGACATGTGGACCCAGTTGCTAGTAGTGAATTCACCATATAGTCCACTTTTTTTTTTTATTTTTATATTAAAAGAAATAAAGGTTTGCATCTCGGGGATGCTATATCCATCGTTAAATGCTTTAGTTGGCTTCTTTTTTTTTTTTTTTTTTCCCTACATTTGTACATGGAGAATAGAAAGTTCAAATATTACTTTTTTTGCATATGTCCTGGCAAGGCTGCCAAACAGAAAACACCCCCAATTCGGCCAGTGCTCCATTCCTCCGTTCCTTGGGGAGTTCCTGTTTCATGTGTTTTTCATTTTAAGTTCTGCCTCCTTGAATGCTATTTCCTCTCTTTTGGTTTTCACTAAGGTCAAAGAAATCTTTAGCAAATAAAAAATGTGAACATCCAGTCATCTACTGGAAATGTGCCCGTCCAGTGTCTAAATAATAGGTTAATAGGTTCACAGAGCTGTCCTATATACACTAAGTGCAGCACAGCAAAAACCTTCATCTGAGCACTTTGTCACAGCTAAATAGAGAATACTTATCAAATGAAGGCTCTTTTATCTTGATTATGAACTGCAGAGAAATCACTCTAGCAGAAATCAAAATTCTGACAAAAAAGGCTCAATGCCCTGGGGTAGAAGACAGGATACAGACATACCCTGCTGGCCTTCATTGGTCTGCATTGGGTCAGAGCAAAAACGGTGGCAAGCAGTTGGAAAGCCCACCTACTGAAAATATGTCTCATATTTTGATAATGCTATCTGAAAATGATAAGAATTAAGTTTCCATAGAACCTATGCAGTATGTGCAGGGGGATCCATGGTGAAAATTACCTATAAAAAGAAAAAAAAACATGATTTAATAATAAAAAAATTTAGTAACTGCAGACAGATGTGCTGCTGAAGCTGACTGAAAATCAAAAAAGTCACTAGTTAACAAGACTTGTAACAGGTGATGATATGGGATATATTATTAATGGGGATCATTTGCCACAGAAGAGACAAATAAGTATTTGGGGATCGGGCTAGTCAAGTGATTAACAGCTACCGATATTTCTTAGCAATATGGGCTTAGTTTTTCATCAAAAGTAGAATTCAAGCTCATGCTAATCTTTGGATGATTCCCTTCCATTAATTGATGAGGTTCTGTTGTAATAGGATATTTAAGCTGATGAATGGCTGCTGCAGATGTATTTCTCTTCTGGTTAGAAATCTCATTTCAAATTGAAGTACTCTATGTCACAAAATGGCAGTCATACTTACCTTTGGTGGAGATCCCCAGCAGATACATTTGAAGAGGTTTGTATTCTCCACAGGCACATCACATAGTGTCATCTGGTGATCCAAGAGTCCATTCCCAGGTCTTTTTTCAAAGATTCCTGCTTAGGGAAAATTATGAGTCCTGAAGTGCCTGACCCCACCTTTTGGATTACTCAAATTCATCCCATTTCTATTACTCTAGTCCTAAGGCTTATCCAGTTCTTCCTGTATACTGTCCTCCTCCACATTCACACTACATACTGCATTATCAGAAAATTTCATGAGCACAGTTCTACTATTTCTGCCAAAGTTGTTAAAAATGTTAAATTGGATTAGTCCCTAGACACATCTTGGAAGAACTCCACTAGTAACTTCCTTTCAGTTTGGTATTTCTCCTTTCAATGTGATCTTTCATTTTTTTCCACCTCACAATTCTTCCACTAATCCAAATTTTCTCCAGCTTAACGAGCAATTTCCTATGCAGCCCTGTGTTAAAAGCTTTCCTGGTAACTGGGTTGCATCTCATTCTCTTGCTAATAAAAGGGGTTGCCAGCTTATTCTGACATGATCTACCTTTATTACAGTGAGTGGCATTTTATTTCTTTTTCATCTTCATATCCGTACCTGTTTTTCCTCCAATATGCATTTTGAAAGTTCACATCTTCCTGAAGTCAGTCTTGTAGTCACTGAGACATTTTCTCCTTTTTACTTAAGTTAGATCCAGTGCTCGCTTTCTCAGGGAAGAGCTATCACCTCTGATAGACACATTCAAAATCTTTGTTAGCAGGCTTGCAGTTTCTTAAACCAGTTCTTTCATAGTTCCTCTAGGATGTGGCTCTACTGCAAGCTGACTCAGTCACATTAATCTCTTTAGAGTTTTGTGTCCACCTTAGATGTGGTTAATTCCATTTCCATTCTCATATTCCCATTAGCAACACAGCCTTGTTTGACATCATCATCCCTGTTGAAAACTGAGCCAAAGTATTCATCTTGGGGCCATATCTGTATTATCCTTAACTTCAGCACCATGTTCACTGCATAGTGGCTATAAATCATCATCTTTTTGTTTGTCTGGCTAAAATAATCTCTATTTGATTTAGCTGCATTTGAAAAATCCAACCTAGTTTGTCATTTGGCAATTCTCATTTTACCCATACACTTCCTGACCTCTAAGACTTGGTTGTGTAAGCTGAACATTAGTCTTTTTCCATTCTTTTTAGGACGTCTGTTTGTTCCTAATAAGTTATTTTTGATCTGGGTAATCATCCAGTTAGGTCTAGATCCCTCCCTTTGATTTCAGTGTAAGCCTGAATGAAATGTTATACCATCATCATCCAGAAATTCCACCTCTGTTTTACATTCAAGTCTATGAGCTTCCCAGTTCAGCAAACTACATTTTTAGAAACAGAAAACAGTAGGTTCAATTTAAAGTAGAACTACCTGTATTTATATTTGCATTTAATTTAAAATTAATCAAGTCAAGGTCTCTTAATACAAGGTTTCTGGTACAACCAGTTCTTCTCTGGTGTCCAAAAGAGTCATCCAAACTGCGTCTAAATGAGTGATCTGTATCTGATTTAAAGATTATTTAGTGAAAAGGGCTGTCAGCTATATTGAATGTTAAAAAATTCCAGTAGTAACACATTTCTTGGTAAAATTTCTTACTCTATTAGTAATGCAGAGATTTCTATTCTGTAATGCAGATTTCTTTCTGAGTTGGTGTAAGTCTGTGATACTCTGCTGAAACCAGTTGAACTACACAAATTTAAGCAGACTCTTTGTCATGACAAACCAGATCAGACACATGACAAGCACAGCACACTGGTTTAAACTACAGAGCTTGCTGAACTGCCTCATTCTCTGCAAGCTTTCACATCCCAGAAAGACTTTTTATGGCACCATTTATAAGCCTTATCCCCTAGAGCATCAAATGAGGACACTCCTATCACTCCTGCTGCCATTGAAAAAGCATCCCATGTAATTTATTGTCTTTCATTTGCCCGAAAAAAAAAAAAAAAAAAAAAAAAAAGCAAGGAAGTTTCATTAAGTAGGTGGGAGAAGCTGAAGGCCCTTTTCACACTCACATGTTTTCTCTTTGCTGCTGTTTGTACAGGTGCTGTGAAAGAGACTCAGGGGGTGTATGAATAAAGACAAAGACAAGACTTGAGAAATGCCACTTTAAATTGTTTGAAATCAAAGGTTTTGGTAGCTCATAAACAGGAAACTATGCTTTTTCCTTAGGACTGCAAATATAAGGAATCACCCTCATGTACAAATATATTCAATATACACGTGTAGCTATCATTAACATGCCTTACCCTTGTGGATTGTGAGAATAGGCCATTTTTGTTTATGTTCACAGAGAATTTAAATACTGATAAAGAAAAAAAAAAAAAAAGAAAAGGATTCTCATAATCAACCAACATATTCATAAGATGAAATAAATTATCCAGTGAGGATGTCAGGAAACCCATACTCCATTCAAACTGACCAATTTAATGCTTGCAGTAAGCATACTTCCAGACTAGCATCTGGAAATATTAAATGAGCAGAGATAGACATAGACACACTTATACTCTGGGAAATAATTAAATTTGGAATAAGAAAACGTTTGTGGACCAGATCATCAGCTGGTATAAATCAGCACAGCTCTACTCATTCCAAAAAAGCAATGCCAGTTTATGCTAGAGTTAAAGTGCTAGCTGGCTCCTGTAGCTTTCCTTTGTGATTAATTTCAGCACAATCATTGCTGGAACACGCTTTTGGACCAAGCTTCCTGAAGCATTACTTTTACAAATCTCTTGCGTGCTCTTGGACTGCTGCCTGTAGCACACCCTTCCGTATTAGGTCTGCTTTTCTGCAACAGAAAGCTCAAGGCTTGTTTTTTTTTGGTGTTTGTTTTTTTTTTTTTTTTTTTTTTTTAATGTTTTGTTAAAAACCAAAGCTTTTTTTTTTTTTTTTTTTTTCTCAACAACAATTTTATGCACATCACTCTTGACTCTTCTAAGTTCATGGAACTTGACTTTTTTATTCTTTGTTATTCTTTCCTTAGACTATCCTTAAGATGGCAAATATATCTTCCATTTCTTGTGTGCTCCAAGCTTTCACCAATTTTAGGAGGAGAAATCTCACCTCACAGTAGCACAGAAGTGGTGATCTGTGTGATGGCTGCCTGTATGGTTTTGCCCTGACTGGCACCTGCCCACATGAAGCCCTGGAAATGTCCTGGCATTCAAGGCTGCTGCAGCGCAGGCCAACACATTAAGTGCTCCTGCACCCTCCTTTTTGCAAACCAGCCTTGAAGCTCCACTCCATGCAGCTACAGCTGGCATAGTTTCTTTTCCATGTGTCGACTATAGGAAATTATATAAAATTCTGCCTGTTCATTCATACTCTGCAATTGTGTGCTTTGAAAACACACTGACACTTGTCAATTAGCTTATCACAGTCTGTGCTGCTCACCCACTTCTTCACCAGCTTTCTCTTTCCCACTGACAGCCATAACCCATGAAGACGCTAAGAAATTTAGGGAAATAATGTGTATGAGGTCATTTATTTCAAGGCCATGGTAGCTCTTAAAATATTCTCCAGAAGCATCCCTCAGATGTGGCAGGCATTGCTCCTGCAGTAAGGAGGGCTCACAAGCTCAAGGCTGCAGCCCACTGTTAGATAACAACAGCTCGGTTCTTCTTCGCAGACTGCAGACAGTGTATATTATCGATTACAGGGATAAGCACAAGTTTGTACAGCCTACAAGTGCTCAAAGACACCAGGGATTTGCTAACAGCCTTTAAGTGTTGGCAGAGACTCATTTCCATCAGGGCACTAGAATAAGTGCAGATATTTGCAGTCTTCTGCTTCTGAGAAACTGAGCTGCTGCAGTGTTGGGGTGCTAAGCATAAGAAACCAGCCAAAAGGGGACTTACCACACACCACCTACCAGCAGGACAAGACCACCAAAATGTTCAGCATGGAGAAAAACATACAGAATTGTCTTTACAGTATTATCTATGTGCCCTGTGTGGCAGTAACTCTTTGTTTGGATTTCCAGATCCTCATTTGCAGAAGTATGGTTTTGAAATGTCCATACTTGGAGATATTCCAGATTTGGCCAGATATGACCCTGAAAGACCTTCTCTGATTTCAAAGTTGGATATAATTTGTAAAATTGGCCCTGCTTTGAGCAGGGGGGTGGATCAGATGGTGCCTTCTAACCAGAATTATTCTCAGACTGCAACTGCCACTGCAGTCAGTAAGAGCTCTGCCTCAAACAGATATATCTTTCAAAAAATCATATATTTTCTCCTCAGCACCCAAAATCATTTGTAAATTTTAAAAACATTATGTTTAAGCACTATTTGTAAAATGGGGCAAATAATACCAATACAGCTCACAGATAGGGGTTAAAGATGGCTTATGAATCACTCAAGTATTATTTGTATAAACATTAGAAAAGAGTGACAAAATTAGTAAAATAGTAACCAGACCAAAGTTTAGATAATGTGAAGGGACAGATATCTTCATGGAACTATGAGGTTTAAAAGAAAGACTGAAAACTCATTCATGAAGCAGTGTCCGTTCTGTGTTTTCCCCTTGAAGCATGGCTTCTTGTGGGAAGGTAATATGTATTTGGATAATTAAAATCTTTAGCAAACTTTAACTTTTTATTTTGCAATTATCACCAGTTACCTTTGGAAACTATGGATTTGGCAGGTTGTTCTTTCCTACCATATACAATTTTACATCAAAGTTGAGATAGCCCTTTTTTGGTATTGCAAGTGTTTGGTCAAAGTTACACGTTACGGTTATGAACATGGAGGTCTGAAAGCCTACAATTACAGCAGATGCCTTAAGTCTGAGTCACAGCCAGTGACTAGTATTGACAAGATACTATGAGAGCAGAAAACAATATTATGGAGGACATATGCACACATGCATCTCGGTGAAATCTACTTCACTCAGCAATTAATCAGATTAAGAAGTCTATTGAAGTAACCGAGATTTCATTTAACACATTTCTCATGGGTAACTCCTAGCTGTGATACCAGAAACAAGCCTTTGAGACTAAATGTAGAAAGAATTCCTATTACGAGTTTTGCTTGAAGCTGAAAAACAAAAATGCAGTGAGAACAAGGGAATGGGAGCCTAATAAAAACATCTCTGTCTCTCTCTCTGCAATGCCATGCTGAGAAGCAACACTTGCTTTGCCGACATGCAGAAATCTTTGTGCCTGACAGATAGAACTGGAGATAAAAAGGATACAAAGCATCTGGCTTTCCAATATATATGTGGGATGATGATTTAAATTGCAAAGTTTGAAGAATTTGGCACTTAGCAAACTTGAACCTTGCCCATTTTTTTTTTCCCTCAATAATAAGTTTAGAAAGCATGAAAAAAGGGAATATTTTCCCTTGTACCAGAGCATATAAACAACATCTGCACTTTCGAAAGAGTTCAAAACACCTTCAGAATGAAAGGTTTTCTCTTTGAACAGGGAAGAAACACTTCCAGCGTGCTTCAGTGGAGGGAAATTCTTGCAGAGATTGAGCTGTCTGGTCCCATTGTAAGGCTGCTGGCAGCGACCCCGCGGTGGGATTGACATTGCAGTAATTACCAGGCCCATGGGCCCTCCGACCCTGCTCCACCACGAGACATACTGGCAGCAGATCTGAGGATCACTGGCATTATCTCAGCACCAAAGACCTGAAGGCAAGTTGTCACCTGAACTGCAGGTAAAGTGAAACATTTCATTGCAGTAATAAAATGCACATTTCTCTGGTATTCAGACTGTCTGGAAGATAACTCTTTAATGGATTACAAACTTCATTGCTAATATCTGCCTTTAACGGGCATGACTACAGAAAAGACAGGCTTTCTGAGCTATGCTGGTTTGCTAATAATAATATTTTAATAATAAAAATATATTATCTGATATGGATTTTGCTCATTATTAGTAGACAGTGATCTTCACTCTTATTTACACCTCTTCAGTAGAATGAAGTGCATCGATATGGTATTATGGCACATAGTCCACAGCAGTGCTGGAACCCACAGAGAGGTGTGATCCACATTAATTTCCCTGGCTTCTAGTGTAAGGATGGAGCAGTGCATCACAGTTAAATCAGCCATCATTTTTCAGCAGCTAGTCCTTTCAGGTGCTGTATTTCAGCTGACTTAATTTGTAACTGTGGTGCAGCAGTCTGCAGCCACTGAGGACTGGAGTGATCAATTCAGTTCCAATTGCTTGAGGCTGTCTTAGTTTGCGCACTAGAAAGTTAAGGACTCATTCCTTTCACTGTGATCACTATCTAATTGATTCATTCCTGTCTTGCTTGATTGCATTGCCATTTTAGCTCAAAATCAGAGGTAATAGCTAAGAAGATGGGAGCCATCATACAAATTTTTAACAGCATCAGTTCCTGTGATTATCAACCTTGACTACAAAACAGTGGCTGAAAAAGCCGTAGGACTGTATACTGTCCATCACAAACAAGAAGCGCTGCTGAATTTGACATCCTCTCACTCCCAACACTACAATAGGAGATTGGACACTTGAAATCCCAAGACATATCATTTGGAAACAATGGGCAACAGTTAAAGGAAAACTTTTAGTTCAATCTAAATATAATCTTTGAATCCAGGTGGCATTTAAACCAATATTTGGCCTTGACAATTATTCCCACAGAGTGATTGTGCAAGCATTAGAGATTTTAACAATGTTTATATAAACAACATGAAATGCAAGATAAAGAGCTTGATAATTACATACCAATTTTAAAGATACAAGTGAATTGTTTAAAATTTTCAAATCAAAGTAGTAATGGATTGCAGCTTTATATGTAGTCAAAATAAAGATTTGTGGAATATGATTTTTTTATGGCTTGTAGTTCTATTTTTAAATATTTTTAAAAATAAAACATCCCATGATTAGCCCTTTCAATTACTGCATCATATAGGATTTTTTTTTCCAGACTCTAATTATATCTTAGATTAAAATTCAAAACACCTGTTCTTGTGGATCGCGCTAATTTCAGCCTCGAGTATTTTGATACAAAGAGCTATAATCAGTGAGAACCAGATGATTTCCTATTCTCTGTACCACACCTTCTCAGCTGAGTATGGCTAGAGATCTCAATTTCCTTCTTATTTTTTTTGTGTTATGAATTTTACATATTTGATTTAAAGATGTATTTTTAATGCTGAAAGATGTAGTATTTTTACTTTTACTTAAGTCAGATTATGGCAGATATTAGGTTTAAAATAACAGTAATTTTGATTTTAAATAGCAGTTGAATAGTGTAGCTCTCTTCTGTTAGTTTCCCTTTTCATTTCAGCATAGCTAATATAAATACTTTGTTCCTGGCTTGTAAGAAAACTGCTCTTTAAAAACCCTGTAATTTGAGTTCAGGGATTTAAATAGGAACACATACATACTTAAAAGATATTTTTTGATGTACTTGGCTCTCTGTTATTATTCATGCACTTCTCTATGCTTTGGGGGTGTGATCCAAAGTCCACAGAGTCAATGGGAAGATGTGCAGATTTTTCTGGACTTTGGGTCAGGCTTTAAATATCACATATATTAAAAAAGGAGACAGTTATTTTGTCCACATATATTCCATCACAGAAAATAAGGATATCGTTAGCATCTTGCTAAAACACCCCTGTGTTTACTTTTTGATGAGCATGAGATGAGATCTGCCTCTTTGCAGTTAGCTGGTGTTAAGCCAACAGGACAACACTAATGCCCATTTGATGGCAAAGAGCCATGGTTGGGCGCTGAATCAGACACTCCAGAGCAATTCGGTTACTCTGAATTTTACACAATGATCAGGTTTCAGATAACTCTGTCTGCTGGGGTTGTGGTGGTGGCCTGGCAGGTCTGCATCAGAGCTGTTTATTTTGCTCTCCCCCATGCTGTGCTATAACTGGCCAGCCTGCCCTGTTACAATGGGCAGGTTTCTTAAGGCCCATGAAAAGCCACCTGGCTCTTGCTCCGGAGTATCTTAACGTAATGAAAATAGATTTTATGGCATGTCACTTCAGAGCTAGAACAATCCTTTTAGAAATTCAACATTTTTATACCCTCTGTTTCTCACTGTGAGTAATTAGCTGTGAATGTATTTATAGACGGTTTTCTTTCCCTTTTCTATGTCATGTATTAGAGTGGTAAGAAAGGTAAATTCTTTGCAGAAAAACTCAGGCCCTCCACATGATAAAATGGTATGTGTTGTTGGTATGTACCAAGCTCTTCTGGTTTTCCCTAAATGTTGTATGAGTTTTGTGGCTGCATATTGAACAGTGAGCTTTCCATCACTCACAGCCAAAACTTCAAGTTTAAGATAAATGATAATATGAGCCGGAGATATCCAGTAGCATCCCACACACCTTCCCTGAACAGGCAAGAAGCATGGGGAGAGCTGTGTGGAAGCACCCAAGACATCTCTGCAGCATCTTTCTTCCCCTCCTGACTGTGGGAGCAACTCGCTGTAACATCAAGGTCACACAGTGCTGTGCCCCAGGTAACAAGCTGGTCTTATGAAGGGTAGGTTTGGGTATAGTATCAGTTTGGTTTTCTCTTGTTCAGAATTTCTAGTCTTGAAAGTATCTTGGAATGACTAAAGCTGGTTGTGTACCTCCCTGCCAGACTGTGGACTCCTGTAGAGCAAAGCCCGGCAGCTGCCAGCACCAAGAAAGCTTCATACCCATGAGGAGAAAAGCAATTAAGACCAATGCCACTAGGAACAGAACAAGTGATGCAAGTTTTGTGCATAGGAGCCAGGGCCTTGGTTCACAAAGTCTCACTTCACTGCATGGTAGGCACATGAAACTAAATGTCTGCCTAAAGGAGCTGAAGGGTTGAGTCAAGCCTGTTGAGATTTAAACCCCTGGTTCCAGAGAGTCTAGGTGTCTCAAACATGGTGCTTGCACCACTAAGCCACCTCTTCAGCTTTATTTAGCTGCTGCTATCAAAAGAAAACACATGTTGCAAATCTATCTATTATGGCTTCATTAGATGTGAAAGTCTTTTTTAAAGCAGGACACAAAACCTTGCAATACTTAAACTGATTTAACTTTTTTTTTTTTTTTTTTTTTTTGCTACACAGCACACACATTATTCACTTTTATAAAATATATTGTAGAAATTTGAAATGTAACGGATGTTTTTCCTTTGAAATTTACTGTGGCTATGAAAGCCTTCCTACCACCTAATAAGTGGAAACATTAGTAAGTTAAAAAGATAATGACATAAATGTTATTCAAAGGAATAAATAAATCAAACCTGCGCGCAAGCACTAAGTGTCTTCTGTCTGACAGGAGTCCTCAGAGAGCAATACTATGGCATTTTCCAGAATTAAATTGCATTATTATAAGAGCTTTAAATTAAGCTCCTAACCATGACCTTTAAACGCGGTGATTGCCATTATGCCTGCTGAGGAGGTTGTGGAGGGTTTGGAAACCCTGTGCAAGATTGATGGGTTTTAATACATAATCAAGTACAGGTTCATTTAGCACAGCTGTTGAACAGAGGGCCTAACACTGGGTTATCACAGGGAGTGCCCTCTCTTCTCTTCCAGAGAAATCAGTGTTAGCAGTGGGAGGCAGGGCTTGTTAATGCCGGGGAAAACAATGTGGTCTCTTCCTGATGGGGCTGGGAGAGGATGTGGAGTTTAACAGCAACGCATCTCCTTCAGAAGGTGACCAGAAATAAAATGCTCCCCAGTGCTCATGCAGAACTGCATGTTGACAGAAGAAAACAACTGGTGCTTAGTCTCTGTCTGAAAATATTTCTGTGGCTGCAACTCAAATAACAAATTATCCCAAATGCAGTTGAAGATAATAAGCCAAGAATTCAGAGGGACTGTGTTTACTTAGACCAGGTAAAACCTCATACAGTGCATACTTAAAAATACATATTGAAAAATCAGTACATTCCTTAAGTGCACAGAGATAAAAATATATATACTTTTTCTTGCTATCCAGAACTTTCTACCAAAAACACTATGAACAAATTCTGTTCTCATACATAGCTACTGAGATATATCTGCCATATACCTACCTTTTATGCTATTTAATTATGTTTCAATGAAACACTTCTGAAAAAAAAAATAAAACAAGACCCTGATGTACTGTATGGTTATGAAGTCCCAGCTCTGTGAATGTACTAAGGCCCATCCTGAAGTCTCATTGTAGAAACCAAGGCCTTGGTTCAGTGCAGGAAACAGGGATCTTACAGGAGCTGACTTGTCTCATGAAGTCCCTCATCTTCTACCTGGCTATGCTGGAAAGTCAGGATCCTGACTCTGGTGACTCTCCAAAACAAGGTTAAAGTAAATTTATGTCCAAACACTCTGTTTTGTACTATCCACACTGAAAACAAGCACCATGGACCCTATGACCTCCTTCTGACCTGCAGGTGGACATTTCTCTGAGCTATCTGCCTTTCCAGGGATGCTGCCGCTCTTTTTGCTGGGCAGGAACTCTGGGCTCAGCCCTGAGGGCTTGGGCCTGGAACCCCCCTCCACCAGGCTCTGGTGGTGCCCCAGCCAGCACCAGGCTTGGAAAAAAACGGTCTCTGTGCTCACGTCCTCTCTTCAAACACAAGGGTATCCTGAGTCCACAGGTTACTAAATATACCAAAAATCCTTCCCATACCTCCCACAAGTACTTGTTGTGTCATGGGCTGTAATTTAGGCAGCCAATATGCTGTGCAGCAGCTGACTTTGGTGAACCTGTGGGGGGTTTCAAATGGCTTAACCAGCATTGAACTGTGCTAATAATATTGTGCTCTATTGTGTCAATAATATTTATTCCAACATTTTTTCATTAGTTCAGTTTCTAAACATTCCATCAAATGAAGGTGGGCAGGGCCAGAAGCATCACTTTCATATTTTAACGCTATATCAGGATGAAACTTCCAGAATGTTCACTGAGTTTTTGGACTAAAAATAGTCTGATCTCCAGATTCATATGGCCTACCATCCCACGTAGGTTCTCCTTCCTACCAACCAAGCAGCTTTGAAGGCTGAAACCCAGCCAGCACAAAACCGTGGAATTTAGAATCTGAATCTGGACTTTTAGGAAGAAAAATGGGAACTAAAAAACTTGATAGGTTAGATTATATTTGCCAAAGCAGTTAAACAGTCCAACCACATTGATCATTCAAACTATAGGATTATCATATTTTCAAGCTTTTTAATTTATACCCAGCAATAGCTTTATGCAAGAGGCATCATTATGTAAATATACAGCTGGCTGTACATATTTTGTCCTCTAGTTTCTCACAATTGTGGGAAAAAAGATTTTTTTTTTCCTAGAAGAAGCCACTATGGTATTAGTTACAACATGTATAATAACTCTATCCCAGTCTCGGTTG
The DNA here is from genome assembly GCF_964035555.1 of Netta rufina. NCBI lineage: Eukaryota > Metazoa > Chordata > Aves > Anseriformes > Anatidae > Netta > Netta rufina. Next base: position 175,491,121 of record NC_140123.1, read on the forward strand.
CTCACATTCTTTTCCTCCTCTCTCAGGCATGATCTGACAGAGCTCTCAGGGTCCTCTGTCTGTGACTTCATGTGACAACTTTCAGGAGACTTAGGTACACTTCTTTCAGATTATTCCACCAACCTCTTTTGGCCAGGGAAGTGTGAATTTGCTTTTGCTTAGTGTGTTCTTTCAGAAGAGATTTGCACAGACTCTTTGCTTCTCCTTCCCACATTAGCAAGGTTTTCTTGCAGTAATTTTCTCCAGGTTTGTTCTTTTGATAATTTACCCTTACTAACATTATTTCAATAGCGGTGCAAAGTGAGACATTAAACCCCGAAGTCTGTTTAGCTGCATATTCCAGGCAAGCTCAGAGAAGAGCACTACAATCTTCTCCCTCTGCATTATGGCATTTCACAGCAGCTTGCTTTATCTGCAGCCAGGTGTTACTTCTTTCTCGGGCTTGCAGATGAATGTGGGACATATGTCCCTTCAATCAATGAACTCTGTTCTTATTCTCAGCAGAGTCCAGTGACTGATGAACCAAAGTTATCCTAGCACTAGACTTAATGCTAATTCAGAGCTGATTCTGTTCTCCTTTGTGTGGGATGCAAGATTTGTTCTCTTGATGTCACATCTACTCTACTATGCAGTTGGCTTTCTTGATCTGGTGATGTTTGTCTTCCATTTACATGGTGCGGAGGAAAAAAGCACACAAAGATGCATCACTCTTCCAACTCCAAAAACCTGTTCCCTTGTCCAGCTTAGGTAACAGGGAAAAAATGTTTGGTGGTTTTAGTCACCTTTCCAGAGAAAGCAAGCATGCACTTGTATAACAGAGGTAGTACTTGATATGCATTGCTATTAGTCATTGTACGAAGCAGCTCTGTAGACTCTCATATCCAAGTCAGCTAGGTGTTTCTTCTTGTAGACATCTGATTAAACTGAATGATTTATTACTATCTGCTCTGGAAATCTGCGTTGCATTCTTATTGTCTTCTCTCCTCACACTCTTTCGCTAGTTCCTCTTTTTGCACTTGCCATCACAGTAATGCACTTACAATAAGTGCAGTCTTTTCTAAGGATCCTGTCCAACCTTATTCAGTTATTATCTGATATCAAGTAATCAACAGGAAGCTGTCTGGGAAGAAATGATACCCTCCAGAGGAGCCTTTCAACTGGGAGTCATAAAGTAGACAGATTCTAAGTGTGTGTAAAACTTGTGATATTCTACAAAGAGCTGAAACACAGTTCATGAGAATAATCTCTAGGCTAAGGATCCAACCACTACTTCTGCTTCAGAGGAACTGGTGACATGGGACAGCATTTGAAGCTGAACAGCTGAATATTTCCAATTGTCCTCTGAGATAGCCACCAGCCTCTGAGACACATCCATGTGGATGGTGAGAGTGAGAGTGGAGGACTCTGGAGTATATGGTAATTTCTTGGGCCTTGTGTGCCTAGTTTGGCACCGTCCCTGGCGATGCGTTCAGGCCTTCCACTTTTTACACATTCTTTTTCTGTGAGAAAAGACAGAAGGCACCTCTAGTTCAAGAAAGCTATTTTAGCAAATAATTTCATTTGTTGTATCAGATACAATGACAAGTTTTGTGATATATTGTCACTTTCCTATGTTTTTTGTTTGTTTGTTTGTTTTTCCTCCAGGACAGAAATGGTCATTCTCCACTGACAATGATGAAACTTCAAAGTGGACAATATGAGCATTTTCAATGCTTAAAGCTTATACAGGTAAAAGGGAAAAAAAAAAAAAAAAAAAAAAAAAAAGTGATAAGATACATCCACTTCTTAGCTGAAGTGGATGCAGCCCTACTAAGGGCTGTTTATATAAAACTGCCACTTCTTGTTTGGAAATGCCAGCTAGTCAATTGTTAGAAAATGGTGATGTACTAGGTGGAAATATCACTACAGACTTGCTGGGTTTGTCTGTCTTTTCTCTAAGCACCTTTTGCTGAAAACTGTCACAGAGGGAACACTGTCAAGGATGGCTTTCAGCCTAATCTGGTAGAATTTCTCTTAAGTCCCTGTGGTTCTCCACTCTTTTACTTTGGTGTCATGCTAAAGTACCATCACCATAGTGCTGTTAATTCAGTGCATTTGCAGTGCCATAAGGCTGACCTAGTGACATGCAGAACTAAGCCTGACAATGTCAAACAGTAGTTCTTTGAGCTGTATTTGAAGAGTGACTGAGCATGCTTTCACATGGCAAATTTTCTCGCTGTACCTGTTCATTTATGCACCTCCCCTCTTTTAGGGTAGCACAACATCTTCTTTGTAACTGCAGGGGTCTTTAAGAATTTAAGAATTTCCCTACAGAACGGCTCTCTTATTTCTTGGTCAATGAGTTGCAGATTATTTATTACATATAGAAGAATAATTACCCTTAAAGACAGTTAAATGTTTCAAGACTAAAAAGCAAAGTAAATGTAGATTGAAAGTCATTATGTACAGATACAAAAGACTTTTTGTCAGTAGATTTTTCATGCAGTCATCCAAAATAAATTCTACGGGTCCGATCCATGTGGTCTACAGAGACTTCTATCTGCACAAATAATCTTATTGGACTATTGCACTCTTGGCATTTTGGTAAGGAACCGTTTTGAGCAGATCTATATTAAGGCCACATTTTGATCCAAGACACAGGCATGGAATTGTCTCACTCCCTCCTGTCTCATGTGGAAGCACTACCTGGAGAAAAGGAGCAGCACTGACTTTAAATAATCCAGCCTGGAGCAAGGCCAGGGCTTGGGCTCCTCCTTGCCAGCTGCAGGGCCCCAGTGCAGCGAGTGCTTCCAAAGGCTGCGCTGCCTCCGCCAGTGCCAGAATGGATCAACACACAGGCTCCAGCCAGAAATGGACTCAAAGTAGCTGTTGTTCCTTCTCCCTAAGGAGCATTTTCAGGGAAACGCCTCAGAGGTAAGGGCTAAGGTTCCCAAGAAAGGCTAACCCCACGTCAGGAAGGACTGGAGCATTTAGCATTTGCTAAATGCTCTATAAAGGGCAATATTCTTCAGTCACTTTTGGGATAAATCCCACTCTGCAGCTGAGAGAATATTTGCAGACAACAATATCTCCTGAGCATCCTGCAACTAACTGACACAGATACACATGGATATTGTTTATTCTTGTCTGCCTTGGTTTAAAATTTTATACATGTCCTCTAGGCATGACTTTGATGCTGGTTTTTCTACCAAAAAAAAAAAAGAAAAAAAGAATACGTAAACAAAGAAGTCATACATACATAAAATAGTAAAGCATAAATCAAAGTCAGCTCCAAATTTTTTTCTTAAATGCCAAATACTTAAGAAGCAAGATTCAGTTTCAATGGCTGTCTTGCCTTAGTTCTTGTCTATTTCAATTTAAGGAGATTTTATTTCTGTATCATGACCTCCTTGGGAATTTAGTTACATTGTGAAATTTTATAACTGTAAAGAAAGAAACACTTTCACAGCATCAGCATTTCATCTTTTCCCCATGTGAATATTAAAATGAGAGAGGGGTCAGTTGTCTATCTGATGTGATGCTTCTGTGTCAGAGAGGTTTACTTTGTCACCTGCCAGCATGACAAATCCAGTTACTTTCCCTGAGACATGCTCAGCAAGATTCTGGGTGGGGAGCCACTTTCAGACTTTTTAATGTCCATACATATATTTTGCCTCCCTTACTGAACTCTCTGCACTAGGTGGGTGGCATTGGCCTCATAGAGTTCTCACCAAAGAGCAGCCGAAAGTACTTCCATGGTAGAAGTCTGGTCCCTGAAATGCTGCTGAGGGCAGTGACATCCATACAGATTTCCTCAGCAAGTGCTGTCTGTGCCTGGACACTCGATTTTTCCAGGAATCCAGATTTGTGCACATAATTCTGTTTGATCAGTTATTGCCCCTATCCCTTCCCATCACCTCTTTGCAACCATGAAATATTTCTGGATGGCTCCTGAAGTGCCTTGGCTTGCTTGTTGACTTCTCTTTGAAACAGGAGTGCTAGTTTTCTTTGAAATAACTGGGGACTATGAAGATGAGACACATACAGACAAAAATCAGCCCCAAATGTTCAGTCTGTCACTTCTTTCTCCAGCCTCACCTATGAAAACCAAGCAACCTAAGCTACACTTGTTTGTGTTCAAACCATGTTTGTCCCAGGTGTGTAAAATCAGTTCAGAGACCGAACTGTAGTCTGGGATTACATATAGCCAGGATATTATTTGCTGCTTTCAAAATCTCCTGAATTTCTTGTCCTTTTTCTGCCTGGATTGATTATTTCCTGTGTTTGGTTTCGTCTGCTCAGTAGCTAACATGAGACCTCTGGCTGGGGAAACATCACAATGCAAAGGCTCAGCTGAAATAGCTCCCTGCCCACACATCTTTCTACAGCACTTCAAAATATGCATTTCCTGCGCATACTATAATTAGGCACTTTCATTCTCCCTCCAGTTTCTATTAAAATACTCATTATCTACTACAAAACTCTTTTATTATGCTATTTTTTATATTCCTCTCGTTACTTCAGGAGGCAGATGAAGATGTTTTAGTGGATGTAGTTCTAACAGGGGAAATTCCAACATTGCTTCACCATGGCAATGGGGCGCAATCATCAATGAAGCAACAACTTCACTGGGGACCGCTGCAACTGCTAAAGGATTTGAGGCTGGCTTGCAGCCACAGACAACATCCATGGGATTGTCTGCACCTCACTGAGCTGCACAGGCGGATGCTAAACTTGAGTCCAGTTCAAAAAATGTTGGAAGGATTAATAGTCCTTTGGACCTCAAGCAGGGAACAAGAGGTGAAGAAGTGAAGAGGCAGGAGAAGTTTTGTCTGTCAATAGTTTGTGGGCTGGGTAAGAATTCCCCCCAGAATGTGTCTTATCCAAAGCAAAAAAAAAGATTGGCCTCTGTCTCAGGATCATGCCTCACTCTCAGAGAGGACGTTCTGTATTCTTAGTCCAAAGTTCAATCCTTTCCATTAAGAAATAAAAAATAAAAAGAAAGGCAGGCAAGAAGGGAGGAAAGAAGGAAGGGAGGGAGGGAGGGAAGCAAGAGAGGAAGGGAGGAAGGGAGGAAGGGAGGAAGGGAGGAAGGGAGGAAGGGAGGGAGGAAGGGAGGAAGGGAGGAAGGAAGGAAGGAAGGAAGGAAGGAAGGAAGGAAGGAAGGAAGGAAGGAAGGAAGGAAGGAAGGAAGGAAGGAAGGAAGGAAGGAAGGAAGGAAGGAAGGAAGGAAGGAAGGAAGGAAGGAAGGAAAACATTTAGATGTGATCTTGGACTTTTAATGAAGGGGACTGGGGAAGGAAGGGCTTCAGACTGAATTGTTTCCCGGCACTGCCTCTCTGAGTCCACATGTACAGCTTCACACCTGAGGAAACAAGCAGAAAGCTGCAATGTCACTGTTTGCAGCTGGCCCCAAGCCAGCTGCTGGAGCTACATTTAGTACCCAAGCAGCATGTTTCAGCCGCAGCTGCAAATGCCCCAGAAGGCTTGAAAATTGTTTTTGAATTGTTAATTGACTCAAACAGCTTCTGAAGGGGAAAGGACCTCTCAGAGAGACCAGAACTCTCAGAAGAACTTCCCAGACACTGTGTTTCTGCTTATGGATATCTCCAAATTAAAGTGTGTCCCTTCACTACTGCTTGTCTCTTATAGGAATTGCAAGTTGGGCTGTGAGGACTGAAAGGAATATGCCCTGGAAAAAAATAACCCAGTGCAGTAATGGCTAATCTGATGAGATCTATATTGTACAGAGATATGTAAAACTTGAGTATGCACTAATACTGAGTATTAAAACAGACCCTGGTATGAGCCAGACCTACCATAATTAGGCAGTTATCATTTCCATTTCAGCTGAATCGAACTATGTTAATGTATGCCCCTAAATTTAGACTTTTTTATATAAACTGAACTTGTTTGACTTTTTCCAGAGGACATGTGAAATACAGTTTAAACTTTTTATTTATCTCCAAATGTGATCAAACATGCAAGGAATATTAACATGCTTAAAGTGTGCAGTTAGGCAGAAATGTACTTCCTATTTGAGCAGAGTTTTATAATTGTCTGTGGCTTAAACAAAAAGGTGTCATTATTGTGGAAACATGGTAACATGAGGAATGTAGTTTCAACTAACTTTGAAATTCTAATGTGAAGAGAGTCTGGTGGTAACCAGCCCACAAATCAAGATAAAACTTCAAAGATGCATATTATCCCATGGCAGCCTTTTGGTAATTAAAGTGGATTTATTAGAAAGATGGAAAGCTGTGGACGCTCCATCCCCGGAGGTGTTCAAGGTCAGGATGGATGGGGTTCTGGGCAACCTGGTCTAGTGGGTGGTGTCCTTGCTCATGGCAGGGGGGCTGGGACTAGGTGGTGTTTAACATCCCTTCCAACCCATATGATTCTGTGATTCATATGTAAGCTGACAAATCCTAACTGCATTGCTGAATATACATGTAGGCAGTGTTTCTTTTAAATGATTTTGCAGTTGTGTTCATTTTATACAAGTAAACTTAGATAAACTATGGTTTGCTGCAAAAAAGAAATGCTTAAAATGATATAATTTACATAAGAAATACTACAGAGTGCACAGAAATTGTCTTGAGGAAGATATTAGAAATTCACACCAAATGAATAGTTCATTGTTAATTCTCTTTTTCTTTACTTTGATCTATAGAACTTTGTCAGCTCTGAGATTTCTCCCTGGTCATCTGGACCTCTATCCTCACCATGCTTTGCTTCAGACAATGATAATTTAAATCATACCGTTTCTCAGGATCACTAGTTACAATCTTCTGCATTGCATCCTTTTCCTTCTGTCCTTCTGTGATTTAATGGCCATAGCTTGGGAAGCCCTGCCTTGCTTCCAGCTTGAGTAGAGTTACCCTTTGCTAAAAGCTCGTCATTGTCCTTGGTCTGAGATGAGGCAGGTCCAGCCATGTTTCTAAAATAGGCTTTGAAAAATGGAAATGTCAGTGGTTGTTGTTGTGAAGCAGATCCACTTGGAAATCAAAGAGAAAAGAATAGAAAAAAAAAATCAAAACATATAAGTAGTGGGAGAAGAGGCAACATGAGATAACACAAACATCTCCCAGAGATGGGATTCCTTCCTCGGGAAAGACCTCAGGAGCCAAACTCCAACCAGTTGAGAGCTGTAAATTATTAACACATTTGTCTCAGAAGCACATCCATGCACTGTTATGACAAATCTGTGCCCATGGCCTGTTCCTGGCACTCAGTGCTTAGTAGTTTCTACATAGCTGTCTAGCACAAATGTATACAAATAACATCAATCATATCAAAATGTAAAGCAATATCTTCCTGCATGAGGGTTTTTTTTATTATTTATTTTATTTACAAGACAATATGAAAGCATGTCTAATTAAATGTTCTCCACTTTTCCTCCCTCAGAATCCAAAGAGTTTTTAATCGTGGGGGACATTCATTTCTGCTGCAGACTGCATGACTTGAAACTTTGCCTAATACACATCAAATGCTAAAACAGACGTTTTTAATTACTAGCACAAAGTCTGCAGAGATATGTTTTGTAATGAGGAATGTGGTTAAAAGCAAAGTGGTCCCATTTGCCTTTGCAACAGACTGTTAACATTTCATTTTGACCTATCCTTACAGTACAGCTCTGTTTTCTTTCTAAAAATGTGCAGGGTTTGTTGCTAAGTCAGGTAAATACAAATGGACAAATGCTGGCCTGCCAATGCAATACTGAAGCCAGTGGAACTCTGCCTGTTCATATCCGCCCAGGATATTTCACAAACACATTTAAACATCTTTAAGATAATGGCACAAAATGACAAAACAAAACAAAACCAAGATGCTAATGCCATATTTTAAATATAGTGGTAAAGAACAATAATGTAAATTTAAGCTTTTTCTGTTCCCTGGATAGTTGCATATCTGTAATTTGCATTATAATACCATGGTTTTCCTTGCAGTGGTTGTATTTAACAACTACACCAGAAAACAAGAACAAACAAATTATTTCAAAAGTTTCTTAAAATTCTGCTTAAGTTTAGAGAGTGTTATTATAATTATGCTGCATCAGATTCACCCCAGCATGTTTCCATCTTACACAGAAGACTTCATGGATCGTAACTGAGGTACTGATTTAGTTTTGAAGGGGAGGCAGAGAAGGAAGGCAGAGGATCTACACCGGCCTATTAGGCAGCAGTAGAGGAACATGCGTAATCAGCAGCCCTCACTGGACACAAATAGCCACAAGAAAAATCCTGTCACTAATCTCACTCCAAAATATGCACTGAAGTCAAATGCATTTGTCTGCAATGATGCCTTTTTCTCTCCACTGACTATAAGAGGAGCAGAGTCATTAATTATGATTTAGAAATCTAGTTTTAGACATCCACATTCGAGTTAGATGAGCTCCTGCCTACAGGAGTGTGGCACAGACAGCAAGCAGTCCTTGGAAAGGGCTTTTGGCTCTGGTAGAACCCATGTGACAGAGGTCTCCAGGAAAGGTGATACTGAAAATATTTAGCTCTGCTAAGTGGGACATAAATTTATGTGAGCTGGATTTTACCTTATATCATCTAGGAAAAAAAAAAAAAAAAAAGGCCATATATCCATATATAACAGAACTTTTATGTTCTCAGGATTTAATATATCTCAGATTTAGATCACTAGCTAAGCCAACTACATGGTTTTAAGCAGAACTTTACCACAATGCTTTATTTTTATTTTTATTTTTAATGAATATATGGAAGTTGGAGGAAAAAAAACAGGAACTTTGAGTTGGTTTGCTGTTTGTTGGTTTTGTTGTTGTTGTTGTTTGTTTGTTTCTGCTTGCTTCCTATCTTACAGTATGTTTTAAAGGGCTAATGGCTGAGGATGAAGAACTAAATATCGTTGCAATATTTAGAGAATATTAAATGAAAGAAAAAGATCTGAAACTCTGGAGAGAAAAACTCAGTTTAATTGTTCAAAGTGACGGTCTCACAAGGAATACCCTTTCTACATCTATAATTTGGCACCTACAAATACAAGATGGGACAAGGCACAAAGCACAAGCCATTGTGAAAATCTTGTTGTTTTGAGTACAATGGGCATTTTTTTTTTCTCAGAGTTATAAGCCCTGAAGGAGCTACCAAATTGAAAACAGAGCTATTGTCAGACAAGAGCGCTTCCGGCTCTATTAGAGACGTGCCGCAGATGTCTGTGAGCAACTTTTTCAAAACCTGACAGCTTCGCAAATCAGACTGTTTTCTTAATGTGCTGCAGCTTTTAGTGTGTCTAAGGTATGCTGCTGGTGCTCTCAGTGAATTAGGCTTACTCTCTACAATTACTCCCAGTACTCATGCAACATCAGCAAATTTTATTCTTTAGGGAAAAAGGAAAAGAAAGCAAATTACTCATATCTATATTTTATATATAAACCTATATTTCATGCCTATATATCCATACCATGACACATGCATTTTGTCTGCATTTGAGAATAAAAGTTCACAGATGTATTTAATATATGTGTGTGTGCATATACACACATTTATTTGCATACCCACTCATCTGTGAATATAGAAATACCTCCAGATAATACCTTACAATAAACAGATTTTTCTCCTCAGGCAGAAAAGTGGGCTAGAGTTACCTAGATTGTACATTACCATCAATTTTCCAAGGGAGGCACGGTGGCTGTGCAATACTTAAGCCCCTGTGGAAGAGTGGGAATGGTTTGTCTGTGCACAGCAGAACCAAATGTCCAGAGCGGAGCAGAGATACTCCACTTCCAGATTTAGGGAGAAAAAATGTCACTCTTCCTCTTATTCCAGATTTCATCTGGGAAGTGAGCAGGAGGTGAAGAGCCAGTAGGAGTCTGCTGATGAGCCTGAAGTCAAGAGGCCGCTGAGTGCCTGCTCTATGCATCCCCCTCCCATAGGAAACCAACTGCCCTTGTTGAGGTGCTCTGAGCTGGAAGCATGGACAGGGCTGCTGCAAAACGTGCAGGTAGATGTTTTGTTTGGCTTAGGGACTGAACAGTTCTTGTCTCAGATGCCAAAACAGTCTCAGGTCTCAGAGCACAGCAGTGTGAGAGACCTCACTCTGAATGGTGCACTACATGAAGGCCCATGGGCTTCCCTCCAATGCCCACTTCATGACAGTGGCACAAAAAAAATGGGTTCTTCTCTTTCTTCTGGAGATAGACTAGTTTCAGTTCCTTTAACCTAAAGCAATCAGTTATGCCAGTTCTGGTGAAGACAGCCTCAGCCAGCTGTGTGGCTCCTTCCTCATACTGCTGCTATTGGTGATATGACCGTGATCCTTGCAGAAGTTGACTAAATCCCCAGTATTTCTGAGACTTCATGGCACTACCTGATGTCTCCCCACCGTGGCTATTTCTGTTTGGCTCTTCATGTGTGGAAGAGGGCTCACATGAACCACCTCGTCCTCCAGAAACCTACTTTCACAGTACATGGCTGTGGTTGGGCATGTAGCGTGAACTCTTGGGAACCCTCTCCACAGCAAGGATCCATATCTGATGAGATTTGGGTATGTGGAGTTTTTTGGGTGTTCTGTGCTCTGGCTTGTACTATCTACACTCTCGTAACAGTGTAGACACAGTATTCTGAAGCTGGAAGGTGCTCATATATGTTCAGACACCTTGGAAATGTAAAGAAGCAGTTCATAGGAAAAAAAAAAAAAAAGAGAGAGAGAGAGAGAATTTCAGACTATGAAGAAAAATATTTAAGCTAATGTAACATGTCTGTCTGGGGATACACATTTCAGTTCACCATTGATATGCTGGCACCTGTCCAATGTGCATTCTTCCCATCAAGGACAATTTAGACTAAGAGAAAATAATTGCTGTGCAGTGTTTGATGGTCTTGTGCATTATTTCCCATTAGTATCTATGTCCTGTGCCTCACCTTGGGTCAGAATAAGGAACGTAGACCTGCAATCTATGGGCCAGCAGTGGCAGGGAGTTTCGACACAGGAAGCAGAAGTGATACTGAACTGAGCTGATGGCTGCCAGCACAAGCAGGAGGGCACAGCAGGTTGGATTGATGTGTTCGTAGATAAATACATAACCAAGAAGCAAGGGAAGAGAGTCTAGATCGGGGGATTCTATTAATTGTGGGTTGAGAGGCCCATTAAGCTTCCATCTAATCCTGATCATATAGATTTCTTTTCTTGCTTTCTATATTTTATGCACTGCAAGCTGAACTTCCTGTCTAATGTAGCACATTCTTTACAAAACAAAATAACACTGTAATTGTTCTGCTCTTAGTTAGTGGTTTTCGTTTTAACTCTCTGACTACCATAATAAATAACCATAAAACATTTGCACTCCCACTTCACACATAACATGCCTTTGCTTGCCAAAGCAATGGTAGCCCAAGGGTTAATTTTTTTATATTTTATTTTCTTTTACATTCTAAACATATGCATGAACTGAAATGTATCCTAGGGCTATGATTCATTTGGACAGTTCACAGGGATAGAAAGATGGTTAAATTTGAGCAGTTAAGCTTTGTTTGGGGCTTGCATATTTAACTGGTGAATCTTTGTATTAAACAAATTTTGCATTGCTTCTGTATAAATAACAGGGCATCCCTGGAAGAAATACATAAACCAGATGTTGTATTTTTGAAATAACTTGTCTGGTCTTACAACGCTTATTTGGGCAAAACTTCTTGATATTCATGAGAGGGTAAATAGCTTAAAACAGTTTGCACTGTAAGGGTCCTTCTAACAAGGGAACAAATGCATTTATTGTGAGCCAGACCCTTATATTATTTCTTAGATTACTTTTTTACCATAAAAAAAAAAAGGACTAAGACTGGTATTCCTGACATTAACTCTTCACTGATGCTGTTGTTAATTAAGTCTGGTTACTAAAATAATCAGAGTTTGTGGATGATTAAGTTTGGGGCTTTTTGGGATCCCTGCCCATTACTGTGGTGGAAGACCCCATCTTGCAGCAGCCCTTCTGTGCACCACACCTGAATTTCCCCAGCCCTGCAGCTCTCTGCCTCCCAGCCTGCTGAGACACTCGCAGGGCGCCTGTTGGGTCAGGCTCACTTCCTTTGCCGAAGCTCTTCTCCACAGCCAAAGCCAGAATTTCCCTCTGTTCTCGAGTGGATGTTGAAAATGTGAAAGCCAAGACCTCGCATCAGCTCCAGCAGCAGCTTTTGTAACTGGCATCGTTTTAGTGCATTCAAAGCAAGCTTGAAGAAACGTGTCTTATAGTGCCAGAAAGTGTCTGTGAATTTGCTTTGAGCTCTGGTAGACTTTTAAATAAAATCTCTGGACCTGGCAAAGGCTACCTTTGCTTAATGGGCTGTCAGTGAGCTTGAGCATCTCAAAATCATTCCTCTTACTCACCCCTGGAAAAAAATCCAGACCACCTCTGGCCCACCTACGCCTGAGCATGGGATGAAAACAATCCACTTCCCTGCACCTCTCTGTCCTGCTGCCTCTGCCGATCCTACCCATGCCGTGCTGCTGCTCTTGGGGGTTTCACTGAGAAGGAAGAGAGGAAATACAAGTGTGGGCCACATGCTTGGGGCTGCTGCAGGAGCCCATCCTGTTGTACAGCAGTGAGGAACATGTACACACACTGGTACCATTTGTCCGGGAATCCATAGGCTTGAATGACTGATTGGATGTTATGGCACACATGCAGGGTCCGTGGCGCCAGGAGAACAGGAGAAGGAAGAATTGGTTGCTTTAACTATCTGACAATAAAAGATATCTAGCTTCTCCCAGCTACATTAAACTGCTTTTCTCAGCTCTGGTCATGCCTGGCTTGAAAGACAAAGCAATGGGAGCTACGGAGCTTCCCCATGGCTGGGACATCCTCTGCTGCAGGCCAAGGACTCTCAGCTTGCTGGCCAGGCCCTAGGAGCTGTGTCCTTAGGAGCTGTGTCCTTCACAGGACTGTTATCCTCCAAGGTCTGCTGCATTGCTAACCCAGTCAGCAAGACTTGCCCTGAGGAATGTCCCTGTAGCTCTGGTGGCTCATGAGTATCCCAAGACCCCAGTGTTCAGGGTCATGACATCCAGAGAAATGGAGATGTTGGCCAGGCAGCTGTCCTTTTACTCTGACACCAACCAGAAGGAGATAAAAATGAGTAACAGCATGCATTTACAACACCCACAACAGACATCATAACTATACAGACAGGGAAAAAAAATCTCGTGATATTGTTGTCCCGAGAGCAAACCCAAAGGGTCCTTCTCCCTACTGGTCCTTGGCCAAGGTACTGTGGGTGCCCACCTACCCCAGAAGTCTTAAGGAAAACTTGCCAGAGTATAAGTAAGTGTCCTACTGTCTCTGTACACAGCCATTATTATCCAAACACAAAGTGTATTTTTGCATGGTGTTATTATTAAAATGTAATACCTCGGCCAAAATATAGCTATATGAAATCAGAGAGTTTTTAAAACTCTCCCGGGCGTTTGAAAACACTTATCAGCAACTTCTTTCAATTGCATGTTTTTAGTTAAGGGAATTTTTGTATAGCTTTCTATGGCAGAACCAAATATTCATCTTTTGACTTTAAGACCCTGATCCAAAAGCTGAATTCTATGTATCTGGGAAAAGTAATTTGACCAAGAACATACTGCACATGAATCCCATCAGCTTTCATTCAACACGATGAACGTGTTCTAATTGTTTTCCAAAATGGCTTAGGTGGTGCCAAAATGTTTGAAACACTTAAAAGAAAGCTACTCCTAGTTTCCCGCTAATAATTTTGAATTGTTCATCATGGCTTTGTTTTGAGCTCCAGTTTGTAACATAGCATCTTTCAGAAATATTTTAAAGACAAACATATTTTAAATGCTCATAAGATATTTATGTTTCCTTGATATCTATTCATCACTGAAGAAACTGAACTACAAAATCAGGACACTGATTGTTCACTAGTTGTATTGAATCCATAGATGGTGAGTAATTTTGAAAAACAAACAAAAAAAAAAAAAAAAAGAAAAAGACAATATCTTTATCATTTGCAGTTATGGTAATTTTAGATACTACATTTAACTACAGTCACTAGAGTTTTTTCCAGACAGGAAATCAATTTTGAGGGTCAATGGCCTTCAGTGTTATTCTGCTTCTCAGAAGTGGCATGCCGTAATAAATATTTACAAAATAATGCCCAGATATTTTCTAATGTCTACATTAAAGGCAATTTGTGGGAGAGAAGGAATACATTTATCACTTTTGCAAAGAGATCTATGGGTAGAAGTCTGATTTTTTTTTGTTGTTGTTGCTTTTTCTCAAAAATTTGTTGTAGATGATACTTTTCCTGGAAAGTGGGATCTGGCAATGTATCATAAACACCTTAGCAGATCTAGCTGCGCTTTGGATGGCAACTCCTTTTTGAGGAATTATCATTTTGAGAAGAAAAATGTTCTGAGAATGTAGGTAAGCCCAGGAGTAGCTAATAAAAATGAGCCAACACCTGGAAGCAATGATATGCTTGATGGAAACTATCCATCACTCACTTTTTGCTGCCCAGTGAGAACACACCCACACACCCTTTCAGTAGCTGAATCCCACGATGGAAATGTTGCATATTGCACTTTATATTAAAAGTTTTCAGCTAGAAACATTGATATAATATACCGCTGAGTTGGTTCCAGCAATCAAGTAAAATCTGTACAGATGCTGAATTAAAATCTGTTTTTAATTGCGTTATCAGCTACTTCAATCTCCCTGTTGTCATGTTTGAAAAGTCCTTTGCAAGGCTGCAAATTCAGAGGAACACTGAAGATTTTGCTTTTGATGTTGGAAAAAAATAGTGGGCTCTCCATGTAAATGCCTATAAATTTGAGAAATACATCCTAAAAGACAAATGGAAGAGGCAGCAGTTAAAAAAAAAAAAAAAAAAAAAAAAAAAAAAAAGTGAACCATGATAACATTTTGCCAAGCACAAAGGAGAGCGAGAATTTCAAAAAAGAATTTGTACTTTAATTGGTCTGATTTAAAGTAAGTGAGTAAAATAAAAAATCATAAATCATCTACCTCTCCAACAGGATGGAATAGTTTATGGTATGTGTACCAGGCAGTGCAATATGTTCTTACCTATATTAACTGCTGATTACTTTCTCTGGAAAATACGTGTATATATATATATATATATATATATATATATGTGCATACTCTTTGGTATGATCACAAGTAGTGTGCAGAAAAGGATTTTTGTACCTTTGCTCTTTTTTTTTTTTTAAACACTTGTTTTTTTTATTTGAATATTTATCTGTTATGCCTTTCTAATTCTTTACAGAGCAGATATGCTGGTGGCTCTTTTGGCTTTTAGAATATGTATTCAGCTGCATTACAATCAAATGCAGTTGGATTGGAATCCACCCCTGGCCTTGTACCAGACATGTTAGCTGTTGCAGCAAGACCTTGCTCTAAAACCCTTCATATCCTACACTATGAAAACAGACTGGGGAAAAATAAAAACACAAAAGGGAGAAAAGGTTCTAGTCTCATTGCCACGGTGTTGGGGAGAGCTGAGGCATCTTGCCCCCTTCCCAATGCCTAGTTCCCATGTAGAGGGCCTTGGCATCAAGGATAAAGGATTTGCAGCACTTTACTAATGCAGAAATATGAGAAATGGCCCCTGAATACCTACATAATGAGGGGTCTGCTCCCATTGATATCACCAAATGAATTCCCACTGCCTTCAAGGGGAATGGGTCCTACATCCAGAGGTTATTAAATCTGTTCAGCACCCTTGGCTTCCAACCTCTCTCCATTTGCTGAGCTTGAAGAGACACGCTAAATTCATTATATATCTTGTGTGCATTTGCACTATATACAGACCTTTCAAAATTATTCTGCATCCTCTCCTTTTGTGGATAGCCATGAAACAGACCAGACTGCATCTCTGGGGAATCTGCTGGCAACTGGAGGAAAACCACTCTTCTCATGGTACAAAGTGGTGATTAGCATAGCTAGTCTAGATACCTCAGCATTATGCATCCTATCCAACAATTCCATATCAGCAAGTCCCTGCTCCAAACATGTCTGATAACAACTGGCTGGTTTTGTCAGATTATTTCCATTATCAGAAATGTGGTGGTGCAGCTATCTCCCTTCTGGATGCTGGCAAGGCCTGTACCTTCACCATGGGGTTTCCTTCTGCTGGCAGAGGCTCTTCAGTACAGATAAGCACTGTGATATACTGCTAGATATTAACCATACAGCCATGAAATGATTCCTGAAGAGAAAAAAATGTTTTCCCCTGGGACATGGTGGCGAAGTGAGGTGTAGTTCATTTGTTCATTTGCTTTCTGGAGCTAGGGAGAGATAGGAAGAGGGACTATTTCCCAGCATAGAAATGTCACCTGCTAGGTGGTGATGGACAGCAAGGATGAGGTAAAGGAAGAAAGGACGTTCTTTCCTTTTCAAGAACTGTAAAGATTTTGGTGTCAGTTGTGATCCTTTTGTGCCTGTGGCTGAAAACAGGACAAATAAATCAGCAGAGCCTTGTAAGCAGTCTCTCCAGATCTGGATGTTCTTGACACCTCAGCTGGAGACATATTTTGTTGTTCTATGTCACAAATATTCCTCATCCGCATGGGGGCAATAAGCCACAAAACTGCTAAGAGATTTGTTCAAAATATCAATTACAAGAAGAGACACCAAACCAAAGTTTGGAGTTCATTTGCAGAAGTACAGCCTAAATGAAATCCTTCTGCAGGCATTCATGATATTTATTAGCTGCAATTTTCCAACCTACTTAGAAGGGCAGTGGTACGGATAACCTGCCACACACCCCATTTTTTTGGAAAAGTATTGCTCCTTGCAAGCCATAAGCATTCCTGAAGATCTACTCAGAAAGAACACTCTGCCATCAGAGTGCTGCCCTTGACTTGACTGGATGTGCAGAGACGGGCCAGGGTTGAAAAGGCCAGAAATGTCTCCAGAGGCTCCTAGAGGGGATGTGGGGAGTGCCGGCAGCATGCTGCTCTCCTGCCGCCCCGGCAGCCCGCGGAAGATGAGCCATGCCAGCTCGATGGGAGTGAACAAAAGGCAAGTGGGATCCAGGGAGCAGACAATTTCCACAACATGTTCCCTGCCTAAACCGGTGGTGAGAACTGTGCCAGAAAAAAGAAATAAAAAAAATCTTTGATTTCTGTCATTTTGGAGTTGGTTCCAGCAATGGAGCCAGTGGAAGGAAAATAGCTAATGAATGCAGTTTCAATAGTGGTTTGCTCCTCGGTGTGAAGGGCTTGAAACTCGTTGTGAAAGCCCCATGGGTCCTCAGTTCTGGGAGATGCAGACCAGATGCTAGAGGTCCATCCCGGGAAAACTAGTCCTTGCTGCTCACAACTGGAGGGGACGGTGGGGACCAGCAGGACCCTGCCTGCCAGGGCTGGCACTGCAGGAGGAGGTTCTTCAGTGAGCATTTTGCTATTTTAAAGCACTTTCCTAACCCAAATGAGTTGTGCAAAGAATGAAGTTTCTGTGACTTCTGCGCGTTACTCTAAATGTCAGAAATGTGATCCGAATGCTGCAGTGCTAATTGCCTGTAACCCCCAAGGGAAATGAGCTTTCTCGTTGAAATGTGCTTTCTCAGAGACTGACAACGTGGTCTTTCAAGTCACAGGAAAATACATACCCACACCCAAGTGATATTCAGGCATCTCCCCAGCACCTGTGAGGGAGGTGAGTACCCAGGAAAGGCAAGAATGGATCTGGGTGGTTTCAGGGTGTGTCAGATAGCATTTCTCCCTTGCAATATTTACTCTGATCAGGACGCAAAAACAGTCTCCATTTTATATCAAACTCAAGTCCCAGGTGCATTTCTGCACTGCAGTTATTAACCCCCAGTAATGAAGGTTCGAAATTGAGATATTAACTGCTGGAGGGGCAAATGAAGTTGCTTTAACAAGGCTAATTAGCCGGCACCTGCAGCGGGGCTGGAAAAGCCCGTGAGCCCCCAGCAGCAGGGTCCCTAGCTCGGTGCAGCTTATCAGCCTCAGGCAGCAATCCCTCCAGCGGGGTTCACCAGGGAGCACAGCCAGCCCCACAAAGGGACATTTATCCAAAGGCAAAGCCATTTTAGGCACACGAGACACAAGCACAGTCGTGTGCCCTCGGTCCTGCCGAGGCTTTCATCCTCCGGCTTTGATGGGAGGATGCTGAAGGCTGGCATGGTGATGTGGCAGCGGCATGCCACTTAGAGCAGCCACGCTTGCGGTAGCTTGTCTGTGTACTGCTGTGGTTGTCTTAGCCAGACTTTATCAGCCAGATTTACATATTAATTGTAGAACCATCTTTAATCTTTTTTATCCCCTCTTTTTCTTTTTTTTTCCCCTTTTTTTCTTTTTCCCCAGGGCTCAGAAATGTTTCAATCCTTGATTTGTCAGTTTCAAGATATAGGGAGAGAAGTAGAAAGGAAAAAAGAGGCTCAAGCTTTTCATTCCAGTTCTTGAGTTGACTGACATGTTAAGAAGATTGGGAATTTCTCTAACAAAAGTATCTCCATAAGACTTACACTCTCCTTCTGATCCTCTTGTGCACTTTTGCTTTTTACCAACTGACAGGTTAATCCAAGCATAAACAATTGCATTATCATCCTCAAAATTATTTTCCATATAGCTACTATTTTTCTTTAAAGGGGCTCATGAAAAGTGAATCTGTAAGAAGTCTTTGAATAATTGAAACAGTTTAATTCACTTAGAGGTACGGAGCCACCTCCGTAAAAGAGACTCAAATGGCCTAATTACTAATACGCCATATGGCGGAAAAGCAGAGGTGTGGTGCAGTCTGTTGATGGATCAATTAGCACACAAGGCAGAGGATTGTGTCATCATTGCTGTTACCATCAAAACAAAATCCTATTTTGCATGTGCCCGTAATATCACACAAGCGATCTTGTTTTTTTCCATTTGTGTAGCACCTCCTTCAAAACAAAGATCTCAAAACACTTTGGAAACATCGGAGAATTAAACTCTCTTTGCCTCTGCACCATTCCCCACAGGTCAGGCAGGTGCAGACAACAATCTGGTTTATTTGCCATGTAAAAGTTAATTTCTAGAGCAGCCAGTTCCTTCATACTCCACTGAAAGCTCTCAGCACTGCCACAAAGTAATGGAAAAACTGCTGAGAGTGAAGAAGCTGTCTCTGTGGGTGTGAACTGGTGAAGGGCTTTTGCCTTCACAGTGTAGGAGGGGGACCCCCAGGTGCCTGTCTACTTATCTTCGGTTTAGCAAGACATTGGGAAATTGCAGCACAGAGCAAGTCCCTCAGCTGCTTTTATCAGCATGACACACGTTGTGTTCTGGGGGGGAAAGTTGTTGGTGTGAGTTCTGCACACCTAAGTATGATGTAATGAACTACAGGGAGCAGTTCATGCTGTTACTGTTAAGAGGAGCTACCACCGGTCGCCCCTCATCTTAGCCTTGGGTTAAGCACCTATAAAGCTCTCTTGGAAAGAGTTACCAGGAAAAAGCATATTGCTAAAATTCAGAATTTGCTCACTGCAGTTTAAATAACTGAGCCACAATGAGACATTTTGACAAGAGATTCAAAAAATAGAAGTCATTTAATTTTAAATATTGAAAGCTCACAGCTTACCAGTCTTTCATCTGGTAAAGCATAGAGCATTCAGGGACACAGGCTACCTCTGCATCAGGGCTGCACCTCTTCCTTTCAGTAGCTACTACCCTGCCTGGCTAATCTGATAACCATGGGTCTGCTGCATCATTCACACAAACCTCTTCTATTGACATAGCACGTTTCTGGGCTTTCTAAGCCATCCCGATGCCCAAGCACTGGAGGAGTCCACCCTTCACTGTTACACAGAGACAGGGCCACTCCACTAGTGGAGCTGCAACCTTTTCCCTCCACACTTGCATGACGGAGGAAAAGGTTGGCCCTGGTACAGTCTCTGTGAGGGTAAACCCTACTCTCATACCCAAATGCACTGTTCTCAAGGGGCCATACCTGTGTATTTGAGTCAACTTTTGGGAAGGTCACCGCTCCTGATTTCTCTTTTTGCTCTCCCAATAGAAAATCTGTTTTGAATTTAGTATTTGACAAACATTCTGTTCCTTGATCAGTCCTTTTTTTGTGTGTGTGTTTTCACACATCTTCTGCTGCTAAATAATGTGGGCAAATATGCCTTGTGTATAGTTACTGTCTTGCTCCTACAGGTTTTGTCTAACATGCATTTTAGTAGAGAAAGCTGTTGTTTTCCAGCTTTTGTACTTGGGACGCAATCTAAATCTTCACTTGTAACATCAATGTCAGATAAACTATTCATTCCTGAAAATTAAACAGATATTGAAAACAACCCAATAGGAATGCTTCCCTCCTGGGAAGAACTTAGACCACTGTCATTTAACAGTTTCCACTGCTGTCTCTTCATAATAATCTTTTATGCTTTTGAAGTCACATTTCAGACAAAACAGCTGTTTGATGAGTCCAAGATATTTAAATGTGACTGAGAAGTCTGGGCAATTCTATCTGTGAGGCTCCTCTAGTTGTTTGGAAATAATACAGATTGGAAAGCCAGACTCCTTATAATTGTCTCAAAATGAGCAAAAGTTGGGCTAAACTTGAAACACTCAAAATCATACATTTCTTTTGAAAAGCTAGGTCTAGCATTTTATATTCTTCTGGAAAGACTTAGGCAGGAATCAGAATGTCTGAAGGAGATGTCAGAATAAACACGGGCATCAGGTTTCACCCACCAAGCAAGCAAAACTTCCAGGACACTGCCTGGTGCGGAGGCTGCAGACAGGAGCACCCTTTCATCCCAAAGGAACAGCCCTGCATGTTTGTGTCATGGTGGGGCTGCTTTTGTGGATGTTTTTAGAGGTGCAGTAAATGGTTGTAATTGAGTCTGATTGCTGACTCCCAGAAAACTACTATCATAGAACAGTAGAGGAACCTAAAGGTGACTGGTAGCTCTCACTGTACCTGGAGAAACTGTTGTGTGAGGCTTTGGGATGCCTGCTATCAATGATAATCTTCCAGTGGCACATTTTTTACTGTTGGGCTGTCTCTGTATGGTGGGCACAGTGCTGTAAAAGCTATCTCACTCCTGTTGGACTGGCTCCCTTCCCAGCCTCCTCCTCCTCCCACCATCCATGTGCCCAGTCACATCCCCTCACAGGAACGCTGCATAAAACTAAAACATTATGGGAACCATATGTCTAGAAATGAAGTGGGCTTACAAAATGACATGGTCTATAGTCAGTTTGGTTTTATTTAAAATTGTCTGAGGCACAGCAATACTGCTACAAATTCTGTCAGGGAACTGCTGGCCTGGGTGGGAATCAGACTCAAGGAAAGATAAGACTCCATGACTGCACATCCAGTCAAGTGGTGGGAGCCCCCAAGCATATGACCCAGTCCATATAGGCCTTACAGCTGTATAACAAGGCAGATATGTATCATGTCACATTTTACTTGCAAGTTGTGATAGTTGTCCATCAGGTAAAATTTATCTTCTTGTCCTGTCTCAAGTTGCACTGAGATAATAAAGTACCATTATTCTAACACACCGTCTTTAGCCTGGACAATCATTCTGAACACTCAAAACATCTTTATTTTCTCTGACATGAAAAAAAAAAACAAACACTGCTCACCCTATACACATACCCATGGGACACCCAATAAGTACAACTACAGACAACTACAACACCCTTGGCAAAGCTAACCAATAACACAGTCATTAGTAATTGGGGATTACTGAAGATGCTAAGGAGATAGGAGCTCCAGGACTGATTCATTTTTGTTATCTCAGTATCATTTTTCAGCATATGTGGTTGTGTACTACTCTACCCATAGAAGGACTATTCTTCAGAAAATGGAAAGCAAATCATGACTAAATCATTTCTCCTCTGTAGGAGAGCAGCTATAAACTGAAACTGCAGCTCAGCAGGGAAGTAAATCTACCTTTTAAAAGTCCTACTACTGCATCAGAAATGCTTCCACCACAAGACAAAAAGCACTACTCTGACATAATACCAGCCATTCAAATCCATTCAGAAATGCTAATGGATTATCTGTGTCAAACAGACCTCAGCTCAGACCAGGTATTACTGGTCTACACCACTCTAACTTAAGCTGTACTGAATGTCGTCCATCCTCCCCCAGCTGGTATAAAGCCAACATAAACTCCATGTAAGCTCCGTATGGTGTGTTCTGGCTAATTTGACAGAAATGTGATCATGTGCCCGTTCTTGAGCCAGATCATATTTGTACTCCTGGGAGATCAGTCAGCACATAGGCCTCCGACTAATGGCTGTGGAGCCGCAGCATGAGCATGAGCATCACACAGGTTCCTGTGACCAAGGCTGCTGGGGCTTGGACAGCATCCAGCAACCTCCCCAAACTCCCAGACTCTCAAACCGACCACTTTTGGTTTCCTTACATTTTATTTTTCTGCCACATTCAGATCCATCTCAATCAAACAAGAGTTCAACACCATCCCATACATTTGAACATTTGAACTTCTACCCCAAGCCCCAGTCCTTTAAGTCAATGCACTTGTGTACAGGAGGGGAGAGTTCATCAATAAAAGTTTAATGAATGGGGTGGGATAAAGTTTAGAATCTGATTTATTCAATGTTTGAATGCCATCACCCTCTGAACTATGGTTCATAGAAAAACTCTTTTCTATGGTTTGTGGTAGTAGCTCATTCAGTCTCAACTGTGTAGATGCCTTTAGCAAGGTCACAGATGTGATATTTAGGAGGTATTTTTCATGGGTTTGGCCAGGATGACATTCTAAATGAGCAAAGGTACTTTGCATAAGCCTATAGTTTTATGTCCAACATTGTTGTAGCTGGTACCAACTACCAGACAGTACAGACTTCATTATTTCAGAAAAACAGTAACGTTTAATTCCTTGTGCCTGGTCTTGAAACTTCTTGTGGATTCTGTCTTCAAAAAGGTAGCCAGGGAAAATTAATAACCTTGTCGACGACATTTAGAAGATTTCTGTACGTTATACTTTGAAATATTTTAAAATACTTTGCTCAAAGGCAGAAGGTTTGTAGAACATTCTCTTCTCTTTTTCTGAGTTTTCCTTTTGAGTTATACCTTCAGAGTGAAATACCATATGGCAGACACACACACACTTCTTAGCAGAATAATGAAGTCCCACAGAGATTACATACGTTTTCCCCCAGGGAATAGTTCTGCCTGTACTTCACATTTCCAATTTTATACAGCTCTTTCCCTGTAAGATGACTTACAAATTTCACTTTAAAGGATGAATTGTACTGATACTTAGACTGAGGTAAACCTAGACTAATTATCCTGAAAGCAGTGATGTTATTTAAGCTTTATACTATCATAACAACAATCTGAATGTGGTCTATGTATTGTTAGTTGATTCCTGCAGTAGGAGAACTGAAAAACACAGTTACCAAAATGTCACTTGCCATGAATTTATTATCCGTGTTTACACCATCAGTATTCACAGCATCAGCAAAGATCAACAGCATTAAAGGACAATTATGTTAGACATAATTTTTCTAAGTCTAAAATCACTGTGTAGCTGAGATACAGGGGAATGAGTCTGAGATCTGTAGACATTATTAGATATATACTTCACTAACATCATTATGAAGGTAAATATAGGTTTTCATGGAGCAAAACATTAAGCAAGAAGCAAAAACATTGTTTCTTTTGAGAATATTTTGTTTCTAAATTGACCATAAATACATAGCTTGGGCAATCTAATGTAATGTTACTTTATTTTTCAAACAATGAACAAAATTACCATTTTGTGTTTTAGCATAGAAGATGCTCTTTAGATTCCAAATGTGGAATACATATAAGACATGAATGCAAGCTAAATTTCAACCATAATAGACTCTGCATGTTGCCACTTCAATGACCTTTTAATCCCTTGGAGTTTAACCATTTCCTAATGTCTCCTAACAGCCATTTTCTTGTTGGGAAAGCCCTTTCTAACTGATAACATCTAAACAAGCTCATACCTTAATTAGAAAAATTCTCCCATAAATATTTATGTTGCTGTGATTAGGCCATTTACTGAATCCAGTTACCCATTATGATCTAAAATAGAGTGCCTTGTTTTGAGAAGCCTGGGGCATGACATAGTTTATACTAGGGGACTTTAAGTTGTAATTCATCTAATCAAGTGCCTGACCCCTTGCCTCCAGAGTAGCCAGTAGTTGTTGGAGAAAAATAACATTCTGCTAAGCATAGCATCCTTCAGTCTGCATTTTTGTATGCTGGAAATGAATGGGATATATATTTAAGTGATTACGTGACTAACGAATAGTTTCATGCAACTCCATTTTTATTTCAACACATGAAAAACATGAAGGAGAGAGGAGAAAATCTCTCTTTTTCAGAAAGAAACAAACAAACAAACAAAAAAAAAGTAGAACTGCTAGTAGAGGACTACTGACTGAAGCATGTTGCTGCTACCTAATCAGACTTCCCTGCCACATCGATGCTGAGGGGCAGCACAGTTACTGCAGTTTGCCTTCCATGTATAGAGTTAGGTACCCGCTGTGATGATGCCTCCCGTTAAGAGAGTGATGAGAGATTTAGGCAGCCTGTTCTAAGAGGCTGCGCTCTAGCTCCTGAGGCATAGGAATCCTGAAATGGGGCAGTCAGCGTAGCATACATTTCCATCCTTTATCTAAATACAGAGCCAGAAGTCGTACTGCCTTCTTGAAAAGGCCGTTTCAATTTCTCTCTTTTAGATGCCTAAAGCCATCTGAGTGCTTGGACTGTTCTTCTGAGCGTAGCCTTTGGGCAACCCGTGTATGTCTGTACAAGCAAATTTAACCGTGCCTGGGAGCTGGAGCATGACTGCCCATACTGCCAGCACACTTTTGGCTGTCTCACTCTGTCATGCGATTCCCAGGCATGTTTTGCCAACAAAACTTTCCAGGGCTGGTTCCTGGGAGGAGGTGTGTACATGGTGGCCCCAGTTTGGTGGCTGAGGAGTCTCATAGCATTAACACGTCCACTCCTCGCCAGCTGGACTACAAGCATGATAGCACTCCTGGGCATGCTTAATGTGCTGGTGCAGATGCCATTTCAGACGTCTGATGTTTTCGTTCCATGTGTAGGTAAAGATCCAAGACAGCTTCAGGAGTTCCAAACTCATTCAGCGTCAAATGGAAAAAGGTTTTGTTTTCAATAAGCTCTCATTTTATTCATTCAAAGTGTTGTTCCTTTCAGGAAGAGTTGCCTTCACTAATTGCCGGACTGAGCCTAACTTGGAGTAACATGTTTAAAATAACATATGCAATTCCTCATTTTTTCTGCTTTCCACCACTTAAGCTATACTTATTTATAAAGATACAATTCTAGAGCTAATTCATCCATACTTCAAAGTGAAAATCCATTTTGTATCTTTTCCAGCTGCAGGTTTTCCATCTCTGGAATACAGTCAATTCATATTTAAAGCAAGCAGTCTCCCTTCTCTACAGAGAATCTCCTTTGCAGATGCACTTTCTCAAATCAGTTGATATTATCTTTTATCTACTTTTTTTCATTTCACTTAAGATCACACCTACCTTCTTCATTGATCTGAGAACTTTACAATAAAAAAATATTTTGAAATAGTTAACAAGCAATGAAGTCTGAATATACAAGGGTTTCTTAACAAATGTTCTCTTTCTATATTATCTATTTCTATTTATCTACTTCTTGCTTACTCTCTATTTCCTCTTTTTACATACCAAAACAAAACAAAACAAAAGACCAATAACTAAAAAAAAAGAAAGCAAATTATGGAATTTGTTGTGGCTTCACTGTTTATTTTTTTTATTTTAGAGTCCAATCTGAGTTACATATTCTTGAAAGAAAAATTATGTTACATTTCAGCAACATAATTTATTGTCCTGGTTTAGATTATAATTTATGATGTAACTATAGTTAATGTTTTAGTTAGTGTCAACTGTAGACTTTTAAAAATTGCTTCATGATCACCATATCATGATACTGACCTTGAAATAACAAGATTTAAAAAACAATAATAATAATCATTTAAGTCTTTTTATATGTATTCTGGTTTCTGAAACATTAGGGGTCACATTTTTGAGATTTTTCTTTCAAACCACACCAGGAACTTTCTCTAAAAAAAAAAATAATACAAAAACACTAAGACACTCTGCTGATTGAAAGAAGCACCAGAAACTGGTGCTTGAAGAGCAAAAAAGCTATCATGAGACCCATGTTTAAAATCACAGAGGCTGGCTACATTGCCTTTCCCACACTGAAAGCGTTAACATAGACAATCCATGAGTATATAACAACTGACAATTTCTTGATTTTCAGAGATATTGAGCATCAAAAGTTCTCCTTGACAACATTTATCTAATGCATCTAAAAACAAATCTATTTTATGCAGATAAACTGGGCACCATTACCTTCATAAGAAAGCTCATTAAGAAAGCAGAAGTGTAGTAAGTGAAGTTTTTTTTAAGACAGAACTGCAAATGAGGTGGACACAACTTATGTGACTTCTCACTTCCATGATTTTTTGTTTGCACTGCAATTAATATTGATTATTAGCAGCTAAAAGAGTTCCAGAGTATCCTTTCATTTCAAATAAGGCTTGCTGTTAAACCACAGCTTGGGATTTGCCAAATTTATTCTGCCCTCTCCAGAAAGATTCTGAATTCTGATTGAGAACAAATAAAATAATCTCTGCTTGAATTCACAAGGCAGACCCTTTTGTTATTTTTTCCTGAACACTGTCTCTGCCTGCTTAGATCCATTCATCTATTACACCAAACATGAGATGCTTGGAGTTATGAAGTAACAAAATGGATTTTAAAGTCTTTTACCCCTATCATATTTCAATCTTCCTCAACCATAATTATCTTCTCTCTGCTCCTCTCAAGTTGCTTATCACTCAGCCAGTCCAGTTTTCTCCTCATACTTCACAGCAGGACTATTTGCATCAACCAGCAAACCATCAGCTTCCACTGCCCCAGCTTTCTCTGAGAAATGACCTGTTGCCCATCAGTGGCAGATTTCCATGACTCACCTTTTCATCCATCAATTAGCAATGAAAAACAGTAAACTGATGTTAACCAGACAAAACATACTTATAATCTTATTCATGGAGGCTTATTTTTCTAATACCATGGAGGCTTATTTTTCTAATACCACTGAACATGTCAATTAATTGAATAAGGCAGAGCATCTCCCATATCAGAATCATAGAATCATTAAGGCTGGAAAAGTCCTCCTAGATCATCTGGTCCAATAAGTTGGTTGTTCAATTATTTCTGATACCAGCTGAGGCAATGAGGAGAAACTACTCATGATTTTCAGCAACAGGTAATTTTGCTGAAAAGGACAGAAGCTCTGTTTCTCTTGGTGAAAAAAGGTCAACTCAGCATACTTGAGGTAAGGTGAGGGTATAATGGGGTCCTACAGCAGAGGTGGATGACAAGAACATATGTGAAAAGATCATTTTTGATAGGAAACGGTGGGAATGTGAATGGAGGTTCTGGCAGTCAATTTGGGAAAGCAGCTGCAAACATGTAGGCTTGCCTGAACCTCAGCTTTATTGTGACAACCTTAGGGCTAGTTGAAATCAACTGGAAAATCTTAGAAAAACAGATCCTTCAAAACCCAAGCATTTCAGCATTTCCATACTGGCCAAAAAAAACTTTGTCAAGGGTATAAGACTTCCACATGATATTTTAGCCCTTTCATACATATCAAAACGAAGAAGAACAGTGAACCACAAAAACATGTTGCATGATGCTTGAAGGATGTTCTTCGGCACAAGGATGCTTTGGCCCAGCCTCTGATTCTGGGTATATTCAGAGCTTTTCTGATTTTGTGCAGCTAAGATTATTTGCTGATGTTTTACCATGGGCAACCAGCTCAAGGGCTAAATGCATTTGTCTAAGAAGTGAAACCCCAATGCTACCCTCTTTGATAAGTCCTGATTATGAGCCATGCTCCAGGGTCCAGGAAGGCCCTAGGCAGGGCCCTGTGGTCACAACTGACCAGCTGAGCAGTAAACCAAGCTGATGGCCTAATTCAGATCCTATGTAACCTAGTAGGAGACCAGCTTAGGATGACTAGGACTCTTTCCAATTGAGGGTTCACACACCAAGAAATCAAATGCAAAGGATGCAAATCTTATCTTTGTGTACCTGGTAACTTTGTCCTCCATGGTAAAGCTACTTTATGTGGATATAGCCCTAAAGTGTTGTTTTTGTTTGTTTGTTTGTTTGTTTTTGCATTATTTATACCTTGTTAGTTAGTGGTCCCACGCTATCGAAGAGGCAGGCCTTTAGATCATCCATTTGCTAAGAGGACTGATTTAGAGATTTTCCCCCTAGCCATCCTTCTATATCACAGGCCATTCTCTCTAAGGAGCAGAAAAAGTGAATGCCTTCTCCAAGATCAGCACATTGCTGAAAACATTGAATCATCTCCATGACATTTCACATTTACATGCCTCTGAATCGTCACTAAATTTAAGCTCTAACAGTCCCAAACTCCTCTGGTACCAGAGCACTGCAACAGATCACATCTGTTAATCACCAGGGACTCTGACATTTTAAGAGCAAATTATTCATACTCTTCATATGTAACTTAGCTAACCCTGGTGACAATATCTCTGTTGACCATCTGAGACTATATGCACACAGGGGTGTTCTTAGAAGACTTAGATGCTGCTTGGCAGAAAGTACACATTTTTCCTTTTTTTTTTTTTCTTTTCCTGGTGATAACTGAGTTATTCTTGCAAAGGGGCTGGCTTCTTTTCAGTGCTACAACTATAAAAAGAACAAAACAGGTGTAGAGGACCTTGCTCTAGATCTGGGAGTGACAGCCATGAGAGCTAACAGCAGGAAATGAAAGGCAATATTCCTGCTGTATATTTCTTGGTTGCCAAGGCTGACATGAGAGTGTCATTACCTGCAGAAAGAGTTGAGATTTAGCACTTGGAAGGTCCTTGCCCCATGTTATTTTCATTCATAACAGACACAGAAGAGGTCAGAGTAGTTTTCCTTGCAGTTTCTTTTACAGTCATCTATGGACAAATTTCTCTAAACTCAGTTAACTTTTCATCAATTAGAAGGCATATTTTTCTATTTCTATTGTGCTGCAGTCCTCTGTGGTTCACCATGAATGCTTTGCTGCTGACATTTCTGGCTGGTCTGCCTCTGCTTTCCACAGTTCTTGCCTGGTAACAGCCATGGAAATAGTCCAGCAGGCAAACTGTGTAGACACCATGAACTCATTGTTCTTCTCTTACTATTTAGGGCTGTTTATTCCTCAGGCCTTCGGCAGGTGAGGAACCCTCAGCAGCTACCTCAGCCATGGCCAGGAGCTCCTCTGGTACCCCCCAAGCAGCTGCTGGGTAGCAGAAGAGCAGGTGCTCAGCCACCCTTGGGGAGGAACTGGACTGATGGGCTAAGGACTGTCTTCCACACCAGGTCATCTCGTCCTTCACAGCACTTCCAACAGTAAGGGGCAGCAGATGGAGGAAGAACAGGGATGAACTACAACTGCCATCATTTCCTATGTGACTCATTTGCTGGCCAATGTCACCTGGAAGGTGCAAATGATGAGGGGTAGCTGGCAGTTTATTCTGTCCCAAATCTCTGCCTGTGGCTTGCTGTGCAGTGAAATTGCTGCTGCTTATGAAAGGAACACACTGTCACTGTGTCATCTCTTGGTTCCAGTTCTGCTCTCTGTGACTTGCCCTCACTGCTGACAGCCAAGGTCCACAGTCCCAGAGAATTTTTCTCAAAGACCAGTATTTCCTTTATTCCCCCACCAGGGGCCCTTTCTTCTGGCACATTCAGACATCCCGGGCTTGAAGGGGCCAATGCAGTGCTTCCCTCAGAGACCTTGATGGAAACAACCTGGTGAAGGGAGGAAACCTTAAAGGTGGTGCTGGGGAGTGCAGAAACCAAGAATTCATCCATTTGCTGGGAAAAACTACTTACAGCTATTTATAGAAATTTCAGCCAAGGAAGTAGCTGGGATCACTGCGAGGTCCCCAGGCTCAGCAGATGAATGCTTGGTCATAAAATGTTCTTCATTTTCCTCCCATCGGATCACCAGGATATTGGCTGGAGGGTACCTGGCTGGCATGTGGAAAATGGACACAGATATCCATACAACAAAGAGGCCACAAATATCTGTTGGCTCCTTGCAGCTACCTGTACCAAATCTCAGGATGCTTGTCTCTCATCCCTCCTGGCCTGGGCACAGAGCTGCTGCATTTCACTGCCTTGCTCCTCCCACTCCCTCACATTGTCACACTGTACAACTCCACCTTTCTGCTCATGGTGTAGGGCTCTGTCTGACTCAGGAGGGAAAAGAAAACGTTTAATTTTTAGAAAGAAAGAAAGAAAACTTACAATTTTTAGTAATTGGCATCCAAGATAAGGATACATGATGAGGAAGGAGAATGTTGTGTGCCCCTGGCTATGAGAGCTGCGTGTGCAGGATTTGGGAGTATGTATGGAGGGCAACACTTTCACAGTCCATATTAGTGCTTAAAGTTAAGATCTTTTGCCCTTTACAGGAGGCTTCTGGCCTCCCTGAGCTCACCTTAGCACACCTGTGTTGTGCTTTGACAGGTGTACTGCCCCAGTCAATCTCCACACCTGATGCTGTCCCCAGAGCAGGACAATATGATCCTGTTCCAGCCCACCAGAGGAGCAAAAGTGTTTCCTTACCCAAGCAAAAGGAAGTTCAGCCAGGTGGACCTGGATTCTGGAAAAGCCAGAGTCAGCAAAAAATGGCAAACCATTGCTGAGAGCAAGGCATAAACAACACATGGGAGCTCCACCAGGAGGCCTTTTGGCCAGCTGGTGGGGCCACCTCAGAGCTCTTGGCCCAGCATGGCTTATTGCCTTTCAGCTGTACAATTTGAAGCCAGACTGATTTGGCCCGTCAGGAAAAGGTCTGAGCCCTGTGACCCTCCAGGTGGAAGAGAAAATGTGTGGGCTGGAGGCATCTTACAGAGGAGAGGTGAAAATATGGAGACCCTGAACCTCTGAGGCACTGCGAGGTGAAAGAGAGCCCTGAGGGGTCTGGTGGGAAGGTCTGGGGAAGGGCCAAGGCAGGCCCAGTATGAGAACTGTGCAGATAGCTGGACAGAAAATGTGTTTATATGGCAGGGATGTGCTTAAATCCACCACTCAGTGCCATAAAACCAAACCTCCCACCATGCTGTTGGTGGAGAGAGGGCACGGTGACAACAGCAGAAAGCAGGCATGGAA
This sequence comes from Netta rufina, assembly GCF_964035555.1. NCBI lineage: Eukaryota > Metazoa > Chordata > Aves > Anseriformes > Anatidae > Netta > Netta rufina. The sequence continues at coordinate 175,522,303 of NC_140123.1, forward strand.
GCAGCAAAGCTCTCAGGCATCTGCACCCTGATTTTACACACCTGAGGGCAGACACACTTATCCTGCTATGGGAGGAGTTGCCTGTTGTCCATAGGAAGATGAACTCTGCCCTCAGCAGTACTTTCTGCAGAAGCTGAGAGTGAGCTGCTGTCTGCAGGAAAATCTGCCTGGGCCTCCCCTCTGGAGCAGACTGCGGGTGGAGGTCTCCCGATCTGTCCCCCCTGCTTTCTGTCCCGCTGTGGCCCTCCACCACTCTGAGAGTATGTTTGGAAGATAGCGCTTTTCTTCGTGGTGCTGCTTATACTTGCTCACTCAGTGTAAATAACTGTATTAACTTTACAGGCAGCCCTGGTTTGAACTGACTGAGATTCATGCAGCAAACTGGACTTATGCCAGGCCCACCAGAGCAGAGTCCTGTTAGTGCGAGGTGGAGCCCGAACAGCTCGCAGGATGGGAGGTCTCTCCAAATGAATGTGATCCCTCCTTGTTCTTACAGATTTGTTTGAACGCTGACACAATGGCTGCCAAATACTGAATCTGCCAGAAATGTTAACAAAAGGCACTTTGATCTCATTCACTTGTTCTTGTTAAGAATGTATTGTATTATTTTGTCTTCTTTGCGGTCAGAAGAAGAATGTTTTACCCTTGCAATGAAGTGTGTATCGCTCATGTTCAATAATCTACGTGCTGTATTACAGAGCACATTCTCTGCTACTTGCTTTTGGGCTGCTTACTTCAGCCTGCTATATAGATGTTTAGATACCATAAGGATGTTCCATATTTCTTATATAAAATAGTGAGATTTGTGTATACTTCCTGAAGTTCTAAAAATCTGAAGAATTTGAATTTTTATTATATGTATTAAAAGTCCTTAAAAGTCAGTTTAAACCTTCATGCTGGTTATTAAATTCTTGGCTCAGTAGTTAATACATTTCAAATCTCTCTTCTTGGCACAAGGTTTACATTTTCCTAACCACATATTTACTGTTTAAAAAGCTAATATTCGCTAATAAAATGGTACAATGACAATTATCTATCAGCAGTAGTTCTTGCAATATGTCAGTCTCCCAGTGTACTATAAAAAATATATCATATGCGTCAAATGGTCTCATTCTCATCTTCAAACAAGATGGAAGTTTATGGAAAATGTAATCCCCACTAGGAAATAAAAAAGAGGAAACTGTTGATGAGGAATCTTGATGCCAAATCAAAGTACTGTGTTTGTTTACATATAAAACTGAAGAATAAGACATAACATGTTAAACTTGTTGCCATGAGGTATTGAGTATACTCTGACAGTTTGGCATGACAATACAGTCAGCAATTATCCTGGAGAAGATACAGATAAACTCAAAAAATAGAATAAATATGCATCATTATTGCTGTTTCTTTATATTTTACAAACAGTGCTTGTATTTTTGATCTTTGAAATATAACCTCATGGAAAATCTTTATTCTCAAAATGTAAAGAAAATTCTGTTTTCAAAATAGATTGACTATTTGTGCTATATATCACTCTATAGTTGATCTACTCTAAATCTCATCTTTGAAGATTAAATTTCTGGCAAGTGACCATATAAAACAAAAATTTATGGCGCTCTTCCTCCAAAAGCTAGAAGTCAGCAGAAATGCATGCATATTTAGAGAATGCTACTCCTTATTTAGGAAACTGTCCAATAGTTCTTTCTGCAAAAAGATTTTTTTTCTGTGACTCCCATATTATTGAATCCCTGATAGACACGCTCAGCTTCATGACATTATGAAGAACTATGTTTTGATGACATTTGTTATCATAATAAGTATCAGGATCCACATATTTTTGAGTTACTATGTTTGACCCTGACACAACAAAACCATATTCTTTTAACCTCCTGATAAAAACACAACCCAAAAATTATGACAATTTATTAAAGTTTCCTAATTTCAATCCCACAAAGTTGTAACGGCCATTTTTTTCATCTTGGTGGCCAATGTAAACTACCTCTCACACTAACAAAAGCATTAGATGAGCTCGTTGAAGTTATTGACCCACTAAGTTGCTACTTCAGTAAAATCATGTCCTAGTAAACCGATCTCTTTAGGCTTCAGGGTCACCAAAATACTATTTGACCAAGGTAAGCCCCTTTGCCTACATGCTTTCCATGGAACAGCAGATACACCTTCAGGATTTCAAGCTTTGGTTGTTTCATTCTTCTTACCTGGAACATACGTTCATGCCAAAATCTTTTCTATCACCTACTGGACAGATGCATATACACCTATCTCCTATAGCTCTAAATGCTATAGTGCATTGGTACCGAAGATATTGAACATAGTACTGCCAGTGATATTGGAGTCGAGCAGCAGAGAATCTTCTGAAAATCAGCATTTTTACTGTTTGCTCAATTCACTGTCTTACAGATGAAATCACAAGACTTAGGAAGAATACGAGTCTGTAAGAAATTCACAATGAGAGGTTATCTGTGATACCCAGATCATGCAGAGTATGTGCTTCCACAGTTCTCAGTTTTGGCTTGCAGGTTGTGAGATCTGGTTGCTCCCGGTGATTCTCTCTGAGCACCCTTTGCTGTAGTCAGGCTGTAGCTATCTTCAGCAAAATCACTGTATCCCTATACTCTCCAGGGTGAGAAGGCCAATCCAGAATAGCAATAGCAATGGAGAGATCAGGGTAGTGAAGAGGGAATAGGATAGATGAGGGCACATTTTCCTTCTTCATAAAAATCCTTCAAAATCCAGATAGCTTTGCACAGTAATCTATACATTTTCAGTATGTCATATAATCTCTGTTGCTCTTGTCAATGACTCTGACAGATGATAATACATGTATTTAAGGTAAGTGGTAACTGCTGTGCACTCCTTGTTCAAAAAGACAAAATGCAAAAACACGATCAATGTAGGAATTCATAGAAAACAAAACTAAACAAAACAAAAAACACCGTGCTGTTCTTGTAGTCTGTTAAGTAAAAATGTGCAAAAAATGTGACTAAGCACCATTAGTAACGAGAAACTACAAATTCCTGACAAACACTTTAGTACAAATTAAGTCTGATTCAAGCATTTCTGGCAAGCTTTTAGAGTAAATCTGAGATGCTTTTGGTATTGTACTCTCCATTGGTGTTCTATGATAAAGAAATAAACCTCTCACCCATCTGCTTTGGAAAGACTCATGCTGGGTATCATTCCTGTAAATTCATGTGCTATTTGCAGGTTGTTCCTACTTTCAGTTTTTAACCCTGCTGGTGTCTTGTTAGCCAACAACTGTGCTGCAATACTGAGGTCACCTCTTGCTACATGGCAAATATTTCAGATGAGTATACTTTTAAATCTTTATATGCTGGCTAATTCGACTTCTCTTTTTCCTGTGTTGCCTTCCGAGATTGAAGTGGGGATAGTCATATACTTCTGCAAGATTATTCAGTTGTAAACTCTCAGCGATTTCAACAAACTATTATTTAAACTTCTCTAAGCTTTTTCAAGCATTTCCTGTTTACAGATGCACTGGGTCTGGCTGGGATGGGTTAACCCACAACCACAGAGTATCAAGCAGATATGTAGGAATTATCTGTAACTCAATAATTGAAGTCTACTTTAAGTAGGTACTCTGGATGAACTTGCCAGGAAAGATCAGCTGGAAAAAAAGTGAAAACACTGTAAGATGAGTAAGATAAGCAACCATAGAATTTATTGGATAAATATTTATTATGTTTATTGGGTGATCACCCTTTGTTTCCTATTTACACCAAGGAGTTTTGGCAGGATGATTATTATTCAAAAATCAAGAGCAAAGATATAGCTACAAGGAGTTCAGGCAGAAATGCCTGTAATTAAAAATGTCCAACTCTTAAAATGTCAAGATGCCTGGTGTTAAACCCTGAGCATTTTGCTCAGGATTAATAGTAAGAACTGAGCCTAACAACGTTACCCACAGGCTGAATTTTATTTGAAAGTTTCATTTGAAAAGAGTTTACCTATTTTTCAGAACAACATTGCAGAGATAATATTATCTTACCAATGTTAAAAATAATGTTACTTATTGGAGAAATTCCAGTGTCTTACTGTTTGGGTCTAGAATCTGAAATAACATCAGGTCTGTGTGCATAAGACCCTGGCATTAAGAATTTGCCTTCTGTCATTCCTCAGGAAATTTGCCCAAATTTGGTTAAAATATATTATGAATTATGAATTATGAAAATTCTCAGTTTGCTCCTTCAGATAAATCACATTAGAGTTTGATGCCTGAATTTCCCCATGAATCTTTGTCTATTTAGTGTGCTCCATCATGGAGTGAAAAGGAACAAGCATCTGTTCCCCCGCAATTACTCCTGCAAGCACTTGAGGATGTGTGACCCAGACACAAAAACCACATGCAAAGGAACTCTCTCCCACTTCTCTTGCTGATGGCTTCCAGCGCACTGAAAGAAAAGGAAGGTGCTGGCTCATATCAGAAGGGCTTGTGGGGACTTCTGGAAGGAAAGAGGAATCATCAGAGGAAGCAAGAGAACTGGAGAAAGGGATTTGGAAAGGAGCAGATGGGCACTGTGCTTCAAACTTCAAACTAGGCTCAAGACCCTGGAGCCTCCAGAACTGCATACCTGGCTAAGGGGTTGTGATGTATCCCCTCCAATGGCCCTTACAGAGCCATACCTCTATTACAAGTTGCCGTTAATAGCTTCAAGACACAATACCACCACTCCAGGTCTGAGTGCCACCAACAGCCAAACACGGAGTCAATTGCCTTCAATTTACAGCATTGCTGCATTTTGTACTGCACACATTTGCATATGTTTAATTTCTAGTTTTCAATTAAAGTAAAACTGATTTTAAATACACTGAGGGTTCACATACTTCAATACATCCATTTCTACAACCCACTGTGCTAGACCAAACAGAGTTTCTATTTCTCAGCATCGTTAGTTTCTCATTGCATAGGGAGAATGAAATCCAAAGTCAGGGAAATACTTAGGACTTCCAATTAAGTTTTGAAAGCTTGATGAGCGCTAAAAATATCTTGCATGGCAGGAAATAGACCAACAGGCCTGGGGTTCATTGATCTGTTTGTTTTAGTCCTTTGCATATTTTCTACAGATCTTCTGATTGCTCTGCTGTAATTATCTGGAAATAGTACACATGAGGAGGAAAAAAGTCAGCATATCACAAAACAAAAATATAATTTCCCATAGTTTAGTAGGAAAATAAGAATGATTATCATAAAATCACAGGGAATTTATTTATTAACTTTATGGAGAGTAAAACCTATTTAAATAAATATTAAGTATAACTCTAAGCTTTAAAAAAAAATCTTCTGCATAATTAATTATTTCATCTAATTTGGTATGAAGCAGTTCTTGATTGTAAAAATGGAAAGATTTTTTTTGGGGGGGTTGTTAATAAAATTGGAAATAATTTAGCTTTAACCTCATTTTAATGGGGTCAAGGAAATTTAGAGTTGTGTGAGAAATGTGTATCTGATTAGGAAGATTTTTGAGAAACCTGGGAATTGATTCCCAAGCCACATAAATTCATTTTATGCACGTGTAATTCTCTTGAGCAATAGGGAATTAGACCCATTCAATGAGGCTTGTGGAGGAATCAGTAATGGCAAAAGAGGTATTTAACCACCCATTTTCCACTTCACCTGTAGCTTGAGCTTCTGTGTTTCTGATCCCACATAAACTGACCAAGCTGGAGTGCACAGCTGAAGCTATTGCTCCTGGATGTTTTTGCACCTATCAGCTCTGAAGCCATGGATTGCTATCTGCTGTGCAATACCAAGTAATATTTGGAGTCTTTGAAAACTGGCTGGGCTCTTTGTCTTGTTTGTGCCATTAGTGTATCACAGTTAGTGGCTTTTAGCCAGTTTACCAGCTAGACAGAAATAATATGTCACTTATTCTCTGCAGCCTGGACAAGAGGACTGGGATGGATCCCCTGTCACTGGTGATTACTAACTATGGAGACCGATGGCTATTAGAGAACTGAGGCTCTCTGATCAATGGCTTCAGGGTAACACAACCAACCCAAACTTAAGTAGAAGACTGAGAGAAATCATCACTGGGGATGCAGAAAAGGCAAATGCAGAAGGTACAGCTTAGCAATGAATGTCGAGTCCCAGCCCCAGCTCACTTTGGTGATCAAAGGCATTCCAAAACAAGCACTAAGTGTTTGTGAGCTGCCAAAGAATTTGGGTGTAGTGTTAGGAAGAAGATGAAGAACAGATTACTTACATCACTAGCAGCTACTCCCTAGTTTGATGAGGATGGATTTAAAAAATAGCTGGGAAGGTACACAAGCCTGTTACACATCTTCACGGATCCTAAAGCACGGTTGTGTAATGTGTCGTGCATTGCAGCACTCCGAAGTTCTATTTAAAGGAAATACAGCAAACAGGCAGTGGTGGGGTGGAGACAGGAGAGAGAGTGATGAAAGAAATGGTGAACTAAAAATGGAGCGGAGAGGCTAGGAGACTAAGAGAAATCAATGGTATAGCAGCAGTTCTGAAACTGAGAATCCCCGGCTCTGAAGCTAAAAACATCATGCTAGAAAGTCACATGTCAAGAACGAACAACTTTTGGCACCTCTTTCCTGCACTGACTCCAGGATAGACAGTGACACAAACATCAAAATGTGGAGAGAGCTTCGTCTCTGTTATGAACAAGAGGCATCCTGTTTTTGAATAGCAAAGAACTGTGTGTGCACCTTTCATATGGGATGTTGGCTGTCCTTCTCTCTGTACCTTCACATCACAAGCAGGTGAAAACAAGGCTTCTAAAGTAAAACAACAAACTCTGCATGACTTGTTTGTAACAGCATCTGCTGTCTCGGAAACCACTTCTTCAGCCAGTTCTCTTGGCTGCTTTGGAGATGCAGTGATGTCCAACTGCACAATATGGTTAGGCTTGCTTCCCAGATCGTATCTACACTGGCCCGTGGAGCCTCTGCCTCCAAAGCACTGGAGGTATATAGAGAAACTGCTCAGAACGTGTATGTGGCTGGAACAGACATGCACCAGATGGCCATTCAAAATAGCAGTCAGGAGAAAAGCCTCACACTGAGCAGATGCGAGTCTTATCCTTGAGAAACGACTTCCCAGCTGCCATTTTCCTCTGACTCATCTTTTAGAAGAATTCTGTTTATTTTAACCAGAGCTAGTGTTGAGTCACAGATGCCACATGTTAGACCAGTTCACTGGGTCCCTTTCGTAGCTGGGGTGAGGAGAGTATTTTAGGCAACTCCACTTCTTTGCTTAGTGCATGCAAAATCTCAGCACTCCCTTCTTTTCAGTAGTGTGATTATTAGAACTGTAGCACAAATTTCGAAGCACTAAAACTAATACAGACAAAAAGGTAGGTTAAAGATAAAGAGAAACCCCTTGATTTTAAGGAACATTGGTTCAGCCTTAAATTGAACCACAACTTTGGCTTTCTGTGTTAGATGTTAAAAGTTATTTTAAACACAAGGTGGCTGAGATCTTTATAGACTTAATTATGTGAAGCAAGGAGTTCCTCTGAGCACCTGCACCTGTATTAAATGCTCTTTCAGGTTTTCTGCTCTTGAGAAAAGTTTTTTCCTTGATGTTTCAAGAGTTGCCTTGCTAAATACTTAAGCCATGATTTCTTTGTACTAAAATTGGATAATATAATACAATGCCATGAAAGGGAGAAATAGAACTAGAGGAGGTGGCGTTTCTTGTTTGTTTGTTTGTTTGTTTGTTGTTGTTGTCATTTTCATTTCCAGCTAATTTCCTCAGAAAATTCTGAAAGGTTTGCAACCATTTCTTAAAATACCAGTACTGTCTGCACTGAGCATATGTTCTATTTTGATATTTTTTCAATTCCTAAAATAAAAATCTGCAAGTTCTTCATGAATATCTTTCCACCCCAGCCAGAAAATGTGTGAAAGCAGCTCCATCAGTCCTCTTCCTGACCCCCATCCACTACCTGAGCCTTTGCCATAGAGGAACAAGTTTCAGTTCCCCCTTGTATTGTTTCACCAAGGCAGAATATTTAATTTGCCATTTTCTCATTATGAATTTTTAACCAATTTTGTAAAAACAAACAAACAAACCAAAACAAACAAACAAACAAACAAAAAACAACAACAACAACACTTTTTTTTTTAATAATATATTTATGCTACTCAAGGTTAAGGGTTTGACCCAATACCAGTCAGTCGATGGACCAACTAAATCACTTCATTAGAATCCATTAAATTGCAAAGAAGATCAGAGGTATTTGGAACTCTTCCAACCCAAAATATTCCATGATTTGTGTTTCTTCATAACATCATAGAATCACAGAATGGCTTGGGTTGGAAGGGACCTTAAAGCCCACCCAGCTCCAACCCCTTGCCATAGGCAGGGACACCTCCCACCAGAACAGGTTGCCCAAAGCCCCACCCAGCCTGGCCTTGGGCACCTCCAGGGATGGGGCATCCACAGCTGCTCTGGGCAGCCTGTTTCAGTGTGTCACCACCCCCTAAGTGAAGAATTTCCTCCTAACATCTAATCTAAATCTCATCTATTTTAGTTTAAAATCATTCCCCCTTGTCCTATCAATCCTAGTGTTCAGAGAGGCCATGCTACCAAGATTCCCCAAGTCCATCATCATATAAACTTTTTCAGGGTGTCATAAAATTAATAAAAAACAGCAGAAGAGGGTGGCTTTATAAAGCCTTAACAGCACATTCAGGGAGAAAACTCTGTTCAATTTTTATTAATTTGATGTATTTTTCCATGGCATTGGACCGAGTTATTCAGTAAGAGGAAGACTGTCAACATTTTAATTTTTTGACTGCTGTATTGCCTTGATGGTTTGGCATCACTGAGTAAACCGGCATGCTTTTCATATGAGGAGAAAACATCCTGCTTGTAGGTGGTCAAACACCTGCTCCCTAAGCTAGAAAGGCAGCAGCTGTTGTCCTTAGCGTGCCCAATTTGAGGAAAGTAGGATGTTGTCTACATATTTTCACAATGTCATTTATAAGGCAATGTTTGTGGCTTCCTACCACATGAATTATTGCCTTTGACAGGAGAAATAAAATTTTAATACAGGACTTTGACAGGAATACTCAAAAGGAGTTTTTTGAAACACAAGCTGAAGAGATCAACTGCTTTGCAAAACTGAACAAATTGTGTTTCCAGAGCTGCTTTGCTGCCATCCAGAACAGAAACTTGAGAAGCTTGTGGACATACACGTGGGCAAGACCATTTTCTTCTGTCCTCAGAGAACAGTTTCACCATACTTGAAATATTCCTTATTTCTGATGAAAAGTCAAACGTACTAGGCCTGGCTGGGATGGAGTATGGTACATTAGCATATTCAGAAGGCAAGATGTTTGGATTCTGTAAGGAGGCTCATCTGGAAACAATGTATATGCTTCAGTTCTTTGTAGAAAATACTTAATTTTAATTTTTCATGAAAGCCCTTTCTCTTGGAACAAGTCATCTGCTTAAAATTAGGCATGTACTTGTTTGTCTTGCTGACTTGAGGCCATACAATATACAGTCCTCTGATGCTGAGTAATTTATGTGCTTTCATAAATCAGTGGGCAGCCAACAGAGGACAGACTGGATACAACAGTTCCACATATGCATTCTTATTTTATGGTCAAAAGATCATGGAAATGAGCTCATACTTCATGCCTTTGAAAGTCCCTTCCTTTTTCTGTCATCTCTGGGAAGTGCAATAGATTACAATTATTTCCAAGATTTTTAGTAAATTATTTACAATGCACATCTAAAAAAAACTGTAGTCTTTGATATCTTCTCCAGTATTTTGAATGAAGGTTACAAAAGTGACCACAATCTTCAATGGTCCCTCTTCTCCTTTCACCCCTTTGAAAGATTAAAGTATGTGAATGCTGTTTAAAAAGTGAAGAAGCCCTAGTCCTGTATGAGCCAAATACTTGTAAGAAAGCCCTGTTTCCTGTCCCCACTGCCAAAACTGATTCTGTAAAGAAGAGCTGCAGGAATGCAACTGCGCATTTCCATGTCCCTCTGAGATGTGAAATCGAGTGTGCTGAGCTGAAACGCTCTTAGAAATATCTCTTCTTGGCTTCTGGAGCTGAGGATGGGCCTTCACATTGAAAACAGCTGAGCTAGCTTGTGCCAATAGTATACAGGAAGAGATTTCCATATGCATATGGAAAATGCAAGCACACCTTGCATCCTTGTGAAAACGCAGAAAAGATGCAATAAAGGCAATAACGCTGAATAGACCATTGGCATAGATGTGAATAATGCAACAAAGAAAATGCAAAATATATATATATATATGGATGAGTCCAGACCAGTTAAACCTCCATTGCCAACCCTGGTCTTCTTATCTGAAGAGTACCAATGGTTAGGGAAAGCACATGCTGAAGGATAGGCCTTTCTGGGCATTATTGATCAGACTGCATTGGCAGGTTCTAACAAATCATCCAGCAGCCCATAGAGAGCCCAAGGGCTGAACCTAGTGCATCTTCCCTTGCCCAGCTCCTGCCCGGGGTGGGTGGGTGGGGGTTGCACAGGGAGCCATGGGGAAGGCCCAAGCCCCCTACCCAGGGTAGGCTGAGGGGCTAGGGCAGGGTCTGGAGTGCAGGGGGCCCCAGTAGGCAGCAGTGCCTGTGGGCAAGGGACTGGGCCTCTGCCCCAGCACCAATAATGGCACTGAGGCACAAACATCAGTAGGGTGAATATGTTGGCAGTATTTGCTAAAAAAATGGATTACCTCAAAATGTTTGCATCTGTGACTCAAGCCAGCTTCTCTGCTGATTTTAAAGTCCTGTTAAGCTCTTCACTTCTGATTCACCACTCTGTTCCACCTCTGGCTCACTGCAGAGAGCAGCCGTGTACATCTGAAGATCTTCCTGCAAACTGTGTGTTAAACATTTAATGCCTGAATTCTGTATGTTAAAGCTCAATGAGTGAGAAAGAGATGGCACCTCTCAAACCTTTTCCGTTTAGAGGTGGGTTTCAGAATTCCTTGCTAAAATCAGGGATAACGGAAGCCATTACGAGATTTATGAATAAAATTTTTATTACCAACCAGAACCAGTAGTGACCAAATTTCACTGCATTTTTCCATCTACAGTGACAGTCAAGTATGCGAATTAAAGAAATGCTGCTAGTGAATGATCCTCTTTCCCACTCTGAGCCCCTCTGGTGCATGGTGCAGACTACACATGATACCAATATGTTAATGCCCTGTGTGTGTCTCTAGTCATGAACAGAGCCTCTGACATAGCAGGCGGGAGAACATCTGAACTAGACTGACATCTGACCAGACCACAATATTGGAGTTTTATGAGCACAAGCAGAACAGACAATCCTCTCTATCCTTGTTTTAACAGTTTCCTTAAAGGCTGGGAAACTACAGAGAAAGTAAACAGCAAGGTAATTAAAATGTGCATTGCTTACTTCATCATTATGGGCGACTGAGATTTTTGGGGGCAAAATATTTTTCATCTAGGACATGCCTGCACTTTGAATAGAATGTCTGTGGGAAATAGTTATTTTAAAAATATATATATTCATTTCCAAAGCCAATAAAACAAAAAACTCCAAAAATCCAATTTCCACATTTTTAATATAGAAATTCATGTTTTGTTCAAGTAAACTTTCAGTACATCAAATTAATTTTAGTAAAAACTGTAAATGAGAGTCACAATCTATATGAAAAGTCCAAAAAATTGACATGCAATGTTTAATTTACTCCAACATTTTTTTTATCTTACTTAATAGATTGAGGTCTCTTCCAACCTAGAAATTCTGTGATTCTGTGTGATTCTGTTGGAATTAACATGGGTAAGAGTTTGATTTTTCTTCCTGATTTAAGATAAAACCTTTTTTCAAATATCAGCTTTCTGAAGGAAAAAATATTATTTCCTCATCTGCTCTGTTCCACTAGCCTTAATTTAACAAGTGTATGATACATTGATTTCTGTCAGCAGACCACAGTTAGAATATACTGTGGTAGAAATGAACTCCATCTTCCATTCTGAATTATCTTAAGCAGCTCTGTTAATATAATAGGCTTGTGGGCATATATTATACAATGACACAAGGCGTAACCTTTCCCTTTCAAACAGTTTCTCATTTCCTGACTTCAACAAACATAAGAGAATATCACATGGTAAAAGAATGCTGTGAAAAGTATATTGAATCATCTGGCAGTATTTAAACCATGAGATGACATTTTATTTTGCTTATTCTATATGGAAATTCCTAACATCAGCTCTTACTCAAATACATCAGTCCAAGCTCTGCTGTTTCTTTTCAAACATTCTTTATTCCTCTCTTCTTGTTCTTGTTATATCTTTTTATCTCTTAGCTGGAATGTGGATTTCTGTGGATATCTAAACATCCACAATGTCTGAACTTTTAATTTTTCCTTCTGAAAAACTCCGAATGCAGAATTATCTAAAGGATTTTTTCCTTTCTCTCTTTTTCTCCCCCTAAACTACTCCATAGCTAATTGAGTGTGTTTGTAACAAACAATCTATGGCTGTCTTAATAACTCAGGGAAGCTCTAAGGATCCTTCAATAGATGACTGTCAAAGTAATGACATTACAGAGTTTATATCAATTGATTTCAGGCAAAGTGGCCACTGTGCTCTGAAAGTTTTATCTAAACACAGGGTGCTCCTTAGCCCAGACTATTTGTACACCTAAAGCTGACCATTCTCTTAAGAGCTTTCTTGGAGAAGGCCCAGAGCTCTCAACACCTTGAAGGAGTGAGCCTAAAACAGAGTTATTTCCCAGAAGAGGCAGTACTTAGTAAAGCTATAAAAATAAAAAAAATAATAATAATAATAAAAAAAAACAATTCAGTGGGAAAAAAAAATATAACTATATATATAGGGAAGGGAAGGGAAGGGAAGGGAAGGGAAGGGAAGGGAAGGGAAGGGAAGGGAAGGGAAGGGAAGGGAAGGGAAGGGAAGGGAAGGGAAGGGAAGGGAAGGGAAGGGAAGGGAAGGGAAGGGAAGGGAAGGGAAGGGAAGGGAAGGGAAGGGAAGGGAAGGGAAGGGAAGGGAAGGGAAGGGAAGGGAAGGGAAGGGAAATAACTGATCAATTGCATACCTCTAGAGACAGGCAAACAATGCATTACAGCCAGAAAGTAGCAACTGATTTCTGCCATTTGAAACAAAGGGGAAAAGTTTTGCTGTTAGCGATAAGGGTCTTATGACACCACATATTTTTTCATGGATTTGAAACCCAGAAAGGACTATTAGATCTTCCAGTTTTACTTCCCTCATAGCACAGGCCATAAAAAATCATGCTTCTCGTTCCACTCAGTAATGACTTGTGTGTTGGCAAAACCAGAGTGCTCCCAAGGGTACCTCCAGCCTTAGTCTGAAAACTTCAAGAGGGGAAGAAGCCAGTCTCTTGGCCCATATTGTGTTGTTACAGACCATCTATTCCAGCAAAGGTTTACAACCCACATGCACTCCAACACCAACATTACGTTACTCAGTGACATATAATTCTGCGCGACAGCCCATGATTCATTGCTTACAAGTGTTCCTAAATGTACATTGGTTACATTCCACAACAGATGATGACAGCAGGTCCCAACTGGATGGGACACTCCTGCAATGTGCTACTTCACTCTAGTGCACAAACTGTAATTTGGAATGAGCCAGTCTAGCTAAAAATTAGCTCATGGCAGCTACCATACCTCTGTCCATCATTTCTGCCCAGAGGAAGGTAGAGATATTTGAATGTCATAGAAAAGTTCTGCTTATCTCAGAAAGCTTGATCTCAAATTCTCATTAATCACAAGGGAAATCACTTTCTATTTCATCTGACTCTATGGAAGACACCTTAAGGGTAGACTTACTCAAGGAAAGGAGAAATATGAGATTACATCATTAGATATGGTATTAGATAGGCCAAAGCACCATGACCTTACTGTGTTCTTTAGGTTGGTTCCCAGTGAATTGCTCCAGTGCATATGAAAAAATATATTTTTTGAATCTAAGAGTAGTAACAGTTAATCTACATCAAAATGGAAAGAGGTAGCTCCCAGAACAGGCTGTAACCATACTTAACTCACAAGGAAAAATCATGTATGAAAGCTTTTTGAAAGGCATTTCTTTCTACCTTTCCCTTTCCATTGTCCTATTTCTATTTCTTTCTCATTCCTAATTTCTATTTCTCATTCCCTCTTTCTCTTTCTCTCTCCTTTTTTTTTTTTTTTTTTTTTTTTTTTTTTGTAGTAATTCCTAAACTTATAAAAGACATGTAAGGACCCTTTCTATATTCTTCTTTATTATATAAAATGGTTGTTTTTTCTTGTTTCATTTGATTTTTAAATAATGAAGGAATTGACTAAATTGCATCTATAAACATACACTTTTTATCTTGGAGATGCTGAAGTCCTGCAATTGTAGTGGAAAGACTTGGTGAAACCATAGAGGGAAATTATTTTCAATAAACTCTTTGGACTACAACTCTGGTGTCTGCACCATTAAAAAAAATAAATAAATAAAATAAAACTTGGAAGTGTGGTATACATAGAGCACCCCCAGTCTGAGATTATGTTCCATTTGTCCTATATTTTGCAATAATGCAAATTTGGAGATTGCCCCAGTCTTTAATAAATGTTGATGAGATCTGTGCATACAGAAGATGAAATTGTAAATGGCAAATGGAAACAATGGCAGCAGCAAAAGAAGTCCAGGCCCGAGGGGATTTTTCCAGAAAGCAGAACAAGAGGTTTCATTGTTCCTATGTGGTGCATATCTAAAGAAGGGATAGGGAAAAATCATTTAGCTCTTGTAGAGCAAGTGCAGGCTTTCCAAAGAGTGAAAGGGAGGCGATATGGAGGAAAAAAGAAATTAACTTGATTAATTCAAGGCACAGTTAGACTTGCTTACAAACAAGAATTGATCAGACACAAAGCCCAGTCTTTGCTAATGCTCAGCTTTTATTGAATTACATGGATGCTCTGCACTCTGCAGCAGTTACATTGCCTATTTCAGTATTAAAAGAAAGTTGGAGGCTTAGGTAACCCTGCCTGACTTTCAGTCATCCTAGTAACAGCCAAACAACGAGCATGCGGAGTCTGTGAAACATCCATGAGATGCCAGACAAATTAACTCTAAGATTTTTCCAAAACAAAGGAGAATCTTTAAAGAGATTTTATTATCCATAAACAGCTCTGAGACAGATAGCGATTTAAGGAAGGCAAGCAACTTAAGAAACAGTGGAAATTCTGAATTTGTGCCCAAAATTAAAATAACTTTTTAATGGCCTTGCCCTTAAAGAGGAATTAATGAGGTCTCTTTTACATCTTCACAGAGAGCCAGACTCTTCCAGATGTGAGATAGATTACTACGTACAACATAAACAATATTTGGTCTTTTATACTTGCTGCATAGAGCAGACATCTCTGTGCTTGAACAGGAGATCATTCCTAACCCAACAGAGGATGTAAATGACCCCAGTCACGAGCAGTGCTCCAGGAGCCCACAGGAATACCTGGGTAACATTTCTACCAAACCCTGCAAGCCGAACTAAGGGGCAGATGGGGGGAAATGGTGACAAGCCTGGGGCAGCAGGATTTGGCCCAAACATCAGGATTCATCATTAGTATTTGCTTTTGTACAAGCTGAGGACTGCCAGCCCCTGCCCAGCTGAATACTTCAAGCTGTAGCTAGGAGACTAAACTCTAACACACTAAAAATACATCCCCTGCACTGGGCAGAGACAGCTTTTTTGCAAGCAGAGAGGAGACCTGGTGTCAGCAGGAAGGGGCAATCGGCTCCAGCACAGCACAAGCACCCGATGCAGGCACCCACAGGCAGGCTCACAGCATCCTGCTTTGGCATGGGCTGCCCAGGCTGGTCCCAATCCTGCCTCATGAGTCACCACCCTCAGATGGGTGCTGCTCACCCAAATTCCCACTAGCTGGTTGGAGCACCCTGCCCTGCTGGGAGGCTGTGTCTTACACTCACCTCCTGGCCAACAGAGTGGAGGAGACTGCAGGGAGCAGTTCTGTCTTTGGCCCTCATAAAAACAGTCCCCAGCTTTCTTTTCTGTACTCCAGGTCACCTGTGTTGGACATCAACCCAGCTTTGCCATTGCAATCAGGCTGTGGGCGGTGTAGGGCCTCTGTCTCGCTGCGCATGGGCTGGAAACAATGCCCTGGGGTGCCCTGGGGCAGTCACACATCACATTTCCAGACCAACTTATATATGGCTGTAGCTGATTTTTCATCTCCAAACTAAGCTGAGCAATGCGATGCGGTGCTGCACATTGGTCTGTGTGTGGTCAGCAGTGGGAGGATGGGTTAATTTGGGTCATCAGCTAGTGAGATGTGCCTTGCTCATGCTGAAAACACAGCTCCAGGATGAAAAGTACGTTAGCATGTATGCCAGAAGAGAGAAGTCATTTATTGCCAATTATCCCCCGGTAGCACTGCTCTGCACATTGTGCCAAGCTAAAGGTAAGACCTAGAGTAAACAATTATGGGATTCTTCACAGAGATTTCACTGTGTCCAATTTCTGCAGATATCTGTGGCTATTCCTAAATTTCCATCCACATTCCAAACACATGCATTTGCAACACAGGAATATTTGTTTTTCACAACTGTGCTTTCATAGTACAGCAGGAGCCCTGGGCAGAGGAGCTATGAGGAACAGTATATGCCATAACCACAAAGGTACCTTTGAGGAACTGGATCTCTTACGTTTGCACATTTATGATCAAAATTAGGGGGAAAAAAAAAAAAAAAAGTAGTTTAACTAGAAAAATCTATACCTCCTGTGTAACATCAGTATCCATGGAGACACAGCACCAAAAGCTATTCTAGTGTTGTTTTATGACATCTTTGTTTGAAACAGCAGAGAAGAACAAGTACTAATACTGATTTAGGTGCTTTGAAATGAGTAGATACAATGTACCACACCATCCACTGTACGTGGATGCATACAGCCACAAAGTCACCTTCCCCTCCTTTTCTGTGCTCAGGGCTTTCTTCTGCACTTACTTCTCATTTGTATTAGTATCAATAATTCTTAATATATCACCTTACAGTAATCAATGTTTAACATCAATCTCTTTCAGTATTTCAGCTATTGTTACACACTGGAATGTGGACAACAGCATTTGGGTGGAATCTGGGTTTGCAGGAGCACAAAAACAGGTTTTCAGAGAGGGAGCAGGTAATAGAACACCAGGTAATTGTTTAAAAGATCACAGATTGCATATGTTTATTTGAGACACAGCACTGCAACAAAGGATGTGCCTACCTAGCATTGTCTTTCCTTTTGTATTTCCTCTAATGTCCTGATACCTTCAAGCGGTTAGTCATAAGAAGAGCTTTATTAAACTTACTGAAGATATTAAAGGAAAAATAAATAGAGTGACCTGATAGAGATGGAGCTGGCAGAAGTTTGAGAAGCCTGCCTCTTGTTTTCCCTTTGAAATCTTGGCAGGCATGCAGAGTGCTCAAACCTGCTCCCACAGCCTGGTTGTCATTCCCCATCCCATGCTGGCTACCCTCATGATAAGCCAGGTATACATGTAGTCCAGAGGTTTTTATGAGTTTCACAAAACGTGTTGCACAAGCTGGAGACAAAACATATACAGAATATATTAGCTCTTGTAGACAGTTTTGCAGACAGTGGCTCCCACAGACAACCACAACTGTTTACAGTAAATGCTATCGTCGGCTGATCAGGTATCCTGTTGAATCAAGACTGGAGGCCACGTCCCGAGGTGCCTCAGCTGTGCACAGCTTTCTGCCTGGCACCAGCTTTGTGGCTGGCTTCTCCCTAAGCTGTTGATAAACAGCTGTTTTAATATTGGTTTCTAATGTACTGGAAGTCTCCTGCTACCCCAAACAAAGCCGTGTTTGAAAGCACCTTCACTTTTCTCAGACACTGGGCATGCTTTTGATCCTTTATGTCAAATCACACTCTAAAGAGGAACTGAAAATGTTCCTCCGATTCCATTGCTTTTGTAATTGGGTTTGATTGAGAAGGAGTCTAAAAAGCTCATTTGCATTGTATCTATAAATCTAACTAGCTGGCATTTTCAGCCAGATTTGCCAGGATGACAGCAATAGCTCCCCCTACCCTGACTGTCAGCCCTGAACTCAGTAGTCCTGCTTGTGTGGTCAGGTCGACCAAGTTCAGCACCCATTACAGAAACTGGTTGTCAGCTCCTTGTTTGTACAGCTGCTCAGGGTTTGTTCTCCAGCATTTTGGGGGTCGGGGGCCTTTTGCTGATGAGCTGTGAGTGTCAGCACCCTGTCTTCTTTGGGGGGTGTGTGTGTGGAAGGTTGCTAGCTTCGCACTCCTGCATGCCCAATGGGCACTGCAGAGCTTGCTGCATGACCATTGATATAGTTATAGGGATACCAGACAATGAGAAGGGTCACCTCCAACTCTTGCATGAGACTAACTGGGGAACAGAGGTGCAGAACAGTTTCTCCAAAGGTTCAAATGACGTTTCTAGCAACACTATCCTGTGTTCATTTGTACACTCCATGGTCATACCTGTGTATACACGAGAGTGTACTTTAAAGCATACAGTTTAATAATATTCTTGGAATAAGTATCAATAAAACACATTAATTTATGGAAAACATAGTTTTCCATATGTTGCTGACTCCTCCACTTTCTCACTTTTAAATTATGTGTGTATATGGTTCTCACGGTCTTTTTTATCCTTTTTAATTTGAGCTCTGCCCATGTTGATATTGCTTCTGTTTTCTATTTCCCTTTCAGCACCCATCTCTGGTATCCAGCTAAAACACAAATCCTTCTCTTCCCAAACACTTTCAGACTACTTTGTGTTATGGATATTTTATTTGTGTGTGTGTGTGTGTTGTGTTGTGCTGTTGTTGTTTTAGTTTTGATTTTATTTATTTATTTATTTATTTAAACATGGTCATTAGGAAGCCTGAGGCCTCTCTTAGCTTCCCTGATAATTATTATGAAAAACTCCAAAGGTGGCTGAGATGGGCCCATTCCAAGCAGTAGACAGAGAACCGCCTTTCCTCTTACTCTGAGCTCGAAAACCTGGTATGCGTTGACCCTTTCTGCAGTTGTGTGCCAAAGCTAATGTCTCTTTAAAGAAGGAGAGGGAAGAGCTGATTCAGTGCAGCTTCTGAACAGAGTGGGCTGTATGTTCTCTGTGAGTGTGGTGTTTGCACACCCTTAGCAAGACACACTAAATTCTCTCATGCAAGCAATGTCCCTGCAACACAAAAACTGTTTTCCTAGGATATGCAGAACATTATTTTCAGTGTGATTCCTGAAATATATAGTCACCCATGCCTCAGAGTAAGAATAAGGAGTCTTTATATGACAAACCGTTTGAGAAGAAAATTATTATAACTGCAATGACTAGGCTTTCTCCCACATATTGAAATACAAAATCAAGAATAAATGATCAAAAAACAATTGTTAAGGGAAAAGCTCTGAGGATGGGTGAGCATCCAGATGACAGCCTTTTTTACCCACACTAGATAACACAATTCTATGCTAGCTGCAGCTGATTCACCAGCAGTATTCAGGACAGTGAATAAAAAAAATACCTTGCAGTACTTTAGGATAATGATTTGCTAGGGACTAATATCATCATACTACATCCTACCACCCCTAGGAATACTATGCTGGAGTATTGAGTTTTTTATTTATATTTTCCAGGATCTTTTCTACCTATACAAAACTGTGTACACAAAGTAGAAGCTGTGTGGAAACAGCTGTCAGATATACAGAATTGCCCCAGCTCACAGCCCAGTCCTTTGGGAACCCTGGGAGGCAGCAGGAGGTGAAGTAGACCAGGGAGCATCCCTGAAGCCCAGAAAAAGACAAATGGGAGGCAGCACAGCAGCATGGGGTCTCCTCTGTGCTGGTCACAAGACCTGGGGCCAACTGAAGATCTCCCAGCAAGAGAGGCCCCGCACCTATGATGTGGGCATGTGATGGAAAAAGGGATGCATTACACACCACAACAGCCATGGTGAAGCGGTGTCAGCCATGACTGATTAGGAAAGGAACCGTGTCATTCCTTATCTTGAATAACTTCTCTTATCTCCTGTATATTTTTTTAGCCCCAGAAGAAAACAGTGGAGGTTGGTAGATGGGCTGGAGCACAGTTGGCTATTCTGCTTCAAGCAGCTGCGACTTCTCTTGGTCTAATTTTAACTGAGTCACAGTATGTATTTGTAATTGAAACCAGTCATTTTACTTTTAGGAAATCCTATGCTGTCGGGACAAAACATCTGCTTTAATGACCCTCAAAATGGTTTTCAAGTCTATGTAAAACCACCTTTTCCTGTGCTTGTAGTTTTTACTGTGTGCTCCCAGCAAAAAACACCATTTTCAAATCCACAATCTTGCTCAAAAATACCTCAAACGATGCAGTGTTTTGATTCACATGGCTATCCTTATTGCCAAATATTTTCCCCCAAATCCATGCCATGTCAGTAAAGGAATATGACTAATTCATACAGGTTATCTCCAACATCTGTCACATGAAAAATGAATTGATGAACTCACCCATATTTTTATGCTTTTCTAGTACACAAGCCAAGTTTCAGCTTTCAAACTAAGCAGAGATGTGCCAAATATCATGTAAGGCTGTTCAGTGCTATGTGTACAAAAAGAGTCTACACACCTTTTTCTCCCCTCCCCAGACTCTGTTCGTAAAGTTTAGTGATCAGCTTAGAAGTTCAGTTCACTGAAACTCAGTTTCTTACCTGCTGCTTCTGAAGATAATGCCTGAGTTGTCAAAGTGGAGAAAAGGTTGCAGATGGCTCTCTTGATGTTTTTAAAGCACTGGTGAGTGCTTTGGATGTTCTTGGAAGAAACATGACCCAAATCATCACCAGCTTTTGCCTACACAACAAAATTTCCAAAATCAATGCTTCATTTATTTTTATAGGAAAATCTGCATAATCTAAGAAGAAAACTGAAATATTCAATTTGAGACTTGCAAATTTAGCTGGTTAGGGTGTATCTTCTCCTGTCACTTTGCAACACAGGGTAAATATGGATGTTCACACACTCACCCCATGACAGCTTACGTCTTTAAAATTAGTCTTAACATTTTGGAATTATGATTTATATTTCAAATACTGAAATTGTAAAGTGGGCTAGAAGTCCTAGAAAAGTAGCAAAAGTATAAATGGACAAGCATTATATAATTTGATTTTCCCCTCACAGTGTTAATGTTAAATAAAGTCAATTAAAAATCATGATAAAGACATTTCACTGGCAAGGAAATATTTATGGTGCTACATACTACATTTCTGGATTGATGTGTTTTCAAAAGAAAGCTAACAGGATTTAAATTATGAACTTGTAGAGACAGCAAAGAGCTTAAAAAAAAAGCAATGCATTGACTCATATTTTCTATTTGCACTTTTAATCACAGATTTCAGCAGACAGGCCCCTTGTAGTGACAGTGGTGTTACCCTGAGAAGCTCTTATTAGGAATTAGAAAACCAGCAGTGCTCTATCAAAACACTGCTGAAGTAACAAAATTGGGGGGAAAAAAAGAAAAAAGAAAAAAAAAAAAAAAGTTTTACTTTGTTTGTCACAGAAAGGAAAGGTTAGAAAAGCCCCAAGGAAAAGACATGTTTATTCATAAATCCAAATGATATGACCTGAAACAATTAGGTGGTAGTTTAGAAGAACTAACTTCAAGCCAAAGTGCTACAATGATATTGCACTGCAGATTCATTAGTTGGCACTAAGCTTTGATTACTCGTGTTCAGGGGCCAGTTTTAGTCAATTAAAAATGATGTATATCCCTTTGTCTGAATTACTGCTTGTTTTAGAGACAATCCATCCATCCAGAGAGTAACATCCATCTAGCTTTTGACAAGATTTCTTTTTTTCTGAAAGTCCTATAATCTGATTGGCCTACATCAGGCGGGAAGGTTAAATAATTAAGTGTATATTGATTAGTATAGCCATGGCTACATTTGTTCACTCTGCTGTGCTATTGATAGGGGTGGGAAACCCTTCCTATTATTTGCTTGGACATCTTTCACTCCCTGGGAGAACGCTCTACCCTCCTCTGCTACCTACTCATTGCTTGATAATTGAGATGGACAAGCAGCCACACACCACAATTGATTCTGAGTTATTCAGCAGATGCTGGAAAGTTCAGATTAAAATGTCTATCCAAATGTTGCTGTTTTTCCACATGTTTATGTAAGGGGAAGGGAGGAGAGACTGGCAGCTCTGGATGTCATGGAACAGACAGTGACAGAAAAACAAATGGAGCATGAAATTAAGTTTTAGAACTTGTGCAGTGCTTTCTACCACAGTGATAGTCAGGTAATGTAATTCCCCAGGTTAAAAGTATCAAATGATTTCTATAACCCCACATACTTAATCCTGGAACTCAGTCACGTAACAATTAAACTTGCCAAAAGAAGGTCCATGAGAATGTAGTTAGATTTGACAAAGCGGTCAGGAGTTTGAAGACATTTCGAACCTTGAAACATGGTGGAAATGTCTAATCCCCAAGCAAAGGAGCTTCATTCTTTCCACAGAGAGAGGAAATCTACTCACTGATCAGGGAAAACATCTGTTTAACACCATCGCAGGAGGAGCCTAAACAGGGCTTTTGGAAAAGGAAAGGGCACTCCTTTCAAAAATCACAGAGTGATTTTGAAATTCTGTTTTGTATAGGTAATACTGAATATGGGATGTTTTTCTTTCTCTCATTTTTAAAGAACTTAATCTGTGAACTTCTTAGCTCCCATTTTTATGCTCCCTTCATTTTCCAGTCAGTAAGGATGGTTGTATATCCCAAGTACAAAGCTGTTATGGTTTAAGTAGTCTACCTTGAGAAGGTTCAACAAAACTGGAAATTTTCTGCTTTATTCATTTTAAGGCCAGATAAAAGGCCTACAGGAAAGAGTTCTAGCTATGTGAGCCAGTCACTTAGAAATCTTCAAGTGTACACACAACTGTCTTGTTCTTTCTTTAAAAAAAATATATATATATATATATTTATATACTTTTTACTAGTAATAACCAGAACCCTTTAATGCAACTTTATTAAACACATTTTGAGAGATATGTGACAAACACAAAAGCAAGAAAATATAATAGATCTGATTCAGGATAGTGTGTGAGTTTCTTGAAATAGCCAGCTTGTCTGTATAGAAGTTGCAGGCTTTATTTGTTCATTTCATTTAGACCATCTTTTCCTCAAATAGCTGAAATATTACTCCACCGGATAATAAATCAGTGCATTTCTCTTGATTCTCTTGTCTCGTTGATCACATTCTTAGTCTGGCATTTATTCCTGCAACTATAGTGATTAAATACATTCATTGGCCAGAGTCACAAAACTGAAATTTCATCCTCGTTTGTCATTACTGAAAAATGTGGCAATTAGAAGTAGATTTTAAAAATAGTGAGCTTTTCTCTTCTTTCAATTTGCAAAGCATATCCAGCCAGTTTGGGGTGATGTAAAGTAATGCACAAACAACTTCTGCACTGGGTTCTCTCGTGTGCTGTGTTTACTGTCACCAAGGGATTAGGTTCCAAAAACACACCAGTGAAATTTGTAGCATTTCAACAGCACATAGCATGCATGTCAGTGAAATGAAATGCCAGTGCATCCAGCAGTGACATGCCCCAGCTGAAAAGGCCTTCTGCGACATGCATTTTACTACACTGAAAGCCATACCAAATGTTATAAAATGCAGAAACTGTTTTGTCACATTAAGAAGATCCATTTCCATTCAGGAGTGCTTTTGACACAGGACATATGAAAAAGCTAAACAAAATACAGAACATTTTTTACTGTATGCAAGTAGCTAATTGTTGCTGCTTTTGTTTCTTTCCCCCTTTATTTCATATGTTAAGTATATTTGTGCTTCCCTGAGTCTCTGAATAGGTGTAATCCAGACATTAACATGAAGAACTAAAATTTGACAAGGAAGGTAATGAAACTACAAAATTATCCCAACTGTTAAAGCTTGCATTTACTCATCACTTAGTTGAAACAGGGGTTCAATGACATCTGTCTAAACAGCTTCTTGCTAATACTAATAATTTGAGGCAGTAAATGAACCTCCCGAATGGTGTAAAGTGCACTCACAAAATTTGCTCCCTTGATCAGGTGGTACTCATTTCACCTATCTGGGTGAATGTTCATGTTTACATTTCTGGCAGATCTTTCCACCATGTAATGTGAAGGACCTGTCCATAAACCACATTTAGACCTTAGAGCCTGTGGTCCTCAGAGCAGGAACCATAACTCTCTGAGGATCTGCAGTGCAGTGTCTTTGAGTATGAGACTTCAACTCAAAGGATGAGGAGTCTGAAATTAAATAGTTAAATAAAAAATAGTTAAGGAATAAAAGAAAATTTGCAGTGGTGCAGGATTTAGGAGTTTGTTGAGAAGCATGAAGCCTTGCATGCCAGGAAGTGCCGGCCAGCTCTCCATGGCACAGTGCGGCGGGGCTTTGGAGCAAGGATAAGCCAAGAGACAGGAAGGGCGGTATCTCCCAGAGGTACTTTTAAATAAGATCCTCAGGGCTGCAGATTTGTTACGGGAAGAAGGAGGTTTGGGTTGTATCCCATCCAAGTCTGTTGGTGGTGTAATCCCTCACTGTCAGGAGCCATTCCTTCCTGGAGGAGGTGGTGTTCCTCGCAGAACAAGGGCTGGGATTCAATGCGCAGGCTGTAAATCACACCCGCGGGCAGCTCACCTCACCAGCAAGCCCTGCGAGATAGCAGGGCCCGGCCAGCCACCGCCCTGGCCCACCTTCACGGGGTGAGCTGGGCTCAGCCATGGCCTGGGTGTAGGCCAAGCTCCCAGCTTTGGCAGGGAGAGCCATGCTGGCGGCGGGGAGATCACACAGGTGCGGGGGAGAGAAGATCCTGGCTCTGAACAATCCTAAGCACATGTGCAGTCAATGCAGGCTTGCTCTTTTGTGGCTATTTTTCCTTCATTTGCTCAAAGAGAATGCCTATGGCCACAACACTGCTTCAGACAGGAATTCCCTCATTTTGCCTTATCTCCGAGTGACACCAAGAAGGGCGTCAGAAGGAGTCAGTCTGCCTTTTTCTAACATGAAACATCTTGTTTTGATGACCTGCTCACATTCTCCGTGGCTGTGTGCCACCAGAAAAGTGTCCCGACAGCCGGGCCCAGCAGACTTTATGGGCATTTCCGAATGAAGCCCCTGACACCCTTGCTGAGGCACTGTTATCCTACAGCCCCAGAGGAACTTTGAAACAGAAAGGGATTAAACACATTCTTCAAGGTCACATAGCAAGTGTGTGACAAAGCTGGGAAAAGAACATAAATCGCTGCAGCTCACCATCCTTTGTCTCCATTAACTTCCGGCTTTTGTTGTTATTGCTATTAATACACACCAGTGTTATTACAGCACATACAATGAGGAGCAGAGACCCTTGCTCCAGGCATTGCAAAAATGCAGATGGAAGGCGTGCCTCTGTCCTGAAGAGATTGAAATCCAAAAATAAGCCTTCCAGTCCCTCGTGCTGCTGGGACGACTCTGTTCAACCTTGAAATTTTCACTGGCTGGTCACTCAGCATTTTACAAATGCAGCTGTCTGTGTGAGAGAATCTGCATAGCCCTCCCACGCATGTGCAGCAGGCTACCAGGAGGGTGAGTGGCCCTAAATTTCACCTTTCCCTTTTTCCTTGTGCATCTTGGGTTGAAAAGCATTCAAAGCAGACAGGAGTTTTGCTCATTTCCTGCAAGTGGAGCTGAGAGGGAAAGCTAGTGACGGCACTGCGCGCGACCTATGAGAAGCACACACGGAGCTGAGCAGGACTGTGCTCAAAATTAAAATCAATAGAAACCCCTGTACCAGCCAAGCCTGATTTAACACCAATATTGCAGCATCTGGTGCTGCCAGGTTCAGTTCTGGCTGCCTTTACAGACTGGTCACAGTTTGCTCTTTGATTATGAAACAGCTTCCAGACGTCAGACAAGAGTGCAGTGTGCTGACTCACTGCCAGGTATGTCATGCACAGGACAATAATGTCCGGGAAGTGCAAGAACCTGGATTTATTTTTAAACTTATTTTTATTTAACACTTCTTAAGAGCAATAACAGTATGTTTCTGTTTTTTCAGTTCCTCCTATTCCTGAGTTACAAACTAGGTGACCAGGCAATGAGTAACTCCAGGCACTGAATTTACAGGGAAATTGTTACACTTTTCAGGTGGTTAAAGTCATTAACTCATACCTTATTACAGCAGCTGAGGCGTGCAATAATCAGCCCCAAAAGTATTGCTCTTTAGGTCTCAATGCTCAATTAATTTTCTGGAATCCACATCAAGAAACAAAGGAATGAAACCACAATAAGAAGAACTAGGGGAAGAGTTATTATGTTTCCTTCATTCTTTAATTTCAGTCTTGTTTTATCAGAATTATAAATACTTCAACAGAAACCCATGCAGGTCAAGCTTTGCTGCCAGACCAAATTGTTCTTTCTTCAATTTCCGTTGAACCTAACAGGGTTAATTGCAGAGGGCAGCCATGCTGGTCAGACAAAAAGTCCATCTTCCTCAGTAAGAGTTTCCAAAAGAGCCCAGCAACGGATGCCTGGGGAAGAATAAAAGCATGGGGCGTGCAGAAAGAATACACCCCAGACTCCAGATTTCAGCATCAGTGCAAATCAGAGAAGCTATGGTTCTATCTAATGACCCTTTTTTATTCCAGGTCTATCATGTTGTCATCTATAGCATTCTGTGACATGAATAAATATGAGCCTACCTTGGGTTATATGAAGAAGTGATACGGATCTGGCAACTGCCAATTTTCTTTTATGTAATGACATCCTTATAACGCTCTCATCCACTGTGTATTATTGGGGCATCACATAGAAAAGCCATTCACTAATCATCCAGACTCCCAAAATAAAAGGTTTTCGTTTTTAAAAGGAAACAAATGCTGCTTTCAGTGCAAGGTTATTATAAAAAGTTATTAGGAAAAAAAAAAATAAGTAAAAGGAAAAAAAAAAACACACACACAACAAAATATGCATACAACAGAAGACAAAATGCACATGTCTATTTTGCACAGGCCTACAGAAGAGTTTTTATGTCTGAAACACTCAAAGTGTCTGCCCTACAGGAAGCCTTTACCAGTGTGCTACACTTCAAAGCAGTGCAGGGGTGCAAGTTTCTGGCCAAGGCTCAACCTCCTTTACCAGAACAGCTATGCGGGAATGTTTTCAGTGCAAGCTCAGGAAACAAATATGCATCTCTGTATTCATGATCCAAGTCTAGTACTCCTGATTTTTTCTGCTGCTTACAAGGCCAGAGCACACCATTCTGATTCTCTACTCTGATCACATGGCTAGCTAACTTAAAGAAGTACTTCTGTCATCAAGCCCACATTTACTGCTGGAGATAAAAAAAATACTCATGCTAATTGGGAATTTAAGAACACTCTTTTGGGTGCCAAAAATCCATAGCTGAGAGAGACATCTACAATGTTCTGCTCTGTTTTCAAAAGAAAAAAAAAATAACTTAGAAGGAAAATATAATAACGAAAGTCACAAAATTATTAAAACAAATGGAAAGCCAAGAAAGCTGACTGCATCAAATATCATGGTACAGTGGGAAGTGAATAAGGCAGGAAACAGGACACAAGATAAAATCTATAGAAAAAAAAAAAAATAAGGACAAAATAAAAGTTAAGTATAACTTAAATAAATGAAATCCTAACAATGGCTTTAGTGCAAGAGGGCAGAAGTACTTAATAACTATTCCTGGCCTTGTGGTTGGGAAAAGACAGATTTATATATTTGATAAAATATTTTGCATACCATTTATAACTATCCCTAAAGAGTATGCTAAGCAGCAGATTTTGAATAAAGATTTCATATCAACAAAATCAGATAATTCCCATGTATTAATTTTAAAGAGCCAGACAAGAATCTCCTCAATATATGTCATCATTTCTAGTAAATTTTGGAGCACCTAATGATTCCGGAGGATTATCTGAATGTTATCTTTGTGACATTACATTAAAAGGGCAAGCACATATCCTGAGTAATCATGCTTACAGCAGCCTGGTATCAAAAGCAATGGAAGAGCTACTGTTGGTTTCTATTAGTAACAACTTTTAAAAAGCAATAAAAGAAATGCCAATCAACATTCATTTATGCAAAATGCATGTTGCCAAGCTAACTTAGTATCATTTTCACAAGATTACAGGTTTGGGTCATTCTTTACACATTCATACACTGATTAATATCAGAGCTGGAGGCAGAGAGGGCAGAGAGGTGTCTGACACCTCCCCTGATCGAAGGTGATGGCACTGAGGGAGGACACCAGGAGCAGGGACCAGACACAGCACACTGAGGGGCCAGGGGCTCCTCAGAAATGCAGATTCATGAGGATGTAGAGTTTTCATTGCTGTAGAAGCCATTTAGAAGTAATTATTTAATTAAAAGGCTGATGAAAGAATATGAGGCAGGAAAAAGGTCCACCTAGCCCTGTCCAAGTCCTAGAGTAGCCAAGGCTGGACACACTCTTAAACACTGCTTTGCGAAGAGTGTGTGTACATAGTATGTAGGCTGTACCTGCAAACATGGTACCAGTTGCTCTGAGGTTTCTTTATTGCTTCTTTTTTATGGATTTTTTTATGTGCTTTGGGTGATGACCATATGACAATATAGTTCAATCAGGGTTATGTTCTTTTACTAATTTAGTCCAATACATATTGTTTTATGGCTGATCTTTGCACATAGTTAACAAATACTGCATCTACCTATAAACTCTGCTTCTGACCAGCTGTGAGAACACGCTACGGTTTGTGTATCCCATGGCGAACAGAGAGGAAGACTATTTAATGAGATCCAGTCCAAGCAGTTTCTGAAAAATTAATTTAGCAGCTACATTCCCAAATATATGTATATTAGCACCTATTTCATGCACTGTCTAGTGTTTATGTTGCACAATTGAAAACTTACTTTTCATTTTCTGCCCACCACCAGATGACCAGTTCCAGCAAATTAATGGCCTAATATGTTCTAAAACATTCCCTTACTTTATTTATTCAATCCTCTGTTCATTGTTAGCTTTCTAATAAAAAGCAGTCTTTCAAGTCCAACTTTATAATAAATCTAATTTCTCAAAATATTAAAAGCCTTTAAGGCTTGCAGTGAAGTAGCCCATGGATATACCTTCACCATTTGTCTTTTGTCATAAAGATTCATAATCTTTATGAAATAATGGCATTACAAGGGAAGGAAAATTAAACTTCAGATGGCCAGTGCTTGTTATATATAAATAGGTGTGATTCTAGAGAATACTTGAATTTTCTAGAGGGCACTCAGTGAAGCAATCATTTCTCTGCCTTTAGTCCCTGTATGCTTTTACATCCCTGCTGTAGAGTAACCAGGATTTTTGCCTGTTTAAGAAGTGCTGAAGGAATGTAAGTGTTGAGTCATCAAAGAGCATTTGTCAGGGGCACGGATTGGAGGCTGAGATGCAATGCAATGGAGCCTCGGCTGTTGATACCAATGGAGGAAGCATTACCTTAAGAAAATAAAAGTCAATGAATCTATCAGCTGCTCCTGACACTCAGTTCCTCCCTCTATTTCCTGCTCTCTCCCACTCCGGTGACCTCCAAATCCCCTTGTTTCCTATCATGCTGACTTCTTTTTCAGCATCCTCATCACTGTTATCTTTAAGCGTTCTGTTGTTGGCCCTCCTTCCTTCTTTTCTGCATATTGTTTCCAAGAGACCATTTCTCAGCAAGAACCTAATAGCCATTATGTGGAGTAGGAGGCAGCAAAGGGTGAATGATTATAAAATATTAATAAAAAAAGATTCATTAAAAACATGCGTGTTGGACTGATTCCTGCGAATCCCCAAAGGTGAGAATATCTTTCCAACAACAGAATGAACTTTGTGGGAGCAGCATTTTAGGAAGGACTGAAGAAGAAAGCTGTGTTTAAAAATGCAGATGGCTGAATTCATTTCTTCAGTTCTTTTAGCAGCTAAACCAGCTACTGAAACAATTCAGATTTTTGGCAGCTTTTATAGAGTCAGATCCTATTCCATGCATATTTTGAATGAGCAAAAACTGAAGTGGTTAAAATACTTCATATTTTAAAAACATATTTCTAAATTTTGCCCTTTTAAAGAGTAACATTTAGAATGTAGAAATAATTTAGAAAAGAAATATCCAGTGAAATGACCAGTGAATCCAAAACAAAGCTTCAACTGCACTCTGCCCAGCTACCAAAAGAAAATTTGTCCAATATATGCCTGGCACTAACTATAAACCTGACTGTTGTTGCTGAAATATGAAAGTATTCTGCAAATTTAATAAAGGATACAATTTGAAATAGTTTCCTCTACTGCCATAGCAACTGATACCTGAAACTAGTACAAATGGAAGAGATCAGCAGAACTGTTTAGTCCATTTCTTGTGAGCAGATGCTGTCAGAGCTTCCCCCGTTACGAAGACTAGGTTGGGGTGGGGTGTTGCCCATCTTTGTGCTTCTTTCATAAAGCAGAAGAGAGACAGAGAGACACAGCACTGTATGCAGCAAACATGCTTACAAAGCCCAGACCAGTGCAGCAGGAATGTGAAGCAGTGGCTGCTTTGCAGTACTCTGTTATGATGTAGCAAGGTAAAAATAGTGTTTTATTTACTTAGATGATTTTGAAAGCAGTTAACAGAGGAGCCTATCCCAAGTTCATTACAAACTCCCCAAAATAAAAATGTACGTGTACAACCCACTTCCATCCGTCCTCAGTGCCTGTGCAGGGAAATTGGTCTGTCCCCAGATATGGATTACAATATCCCATGCTCCAACATACTCCATCCCCCCTAGACCCTGGGGAACAGCTTCACAGCGTGCCCAGGCTACAAATGTGGGCTCCAGGGCAGAGTGCAGCCCAGACGTGTTGGGCTGACAGGGAGAGCTTCCTTTCAGCAGCCCCTCTGCTAGAGCATCCAGACAAGTGTTGTGGCTGGGAAGTATGAGAAGAAAAGCTGTCTCCTAGGCGTATGAAAAGGTGACTCAAACTCTGCTTGACCTTTCCTATAAATGGAAAGATAAAGCCGTCAGCTGCTGAAATTGCAGCTACAGCAATGTGGTTGGTATGTGTTTTTTCAGTCTCATAGTACTTGTAAGTATTCAACAGAACTGATGCACTTTTTTTTTCCCATCTTTTTTCCACATTTGTTTTGGTTAAGGGACAAAACTTACTCTAGGTTTTAGCAGATATCACCATGGGAAAATAAGATGTGCCACCCTGGAACTGGCTGGCAACCCTGCTAACAAGGGTTCTGGTCTCTGAAAAGGGCAAATAGCAAACAACTGATGGAGAAAAGTGCAGGAACATTTTCTGTCTCACCAATCTTTAAATCTCTATAGAAACCTTCACCGCTAAGTTCTTCATGTCCCATTTCTATCAATGGCTAACAGTGTGGTGCAGCTGTGTCCACAAATTCATCTCCTCTCGTGTGAAAACGTGTGGCCTCCTCTCAGCCTTAAACTTTTTGCCATCTCGTCAGGAAGCGTGCTGATTGCCTTGCCTGGTGCGGTCAGCATTTCACAGGCAGCAGTCACATTCCCTGTTGTCTCCTCTCCGAGCTAAACATAGAGCAAGCTGCCTTGCAGCGGGCAGGCGGTGCGGAGGCACAGCGCTGCTGCAGGGGCTGCAGCTCCCCACCCGCCCGCGGTATCACAGGCGGCCTCTCCCTTGCTGCAGCATCTCTTCGAGAGGACATTTCTCCTTAAAACTTCCTTGAGACCCCTTTTCTTAAAAGGAGTTAGGTCTTATATATACATCAGCCAGAAAACAGCCAAGCAGGCCAGCAGAAAGTCTGCTAAACAACCATCTCCATGCTTGGTGTGCGCTGACTGCAGGGCCACAGCGACTCTGGATTAGCAAGGAATGTTCCAGCACCAGACGTCAGCCCACAGCTGAGAAAAGCATCTGATAAACTAGGATTTTCCAAAGTTAAAAGAGTTGCTGAGAATTCACCAACCTCTCTAAGTTCTGCTAGCCTAATTTTACCCTGTCTGAATGCTGGACTGTGTGATGTCGTTCTGTAGGCATATGTATCACTACATAGCTATAAGTGAAAATCAGGGTCACGGAAATTAAAGCTTAAAGAGTTTTTACGAGATTTATTGTTAATGTTACTGTTATTGTCTTGGGATTTAACTAGAACTCCAAAACTTTACCTCTGTGAACAATGTCACTGGTAAATTGACTTAAATTGGTGCCACAAAAACGAATTCTCCTTCTCCTTCTCCTTCTCCTTCTCCTTCTCCTTCTCCTTCTCCTTCTCCTTCTCCTTCTCCTTCTCCTTCTCCTTCTCCTTCTCCTTTTTTAATAAATCAGATAATCATGAAGCAGACATTTACTTGACTTTCACTACGATTTTGGAAAACACTAACAAAATTTGCTTTGTTCTTATCAGAGTCTGACTGGCTTTGTCAATTTTCTTCTCTAAATATAATTTCTAAAACTAAGGTAATTTTCAGGTCAGTAACAATAGTAAGAAAGTGAAACGAGATCAGCTGGCTGGTACTCAAAGCCAGCTGTTTGCTGTGGATGCTGACCTACACAGACTCACATTGATTATTAACTGTAACAGGGTTTAAAACATTTGTGGACAAACCCAGGATTTTGAACTCTAACTATGGGAATTTGAACAGGCATAAAATCATCCTTGAGAGGAGAGACAGTCAGAGGAAGTATATTTATTTACTTTTACTCACTTGTTTATTTTAAACTGTTCTAGTGTATACAGCATAGTGAGTCTAGTATTATTTTAAATCAGGTTTTCACAGAAAAGAGGTGAATCTCCATAAAAATGTTTGTACATCCTTTGTTCATCTCAGGAAAGTATTTTTGTAGATGGTTTTAGAGAGGATCAACTTAACAAAACCACCAGGTCCTACCTCTGGGAAATGACTGTCACTATCACCTAAAGCAGTGACTGTCAGTCCTGTGAGCCACAAGCAGCAATAAGCAAGTTTCCAGAATTTTTCATACTTTGGCCCACAACTGTATGCCCAGCTTGCTTCACGGTCTGAGATCTGGATGCTACTCACAATCCTCGTAGATTTTTTCTCTCTTCGCTGTGGGAAAAGTCAGAGGAACCACTCTGATGAGAATGCACTTAATGTAACTCTTGGTCCTTGTGGCTGTAATGTAGTGGCTGGGAACAACGAAGAGGAGCCATCAGCATGTGACCAGCCAGCTCCCCACAGTTTATTGTCAAATACTCCACAGACCACAGCCTGGCAACACTTCAACCCCCACAAAACCCCAGATTCACTGCTTTCCCAACAAACCTCATTCCACAGCAAGGAGCTATGAGCAATCCTAACTTATTTTACCCAAAGATACAGAGTCAAACACAGGTCTACCTGCAGCATGGTGACAGCAGGTCCATATTTTCCAGGAATGCCCACACTTGTCCTTATCCTGTCCCATGTTCTTCACAGAGGCTCAGGACATCATCTGGGGCTGCGGCGAGGAAGTTGGCTGTGGTGTGAGATCACAGCTCCATCAAGGCTGTGTCTTTAGCTGGTAGCATGAGCATATGAAGTGTGGACTATAAAAGAGTTTCCATTGGCCAAGGAGTCTAGAAAGCTATCCGCAGAGAGCAAACTGGAGGAAAATTTAAACTCTCATGCAATCTCCTTACATTTGGGAGTTTCTGTTCATTAGCTGAAGACCTTAACACTGGCACATTCTACCTCTGCATTCCTGTACAGGAGTTGAGTGGAAAGCTATTTCTTCTGTTTCTTGTTACAGCAAAATTCTTAGTGCTGGGGTGCTCTCCTGCTATCTGTACAAAGCACGGGACACAACCACATGTGCGTTTACATGATAAACTGTTTCAATCTGACAAAGGCTGTTTTCTTGTAAAGGGATTGAAGCAGCAGACCTTGTATCTCCTGCTGTTGGCATCATTGACTGAGTCTGCACCAAGTGATTGGAGCAGCCCAAAATGTATCTGTTTCCCTTTCTGACCAGCAGAAAGGGGCATTTGTGCATTAAATGAATGCAGGTGATCCAAAAAAAAAAAAAAAAAAAGGAGGTGGGGCATGATATGTCCAGTCCTATATACCCAGGAGGACAAGCCAGTGGTGGGAAGTTGTGCTTGGCCATCCGCCTCCTGCTCCTTCTTGCTGAATTTCCCAGCAGGTCACTCCGCAGCTCGCTGTGCTGTCTTGGAGGGACCCCAGCTCTGGGGAGGAGATGTGAGCCTGGTCTCCTTCAAGCAAGGAGCCGGGACACAGACAGGGACTCTCCAGGAGAGTGTCCGTGAGGCACACCACAAAGAAGCCATAGCACAGACCCTGCCTGCGGGAGCCGAGCAACCGATGTCAATAAGAGAAAGATCAGACGCTAGTGCCTAAAATTACTTGCTTTAAGTTAATGTTAAACATATTGCCAAAGCATCTTACACAATTTCAATTATGCACTGAAAGAATCTGCATTGTGGAGTTCAAATTTAATTATATTGTCATTTACTCCAAGGAATGCTTGTGGTTTGAACAGTGTTTACATTTATTATCTTTTGGTTTACATTTTTTCCCAGATTAATAGATCATAAGATACCACTGCATCAAGATTTAGCATTTAGACAAAATACTATTTTAATGTTATGTGGTAACTCTTTAAAAAACAAACAATTGTCAACCTCGTCCTGCTGAAGTACTTCTTTGTTCCAAATTCATGTCCCTCAAAGCCCTGGAATGTCCTTGTGGCAAGTACTGCCAAGTCCTTAAGCGAGTGCTGGGGTCAGTTTCCCTGCTGGTGCAGCACTAATGACTCCATGAAGATGTGCCAAAAGGGATTTTGGCCATCCATGTAACCCTCCCAGGATGTTCGATTACATGACACAAGCCCATGCTGGGAACATGGAGTGCCCCTTGAATGATCCAACCCAGCAAAGTGGCTTCATCAGCTGAGTAATACCCAGAAATAAAGAACCTGAATGATATGTTAACAGCAGGAACATGGTCCCAAGTGCAGAACTCTTTAGTGTAAGCAGTAATTTTGATCACAAACCAACCATGTAATGACAGACTAACCACAAGACTAGTGCATGTCTCACGGCAGCACGAGTGCACTCAGGGTGTTGATCATGCCTTCCCCGACTACCCAAGGTGCTTGCACTTGCTGGCACTTGTACATATGTGCACAGACTGCCCAGGATAAGGGACAGCCATCAGAGATTATATCTCCAGACAGAAAACTCCTGCATTATCAAAGCAAGATTTTATTTGCACAAAATTATCTAAACAGTATCAATAGCATTATTATAGTATAGGAAAAGTAGTGAACTGAAGGTATAATGTAAAAAAAAAATGCATAGTCACAACACTTTACATCTTACAGATGTATAAATATTATGAAAAGGAGGAAGAGAATTAAGTCATTTCTTTTATTCTTTCCTACTCCCTTTTATTTGGGAAATCCATTTGTCTGTGTTTCATTTCAGATTATCATGTAGGTAGGATGAAATCTCCTCAGGATGCGTTCAGCCTACACAGACTCTAGATATCTCTTCAAGAAAATGTGTATCATTCAATGCAGTCTCAAACAGAAAAGAAAAATGCTGTGGGATCAGGGAAAATATGTTGTCATGACACAATACACATACTATACTGGAGTAAGTTATATTATATAAAACAATGAAGAGAAATATGCATATATATTCACAGATCTGAGTGGGTTTATTCTTATCCCTTCTCATACAAGGAAAAACATATGTGAATTTTAGTTGAGCTTTAATATAAGCTGTGTTTTTGTGAGGACTGCAGAATCAGGTCACATGAGAAGTACTAATAATGTGAGATTTTGTCTATATCCTCGGGTGAGTTACATATTAGAACAATGTACAAAGGGCTGTCACCTGTACTAATACTTTACTAAAATATACATGATTTGATCAAATCTATATACTTAATTCATATTTACTTTTTTAGTTAAATGTCAGATGTGTCCCGTATGAATGATGAATATGTGTGGAGACTGTTAAATTCCTCGTTACAAATTCAGACCTTCCTGCAGTCAGTGAATTACTTGCAAATAAATTCTGATTTCATTCTAATGCATTCTGCACACTCAAGGATCCACCAAATATTTTGTATGACAAACTTTCAGCTGGTGGGTGCTGCTCAGCATTCCCTGAGCACAGCGAGTAACCCACTGTGCAGTCCTCACCTTGATTGGATGGGAGAGAAGAATTTGTCAACAAGAAAACAAGGCATAGTGATTAATTCACTTCCCATCTGAATTTTAAGGCATTCAAAGTCATTCATACTAAAACTAATGAGACTTTGAAGATTTATTCATACAGAGAAATTCAACTCATCTGTGTAGAGACTGACTTGGTGAATCATAGACCAGTGACCAGCTCAATTCTTTTGTGAATCTGTTCAATCACCATTTGTTCCAGATTTCTCATTTGTTTTCTGTTTTTGACCAGTTCTAAAATGAGACTCATTAAGTGTTTTTACAGACATTATATATATATATGTACATAGGACAACAATACATTTCTTCCTGGTAGTATTCTTATACTTAACAGTTTATCTTTTTCTGCTTTCTGTGGTCCTAAGCTCCCCAAAAGACTGGAGTGTCTAAGTTACAGTGTGGTGGTCTGGCCCCAGGTGAAGCTGTCATCCACCGAAAGCACTCTTCAGGACTCAGTGAAAGAGGAAAATAAAGTCCTCCACCAGCAGCAGAAGGGCAGGAAACACCATGGTGGCCACCTCCCTGGATATCTGGTAAGAGGTGGGAAGCTTCGGTGACCAGGGAGATACTCTGCCCCCATGAGCTTTCTGCATATCCAGGTTAAAGGAACTTGGAGGAGAATGAATCAGATCAAATTTTAGCCATCTAAAATTTAGACAGCAGTTAGGCTGGTCAGCCAGATGGTGCTTTGCACCCAGAATGGAGATGGCCCTTCCACAGTGCAACTCACCCCAGCAGTCCCAGAAGGTAACAAATCACCATCTGGAAATGTTTAGCTCTGTCTATGGGGAGATGGCACTGTGGGGACAACTGAGGCAAGCAGCTTCCTGAGAAACTCAAGTCTTGTGTAGTTAAGCATAAGTCAGATGTCTCACCCTTTTGTCTGAACTTGGGAAAATAACAATAAAAATAACAATAAAATAAGGAAGTCATAAGAAACTCATGTTTTTGTTGTTGTTGTTGTTACTATTATTATTATTATTATACTCTGCTAAACCTCATACAAACGCTGGCTAAGGCATTTCTGTATCTACAATAATAACATGAACTGACATTGCTAGCTGCAGTTTTCTTCCTTTCATTCTGAGGAGGCTGCACATGGAAAACAAGTCACCAGGAGGGAGGGAAGCATGAAAAATGTGTCTCTGTCTGCAACTGGAACCTTTCCCTTATTAATTCTCAAAGGACTTAAGGCAGAATCTCATGGAGGTTTGAAATCTGACAAAGCTTAAGAAAAAAAGAGGCAAGTCCTAAAACTTTTAAGGTAATAAATCATAGACCTCAGATTGCCCATTTCTTAGAATGTCAGTTAAGATGAAAGAGCCTGAGAAGGAATAAAATACTCTATCTTCTTTAATTATCCTTCTTCCAAGTCATTAGTCCTGTTTCTTTTTATTTTACCTACAGAAGACTTTTAATATTTTTTTCTCAGTGTAACTTACAGTTAATTTGCAGGGGGTCAAACTTTTCCATGGCTTTTTACAAAGAATGTAGAATAATTTCTGTGATAGACTGTCATGAAATAAATCCTAATCTACCATACTGAAAAATTATCTTGATTTTATCTTCTATTAGACAGGAGAAAGATGCATCAGATCACACATCTATTATTCATATCAGTCAGACAAAGTATCGTTCTACTATATATGTCCCTGAAATTATAGAAAGAGTTGCAAATTGCAAAGTACAGCATACAGATGTTAGAAAGTCCCAAAATTAAGGGTGTATTAAGTGCAGTGCTACTGGGGCTTCACTGTACACATCCGTACCAAATTTAACGTTCCTGTACTGTGCACAGAACTACCTAGATGCAGCCAACAGAAATGCCACATGTAGCAACATTTCTTCTGGTGCTTACATGATTAAGTCAAGACTGAAGTCCAGATTGTGCATAGACAGTTTTGTCCACTTGGGATCTAAAATTCTAAGTTTACTCCAGATAGTAGGTACCCATGTAAGTGCAGTAAAGGAGGAGATGTTGTCACCACAAGTCATGTTTGCAAAAGATCTGAATAGGTGAAGCACTTGACCAGGAGGAAATATGTTCTTAATTAACTTTGAAACAGCATTTGAACTGGAACGGTGTCACATTCCAGGAGACTCTGCTGACCACCAAGAGGGTCAGCTGAGTGTGGAGGGACAAAGTCACACCCTCATCTTTGGGAAAGCCCACTGCAGAGGAAGCATGGAAACACTGTGCCACCAAAAAGACAAGAAGGAAGATATACAGCAGGGCTCGGGTGCTTTGGGCAGGCTGGTAGACTTGTCCCTCCAGAGAGTTAGGTTGTATTTAAGGAAGTCTCCACTCCTCCATCTGGATCATGGTGTAAGAAAGCAGAGACTGCACTCATGGCCAGACAAGTCAGTCTGTCCGACCTGCTGCAAGGCCTCCAGCAGCAGGGCAGGAGCCACCAGCAGAGGCCTGAGGAGGATTCTAAGAAGCAAAGTCATACAGTACTTGTCCCAGCTCTCACTGTAATTTCTGATGTCTTTGTGTCTGATAGCCCCTGATGGCTTTTCCATCTGCAGACTCTCCGTCTCGAGATATCTTGAACAAAACTAAGAGGAGAGATGCTGATGGGCACTCATGTGCCCCCACAGGGACCTGCAGGCCCAGGCCGATGGCAGGCCAGCAGCAGCAGACAAGCCTCCTGAGGTGCTCCCAGCAGCCAGGTGCCCAGGCTCCACTCCAGCCTGCCAGAGGTGCTGAAAATAGCTAGACTCAGCCTGGCCTCAGGGGGTTAATGTTCCTTTTATTGCTGAGGCAATGGCATAAAACATCTGAGCAACAGTTCCAGAATGTAATCCAACACATTGTTTTGTTTGCATCTTTTAAAAATAAAATTACTAGGGTAAAAAGGCCTTCTATGAGTTATTTGGCTTTCATGTGTACTGGAAAATGACTTTTGAAGGCATTCAGAATAAGAGTCTGCTGTGGAAGAGACTGAGTTCACACAGTGAATATAACACGATCTTATGACCTGAGAGGGGACATCTTCAGAGAAGGTAATCCTTAGCATTAATTTTTTAATTAAATTCCTTTGACCTGTGCAAGGGCATGGGCATTATGGATACAGCCGGGATGCTCCTTCAGCCTGCTTTAACCATCTCCCCTCAGCAACCTCAGCAACACAGACCACTGGTGCCAGAACTGGTCTCCTGCATCACACCTCGGGGACCTCAAAGCAGACAGCGTGGCCACTCCAGCGTAGGTTGGATTTTCAAAAGACTTCAGCCCCTACAAGCGGGTCCAGACTTTTAAGTCTGTGCGGCATCGACCAGCTCCCACGAAAGCTGAGAGCATTTAACGTTTCATCACTTCATTTAGCTGCCTACGTGGGAACTGGTAGGCGCTGAACTCTTTCTAAATGCCTGCCCTGTGAAACTAGCCTCCAAGCACTTTACATCACAGCTGATGGTGTCAGTGCCTCCTTCTACATTTTGAGTAAGTCAGATCCTGACATAATACACTATAATGACTCCCTATGCAGCTCTTTAAGGCTTTTATGTAAAGACACGCTTAGATGTCTTAATAGCTCCGAGTTGCTACTTTTACTACTCATAGATACCTTACACATAAGGGTTTATATATCAAGTCATGTCGGTATAACTGCTAGGCATACATATTCACTTAAGCCTTGGAATTTTTCTTGGAAAATGTTTCAAAGCTTTTCGCCCTCCCCATAGAATAAATTCCATATACTTGATGGGGTGCTTTCTCCAGTATGCAAAAAGGCCATTGCTACAAGAGTTAACCAAATATCTGCCCAAAAAACAACTGTAAAGATATGCCTTTCTGTGTACCCACTAATCTAAGTGTTTCTTGGTCCACTTAATTAAAACAAGTCTGTGTTTTAGTTTCAGGTTTTTTAATTAATCATTCTTTGTTTTCAACTTTGGAGAAGTTTCTTCATCTAACCATTGAATTCTTGGAGGAAAAAAAAAAAAAAAAAAAAAAAGAGTTTATGTTTGGGGCTCTAGTGTAACCAGAGAAGCAAGCCTTCAAATTACATGTGAATTTTAGACTACACATCTTTTACAAACCCACTACATATGGCTACATTTAACAATATAAAAGTATATCAGAATAAATGAAAATGTAAAATTAATCATGTAAAGGACAGGGGAGATCTCTGGATTAGTCACAACAGTTTATGGGTGGTCCAGGGTATGCTTGTAAAATTTTATGCCGAGCACATTTAATATTTTGTAGAGAAAAAAAAAAAAATCTACTTCAGTCTACTTCATCTCTGCACTGCCAGGCCTTCCATTCTCCAGAATGCCCCTAGCAAAGCCAGCAAGGGCTCAGGCTAGGAGCTGGGCTCAGCCCCTTGGAGCAGAAACCTTGGTCAGTCCCTGGGCTGCTCTGGGACTGTGGGTACGTGTTCACCAGCAGGCAATCGCCTCTTCCACTGGCATTAGCCAGACTGGCAAACCAGCCCCTGCCCTCTGCTTTCATGTGTTCCTAATTCTGTTTGAGAATGTCTGTGTATTAATGTCTTTGGCTTTATTTTTGGCAAAGCAGACTCTCTGAACTCAACTCAGGATGAATAGTTTTTCCCCTGTAGCCTCTAGTGATATGTAAATAAGTGGAATCACCTCATACATTTGAAAAATAATTTAAAAGTTAGAATACCGTCAAGCTAAATCCACTTTTTCAGATCTGACTTTTATTGTTCTTCCTGTTTATAAAAAGTAGGTCATGGTGTGTGTTCATTTCAAAGAAGAAACTTTAAATACACCTTTCAAGCACAAATTAATGTTTTCCAGTTCTAGCTTTCTGTTGTGTTCAAAAAAGTTATTTTAAATAACAAATTTATCATGGAAGTAATGAAAAAAATCTATTAAAAGAGAAAGGCGATCG
This sequence comes from Netta rufina, assembly GCF_964035555.1. Lineage (NCBI taxonomy): Eukaryota > Metazoa > Chordata > Aves > Anseriformes > Anatidae > Netta > Netta rufina. Next base: position 175,563,369 of record NC_140123.1, read on the forward strand.
TAATTTACTGAAAAATGCTTGTAAATTATCAGTTCCATTAAGGTTATAAACAAAGCGATAAGCCTAGTAGCATCACTCAAGGAATAACTTTATTGGTAACAATTATAATTATTACACAATTCCCAAGCAGTATTATGTCTTTGTGAGAAATGTGGAGCTACTGAAGCAATATTAACTCAAAAACTTTCCAGCGAACAAAGAATGAATAAGTGGAAAATAATGTTTTTATATAGAATAATTTATAGTATACATTAAGTGTCCTTTAGCGTATGCCCGACTGAAAGCTATTCAAACAAGAAAGTAATCCAAAAGCAAAAGCTGTTTGCTATTAGCATTAAATCTTCCAGGATCTTCTTCAGCTGTGATGGCAAGAGAGGAAAAGCAGTGGCAGGTTTGGTGTCCTCAGCTGTCTGCAGGAGCTCCCAGATGTGCAGAGCCGTACGCGGAGCCCAGCGCTCCCCTCCAGCCAGCACAGCGGCACTGGGGCAGTAGGAAACACAATTTCCTCCCGATCATTATTTTTCCAATAATGAGCCAGATCAGAAAAAAGCCCTTAGCAGAGAGCAATGACGGGAACAACTTTGTTTCCCACACAAAGCTTGATACAATTTTGGTTTTCCCCTGGGGCCTAAGGAAGTGAAGCCGTGCTGATCGCTACCAGCAGCAGCGCAGCACAAAGTGCACTTGTCGCCTTCAGGAAAATAGGAGCTTATTCCATGCTCAGTGAGCCCTCTTGGCTAGATGCAAACAATCTGGTGCACGGCAGCGACAGCACAAAGCGTCCGTACAACTCTTTGTTTACTGTGGTCTGAGGCTAGATATGCATGAGCTGGAAGCCACCACACGTGAAGCAAGGAGTGACTGAAACAACTGATCAGCCCCAGCACGCCTGTTGGTGGCTCTGCCAGAGCCAGTGCTCACCCAGGTGCTGGTCCAAAGGCTGCAGGAGGGTGGAGGGAAAATTGGCCAAGAGACATGAGAGGAAATGCACTACTGCTGCTGCCCACATCATCTAGGATATGTGGATGGAAAGTTTGCCCATACAACTCTGCAGTGTTAGAGGCTTTCTTTCTTGTGTGTTCTCTTTTGTCTCATTTCCGTAATCACAAAGGAAGAAAACAAAAACAGCTCATTCTTAATGTTAAAATGCTCTTTCTTCATTGCTCAAGCTAAGAAAAGGAATGAAAGAAGATAGATAAAAAAAAAAAAACTGTTGCTGATGTAACATCATAGAGGAAAACCATCAGGTTTCCACTCTGGAAGTTCATTTTACAAAATCTCTCCAGCATTACCATTTTTCAGCTCATGCCAAACATGTACGAGGATGAACAGGTCATCCTCCAACCCGCTGGCTGCAGAGAGTACCTCTGCGTATACAACCTCAGACAACCACAGATTAAAATAAGTGCAAGCAAAGCTGGTGTTCTAGACCCCTATTGTTTGGATCTGGCAGCAGAAACAAAGCAATAAAACTGTTAATAAATATTTACCTACAATGCCTACTCAGTCATGGCTAAACCAGACCAAAACCCAATATTTTTTGGAAACGGGGAAGAAACAGACACTTCATTTCTGCATCTCAGCTTCTCATGATCACAGCACTTTTGTAAACCTGGCAGGCTCACAGACCTTAAAGTTACAACAGTGTTACAAGAGAAAAATGTTTCAATTCACCCTCAGAAATATCTAATTGTGAGTCTTCTTTTGTCTCGGTCCACAGTAAGTACAAAGAGCATTAACACAAACATGCAAAATGGCTGGGACGTTGTTGACGAGGTGAGAACCCAGACAGCTTTTTCCTCTTGCCTGGAAGGATTTTGGTCAGGAAGGTAAATTCATGGGAACTGCTGGAATGTAGATTAAAACCTAATCCAGCTGTAATTGCAGATTAGAGCATTTTCATCAAACACAGGGTGAACTGGCTCAGCCTTTGGTTAAGATCAGCTGCATATATTTACTTGCAGCTTTGCCTCTCCTGAGCTATGGAGTCATCCCTAATAATCACTCCCCAGAGGACCCAAGCCCCACTGGTCAAGGGGCTGTACACACAATAAAAAGACTGTCTCAAGGAGTTTAGTCTATCTAATGTACAATCAGAGAATCAGCTGAATGCCAGCTGTATTTACTTAGCTGTTTTTTTTTTTTTATCCCAAATGTACACAATATGTGTAATTTCTTTAAAATCAGTTGCATATTAGCTGAAAATTAGCTTAATAAATACAATTGGTAAAATACATTTAAAATACATTCATCCACTGATTTCTTACACTAGTTATTTAAAATAATAGCATATGATTAAAAATTGTTTTGGCTAAACCAAAATATCAGTTGTCCCAACCATTAAAATGTCCTGGCTGTGCTCCTAGGTGATGACAGTACTATATTTAGTCACTGAGTACCACCAGCTGTCTTGCTAACAGAAGTCTGGCATTTTCCTTAATTGAGAGATGCAGTATGTGTGAAATGATACCACTCACACTCACTCATGATAATACTAGCATGACCTAGTTGAAAGCTTTTGATTTTTTTGCTTCTTTGTTCAGAAGAATAACAGTTGGTTCAGTACAATGTTAAAAACTGAAACCTATCCAAGGGGTTTATAAGGAATTCTTGGCAGATTATGATCTAGAAGCCTCATTTTTCTGAGTTCCCCTGACAGGGAAGTGAAGGTGAGGGGGAAGAAGTGGAAAAAGTAGCCTTCAGCATTTGACAATTACCTTTTCAGCCATGTCTTGAAAGTTTTGGTGATTCTTTATTATTATTTTTTTTTTTTTTTAACTTTTTTTGCTTAAATCAACACTGGGCCAGAGAGAGCCCAAGATATTATTCTGGTGCATAATACTGTTTCCTGGAAATTTTCTACTTTAAAAGCAATGATAGAAGTAGATGTTGATGATTTTTGTTGTTAAATAGTTTGTCTGCCCCAAAATTAATTTTGTTGTGTCCAAAATTACATTTGTGAATCACGCTTGGAATTCCTAGAGTAGGCATTTCAGGGAGGAGCCAAAAGTCCTTTCACCACTCTCACCCCAAGGCTGTATTGCCTTTTAGTATGTAGGACAAACATCAAGTCAGAAATAAAATTAAGTGCACCACTTTCCAACAACATCTCCTAGGTGCTGGTGTCTAGGTGAACATTGCTCATTTACATGTATTTTCTTTTGCTGATGTAGTTCACTCATGTTCACAAACAAACATTCACTGAAGCAGCAGCTAAAAATCTGAAGTTCCCTTTGTCAAATGACCTAATCACCACCTTAGAAAAATATATTTTATTCTTCTTCCAATAATATTTTAATTTTATTTCCTAAGCAGTCCAGCCATAAAAGAAGATGCCATGAAACCCATGCATCAGCATACCCTGCAGCTTACTTAATGCTGGGGATATTTTGAGTGGGGCAGCCCAGGGTTAAACTTCCTGCTGTGGATGAGACAAAGAGGGAATCCAACCCAAAGTTTCCCACATACAACATGAATGTCCAGTGCTGGGATTTAGGGCACAGGAGGGAGGAACAACCTTAATACCAGCTTCTCATGATTACCTCATTCCTCTTGTGAATCTGGCCCTTGAGGTTCTTTTTACAGTGTCCTAAAGTGAAACTGAATGATTCAAGGTGAATTAAATGTTGCAAGTGGTCCAGAACTGCCTTTTTTTCATTGAAAACATTGAAAAGACTTGGCAGGGGAAGCAGTCGACCTCAACACATTCAAAAAAATGGAAGAATGGTCAATGAACAGGAAATATCCTTATTCACTCTGCCTGCTCCCAAACAGCCAGCTGGAGCTGACATGTGCAGCCAGCCATCCTTACTGATAGTGCAATGGCTCATGAATGGACAAAATAAATATTTAATATCATTCACAAGCACTGTAGACATGTGAGGAGGCTGAGCCTGAGCCCAAAAGTCAGAGTTGTGAATTCAGTTCCCAGCTGGGCCACATGATTTCTGTGCATTCTAGGTGAGTTGTTTACGCCCTGGATGTGCAGATGCAAATTCTTGCATGTCTCTCTACTTCTGTGGACTGGTTATACCAGATGGGGATCTGGGCCCTGGCACCTCCTGCCCCTCAGTGTAACAGGGGGACTAATGTTTCCCTAGACCTTGAGCAGCTTGTACTACTGATAGTCACTAATGTCTCATGGGTGCCTACTGTGGTAGTCTCATAAAGACCCAAAAATACAGAACAATTAAAACTAATAACAAGGAAACACATTAAACAGCAATTTCTTGTATATTACATAGCAATTTGTTGTATACTATATAACACTAGGATCACGGGCTTTTAAAATCTTTAAATACAGGGCGTCGTCCCCTTTTCATTCACTTGATGTCTCCTCCCTAAGGGAAGCTCCTGGTGTGTGTGGCAGATCAATAGTTCATATATTCCTTGTTCTGTGAAGTTACATTTTTTTTAAATGAGGCTGTGACTTTTTGCTTCAAAGGTTATAAAGAAGACAGCTGAACCCAGACTACTTAGGAATATAGTGTAGCTGGTCAGAATTTCTCACCATATATTAACTATGAAATGTACTTGAAAATTGAGAATTTAATTAAAAAGTCAGTGTTCTTACCTGACATAGCTGAAGGGTCACTGAGCATCACAAGAATGCAAATGAATTCTGGACTGCATTAGTATTGGCTAACAAGCCACAGAAGATTATAATTTCTCATTTAAAGGCAAAGAGCTGAATAGGAAATGCAGTGTTTCTTAGTCCAAGATCATCAGATCTGTTTTTCTACTTTTGTGGTTCCATACTTGTATCTGCCATGGGGAAGAATCCAGAAGGGATGAGCAGGCTCTCAGTCATTGCTTAACTACCTTGGTTTTCATAAAAGTATGAAGCAGAAGTATTGTTTTCCACTGCATTTCACAGCTTTTGCATGTTAAATGCCTTCAGATTCTTGCAGAAAGCTAAATCTGGTGTGCAAGCTGCAGCAGGTAAACAAAGTATATCTTAATGAACTGCCAAGTAATAACAGGAGGGAACTTTTTAACGTAGCTTTACTTTCATTACTCATTCTAAACACCATGACTGCTCCCATAGCCTTTAAGCCCTGAAAAAAAAAAAAAAAGTCCCTGTGATTCCTGATGTAACACAGCTAAAAGACATGGAGACAAAAACCTGACCCTAATTTCGTGCAGCTGAGTCACAAGCCTTTACAGAAATAGTTGCCTAATTATTTTTAATCATTTGTTATTTTTGTAAGAGAAAAAAAGAAAATGTTCAAGCATTACATCTAATTAGACAAGATGTTTGGTTTGGAGAATATACCCAGCAGGGTGGCACCATGGAGATAAATCAAGCTGGTGACTGCTCATGAGTGGTGTTCCCCAGGGTTTGGTGTTGGGGCCCATCCTTGTTCATATCTTTATTGATGACTTGGTTGAGGGAATTGAGTGCACCCTCAGTAAGTCTGCAGATGACACCAAGTGTGGGTAGGAAGACTCTGCAGAAGGACCTGGACAGGATGGGATGATGGGCAGAGGCCAATGGGATGCGGTTCAACATGTCTAAGTGCCGGGTCCTGCACTTTGGCCACAACAACCCCATGCAGTGCTACAGGCTTGGGGCAGAGTGGCTGGAAAGCTGTGCAGAGGAAAAGGATCTGGGGGTGTTGGTTGACACTCACCTGAACATGAGTCGGCAGTGTGCCCAGGTGGCCAAGAAGGCCAACAGCATCCTGGCTTGTATCAAGAATAGTGTAGCCAGCAGGACCAGGGAGGTTATCATGCCGCTGCACTCTGCTCTCGTGAGGCCACACCTTGAGTGCTGTGTTCAGTTTTGGGCCCCTCACTACAAGAAGGACATCAAGGCCCTGGAGCATACCCAGAGAAGGGCTCCAAAGCTGGTGAAGGGCCTGGAACACAAGTCCTGTGAGGAGCAGCTGAGGGAACTGGAGTTATTTAGTCTGGAGAAGGGGAGGCTCAGGACAGACGTTATTTCTCTCTACAGCTACCTGAAAGGAGCTGGGGGTCAGCCTCTTCTTGCAGGTAATCAGTGATAGGACTAGAGGCAGTGGCCTCAAGTTGTGCCAGGGGAGGTTCAGGTTGGAAATGAGGAGACATTTCTTCTCAGAAAGAGCAGTCAGGCACTGGAACGGGTTGCCCAGGGAGGTGATGGAGTCACTGTCCCTGGGGGTGTTCAAGGAAAGGTTTGACATGGTGCTTAGGGACAAAGTTTAGTGGGTGACATTGGTAGCTGGGCAGCTCTTGGACCAGATGATCTTGGAGGTTTTTTCCAACCTTAATGATTCTATGATTTAGTAAGAACACCATCCCTTCTGGCAGTGGGATGTCAGACTCAGGGCTCCTGGTTCTACCTGATGTTCAAACACTGCCCAGAACATTTTAGGATCTCAAAATAAGATGTGACAAGTTGTAGCAAGTAAGCAAAGAGGGCTTGAAGTGGGTAAGCAGGGAAAAGGAAGGTCAGTGTGGTTTTGCTTAGTGTGAATTAGGCACATGGTCTTTTAAGAAAAGAAGCGAGGAAGGAACCCTTATGATATCAGCAAGCACCTTCCATCAGCTGGCAGTTTGTCGTAGTAAGAAGTCTTGAAAACTCACCTGGAGGAATCCTTCTATTTATTCAGGCAACTAAGAACAAGTAGGATGTTCAATAGAAAATAATTCTCACACAGAAATTGCAAGACTCCAGATTTCTGTGTTCAGAAAGAATGAGATGAATGACTTGATAAAATTCTTACCGAGTTACTCACAAAACCCGGTATTTACAAAATAACAGTCAGCTCCAAGTTTTTTAACTCAAAGATGTTGTCTGGAAAACAAGCATACAAAAAGAGGAGATACTATATCCAATAACTTGCTTTGCAATAAACCAGGGGCTGCATATTCCATTTGAAATTGCTTTGTTTCTTAGGGTTTCTCGCAGAATCATTTGCAATGTCACACTATCCCTTCATATGTTTCAACACAATATTTCTTCTTTCTAAATCAGCCACACATTTCTCTTCTAAGCCTTCATTTTAAGCATAGTAAAATCGCTGGCCTAACAGTAAAGGAAAATATGAGGTAACTGATATAAGTTCTCTGAGGTTGCAAATCATGTGAAACAACAGCTTTGCTATATGTAACCTGCTATCATTCATCTTGATGTGATATTAACAATGGCATATTAATTAGGAGCATAACGCTACTTCATACATCAAAATTTTAATCTATTTCACAGGTCATTTCTGTAAAATCATCACCAGCTGATGACTACAGCAGCAGATGTTATGAAGAGATGCAACAGGCAGCTTGCTGCTGTCACTGTGGATTTCAAGCATTCTTTGCTAAAATATAGATTACTGATCAGAAGGAGAATATTCAGTTTTTACACTGAAGGACTCAGCTGCCCTCTGTTCCCAAGAATCACATCCTCTTTCATATCTTTGTGTCTCTCAGCCTCCTGGTTCTTCCAGGATTGTTTTCTTGTGACATATGCAGTACAAAGCTGAATGATACCAGACTAGCCAGCTGACCAACAACTAATTTAGCACCGATTACATTGTTCCACGTGATGGCATATTTTTCACACCCATACAGTTAGTGTTAGCTGGCTCTGGGTTATTTGCTGACTCATTATGATCTATTTCTTAATATGTAATGTAAATGCATGCATTGTATTGTGCAGCAGTGAATAAGTCAAGCTGACCTATATACATCAGAGCATCCATATTATGGTCTCAACACAGGAGCCAGATATCTAGTACTACATACAAATGGACCAAAGACTTTGTGGTGTGGGTTTGTAGGGTTTTTTGTTTGTTTTGTTTGTTTTATTTTCTGCCTACATTAAGGTCTTAATACTTAATACTACTTAAAACAATAAGCATCTGATAGAATTTACAAAAGGTCCTTGTGGAGTTGGTGGGCTATTGTGTACTGTTTAGACAGTATAAAGCCCACAAGGGTATGTCTGTAGAATCTGAAGTTGCTTGAATACCTTTAAAGATCTGGAAACCTCAACACTGGAAGGTGCATCTCTGAAGATGTGCATTTCATGAGATGCTTGTCATCAAAGTCAAAGAGCCATAAACTGCAAAAGGTGGAATCTGGTGGCAGCAAGCATTTGGGGACAGGGAAGGAAGTAATTGGAGGGCAGTAGGGTGAAATAGCACCTAACAAGCTACTAGTGTCTTCCTAGATTCAGAAGCCCATTGTGAAAAGCCTCTGAGTAGGAAAAAGAGCAGGAGCAGGAAGAATGGAAGCAAAGAATTACTCTGTTTGGCAGATTCTTCCGTCACGTCAGAAATTGGACAGCTGACTGTAATGAACAATGCCAGAAATTTCTTTGAGCCTGTGACTTTTCCAAACACAGTGACTGTGCAAAGAGACCAGCCATGCTTCTGTGTGATGTGCACTTAACAGGAACTCGGGTGAAGAGGGCATAAATACATCTGAATGACCATGGCTGGCATGTACAGTAGGGAAACCGAGGTCTGCATAGCTTAGAGGCTTTGCCTTCATCAATCTGAAGTTGCTAACCCTTCTCTAAACAAAACTGTGTTGTAGCTTTTACAAATGGATTTCTCTGCTTTCCCATGCTCTGCCATGAGTGGAAAAAGGGATGGGAGTTCAGTTCCAAGCTAAGCATTTTTTCTGGCTTAGCTCGTTCTTGACTAAGATGAGCACAAATGAGCAAGGAGATAAATCACATCACACAGCTGATTCTCAATAACTGAAGCAGAGGGCACATAAATGGGTAAATAAATAAAATCTGAAAATACAGCAGGATCCATTTATAAAAACGTAGGCCTCATTTGCACAAAGTTCATTCCTTACTTTTATATATAAATTGCAGTGGAATGTCTTAAATATTTTCCATGGCTATTTATCTTACATTATTTTCATGGATCTAACCTCTTTTCCCCTCTCTGAGCCATTGTGGCTGGAAAGCCCAGCTGGGATGCAGCTGTGTACTGTCCAGCTCTGGTGAACTATAAACGTTTTCCTTAGTGCTAATGTTGTGACACTGCCTGCTGCTTTGGTTTCTTGAATGCTGGTGGTTAAAAGGCGGATCTGAAATCCTGGAAAATGTTCTTCTGAGTCGAACATTGCTCTCCTGCCTTTGTATCAGCAGTTTCTAATTAAACAGCACCATACCAGAGGAGCTGAAGATCATTAAAGGTGCACTCAGGGTGTCCGAAAGTAGTAACACAATGCAGGTGTTGTTCCTTCAGTGCCTTTCCAAAATGGACTGGTCAGTCCCCTCATTGATTAGTAATTGCACTAAATGTCTTATAAAGTCTGACCCTAACACTGCTAATACCTTCGGTCAGCCAAATAAATTCCTTCAAACTTTCACAGTGGAAAAAACCTTCTATTTTATGATTTTATAACCCTGTCATTAGAAATCTTTGAAACAGCATTCCACCCCCAGGTTGCGTTCTGTGGTTATGAACTTCATTTGATCACTGCCCCATCTATTTGACATTAACTGCTACAATTTACAACTGCTCTGGCTTTCTACCTATTATTGTCGTACCTCTGCAAGTGCAAAAAACTGCTGCCCAGGGGAAGTCTGAAAGAATGCAATGTCTTGTTAAAACCTGAAAGGGCAAGGGGGATGGGGGGGAAGAACCTCCTAGAAGAGAAAACCGAAGGTTTGATAATGAATAATGCTTCAGTCTCTGCTGTGAACACGGGTGACCTGGCATGTAGACCACAGCAAAGTAGTGAATAATTCACTGAGAGAGTCATAGACCTCCTGGTAGACCACAGCATTGCTTTGTCTCACAAATATGTTCTCCCACAGAACAGGGCTCGACAGGATGTTTCAGTCTACAAATGTTTAAACAAAAGGCGGGTCTGACAGGGTATGCAAGGGGAGTACTGTACATTCGAGGGAGCCAGTCTGCATGACTATTTTTCCATTAGCAGTTGATTGATAATTCTGTAGGCATTGAGCATGAGGGCAATGGAGAGAAGAATGGCTTCGACGGAGCTGAGGCACACAGCTCACGTCCGATTGCTAACCCACACAAGACACCAGTTCCCTCCTCAGAAAGGGACATTTTGGCAGCTTTAATTGCTGGAGCTGAAACCATAGGAGCATGGACAGTTTGAGCAGCAGCTGGGATCCAGGCTGATTTCCTGACCTTTGTGCTCATACAAGGAAAAGCCTGCAAAACAGCCACTGGGGCTGGAACATGGTCCCAGTTCCCATATGAGCTGGTTTGTGGGTTTCTCAGCCTGACAGACAAACCTGAAGCCAGGCTGTTTGCCTCGGTTTGCAAAGGCAAAGAGACACAAGTGACTGAACACTACTTAGGCCCTACCTCCTGCCTCTGAGCCCAGCACTGTGAATCCAGGCCTGGGCCATGCTGGGGAGGGGAGAAGAGTGCAAAACCCCCAAGATCCCAGTTATGATACCGGTTTCAGTTGGGTTTATGAAGAAAGGTACCAGACACTTCTTGTTAACTTGAATATCATACTGTTTATAGAAGCTTTTTGTCATTTCTCTGTTGCTTTTCCATCTTTGTAGCCAGAAATATTTTGATGCTAATCTCATGGCCTATCTGAAATTTAAATTGTTTGGTCTGATAGGGCTTCTGAGTAAGACACGTCTATATCCAGATCCTTTCATGTTACCTTACTCACACTAAAAAATATCTTCTGATTACATTGTGGCTGTTTCCAGCATATAAAATAGCTAATGTCTAGCCTGTGCCTTTCTTTTCTAATCCCAGATGAGCTGAACTATTCTATAAATTACACAAGTACCAAGCAATTATTCCTAAGTTATTCCTTCTGACTATGTTCCCTGTTGGACACCTTCAATAGATCTTTTTCTAGCATGCCAGACAGTGCTTTGTCCTCTCACATGGTGAAGGATAAGTCTGAAGTGCCAGCTCCTGTAACAGGAAGAGGATGCTGAGATAGAAGAATCTAGTTTGGGACTGTGTCCTTTAGGCATGGGGCAAAGGACATGAGTTCTGCCCATGACATGGCAACAGCTGCGTCTGGCTCAGGAGACCACCAGGCAGAAGTAAGGCTTCAGGCTGGCACCATGCTTCAGAAGAAAGCAGAATACAACCCCAGTGTATGGAAAGAGGAGGCAGGAACCAAGCATGTCCCCTTCCCTGCCAGCACTTTTTCCTCAGCACCATGGCTCCTGGGTGATGCTCACTATGACTCAGTTCCAGTCAGCATCACACTCTAGGAAAAAAAAAAAAAAAAAAAAAAAAAAGAGGCCTTGCTATTGTGCTTCTGTGTCAAAAAGCATTTCAGCTTTTTCACTTGCAGATCATTGATCAGTAAGAGTGGGACAATTTGTTCTGAAAATGGCCTTTCCAGTAAATACAGGTTCTGCACAGCCTACACTGCCTGAAATACTCACAGTAACCTAGTTTTATAGCTAACCAGAGCATTATTTTAACTGTTTTCCAAATGGGTAATGTTCTTGATTTTCACTGCATACTGCAAATCTAGCTAATAATTTCATTTAAAAAATGAAGCCATTTTGATTTAAGTGACTGCACAAAGGTGGTTACTCCACCTTTTTTATGGTGCTTTTAGCTCAGATCAGACTGGTTCTTCTCAGACAGTAAAAACATAAATACTTTTTAATATCTGGTATTTTTATTCCAGATTCTTGGAATGATTTAGCCATCTTTTTGGCGGTTTAAAAGGGATTTTAGAATCTACACGCAATATTTACAAGCTTCTACTGTAATCTTATTATTTTTCCAACCATCGACATCACATGGTCTCCTGCAAATTGGCTCGTGGAACACCACTTTCTCAGTATCTTTCCTATTATTTCCATCTCTTACATACCCTCAAGCTGAGAGGAAACTTTGAAGGCACACAGTTAAAGAATCTTTGTTTATTATTTGGAAAAGCTTCGATGTATTTCCTTTGGCCAGATTTTATTCACTATGACTGGAGAGCTAAATGTTCCTGTTCTTTTTAGTAAATAACCTTTCAAATACAATTTTCTAACCCATAGCGGATAGTAGCAGATAACACTGCTATTGATATCAAATGAGCTTTCATATTTTCCCAATCATTGGGTGCCTGGCAACTTCTACAATAATTTTTATTTTTTTTTCCTGAGAACAGACTTTCTTATTGTTCAGCTTCCAAAAGCAAGGCTCACAGGCTGGATCCTGCTGCTCGCTGTCTCCTGTTTTCCTGCCTTCTCAAGGGGTCTGGTTTGGCTCCCGGCTCCCACTGAAATCCAGGGGAACCAGGAGCACTCTCGGAGGTCACTCAGGGCCCTCACAGGGCTGAGTCTGTAATTTTCAAGGACTACTTCAACAGCCTGTACAAAGTAGAGCTGTGATCCCATTTTAAGTGGAGAAGCTTGGAGAGCCATTGCACAACACCTCCTGCAGATGTTAATAGGTGTCCTACCACCTTCAACAGAGCCTGTTACCAATGCGGTAAATCTCCAGCGGATACTGCACTAAACAATTTTAGATCTGCTTCTTTATCAAGGTGTTGCCCCTGCTGTGCAGGCACCACTCTATTACTGACGTGTTAATGGGACTTCATCTACTGACAGTGTGGATCAGGCTGTTCCCATGGTGCACACCGAGAGGTGCTCTCCTTCTCCAGCTACCCTTCAGAAACCAGACTGACAGAATCTACCCCCCTGCCCTGAAAAAATAGCACGTTGTTCTGAAAGTCAAAATGCAAATAATTCGTGAATTTAGTAAACATCTCTATGAGAGGAGAAAAATGGTAGGCAGAATTCGAGTCTGCTATTTTTACCCATGTGCCTAGCTGATTGCATGTCATTCTTCTCACACAGAACTAAATATCTTAAATGCAAATAGCCAGAGGTTGTTGTACATTTTTTGCCCTTTCCACAGCTGTTCATTACAGAGCTCAATAGCAGCTGACAGCAGGTGAATATGTGGATGATAGGCCATGGATATATTCTGTTAACTAGAATGAATAAACCATTAAATGATCTTATTCCTTGATATGCCTGAATGCAAGCTGCATCTACAAGCAAAGCAACATTAAATTCTGTATAGTAAATCCCTCTTGTATTTTGCAGCACATCATTCATGCAAATTTTATGCTATAATCTTTTGAGCAATTATACCCTCCGTTTATTTTTAATGATATAGAGTATCCTTTTGCTTTTAGTTCTAGACAATTGAAACAAGAGTGTATGAACCTGGAATATGAGACTACTTATATCTGCCTCATTTTGAAACACTATTTGGTGTTTTATATAAGTTGTTTGAGCTGGGTAGCAAAGAATAACAGAGTACCTTCCTTTTTTGAGAATCAGTATCTTTGAGATTCTCTAATACACTAATTTAAATGTATGTCTGTGTGACATGGCTATTATAGGAACTGAAAACCATTTGAAGAGTACCATTTCAGAGATGATGTTTATTACATGTATGAAATATGTACATGTACAAAATTTACATTAAAATTGCAAATTTTAAGCAACAGGAATGAAAAGATTAAAGAAATCATAAATTCATAAGATATTATCTCCAAAAAATAACCACAATATATCTGACTACTGTATGATATGGGAATCTGAAAATCTGATTCTTGGAGATGCCTTTCTTGAATTTACAGCATACTATTTTCCACAGAAAGCACTACTTCAGTTGTAGTTCCGGTCTCTCTATTTGCTCAAAAAAGAGACACATTTCCCAGTATTTCCACATGTAGGACCTCCAACACTTTTCCATGGCACACTGTCATACAAGCATGACCCTCTGCCAGCCCAAAAGGATTTTAGAATCCTTTAGGGGGTTCATTCAGGTTGGAAAAGACCAGTAAGATCATCTAGTCCAACCTTTAAACTAATACTAGTAGAGTTTTGGGCCTGGTCCATGTGAATGTGGATTTTTGGAAGTCCAAGCAGATCAGGGCATCCCTCTGTATGCCCTGGAGGAATTAAGAGGGAGAAGTGTAGGACTAAGGAGGGTTGGCAACTCCACCTGAGGCCTGGTGTCTCTGCACAGCCAGTGCTCTACCTCCAGACATGGAAGTCAGTGTGAATATATTGCCCTCTAATTCAATACAGCTCAGATACAGCAAGTTTTACTAAAGCGGCCAGAGAGCATTGAAAAGGTAACTATCCCTGCCTTGAGGGGCTATTGTGGCTTATTGCTCACTCTCCCTTCTCACCTTGTTTGTGCAGCAGAGATTTTTGCCTGGACTCCAAAACCTGAGGAGAAGCCCTGCCACCCTTGCAGAAAACAGTGCGGTGCTGCTCACCTTGGGAGCTACAGGAGAAGACATCCGTCTTGGATTAGTAACGCCTGCCTCTGTGGAACTTGCATGAACATTGTGGAAAACAGGATGAGCAGCAAAAGTGAGCAATTCCAGTAGCACTGAAGGCCAGCTGAGCAGAGGGTATTTGACATAATTAGGAGATTTCAAACTCCTTCCTTTCGTGCAGGCAGAAGTCAGCGTGAGTATTTTTTCCTCTAATTTAGCAAGGCTCAGATACAGTAAGTTTTACTAAAATCTGGGCCTATGAATCACAAGCTCTAGTAAACCAGAGATATCTTATCCCACTGGCCCACATGAAAGCTAGACTCCAAATCTCCATAGCCCGCTGTTATTATATTTTGTGTGGAATTAGGTTGCATTGTACAGCTGGCCTAATACTGTTTCTTTGCAGCCAACCGTGGACCAAGAAGCATGAGAGAGAGATTTAGTTAATTTTAATCCTTTGTTTTCTGCCAGCTTCTGGAAAGATACCGTGTGCTCTATATTTGGAGTTTTCTTTCTTTAGAAAATTCTTCTGTTACCAGCTTCCAGGGAGCCCTTTTTTTCCAGTCATACTGCTGCAGTTTGGCTTAGGCCATGATTTTGATCTCGTGTGCTTCAAAGGACAGCTGTGCCATTTCTTTTTAACGATTGAAAGCCATGAAAAAGTTCTCGATGGTTATCTGTGGAATTGTCACAGGTTTAAAGGAGTGTTTTTTGCTATTAGCAGAATTAAAGAAGTCTGTCAGCAGAAGCATTTAAAATACAGTGATAACAAGATCTGAACATAAAGAGCATAAAGGAAAAGTAACTTGTAGGTTACGAAAACATAAACTAGATATGATTTATATATTAAAACAGACTTTAGTAATGTACAGAGAAGTTGCGTTATAATGAAAAACAGGCACAAAACCATCTAGCTATATACAATAGTATAGATTTGTGCATGTAAGGGCTATCATAAAAAATGAACATTGAACCAAACCCAGTTAAACAGACCAGAAAACAAAGAGCAGCCCTGTCAGCGTACCAAGTTTCAGTAAGATTAATCTGTGTTGCAAGTGTTGTTCCCAATGTATCTCTCTGCACTCATTCATCATCTCCCTCCATGAAGCCAACACGAGCTTGCGGCCTTTTGCTGCCTAAGGCAAACTGGTGTATGTGTGCTTGTGTGTAAATATAGATTATTTGTCCAGCCCCCCAGCCACCAGTCCCCACACAATAAATAGCCAGCAGGACGTTTTTCTGTCCCCTCACTGGGAATATCCAGCCGTTCCCCTAATCTTACACTCACCACAACTAACTCCAGCTGTTAAAAACCTGATCTTTTCAAATCCCATGAAAACCAATGGGAAAAACTGGGTGCTTCCAAAGAAAGGAAGTATCTTAGAGATGTATTTTAAAACGATGGAAGTCTATGTTAGCTACAGAGCAAGCCTATGTATCTAGCTCAAACTAGACACCAATTTTTATAGGGTTAACAGTAAGTGGGGGAGTTTTATCCTTAGAAAGACACATCCAAGCCACATTACAACCTGCCACAAGTGACCTCTGCAGCCGCCAGAAGCTGTCCATAGCCTGAACATTGTCAGGCATCTGAAAACAACCACAGGTTCCTCTGCAAGTTGTTCTCTGTCTGGCACATGCTGGCTTAACATAACTTGCTCCTTCTTTTTCATACAGTAACTAATAATGACACTTTTCCAAGGCCTTATACACAGCACTAGTCTCAGATTCCAGTTCTGCCATTAATTCCATGAATATTTCCCATGTCTGCAGCAGAGACAAGGGTGAAGAGGGATTTCTCAGATTCCCACATAGAAGCTGTGTTGCCATCTTCTTCCTCCCTCACAGATCTCCTCTGCTGGCATCCCCAATGTCATCACTTGCACAGAGTGGGGCTAACACACGTCTCACAGGAATTTCCTGGGTGTTAATTAATAAATGTTCATAAAATGCGTGGAAACCTTCAGGCTGAAAAATGTATAAAAGCCATCCTATAAATATTGTTCTTATTTTCCATATCGAGATACTATGTCTCCAGAGGCTGCCATGATTTTAAAGTAGGTCAAAATTTGTCTCTTAATAAGTTGAATTGGGAGCTCTGAAAATTTCCTCCAGACAGAATTTCGTATGGCGTAAATTAAGAAACACAAGGCTCGCACCCGGCTCTTTGTTGCGGCACCCACACTGGGACTCTGTCTGTCCTAATCTTCCCAGCAAGGGCTGAAATTATAAGCCACATGTTATATATTATAAGCACACATTTGATTCATGCCACCTAACCAGGCAGAACATGGGCTGTTAAAATCCTCTCCACAGACCGACTGGTATGGCACCAACCCCTAAAAGAAATAAGTGGCATTATGCTTTTCATTTCCATTCTGTAGGAACAGACACGACTGAGACACAGGGTGTTTCCTGAGGTTAATGATAACCTGAGGTTAATGGTTTCTGGCTGAACTTTAGGCCCTCAGCTCCCCCTAACCTGTCATTAATCCCCAGGAAATGCCTGAAACCAAGCGTATTATTTAAATCTGGCAGCAATTAATTTATCTCTGGACCTTACAGATGCTCATATTAAATTAAAAAGAGGATGATTTATGGAGAGCACCAATAATGTCCAGATCTAGGCAAAGATAGATGTTATCCTTAATATTTAAAATTCAGGTTTCCTTTTTCACTGAGGCATTGCTATCAGCTGGATTAAAAATTCTTATTTAATTATTCTAGCAAATAAGACCTTTTCCCTAAATATTCCTTTTAAAAACACTTTGTCTAGCTTGTATATCCTGCCTTCTGCATTCAGATTTTATCTTTTTTCCTCTTCAGGAGTGTTTCGTGAACATCGTTCACTGTTGCATCTGAATCAGAAAATAAAGCTATTTTTAGCAACTTAGCTTAAAAAGAAGCAATTAGAACAAGCGGTGGCATGCGTAAGAAGTAAGAATTATCCTCTAGCTCGGCAGTAGTGTACAAGTCTCAGACAAAATAACAGCTGTGATTTTATTTTCACATATTAAGAAGATAGGCCAAAATCACTGAATGAAGTTGTCAGTTTCCAGAGAGCCAGAAGGTGAAGCTCTACATCGTTTTCTATTCGCAGTTTTTCTCTGGCTTGTAGGCAAAGGCTGCCAGCAGTGAACACACTGTCTGCTCAGACTTCTGAAGCCTTACCAGAGCTATTAGTAATGTGGTTTGGCAATAGGTACCGCTAAATCAGAGGCATGGGCATCAATACAGTTGGCTCCATAATTGCAAACAACAGCCATAAATCCATTCAAACTAATCCATGTACCAACTGAAATAAAATCCTTAATCTCTCCTCCTTTCTGTTTTTCAGCTTTCACTTTCAAGTCTTATCACAGCACAGCGCCATTAGCTTTAGAGATAAAATGTAGTCTTCCAGACTCCTTAAAATCTGAATTTATGCTGTAAAACAGCTTAAGAAAAATATTCTGTACCTTCCAAGTTAAAGGTGAACTGCAAGGAGATGAAAGTCAGACTTGTGGATTTTTTCCTCCTTTGTAGAGAATACCTCAGGTAATATTTTTCATGCTAAATGATTACTGAAAAATCACACTTTATGCTATAATATTTCTGTAAACTGATTAAACCAATCTCCTACAGAAAAAAAAAAAAAATGCCTGCATTACAATATGAGCTCTACTGATATGCAGTATTACCCCACTTTTTTTTTTTTTTTTTTTTTTTTTTTGAGACTAACAGGAACAATCTCACATGTGTATATGTGGTCACACATCTGGCTTTCTGCAGCATTAGCACTCCCTTTCCTGAAATCAATATCTCCTGTATATTTTTTCCTTAAGAGCCTTTTCTCACATTCTGGCTCTGCCGTCCCTCAGCAGTTTCTGGTAACTCACCTACAGGGAAGAAGCTGGGGCAGATGAGGTGCCCATGCAGCTCTGGTAGGACACCTCCTCACGGATGTGGGTCTCAGCCTCAGCACCACTCTCTCTGAGTGCGTTTCTACCCTTGATAACACCAGTCTGTACATGCTGGGAGCACTGAATACTGCCGTGAAAATTTCCTCTGAGAACTGGAAGACAGACGTTAGCCTTCTCCACTGACATGTGGCTTCTGCGTGTTTGAAGAAAATGATCTCTCTCAAGATTCAGTGCAGAAAGTGTTTATAAATGTTCATTTAACTCCTTTTTTAAAAAAAAAATATTTCTTTTAGAAGCTTAGTTTCATGGAGTAGAACTTCAGTACTTCTTTTGGCTATAATGTCTTGTCTCCTTCATCATGAAAATATTGCCATATGTGTTGCAGCTACAGGTGTTGCCCTGTTTAATCACTATTTAAAAGACACGATTTTCATGAACATTTGTGTAAATGAGATACAGCAAAATGACTACAAAGTGCTGCCCAGGGAAGGTAAGGGTAGTGTCTGCCACAGTGGTACCTTTCTCTTTCCTGCACAGTCATGTACAGTGCATATTTCTTCCAGGATGCAATCAAGCAGCTAATGAGCTTCATCGGCGCATTGGAACCTTCTGTTCCAGCTGATACAAGCAGCTTGAATTTTTTCTCTTGGAGCAGTCAAAATGTTTTAACCTTGACTAAATAGCTGAAGTGCCCACAAATTTTAATGAGGTAAAGAAAACATATTTCTAGTGTTCCTGTAATCACCTAGGGTGCAGCTTATATCCTACATCATTTAGGAGGGGCTTTGCCATCCACTTCACTAATCCTGGGTGTGAAAGACATGGTATGTGGTGTCATGCATGTTCTGTAGAGATACCTATATGGCAAGAGTCAAATTCAATGTTGTTTACATGCTGCTTGGTAAATGAATACTGTTTCAAGAAAAAGAAGCCAAATATGAAGCTACTTCTACATTTCTTATGGTTTCCTGATTTTATGCCTTCTGGTATACCTAAATCCTCTAAATACGAGCTACTGAATCAGCATTTTGTACGCTCATGTGTGATTAAAGCTGTTCAGAGGACAAGGATTCCATTTTGCTGTAAATTTCGAGGTTTCAGAATTTGTTTTCACTATTCAGAGGAATGAAAATAACCCCTTCAAACATTTTTGCAAATGGAAATTGTTATGAAACGTCTGTTTCTGGACCAAAAACTTGATCTTTTCAGCTCAAGTTCTTTCTCCTCTGGCCATAAGTGACAAGGGAACCCCAGGCAAAAACTTTCTCAAGAAATGTTTGTCAAAACTGATATGTTGATACAACATTTTGGCTTTGATGAAGTGGCATATTTCATTTCACTGAAAATATTCTGACCAGCTCCAGATGTGATTGACTTATTCAAGCTAAGAAAATGATACATTGTGAGAGTCCGAATACACCAATAAAATAATAGAGTAATGCAATATTCTTTCAAATTGACAACATTGGATCTGAATTATTCTCTTTGTCTATGGGACAAATTCATAAAATATAAACAAATTCTTAGAGTAGAAAGGATGTTTATATCCATCCAATATAATCTCCTGTGTAATACTGGCCATTTACTTTACAGTCCTGACGCCATAGGAAAGCAAGCTCTGAATCCGACTTTCTCCTCTGCTGAACAATTAGTGTACTTAGAACTTGTCTGAGAAAATTTTGTGTAACATATTCTTAAAATTTTGTCATAAAAGAGAGTCTAAAACTTCCCCAGATGGCCATTCCTGTACCAGCAGGATATTCTTATCATTAAAAATATTTTCTTACTTCCTAACCTACTTTCTCTCAATGAAGCCTCAGCTAATTAGGTTATGTTAAATTTTAAAGATCAATTGATCATTGCCATCTTTTGTACAGGTTGCAGACTTATTTCAAATATAACGAAACTTTTTAATGTCCCCACTTGATATTCCTTTTTCTTCACTAAATAAAACATTTCTTTAAGTGTTACCCAACTATGTGTATTTTCTAAATTTTTATTTTTGAAGAGAGAGAAAATGAGCTAATTTTATGGAACGATTTCTGAAACATATTTGTATTTTCTGATTAATAAAAAAGCTGTCCTTAGAAGGACATTGAATTTAGATAATGATTTCAACTGACTCTAATTCCTGACTACAGTGCTAAATTAATTGTTCCAATATTTATACAACCATATATTCCAGTATTTAGGTAGCATCTTCTACATGAGGTTCCAGCTATCACACCAACTTTACTAAGGGTTCTTGACCTCCATTTAATTAGAGGAAGGTGGACAAATCATCCCCCACTTCACCACCTCTGATTGTCATAGTGATGTCTGGTGTTAAGTGGAGGTCTGACCGTGTATGTCATGCAAGCCTTGGCACCGCCACCAAATGAAGAAAATGTAAGATGGCTAACTTCTCATGAACTTCACACTTATCAGGCATTGGAAATCCCTGCCTGAACTAGAGCTTTAAGTATCAGCTGTGGAATTTCCTGAGCTATCTGACAAAGTGCAGGTATCACATCAATAGCTCCTGCCAAACCAGAGCAGTGATCCAAATGTCATTTCCTTCTTAGTGTGCCGAGAAGACTGGTATGTTATCAGCCCAAACTAGAATTAAAGCACAGAGACCCAGAGCAGAAGTGCGAGTGTCAAAGCAATGTGCTCAACTTTCTCTGTGAACAGAAAAGAGAGACCAAATAATCTAGCTTATTTGTTGTGTTGTTTTCAAAGCCAGAAAAGACCAAGAATTGTTGCATTGATTTTGCCTCAAATCTATACACAGAAAATGTGGCTGGGCTTTTGTTTGGATAACAAGTCTCTATTACAGTTAATCAGAGAAGATGACTTTCATAATTAATTTGGGATGTTTGCCCAATTAATATAATTGCAGTATCTACTTGATTCAGAATTGAAACAATTCGGGTGGAGTTCAAGCACCAGTAGGTAATAAAGCCCGATTCCTAGTCCTTTCTGTTGGGAATAGCCTGTCCAAGCCCACATAGATCAGAAAATCTGATTCTTACTGTTTTCTCTTCAAGAACACTCCTGGGGCCAATGGAAACATATGAGGTTTCATATCAGGTCATTAAATTGCCATGCTTTGTCCTTTGATTTAATTAAAATCTTCTTAGTTATGCAGACTTCTGTGCTGCAAGCTGAAATGTAAATGAATGGGAAGATGAATAGTTTAATATAATATCTGCAATGAAAAGACAATTTTATATGCATTCTTACCTGAGAAGCTAAAATTTGATAATCTATCTCTAACTCCACACAAACATTACTTCTCAGTATTTAGAATAACTGCATTTTAGAAAGCTACAAAATCTAATTTATAGTTTCTGTACTACAAATATTCCCTTAAAAAAAAAAATCTTCTTTTTCTGTTCACCAAATGTTGTTTAAAATGTTATGGAGTTTAAGGGACTGAACAACATCACACAGATCTTTTTGATGTTTTCATATATGGCCTAAATAAGCACAAAAACCAACTGATATTGTTCATAATTCAATATCCTCCTTTTTTATTCCTTTGGTGAATAGGAAAACAGTTAGTCCCATGGCTATAATCTACTTTTTAATATACCACTAATGATTTATTATAGTTGTCTTTCAGGAAGAAGAATAAGATTATTTTGCATTCTTCCTCTGCTGACTTCAGCAATATAATCAGACATTTTATTTTATTTCCACTGATACCACTAAGTTCTAAAATCTAAGAAAAACATGTGTATTCCTTGATACCACTGGAAACTAACATTCAACACAGATGTTTGTATTCTGCACTTTTGCATTCTCCATATGTATTCTGTTTTAAAAATCTCTGCTTAGTGTAGACGGTAACCTACTCAATTACTCGCAGAGCATTTTGCTCTTCTAGACATAACATCTGCAATTCAATTAAATGTTTCATCTATTTTCTTCATATCATTCCAGGATATAAACCTTGATTCTGTTAATCCAGTGTTGATGCTTGTTTCATTCTAAAAAGGACATTTTGCAATTCTTTAAAACAATGTAAGGCTTGAGAAGTGAAAAGAAAACAGAACATTTTGACTGAGGAAATGCTACTATGGGATCGGATCAGTGATTGCTTCATAATCACAGCTTTTCCCTGGCAGACAATTAGAGAAGATCATATATATTGGATTTCTCTGAGGGCACTGAAATGCTCAGTTTCTGTTCCAGTTTTGAGTAAAAGAAAAATTAACAGTTTTACAAATTTCATTTCTGTGAACAGTTCCATTTTTTCATCTACATTTTGTATAATTTTTTAGTAATTTCTGCAAGAGTAAGTCGTAGCTTTCAAGCAGCAGATTTGCAGAAAGAGGTCTCACACTAATAGAGCAACAGAGTAGAGCAGCCCAACACTAGACAACCTGCAAAAATAGCCAATACTTCCGCAGATACACTAAGAAATGCCTGCTTATCCCACATAAATGCTTTTGCAGGCTGTTCTGCATTGCACTGGTTTTACACGACCTTGTCATTATGGTATCTGAACACACCCAGGCATGAATTGACAGTGCTAATATCTGTCTTGTTTCTTTGGTTCTCTGTCCTCTCTTTCTCAAAAAGACAGCACTGCGCAGAGTGCAGGATATTTACACTTCCTGATGCATTCACTTGGTATGTCCAGTGCCTGTATGAGTCCAGCCACTCTGGACTGTCATTCTGCTCTGTCCAGGGATGTCCCGTTGCTGCAGGTGGTACCCATCTGTTGGACTGAGAGGTGCTGGAGATGTAACGCTACAGCTCATGGTGCCACTAGCTGTACAGCTGCCCACACCTGGCCCTCCTCTCCAAGCAAACCTTGAACACAAAGTGGCTGAGTTACAAGTTCTGTACCATATACAATACAATATTGCATGTGTCCTTTGTCTGAAATAAGTGCTCCCTTCCCAGCCTTGCCTTTTTCCTTCTGCTCACTTCCTTCACGCTTTTAGCTTGCTGGACCAATGTGCTTTGTGCTAAACATACAAAGGACAAAGCATTCAACCAAACAGCTCACAGAGGAGACAACTTGTGACAATAGCATCGAGTGTTTATACCAAGGGATTATTATTTTATAATAGGGACTAGAACAAATTATTTTTTGTGAAAGAAAGTCTGCTTTCTCAAAAGCATAAAGTTTATATAATAGTCAGAAACTGGCCAGTTCAGCAGATTTTGTACATATAAATGGTATATGTAATATTTTATGTATAAATGTTCCAAGTTTACTCCAGTGTAAAGCTTTCCTTTAAAGAGTAATTCTCACCCCATAATTCACTTTTATGATTTTCTTAGGGCTTTAAGTGTAAAAGCTCAATCTGGTTTTGTTTTATTCTTTAAAAAAAATAATTAAAAAAAAGGCACAGAGCAAGTTAATTTTTACATTGAATCTGCCAAAGGCACACTGTCAGATCTGAAGCTAAACATGTCACTTTTGCAAACACACGCACGCACACATACACACACGTGCACATGCAGATACACAACAGCTTTTTAAAGCTTAATGACAATAGAAATAGTTTCATGCAAGTGGAAGAAGGGAGGCCCTGACTGGAGCCGATGACTGCAGCAGGCTGTGCTCATTCTTGGGCTCCTCTCCAACCCTCCCTCAGGCCCTCCTGTTTCACATCTAGTGTAAAGATGTTTCTCTCCCCCAGACAGTTTCTCACAAATCCAAAACTCGGGCTTTCTGCCAAGTGCTGGATCTTAGGCTGAGTCCTTTGCCTGACCATGACCCTTTCCTTGTCCCATCCCCTCCCTGGCTTGCAGAGGGCTGCAGCAGGGCAGGTTCCTTATTTGCTCTTTCTCTTCTTCTCCTGCCCCATACACACAGGGAAGCGCATTCAGTCAAACCACATGCACACTCTCAGATGTTTAAATGTGAACCTGAAATAGAGGACTTGATGAGGTAGAAAAAGGAAATTGTTTGGACTGGAATGTTATCAGATCACAACACAAATTTAAGCCCTTCCTTAGATCCATCAAAGCCCAGGACTGCACTGCTTCCTTAGAAGAACAGTAAGAATGATTAACAGAGGTGCCCATTTCTTCCACCTTCTTTGACAGCTGCCAAACATTCAGACATATCATGAAACTGATCCCTTCTTTCCCCTCTATATATGATTTTAGACAGAAATTGCTTCCAGTCTTTTCCATGACCTGCTCCCAGAACTGCAAAGCCAAAGCTGTACATGGATGGCATTACCAGAACTGACTCTGCTAGGGTCTCAAGCCCCAACGCATTTTCTTCTCATGTAGATTGTGCTGTATTTGGGAGCTGCAGGGATTCCTCTTGCATTTGAATTTATATTTTAAAGTGCGTGCTGCAAGACAGAGATGCTCTTACTATCAAAAAGTTACATGAAAGTGCTTAAATCTCCTGTTCATCTCCTCAGGGGCTCCAGCACAAATAATGGCAGCAGCCACTGCCCTGCCACCACTTCCAGAGTCACTGTAGTCTTCTTGCTATGATAACTTCATAGTGGCTATATTTAATGAAGTAACACTTAAGGGTCAGCCAGGAATGTGGGCTCAAGGTTCATGGCATGGCACAAATACAGAATAGCTTATAGGATTCCTGCAGCTCTTGAGCAGCTTACAGTTTCTGGTGTGAATGTTCCTCAGTTATTCTACCATTTTTCTTTACAATCCTGTTTACAGAGGTTGATCTAGTTGTGTTAATGTCATTTTTCCTATAGAAAGAGAAACATTTCAGTCAAATGTGATATGCCAAACTCACCAGGGGCAGTCATCCACACTGACTATCAGAAATGAGAAATAAGCATTGGTCTCATGGGATTATGGATGATTCCTCAAATCACTTAGACCCACAATTATCCATGGTGCTCATATGTTGGTTTATTTTTCAAGTGGAAAAAAAATTGTTTCTCTTGAGGCAAAAGCCGGGTGCAGTTCTGGGGACAGTGTGCTCCAAGAACTGCTTACTGTAGAGGCTCGTTACCAGCAAGTCATATAGTACCTGCTTGCATGTAGGCATGCAACTGATACCCTCAACATCATTTTGTAAAAACACCAGTCTGCAATATTGCCTTCACATTTCAGACACTTTACACTGAAAAATCACAAGTTAAAATGTGTATTTATGCATACACACATGCACATACACATACAAATGTGTTATAGTCACAGAGGTGCTCTCTGGGGCCTATATGCACTCAAAAGATCTGCTATAGAAAACTAGCCCAAAAAGAGCGTGAGGGAAATGGCTCTATCTATACTGTTTAAGCACGGCTTGTTACCACCTTGCACTGTTCTTACTGTCCTGGAAAAGACATCACTCCTTGGCACATTCGAACTGCTCATTTGGTAATTGCTACATATCTGCTATATGAGGCATGTGATCTATAAAGACAAACATATAAAGGGTACAGCAAAGGAAGTGAGCTAAGGTTGCATCAGCATCTTAATTTTGGCATTTCCTAGCTTATGTATGACTTCAATTCCAATTCTGTATGCTATCTTGTTATGAGAATTCCCATACTCCTTTTAAAGATATTTCACAGCTGCAGCTCACAGAAACTTTGATCTGAAGTGCTCCAAAGTGGGTGCACACCTTCCCTACAACTTAATTGCTTCTGGATCCCAACCATAATGACTGGATAGTTTAATGTGTCACCATAACAACAGCAGAACACTTTGGTTTAAGTACTATTTCTCTACTCTTTTGTTCAAAGAACCATTAGCTGAGTCATAGATTTCACACTTTTTTCTTTTCTTTTTTTTTCTGAAACAAGCTTAATAAGACCAAGTAAGCCATTTTTAATTTTTTTTGTCCCTCGTAGATGACAGACCACAGGCCAAACTTTCCTTTGGTCCCAAGGGGTAAGTCTATTGAAGAAAATACTTTAACAGTGTTATTATTATTGTATGATCAGCAGAAATGTGTACTCTTGACAAAATTTTGTTAGCTTTTGATTTAGTTGACTTTTTTTTTTTTTAATTCATTTCCATTCCAGAAAAATCTTGAATCAACATAAATCAATACATCTAAGCAACAGATTTCTTATATCCATAGTTTCAGGGGGATTTCTTATTCTAGTGAGTACACCCACATAGATTTTCAGATGAGGTCTAAAATCTTGGTTCTTTTACAAACAATTACTTTACTGGATTCAGATATGGGAAAACATTTGATAACAAACCATTTAACTAAAATAGCTCATATTACCTGAAGTAACAGTTGGATGCATTTCAACTCTGAAGGGTTTAAACCAAGCGTTATGACAAGTAAGAATAGCATTCCTACCTTGAAAAGTAATAAAATCTCATTTAAATTCTTTGATAACCAGGACTTACTGATGTAAAAAATCATAAAGTGAATCATAAACTTTCATCACAAATTCCCTATAGAACCTTCTCGGTGTAACTTAGTTTTTGGGGCTGCAGACAGACATGGAGACTGAGCTTCTACTTGCTTCCATAATCAAGATACTGAGCTACACAAATAATATTGAAACACAGTGAGGAAAAAATCTCAAAGATACCTGATGCAATATCATTCAGAAGGCTTTCTGAGCTTTGTCAGATTCAGACATCAAGATTAAAGGAGGCAGTTCTGCCATAGTCTGGGAATATCCATACATGTCACAAGGCTGGGATGCAAGACAAAATGGTGGCCAATATCAAACAGAAGCAGATGTGTGTGCATCATGCCCTTGTGCATCACACCACTTCTGGGTGGCTGCATAACATGCATAATTTTTAGTTTTCATAATAGTGATGTCCCTAGTAATATAAAATGCAGCATAAAATCCTGAATGGTGAAATCTTAAAGAATTGCTTATACCTTTCAAAGCTCATTTACGTTAGTTCAAATATCCAGTGTAGATGTCGGTCAGTGAACTTTTTAAAGATGTTCTTCAGCATACTGGGAATGCTTAAGATGTAGATCAGCTCAACACAAATCCTCCTTTGGTCTCTCTACAGCTGAGACCACAGCTGAACACCTGTAGGAAAGATTATGTACAGATGTCTTCAAAGATTCAAACAAAAAAAGAGCTTTAAGGAAAACAAGGTGCTGTGAATTCAGGAAACTATATTTGGATCACTACAGTCGCCAGAGCACTGCAAAAGTCAGACTAATTTTTCATCCAGGAAGCCACAAAAGCTAGCTCTGTCAAATAAATGTGAACCACCACCATCCCCTATCCTGTTTCCTGGCTGGAAATAGCATTTGATTAAGGAGCTGAGAAGATAAATTAATTAAAAAATAATAAAATAGCTTGCAAGACTGTAGTAGTGTTCTACCCCAAAACTGGCTATGTAGATCTAAAAATGATTTACACAGATAGGGATAGTTCGCTGCCATCTTCCAAGAAAGACGTGTACTTTTAAACAGCATCCCACAACATGTATATTCATACACATTTTCTAGAACAGACCAATTTGTTCATAACTCTTGATTTTTCTAGAAGAACAAGTGGATCTCTAGAAAATATTGAGCTGTTTTGAAGCTGGACCTAGACACACTTTCAATCCTAACGTTACCTTGTGCACACAACGCTTAGTGCAGTGCCAGTACCATCCCTTTTATTTCCACATTTTGGTGTGATCGCATACTGATATTCAGAAGAATGCTCAAAAGTCATTGTTAACAATATTTCTGTAACATTTACTTATCTAGCAGCAATTTGATTAAAAATAATTCATCCCAAACACAGTCTTGTAAAAGTAGTTAAAAATATAGAACAAGCTCATCTGGCTGAGACAGTGATTAAATTACCAGGGATTTATTGAAGCATGCTCAACCCATGCTTAGAAATGTTGTTGAGATTTCCATGGAACTAATAGATTCTTATCTTTTCTGTAAGAACTACAAAGGATGAAACAATGTAGAGGAAAAGCGATCTAATTTCAAAGAAGGACACTGCAAATATAGTTCTTTGAAGATATAACTACAAATTCCCGCTCTGGATCTGACTCCCTGTTCATATAATAATTTCCCCTATTACAGAGAGTGATATGAAGCTTTCCATGCTAAACAATGTGAGTGACTTCAGCAGTACAATAATGGAGCCATCCAAACCCATAAAATAAACAAAATAAAACAGATAGAGTTGATGAACTCCCTTCTTCCTCAGGAAACCCTTTTGAGGATATCATGTACAGACTTTCCATTACCAACAAATTTACCAGATGTGACTGCAGGACCCACTTTTACTGATATAGGCTAGTAACCTAAACAGGGACAGGCTGAAATGCCTGCACGTGGTTGTCCATTCTGTATAACTGTAAGCAAACTCCTTGTGAGCTCTGCCCATCACAGCTCGCACCCTTCAAACCACACCTTGATGAGAGACCTGATAAAAAAAATGCTCAAAATTGGCAATACAGGGGGAAGGAACCTGTTTCGAGGGGATAAAAATGTTATGGCTTGACCTGTGAAGTGTTGTTTGCCCTCAGAGTGCTGAGGGCCAGTAACCCAACACCCTCAGAGGCCACGGTTCATTTTATTCACTAGACCAAATATAAGATCAGAATCCCAGACCAGATGTCTTCCACGGACATGAAATCAGCATCTTGTTTTTCACTGATGGTGGTGGAGGTGGTGGTGTTAGTATGTGGAGGAGGACAAGGCATAACAAGGAAGTTTTTCTTATTATGCCCCATTCCCATAACCTTCTTCATATTTTCTTTAAATCCCAAGCATACGTTCCTCTTTCTGAAGAAAGATGTATGCTTAATTTAAGGCCTAAAACTGAAATACTGCTTACAGTATTGCTTTCTTGTGTCTTACTAACTTATGAACTCTTGGTGGATTGCCCAGCACTCAGAGCAGCTTTTCTGTTATTTTCCAAGCTACATCAAAGTGTTTGTCTCAAGGGCTCAAGTTTTTGGGTTTTGTTTTTGTTTTTTGAAATTTTCAGTGAGTGAAAACCTCTAGAATAATCTTCTAATGCTAGTCTTGTGTGCTATAACTGCATTTCTCTCTTTATACTAAGCTTAGGAGTTCCTCTATACATAGCACAGAAGGGGAACAATACTCCAACACTAGACACAAGTGAACTTTTGGGGCACTGCAGCAGGTATGACACGAACCTTACAACAGCCCCTACCATTCCCACATACAGTAGAACTACATGTGAGGAGCATGTATAAATTCAAAGTTTTCTCCCTAGCTGGCAACATTCATATGTGAAGATGAATCACAAGAAATACAGATTTCCCAGGTGCACATGCTCTTTATGGTGGCCAGCCTTCCTTCATCTCCTATAAAGCCAATTTGTATGGCCAGCCCTGTCCCCTCTAACTGCATGAAGCCACAGCTACAGAATAAGCATACTCCTGATAGGATTTGGTAGGCTTTTAGAGCAGCATATCTTAGACTCCAACCTCCGTTCCAGCTTGTCTTGGACAAGACATAGGTGATTACCACCCATACATTTTTTGAGCTACACAGGATGAACTTCACTGAGTTATGGTCACTGTTCCACAGAGTCTCATCAACTTCTCCTGACACCTCAAGAAGCAGTCACAGCACTGCTCAGTCAGAGGTGCACAAGCACCAGAAAGCCCCTCTGCCTGGGCGTGGTGGAAGCAGGACCAGCACTGCACACCACTGAGCAGCAGCGTTGTCTCTGCTCAGATTCACCAGCTGCTCACACCCAGAGCAGGCATCTATTTTGCCACCATATTTTTCTTCAGCTGTTTCTGGAAAACTTAGGAGCAGGATATCAGACTTTGATTCTTTCTACCCATTTATTCTTGTTCTGGCTGGAAGCAAAGCTTATTTTTGGTAACATTTTCAGATACATCGCATGGCTACTGGTACAGTGAAGAATTCAAGTACTGGCACATAATGACGCCAGTGACTCTGAATATTTATTGCCTCAGCAGGGGACTGCAAATCAAACATAGCAAGCCAGCAGCTCTCCTTTCAGCAAACAAATGTCCTGCCTTCTCTTCCCAAGGGATCAGAGCTTCTCAGTCTCTGGCCTGTGCTTCTCAGAGAAGAAAAGTGCTTACATTTGTAAGCCCCAGAGGTCTGTTTGGCTACAAGCAGTCCTCAAAATCAGCCTGGGGTGGACCTAAGTCTGCAGTGTGATTGTTTTATGTTGCTGTATGAGAAAAAGGAACCACAGTGACCTTCTAATACAGTACTTAGATTAAGGGCAGATTTGTACTAGCAATAAGCAATGTGGGGACACATCTGGAAACACCAGCAGGACTTGATCCCTGATGGAGCTCTTTCAAAACAGATATAGATACAGATGCATGTTTGAAAGGAGTTTGGAGGGGACCGTTTTATTTGTTGCTTTTTTGTTGTTGTCTCATTGTTGTTTGTTTGTTTCCTGTGGAGTAAGGGAGTGTTGATTAACCAGGACGTGTGCAGCATGGACGAAGAGAAGACAACATCCCTGTGGGACGGGGAGAGGCCTATCCAGAGCATGCAGACACTGTCCTGTGCCACCTGGACTGGCACAGAAAAACCTAGAGGTGCTTTCCCAACTGCTTCCCTCACGTACCAGGGGACGTGCTGGTGGCAGGAGGCAGTTAGGTCTTTTGGGGTTCTCCCCTGGGCTCGAGAGGTAATGTAGCAGAGTCCGGCCTCCCAGCACCAGCATTGTGTGGATCAGTGTACTCTAAGTCTCTTTGCAGCTTACAGTAAGCTCTTTTTGTGAGGATTGGGTGTTTTTATACTACATGCATTGTATTGTACTTCTCCTTTAGTACTGTGGCTTCAAAGAAACACAGTCATTCACTCACTTGGGGCCAAAGGCAGCCTCAAGTGACCCCAAAGTCAGGGGCAGGTAGCAAAGGCAAGACCTAGTCCTGAAGCATGTTAATGCTGAGTCGTGTTGGGAGTTTTGTCTGAACAAGGATGAGAGGATTTGTCCACAAAGAGTTTGTGGAATCACGGCTCTCTCAGACAAGGTAACCTGTTGAACTCTTCCCAATTAGTAATCAGGCTCCTTTCATTCTTCTGAATTACAAATAGCAGCAAGAGAGGGAGTGAGAAATCCACACCAACACTCTACATCAATTAATTCTAACCGAACCTCAGAGTTTGTGTATTACTAAACCTGCTGTATAATTACAGCAAAACCTCTTGCAGTGCTTCATGAGATATTTTAACCAACTGCTTTGCTTCTACATTGGTCCTTTGTTTCTTTCAGGATTTTATCTGCCAAGAAATATTTCATTATTTTTTCCAAAATCTCACAGTTCTTTGGGACTGACTTGACATCTTCCATCAATAATGTTGCAGTAATATCAGTAGTAATATAGGATGCACTGTGACCCCCGTCCTCAAAACAGACATAAGCTGTGTGTACCTTTGACTTCAGTATAATTACTTCTGTGAGCATCTGCCCACCAGTGGAAAGTGTTCACGATACAGCATGTGATGTTTTGTTGGTCCATAGCACCAGCACTTCCAATTTCAGAGAACTTTTGGAAAGATAGCATCATATTATTTATTCTGTCATTGATTTCAATCTTGATAGTCTTGCAAATGAGCACAGGTAAAGGAAAATATTTCTGTTGCCTCTGTTTTACTGATGATGAAAGGTAGGCAGAGGAGCTGGTGTACCAGTTGTAGGCCTTGCTTCACAGGGGTTTTAGGAGCATTCAGTACTGGGGCTCATGGGCATTAAGGCAGATTGTCAGAAGACTGCTGTCTGCAGCTCCTGGGTTCATGCCTTCTGAGGCTAGGATAAAATCCAGACCTAAGCTGTTCCTATCTATTATTTGTGTATTTATGGGGTGTCAGTCGCTGCAGCACGGAGAGGCCAGACTAGCCGGAGGCCGCAGACTCAGCCTCCAAGCAGAGTTCAGAGCCCAGGAATTCCTCCCTTCCATTCCCATGCTCTGTCCCCTCCTCTGCCTCACATGAAAATAACAACAAAGTTTGTTCCACTCTTATATGTAGGACATTTTCATTTGATGTAATAGAGGCAAGTATACTGTCACTGCTGCCACTAAAAGTTTACTCATTTTGTCCACATCTCTACAGGAATGTTATGACACAAAAGAGCAGTGCTGCAATCGTATAAACCAGGAGACTTATTTCAGGATTGCCACAATAAGCTAATTGCATTCCGCTTGTTTGGTGTGGACAAGAAGGAATAGGAGGAACCATAGGGACAGAAAATATATGTTAACGTTCATCCACATATTTGCTGTGCTCAGCAAAGTGCTTTTTCTTTTTCTTAAC
Source organism: Netta rufina (assembly GCF_964035555.1). Lineage (NCBI taxonomy): Eukaryota > Metazoa > Chordata > Aves > Anseriformes > Anatidae > Netta > Netta rufina. The sequence goes on from NC_140123.1 coordinate 175,595,640, forward strand.
TCATTCTCATGCTCCTTTATGTCCTGTTTGAAACAGTAAAAAATGCAGCTTTAGAAAGGAGTGAAATAGTGGAAGAGGGGAACAGCTGTCTTTATTTTGTATTCTTTTGTTGCCCTAAGTGATTATCTTTTTCTCATAATAAAATAATGTTGTGAGCATTGGAGGTGACCTTTCATACAAGTCTTGCAAACTACAGGGACCTCAGAACCTTAAATCAAAATCTGCTGAGGAATCTAGAAAAGTTAATTCCCTTATTCTCTCTCTTGCCTAATCCATGGTTAGAAACAAAGAAACCAGGCTGCCCCTAATCAAACATATCTGACTGCATCTTGGTTAGTTATCAATGTCCCCTTTTCAGTTATGAGAAAGAAATAGGCATCTTTGTAAATGAAGGGCAGATAAACTTTACTCTAATTTTTATTTCTCTCCACTACTTATGAAGGGGTTTTTGATGAGCTATTCTAAAGTCCTATGAGACAAATCCCAATCTGAGTCACCACAGTTCAATCAGCTTTATCCTTATCGTTTCTGGATTGCAAACAGTTTAACACAAGGCATGAATCGTATAGCCTTTTATTTTATTAGCTTGAAATACATATCATAGCTTATCATTTCCCTCTTCTTGGCCCTAGGGGACCAACTCAGTGGGTATCACTCAGCCACAATTTCTCCTCAGTGAGTCAGAAATGAGGGCCAAAGACTTGCAGAGCTCACCGAGCTCCTCTGTCTTCATGTCTTTTAACTTTTCTCTCTATTCTTTGCTCTCACCTAAGCTCTCATCACCATCTACAGCTTTTAGCAGCTGGTGGCCATGATAAAACAGGTCAGCTGCTGAAATTCTTCAGATAACTTTTGACAGTCAATTTGGATCAGCAGTCTACAGGAATAGTGCATTTCTGAAAGCCACACTCAGTTTATACCCCTGTGCAAATGGCTAATGTTCAAATATGTCAAACAGCTCAGGATTAACTGTACTGGAAAGTATGAATTTAATTTCCTCTGTTTAAGAATTAGAAGAGAAGATTGTTTTCAAACTTCACAGTTGCAGAATACTAATTTAATTTTACTTTAGGGTTGTTTTCTGAGGGGTGGGGGTTGGTACCATGTAAGGCATCAGTTCGACAACATTCTTCAGCACATACAATTTTAAGCAAGTAAGCAGCCCTAGTAAAGTAAAGAAATGAATATTGCTCTATACTTCTGTGGGCAAGACCTAAAAGTCTGAAAACATCACTTGTATTTTTTTCTCCACAGAAAAAATAAAATAAAAAAGTCAAAACACTTATTCCTTTAAACCCTATTCAGACAGTGACTAATGGCTTGACTTTGGGCTGTGGTATTGTCCTGATAAACTTTCTTTCCAAGGTACTGCTTAGTTTACAGCAGAACAGGAAGAAAGCAAGCAAGTGAGAAAGATTGACACAGGGTTGTGTTTGAGGCCAGATTACCCAGAGGCACAAAGTGGCAGGCAGCCTTCCCCGGGACCCTGCTCCAGTGACATAGTATGTCTTTTCATTAGAGGAAAACTGCTTTCAAAGACATCATAGCAAATCCTGAAGGACGCTCTGACTTTCAAACTGGGACCACAGACAGAGAGTTACTGTTTAACACTGAAATACTACTTATTAGATAAACATTACATTTAAATAGCAAGAAAACACATGAAACCTTTGCAAAAGCTGATGTATTTTCTTTGCTGCAGCTTTGTCTTTCAAGTTACTTTTCTTGAAGAAAGAGTTTCATATCGGAGCAAAGGTGCAGAAAGAGCCCGTACTGTAAACTGCAATTCACTTGCTTAGTGCTGTTCTGTATTCTCTGTGCTGACGTCACTGACTGTAAGGTTTAGTCAATAATCACACCACATATGTGCTAATTGCTGCAGGAAGAAAGTAAAAATTTCTGTGTCTGTGACATCAGCCTGCTTCCACGACAACACGCGTCATCTTATGTGCAAGATTTTGGGCTAAATCCTGCTCTTAATTATACTTGATTAATGCTTGCGTACTTTTGCAGAAATGTAAGAGATGAGACATACCTATTGTGAGACTATTATGGGTAGAGCTTTGCTCCTGTACTAATCACATTTCACTAGTTTCAACCAAGTTGCTCCTGATTTATATTAGTTTACCAGAGATCAGGTTCAAGCATGAAAATTATCAGGAAGTAATAGACCTTTATTCAAAATACAAATATTTTTCTTCATTAATCAGAAAAGTCCATGGAAAAAGTAAAGAAGAGACTTTATATTTGCTGATATGTGGGAACATTTGCCCAAGTACTAAATCCCCCTTTAAAGAAAAATAACATGTGCTAAAGCTTTAAAAGGAGTCCAAACAGAGGATTAATTGAGGAGATTGATTTCAGGTCTCTCCACCCAAGTTTAATAGGCTTTTTCCCAACTGGGTTTTGGGGAGTTTGGTCTTTTAAACAACTTTTTCTTAACAGCAGTAAGGAAAAATCTGGGAATTGATTTATTGTGAGGATTTTCCATTGTACTCAATGGGCATTCTGTACAGCCTTTTTATACATACTTTTTAGCTGGTATGAATCCGTTAGGTTTTATACTTTGCATCTACTAGTATCATATATCTTACTTAGACAGTAAATACGAAAGAACTGGAGCCTATATTAAAAAAAAGGCAATTTCATGTCGCTATTTTACTGCAAAATATAGGTCTTATTTTCGGGTTACTTGGGACCATAAACTTGCCCATACACTACTGTGCTTTGGGAGTGCTGTGTACCAGCCGAGTAGCACTGAGCCAGACCAAATCTGAGAACCAAAAATCTTCCATAATGTATGTAGCATTCAGCCACAGACCGAATCCTGCTTTGGTTTTGGGTCATATAGGTGCAAGTCCCTCATCAATCAAGTTCTTTTTGAACTGATCTGATTCCAGGACATTAACTCTTAAGAGCCCCAGGAGCCAAAACAGAGAGGAAATGACTCCTTTTAGCAGAGGACAGTCTCCTAGCTGCCAAGACAGAGCTGTGTGGCACACCGGGGGAGCAGGACCTAAATCTACTCGTGGTCACATCACAGGTGGGGACAAGCAGTTGGAGGCAGATATTTCTCTGCAGCCCTCCAGCCGGCTGCTATTTAAAGCCCTGGCACGGAGCAGTACGATCCTGCTTTCCTGCGGCTCTGTTCGCAGGTTTGGTCCTGCTCTGTGTACGCTGGTGTAACTCGCAGCTAAATCAGACGCGCCAGGCCAGGTCCTTGGCTGCGTTTGCGGACCACACACCTAGCAAGCTGAGCCTTGCTCGCATCAGCTAGCAACAGCTAGAGCTGGTCAGAAACCAGAAGGGGAATGCTCCTTGTCTTAACAGCGTGATTTTTAATTGCAAAAATGTTCTATCAGGCTTATTTAAGCCACGGGAAATCAAAACAGCAGGCAAGGGACCAGTTCCCCAAAAGAGTAACCCAGACACACCCCTTTCTCTCTAGAAACAGATATGTCCATGCTATGGCCAGAATTTGCTGACTCTGTGATGCAAAGCACATGATCTGGCCCTTACACTACATTTTCTGTCAAAGCTGTACCTAGAATTTATGAAACTCTGGTGATTTTTTTTCCCCCTCTGTTCTGTTTTAGATCAGGCTGAGAATTCATCTGAGCATTCAGAGATTTTTAATATCTTCTCTTTTGGCTAAACAGATATAATGTTTTATTATTTTCCCACATTGCAGGCTTTCCAAAATGTACTGCCTTTATAAGTATAAATGTAAGAGGAGGGAGAGAAAATGGGTAATTATATGTCCTATCTCTTCTTATCAAAGCTGCATGTTGGGAAAGAGGGAGAAATTGAAGAAAAATGAGAATAAAATTTATTGCAGACACTATTTCTCATTTTAGTGGCTGAATGTCTTCCAACTAAGCTTCCTTTCCCAAACCTTGTGATTTCAAGGACTGTGTATGCTACATCTTGTATGCAAGGATTTTTATTTTTTTTTATGTAAAAAAATAATGTTTCCAGTCTAACTCAAATACTAGGAAAAAAAAAAAAAAAAAAAAAAAAAAAAGCCTGTTCAGTGATATATCCAAGAACTACAGCTGCATTATGATTGTGCACAGAATTTAAAATGCCTGGTCTGCCTATGGAAAAGAGCTGGGGAAAACAAAACAAAACAAAAAAAAATTTCCAAGAGGAACTTGAAGGAAAGCACAATTAGTGGATGTTCTCATTTACTCACCAAAAATGTGTGATCTTTTCCCCAGGACGTACATTGGGGATCTCAAAGGAGCATTTGCCTGTCACATTACACAATGGAGCTTTGAATCAATATTTGCCTACTCCTGTCAACCTCAAGCACTTAAAAGCCATGACTCCTACCCCAGGCCAGGATGTGATGAGCTCCCAAATCCTTAGGTGCTTTCTTTTTCTGGCTTGTCCATTTTTCTTTAGATAGTTTAGATGGTATTTTTACATCATATCTTCCCTTGCCAGGTACTCGCATGTTATTTACAGTGCTGCCAGATACAAAATATTGAGAACATTGAGAAACACTTCGGGAAGGTCTTTGCAAGGCCTCTGCTCAGGAGCCCCACCTGTGGTCATCTCATAGCAGCAATGTCTGGGCAATCTGTCTCCCTCTGTGTCATGTCACTTCATCCCCACATCTACACCGAAACTTTGAAAGCATCTCAGCCTTGAGTCTGAAAGCTAACACAGGCTCTCTGGCCATGGAATCAGCTCAGCCCCTGGCCTCACATCTGTTTCCTGACCCAGCATCACCCCTCTTCAGTCTTCAGTGTCAGTGGCTCCACGGCTGATGGGGTTGATCCATGGAGGGATCAGAAAGAGGGACAGAGGCTCTGGCAGATGCCTTCTTCCACCCCCTCCATGGTGTATGATAACAGTACTGAGGGAGCAGCAAAGCCCAAAGTCATTTTGAACTGCTGTTTTTTTCCTACTTCCCTCTTCATTTTCCCTCCTGTGGGATTAATATGGGGTTCTCCCTCTCCCTCATGACTGCAGAAAATGTCTCCAGCTCCTGTGTGACAGGCAAGGAGTCCTCAGGGCCACCCCTTGAGCCCTGTTGGATTCCTGGTGGCTCTTACTACCTAGCAGCCTTAAGATGTGGTCACAGTATTCCTTCCCAACCCTCCTGAGCAGCTACTGCCAGGCTGGCTTATTCGAGTGCCCCAGCGGTCGGTATGTTGTGTCTAAAGCTGCTTCCCAGCCACTTCTTTTATCTCTTCGACTAGAAATTCCCTGGCACTCCCTTCCACAAAGTATCTCCTTTATCACTGTTTCTCATTACTTTTAGTGACCAAACTGCAGAGATATCTGTTGCGCTCACAGCTCAATACTCAAGTGGTAAAACCAGCTAACAAGTCACATGAGAGGCAGGCTTGAAATTTGGCCTCAGTTTCTGGGACAGATTATTGAAGTTCTTAGAAGCTGTGGTTTTACTGATCAGTTATAACTGGCTGCTGGAGTTACCAGCACCACTGAGAAAACGAGGTAATAAATGAAAGCAATGTATTTTTCACCCCTGCATATAGGCATAGAATGTGGATCAAATTCCTTGGATGAAAAGTGCACAGCATGACATGAATGTTGTGGGTTAGGACAAACCCAGAGGTGTGTGCAAAAGATCATGTACCTCAGAGAAATTCACTTTTGAGGTGAAAGTGAGCTTTAGGTTTGAAGTTAACACGAGACAGTTGCCTTTCACATCATGCAACACACTCAGCTCCTCTACAGTTGTTTAATGCTAACCTGCTGGCTCTCTGATGTTACAGCATTACACAGCTAAGGAGGAGTCACCAATTTGTGAGTATACATTCTACATAGTCAACGCTATAAAGCACAATGAATACTTCCACATGACCGTGTTTTTTAAAATTACTTCCAGCCTATTGGGTAAAGAATGAAGATGGCATAGGTGGGAAGGAGTGTTGTTGTATGACAGATTACTCAGATGCAAAGCATCTTTATCGTTTATGAGACAATGAAGAGGTAATGTGCCTGAAATGGCCTGCTGCAACAAAAACACTCAGGTAACACAATAACCTTATCTGTAATAACCTGTATTATGTCAAGAAAAACACTGCATTGTTCCAGGGGGGTTAAAGCTGAATGGCATACATTTACATTGCCTGAGCTATCAATACTGGAACAAAACAAAACAAAAAATATATATATATTTTCCGACTCAAAAAGTGATCAATTCCCATATAAGGAAATTAGATATTAAAGCAATTTTCACAGATAAAAAAGAATTGATCACAGACTAAACATCACTGATAGTTCCGATGTAAAAAAAAATATATATATATATAACAACTGCAGTCTTTTACATGAAAAAGTATTTTCAAGAGTCTAAGTCAATAACATTTGAAGTTTGTGCTTTAAAAGTTTTCTAAAAACTAAGCTGCAGACATCAAGCCAAATGCATCGAGGAAAAGAAGTTTTAAAGTGCAAAAGCAGGAATGATAAGAAAACTTTTAAAGAAAATTTTCTTGGATTCTCCCAAAGGCCCACAATCATGAAAGAAATTTGGTTGAATAGCCAATATAGCTTAGAAGGGCATGAAAAGCAGCTATAGAAGCATAAATTACACATGCAGGAAAGGGAAAGCTATTTGCAAGTAATATAAGTCAGAAACAAGCAAACAAACAAACAAACAGTGAAAAGACATGAGGAGAAAACAAAGCCCAGAAGATTTACAACAGTACATCTCTTTTCAGATGGTTGCAGCTCCATCTTCCTTTATCCTTCTTAATTCCACTCCCCCTGTTACCAGCATATTTGGCACAGGCACAGACTACCTCTGGCTGTGTCCAGCCATGGCAACTCCAACTCAAAGAAGATATTGAGAGGCTGAAGGAGTCAGAGAAGAGCCACAAGACTAAGTCAATACAAAAGGACCTCAAACCTATTTAGTTAAATAAAGAGAAAATGAAGGGGTAGTTTGACCAGCCAACAAACTCTTGCATCAGTAACCAAAGGAGGACTCACCAGCCTAGATAGTAAAACAAGTCCAATGGCTACGAGATTAAACTAAATCATTTTAGGTTAGCAATACGACAGTTTTTATCATGATGAAACCCAGTGTTTCAAACAGCCAATGGAATGAATCACCCAGTATATTCTGCAGCATGGGTTGACTTCCAGGTTCAACTGCTTTTTCTCAAAAGATAGGGTCAAGTTCAAGTGTTAACTGATTTCAAGGAAGTCTGTTGTCTGTATGATCTCACACATAGACTGTCTAATCACAATGGTCTGCCCTATCCTTTGGTATCTGGGAAATTATGAAAAGTATTCAGGCAGTGGAGGTCCTCGTGACATTCAAAGCAAAGAATGAGGAAATCCTATGTGAAACTAGGCTGAAATATGCAGTACAGCAATCTAGAGATGGCTGCCTAAACTTACAGGTAGAGAAAATGGAGAGAGAGTTTGCCTGTGAAATAAGAGTAACAGTTAAGTAGTTCACTACTGATGACTAGAGCAAAAATAGGAAAAAAAAAAAAAAAACAGGGGATATTGCAACGATCTCAGTAGGCTCTAGTTATTGTTTTATCTTGGAGGTCAATCTTTATGTGTTTTCTTCAGTCATGGCCCTAGGGATGGCATTAACATCCTTACATCCTTCCTTATTGCTGTAGTTGTCAAAGAAATTGTACCTATGTTATTTACATCTTTTCACCTCTGGAGGTCCAATTAAAGGACTTTTTGATGACTAGGACCTTGCACGAGAAGCATGAAGACCCGCACGCATCTCAGGCATTCAGGAGCAGAGCCCCAGAGAGCAGAGCTCTCCACCATGCTAGTGTATAACCAGGAATCCAACAGCGGCTTTCCAACACCTAAAGGGGGCTACAGAAAAGCTGGAAAAGGACTCTTTGTCAGGGGGTGGAGTGACAGGACAAGGGGTAATGGCTTTAAACTAAAAGTGGGTAGATTTAAATTAGACATAAGGAAGGAATTCTTCACTCAAGGGGTGGTGAGGCACAGGAAGAGGTTTCCTGGAGAAATTGTGGATGCCCCATCCCTGGAAGTGTTGAAGACCAGGCTGGATGGGGCTTTGGGCAACCTGGTCTGGTGGGAGGTGTCCCTGCCCATGCCAGAGGTATCAGAGCTAGATGATCTTTAAGGTCCCAAGAATACTTCAGAATGGGATTGATTTTGTCAGTTGTTTCAAGTTCTATCTGAACTGTTTCATCTCTTCCTCCTCGAATAGTACACCCTCTTCTGCTCACCTTCCACCACACCTATCTGCTGCATTGATGAAGGGTCACTTTGCATGCTGACGGTGATCCACCCAAAAGGTCAGCCTTTTCCATTTGAACAAAATTCAAGACATTCAGGAAAGCAAGGCCAGCAAATCTGTAGCAGTGAACAAAGAAGCACAGTTCCTACGCTACTGCTCTCCAGGCAAAATTCTGCCTTCACTGTAGCACAGACAGCTCTCGTTGACCTCAGCAGGAGCCGTGGGGGAGTATCTGAGGGCAGTGTGTCCCTTTGATTTTTACCTTGGATCAAGGAGAAAGAAACTGGTTATTCCAGGATTGCCAGATCCAAACTAAAGGAGCAAACATACCCAATACTTTATATACATTTTAGACATGCTCTCTTATATATTGCCTTGCACCCTGTATATCATTTGTTTTTTTTCATGTGATAGGAGCACAGCAATAACTCTGTGCACCCTAAGGCAATCTCACAGAGGACTATGCCAGCAAAGCTCAGCACAAATGAAGCAAGCTAAATCCCTATTTCCACTCCTCCAGAACTAGATGAATGGGCTTAACCTTACATTCTGTAAGTAGTCCTCTCAGAATTAAGAAAAAAAAAAAAAAAAAAGTTCACATTTCTCTTCCATTCAATTTCTGTGAACAGTAAATCAGAATTCAGAGAGCTCATAATTTTTGCTGTTCCCTCATGGGGGGTTGAAAAAAACAGTTATGGACACAGCATAGCTATCCTAATTTTTGTGTGGAATGGGGTCTGTTAAACAAGTGCCTGGGTCCCTGCAGGTAGCTCCTGACAATGACACACACAACAGCAGAGGTAGGATGTGGGTGGTATGTCGGTGGGGGGGACCTAACAAAATGTCACAAAATGAGGTAAAAATGAGAGCCCGCTCCTCCTCTAATCAGCTGTCAGGTACATGCCTAAGCAATTTCATGAATGACAACCTGAAAAATCATCTGGATTTAATCACTTAAGTTATCCCTATGGCTCTCAGCAGCTCACTCTTAATTTTTTTTAAGGTATCCCACAGTGATTATCTATTATTTATTTAATAGCTTCTAGTTTAAAGTGCTTGGCTAAATGACAGACCTAGGATAAAATAATTTCACTGAGTAAGAACAGGGGAATAAGGGAGAGCAAAGCTCTTCATTGCAGCAGCCAAGGCTGTACCACCTCTCAGAAAGGAGTGAGACGCATGAGGTTTGGAAGAGCCAGCACAAGGTACTGAGTGACTGTGCTGCCCAGGGACAGGGGCAGCCCTCAGCAAAGGGAAAGGCCTTGATCCTCGTGCTTCAGGATGCTCACACAGCACAAATTAAATAGTCACCAGTGAAATAAGAAACAGTGCTGGGAAGGCAGATTACCTCAGGTCTCCAGTTGTGCTGTCTCATACCTGTATTTCCTTATTCCTTCTTGATTCTGCTCCCTTTTTCACCTTCCCTGGTCAAAGGAATGGTTACTTTCCTGCCCAGCACCCTTGCTATGTTTCTCCAGCACATTTTTTTAGGTCATTCCTCTGCAAGGTAGGAGATACAGATTTTAAGTTATGGATGGAAGAGAAACAAGGGAGCTACATCTCAGGGCAGTGTTCTTGTGACCAGACCAACATTCAAAAGATGGAAACCACCTTCTCTGGGTGCTGCAATGTGGATCTGGGCCTAAACGTATGTCAATTTGCATGCATCCCTTTGATTTTCTAAGCAATGTCTGCCTTTAAGAAAGTACCAACAGCAGACATATTTTCCAGAGTGTGATCTCTTCACTGTTTGCAATGTCTGCAGTGTCTTTGACCAAGTCTTAACTTCAAAACTACATAGATTAGGAAAGAAAATGCTTTCACTTCCTCCTTCTTTCCCCCTTTTTATCTGTTTTCATTTTTTGTGTGTGTTTTAGATACATTTGATAAACCATGAGTGAAGGGTCATTGAGATATTGCAGTGGTTTGACATTGATTTGACAAGTACTGACTACTCCTGACAAATTCCCCATTGATTACATTTGAAGATACAATTTGGCCACTAGAAGAAAGAATAGGGACTTTGTAAGACACCTTTGTGGGTGAGCAAATTCCTCAGATCAGTTTGGTGAGAAGAATTAAAAGGGCTCCAACTAACATAAGCAAAATATTGTTTTCTAAGTATGAAGGAAATGTGCAGAAAGATTTTACTAAGTCCTGTAATTGTTGCACACAATTTTGCGTGAATTGACTCAGGTTCTTTCCTTTGATGAGATTAAATGTGCACAAAATAAATCATGTTGCATTATACGGAATCTCAAAATAATCTGAGGAGTCAGTCAGTCCTGAGAAAATTCCTTTCCCGACAGTTTAAAATGACCAAATAATTCAGTGTGAATTTGCCAAATTCTGTTTCACTGACTCCAGCATTTAGATTTTCTGGAGTTTCTGTTAGATCAGGTTTAACTGTATAAAATGCATGCAAAGAAATGTAAGGCATATTTAGCTGACAAATCAGAAGACTTGACATATTTTCACGTCAACCTTGACAGATAGATAGGCAGTGCCTGAGAAAATGACACCTACAGAGGAACAAGGATGCCTTTCTACATCCAGAACCTCAGCCTACTTAATCGTTGACACTTCACAGAGGCAATTAATATACAACGAGCCTTTCAGGATGGAGAACGAAAAACTACGAAAATTTGGCAACACTCCCCTCTCAGTAGACCTAGAGAGAAACTTGGTTCTAAAGGGAGCTGTCAGGCCTGGAGTAAATTTTGTTGTGACACTGCAGGGAAGAGAATAAACCTGAAAAATGGATCAGTGCTTAATTACAAGCTGTTTGGGTTGCATCTTCAGTGAAAATACTTAATATCTGAATCTGGCAAATACTGGGGGAAAAAAAAAGAACAAGCATTCAAATTTTGCAAACATTTCTGATTTTCAGAAATGCTGCTCACTCATTATCCCTTTCCCTTCTGTTGGATTTCTGGCTCTTTACCATCTCTAAAAAACATCCTTTGATATATTTACTTGCATGTTTTATGTTTCCGTGAACTCCCATGCTACCAAGTTTAACAACTCAAATGTTTTCTGAAAATGCATTTCAAAGTCATTTTAAATTGCTAAAGGAAGCAGAATTTTAAATTTGTCTGCACACACACTAGCAGCACAGCTCTTTTACCCCAATTGGCAACACAACCAATGTAGGGCGGTCTGCTACGTGGAATGGAATTACATGGAATTTGAATAATGAATATCGAACACTGAAAACAAGATATGAATATAAAACATGGATGGACTGCTTTTTAAAAACTATTTTCAAATTTTACTTTCAACAAACATTGAAGACCATTCACTTGTTGACACTTTATGTAAAGACCCAATAAAATGTATTTTGTCTAGCAGAGAGGAGACAGAAAAGAAATACTTCTAACAACATTACCATATTGGTCTAACATTAGAGGTCTAGCTAAAATGTCATTTAAATCTGAATCTCTTTGCCCTTATGATTAAACAAAATAAAAGTTATTTAGGAAAAAATGGTGATGGAATACATTTTCTCTTCATGTGTGTGTATATTATTTGCAAACTTTGCCTTTAACAGTTCTGAACTGATTGCTACAATATATGTTGTTGAGTCAAAAAGACCTCAGAAACTATGAGGCAATTCATACCTAAATCATAGCCCTAATCATAACTGAATGCATATTCCCAGTACATGAATTTCAAATCTATCTAAATATTTGCACTCTGCATATTACCACACTCATCCTATCAGCATCAAAACAATGTCATGTGAGGCTATTATTCATAAGTAATAGATGCAGTCAGTTACATAGCTTGAATAGTGATTACGGCTAGAGAAGTTTCCATTCCTGGTGTTGAAAAATCCCCTTACTTGATCAATCCTTTTGAAATATTCTGTTTATTTGAAAAAGAAACACAGCTTTTGCATTAATGACCTTCCAGTTTACTTCTCCAGATGGAGGAGCATTTTATTCCTTTAATTTTTTTAGCACGATAGTCAAAAAACACCAAACCTTTCAAGACAGTACTCACACAGTTTGGGGATCAGGCTTCACTTTTGCCTGAGTCCAAATGACTGACAAATTAATTTATTAAAAGTGGTTTTGATGGAGATTAATGCCTTTATTTTTATTGATTGATAGGGATGCTTGTTCTAGGTATATTACATTACTGAAGACAAAAGATTTTCCATTGATTAAAATGTCTAGCGGGTCAGGTCCTTTATTCGTGGAAGCAATAAATCAATTAATAAAGTCAAAACTCCATAAAATTTGCAAAGCCAAATCCTTACATTAGGAAAATTTTTTTCCGTGCTAATTTTGAATCTAGATTCTGGATTCTACACTTAGAATGAAATAACACAATTAAGTTCAAGATAAATCTAGCATGGGGATTAAATATTTAAATTGTTTTTAGGAATGTGTTTTACTCTTTGTAACACACTGATGGGTTCGTCACATAAGAATGGAGGAGAGTAAAAACTACAATCGTAACAGCATCCCTGCTTTAGACAGAAGTAATGCATGGGGAGAAATAGAAAATATTTCAGGCAGCAAATGTCATCTGTGTCCCCACACATGAATAAGCTCTAGCAGATTACACTTTTGTACAATCACTACTCAGTGCCTCAATCAGGATACTCACATTTTAATTTCAATTTGATTTAATTGCAAGAATTGTAATTTCAAAAGAAATTATCAGTACAGAATCCAATAGTATTTTATCTTAATTGCAGCTTATTCTTCATGTCATCTATTCTTCTCTGAAGATGATGAATAATTGATTACATGATTTGCCACAATTATTTGATGAATAATCAATGGGATTCAATCAATTTGTTTAGCGATTTTACTTTGCAATTTACATTTAAGTAAAAGATTAAGATCTCCTGCACAGTTAAATAACGAACTATGTTTAAATAACGTTAAAAGTGTAACACAGTGAAACAAAAGCTGATCGAGTTAGGGTTTGGTTTACACCAGTGTCATTATGGAGAAGGAAAAGGACAAATGGTGTGGAGTATTATACTTCTGACACTCTGACTTCTCAAAGTGGAAATTTTAGGTAAATCAAGTTTATTGGCAACATCACAGGTCCTTAACAATAAAAAACATTTGTTGCCTTCTATCAAATCTTTTCTATGTAGTGCTTATAAATATGGGTTGGTCATATGAAATGGCTCATGACCAAACGTCTCAGTGCATGTAGGATCAGACATATGCTCTCATAACTGTTTCATCTCTCATAGCGGGGACAACAGAAGGTTGTTCACTCTTGTTATCTCCTGTGCAAACGGAAACGCCTCCAGGCAATGAAATGGCCACATTCCTGGGGAAAATGCTGTGAAAAAAAAATCCATGGTAGCCTCATAAGTGTGCAGGTAGGAGTCTAATGCCTAGCAGTACTGGGAAACATGCTCAAAGGCCACCGGATTTCTCAGCCTTCATCTGGAACTAGAGAAATGCAGGGAGTTTTGGCATTATCTCTTGAACACAATTAGATTCATCTGAGACCACTCCAAAGGCAGAGTACAATCATCCACAGTTGGACCAGGAACAGAAATGTTCGGATGCCTTCCAAGAGCTGCTCCAAACATCACAGCAGCTAGCAGGGCTGACTCCAGCTCCGGTGGGAAGGAGAACAAGGCACAACAGCAGATCTCAGAAACACGACGGGGATTACTTACATGTATTGCAAGTGAAATGTTGTTCTTTTCATCTCAGTCAAATTGCCCATTTTATCCTAGTCCAGAGGAGATAACTAGGCTAGAAGAACTGACAGAAAAGTCTGTGATCAAAGGCAGAGCATGAAGCCTTCAAATAAGAATGATATTTTAGTCTGGGCAGGGAGGACAGAGAGAGTTAAGCAACTATGGAGGATGCCTGGGAATGAAACCCATAAGGGACTTCTTTTAGCAGGCCATGCAAGGATTCAATCGACTTTTAAACAGAGCTTATGAAGGACCATGTAGTTGAAAAAGTTTTGGAGCCAAGGGATAAGGCCAAAGCAAACAAAAAAAGCAAAAAACCAGCAGAGAGCTCTTATGCAGAAATGAAGGACTATTGTAAAAATGAGCCAAAAAAAAGGAGATGGTGTAGCCTGAAACAAGACATGAACTGGAAAACCTGAGAACGCACTCCATCTCCAAAATGCAGGCCTGCATTCCAGCTTTGTCCTGAATCCCCACCAGGATGAAATTCCTTCCCTCTGTCCATGCTATACCAAGGCTTATGGGGGAAAAGAAATCCAACCGGGATGACGAGAGGGAGTCCTAGCACTCCTCTGCCTATCCCTGCCTTGAATGGCTGGGGAGAAGGTTTCCAACTAGCCTGCAAAGACCACCCAGCACTTGGAGTGCGTTTGATGGAGATTGTTGGGACTCCTGAGGACACAGAGGAGGAAAGTGGTGTGCCTGATAAGGCAGTGGGGAAAGCAACCCTCTTAAGCACTGACATTCTGAAAACTAACTATTAGCACTGCTTCATAAGACTGTTTTTGAGCCAAATCTATACAGCTGATAAAGAACGTATTGCTAGGTATAAGCCAAAGAAAAGAGTTGGTTTGATAAGAATCAGCATTTGAAAGCTTATGCCTAATTGCTTCAGGCAGACTACATGATTTGATTCTAGTTAAACTGGCCCAGAAGCATCCAATGCAGAAACAGAACAAGGTGTTCTCAATAATATTAATAATTGATGTGCTTCTATATAGCTTTTTGGACAAAAGGGCTGCACAAATATTGTCTGTGCCTTACAGGTCCCATGTCATGCAAGACAGTTATATTCTCTGCATGGAAACAGGGAGACCAAGGTATTCCTACTGCTACTTAGAAGTAAAAATAGGAAAAATGGCCATTGTACCTATTGTGGGCTCCCTTCCTAAAGGCACATGAAGAAATAAAGAGAAAGTATAAAATCCAACGTACAGTGTTGCAGAAAGAGAGCAGCAGTTACAGCATTGTTCTCCAAAAGTCCCCAAATGAACCCAGAAGCTGACCTTCACTCAAACCACTGCAAGAAGTTAAAACAAAATGAAAGAATCCAATCTGATCTGACAAATAAATAAATAAGTAAATAAATAAAGCCTCACCCCTAATCTGATGCTAGTTTTGTTCTACATATAGAGTAAAACCACCATGTAGGCACCTGTGGGGTGGCCTAATGCCAGTACAAACCCACTCTGCTTCACTCAAACTCTCCGTCTCGAGGGATGGGTATTTCATATTCCCCCATACTTTAACTGCTTTGGTAACTAGACTTGTTTAGTCTGGCCTGTGTCATCTGTAGTGGCTGAATCCAAACTCTCTAGATCAGAGGATCACATAACAATTAGAGTTGGAGAGGAAATCTGAAGGCCATCTTGTCCAGCCATCTCTTGCAAGCCTCAAAGCTACATCAGTGCTAGATGGTATTTCTGCTACCTAGCTAAGGAGCTATTCTTGTTCACCCACCCGCAGCTGCAGTTGTAATTTTCTACATGTGATTTACACAAAAAGGGTTTTGTGTGACTTCTCAGCTATCAAGGGTCAGCTAGTCCTTTCAGATCTGAAAGCATGGGATACCTTAAGGGTAATAAGAAATGCTAAATGTAGTCACTGGAAGAGGCAAGACTGGAAAAGAAGGTCTTATGGATTGCTCTAAGCATTTCCTTCTGAGGTACCTGTGTGAATCTACACAGATACTTTTTCCTCTTAAAAATCACACAACAACTTTTCACACTTCACTTTTTAAGAAAAGCTTCTGCAACATAGGCTAAAAATTGCATTTTTCACATGAAATTCATGATAGCTGAAGTCAGCACGACTTTCTAGAGAAAAATCCTAAATTTGGAACATATTTTAAGATATATTTTTCATATGTTAGATAAGTATTGCCCAGAGTTCCATGCAAGTCAGAGTTTCTACTATGTCAAGGTAACAAAACTGGGACTCAAGCCACTTTTAAACTTGCTTATTGTCAACTTAGATGTCTTTTCTTGCATAAATATTTATGAAATATTCAACAAGAATTTAAGGCAGACGAATAGCTATTTTAACCCAGGGCCTCTTTTCTGTGGAAGCTTTCCTTATAACGTCCCTCAATCCACTGCAGCAGACTCCATCTTCAAATTATCTGGACTTCAGGTCAAAGAAAAGTGCCTCCAAGCAAAAAATGCAAACAGTACAGAAGGTAAGAATGCAACAAATCCAGGGGGAGCAGAGCAGCCCCCACAGAAAGTGCAAAAACCTCTTTGAGAATATCATATCCCCTTCCTCAGTACTTGTACTTCTGGGTTGCATTTCTTCCCTGTTGTTGGTAGGGCTATGAGTGTATTTTCTCCCCTGTAAAAACACAATATCCTGTAGGTCCAAGAGAACTGTTTCATCACAGCTACAGTTGGTAGCTTGGACACGCTTTATTTCTGTCCCTATAGTGAGAAACAGAGCAGGCTGTAACACTATTAAAGCAGTTATGCTGGATTTGCATTGCAGACAAGGCTGTAGAGTGGGTAAATTACATTACTGTAGCAAACTTCCCAGCCTACCCATATGGTTAAGTAGAAACTAAGGGTTTATAGCTTAATTAGAGGCATTTGTGAGTGAGGATCAGATAAACAGATATACAACTTAAAAGAGTGCATTGGCCATAAATTCTTTCATTCCAGATTCAGATCTGCTAATATATGACTGTAAACACCTCTGACAAGGTTATTTAAAAGCCAAGCAATCTTATTTCCTATACCTTTGGAGCTTGAAGTGGGAAGGAGTAAATGACGGAAATCATGTAGTGCTGCAAGCACAGCCTAAACATATTTAGATCTTAGTGATAAGAGCTACAGAAATGCTCGAAGAGGTGGCATGGAAGAGCACGGGACAAAGGACAAGCAGAGGCAGAGCAGCGGGGGGGTGCAAGCAGCCCTTTTACCATCTTTGCTATCCTTTTCTTCTTATTCCTTCCAGATTATTTTTTTTTCCACATTTCTGCTTGGTCCTTCATGTTTTCTCCTAAATTATAGGAGATATCAGCATTCAGTCTGATGGAAGAAGTGACAGAGACCTCTGCTAATGAGATGTCACCTGTCTGACCAAGTGTCTTTGCTTTCTCTCCGACAACGTCCACGCAGACGCAGTCTGGAGGTGCTCATTTTTAGACTCGGTTAAGATTTAAAAGGAGATGTTAGACTGCGCGCTGGTGATGCTGCATCCAGACGGCGAGGAAACGGGGCAGAGGGGCAGGGTGAGAACTGCCGCTGAGCCTTCCCAGGCGCTACGTGGGTCTGACGCTCTCGCCTGCAATAAACTTGGAGCCTGGGGTCGCGGGCTAAGGCAGCTTCCCGTGAGGGCTGCGTTTTTGTTTCTTTTGCTACAGAAGGCCGGCTTTGACCAGATTGAATTCTAGATAATACACTTACTCTCCCAGCACAGGAAACCCAAATGTGCTTCAAGACACGAAGGGAAAGCTGTCATTTCCTAACCCCGAGTCATTTCTTGGGTAGAGTCGAGAGAGGCGCTGCCGGCCGGCTGCACGCATCCCAGCCTTGGGGAGAGCCCCTGTGCTTCCAACACCACGGGTGTCTCACCGAGCGGGGAGAACTTGTGACCCCCAGCACCCCCTCATCCACCATCATCTGGCAGTGGCGTCCATCCAAAACCCCACGGACACCACCGCTGGACGGCCCCTCTGCTACGCATCCTTCTACGGGGCTTTGGGACTGCGGGACCACTGCAGAGCCACGAGCGGGCTGCGGGTGACCGAGGCAAGCTCCGGCGGCCTGAACGGGGCCGGGGCTGGGCAGGACGGGACCGGGAAGGGGACCGGGAAGGAGCCCGAGCCCCCAGCCCCCGGACCCAGCCCCGGGCCCCGAACCCGCGGCCCCCGAGTCCGCACCCCCCGGAGCCGCCCCTCTCCCCGCCCCCTCCTCCTTCGCCCCGCCCCCCGGCTTTTCCCGACGGCGATTGGCGGGCGCGGCGGGCGGCAGCCAATGGGCGCGGCGGAAGGCGGCCGCCGCCGTCCCGGGCGCGGAGCGGCGGAGCCCCATTAGGGCGGGGAGCGGCGGCGGGCAGCGGGCACTCGCGGCGGGGGCGGCCGGCGGCGGCTCGGCTCGGCTCGGCTCGGCTCGGCTCGGCTCGGCTCGGCTCGGCTCGGCTCGGCTCGGCTCCCGACGGCAGGGCACGGTCCCAGCGCGCTGCCTCCCCCGCTGTCAATGCGGGCGCCCCGGCGCCGCGGGAGGTAAGCACCGGGCAGCACTGGGCGGCACCGGCACCGGCAGCGGGGGGCGGTGGTTGCGGAGCGCTCAGGGTCCCGCCGGGACCGGCCCGGGGCTGACAGCGGCATCCCGCGGCCGCAGCCGTCCGGGGTAACACCGGTCCCGTCCCTCCGCAGGGGCGTCCGATGACTTTTCTTCCTTTTTTTTTTAATTTTATTTTTTTTCTCCGTTTTTATTTTTCCTTTTTTATTTTTTTCCTTTTTAAATTTTACTTTTTTTTCCCTTTTATTTCCTTTTTTCCCTTTTCCTTTTATTTTTTTCATTTCCTTTCATTTTTTTCTTTTCCTTTTATTTTCTCTTTTCCTTTTTATTTTTCTCCCTCTTATTTTTATTTCCTTCTCCCTTTTTTTATCCTTTCTCCTTTTCCCTTTTATTTCTTTCCTTTCATTTATTTTCCTTCCTCATTTAACGAAAATCCATCAGCTCCCCCCCCCACGGGGGTGCTGCGAGCTCAGCGTCCCCCCATACAACTTGTCCCCCCTCCGCTGCGGTTCATGGGGTGCGCGGGGCACCCTATAGGTTACCGCCGGTATCCTACACCTTGAAGCCTATAGGGGCGTCAGGGGGCAGCGGCCCCACAAGTTGGCTGGTTGCGGTGCTGGGCAGGCTCCGAGCGGTGTGCCTTGCGTGGCAGGCTGCGGGCTGCTTTGGGACGGGCTCCTTTGGGACGGGCTGCTTTGGCCCCATGAGCTCTGGTGGAGCACCGGGACGTGCTGGTGGAAGGCGTTTGGCCCCTTGAGCTGTGGTGGAGCAGCGCAGGGGGTGGCGTTGCTCGGATCAGGGCAGGCTTGGAAAGAGGAGGATGGCAGGGATGCTGGCTGCGGTGACAGATCCTCTTCTTCTGAGCCCCGGCACCAAGACAGCTTATGGGGCTGGTTACCCACGGGGCACGGAGCTGCTCCTGCTGGATAACAAAAGGGGCTGCGAAGAGCGAGCCCAGATCGGTCATATAGGAACGTTACCGTCGGCCGGGCAAGGTGTGCGAGCGGGGACCTTACAGGGTTAATAGCTGAGCTATTAAGATTGGAGTCAGATGTGGGT
Source organism: Netta rufina (assembly GCF_964035555.1). Taxonomy (NCBI): domain Eukaryota; kingdom Metazoa; phylum Chordata; class Aves; order Anseriformes; family Anatidae; genus Netta; species Netta rufina. The sequence continues at coordinate 175,615,120 of NC_140123.1, forward strand.
AAAAGCAACAGGAGAGTCTGGTTTTTCCCTAATATCCTGTACTATGATAACTCTGAAGAAGGTAATTGTTTAGGGGGGGGAAAAAAAAAAATCTGTTTCAATTTAAGATTTATGAAGCAAGAAGAGCCTTACGTAAACACCAGAATCCTTTTCTTGTTTAGAAGGGCAAGAAATGGCCAGAAAATGTCAGCCCAGCTTGAACGTGGAAGAGCACAAACTATGCGTGGATTTTCATGCGTGTGTGCAGGAATGCTCCTAATGGCACTTCCCACCGGTCCCCCTGCATCTTACGGGGACGGGGGCATTAACAGGGACTCGTGGAAAATGGCTTCTGTGCTTTATTTCTCTAGCAAACCGGTTCTTTCGAGCACTTAAGGCATTTGGGGTACATGAACAGAAGACAGCAAGTGTCCTCCGAAGGAGGAGAAACGGGGCGCAGGAGGGGGGAGCCGGGTTTTACTTCCATACCTAATAAGTTGGGAATGTAAATTTGTATACACGACGGAGATCTGAAGAATGACTTGGCACACTAATGACCTGGCTTTTCAGAACTTCAAGAGTTTGGTCTGTCTCCCCCTATGGTTATAATAAGAGATTAAATGCACTTGGCATATTTAATTAATTAGCATATGAAAATCAGATGGCTTTGACTTTGTCATTGTTTTCCTGTGAAACTTTTCTATGCTAATGAACGTCTACGTTTTACAGAGGAATTTAAATGGCTTTGGTTTGTATTATGCCTCTGCAGATTGCTTGGACCCCTTGTAATGCTCCAGCCTCTGTATCCCAGCCAAAAAACCCTTTCCCTTTGTAACGTGGCTCTTGCATAATGCATTGTCAGCGGCTGCTGTGTGCCGCTTCTGACAGAGCGGACCGAGAGCTGCACTTTGGTGTAAGGGCTCTGCCTGCTCGGGTGCTGAGCCTCCTCGTTCCAGAGGTAACCAGATGCGATGGTGGAGGCCCTGTAAAACAAACAAGCTGGGGTTTGTTTCCTTTCTGCCCCTACGCTGTCCTCCAGCAAGGAGATCCCTGCTGGGGCTGAGAGGGGGGGTATAAAAGAGCATGCTCTGAGGCATCGCTTCTACTTGTTTTTATCATGACAGTGATCCCCAAGTGATCCTAGGAAACTTGTTCAGTGATCTTGTATTGCATTAAGAATACTTGATGATGAGATGGGTGCGTAACAACCAAGTGGCTTGTATCAGTATTAATTTCCTCCCTTGTATCGAGGATGAAGCTCCAGTTTGGCCAGCACTGTTTTCTCTTCATGCTCTCTTAAACAGAGGTAAACTCGAGGTTAGCTCTGTCCACTGGTATATGCTTGTTGTAAGCCCTGCACGCCTAGGTCCTGCTCCTGGAAGTGTTTACAGAAATGAGTAGCTTTTACTTGTAAGCCTGAATTGTTTGGATTAAGAGTTGTCTAATGGGAAGAACCAGCTTGGAGAGATATAATGCAGCAATCCCTCATCTTCCCCCTCCCACCTTATTGCTGAAGAGTGATGGGAAGAAACGTGTTTTACAAGTCATAGCACACTGAAGTTGTGACATTTCTGGCAAAAATACCAAGACAGACTATCACATCACTTCACAATTTGCCAAAATTACATGTTTTTTACAGAAACAACTCCTTGGCTGCTGCTTCGCTATCAGAAGGATGTTTCCGGTTACTGAAGCAAATTTCTCAAGTGATCTGCCATGATTCTTCGCGTCTTGTTTGTTTATGTTGTGAACCAAATACGTGGCCCTTTTTTGGGGGAGGAAATTAAGCAAACGATCCCCATGTGAGCTGACAATTCTCAAGCATATCCTTGTGCGAGGGGATCTTTTTTTATTTTTTTTTTTTTTTTAGTGCACAAAATGAGTGAAGTGCTCAGGCACAGGAGGCACGAGCCAACACAAACACTTCCAGGATTTCTAAAATATCTGCAAATGGCAGCTTCTTGCTCGTTCACCTTTTCTTGGAGCTCTGCCTGGAAGGCTGACTTCTTGAAAGTTCTTAACTGCAGCCGTAAGATTGGTGAGCTGCTCTTCAACATCATTGTGAACCTATCGGGCTCAGAGTGTTTTTCTAGCTCGTACACCCGTGGTAGACAGCCTCCCAGGCAGGCCTTTCATTTCCAGTGGATTACGCATCAACAAAAGCTGGAAGTGTGTTATTTCAGTTGTTCTGTACTGAAGTCATGTACTCCTGTCTAAGATTCGTGTTAGAAACATTGATTTATGGCACCCAATAGCTCGTGCTGTTCAGCCTTGTGTGCTTCTCTCCATTTTCCTTCCCTCTGTGCCGCCCCCTCCTTCGCTCTCCAGTTCTATCAAGTTGGCTGATAAAAATGTTATGGAGTGGGCTTATGGATTTATACCTGCTACAGTTTTTTTTGGTTGCCCTCTTTTTTATCAGAGCACAGATCCCACAGCTTGCAATTACAGTCCTTGACTTCACCAATTCTCTTTCTTTTGAAATGTTTCCAGTTACACAATATTGGCTTCGTGGAGCAGCCACATGCCAAAAAGCATTGCCAACTGCCTTCCAAATATTGAAACGTGATTGCTTTGCTTTTTGAAAATAAATTTTGTTTCCTGTGATGTTTTTATAATCACTTTTTTAGCTTGTTTGCTGTCTAATCTTGCATCCACTGGCCCCAGTCTCAATATTATATGACCTCCGAAGTAGGTTTCTGTGATGGCAATGCACCAAATTCAAAGTCTAATCTTTGAGTTAATGTAGCATATACGAAAGCTCTGGCTTTTCCCGGGATTTGATCACTGATTTGTATAATTGCAACCAGCGTGATTAAAAATCTACTTGTCAATACCGTGATGCTTATAACAAAACCTACAGAAGCTTTTGAAATGGGATGATGTTAGTCCTTATAAAAAGGAAAAAATTGAAGTTACTCTGTCTGGGTTTCTTTGTTTCTGAAGGTGTTTGAGTGTTCTTAAAAGGAAGTAACAGATGCAGCTATGAATATAGCAACGTAGGCTTCAGGGCTGCACCACCGTGCTGGGTGGTACAACTCTACATCCATCCTCTTGTGCTGCAAGAAAGCTGCATCTTCTCTCGCTAGCCTTTACACCTGCATTTTTCGTTGCAGTCACTTGAACAGTGCAACTGAATTTCTAAAGGTATTCTGGACAGATATTGCTATGCCCCTCCTCGAAGCACACATCTTTTCGGTATTGCTCCCGCGAGGAATATAAACCTCCTTCAGCACAAGCCCTGCAATTGTTCAGCTTTTCCCATTTTACCCTCCCATGATCTCTTCATTAATGGAGTACCTGTGTGACGGGGATCGTGCTGGCTCAGCAAGAGCCTGCCTAGCTGCACAGGCACTCTTGCTCAACCAGCTGAGCTCGGTGGCTAGTCAGACACTGCCCTCACCCATGGCCCATTTCTCTTGCAACACAAATGCACGGTAACCATGGTACAAGTTTAAAGCCTCCTTGCACTTTCAAGTGTGGATCGACTTGTCTAACCGCAGCAAAAGCCGAGTGGTTTCAAAGTACATTAAAAATTAGTGCCTGATTAGCGAAGGTGTTTTTTAAAGAGCTCTTTTTGTAACCCGGTGCTGTAGTTAATAAACCAGAAGTTTGTACATGTTTGTGTAAAGAAACTGCATGTGTTTGTGTGCTTGCTTACCATGAAAGTATTTTGACTTTATTTTGGCCTTTTTCCAGAAGTGTCATATCTTTGCAGCTTCGGTATTTCTGTACAAAAATACAAGCTGAGTTAACAATTCCAAATGTGAATATTTATATACTTCTAAATGAATTTTATGAAAGCATTGAAGAATTGTCTGAACCTGGTGTATTTGCATCTCTCTATGCAGACTGCGAATGAATTATGCTAGGTCTAGAACCTCACTGGTGAATTGCAGATGTCTTTTTTACAGAAGCATACATATGGCTTGCTGAGAGCTTTGAACTGCTTCCTCAAGCTTTGCTCATCAGAAAGATCACATGGATAAAGTCCTTGTGAGTTTTTCCTGTCTTGTTTGCAAAGCATGGTGGATCTGGGTGATAAATATTGAGTTCCCATTCACCCCAGTACTGAAATGAGTTAGTTTTGTGCATATGGAATATGGGAGTAAGATACACAGAGGATATGTTTATATTTAACAAAAGTAGTAGTTGAAAATGAACGCAAAGGAACTTATAAGCCTGAAGAGCTTAGCAGGCCAATAGCCAACGAATGTCTTTGAGCAGTGCCAAACATGCAAAATGCAGACCAGGCTCTCATCTGTATGGAGGTCCTCAAAGCGTGCTTTACCTCCAGCCTTCTGAGGATGTCACCCAGAACTCAGCTTTGCTGTCTTCTCAGCATTTTGGTGTGGGTCTGGATTTCCACAGGTGTCTACTGTGAGATACCACTCACAGGAGAGCAGCGTGAGCTGCCTAAAGTGAGCAGTCACGTTTTGGCAGCCCTTCTCCACAGCCTGGGTCCCCTTTGGCATAGACCAGCCTTGGGAGAGTACAGGGAAGGGAGCTGAGTACCAGGGTGAGGATGGAGAGCTTGCCTCCACCTGAGGAGAGCACCCCTCTGTTATAAGTGTGAGCCTCAGATACTGCCTTTGTAGTTAAATAAGAGCTGCCAAAAAGCTGTTGAAGTGCCTGCTCTGGCACTCTGCAAGTGGGGCACAATCTAGTTTGCTACTTGTGAGCCCCATAAACACTGAGCCTCACCCCAACCCTACAGTCAATCTGCTTGAACAATTTTCATGGGGGTTTTCAGGTGGTATGAAGCTGTAGTTTGGTGGTCCAGCCTATCAGCCAGTTTCTTTCTCAGTTTATGATTTTCCTGTTATGTAAAACTGATCTTCTTGTGAGACACCAGCTCTTCTCTCTGTAAGAGTAGCTGCTGACATATTGAACTTGAGCGTTGTAGGAATGTGATGGAACTGAAGTGACCTCAATGACATGCAGTCATCAGTTTTGTTGCTGCATGTTTATTGCTTTTCAGATTTCTTTGCAAAATCTCCTCTGACACGCAAAGCTCTATTGTCTAGTTCTGCATCTGCCACCTTCTCGGCTGTAAGTTCAGTGGGTTTATTTTCAATGTCTCCCTGTCTTTCTTCTCTGGCACTATCTGTTTATAAACCTGTCTGATATATTAGTTGTTAAGCATGTCTTAATGTCTTGGACTTGAGTGTAAAGAGATACTAATATGATGGAGACTCTTTGACTGTGATATAGTAGCACAGAAGTATATTTGCTTACCATATTTTCAGAATTGAGGTGATACCAGGCTGCTGTTCATTTAAGGGTGTGGTGTTTTTGTTCTTTTCTTTGTACAAGTCAGTGTTCAACATTTAAGCACTAACTCCAAAACATTTCAAGTTGTATATTCAAGAGCATAGGCGTTTGTTCTTGGGTCTTTTTCCACCTTCCCACAGCCTCTGGAAGTAGACTAATGCTTTGAAAGAACATCTCTCATGGAAACTAGCAGGCAGATCTTGAATTATGCGATAGGTAGAAGCCCTCCTTCGTCCAGTCCTGTGCATTTACCTTCTTCCTGCTTTCTGTTGCATACTCAATCCGTCAGTCAGGACTTGATGCCGAAGTGGGAAGACAATCCAGACTTGCTTTTCAAAAGGAGACTTCAGGCATGTCTTTTTACTGAAGTGCAGGGAAGAACTTAAACAAGTATATGAGCTGTGGCACTGGTTGTGCACATGAATGAGGGTGGGGAAAGGGCATCTCCAAGCTGGTAGTTACAGTCATACTCTGGCAGTGTTGGGCTCTTAGCTATAAATAACTTTAATTTTGTATTAAGATGGCACCCCTGATATAGCAATGAATTCAGTCTGTATTCCCTATGGAAATGCTCAAGCAATTTCCCATGCAGCGTTGCCTGGTTGTGCTGGCATGGTTCAGGCAGGGAGCTAGCGTTGGGTTGAAAAAATATGGTGTTTTGGAGAGTTTCTTGTTTCATTCTGTTTAAGTGGGCTTTCTAAATCAATATAACAGTTGTTTTAGTATGTGGAGTTCTTCTTTCATGACCTTGGCAAGGATCTCCCTAACTGTGTGCTGCTGCCTCAAGAAATGATGATAAAGCAGTAGCTTCAGTTGTGCCATCGGCTCCCAGTAGGTCCAAACCATGAAGGTGTTCTGCCATCTCTAAATCGTTTAGTACTCTGCCAGTACTCTTGACTTGTAAGTGGTACTGGCTACTCTTTCTAACTACTGTAGTACTGGTTATCTGAAAGACTCTGAAGGATTTGGGGAAGATTTTATTATTTTAGTTTGGGTGTGAGTAATTTAGGCACCATTTTCTAGCACTAAAAATCATTCAGATCCCCTTCCCAGTTTCAGGGAATGGAAAGTCTGTTCTTCGCAAAGCAAATGGCCCTGTCCTTACTCTGCAGAATATCAGTAGGAAAATATAAATCAAAAATGTCTGTCAGAAAGCAAATGTAATACTTATTTCTAACAATTTATTTAAAAGCCAGTATAATGACTGGGTTTCTGACTTCTTAATGTCAATCCCAGGTCTCAAAAAGAAGAAGGGGGGGAGAGCTGTGGATAAACTGCAAGCTCACCACCACCGCTACCCCCAGCTAGAGCCTCTTTGCCTGCCTTCACTTGTGTACTCTATTGGTTTCACAGTTCATATACTTGTGTTTTTTTAAAAATCTCCCCCTGCACTCTGGTGGGAAACATGTCTGCAGTTTCCTTTTAAACACACAAGGCTTGATTCTCCTCTCACAATGGCATAAATTGTGAAGAACTTCGCTGAAATCAACGAACGTAAAGACATGTAAAATGGCGTGAGAGAAGAGTCCAGGCTCTGGTTTCTATTTTTAAGTGAGTCTGGGTAACCTAAAATTGTTCAATGTGCCACTGTGACTTTATTTTGTACGTATCAGTTGCTATACTTGTTTTTCTTCATACATAATGTTTCATTTTCAAATATAATACATTACAGCTAGTAATCAAATCATGATGCACGTTTCTTTGATTTAATACCTCAGTATTACTACATCAACTTTGGTAGTTAATAATCAATATGCATGGTAAAGTACTTACCTTACCAGGGTCAGACCCTACAAAATGTCTGGAGCGTAGCTGTATTTCTGTGCATGTCCCAAAGGAAAGACAGGAGTGACTATGTCCATACATCTTTAATTTTTGTTGTGGTTTTATATTCTCATCTGTGAATCTTGTTCCTTGTTATCTAGGTTCAAGTTACTCATTCTACATACACAAAACCTTTTCAGCTGTTTTTCCTGTGCTCGTGAAGTGTTTGGCTCCATTCTTATGTTTTGTACATACTCAAGAATTTATTTTAACTCCAAATTTTCTCTGCACAGCTAAGTACTTGGCAATAAACCTGGAATATCCACACACAATTTCTGCCATTGCCTAAGTTTGGGTGGTTGTTAACATTTGTTTATTTTTTTGGCAATGGGTTATGGTCCTTAATTACCATCAGTAGTCAAATAACTGAATGAGATTATACAGCAGTGCTGTAAAAACTGTTCATGCTAGCTATGATCTGTACATGTGTGGGTATCTTTGAAAACAGTCGCTGCATTCATTAACCAGTGCAACAGACTCCAACCTTGCCACTATTTAGTTTCTGAAATTAATGCAGTATTCTCTACCTAACTGAAACGCTGCTTTGACTGCCTCCTTTTTATGGTTTAAAAAATAACACGAAATGGTTGACTCCTATAACGTGTTCTAACTTGGAGGAGATCTATTGGCTCACTTGAATTTTTGACTGAGTAGCAAATTGCTGATGGCCACAAGGAAGTCTCTTTAAACTTGAAGAATGGGGTAGGCTTAGCATATCACTTAAACTTTCTCCAACATGGTGATGGGAGTGAAAACCCTGTGGTGTTTAGCCTCTTCTGCTGTCCAGTCCTTAAGCTTTCCTCTCCAACTTTAATCTGCACCCCTCTGCCCCCCAAGGGTGTTAAGCCCCAGTAGCTTGCTAAACCAGTGTATGGTGGTGTTATATTGGTGAGGTATCAAGTAGAGAAAATATTTAAGAGCTGATGCTTCTCACCTTTGTTCTGGTAGAGCAGTCCTTGTTGTGGAAAGGAACTGACATTCTTCTGAAGGCAGAGATGTACTAGATGTCTTCCAGTGGCAGGTCTTGTTCATTTCTAACCTGATGGCTTTGAGACTCATTTTGGCATGCCATTTTTAGAGCATTTTTAAGCTCTTCTGGGAGTCGTTATTTTGGAGACTGGAGTGCATGGCTGGAAGAGACACCGGTTTTGGTGGAATTTTCAACCTATGAGCTGCAAAAGTTGTCTTACCAACTTTGTGGATGAAGCAGCTTCCACTGAAAAGGTTCAGGAGTAGAAGAGGATCCTTCCAGCTTTGAATTGGTGTCAACCCCTGCAACCAATAAAAAGGCAGTATCACATAATAAGGTTGACTAAAGTCTCTGAAAAGACTTCATCCATCTGCTGTGTGGGGAAATGGGTGACAGAAGACTTGACCTCAGGAAATGAAGATGTATTTAGAAAGAGGCAGAACTTGAACTTGTTTGGAGAAGTTGTTTCCATAAATACCGAGCTGATGGTACAGTGCTTCTGCAAGACAGAAGTCTACTTTAGGTTTAGAGCTGTTTCCAAAGCAAATTTTAGGAAGCAGTCTTTCTAGTATGTAATTCTAGAGCCATTTGCTTGCAATCTTCATTTGTATGTAGGTATCATTTAAAGATCATATATATATATAGATATATAATCACTGGATAGGTTATGTGTCTATTCCAGGCATCTTTTTTAAAGGAAAAATGCAAAAAATAAATAAATAAAAAGCAAAAATGTGTAGCATCAGGAGCACATGGCACTTGACTCATATTGCTGTTCAGTTAGAGGTCATCTATATGCAAAGAAGGGAAACCCTCTAAATAGGTTTAAAACTCCATTATAATATGTAAGTGTTAAGGACAAAGACATTCATGGGGGAGAGGAAGAGGGGAACAAAGCAACATTTAAAAAAAAAAAATCCAACAGATTTTAAACTTTGTTTTCTGACTTTGTGGCCTCCTAAGGGGGGAAAAAAAAAAAAAAAAAGATTAAAAACTGGTGTACTGTGTAATGTGTATATATAAAAGATACATTTCTTGACAGTGTTCCAAAATTAGTGTTTGAAGACTTTTGTAACAATGTCTAACAAGTAACTAGTAACCTCAGCTTTCTCTCCTGTGAATCAGGTCTGGCCTTCATGTCCTAGTTAGCTTGCTTTGTGGTACTGTATGGAATAGGTATGAGAAGGACATACTGCAAAATAATTTCCAACTTTCTGACTGATGTATGCACACAGCCTGGTACGGATATGGATTTCTCCCTCTAAAAGGTCAGAAGACATGAGCCTGTGCATGCCCACCAAACAGCCTTCTATTTAATTTAAAAAGTGATCTTTAGGGCTATGGGTTAAAATAACTTTTCAGAATTTCAGCCTGGGGAGCAGCTCCAGGGCTGAGGTGTTGCTGTAGCTGTTAAACCAGTGCTGGAAAGCGAATTGCCGGCCTGGAGGGCAGAGTATGCCTGCCTGAGGACGTGTAGGTGGGTCCCAGAAGTCACTGCCATACAGGCTGGCTGGGAGAAGATCACTTGAACAGTCACCTTGAAACTGCCTCAGTGTCAAATGCAGAATGAGCGATAGCCCTGGACACTTTTTGCTTAAATACTGAGATACGGGCCTTGAGTTTTAACTACTTGGCTTTGCAAAGGAAACTGGACTTGTCTCCCGGTGCCCGCTTGGCATCTCTTGAAGCAGGTTATTGCAGGGAAGAGATCAGAGGCAGGGTGTGCCAGCAGGTGGCTGATCAGCCCAGTGGAGCTGGCAAACACCGTGCTCAGGCTCCAAGGTGGCAGGAGACACGCTCCTCACTGCTCTGGTGAGGCATGGGAGCCGCAGCCTGTGGTGGTAGGACTTTGGCCACTACCAGCCGCCTGTGGAGACCTCTTGGTGTTGGTGGAAAAACTTTGCGTGCTTTTATCTCCTCATCTGGGAGAGGCCTGAGGAAGTTGCGGCTACAAATGTGGCGTGAAGTGTGCTGGGAAGGCGAACAAATGCGATAAGTTTTTGCTCTTCCCCCGACTCTCTGCAACGCGAAGCCCTGCAGGGAGCAGGAGCAGGACGGCCGCTGGCCGGGGGCAGCGGGTGGCCTCGCCGTGCCGCCGGCCGAGGCTCGGAGGCAGAAATCAGCGGCCGTGGCTGCAGGACGGCGCCGGCTGCAGCCGCAGCGCGGTGCTGGGCCCGTGTGGGGCCGGGAGGAGCGGCGGGGAGGCCGCTAGGTGGCACCCGTGGGATGGCGCCGGGCTCGGGCCGCGGCTGCTGAGGGGAGGCGAGGGCGCGGCGGCCCCGGGGAGCTGCTGGGGGAGCCCCCAGCCCTGTGCTGTAGGAGGGGAGCCTGTGCTTCTCTCAGTGACACTCCAGTATTAAATAAAGTGCACTTCCTTTCCCTCAAGTTGTTGTAATCCTACTCGAAATGAGGCGAATAGGTGGATGTGAAGGGCAGAGAGCAGCCTGCCAATGCAGGAACCAGGGGGGCTCGTTATCTTTTCCATTCCTCTGCTGCTTTTGTCTCTGTCAATCTGCTGCTGTCCAGAAACTGTACTGAAATCCAAAAGAAAAGGAAACGCGCCTGAGGACCCTAGCCCATATGCTCAAAAATCTGTTTGCATGAACACCTTGGGGAGTGATACCTCACCTCGCTTTTCTGTCTGAAAGAGGTGGAGCAGATTTTGGGAGGGTGTTATGTGAAGAGTTAGAGAATGTGAAATGAAACGAGACTTCAGTCTGAGGCTGTTAAGCCTGACAGAGGGCGAGGTAAGGCAGAAACCAGTGCAGTGGTGGTCTGTGTGACGGACCGTGGCCCTCCATATCTGGAGCATGAGCCTTTCCTCACCAGCTTTCTTTCCCTAGAAAACCCTCAGACAAGCCTGTTGTGGTAGCTGCTCGGTGAGGATGTAAGCGGTTTACTCCCCGTCTGAGTGAATGAATGGAGACAATGGCCTGATAACAGCAGCTCCACAAACATGGGAGACAATGGAAGAGAACCAAACACTTTGAAGTCTGTCTCTGGGCCCCTGGTAAGCTGCCCCAACTAGTTTAACCAGGCCCAGGAGACGGAGGAAGAAATGGGCTTTGCCGAATACCCCAAGGAGCACTTCCTTATCATCCTCATTCCTAGAGAGCCTTTGTGCTGAAGTGAGCCTGTCCTGCAGATACAGGACTAAGATAGGCCTACCTGAAATGCATCTGGTGGGGTTAAGCATTCATGTGTCCCTGTGTACATACAGTTAATGATAGATAATAAAGAGGGGGCTGTTTGGGGTCAGTAACTATTGGTCATTCTTTGCAAGGAGAGACAGGCAGGTGCTAAGTTCAGGTCTGAGTAATCCTGTTTGGCATACAAACCGTGGCTGTCATCATTCCCTCTACAGGCCTTGAGAAGAAAAAGGGCGCCTTAGGAGGTAATGACAATTCTAGGTGAACTGCTCTGTCTAAGGAAAGCACTGGTTATGTAGGTAAGGGATGCAACTCAAGTGGCAAACAGCAGAAAAGGTAACAGTCTGTACAGGCAATAACCAGAAGCTCTGTGCACACGTGAAGGAATCAGAGCTGTTGAAAGCTGAATCCTGAGCTCTGTCTGTAGTGAGCCTCCTTCAACATGCATTCCTCGTCCAAGTTCAGAAGTATTACATGTGGGCAGAATCCTCAGAAATATTCAGGAAGTCTTATACAGAAAAGAAACTGGGAGGAGATGCTGACAGAACTTGAACATTTGGCCAACTTCACCAAAATATAGATTAAAAGTAAAGCAGTGATTTTCTTGGAATGGTAGGCATATGATTTGAGAGTTTTTAGCTAAATCCTTGTAAGTGTTATCCTGTTCACATGAAAAGTGTTACTGGCTTTATAGCCTTCCTGATAGGGATGTAAGACAGGAGCGCTAATAATGAATCACCTGAGTGGCAGGCATTGAAGCCATTATCAAATAGAGTAGAAGGCATTTTTTCTGTCCTCTGCAAATAGTGGTTAGTGCTACATCAAACAAAGACCTGTCCCCCATATGCGTACCCTTCTTCCCACAAGAAAAAGAAAACGTTCTTTCAGGGGTTTTTTTGTTCCTTGAATTCAATCTTGGGAAAGGAAACCCTCAGTAGTAAATAATTAGGTTAGGAGCTAGCAGGACGGACTTAAATGAAAGTGCCTCCTTCAGCGATTCCTCTCCCATCTTAATTGTACAATGGACTTTCTCAGTGCTGCTTCCTGGTATTCATCCAACCCTGAGTACCTGTAAACAATTAACATTCTCCCACATGGCACACAAACCCTTGGTCAGTGTTTAACAGGGTATTTGTGTGTGGCAGCAGATTAACCTCTCCTCGAGGAATCCCTCTGTCCTCGTTCTGCCTCTCTTCCTTTCCGCTCAGCTGTTTGTTGCTCAAGCATTTGGTTTATATGCAGACTCTAAATACACTCTTGCTATGTGATGCTAGTCTCCTCTGTCCTGAGAAGAAGCTCTAATTGCATCAAAATACTGGTTTTTCAATTGCATATCTGTAGTAGTCCCTACCTAATCTGTTTGCACCTACATAATCAGTTTGTTGTAGTAATAAGCTGCTGATAGGAATGTGCTGTTCCAGTCTTAGTGGAAAAAAATGAACTCTCTCCTGGGCATTCTGTAAGGTTTCTCTTACTGCTGTTGTCTTCACATACTGGATTTGAGCAAAGTATTTTACTACCAGCTTCTGAACTGGGACTCTGCTTTATTTATGGCACGAGAGTGCCTACCATTACCTTTCACGACATTACCTGTCATGTCAGTGCCACGACAAGAGCTGGAGATGCCATGTAATGCGGCATGGCTAGTGCCAATATCTCCCAAATTTTAAGACTGTATTTCTGCCCAGCCCCTCTGCTTTTAAGACAGGGTGCAATATTTGCCTCGCAGATGTCTGAATGCTCTAATGTTGCATTCTTGTGCAATGGCTTGGAGATATTGCAACTGTCTGTATTTTAAAGCAAGAAAGACCTGTGGTGCTCTACAATTCACAGAGCCCTCTAATGTGGAATATGTACAAATGAGCTCACTCTGGAAAGCACTTATTAGCTAGTGGTAAAAGTAACTCCATAAAAACAACCCAGCACCCCAATCCACCTCCTAGAAAAAAGTAAAAATGGACAACTCTTGTGTGCTTCTGGAAAATAAAAGTTGTCTCTCAAATGACAGTTTTCTCTCCTGATTGCTCAGTGCTGGTGCCAGGCATCTTAGGCATCTCATGCAATCAGCAGCAGTTAAAATTGCTGTATGGAAGTGCTCAGTGCTGCTTTTAGAAAGGAAAACAAGCCTGAAATTTTTGAATGTGTAGCTGTATCTGAGATGTTGGTCCCTTGAACATCAGCAGCAGTTGGAGCACTTCAGGAGTCAGTAGTACATATTGCCTGTAATCATCTTAGTCTTGAGATCGTCTTGGCCTGCTCAAGAAGGTGACTCCAAGGATCAAAGCTGCACACATCCTACACTAAAAGAGAGTAGACAACAAATTACTGGGAATAATTTTACCCAGTAATGTAAATGACTGACAAATAGACCAAAACCTGCAGAACAGGGGAGGAATAGGAATGGCCCTTACTTCTTAAGCAACTTTTCAAAAAAAAAAAAAAAAAAAAAGTTAATGGAAGACTGCAGTGTCTTAAATATACTTTTCATCTAAAAGTAGAGTTAATTTTATTTGAAACTTGGTACTAAGATTTATGTATTCTAAGTTCTGTACGGACTGTTTTGTCTGTCTGGCCACTTCACATTAACGACAAAACTAGGAGCAGATTGGAGTGATAAGGTGGAACCCCGAAGCTGCTTCCTGTACATGATCTGTAGTGTTTTTTAAATTCTTTTCTTATCACCTTCTAATCATGTCTGGCAGCATAACACATGCCTTCAGGGGATGATAGTCTGTGGTCACGTTGGATTTCTGTCTTTAAGTCTTCTAGCATAGATTTTAGGATGCTTATATTGATCAGGTAACATTTCTACCTCTGAGTGGATCGTGTGCTGTCTGCATACCCATGGGTATTATGTATGAGTAGTGCAGGAGCCCAAAAAAATGATAATGAAGGCAACAATCCGCAGTTGCTATTCCGTAGATCAATATTTATGCTGTGACTGGAGCAAGCTAGGGTTCAGCAGGGTTATTAGCTCAAGGAGAGCCTAGTGAGGTAAATACAGTTATCATCTCAGTGTTGCTTCAATCTTAAATAAAAAAATCAAAACAGAAAAGCGTGGTTCTGCTCGTCTTTGCATGCATAGAGACCAGCGAGGCTCAGAAAGGCTCTTTGCAGAGGCAGCTCTGGCATCTCTGTTCTCTGAGTTGGAAACATGCCTGTGCAACTCTGCCAGCACCAGCTGAGATGTGGTTCCTGTTGCCTGTTAGTCCTGCGATAAGTTGGTTTGAGTGGATAATTTCAAGATGTGGGTCTAGAGATATTAAAGAAAACTGAAACAACTGTTAACTTTTTTTTTATAGAACTTGCTTATGAATGTCAGTACTGCACCTGAAGTGGGGGGAAAGGACGAAATGTCTTTCCTGGGAGCTATCATAGGGCTGATCAGTGGGAAGTGCCTTTTTATTCTGTAGAATATTCTTCATATCATGTGTTGGTTCTTGTCTGTTAACTTCATCGGATGGCCTTTTCCTGTTTCTGAAACACTTTTCTTCACGTTTAATACCTCTAATGGCTGTTCAGTCATTTCAAAAGGTAGGCAGCTCTCTCCCTTCACAGAAGCGTGTAATAAATGTCAGAGATGTTTTCCAGTGCACTTTGTCTTACCCATAAAACAAGGACAGGGTTTTCTTGTTTGTTCTGGAAACTCAAGTAAGTTCACTGGAGGGCTCACGTTACACAACTGACTACTGATCACTGCTTCCCAGCAGCACTTCTGTTTCATAAAACCAGCCTAAAATATTCACCGCCTTGTTCTGTGGGATGTGTATCTCAGGTGCCACTGGTGTCTTTTTCTTAATAGGATTGAACCCATTTGAAGGACACAGTTTGTGAGCTGCTTCTTTAAAGCCATCATATGGTGCATCAGGGCAACTTCTGGACAAAAAACTTCAAGCATTTAGTAAGCATTTAGTACCCCTGGGGAGCTTTTCTTTTAAAATGAAGTTCTAAAAGCACTGAAAAAGCTATCTTGTTTTTTGTTGCACTCTGAAGTTCCTAACTCCTAAGCTGATGCTTCATGAGGCAAAGCTCTTGGGCAAATTCACCTGGTATAAAAAAAATCACTGAAGCTTCCAAAGACATTGCCAGTTGTAGTCCAAAGTTATCACTTTGAGACCAAGTATATCTTTTTAATCAAACATCTGTACCCTGGGAAAGGTGAAACATGTTATTTAAGAATTTATTGTCTGTTCAAACATGTATAATTCTCAAGCTGTACGTGTTCATTTGACCTGCCTTTAGTTTGTTCAATAAAATGCTGCAGTACGATTGCTACGGAATACCTTCAGTGTTGGGAACAGGGTTAACTTCTGGCAAATACTGATTACTTTGATACTTCTTAGCTGTGCTTCCAAAAAAAAATTAAGAGGATATCAAGTAAAGACTTGCATCTAAAGTCTGAATGTGCTTTTTTTCCTCTCTCATACGTTTTTTCCCTTATCAGTGGGTCTGTCAGGAAGGCATTGAGAAAACTAAGCTTCCTACATAACTTGTTTCCCTTGCATCCGAAGTACTGCTTAAATTTTTTTTTTTTTTTTTTTTTTCCTGTTGGTGGTTGCCTTGCTTCAGACTTAGGTCTACTCTTCTCCCACTCAAGGACTTGAGCTCACTGGTGGGTATAGAAATGTTGATTGTGGAAAAAAGCTTCTCATGGGAACACGGTAGTTTACCGTTCAGCAGTAAAGATGCAGGAGGCAAAGATCAACTAATTGAGAATCTGGAGATAAAGAAGACAAAGTAATTACCTTATCTACTTCTCGAACTGCTCCTTCATTTACTTGGACAGAAACAGGCTTACAGTTACCCAGTATGAAAAGGGTAATGAGATGGCAACATAGCTCTGAGCAAAGTGGGAGCTGTACGCTTTGAAGGGTAACTTAGCAAGAGCCTTGTACTCATCAGCAGACAAAGCCGTTGTAACTCACTGAAGTATGAGCAGTTCTTATATGTGTGTATCTCATAGCTGTTTTCTTTAAATAAGAGGGGAAAAAGAAGCAAATGCAACTGGTATTAGAATTGAAATACTAAAAATCCTGCTTCATGGAAGGCAGCCAGCGTGCTGCATGTGAGGAGTTTGATCACAACTATAAAACATCAGTCTTCACCTCCATCAATCGTCAGAAAACTGAGTTTTGGACCCTAATACTACCACCCACATTCACTTGTGTCAGGTCAAACCCTGATACAAAAGCTCTGTGAGTGTTGGCATGGTTACTATGTTCTCCCCAGGAGAAGGAAACAGCTTCAGGAGGTCGTTTGGCCTTACCTTCTCTCAAAGCAGCACTGACTGAATTCAGATCATCCTGAATCAATGCAGCATCAGGACTTCTGCACCAGATCCATTAGCTTAGCTGATCTCTTTACATATAATATTTTCATACGTTAAAGATACCTGTGATAGTTCTTGTGTTCCAACTGAAACAATTGAAATAATAAAAAAATCCACTTTTTCCTTGCCTCGTATGCTCAATGAACCTTTGAGGGTACCGTACTGCATCACGGTTGGTGACGGTGTGTGTATGGACACACTCCATGGCTTCCTTGGTTCTTGGGCTCTTGATTGCTGAAGTAGCTGGCTGCATGTCTGGAAAAGGCACATCACTGACAACGTCTTCCAAGAGCTGTGAGGAGGTAATTTAGAATCTATTAGGTTATAAGTATGATTTCTTCTGGAAATAGGTTCTAAAATATTAATTTAGAAGCCATAGTCATGAAATATAGGCAGCAATTCTCCACTGAATTTGGTTTTATGTCACTGTCTCATGCTGTAAGTGCTAAACAATTGAGCTTTGTCATGTTGAAGAGCAACGTCCCACAGCAATCATGGGACAGCAGCCCCCTGTGATCTGCGTGGCCCATGAAACAAATCAGATTTGTTCCCAAGATGTTTACAAGAACAGGAAAGGCTTCAGAAAGAACCACTCAGGAATGCGAGTCTACATTAATTCCAGAGGAAAGCACATATGAAATGATAGAAGATTGTCATCTCCTAAATCTCCATGGTAGGAAATCAGGTTTGGAAACTGGTCATTTGGAATAAATGGAAGTCCAACACTTACAACTGAGCTCAGACCTCCACATTTGGTCTGGTTTACATACAGGACGTCTGAATCGTGCTCCCTTGCAAGCTGCTTAAGTCGCATGCTCATGTCTTTCAGACAAAGTTTCTGAGTGTGGGTTCCTTCCAGGTGATCTGGGAGTAACGGGGAAGTTTGATAACTCATAACTACGCTTTAATGAAAAAGTAAAACTCTGAAATTGTGGATACCCAAAAATGGGTTCCACAGGGGTTTGGTGGAAGTTAGCTTGGGTGGGGGTTATGATAAAGATTGTTCTTAAAATCCCAAGGCTGTTCTGGGCATCTGAGGGCAGTTTGAGAATTGTTTGAAGCATTGGGGCATAACGGGCCTGTTGTTGGTGAGGGCTGATGGTGTAGGTAGATAAAGTGGCCGTGCAGGGAAAGCACACACTTTCTAGGGACTCCACTGTTCTGCACCAGTGTGCAAATCCAGGCTATGGAGCAAACCTTTTCTTTCTTTTTTGTGTCCAGCATGTGAGTCTACACTGTTCAGTCAGATTGCGTTGTTGTAGATAAATAATTAAAGCTTCTTTTTTTTTCCATAAGTGTTAATCTCTGCCAAATGCTTGATTGAACATTCAGATACTTGGGTTGGATGTAGAAGGTGATATTATACTTTAAAACTCACATGCTCTTTGCAACTCCAGATAGCTAAACCCTGCCTATAGTAAATTTTTGTCTCTTCCCTCTTCCTTACCCCAATATGCAACTGCAAAAGGAGAGGAAGATCAGGTGTGTCAGTCCGAACATGCAAGAAGAATGATTTGGCATAGATACGAAGATAATGCCTTGAGAAGAGGAGAGAGAAAAGTGCTCATGTAGGGCCTGCTTCGGTTGGCTTTGAGTGCTATTTAGATAAGCGTGGCTGTGGTCTGTTTCTTCCCTCGCAGTGGCGTTACTGCTTGTCTGACCTCATGGTGAACCGGCTTAAGGAATCAAATCAACAGGAAATTTTGCTTTTTGCTTTTTTTTTTTTTTTTTGGCAGAGTTTGCTCTCTGCCTGTTTAAATTCTTGAACGGTTGCACCATGAGATCAACCGAGTGCCAGTGCTGGCATGAGGAGGCTGCACAGTCAGCACAGAAGAGGAAGGACAGAATCCTCACAGCATCCCAAATGTAAATGGGTTTAAGCGGTCCTTACACTGTACCTCAAAAGTCCACAGTTACCCAGTTCTTGTTTATCTCTTGCTGGGGATACACCCTACTTCTCTCTCTTCTCTCTGTTGGCTCCCTTAGGACCCTTTTCTGAGAGTGCAATGGTCCTCAGAGATGTCGGCGTGTGTTGAAATCATTGTGGAGGCTGCTGCCCATGGTTACAGGTCTTGGCATTGATCGTTGGGGGTTAGAGCCCTCTGCCTTCCTTGCCTCCATGAGCTCTGCCATGACCTCTGGCCTCTTTGCAAAAACTGTGAGAGTACCTTTGTCCCTTCTCTGAAGTCCTGTGTGTATTTGTAGATCTCTGCCTGGAGACACAGGAATATTTCCTCTGTCTGAGGGGAACCTGGAGGTACATAGTGGGAAATTTTTTCTGGAGCTTCAAGGTGCCTAGGTAAAGAGTGCTGAGGTGGGGCAAGGGGAAGCATATCCCTGAGTCTTTTAGGTCTGGGATGAGAGAAGTAACTTACAAAGCTAAGCGAACTTTTTTTTTTTTCCTGTAGACAAAATCTGAGAACTCTTTTCCCTACTGCCTTTCTTTAAGGTACAGTAATCAGTACAGTATAATTACTTCTAAATTAAAAAAAAAAATAAAAAACGTATGTAGTTAATAGCATGTTCAGTTCCATTTCCATCTAATCTTCTGAGCCTTTTTCTAGGGCACTGTGATTTGTTTTTTGAAAGTACCAGGAAAAGACTCCAGAGTTCCTCTTCCAAAGGAAGAAGGTTTAGATTTGCACATCTCAGTAGCGTCATGAATGATCCTGATACACCTAAAGATCAAAGAGAACAAGAGCGAGAGATTTAGAAATGCTTTGCAATAATCATCAACTTCTAAAGACTGCTACAGCTTGGTAGATCTTGAACACTAAAGTTGGTCCATCTGCAGTGCAACAGTGCAGCATGCTTTTGGAAACATCTTCTGCATGTTCTGTCATCAGCTTGATCATTGGATCTGTATCATACCCACAAATGCAAAATCAGGTCTGCGCTCACAAGAAGCTCCTTGTCTACATCACACACAAGCAGAAAAACAAGAAAGCTTAACAAACCTGACTGCATTCTCACTGTGTCCCCATTACCGTGCTCTTAAGGAGGATTTCAGAGGTCCCAGATTCGGGGGCTTGGAGAGGAGTGCGGTGCCAAATTGCTTGTAGCTTACTCACTCAGCTTAACTGGCTTTCAGTGTTGACAAAGACAACATTTCCCTTCCTGAAGGAACTCACAGGGCACTAAAACTAAGTAACTGTCATTTAGAGGACGATGCTCTGTCGTGAATTTATATTGTTATAGATATCTCTGTAAAACACAAATGCACTTAAAAGATATTAGTATATACTTTCAGAGGGCGAACTTCTTGATTTGAGTGTGTTACTGTGAGTCAGAAAAACTGGTGATAACCAACGTCTTAACTTTTTTAATTAAACAGAAATTAAAGGTGTGTTGTGGCTATGAAGTCCTTGCCAAAATTTGTTACTTTATTATATCCTGCTCCTGGGGGAGGGAGGTCCTTATTACAGCTGTGTAATAAGCAGGCCACACCATGCTTTAGCAAAGAAGCCAGTAATAGGTGTAGAAATGAGTTCATTTGAAGTGATACCTGTATTTAAGCGAAGATGGACTGGTGCACAAAGTCTGTATTGCCAGCAATCTGTGCTGTTCTTACTGTGCTTTAATTTACATATGCATTCTCATGACTGTAAATCTCTTTTTTTTTAAAAAAAAAAAAAAAAAAAAAAAAGCACCAGATTTATTCATGCAATTAAGAATGCAAAACAAGCCACACATCCTC
Source organism: Netta rufina (assembly GCF_964035555.1). Taxonomy (NCBI): domain Eukaryota; kingdom Metazoa; phylum Chordata; class Aves; order Anseriformes; family Anatidae; genus Netta; species Netta rufina. The sequence continues at coordinate 175,635,339 of NC_140123.1, forward strand.
GCACGGCCAGTTGAACCATTAAGTGATCTCTTTGGCTACTATGTTGTTTGCTGATCAGAAAGCCTGGATGTTTAGAAAAGATGAGTACACAAACACAGAGCAGGAAAGGACTGGAACATAAAGCCAGATTGTCCAGCTGCAGGAAAAAAAGGGAAAAAAAAAAAAAAAAAGCAAATTCAGACTGAAGTTGCTGAGGTTTCTGCAGTGCTTGGTCGGTAATGCATTATCTTGCCGTATTCTTGACTTCGAGCAGCTATTGTGCTGAAGTGTGGGTCCCGGCTGTCGAAGGGTTTCCCACTTTCTGCCTGCAGGAATGATGGCTGGAGCTTGGAGAGGCCAGATTGTCTGGCTTTTTTCTCTTTTTTTTCTCTCTCTTTTTTTTTTTTTTTTTTTTTTTTTTTTAACCAACCTTGTTTCCAATCTGGTCTGAATGCAATCAGTTATCTGTAGATAGCAAGCAGTGACTGGCTATGAATAATGTCTGTGGTACTTGCGAGTGACATCTGTGACTTGCCAGACAGCCTACGTGAAATGCTTCCAATCATCTAGATGGTGCTCGTGCACGCACGCAGGAGGGGACCGCAGCCCTAGAGCAAGGCCAGGGCTATGCTTCACTTCAGCAAGTCATGTGCTGCTCTAGCCCAGGATCCACAAATTGGGGTGTACGTGCACCGCTCTGAGGTGGTGCCCAGGCTGGTGCAGGGCCACCAGCTGCTCCTGCTGCTAACGGTTGTGCCTGCTCCTGCCATTATATGAATGGTGAGACACAGGAAAATGAAAAGACTTTGGGAATCCTTTGTTTGAACAGTTTGCAGAATGCTTCCTTTGCCGTGGGAGCTTGTGTATCGTGGTCAGCTTGTGGAAAGCTGAGTTTTCACTTCAAGGCTCAAACCCACAAATCTTTTGAAAGTGGTAACATGGATGGTAGATCGCCCAGCAGATCTTCAGTGTGGCTGAAGAGAGTGTATTTTAAGAGACTTGTAAGCCTCATCTGTCCCTAAGAATGGAGCCGAGGGACAGTTGCTCTGTAGCAGGTGAAAACATCAGAGCTAGGGTCTAAAAACCTCTGGTCCCTCTGCAGTAAGGGGATACCAAACAGTCTGATTTGAAGGGCTGCAGTTGCTTACTGCTCACACTCACAATCTGGAGAAGATAATGATAGCAGATTGCTCTCACTGCCACAAGTTCTTTATTCCACTTCATTTCGTGATGCCAATAGGCTTCAGCCTAGCGATTCTGGCGTGTTTCCCTGCATGCCCCAATGTGCCTACACTTCTCTGTGCTGTTCGTGTTTCCAGGTGGGTCAGTGTTTGCAACCCTTCAGAAGAGATGGAAATATTTCTTTTAGGGCTGAGGGAAACTAACAAAGTTCTTTAATGAAAGAAAATCCACTCATTTTTCTGTAGCCTCTCACATCTGTTAACAGTCCTGAGTCTTGACTGAAGTGGGAATCTTTAGAGAGATGCTCAGTTCAAAGGAGAAATTTGTCTGCCATGCCTGAGTTTTTCTTCAGGGTTGGCAGAAGCAGGAAGATGACTCTCACGCAGGTGGTAGGTATGCTAAGCAGAGAGGCTGTTTGAGAAGAGCTCTAACAGCTGCTTCTTTCTAAGACACAAGTCTTACAGCTTTGAAGCCTACTGATGTATAGTGCTGGAAGCTGTGTAAGGGTACTGTTATTTCTATGATGTCTTTATGCAAATCCAGAATGCAAAATATTTAGAAGCTTAAATAGAGTTAAACTCATCGTGCTAACCTAGTCTTACAGACTGAAAAGAAGAAAAAAAAAAATCCCAGAACGTAGCTATTACTTGTGTGGGGTTCCTTGCCAAATGGGCTTGACAGTTCAAGGTAACTGAGTTTAATTATGTTTGTGTTAATTAGGATTTCTGCTTAAGGAAATCAGCCAGGGTTGGGGTGGGGATGAGATGCTTCGTGGTACTGACCACATTTGCATGCAGTTTGTCCCCTGGACCGTGGGTGCTCTTCTGAGACTTCTGTTAAGGACAAATGGATAAAGCTTGACTGCAGTATCATCAGGAGGGGTCTAGGGTTTGGGGCATTTTACCTCAGAGTAGTTAATTTCATGTTTACACTCTCCAAAAACTTAGCAACAAATAGGATGTGTTGTTCTCCACCATCCATGCTGCTACTGATGGTTTTGAGAGGTTGTAGTAGTCGCATACGAAGACTTACCTTTGAAACCGATCCTTGGAACTCACAGAGATGACTTTTTTGCAATGGATTAATGACTTCTTCACAGACATTAAGGTGAATATTTACACTGAATAAGTTCTGTTTACTCTCTAGCCAGGAGATGGCTCTGTCTAGCCATTCCCAAAGGACATCAGCATTTCTGAAGCCGGAGATAATTGGTATTCTCAGAAGAAGCGTGTCTTAAACTCTGGTATTTATTTCATGATTTTCAGGGTACCTATAGGGAAAAGCTTGAACAGGAAGGGATCTGAACAAAACTGGAGTAAGAAAAATGAATGTATATGGACATGCTTTCCTGCAACTGAAGTTATGTTTCTGGAAGGCCAAGATAAAGGCCTTACAGTAACTGGAACTTGGCTATAAAAGCTGGGAAAGCACTCGTGCAGTGGTCATACTGCCTGAAACACAGCCCTTGAACTGAAGCATAAGTAGCCATCAATCATGGTTTTCTTATTTCTTTGCAAGTGCTGTTAAACTTGGTGGCTACTTCCACTGATATTAGAATAAAATAATAAAAGTAGATGTTGAGTGACTCCATACCGCTGGGCCACGGATATTTCAGTCCGTGCCGCTCACAGGAAGCCAGAGAGAGAAGAGGACTGGTGATCCACTCCATGGGACGTAGTGGCCCAGCACTAGGCTATGGAACCCAAAAGGCAGGAATAAGCTGCAGATTAGACAGACTAAACTGAAGCCGGATAAATACTTGGGAAGACCCATCTTCAAAGAGCAGTTGCTGACCTGTTTAATGCTGAGTCTGTTTAATACGCTGCCAAAAATGAAGGGAGCACTCGGAGTCTGAGTCTTAGGTACTACAGAAAGCCTGCCTGGTTTGCGCTTGGCTCTTCAGTTGCCCTAACGGGAATGTCAAGGGACATCCGACAGACTCTGCCTCAATGCTTAAATCAGCATTACTGTTATACCTGGATCTTGTTTTTGTGAGAAACATTGAAAGAGCTCAGACTCTGTGTGAAGATGCTGAAGAGAAACCAATTAAGTGGTTGTGCTTAGGAGTGTTATCACCGCTCTGGGATGCACAGGGTGAGGAGCTAAGGTTTGAACAAAGGATGTAGCATTTAACTAATGACTAACTAGAATGAACTTACACATTCCTTAATTACAAGTAATCCATATATTGGACTTTACAGCAGTTACGTTATTGAAGTTGTACAAGTTATTGCATGAAGGAAGCATGTTGGGCATATGTAGCATTTCCACAGGAAATGCTACATATGCCCATATTTCCTGTGGAAATGCTACATTTCCTTTTTCTCAGCAGAAAGAAACAGATACAACCTGGCCATGAATTGTAATTTTAGAGTGTTTATTTTCACAGTTCCTACCTATGGCACTTCTGTTCTGTGCCATTGAGATGTGCATAAATGAATCCTTGCTGATTATTAGGTCAGGTGAAGTAATTAGTGGGTACCTTGGTATTGTCACAGGTCAGAGGAAACCTTAGTGTTCTACTGAAGGTCAGTATGTTTTATAGTAGTCTTTTTTCCTTTTTAAATCAATTGAAAACCAGATAATTGGCTAGTATAAAACTTATCTTTCTGTTCTCATGTTGTCTTCTCTGTTGCATTGCAGAAAACTTACTTGATTTAGACCTCCCAGTGATACCTTTACTGAGGATTTACCAAAAATGTGTCTCTTAAGTTGAAGACTTCTGTCTAGTTGTACTGTTTACTGATAATAAACTACTAAGACTTTGAATAGTTGAACATTACTGAGAAAGGAGGAAACTTGTATTTCCAGCCCCTAAGACTTCAAGTGGAGCCTTCTTTGGGATTCTGAAGTTCCAGGCACAAAAAATGTCACATAATATAATGTAGTTGAAGCTGTTGCTGTAAGATCATCTTAAAATGGCTGCTACTTCTTTTGTTGTTCTTAATATTTGGTGATTTTTTATTATTATTTTTTTTATCAGTGTTCTAATGCTGAGAGGATCAACTTGCAACTTGTGAAGGAAAACCTGTGCATTTAAGCTCAGGGAATTGGCAACTTTCTATTGAGAAGAGAAAAGCAAAATATAAACACTTTAAAGTTCCAATAAATGTGACAGTGTGATGGGCAGCATCTACTGGGATAGGACCCAGTTTTGGACTTCAGGAAGTTTGAGAGTTGCTTGGTTTCCTGTTCCACTTTATTTCCTGCTTCCTGTACAGACAAGATGATTTGCATTGTTTTTAATACTATGATGCCTTTGTGATCTGGAGATAAGAAACTCAAATTATGCAACACTTCTAGAAAACTCTGATTAGTAAATATGAATAAATTTGCATTGTTATTGTCCCAGCTCCTTAAAAGCTGGACTTTTCTGTGAGGTTTCAAAATGGTTAGCTTTGTTTTGGTTGGGAGACACAAGATTTTAGTATTTTTCTCCAGGGACTTTGTGGAACTGAGTAGCTTTTGGGCACACAAGACTGATTTGTTTGGATGCTCTCTGTTTCTGAGAGCTAACACATTTATGTGATAACACTCAAATATTTCTGACTTCTTTTACGAAGTGTCTTCTGGCAATGTTTTGCAATGTGACAAGCTATGAAGATCTAATCAGCAGAGGGAGCTATGTGGAAGAACAGTATTTTCATCCTTAATGTAGTCCAAGTTCTATGAGGCAAGACGAGGTGATTTAAAAAGCTTTTGAGAATTGCCTGAGCTGCCATAAAATACCGCTGGCTGTTTACTTCAGACACTGCCGTAAACTGATTTAAATACTTCAGGGAAGTACATTCCTATACAAATAGGTATAACTGCATTTATTTATTTACAAATATTCATGAGACCATAGGCTGATTGTAGGAAAGTAATTCCGAGATGCAGATCCCAACTTGGACTGTAGATACACTGGGGGAAAAAGTTGCAAAGGTGAATGAAAACTACCCGTTATTTTTAAGTCCTCTGAGTCCCTGTAAGGTTGCTCAGTACAGGGCAAAGCCATGTCTTAAATTTTCAAGAGTTGGTTTGTCAGATCTCATCTACAACAGTACAACACGTCCTCACAAAGAAAAATAATTGTACTTTATTTTTTCCCCACCCTCTTTAATCCTTGTACTTTTGTTAGCTGTAAAGTAGAACAGTTTAACATCGTTATTACTGAGCATCTTAGAGTAGGGTGGGACAAGCAGGTGGGAAAGGAACATCTACAATCATGAAAAGATAAGTTATTCTGAACTCCTGGCACGTCCAAGTATTACAGGATCTAGAAAGTAGACTTAATAAGCTTTTTGTGAATCTCTTTGATTTATTTCTTCTGAGTCTTCTACCTCCGTGAGAATTTATAAGTGTGGCTTTTAGTGTAGCGCTGCATTAGTAAGCTCTTCACTTGAGATGCACAGCAGCTGGTTGTTAAACATGTAATTTTGCCAAATTTAGAATAAGAGATTTAAGAAAGAAGCTTTTTCTTGTAACTTGTACATATATATAATTAGTAGCTTAGTACCATTTTAAACTTTTCCATCTGCATGATTGTTCTTTTGCATTACATAAGTCTTCAAGAACAGGTTTAATTACCTAATTAAGCCTAGGGTTATTATTTCCTGTGGAACATTTTAATTACAAATAAAATCTGAAGCGAAATATCTACTGTTGAAGGAGAAGGTTTGTCCTAAGATTTTACAGCCATTTATGCTGGTGTAACTTAGTAAATGTTTCCATGTGAAACGCCAAGGAGCAGGAACTCTTATTTACATATATCCATCCACAGGAGCACTCCCTCTAAAGGTAGCCTGCAGAAGACGTTTTTGAAGTTGCTCTGAAGACATCTTTACTTCCTATCTTGAAGGAGTAGGCCTGAAAATAGATGCATTTGAGTGGTATATGTTCTTTAAATAGTCGTTTCTAGCCTTAGGTGCAAAGGGTATTGGATTGGTTACCTTGATCTTGATGGACTGGTGCCCAGGTTCTCCATAAGCATACGTTCTTGGAGGTTTATGGGTCAAGAAGTAGAATTCCTTCAAAATTTACATTACTGAAATATTAAGATGTATTAATTAGTTCCTTCATGACTAACGAAAAGGAAATCCTCCTAAGTGATTAGGTGTTTCTTCATGATGAGAAGGTGTTAAGAGTAAATACGTGCTGACGCTTTCTTCACGTTTGGGATTTTCAGGAAAGAGGCTGATCTTTCAAATGAAAACCTGGAAGCAGTTTGGCTGAACCACTTTCCTGGCTCTTTAGAATTCAGACTTCAAGAGCACAGTGCCACTTTTAAGTGGAAAGATGGCCTCTTCTCTATCTCTCACCCCTCAAGAAAATCCAAGTCAAAATCCCATTTTTTCCCAATTATTTTGTCAATAACAAAAAGCCAATAATTTTGTGTTTGTGAAAAATGTTATGAATTAATGCTTGTCATCACCTGAGCTTTCCTTTAGATAAGGTCTGAAACTTCGGAGATAATATGATTTGAAACTAAGAGAAGCTTATTCAGAGAAAAATCCTATAAACATAAAATCCAAAGGCTGCTTTTGTGAACTAGAGGAAGCTGCATTCTCATTTTTACAGTAGAAGAAAGTGAAACAGATGGACCAAGTGGTTTGGCAGAAGCAGAAAGTTTTTATTGTTGGAGAGGATTAGAGTTCAGGAATTTCGGTTTAGTGGCTTGCACACACCCTTCTGACTATTTACTTATTAATTTTTTAATAAGGATGTGGTTTGAGATGTAGGATTTCTTGAGGGATTTTTAGGGAGGGAGGGGAGGTAGGCTTGCTTGACAATTTAATTCGTATGTGCTTAATGATATGCACTGGAAATGCAGCACAAACAAGGCTCCAAAGATGAGCTCCAGAAATCTCTCTTTTGCTGGGGAGAGGAATATCTGCAATATGTGTTTGCCTTGGTGAGGAGAAATGTGGTCACGGGTACGTGCTCGTACTCAGGCTTTCCAGTGATTGGAAGTGTTCTGGTGGAAACAAAACAGATCTTCGTGCCGTTCGCCAGGATGAGTGCAAGTCTGCATGCTCAGTGAGCCTGTGTCGGGGCTGGGAATGAGAGAGTTTAACCTTTTTGATCTTTGTTTGTAAAGCTTCATGAAGAAGCTCTGTGGATGGCTCTCAGTGCAAGTGGAAGATTATTTTCTTCTCCTTCGAGAGTCCACGTTGGCTCAGAGCTCTGAAGTGCAGCAAACCAGGAGCTGTACCACCTGGCTGCTAGGTTAGCATTGCAAGAAGAGTGGGCCACTTGAAACAAGCCATGGCTCTACACAAACAGCTTGGGTCTAGCCATAAAAATATGTATACATATAAAACACCACAATTTAAGGCTTGTTGAGTTTGGCAGGGATTTCAGGTTAACTTCTTTCAGGTCAAAATCATCTTGCACCCACACAAACAATTAAGAAGAAAATTATCTGAAGTCTATTTGCATGAATTACTCTGGAAACAAATTTTACTCAATACAGAATGAATTATTCCACCATAAAATAGATGGAGGCACTTCTTAGAATAAACTACTTTGCATCTTTTAGCTGTCAGCTTGCTCTTTTAAACTATTATTACTTACTTGTCTCAGCCTGCCTGCTGTTGTGTCCTTAAGTGCTCTGGAATCATCTTGCCTGGATATAGTCTTGCCTATCTGTGTGTATGTATTATATTGTGTGTGTGTGTATGTACTTGTATATAACATACGTGTATGTTTAGTGTATAAGTATAGCGAGAGCGTGCAGCCGAGTATCTTTGTAGCTCAGTCTCTGTCCCCTCTGCTTCCCAGTGGTGGTGCTTCAAGGCCTTTCCCCCCTTGCATTTCTGAGTCCCGTTCCAGCAATAGTCACCAGGGTGCTGAGCTGTCTTCATTTTGGATCTATTAAAATGAAAGCGGGAGTGCATCTGGGCCAGTATTGTGGTAAAGCTGCAAGAAATGAGATGGCCTTGGGTAGAGAAGTCATGAGGCCCATATGTGTCACTTTGAAATTAACCGTGGTTGTGGGGCAGCTCCTCCTTTTGCCAGGCAGGCTGCCAGGGACAGTGTTGCCATCCCAGTGTGGCTGACAGCTGAAGCCCCATGAGGGCTCAAGCAGAAGGAAGTCTGATGCAAAACCCTGTGGCAGTGCCAGGCATCCCTGACCCCGGGCAGAGGAGCGAGCTGGCAGCACTGGGCTGCGTGTAAAGCAGGGTGCGTTCTCCATGGAGCAGCCCAGCCTCTCTAGCCATTGCATACCATGTTTTTTTGGCTTGCTGCTCTGCCTTTTGGGCCAAGGTGACTCTGCCCAGGAGTGTCTCTACTGCAGGGGCAGCCTCTGGAAATGCTGATGGTGTTACCAAGCCTGGACCAGGAGCGGTAGATGTCTCGTGGCCCACAGGGCCAGGGTCACCATCTTGGTGATGCTGGCACAGCAGGGCATAGTGAACAGCAGCAGGAGGTTGGCATGGGGCTGTTCCTCTGCCTCCTGCCCTCTGCTCAAGTGGAAAGCACTTCAAGGGAGCAGAACGAAGAAAACGTGGTTGTATTGCTTCAAGATGAGCTCTTTAACATGAAGGAAGAGGGGAGGGAAGGGGAAGCGATCTCCAGCAGCCCGCAGTGTGCGGTCAGACCTCTCCTCCCAGTGCTCTTCACTGTGTGTAAGTAGTTCCAGAGATTTACATGGCTTAATGGAGGTTGCCTTCTGTTGCCTTTCCCTTCCCTTCTCTTGTTTTGGCCTAGGGCTACAGGCCTCCCTGAGAAGCTTTCCTCCTGATTCCCAAGTCCCAGCTCAATCTGCTGCGTTGGTGTTGGCTTTATCCCAGCGCTGATGGTGCTGACTGTGCTGCTTATTTATCCCATTGGACATCATTAAAATAAAACTTCAGAATCATTTTTTAGGCTGTTTGGCAGATCGGGGCTCATGGTCTCACCAACATGCAAAGGTTTAACTGCAAGCAGTAATCCTTTCTGAGTTTATTCTGATTTTTGTGAAGGACTGAATTCCTATTTGAAACTTAAACAGCTTTGCTCTTCTAATATCTTTTTTTTTTTTTCTTCTTTGAGCATCTGTTTCCAGATCTGCACTAGCTCTTTGGTCCACCTGAATCCCCACTCCTGCTGCTGGGTACGGCAGCTGCTCAGCAGGACGGGGCTGGGGGTGGGGAGGAGGTTGCTTATTAGATCCCATCCATCCTTAGCTGGCAGGAAGATGGTGACTGATCCCATCAGCTTTGACTTGGAGCATTTCTACACCCCAGATGTCTGTTCCCAGCATTCCCAAATTGGCTGCACTTCCTTGGAAGCAGAAGTTATGGGGGAATGCGATAGAGACGTCCAAGTTCAGCAGCACAAGAGCTATGCAAATGTGACTGTACTGTTGCTGGCCCAAGCTGGATATCCAGCTGCACTGCATCATGTGGATTTATGAGCCTGAGTCTCCACTAGCTTATGAATTTCTGCTCTTGGTCTGTTGCTTGGTGTAGGCACGCACATCTTTACAGATGCGTGTGTTCGGGGTCCAGGCTCAGACAGCTGACGCTTTCTGTATTTTTACCATTTCCAACACCAATTCTAGAGCTGTGACAGGCCAAGAGCCCAGCAGCCATATCACAAAGGGCTTGTTGCCCGGCGCCTCATTCTCTTCACTGACTGAATCTTGAGTCACATCTAAGTCTTGGACCCTCCAGACTTTTGGATGGAGGGTCCTGGTGTTTCACTTTGAAGCATTCTCCCAGGAAAAAAAGTGGTCAACTGTGATCCTCAAAGTGCAAAGGACGATGTAAAACTTTTGTCTTCTCACTGCCATGAAATAAACTCTCCAGCAAGGCTTTTCTTAGGGAGATGTTGCTCATTGCTTTCAAACCACATGAGAAAACCCAAATGGATGATGATGGGATACTTTAACATAATGACGTTAATGAAGAGATCGGCTCTTCTAGATCAGCAGTAGTTTAGAAAACCTAATCCATCAGTTTCGGATAAAATCTTACATACAGACTCTTGCTTTGTTCTGTTACCAGGGCTATCCTGGCTTGCTTGTATTATACTGTAAAGCTAGGCATGTGGTATTTTTAATAAATACTTATTCCTGTATCTTGGTCCACTAAAGAGATGTTTCAGGGTAAGTTGCACACTGCAGAATCTAATTTCAATGTTTTGGTTCTGTTTCCTCAAGTGAAGTTACGAGATGAGAGGCTGTGCTGCAGGTCAGGCAGTGTTGTCAAGGAGAGCCATCTAGATATGAACTGATGAGATCTCAGCTTGGCTTTTCAAGGTAGAGCTGTTTTGTCAGTCAGGTTCCTGTTTGTGTGTGTGGTGGAGGAGTGGCACTGAATTAACCGTTCTCCACGAGTTAAAAATGACACATGCATCTTATCCTGATGTCCTACAGCTTATTACTGTAAAACTTGCCCAAACCAGTGGACAATAGCTTGATGACTAAACGCCCTGTAAATGACTTGTTTTAAGCAGACTTGTGCAATATATGTGGCAATTCATGGCTCAGGAGTGCAAATAGTACTTACTAAACCTGAAGTATTAATAATAGCACAATGCTAGCTTTTCTTCACGCAAAGCCTGCTAAATGTCATTAGATCCTTGAGGATCATGGATCATAGTCCTGTTGTGTTGGCTTAGATATTTTTTCTAGGACAAGGAATTAATCTGTTGCATCTAATTGCTAACAGAGGGGAATGCATGGAAGGACCCTGGCAATTACAGGAGGAATAAGCCCGTCTTTTGGCACACTTCTGGTGCCTCCCATGGCACAATGCCATGGTGGCTGGCTGGAGAAGTAGAGCTGATGTGGCTTGGTATAGAAATACTTTCTGTTTTGAAGTGTGCATGCCTAAAACAATATGCTTACAGATGCATGAAGACTTACCTGTTCAGGTTACCTCTGACACTCTCACATGTTGGTAGAGCTGAAGAACGGTGGCAGCATTGCCAGTACTCACCTGGCAGTCCTGGCTGTCTCCTGACTACTGCTGTGTATTACGGGACAGTGAAAAAATGAAAAGAGTTGCTGAAAAATGTAAAAATCTGTACAAAGATTCCTTGCTAATGCCTTTGTGACAAACTTTATTCCACCTGCTGGAAGGAAACTGCTATGCCAGTAGAAGCATATTTCTGTTAACAGCATTCATATCCTCAGAGTAATACAGCTTCCTGGTCTAGACAAAGCCTGAGGTACTTGAAATAAGGTATGCAAGAAAAAGGACAACAAAGCAAATAAATGAAGGGAAATGCAGCCACTGACCCTGATTTCAGAACTAGCTTCGCATACTCCACTGGTTCTTCTTTTCTTATAAACTATATCAATTTCCTACTAACCTATTTTTATAAGTCCTGTTACTTCTACAGCATAAGGCAGGCAGGTGCCCTGCCTCTGTGAAATGTAGAGAAGTCCCTGCCCTATCCAAAGTGTGCTCTAATTAAAGTATGGTCAGAAAAAAAGAAGGTAGTCTTAACTTTTAAGGTTTCCTTAATCCAGTGTTTTTATTACAGGTTGCCAGTATAAACATTTAAAACATCCCTCTCAGTCCTCTGATCCTGTTGTCTTTATTCTTCTGAGATTGCTTCTCCTAGGGACTGGAAGGCAGGTACTCATGTTTGTAAATACAAGATGGTCTAAGAGATCAGAGAACTGTGTGTTTTACTGCACTCTGTGACTAATTGAAAGATAATGCACTAGAAAGGAGGTGGGAGGGAGAGGACAAAAGAGAACAAGAGAGAATACACGTGTGCAAGTCAGAGCCACAAGCCATTTTCTCTGCTGCCAGGGGCATGGAAGGAACAGGTATAGAAATGTAAGCTGAGGTGGAATAAAGCCCTCAGACAAAACTGTTTATAATTTATAACCTGCAAGTTAGATCAACCTCGGCCCGTCAGCAGCGGAGATCAAGGTTTTATTTTGCCCTGGTAAGTTTTATTGAAGCTACAACGTGCCTTTGGTCATGGGCACCCACTGGGGAATGCCTGCCCGTGTTGCTGCCCGCTGGCTCGGCCGAGGGAGCTGCAGCGTGCTGCAAGGTGCAGCACCTTGGCACAAGCTGCTCCTACAGCTTTGCTGCTGGGATGGGGGAAGGCGTGTGGGGCTCCCTTCCTGGGAACCTGCTGCTGTGTTGTACCTCACCCCAGTGAGTTATTATAATAGCTTTCATTTGCGTCCCATACCCTTCTCAGTTGTGCTTGCGTAAACTGTACAAAGGAGGTCTAAGTGAAAGCTTCCTTTACCCTGGTGAAGATTTAATTTGACCAGAGCGAGTAGAAAAAAAAAAAAAACAAAGACAAAATCAGAGCAATCCTTCAGTGAAGATTTGATACTAACGCCTAGCTCAAATTAAGCTGCTTTCTAGAATTAAATCTTAATTTAATCAAGCTCTATATGCATTTTCAGCAGACGCTTTAGAGTAGACGGCCTTGATTTGCTCTGGGTCACATGTTTACTCCTATGCGTAAACTGTCGCCTGTTGATCAGACAGGAAATGTTTGGGGCTGAAAAGCTTCCTGTGGTGTCCTCATTCATGTGAAAATGAAGCTTCTTGCTGTTGCAATCCTCCCTGGCACGTCTTGCTAGGGGCGTCCCAAGGGTTAGGAGCTAACAGGTCAAGGGAACTGCACTGCAGACGGTCAAAAGAGATTGCAGAGCTCTTTCCAAAGGCTCTGCTCCATCCAAGCAGATGGTTGGCCCGAAAAAAAAAAAAAAAAAACACAAGGCTGAGACTCTGGGATGTTTACCCAAAGAAAAGCAGTGAGGGAACTAAACGAAAAGGAATTTTAAAAGATGAATGACATGCAAAGTTCTTGCTCTTGGGGCAGGGGAGTTTTAGTTAAAACGTATGGTTTGTGTGTGAGAAAAGGTCATGGATCAAATGCTGGAAAAGGTGTGAGGCTAGTCATCCTAGATCTAGGTAAAGGTACGTGTATCCAGCCCTAATGCAGCCCGACGGGTGTTGGATGACCAAGCAAGCTCCTTAATGTGTACGATATGCATCAGATACTCCTGTGATAACTGGGGAGTGACCAGCCAGTCAGTGCTGGCCGTGCCCAGTCTCCACAGCTTCATTTATTTCGGAAGATAGTGACAAAACCCCATATCTTGTAAATCACCAGAGGGATTTACAGAAGACCTGCTCTCCTGCCTACACAGCCTGTGTAAGATGAGTCCAGCCGGGTCATTAGACAGGCAGCTAATCAACAGATCTGCTCATCTGAATGCTCAATCCTGCAAATTCTCCTTGGTAGCGTTGCTGCCCCTGTGTTTTCTCCTGCTGGAGGAGGGTGGCAGGTTATGGGATACGAGCACGTTCCCCTGGCTGCAGCTCCCTGTTCCAGCAGGTTAGTCAAACCCATCGTGTAGTAACCTCATTTCTTGGTCAGATAGGGGCTGCTTCTTATCTTTGAAGCACTACTGATGTGAGCCACTTGTATTAAACCTCTTGCAGCTGCTGTGGCTGTCGCTGCTGCCCCTGTATTTTGAACCCTTTCTGAAAAGTGGCCATGGTGGCAGCAGCAATGCAAAGCACACCTGGGTGCAGGCAGGGGCTCGAACACAGCAGAGGTGAGTGGGGAGATGCCACAGACCTGTCGTACCTCTTGCAAATGTGCTTTTCAGCCCCGATTTTATGTGTGTGGCACTAATTACACAAGTAGGCGTTAGGTATTTTTGCCAGGTCTGGCCCAAGCTGGTAGAGAAGACCAGAGAGAGCCGACGGGATAAACCTTACCACCATTTCTGCAATATTCGGCAGCTGTGCCTAGGAAAACCTGGAGACCTGGTTGGGGAGCAGAGGCACGCGATGGGCTCGCTGCATCTCCCGTGGCTTTATGCCCTGCTTTGCACTTCCCTGGTGAAGAATCCAACCTCTGCATGAAAATGTCCGGCTGGGTAGCACTGGCGTACAACACTGGGCAAAATCAAAGCATTTACAACATCTATATCTTTGAAGTGGCTGCTTAATGGTGCCGTTGTCATGCCAGTTGGAGGCAACACTTCTCTTTGCAAGTGAAAGGCTCAGCGGAGCTGGCTGATAAGCACTGGTGCCCTGCTGTGAAATTGACCCTTTGAACTGGGAAGAATCGCTCCAGATAAGCAAGTAATGGAATTTTTATCAGGTCTGGCTTTTTATTGCAGCGTGCTTGGAGTTGCCAGCCTTTCTATGCGGCAAAAGTGTTTTCTCTCTACTTTTTGTAGGGGTGTGGATAACGCAATTGTTGCATTTTAAAGATGCTGCTTGCAGGCTAGGAAGAAAACAGCCGTGTCATGCCTACAGGAACAGAAAGGAAGCAATGCCAATATAACTTAAATAACAAACGTCTGTTGATTTAAGAGCTAAACTCGTGAAAGGCTGAGCATCCTAACTCCCAGGGAAACAGAGGAGTTACAAGGATATTGGTAGTATCGTTCACGGACAGATAAAAAGATAACAGTAAAAAAAAAAAAATCTGAAAAAAAAAAGCTTGGAAATATTTTACAAACTTCTGTTTTCATTTCACTGTAGAAATAAAGGTTCTCTTTGAATTATTTATGAGTTAAAATTCAGATACATTTGTCTCAAGGAATACAATGTCTGTCTCAACAGCGTGACAGTGTTTGCAAGCAGCATGCTGCTAAGCACTGGGCTGCATCTGTGCCAGGGAGAATCTGCTTTCACTTAAAGTAGGGACCAGGCTCTTCAAGGCTCTCCCTTCTAAGCTGTAAAATCGAGCCATTAGACTTCTTGTCTCCAACCCCAGCACCACAAGAGCAAAGGAGAGGACTTCAGACTTGACCTGGCGTTGAGGCTCGTTGTGTGCCTGGCCCGAGCTGTTGATGTTTCCAGTCCCACCAGCACAGGAAGCTGAAATGCGGATCCTAGGGGAAGGCTGCTGCTGTCCGGGAGTGTTTGAGTCGGCTTTGTGTGCTCGGGACCAGGATGTGTTGGATTCAGCACGCACGAGCTGCTTGGCAAAACAGCCCTTGCTGGCAGGCTGTGTGTAAAAATACAGATGGTTTGAGTTCTGAAGCTTGAAACAATAACAGAAGATATGGGTCTATTAAAAACGTTGAGCCGAACAGATCCATCTCGTGGCCGTCCTCTCACCGAATAAAGGGAAACGCGAAGGGAGGGTATTGTAAGGCAACGTGGGAAGCTGTGGAGGGGCGAGCATTGCTCTGAGTAAAAATTCATCAAGTTCAGGCTGACATTCCTCCGTGTCGGGTTTCCCCGTTGGTCTCCCTAAGATACTGGTGGTGGTGGTGGAAAACCTTTCCCTCAAGTAGTTTTATCCCGCTTAATTGCTTTTTAAAATGTGCCCCCTATTCCTTGCTAACAATATAGCACAACAGCACTGTATTGATGAATATGTAATGTAAAGAAGGGGGGTAGGGGCTGACATATGGCAAATACATGCTTTAGTTCTGGTAAGCACATGATTTTGAAGATAAACAAAGCTGTTTCCTTATCCTCAGCATGTACTTATTTTGCTTTGCTGATAATGTGAAAAAATTAACACTGCTTAACATGATTGAAAACAGCAGTATTCCGTGAGATGCATGGCTGCCTGAATGACACTGAGAGTCTTTTGGCCTCTTTGCATTTACCCTAAACTAGAGTTCATCTGTAAGTGTAAAATGTGTTTAAAAAATAAAATAAAATCATCCCGACTCCAAAAAGCATTTCCAAATCTCTCCAAGTTAATTTTCTTTTTGGTCTTGTAACCAATTTTTTAATTTGCCTCTCAAATCTGTATGGCTAAATACTGTTTTTATTAAAAATTGCATTTGTTTCTATCAAAAAGTTTCCAAATGATGGAAGACTTTGTTTTAGTATTTTATAACAGACATTTTGTATTGCTGTTTGTAATAATGACTTCCAGCATTCAGCTTGGAATAAATCATATTTCAAATTTTTATTTTATCAAGAAAATTTTGTAAGCCTGAAAACTGAGGGATGTAAGCCTAAAAGATGAGGAAAGGCAGCAGTTACTCTGCTATTATACATTTTATAGGGGTTTAATAAAGTTAGCAGAAGACTTATCTGAATCCTGAGACTTCATCTGTTAGGGCTGCTTTTCATTTTGTGACACAGTCACTGGTTCCCTGACCCTGAAACCAAAAGCCAGGCTGGCCCAGTCCATGTTGCCTGGCCTTTGCCCGTAGCTGCACTGTGCTGTGCAACCCACTGCACACACACCTTTAATAGAGACATTATTACTTTTTAGTGCACCCACCCACGCAACAGGGTAGTTGACAGTAGGCTACTGCTTCAGCTTGTGCCTTGGCGCTGTTTTATCTACTAGCACAAGGTCAGCTGTGAAGTCCTTCCTATCAAAGGACAGCTGAGATACTCTAAATCCCCCTGACTGCAGTGGCTGGCTGTATTTGGCACTGCCCCCAAAGGATGGAGCCACAGCAATGAACCTCACTGAAGGCTCACGGCAGATGTCTTGCAGGTCCTCCCAGCCTGTGCTCCAATGTGTGTGTTCTCCAGCACCCCATGGGCTCGGTGCTGAAGGCTCTCAGCCCTGCAAAGATGTTTGGTGTGACCCCCACACTGCAGCTGGCCAGCAGGGTTGTCCATCCTGGCTGCTCCTGGGGTTTCCTTTCTTTCAATAGCCTGAAAGGGGGCAGGGGGACAGGAGATCCTAGGACACCATTCTGCACAAATAAATGTGCAGTTAGATTGCTACGCTCACACAGTACAGGAAAAGTTCAGCTAGGGTGTAAGAGAAGAGTGAGGATGAGGAGGTGCTGCATGTGGCCCTTTCTGAGGCTGAACTGGGATCCATGGTCTGTCCAGAAAAGAAGTTGAGTGCCACTGCCTTACGATACTACTGTGGAGGCAAGGTCGTCTTAAACTCTTTGCCAGACATGTTTTAGCAGAGATATTTTTGTAGCCTAGGATAATGGGAGAACAAAAATAAGAAAACATGCAATTTGGAATTCTTTTGTGTGTGTGTGTGTGTTTTTCTCCTTTATCTTTTAAAATAGAGAGGTGATGTGTTCTGTATATGTTCCTTCTCAGCTATTTCCATGGAGAGAGCTGTAACTGTAAAATCCTTGGCCCCTTGTTATTACGCTACAACGTTCTCTGACAAGGTGACTGTATTTTGACCAGCACAGAAAAAGAAGTGGGCTGCTTTATGCTTCATCATTGTTCTTCTGATTAATGATGTCACTCTAATTTCTTCTAACACCCCTCCTGTAGGGGTTATGGCTGTGCTCTTTGAAACAGCTGTACAACTATGACAGTAATTAGATCAATTCCAGTGACCGAACTTGGCCTGCTCTCCCCAGAGGGACTCTGCTATTTTGCTTACATCAGTGCCCAGGAGCAAGTGAAAACTAGGCAGAGGAAAACATGGTATTTAGGTGGAAAAGTGGATGTGTCTTTTGGGGAAGAGATGTGGACACTGAAATCTTTAGTGACCAAGTTCCAGTCACTCAGAACAAACTAAGCTACTCAAACTAAGCTACTTTTTTCATGTTTGATGGATGCTGATTTATGGGTGAGTGGAGGCAGCAGTGCTTTCAGCATTCTTGCATTGTTGTCCCTTATCCTGAAACATGCTTTCTTGCAAAATATCCAGAATTTCCCTATACATTTGAACAGTGTAATAGTAATGGCTCAGCTGTTGTCGTGGAAAGCTTTTCCTTGCCTCCATTCAATAGTGTCGAAGTAGTGAAACGTTGTTTGTAACACCATGACATGCTGCTTTACAGTGTTGTCAAAGTAGTCTTCAAATAAGTAATCAATCCTTGCAAGACAGGCTAGCATCAACCCATCTTTCAGATGAGGAAAGCTGACAAAGAATTTAATGGTTCTACTGGAGATTTGTTAGGAGTCACAGAAAAGTGATGCTAAACCTTGATCCATATTGTAGGGTTTAAATTGGTATTGTTTCACTCTATTTTCATCGCTGCTGCATCCTTTATTAAATCTTCTTTATAGATCTAATAATGCAGAAGCTTCATTCTGTCTCATAGATCAGAACTGAAAAGGTAATGTGCAAGCGTCTTGCTGGAAAAATGTGCATTGATTTGATTATTTGATACTGGATACACTTGCTATGTACAACTCTGCTTCAGGTAGTCGGCGTTGTCCCCCCAAAATAACGTCCACTGTTCAAGCAGTTCAGTCCTTGATGAGATGGACCATGTGCTTAATTATTGCCCTGCTGCTTGGAGCAGAGATTGGCTTTCTAAATGATGGGATTTGCTTTGGGTTCTCATTAAATGTTGTATGCCGTAGTGTGACACACGATATGCCCCGCCGAGTGTCATGTGCTATGATGCTAATCAACATTCAATACCAGAAGAGGAGAGCAGCTGCTCTGCAGTCAGCATGTCTGAACAGTCCTGCGCCCAGCAGGGTATCACTTAATTCACGCTAATGGATGAAGAACTGGCCTCATAACACTTATGTAAATGAGGCTAATGATAAGGGAAAAAATGCAAACTAGTTTTCGTTTATTCATGGAGATAGGTGTAATTATATGCAATAACTGGGTCCAAAAGCTGGCTCTCCATTTGTTGACAGTACAAAATGTGAATGGCCCATTGCACTGTTTGTCTCTTGTGAAGTTATTAACTTCACAGAGAAGTTGAAGTATGTACATGTATGTTCTTGTAACCCTCTCATTGAGAGGGTTACAAGGCTTAATGGGGAAAAGCTACAGATAATTGCATCCCCTGGACTTGCCTCAGTCATTTTCGCTGTGTGGTAACAGATCTCTATTGAAATCCATTGCTGGGGAGGATCAGCATATTGATTCAGATCCTTGACCTTTTTGTGTTAGCTCCACTGTCCTCTGAAGATCAAAGAAAACTCAAGAGGAGGCAATCTGTCCATTGCTGTTGTGACAGCTGAGGAATAAGATTGTAATTAGGTACAAAAGTCTTATTTTAGCATCTAAAGCCACCATCTTCTGTTTCTCCCAGTCTTCTTCCTCTTCCTTGTTAATGAAATCTGTTATTCCACTTGTGTGTGTGCTGTCCCAGCAGCACAGCTGGTGCCACTTGGTCTTTCATGCCTTGAGGAATCAGTCAGCTATGGTGGCATAGTCTAATGTTATCGAGCAAGACTTGGATCTAGCTGCACTTTTAACAAGTTGTCATCTATTTGGGTGCTTTGGACTGCCAAGTGCACACTTTTGAACCTACACTACAAGCTAGGTTTGACTACGCAGATGTTCTCTACACAGTGATGTGCAATGAAGTAAATCCAGCCTTAGATCTCATTCAGAAGAGGAAGCTGGGTAGCACTTGAGGCTCTGTGGTCTTGGCATGTGCTCTTGGTATTTTATGTGGTTTAATGCGGTGCGAACTGTAATGCATAAAATTCTATGAGAGCTGTTTTCACTCCCACTGAGCATGCATCTCTCTGGACCTTTGCATGGTAAGGCATGTCAAATTTTAGAGGTTATCTGATCAGCATGATAAGAATTACTTGAGGAAGGACGTTCTAATCTGACTGTATAATGGCACCAAGTTTGTTTAGAAAGCAGTTGTAGTGCTTTCAAGGTCAAGATTTCAACAAGGTCAAGATTCTTCTTTCAGTAACTGAATTCTTGTTAAAGGAATTGGAGTTAGTTTAACTAGATTGTGTTTTTTTTAAAGCCATATATCTTTTTCTTTCATTTTTTTCCTCCTAATGTCCCCATTCTGTATAACAAATTCTGTTTAGGTCATCTTTCCAATAATGGAGCTTCTGCCATTCTGAAAGTATGTATGGGATATTTGCTGATGTCAGTGCTGGTGCATATGCGATAGCTGCCACTTGTCCAAACCTTCCAGGTAATTCTTGCCCAAATCTCCATCCCTGCTCGTTGTTGAAAAAAAAAAAAAAAAAAAAAAAAAAAAGTGTTTCTTTCTTTAAAACTTACCTAGTGTGAATTGCAGAATACCTTCAGAAGACTAGAGCTCTTGTTATGATGTTGGAAGAAAAGTCCAGGCCAGCTGTCAATAGATTGCATTTACAAAAACAATATAATTATCACTGACTCATTACTTTTGCATATCAGGGAAAGAGAATTATGAAGGAGTACCAGTGAAGAGAAAGTAGATGATGACTGAGGAGGGAGGGATATGTGTGAGTGTAACACAAAAATCCAAAGATTACATCAAGTTGGAGAGTTGTGTATGGGGTTATTGTGAAACATTTATTCTCATCTTTCCTCTGCTTGCTAATTGTCTGGGAGTTAAACTTGTCTCAGCAATAATTGTTGTAGGCAAGAAAGCAAGTCAGGAGAATGAGCAGGTTTAAAGCTACTAAATGGTCTAAAACTAAAACTAACATTAGACATATGCTGAAGACTTTTTATAGTCTTGGTATCTGACAGTTGCTATTGCTTAGACCTGTAAAAACATTATGTCTTGACAAATCACCTGTCAGGCATATCTGCAGCCATACAAAGCAGCTATGACATTCAGAGTTTTTACTTAATAAAACTGTGTTTGTCACAACATAGTGTTTTGCCATTAATTTATATTGCTATCTCAAATGCTTGTTTTCAAAACCTGTTTAAGAGATACTGAAGCATTACGTAGTGGGAAGGTTGCATATTTTCTGCTGCCTCATCCTGAAAATGATTGAACTTTTCCCTTTTAAGCTGCTGAATTGGAGAAATTAATCTTGAACTATCTTTGAGGAAATGTCTTGACACTTGAGCACCTCTGATGTTGGAACTCACAGCGGCGGTGAAATGCTTCAGTTCATAGTGATTGAATGGCACTTGTTCACTCCTGGTACTCTTTTAAAGCTGACATTACTCCTTCATGGCTGCATGTCCAAAGGAATCCACCTTCCTAAGTAAGCTGGTAAGAAAGAAAAGCTGGGACATATTGGCAAGTCCAGGTGGGTGTAGCTTAAAGCTAGGTGGCTGACAGCAAACTATGAGGTGTCAGGTAATGTCAAACAGTTGCTGTTTCAGCAGCTGACAGTCCCGTAAGGACTTAAGAATAAATGGGTGCTTGTACAAAGGTCACTCGCATCAAGAGCTCCAGTTAAGTGTTCCTAAACAATCTTCACTTGTACTGTATACCTCCTACATAAGGATTTTCATTACTGTGAATAATCTAAAAACTTCGATTCTGAAAAACATACTTATGTAGTCTTAAGCTTCTGCACATGTTTCTACGAATACGGTTAAGGAAATATCTATTAGAGGCTCCAGACGTGTATATTAATGTTGTGTTGGTGATGAGGTGAAGCTTGATATTTAGGGGACTTAAGATAATTTTACCTGTTGTAGTCATGATTAAATACCTTTCGGTTTGTGTAGAAAGTCTAATGATTGCTAGCCAAAAAACATAATTAATTTTTATTTGAGTATTGGTTTAGCCGAGATCCTCATTGTTATCCTACTGAAAACCAGGTGTAACTTGCATCTTGAACAGGCGTTGCCTGTCCAACTTGGCCTTGAACTTCAAGCACAGTCAATATAAAGAGAAGGAAAGGAGTACTTTTATGTCTCTTCCACCTGATCTAGCTATGTGGTTAAGGGAATACTTGAGAATAGAAACTTGTCTCTTTCTAAAGTCTTTCAACTGTGTCTCTACTAGGCTTGTTGGGTTTAGTTTTTTGTTTTGTGTTTTTTGTTTGTTAGTTAGTTTGTTGGTTTTTTTTTAACTGATCTAGTACGTCTTGGCTAATCTTTCTCCTCAGTTCATACCTTTGTGTCCATAATCCGAGCGGCACTTGGCAGGCAACCGAGAGAAACGCCAGTGAAGCCATCTTCCCTGGCTGCTGTTTGATGTGGGTTTGATGTATCAGTGTAGTTATAATAGCTAGCTACTGCCCAGCAGTGGGACCATCCCTCTGCGCTCACCTCCCATCCCCTCCCTTGTGCCAACAATCTCACACAGCTCATCCTACAATAAACCAGTTCTGGGAGGTAGACCAGCAAAGAAAAACTAATCATACTTAGGGAAAGGAAAAAAAAAAAAAAAAAAAAAAAAAAGAAAGGATGTAACCTCCCAAGTCATCATTCCTCATTCTGTTAAGTGGAAAGCTCATTTGAGTTTCCCAGAAAACAGGCTGAATCATAATCCTCGTAGGAAAAGAGAAACCAAGCATAAACCCTGCATGCTTACCCTATATCCTGCTTGGTCATGCAAAGTTAGATTAATGTTAGTTAGGTGAAGTTTGTACTACGGGGAAAACCCCTTTAATGTTGATTTTACCTGGCTAGGCCTGTAAACGGTGGTTGCTTTGGTGCCCATCTTAGGGCAATGGGTTACGTTCCAGTAGTTCCACTAGGAAACCAGACATGGGGATTTTTTTTGTTGTTGTTGTTTTTAGCAAGATGCCAGCTTATGGAGATTAGTAACAAAAATCAAGAAAGCTACCTTAACGGAAGTGGCATAGAGCACGAACTGGCTGGATAGAAGATCAATGAACCTTTGCTGGGGCAGAAGCATGCCCAGCTTCGAGACAGAGCTCTTTGTTTGCTGAGCAAGAAGTGAGAGGATTGTTCCCAGCCTTACTTGGCTGTAATAATTGTTTACCAGTTGATCTTTCTGTGAAAAAAAAAAGGAAGAAGAAAAAAAAAAAAAAAAAAAATTTATCTTCCTTTGGTGATGCCTTTTAGTAGAGTTGAGTGGCCTTCGATCTTGACAGCCCATATCTCTGGCAGTCTCTTTTTCTCCTTTGCAACTGCTATGCCAAAAGCGAATAAAGGTGTCATGCATCTCCTTATCCATCAGACATATTTTATGTTCTCCTTACTTCACTGTGCCTTGAGGTCAGCCTGTGAGGTTCATTCAATAAAATAAACTAATAGTTAATCAATCATTGTTCTGTCCTATGTGTTTATGGTGCATGGTGCTTTGTATGGGTTTCAGAAAACGGCAGCATAGCACTCTGCTGGCTGCCTGCCTCAGGGGCTGCTAGATTTCCCTCCCTCCCCGGTTTTAAGCAACTGGAGGTTACCACAAATCTTTGCAAACCCCAGCTTTGGCTTTAAATTGGGTTTTGTTTTCCCTGAATATAGTGTTGCAGCAGTGGTAGTCAACCTCCATGTCAAACTTTGCCTTCACTTAGGAAAACAACAGGTGATTGAGAGTAAGTCTGGCTTCAGGGCAGACTGTTGAGAAGCACAGCCAGCGATGGGGCAGGCCACGTGCAGCTGGAGCATCTACTCATCCCCAAAACTGTGCTCATTGAGGGTCTGAAGTTCTTTTTTAAATACTGGTTTGTTTCTTTACGTGGATGCCCTGCTCCTGGGATGAATTGCCCTTGAGTAGAAGAGCCCTGCAGAGTTTACACCATTTCCTTTTTTAATCCAAATCAATTCCCAACCCAATTTAAGTGAATCCTGATGGGTTCTTTGGCGGCAAGGCCTGAGAACAGGACCTGACACAGATAAGAGTGACATCATTCAACAACCGCATAGGCTTTGGCATAATAGTTGGCTGAAAAATACCTCAATAAGCACGCAGCGCATTAGCACTGGCTACGCAACGCCTTCCACGTTGCATAATGGTGTTTGTGCTGGTGTGTTATTAAAAAGCCAGGCAACCATCCCACCCTGCGTCAGCTCCGCTACAGGCAAAGCGTCGCAGGCACAAGTTGTTGCAACTCTCTCCATCGAGCCTCGCGCAGCCTGGGAAGCGGGCAGTGATTAACCGAGGGTGTTAATGAGGCCGAGTTAGCCTGGCTGGTACCACAGAAGGGTGGCACCTGTAGGCCCCTTGGCCTGTGGCTGCGGCGCTGCTGTGGGCCAGGCCTGGAGAGCCACTGGGCCGTCACTTGCCCACACCGCGTGCAACTGCAAGCTGTGCAGTCAATGAGGATCGAGTCAGAGTGCTGTCTTTGGAGGAGCCTGCCCACAGTGAGGGCAGTGAAGAGGAGTGGAAAGTGAGCGCCCCGACTCAGCCATAAACCTGTGCGGGGCAAAAATGACCTCTTCCTCATTTTTTCACTTGTTGCATTTCACACGCGAGCTTCAGTTTAATCCCCAGCTCTCTCCATCTCTGTTGCACATCATCTTGTGTCTACCTGCCTTTTACCGAGCTGGTTTTCTCTGTGTTTTTAAATTTCACTTAAAAAATAGCAAGGACTCAGACCCTGGAAACATCAGAACTCATGCGGTGCCACCTCCGTGCCCTTTCTTTGTAGTATCAAAAAGAAAAACATGGAACAAAAAGAAGCAGTGGCACAGCTGAGGGGCCTCAGCACAGCTGGTGTGCTGGTCTGCCATTTGTAAGTCATCTCCCGAGCAGTGGGTGGTGAGGAGCTGCTCGTGCTGCTCCCTCTCCCCCTCCTCTCTGCCTCTCTGCGGTTCCTCAGCCCCCTCCTGGTCCTGATGTGGTGGACATCCCCCAGCCCATGCTGGATCCACCATGGAGGGCACATGAGACGGGCAGGAGGAATTAGGGCTGGACATGGAGAGCACATGGAGGTTGCACCTATGGCTGTAGGTGAAGACATAAAGAGGTGTGAACCTGCTCTGTAGGCTTATTACGGTCCTTCAAAGCTCCAGCTTTGCTTTAAAGGCATCGGGTGATTATATATAGCGGTAAAATTGTGCAAACTGTTCCTATATATGAAGGCGTACCTCCACGCTCTTAACCTGGAGGAGGCCTAAGGCCTGGTTTGACAAGGTGCTTAAGTGTCTGGAGCTGCCGTTGGATGTCCATGGGGCTTTCAGAACACACCAAGGTGAACATAGTTAAATTTCGTTTGTGTTTTTGACATGTAGAGTGGTCTTTAAGGGGTTGGACCTATGTTTCCATTGTGCTAGCATTGGATAGTTCAGGGAAAAAAAAAAAAAAAACAGCATTTTTTCACTGGGCTGGGGTTTTGCCTAGGGCAGCTTAGACTGCCATGGGACTGCATCCCTCACCCTGACCTCTTTGCTCCCTCAGGGTATAGACCTGGGGCCACTGGAGGTGGAGAGCATCTGAGTGCCATAGAGCTCCCGGTGCTGCAGCCTGAAGTCATGGTCATACATGCTCTGGGCACCTTTCCTAAACTTCCTTGAGGGTATGTATGTACAGGAGCTCACCAGGCCTGGGCTTTGATTTGTGAACAAACCTTTGGAGAGCAGTTGTAATTCCTGTTCTGTGGACTCTTCCCATGCTGTCAGAAATATGCAAAATCCTTCTTGGCTCGTTTTGTTTCAAAACATGAAACCTGGTCCTGGTTTATTTTGAATAGTTTTCTCATTGAGTTCTCTGAAATAATTATTACTGACAGATTTCTGTGGTTTTTGTTTTTTTTGTTTTGTTTTGTTTTGTTTTATTCTAGCTTCCATTCACCTTACTGCATACTTTCACCTTTCATAGCTGACTCACTTTTTTTTTTTTTTTAATGGACAGATGAGGTGATGCTTAATTAGAAGTCTTGGAGTGAAGGTGGTGATCATTAAAGGGTGATGATATAGTGGGTGAACTCCTCTGTTTATCCATAGAAGTAATCAGGTGGGTGTTAATGCCACCGTCCTACCCAGAGAAACTGCCTCTAAAGCACAAGAGGTTAATTCATTCCCTGCTCCTTGGTCTCTCTTCTGTGACTGCCAACAAAGGTAGCAATTACTGGTGTTATCTCAAGGGATGTTCTGTGATGTGGATAATTGCGAACTGTGAAACCCCACTGATACTCTGAGCAAATTTCATACAGGCCAGAGAACACGCGTGGCCTGGTCAGTAGTAAAAGAAAGTTGTTACCCAGACTAAATTTGTGCGAAGACCTTGGGGCAAAAGGTTCCATATCCATTACAGATCCCCTCAACCATCCGGTTGTTTAAAGAATTAGCTCTACCCAGCCGGATCCAGGAATGTGGAACGTGCCTTGAAGGGCAGGGAGGTTTGTGATCATCTCTCTCTTTTTTTTTTTTTTTTCCTTCTTCTTTTATTTTTTTAGGTAACTTCTGTAGCATAGTTTATGCTTGGGATGAAAAGTATTTATGCTGCTGTATTTGTTGTGTAAAAATAAAAAGTCATAGCAACGCATTTGTTCTCTGGAAAGAGCCTGAATCAAAAGAGATAGCCAAGAAATGACTTGCACAATTTGCAAATGCCCAGGGGGAGTTACGATAGTTGATTCTTAGCCTAACATTCAAGGGTACAATTACGATCCAGTGCTTGAGCACTGAAATGCAGCAATATCGGATTAGAAAACACAAAACAAAACCACCCCAAACCAAGTTGAAAGTGATTGACTACTTGAAACAATTTAGCAAAGGGCTGCAGTGGATTTAACAGGAGTTGTACTGGGTTTTTCTGTACTGGTACTTTTAAATCAAAATCAAACGTTTCATTCATACAGACAGTAATTTTAGGAAAATCTTATGACCACATTGTAGGTGATTTCAGGCTAGAAGATCACAATAGTTGGTTTTGCCTGATAATCTTTAAATGCATTGCCCAGAACAATTTAGTAGTTTTTGTGCTCGAGCCAGAAAAACCTGGGAAAAAGAGCAGCGCAGGCAGCTATCTGTGCACGCCCTCAAGCTCTTCGGTCTCAGTGTGTCAGCAAGACTGGGGACAGTCTGGCTGCCCAGAAAAGAGGCTTCAGTAGGCTTTAGGTTTAGGAAACCCTGCAAACTTTTCTGTAGCCACTGAGCTGCACAAGTCCCAGATGAGGTGCTCCTTCTCATAGCGTGCTGCGCAGCCAGGGTGAGTCCTTGCTCTAAGGAGGACTGCTGAGCAAAGGTCAGGCACCCCTGAAAAAGGAGAAGACAATATATGCAAATTGTTGTTGGTTAATTCAGTCGTCTAGCAGGGAAGAGTAAACATTATTCCTGACACTTCCATTTTTGATTAATGATGAATGGAATTGGCAGATGTTCAGCTGGCCACCAGATGGGGGCTGTTCAGTCCAACAAACAGAGTAGAAACAGTCTGGGTTTTGTAAAGCCAACACTGACAACCGCTCTGACAAAATCTCTAGTTCATCCAAGCGATGTGCCAACTTTGACCTTAAAACGACTTAGCCATTTAAGAATTGAGGTGGTACAACCAGTGAGACTGCTTATGGCAGGGAAATGGGGTGTGGAGGGGCTGTAGCTGGTTGGTTTTGCCACTGCGGGAGCCACAGCCTGTGGCTTTGATTTGGTGGGGTTGGACCTGTGTGGGACCTCATTCACCTGTTTGCTTGTCAGCCCTGACGAAGAAGGAACACAAAGAAGATGTCAAAGGCAGTGAAGAGCATTTGGCCAGTGCTGGAGCTGGTGAAGTCTGCCGTGCAGATTTTGGAAGCCACCCCAGGCCTCAGGCTGTGGCGGTGCTGGTGGTGTCAGTGGTGGTGGCATGGTAGTGGTGGTGTCCCCTCCGCAGGGACACAGGCTGTGGTGGCAGGGCCCTGGCAGCCACAACCTGCGTGCTCAGCCTCGTGTCCCTCCTGGGTGCACCAGGAGCGGGGCTGCTGCTTGGGGCCTTCTCTGGCCACCATTTCCACACCAAGGAGCCCTCTTTGGCTACACGACGGCGTTTGAAGGCCTGGTGGCCGATCAGGCTGGGATTGGTGACAGGGATCGGCTGTAGCTGGTGGGCTTTTGGTGACCTTAATCCCGCTCCATCCCACCCCAGCTCTGGGCGTGACGACCAGGCCATGGCCACACATCTCCAGCTGCAGGGCATGGCAGGGGGCTGCCAGGGACACCTCGCTAATAAACGACCTTTGCTAATGACTTCCCGAGGGAAACAAAGAGCAGTGGGGAAGGGGAAGGGGCTGGTGGGGCTCTCATCCTTTGGCTTAAGGCTCAGAGGCACACACGGAGCCCCCAGCCCCGGCAGGCAGAAAATGTCGCCAGAGCCCGAGCAGCTTGGGTGTCACTGCCCCGGGACAAGGGCTGGGACGCCTCCTTCCCACTTGGGATGTCCTAAAAAGGCGGTGATAGAAAAAGCAGTGATAGCAAAGGCACTGATAGATCGCTTTTTTTTTTTTTTTTTTTTAAGTACACCCCGTGGCGGGACAATCGTTTCCCGGCTCTTATCAGCCCCCAGCTCCCCCCCGGGCGCCTCCCTCACGGCGGTGCCGGGGCAGCCCCCGGGGCACACAATGCAGGGTGGGGTGGGAAACCTATTTCCAGCAGCGGCACGGACAAAAGCGGGCTCGTTAAAAAACACATGTTCGCCGCCTCCCCGCCGCACAAACCGAGCTCTGCCCGGCACCGGGGGCAGCACTGTGTCCCCCCCCTCATCCCGCAGCAGCCGGGGCCAGGGGCCGGAGCAGGGTGAGGGGCTCGGGTCGGGGGGCTCGGGGGGTGGAGGGGGTGTTTTTGGGGAGGAGGAGCCGCTCCGTGCCCGGCCCGCAGCCCCGGGGGAGGGGGCAGTGGGGCGGCACACAGGTATCTGGCGGCGGGCGGGCTGAGGAGGGGAAGGAGGAGCCCCCCCCGCCTCCCCTCCCCTCCTCTCCTCAGCGAGCTTGTGCCTGGCCGCTCCTCCGAGCTCCCCGCTGCAGCCCGAGGTGAGGAGCGGGGATGCTCCGGGGGGGGCCGTGCTGGGGGTCGGGGGCTGGGAGCGCTGCGGGTTTCGTCCCCGGGTCCCCCCGGCGCTGCTCGGGGCTGGGGACCCGCTGAGGGGGGAGGCAGCTCTCCCTCGGGGGGCTCCGCAGCCTGCCCATCTCCCCTCCCCAGCCCCGTCGTGGCCGGAGGGGAGCGGGGGGGGGCCGGGGCTGTGCTGTGCGGAATTTGGGAGCCCCCGGCTCGAAGGAGGGCCGGGAGCCCTAACAAAGGCGGGGGTTGTTCGGGAGCCAACAGGTGACGGGGTGAAACCTGAGCGCCCGTGGAAGTCTGGCTGCTGCTTAAAACGGAATTATAGAAAAAAAAAATAGAAAAATATCAATGGGGGTGCTGTAAAAGGCTGGGATCCTGTCTCGCTGGGGCCGTGCGGGACGCTTTAGGGAGCGGGGGGGGGATTCCCTGTGTGTCCACCCTGCCGTCGGGGGGCGTTGCGCGGGGCCCCGAAACAAGCAGGTGGCTGTCACCCGGCCAGCCCTGATAGGTGCGATATGTGCGATATGTGCGATATGTGCGATATGCATCTCGCGTCCCCTCCGGCCCCGGTAACAAGCTTTCTAACAAAAAAAGTCGTTAACCAATTTGCCTCGCAGGACGCAGGGAGGCGGCAGGGGGTGGGCAAGGAGCTGCGCCCCCCCTCTCCCCCCCCGGCTGGCACAGCCGGACCCCCTCCGGCCGGTGTGGGGTCGTGGTGGAGAGTAACAGCGAGGTGGAGACCCCTGGGCAAGGACAGCCTTGTCCCACTGAGAAATGGGTCCCCTGGTCTCAGAGGTATCCCCATGCAGCTTTTTGGGAGGTAGTATTTGAGCAGAGCTGAAGCCCCGAGACGTTGCACAGACTACAGAAGCAAAACTGGCTGCGCTATGGAGATGTCGTGGCACGAGTAGAAAGACCAGCTTTCTACCCTTCCCTTAGAAAGCATTTATTTTTTCAGCTGGTGTTTACATTCATCTGAATCCTCCTTAGGACGTGATCATTTCAAACAGCCTCACTTTGAAGGAGGAGTGCGGTGGGGGGGCAGGCAGGGAGGAAGGACCCCGTAGGCTGGAAACGCAAAACCAAATTGCACTCGAGCAGGAGAGGAAGGAGGACTTCCAGAGCAGTAATTGCTGAAATAGTTGGGCAAACAGCTTGCTGTTAAGCCACGCCGTTTTTAGAAACCTCTCTCTCAGCAACGCCACAATATTTGCAGC
Source organism: Netta rufina (assembly GCF_964035555.1). Classification (NCBI taxonomy): domain Eukaryota; kingdom Metazoa; phylum Chordata; class Aves; order Anseriformes; family Anatidae; genus Netta; species Netta rufina. The sequence continues at coordinate 175,665,092 of NC_140123.1, forward strand.
GCGGCCGTGTTGGTTTATGGTGTGGTGTCGGGCAGTTTATGGCTTGGTGTCAGTGCTGTGGTGGCGTTTTTCTCCCAAAGTGAGTGCTGTCCTTCGGGTTACCCCGTCTTGCTGGGATTTATGGACCTGGCTTTAAACGCTCCCAGTCACCTTGTGTGGGGAGGAGCACCCCCATGGCAAAGTCGCATCTCACAGTTAGAGCTCAGGTACATTTTTCCCTGATTCTCTACCAGCCGTACCATCAACCCACCCTGTGTCGTAGGGAAAATGAGCCTATGGGTCTGCGGTTCTCTCTCACACTGCCCAAAATGAATGGGTAAAAGGTGACCCAGGCAGATCAATCTTTGTGGAAAAGCTGCACTGTCTCTTATCTACTTCTGGAATTAGGCAGCTGTCCTGCCTTTACGTCCCTGTGGTATGCCTGCAATCCGAGCAGCACCCGGCACTGCTTCTTGCCGTATAGAAGTAGCACATAGCCTTCGTGTTCAGAAATCCTCAGGAAAGTTACCGGGTCTACATCCCTTCAGATTTTATTTTGAATTTTGTTTTTCCTTGTCAGCTGGAGAAATTAAGCCAGCAGAGTCAATCTTCGATCTAACAGAGAGCGACTCTCAACCTTGTTACGGATGCGATGCTGAGCATTTGCTGTGGTGTGAACAGGCTGGGGTGCACTTGAGGGCTGGCAAGGCTGAGTGTCTCTCTGGTGAAGCTTAATTTTGGGTTTGCTCCCGATGGCATGGCCGAGGTCACCCTGCCTACTAAAACGTTGACAGAGGTGTTTTGTCTGGTGACTCCTTTGATTCGTGGGTTTTCTGGCAGGAGTCGGTGCTTGAAAAGTGGCTGCTGGATCAGCAAGGTTCCCATGACACAAAGCCGCAGGAATTGGGAGCATCAGCTCAGACTTGTTAGCGGCACGTGATCGTGCACTGGCCATCCAGCACCTCAGCGGGGAAATTGCGAGGCAGTGCATCTGCTGCTAGGATCATGTCAGATGGGCATGGACTTCTCAGCCATGCCCATCGTGATGAAGGATTTTATTCTTCAGAATTACTTGGGTATAGATGATGTGGGACACCAGATGCTGACCCTGGCATCGCCGTCCTTCTGCAGCAGTCAGCACTGTCGCTTTTTTTGCTGTCAGGGATTTCTTATGGCTGTATTGCCCTGTCCCTCCACGCCCCAGCTTTCCACAGAGTAACAACGAACATACTGACGGCTGACTTCAGGCCCTGAAGGACATGGGCTGGGGGAGCAGTTGTGCACCGCTGACTGCCCCGTTATTTGTTTGTGAAGGAAGGGGGTCTGGTGTGCAGCAGGATGTCTGCCTGCACTTTAAATATACAGGATTGAGCCTTTAGGGGGTTGTTTTTTGATTCAGCTCATACGTTGCTTTCTCAGTAGACAATCCAGGACTTCCTGTCACTTTTCTACTAGTGAATAAGGCAACGCAAATCCTTTAATGTGACTGATCCACTAACACTGTCACGTCACTGACAGTGGATATTCGTACCCAGGGCTTTGGCTTCAACTCACTAACCAGCCGTGAGTGATTGGCACCTCTTTGAAATGACTGCGTTGAAAGGTCAGCGTCTGAGCAGCAGAAGAGCAAAATGAGGGAAAGGTCTCCTAGGGTAAAGCCAAAGGTGTTAGTGGGAGCGCGATCTACCTGTCTGTGGTGCTGTTAATATGCAGAATAACAAGTGTAGGGGGTTGGTTTCACTCGCCGTCCTTGGCAGGGACGTGTGGTGATGCTAAGCTACAAGTTGCTCTGTGAATCTTCAGTTGTTCACCTAGACTAAGGTTTCCAAAACTTGCCTGACATCTGAGAAGCTCTGTAAGAAGCAGCCTGTTCCTAAAGGGCGGGTTTGTGTGCCCCATAAAATACCAGTATTACAGTGCAGCTGTATTACAGTGCACTATAATACTGGTATTTTATGGGGCACACAAACCCCATACAGTGTAGCTATGCAAAATAATCGTAGTGTGTTGGCATCCTAGCAGCACACCAAAAATAGCACATACGTCTTCAAACCAAAAGTTTTGGAGCGAAGGTAACAAGTTACGCTTTTTGAGTGCTGGCCCAGTGGAGTAGTTAAGTAATCCCACCTCGTTTTATTGGGTGTGGGAACGTACAGACATACTGAAACCGGGGGCAGATAGAACATGTAATACCGAGTATCATCATTTCTCTGAGCTTATAACTTCATGTGCATGTGGCTGCTTTCTACTGAGCAGGTTTGGGTCTGCATGAGGCACCAGTTACCCAGCGTGGCACTTGCTGGGGCCTCGTGTAAAGGAGGAGAAGCCCCCGGTGTGCAGGGAGCAGGATGCCTGGGTACCAGGTCTGGTATTTTCCTTCCACCGGCGGTCCAGCAGCAGCTTGTTTCCTCTGATACGACAGAGATGGCATGGGACGCGCCTGGAGCTTTTAGGTTGCTCTCCCCTTTAGACCCAACAGCAAGGTTATTTGTGGAGGGGATGAGGGTTTTCTGCAGCTGCCCTGCAGCTCGGATCATGTGCTGCCACAACTGCATCCCAGTTTGGTGGACGGGTGGAGAAAACTGCCTGAAACGGGCAGCAGAGCGTGAAGGCAAGCTTGTTTCCACGCTCAGGTGTTCAGGATGTCTGTCCTGGCAGAACACATCCTCTCCGGTTTTGGCAGTCGGTATTTCACTGAAACTCCCGATCCGAATTTCCTAAGAACTCTTGTTTGAATTAATGTAAGATATTTATCTTAATAAGCATTTTACTGCAGAAAGCTGCGGATGTTGGTGAGAGCCGCCTTTGCCAGTTGTGACTCAAAATGATCCCACTGATATTAAGCTTTGTAGGCTTCATGAATCAACAGAAGCATCTCCCTGTAGGGTTTTAAATTAACAGAACAATCATGATGCATTTTACAGAGCCTAATCTGGCATAATTGGATTTCAGATATTTAACTGGACCAACACCCTTCCGCTCTGATACAGCTAAAACGAGGATCTCGGAGGAATCTAGCAGACATTCATTGCTTTATGCCTACCTTGTTAAAAACAGGATGCTACTTGCACAGCTGTCTTTCCCCACAGATTTCTTTAGGGTTTGATGAGCAGTTTTCGTGTCTTCTGTGCTACTAGATTAGTAGTGCCTTCGGATAGAGTTCATCTCATTTGTTTTATGAGCATTTACTCCATGAGTCTTTCCTATTTATGTGTACGTATAATCTGTAATGTCAGATGAGCAGAAATGTAAGAAGGTGAGCGTTAATGCTGAAACAGGTATCGGCTGCCAGGCGTGGTGATGGGTGTCTAGTTTGTTTTTTCTTGGGTAGGTGTGTGGTGGTTTTTGTGTGTTTTTGAGAGCTCATTGGAATACTTCTGAATTGCTTGTAGCAAGTTGTAATGATGCTCCGATAATCTGTGTTCTGGCCAGCACAAGGAACTCTAAACTGTTGTAAGATCATTTGCGCTGATAATTAGTTGTTGCGTGTTGAAGTTTATTAAAGCTCTCTTAATCTTTTCTTCCAGATCAATTGCTTGATGAGCTGCAGCTGAAATATTTAACACTTCACACTTATGCCCTTGGAGATGGAGCCCAAAGCTAACAACCTCGTTTTTGGGTGTCAGCGAAGCTCAACGTCTGATGATGACTCTGGCTGTGCCTTGGAAGAATATGCCTGGGTCCCCCCAGGCCTTAGACCAGAGCAGGTACTGCCTGTGGTTCTGCATTATTAAAATAAGCCCCATACAGACTGTCTAAGGGAGCGATAGCAAGCCTTACTGAATCCTTGTAATATAAAACTCAAATTCACCTAGAACCCTTCACCTCGTTTTGTTTCCTATTCCAATGAGGCTGCCCCAAGGGAACTTAATATCCTCAGCATTGAGGAGTTTATATTCCCCAAGATTTTTCAATAAATACATGCCACAGAGGTATGTATTGTCAAATCTAAAAGTAGCAGGGAATTTTGCTTTCTCTCTGAAGCAAGCTGTTAGGTTTAATTGAAGCTCGTGGCACGGTGCTGTTTGTACAGGCGCAGTTAAGCAGTGACCATCTCTTTAAATAATTGGGCATTTGACATCAGGAACGCTGCTGCAGCATACATAATGAAGGCATTCTGTCACTGTGACAATTACTAATGTGCTTAACGCTTGTTTAAGTGGCGGTGTGCCTGCCATTTGTTCATACCAGCTTCTCCTCTGCCTTCCCTGCAGCCAGCACTGTGGGCTGGTTGAGCTGTTCCTCCCCCTCTCCCTTTTCTTTATCCACTACATCACAATGCAGTGGAAATAGGTGAAATTGCTGATGAGAGAGCTGCTCTAGGAAACCAAATCTAGACATATTCGTCTACTTGATGTTGTTATAACTGTACCGAAGCTGTGCATTCCCCAACACCCAGAACTGGGGTGTCCGTGCTGAAGTGGCTGAGACTTCCCTAGCACTAGAAGACTTCCTAGAGGAGGCAGAGCTGCTCTCGGCCAGCTGGCAAGTTATTGCAGTCCATAGTTATGGGGGTGCAAAAGATGCATCCTTCTTGTGGTGCAGAGATTTTTCGTAGTTGTGAATAAAGTCATGTCAGCAGGAACGGCAAATAACGGGCTATTTTTAGGGAAATTCTTTTTATTGCTTGCTTAAGCATATATATGAATCCCGATGAATCAGACCTTAAGGCAACCAGCAAGCTAATGTTCTGTCAGAACAATTAAGTAAATTCCATAAAATATCCCCATAATCAAGCTAGCTCAAACTCATTAAAGATTTCTTTTTTCGAAGAAGAATGACTTAATTTGAGAACAGGGCAATAAACTGAGAGAAGGGCATAAAGTGTCTTTCAGGCTTAACTTTGTACTGCGTGTCGTTATCTTTTCCTGCAGCTTCTTGAAGCGCAATCAGTACTAAGAGGACTTCTGATGTTTAAATTTTGGTTAAATGAAAGCCAAATAATGTTTCATACAACCTTTCCCATATAATTTTGATTGCTTCCTGACTGATTGCTGCCTCTTTTTCATCTGTCTCGCACAGTAATAAGCTGTTGACCTAAGCATTATTTAAATCTGGATGGCAAGTAATATTTTTTGCCAATAGTCGGCTCTTATTTACAGCCCCAGGCCTCGTGACAAGCTGGAAACTGCATAGGAAAAACAATAAATCTGAAGCTGTTCCACAAAAATATTTTTTGCCACCGGGCTTTGTCATAGCATTCATTACAGTTTTCCTGTCATAATTTGCTTCTGGGGGGAAAAAAAAAAAAAGAGTGAAGATTGATAGGTGTGTACACCCAATATTGATTTCTTTATCAAAAACACGCAGCCCATGAAAATTTCATAGTTCATTTGCATCCGACTGAAATGTGCCTGGATCCAGCCTTCTCCCACGGGAAGGATGTTTCCACCTTCTTACCAAAGGCCACATGGAAGCAATGAAAGCTGATGCTCTGGGTGAACCTGATCAGCGGGAGGCTACAAAACAGCTTTTGTCTCAACAATGTGTAAAATGCACAGAGCAAATTAAATTTGTTTACACAGCGCCTGTTTTCTGGAAAGCGTCGTGCCTTGTGTGGTAAATTGTAGAGGGAAACTTGGAATTTCAGCTGGGCTGTTGACCAGCCCTGAAGGGGGTGGGAATAATGAGAACATTAAATGTGCATAATTTACGATACCCCCTAATTGTCACTGCAAATTGCATTCCAGAAAAGCAATTCAGCAGCTTGGTGCTAGTTTTATCAGAGACGAGCCAGGTTTGCTGAGTTGGTTCATCTGGGCCTCGTATTTTCAGCACAAATCCTGTCACAGGTCTAATGTAGCATAGCCTCCTTCCTTTGTAAGTGGGACTTGAGATAAAACAGTAGCCGAAGGTCGCGTGCGGTGCTCGGGTGATGTGTGTCTCCTGGTCTGACTTCACGTTGCTCCCGTGCAGGTACAGCTGTATTTTGCCTGCCTGCCAGAGGAAAAGGTCCCTTACGTGAACAGCCCTGGAGAGAAGCACAGAATTAAACAGCTCCTCTATCAGCTGCCACCCCATGATAACGAGGTAACCGGGGAGCCTGGGGGTGCACGGTCAGGATATAGGTCTCTCTCACCTCCTCTGTGTGAGTTACCTTCCTGCGTGTTTGTTACAAGCCTAAAACACGGCTTGTGCTGGCATCTGACCTGTGCACCAGCCCGGCGCGTACACTGAACCCATTGTCTAGCTCTGCATTTCGCTGCTGTGCAGATAAGAGCTGTCTGGAAGGACACTGCCTTTTCTTGTCAGGAAGGTTGGTGTCACTGCAATAAACTTAACACAAGTCGGTTTTATAGTGTTTGCAGCCACCCACCAATTACCAGGAGCCTACAAATTCCTGGGATTTCATTGTAGCACACAAAAAGGATGCTTTGTGATAGTAAAAGGTTTGCATCTCAGATATGCAGTGTAATTTGGAGTAGAAGTGGAAATAACAAACAAACTCTTTGTAAGAAAAGGAGGCGGGGGTGTCAATGCTTAAGATCTTGTGTACTGCAATATTTAGTGCAGGCACTTTACCATAAATCTAAAGGATAGTGTTATGGATGAACCTGATTTAGGTTCATTCCATTATTATGGAATTGCCTTTTAAAAATGTTATTCCTTGCCTGGACAACGTTTTAGTTTGCAAAACCTCTCTATACTAGGCTTGTATTGTGCCATATTAACTAAATATTAAAGCTGTAGAGAAGACAAGCTAGAGAAGTTTAATGATGATTGCCAGCATGCCTGAAAAATTTCTTGCATATTATGTGCTTGCTCATTGCGATGTTATTTTAAAAGCTCGGTACCTAAAGAAAGTTATTCTGTGTTTTCACTGGAAGGTGCGATACTGCCAGTCTTTAAGCGAAGAAGAAAAGAAGGAGCTGCAGATGTTCAGTTCCCAGCGCAAAAAGGAGGCGCTCGGCCGAGGCACTATTAAACTCCTCTCGAGAGCAGTGATGCATGCTGTCTGTGAACAGGTAACGCCACTGGTGCCCCGAGCCAAGCGGCGGACTCAGTAATATCTCAATATTAAATGTAGGCTTATTTCTGTCTACACCTGAGCATACATATATATAAAGAGGGTATTTGTGAAACTGCATACGAATAGGAAGAAGGTAGCACTTGCTTAAGGAAAACAACCTTTGATACTAGCAATGAACTGAATCTTTGACATATTTGCTACTGTTGTTGACTCGTACTAACTTATATTAAAATAATGACAAGTGAAAAACAGGCATCCCTTTCAAAACGTTATAATAAACTTCTATTCACACAAGTTTTGTTGATGCACAGAATTGTCTAGCCCAAGTTTGAAAATATATTTTTTTCCCTTCATGTCAAATTTTGGAATAAAACCTTCACGTTGGGTTTGGTGTTTTAATTTAGTTTAAATGCCAGAAGCTAGCGGTCTGTGATATGAAGTATGTTCTCTTTCTCTTCTTGTTCCTAGTGTGGTACAAAAGTAAACGGCGGCGAAGTTGCAGTTTTTGCCTCGAGAGCTGGCCCTGGTGTGTGCTGGCATCCATCGTGTTTTGTATGCTTCACGTGTAATGAGCTTCTCGTTGACCTTATCTACTTCTACCAAGATGGAAAAATTCACTGCGGCAGACACCACGCTGAACTTCTGAAGCCTCGATGTTCAGCCTGTGATGAGGTAAAATTTACATTTTACAGCCAAACCACCACCCATCATTGTTCAGCTAACAAACTGCATCGCTTGCCTGGGCAATTACTGAAGGCAGATGCATTCCTTCAAGCAGTAAGGACTGTCCTGCATAGATGTGTTTGAAAGCGGAGGGGTGTGCCATTTCTTGTCAGAACAGCAATACAACAAGCAGTGTGATTGAATTTAGAAAACAGGTACCTGTTTGTATTTAGAATGGAATCTCGTAGATTAAATTAAAACAAGAATCTGTACAAATATTCCAAAATATCGTAACATCAGCTTCTTTGTTGAGTTCTTACCTTCTTTTTTTTTTTTTTTCTTTAAAAAGTATTTTTTTCTTCTTTTTTTGCTGTTTAAGAAAATATCAGAATGCCACAGTTGTTATAGGCAATTGTCATTTTAGCTTTGTACTCAAAAGCCAGCTAAACAAAAAATAAATAAGCATGTTAACTGCACAAACAGGATATTTTGTTTGTTCTAAGTCCCAAGGGGATGTTTTGTCCACTTAACTAAGAGTTCGCTTTTCTCTCCGAAAGATCATTTTTGCCGATGAGTGCACAGAAGCTGAGGGTCGCCACTGGCACATGAAACACTTCTGTTGCCTCGAGTGTGAGACGATCCTGGGAGGCCAGAGGTACATCATGAAGGACGGGCGACCCTTCTGCTGTAACTGTTTCGAATCGCTTTACGCGGAATACTGTGAGACTTGCGGGGAGCACATTGGTAAGTATGTCCTTTATAACTTACAAATTAAGGGAAAGCCAATTTATGGAAAAAAAAAATCACATTCCAGAAGTGTGAATTCTGCAAGTAGTTTTTGAGAGAACCCAAAGCATTGTTTGTTCTCCTTTTCCAGGTGTTGACCATGCCCAGATGACCTACGATGGACAGCACTGGCATGCTACGGAGGCTTGCTTTTCTTGTGCTCAGTGCAAGACCTCTTTGCTTGGCTGCCCTTTCCTTCCGAAGCAAGGGCAGATCTACTGCTCAAAAACCTGCAGCTTGGGTGAGGATGTTCACGCCTCCGACTCTTCTGACTCCGCGTTTCAGTCTGCTCGATCGAGAGACTCCAGGAGGAGCATTCGCATGGGCAAGAGCAGCCGCTCGGCTGACCAGTGCCGCCAGTCTCTCCTCCTGTCGCCAGCCCTCAATTACAAGTTTCCTGGTCTGTCAGGCAACGCCGATGATACTCTTTCTCGCAAGCTGGATGACTTAAGCCTTTCAAGGGAAGAGGCCAGCTTTGTTAATGAAGACTTCTGGAAAGGAAGAGTGGAGCAAGAAATGCCCGAGGACCCTGAAGAATGGGCCGAACACGAAGACTACATGACTCAGCTCCTTCTGAAGTTTGGTGATAAAAGCCTCTTCCAGCAACCTGCTGAGGTAGACATTAGATCAAGCGACCACTGGATTTCTGACAGCATTGTCAAGAGCAAGTTGGACTTGAAAAAAAATAACCCAAGCCTAGCAAGTAAGAAGTATCAATCAGACATGTACTGGGCCCAGTCCCAGGATGGCCTGGGTGACTCCGCATATGGCAGCCATCCGGGTCCTGCCAGCAGCAGGAAGATCCAGGAGCTAGACATGGAGCACGGGGCATCGGGATACAAACATGACCAAACACCATGGTACGGAGGGTCACTGGAATGTTTGTCTGATCTGAAACAGCAAGAACAAAGCGTTCGAGACTCGATGGATTCTTTGGCTTTGTCCAACATAACAGGTAATGGGGGGAAATTGCATGGCTTTGATGCAGAGGTCAACCAAAGCATGGATGTTGTAGTACTTTGAACTAAGACTGGTCATATTTGTGATTCTTTTAAAAAGCTTTCACAGCAGGAGATGCATTATATGTTTGATACGCTTTTATCAAGCACATAATTCTTCCATGAGATACACATCTGCTATTTAAATTCTTTTCCTTTTGAATTCTTTTCTTTGCTTGTAACAATAACAACAAAAAACACAACAAAACATGATATCAAACTGAGTAAGAATGTTCTCGAACTATTCATTTGTTATATACAAACCACAACCTCAAGCAAATTCTGTACCGTAAGTACAAGAAGTTTCATTCTATACTAGGATCGTATTGAAGATAATCCGCAAAACACTGTAGATAGTTTCCTGATTTGCTTGTAAAAATATGTAGAAAATCTGAAAGGATGGCAACATTCTTAGCCTTAGGAAATGAGGTTTATGAGATTATCTTTCTCTGTTGACTAAAGAGAAACTGATAATCCACTTCTGTGAACCTCCTTGTCAAACATGATTGAAATTAGCCAAAAGGATAAACGTCAGATATGCAAGTGCATCTGCGTTGTTAACCTCCCATTCCTATTCCCTACCACGAGAAAAAAAAAAAAAAAGCAGAGAATTAGCTAAGAGAGACACATTTTAAAAGTTGTCCTATCTTCTTCTCCATTCCTTTCATTCTAGCACGAAATACTCTAGCTCCTTGCATAGCTCAGAAGCAGCCACACGCTGCACTGCCCATGCAGTAAAGCAGGAACTGATGAGGGGAGCTTGGTTCAGGGGGTATGGAAGGAGGAGGAACCAGAGGTACTGCACCTGGGAGGGTCATAGGGCAGATGAAGCCCTTGTTCTGGGAATGAACGGTCATTTGACACAAACCTGAAGTAAACCAGGCCAGCTTACTGTTAACATTTTATGAGTAAAGATCCTTCTTTGAGAGGAAGTGATCCTAGGTTTCCTGTAGCAACAGCTGGAATATTGAACTTAGCAATATGAGAAGCACAGAATATTTTAGCTTTAAAAATGGCAAGCATGGATCGTAGAGTAATTTAAAGTAATTCTTTTCTTAGTGGCTTAGCTTCATGTGTGTTTTAGCTGTTTAAATATTTTAAATTAATTAAACTTTTTACATTCTCAGTATCCTAATGTTAGCTAGTTCTTAAATGTTTGAAGTAAAACAACAAAGCTTATTGTTACGTGAAGCTAGTCCTTTTGGTAATAGTTTCAAAGAGCAGAATTGGAGCAGCTGAGGCTGGCAGGCCCTCAGGAGCCCACCTGCCCCAGCCCCTGCCCAAGCAGGGACACCCAGAGCAGGCTGCCCAGGGCCACGTCCAGGTGGTTTTAGAGGATCCCCAAGGAGGAGACCCCACAGCCTCTCTGGGCAGCCTGTGCCAGTGCTCAGGCACCCACCCAGCACAGCAGTGCTGCCTGGTGCTCAGGGGGAGCCTCCTGTGCTCCAGTTTGTGCCCAGTGCCTAACACTTTAAGGTCTGCTTTCATGAAAACAAATGTTTTTAACGTTTCATTGCATTACCTCTCTCTCTCTTCAAGGCGCTTCTAATTCTCCTTTTCCTTCTTTCTCAACTCCCACCCCAGGGGCTTCAATGGATGGAGAAGGCAAGCCACGGACATCTCTCTATTCTTTGCAAACTTTCCAAGAACTGGAGGTAGAGGACTGTGAGAAGATGAGCAACATGGGAACTCTCAATTCTTCCATGCTCCACCGGAGCACAGAGTCCTTGAAGAGTCTGAGCTCAGAGTTGTGCCAGGAAAAAGCGTTACCAGAGGAGAAGCCAGTGCACATGCCTGTACTGAGAAGATCTAAATCCCAGTCTAGACCACAGCAAGTGAAGTTTTCAGATGATGTTATTGATAATGGCAGTTACGAGAATGTTGAAATTCGACAGCCTCCAATGAGTGAAAGGACTCGTAGGCGTGTTTACCACTTCGAAGAGCGCGGAAGTCGGCCTTCTCACCATCGCCGAAGAAGTAGGAAATCTCGTTCAGATAACGCACTTAATTTGGCCACAGAAAGAAGATGCTCTCCAAAAGAGAGATTTCGCTATTACTCTCCTCAGGATCATGAAAAATTTATTCAGAACAAAAGCTCGCGTGAGTTTCGGGCATATATTCAGAACGCGGAGCTGTACGGCCAGTACGCCCACACGAGTTCTGATTATGCACTGCGGAATCAGGTGGTTGATAAATTTTTTGGATTATATGGTGATGAAGATGACTCCTGGTGTTCGACTTCATCCTCATCATCTGATTCTGAAGAGGAAGGGTATTTCCTGGGACAGCCAATTCCACAGCCGCGCTCGCTGAGATACCCATACTATACAGACGACCTTTCTGGTCAAACTACTGCGTTATCTAGTTCTCAGTTTGGACAAAGGACAACCAAATCAAAGAAGAAGAGGGGACACAAAGGGAAAAACTGCATCATTTCTTAATTTGTTTTAACGGTTGGGAAGACCAGTCAACTCTCTAGCTACAGTTGGAACCACGTCCTTTTATATTAATAATTGTACTTAGGCAAGTTGCTGAGGTTCTTAACGCTTTGCCAGTGTAAATGATAACTCTACCCGAGTTTACATTGTAAAAATAACATTCAGAAATGTCACTATGCCAAATGATGACCTGTTCAGATATTGCTAGGTTTACACGTTTGAGCTGTCAAAATACTGTTATTGCAGTTCTTGATACAGACTTTTCGTAGACATTTATTTCATGCTCTCTATTCACCTGTGTTCAGTTATCTGAGAGAGGGGAGTCAACGAAGATCAATAAATAAACCTGTCAGTCTTGTACTGTAGCTGTACCCACAGAGGGTGAACCTCAACTCTTTCCTCTTCTCTCCAATGAAAAGGTGACTCTATGTCATGTCCTTTCTTCACTGACAAAACTGATTCTTCCTTCCTTGAAGTTTCCCTACAAAAACTGGAACTTTTTTTTTTTTTTTTTAAATTTGGGAAAATGCTGCTTTTCCAAAGAGTCCACTAGTAAGAAGGCAAAAATCAGAATGTGGGAGCTGAAATGCTTGAGGCCTTGATATATCCTAAAGCAGCACTAAGTGGTTTACACATTTAACTTCCAAGTTTTTCCTTTTGTTTTTATTTTTTTGAAAGAACTCCATCCTGTGTAAGCTTTTTTTTTTTTTTGTGCCTGTTTAAAGGAAGGTATTAATTCAGCTTTTGGAATTGGACCTGACTGCCAGTTGAGTACAATGAGTAGTGATGGTTTTTATGTCATTTCCTCCACTCCACTGCATTGAAAGAGAAAGGTACAAATGCTGGAATCCTTTGCTCAGGCACGTAACCCCATTTAAGTCAATGAATCTACTTACATAACAAATACTTTCGTAAGGGCTTAAAGGATTAGGCTCCAGAATTGTGTCTTTTCAAATGTATTATCCAGGTTTTAAAATGTATTAGCTGCAATTCTAAATCAAAAAAAAAAATAATGATATTTATAACGTAGTATTTCATAGGCTTAAATGTATTCATAATTTAACAGTGCAAATACTAATGTACATATTGTACAGTTAAAATTTTAAAAGCTGAATATTTTTATATCCCTGAATTTGAAGAAGTTTGTTACAATACCAAACTAGATTTGTTAGGGGTTGAACAGCAGCATTATGGATGAAATATTGCTTGTATTTTAGTCAGGGGGTTTAAAAATATTGAAAAATGTTTAGTGCAAAACAGCTTAATTTTGTCTACTAGGTATTGAAAGCTCTGTATGCATGGTGGGGCTATGTAAATACTCTCTAACCTATGGCCCTCTTAATCTTGCAAGTGTTATTTATGGGTCAAGCAAAATGTAAACTATATAAATGTAAAAATCACACAAGCCTGGAATATATCAGTACAACAAACATGCAACTCCTGTGGATGTGGATTTCTTTCTTATTACTCCCCTCCTTTCCCAAAAAGCGTTCCTCATGTTCACCTACAGCACGGCAGAGAGAGGTGAGGTGGTTCTAGAAGGCAAGGGGGCCGAGCATGTAATCGAGTTGCCTTGAACTCAGGTGGAGAGCAGGAGCTATTTCACACTAAATTAAGTTTATCAGTGTTTTAAGCGTTTCTGCACTTTAGAGCAGAATGTTTTTACTGGAATTAATGCAGACACCTGCGACTTAAAATAATGAATAGTAAAACCGTAGGCTTTCTGCTCAGCTGAACAATGGTAATTAACGAAGTAACAGGTACTTACAGGTATAAAAGGCCTGACCAAATGAACTGTTTGCCATTTCTGAGGCCGTAACTTCTTGAAACGGAGAGGACCTAGACCTAAGGGATGGAAGGCACATGGGTAGCGCTCACACCAAATAAAAGGAAGCTCTTGCTAAGGCCAAGTCAAAATAGCAGTTTCTGGCTGATATTTTCAGGGTAAAATAAGCAATAGATCCTTTACTCCCAGAGGTGGTATTCACCATATAAGTCACTTTTCTAGTACAAACAAGTCTTGTGTACATGAAAGCTGATCAAAGCAGTATCATGCAGCATCGTATGGGCCAATGGGTGGCGCGTGGGCTGCTTCCAGCTGGCAGGCTGCCCTGGTGGCTTAGGCAGTATTTGCTTTCCTAGCAGCTAAATGCCTGTTGTGCTTAACAGGCCAACAGCCAGCCTGCGAGGCCTTCGGAGGCTTGAGAAGAGAAACTGCCTTGTTAATGCCTTGCTTGGGATACCCAAATAGCGACTGGGACTTTCCGTTCCTAACTGCATTTCCAGATACAGGGAACCAGGACTCTGAAACAAGCTCTGCTGCTGCTGCTGGGTCCACTTTGGAGTAAGTGGCTCATGCAGAGACATCCCCACCACTCCGTCTACCGATCCTACACCATCTAAGGATGCAGCACGTGCCCGCCCCCAAAGTGCAAAGGCTTATGGCATATTAGATGATAAACATTTTCCCATAGATCATTGAATAGTTGTTTAAAAAAAGTTAACAAGCAACAGTCACAGCCCTAGTACCCTTTATAAGCTATCTTCAGAGCATTAGCTTGCACAGCACCTCCCTCTAAACCTCCAAATAAGTGAGCTGAAAGGTAACTCTCTTCCCCTTCCCCTTCATAAAACAAACAAACCAACCAAGGATAACTTTGGACTAAAGGTGTCATTGCTGGGGCAGTGTAAGCGCTGCTCTCACAAAGGCTCCTGGTACTTTAAAATGAGTGATGTAACTAATGATGCTTCCCCACTTCCCACCACTCTTTGTTATTATTATTTCTCATCTGGAAGCTTTGGAAGTGGATAGAGGCCTTTTCTCGGGCTCAGTTTTACTCAAAAAAAAAATAATAATAAATAAATAGAGGCACATCTGTGCAAGAGGAAGTATGTGTGTGCACGGAGCGGGGTGAAGCAAACCTTTGTTTGTATTATGCAGTGCTGCTCTTTGGCTAACCAGCCAGCAGCAATTCTTTCCAGCCCAAGGCAAGAGCCGTGAACTCTTTTCCCTGGTGAGCACACCTCGTCAGGGAGGGTAAGGCTGCACCGCACGGTGCCCAGGGCAGCAGTGCTGCAGTGTGGTTGCCTTCCCCTGGGTCAGCAACTCCTTCAGAGCTCGTCCAGCCCTCTCTGCTGTAAGGCACAAAGCTCTCCCTTGCCTCTCCTAGGCTGCAGGACCACAAGTAATTAAGAACATGAGAAACATTCAGAAAGCCGTGTTTTGCTGAGGACTGGAACACAGAGACGTTCACGGCAGGTGAAGAATAAGAAGTGCTTGCACCCACGCTTAATGAAACGGGGGTTAGCGTTTTGTAATTCCATCCACCTGAAATATTATTCGCTAAGTTGAAGATGGCTACACAACGTTTTAGGTTTTTCAGCGTAACATAAAAGATTTCTATTTCACCCAAACTGTAAATTCTACTTTGTGTTATTAGAAGGGGTGTGATATTCCAAGAGGAGCTCACACCTTCACAATAGATAGTGAGAAACGTTAGGGCCATACATTACCCTCATCCCCACCAAAAGAGGAAATCCTGCACAAAAAGCACGGTCACAAGGAAGCAGTTCTTCATGGGGAGCATTAACTCCTCTTCTATTCGTTGTGATTCATTGCCGATCTTCACCCTAACTGCTTAAGTTGTCACCCAAAGCTGCCAACTCACCACTGAGATTGCTCCAGTCTCAGCAGATAACACTGAACGTCCACGCTTCATTCTTCATTCCTTCCCTTTCCTTTTCCCCTTTCAAAGGGCATCTGCACACTGATGGGTGCGAGGAGTATGTTTTGCTTTCAGCAGCTCCTAACGCGACAAAGGAAGATTCCTGCAGCACAGCATCCGGCTCCTTCCACCACTGGTCTTCCTGCCCCTTTCCAGCAGCCCCACTGAGGCTGTACACGAGACCCAGGACAACTTGCACATTGCTATAAAATCAAATTCCAAGTATTCATTTCTACAGGAAGCAAGAGTAAAAGCCATGTATCTTGCCCAAGTGAAGTGGCGTAACATTTTACTTACATCAACATGAAGAGTACATCACAGAAGGTCAGACACGAGCATTCAACGTAATGACAAGTACTAAACAGGGAAAAACCAGTTACTCATCACCCATGAATGTGAATTAAACCTTTCATAGAAATAGCATTTATTTAAAAAAATCAGAAGTCTCCTCAGTTTATGAGCAAAATTTAATCCATTAAAAATAATAATACGCTAAGGACACCCTAAATACCTTACTGACCTATCAGCTCACCACAACATCACAGGAGTATTGGGGGCGTAGGTGTCACTTTTTAGAAAGACACCTGAAAAATCAGCCACTTTTAGAAACCTGATTAAATTTCACTAGGAGAACGAAGGAGACTCCTAACACCATGTACAATAACAAACTTTTTAAATCAAAAATATATTAATCATGATCTCAGCTTTTTTTTTTCTTTAGTGTTTCTTACCCCAAAGCAGAAACTGCGCTGTAACACCCTGAAGCCTGACCTGCCCACGGGCAAGCAGCGAAGCCCTGACGGTTACACTCCTGTCTCAGCAACGTGATGTACATTTGCCTGTGGCTTCCTGACTGCTCCTGGCAAGCCCGGCTGTTGCCAGAAGGGGTGGCTGAGGTCTAGCTCCTGCCCCACACCACGTTGCCTTTCCTGCCCCTCTCCCACCCACAGTTAGCACCCAGGAGGCTCGCTTTACCTCCCCCAGCGGCTGCACAGCTCCCAGCGGGGTAAGCTGCAGGTCACCCCCTTTGAGCAATGTGAACACTTCAGAAACCCAACGAAAGCTAACTGCAAAACCACACCCAGCTGACATTAAAACTAATCGGGCATCTCAGGCATCTGATGTAACATAGACATTTAACGCACCGTATCAGGATTTGCATGTGCTAGATGCTGTGATATATACAGCACCTTGGACATGCAAAATCCCTGCCATTTTATTTACTTTCTTGCAAAGCATTCCCCTGAAACCTTAGGAGCTACTTGATAAGGGGCTGAATTCAGAGACTTTTTCATTTAATACCGTGCACTTCGGGAAGGGAGAGCTTTAGTCGCTTGTCCTGGTACAGAGTTTCAAGTTTCTAAATACAAATGTATACAAAACACTCATGTTTACCTCTTTGTGATTATGATTCAGTTCACCCTTCCCCAAACATTCATAAAAAACAAGATCTCATTAAATGAACACAAATCAACAGCCAGGATACCACCAGTGAATCCTAAATTATGTTTCACCTCTAAAATGTCACCACATAGCACTGGCAGCCTCCTGACTCTAACTCAACCATTTCTCCCCAGCTACCAGTAACTATCAGGTCAAAAATGGCTGCAGACATTACCCAGAATCATTTGGGTTTGAAACAATGATCAATTTGGGGCCTATTTAGGGTTCAACATTCACATTATACCTAATCTGAAGCAACTTGGAGTTACTAAATAAAGAGACAGCCCATGCCCCACCTCTCCACCCCAAATTCCTGCCCCTTCCTGTTGATTACAGAGATTCATAGTTTTTAAAACTGATGCACAAAGCGTGGTGAGAAGGCATAAAGGAGAAAAGGGCAAAAGAGGAGACCTTGCCTCGCTCAGTGTCTGCCTGCAGTTACACTCTGTCAGGGATAGTGAGGAAAAAAAAAAGAAATAAAAAAAATAGAAAAATAAAACAGAAAACATTTAGTTGCAAAAACTAACAGAAAAATGGAATTAATTCTACATAATACTGCTTACTAGTAACGGCTCACGATTCAAAAAACACCAAAATATAAAAGGCATTTGCAGAACCTGCAAGTAGAACGAAAAATACATCACTTATTGCATCAAGCAGGCAGGGTTTCTCTGGCAGCTCAAGACCAGGAACAACCCCTGGTGCAATTTTAGAGAATGAATGTGAAGTTCAAAATTAAACTATAATAAATAACTTAAATCATAGCTGTGAGCAATTCTGCAAGTCTTCCCTTCCTATCGTATATATGAAACCAGGCCATATTTCTGCGTAAGTTGAGGAACAAAGAGCTGCTTCATGTTATTTTAATAAAAAACGTCGTTTTGTAGTTACACTTACAAACGTCAAAACAGCAGTGTACATACATCAGACTGAACAGTTTTTCCTCGGTAACTGTGTAAAGGTTGCAAAAATAGTTTGTCACTATATGGCGTTTTTGAAAAGAAGATCCTTTTCAAAGGAATCTACGTCAACAAGTACAGGTAGGAAGAGCACAACTGCGGAGACTGCGCTCAAGGTACAGCCATCTTAGGTGGTAGGAAGGAGCACGGGCCTTGGGTTGAGATCTCCAGCTGGAACTCCTCTTTCCCCGCAGAAAGCAGATTTATGTATTACAGCCTACAAAACGCAGAGACCTGAAGTTGTATTTCCGTCCTTAGTAGGGGCCATCTTTGAAAGACTCCGATAACTCCTGGTTGGCGGCGTCATACTGGGCAATGAAATGTTTGAGTTCCTCAATGCATCGCTCGCCGATCTCATGCAAGTTCTGCCGCAGAGCAAACTGAATGGACTTCTCTAACGACGGATCTTTATCAATTAGCATCTTCACTACCATGCCAAAGGTTTCACAGTCTTGTCTGTAGACCTAGGAAGAACACATTTTAGAAAACCATTAAACATGAGACAGTGTACGTTAGCACACCAATGGCCTTCATCGGGTTAGGAGCCACTGCAGAGCCAAAACCAAAGGATATTGGATTTAACTGAGTTCCAGCTGTAAGAGATACCTGCCTTTTCCCTCTCTTTCGACTGGCTTTAATACAAATATAACTAGTTCAGAACTATCTGAATACAAGAAATAACCATTATTGGAAGAAATGCCAAAAATGAGAGCAAGTTTCTCTTGCAGCAGTAAAATAAACGATGGCAGAATAAAGTGGAAATGCTAAAACAGATTTTGTAAAATATGTAAAATTAATTTAACTGTGGCATGCCTAGCAATCTCAAACTCTGTACTATAGTAACTTAGCTTGCAATCTTTCATAATTCTTTAAATACAAGTCACATTTACATATTTTCACCAGATTATGTTTGTTTGTTGGACAACACTTTCTCACAGTCCTTGACAACCATACTTTAAATAGTTTGACTGCATTGGTGATTCAACTGTTAAGGATAAAAGAAACCTTGGTAGGACTCTTCCAATTTACTTTTTTTCTGAATTCCAGCTGGGGTAGGTTATTAATCTAAACACCACCAAAGAAAAAATGCGTCCAAGTCTTACAACTGCTAGAGGAAGTTTTCATACAATTTTGCTTTCTTTAACCATTTTCCTGTTAAAAGATACCATGGATTTCTGAATGAAGACAAGTCAGTTGTATATCTGTACATTTTTTGGAGGAAAAAAAGCTAAGATTTCAATATTTCTCCAAGTATGCCTATCTTTCAATACTGTGTTAGAACTTCTTTTAAAGATATGTGACCCTTTCCACCCGCATTTAACTACATTGTAGACACAAATGATACAACTGTATATGCACATTTCCCTGAATTTATTAAAAAAAAAAAAAAAAAAAAAAAAAGAAAGAAAAAAGGAAAAAGAGAGAGAATAAAAACACCCAACCAAATCCCTCCCACCACCACACTCTTCTTTTTTCATATTGACTAGTCATTGGCAGCCCAAGCATATTCATATCAGAGAAGCAGGAAAAAACACATACCTTCTTCACACAAATTCTATTTACTACCCTCAGAAACACAATGACTTAACACAATGCAATTAATAAAGATTGTTGTCAGAGGTTTGATAGTATTTTCTATGATTCAATAATAGTTCAAAGCCAGACCCATTTTTCAAACACTGGTTAGCAAATAAAGGAAAACCTTCTAGAAGAAGCTCATTTTAAGAGAGACTGTGAAGCCACAAAGACAAGTGCAATCCAAAGCTAATTGGAGCAAAATATCCTGAATGAAGGAACAGTGGGAAAAGGTGTTTTGTTTTTTTCTTCAGAGCCTGGGTTTGTTTCCTGCTTTGTATGGTTAGTTCACTGGTAGCAACACATAAGTAAGGAACAAAGCCTCTTGCAAAGACCATTTTCTACAGCAAGTGAAATATGGTGCTTGCTTAGAGAAACTCAGAACAGAGCAAGTTTTAGTTCTTTTTTTTTTCCTGACTTCTTCCAAGCAAAAACCCAGGGAGAATTGCTGTGTGTCATTAGCTGTGTCATTAGCCATATGACAGGCAGATGGTTTTGCATTTTGGGCAACTCAGGCTTTTCAAGCACTTGTAGCAGGCTTGCTGCTATCATCTTCACCACCTTTAAAGAATGATTTTTGAAAGCTTTTTTTTTTTTTTGTCCCCATTGCCATTATATTTTGGGGGAAATGGTTCAAAAAGGTGGTTTGGGTTGTTGTTTTTGTTTTTCTTATTGCATGTCTATTTGCCCTATTTTATCACCTTTCAGTGTTCAGACCAAGGATGTGTGAATGGCCTTCCACAGGTAAACTGACCTGGTAAGGGGCAGTCTCCACAGCACGCTGTGCAACACCAACACAAGTGGAAACCCAACAGTAACAGAGGGCACAGGCACACTGCCCTCCCTGTCACACCGCAAGGCACCCCAAGGTGCAGCTGGAGGAAGCGCTGTCCTTTTAGCTGGTCTTCAAATGAATGGCAAACAGTGCTGCTTGAGATTCCTCTCACCCTCCCCAAAGAAACAACCCAGATGAAATTCTCTGACCCCAAGCGCACAGAGATTTGCTCAGCCTGGGCACATTTTCCTTCTACAGTTCCCCAGCAGAGACCCAGAAGAAGAACCAAGAGGGCCACCATCATCGTCATCAGGCCTGGAGGCAGAGAAGTCGCTTTGCTGAGCCGCCGATGTGGGAAGCAAACACCTTCATACCGCAGATGAATGGTTTCAGCACTTTGTAACAAAAGCCTTTAAGAACTGGATACCTAACGTAGGGGAAGAGGGCAGGAGGTGGAGCAGGAAGGCAATTCCAGCAACAGAAAACAAAGGAAACAGCTCAGCTCCTGTAACAACACTTGAGTCATTTTCCCTCAACGAGCTTTCTACCCCAGTTGCTAATTCTGATCCTCCTGGTGCAATCTGCCTCCTCCTCAGCTGTGCTAATAAACCTATTTATATAGCCGCAATGTAAATTGCATCACTGAAATGATCCCTTTTAAAATTACTTCCCTCCAATTAATGTGATTCAGTGATTCAATTCTAAAAACAGATGCATCAGCACCACCGAAGGAGCTGTGAAGCACGGTTGTGAAGTGGAAAGAACTTCATAAACCAGTTTGTTTCTGAAGCCAGTGCACGAAAACCAGCTCTCAGGGAGACGTTACCATGCTTTGCAGAAGGGAAATGAGACTATCCATTACAAGGATATCGACTCCAGAAGAATATTAATTACAGCTTAACGATACCATCAGCTATTCCAAAAAACTGTGAAAGTACTCGGAGCTCTTGAAGAAGAAGGTGGTGGCCTTGCATATTAAAACCCATCTTCTCCACAGAAGATACGAAGGCTATTTCTGGGAAATAAGCTGAGAAACGATGCTTGAGGAGGAAAGGAAACTGCAGAACAGATTCCCAAAAGCAAAAAAGGCTTTCTGTTAGAGAATACTGGAAGAACTCATGACCCACCAGGTTTCAAAATACCCATATCTCTAAAGTTCCTGCTGATGCTGATTTTGAGTTCAGAGCATGGGACATCCATCTGTAAGCATCTGGCACTGAAACCTGAAAGTGATTCCTTCCATGTGTGGGGAAAGAAGAAATAGCGCCTGTATATTGAAAAACTAGAAAGGGAATGACACCAACGACATGATTACTCTGTCTGATGGATATGTCAGGTAATCCTGAAAACAGCTAAAGGCATAGGGTGATCATTTACCCAGGCCATAGCCTACTTTTATTCTCTGACCTCGGCTACAGCACCAGCATAATGGAAAGAACGTGCATCACTCCAGCAAGCAGATTAGGGAGGAGTAGAAACAGCTGTTCTACTCCTAAATATATATTTTATTTATATATATATATATATCATATACACACACACAAATCATATATATATATATATATATAAGTCTTGATTCAACTATGAAGGAAAAGTATCCAAACTGAATTCAAGTTCTCTGAAAAGTTTTCCAAAGTCAGCAGAATGGGGTACCCATGAGCTCTGAGGATCACAAATATGCTCACTTTATATTACTCTCCTGGTATTTTAACATCTTTTCATTCTTCCACGATAATTGCCTAGAAGCTCCAGCTGAGATCAGCTCTTCGCCGTGCTAGTCTCTGTAAAAGCACTTGGCCTTTGTCTAAAGGCAAGTCTAAAGAGGTTTGCTAACCTACAACGTTAGCAAACACTTCATATATTCGAGGAATCTAGCCCCAAAGTTGCACAGTTAGAGCTGTTCAGATGTAGCTGAAGACCTGAGCAGACTCCCCCAGGTACTGCCCACCAGCTGGAGGTGACCAAACACCCAAACTCCCCAGGCAGAATGAAACCTTTGAGAACCCCCTGCGCACTTTGCAGAGTTAACCTCAAAGCACCACCACTAGTGCTTTAAATTACAATTTATGATACTGACATAGAAGACGTGAAGCATACTCTGGATTCTCTTCTTCTGCCTCACCCTTGGGATGTTAACCTCTGATGGTGAAGAGGAGCTGAAGCAACCACCTGGAAACTACTGTATTAGTTTCTTATGTGCCTTCTGCGGCGATCAGCTAACAATGGTCTTGGCTTAAACAAAAAAAAAACGCACTGAATGGCTCAGCTGACGTGTGAGCCATTCAAAAATTGGTTGTGTCTTCAAACCCTGGGCGTGGATGAAATTCTGCCTAGGTCGGGAATACCTTGATGACACGCCTACTGCTCGCTGTCAGTCTGCATCATTTCCTTTCCATGCCTAGCACAGCACAAGGTACTTCTCCAAAACTATTCTGGAGCTGCCCATGCATTTTGCAGAGCAGAGCTGTTGGACAACATAAACAAAGAGCAAGGAGAACAGAAATCTGAAGTTAAGATTTCCTTCCTTGCAGGACACCAGTCTGCAGAAGACTCAGATACTCTGCCGTCTTGGTCTCAAAGCCTTGCATACCTGGCCAAAAAGCTTAGTTTCAACACCACGGGTAGACATGGTAATCATGGGGATGTTGCCAGGAAAAACAAGGAAGTTAAAATGGAGATATTCACAAACCTTATTTCAGGCTGTGGTGGTGTCTGCAGCTCGGCTCTACACCCTGTGCAAAGAAAAAGCTTTTTGATGTCTCCAGGTAATCCAACACAGCCAGAACAGGGACAAGGTGGGCACTGGTCTGCAGGTGGTGAGCAAATGCATTGTGCATCACTTGCTTTGTACATTATTTTATCCTTATTATTATGTTTCCTTTCCTTTTCTGCCCTATTAAACTCTCTTCATCTCAGCCCCTGAGCTTTACCTTTCTCCAATTCTCTCCTCCATCCCCTGGAGGGGGAGCAAGCAAATGGCTCCGTGGTGCCCAGCAGCCTGCTGGGTCAAAGCACAACAGCAGCCCTTGAGGAAAAGCAAAACAAAAGCAGTTCCCTGACTGCTGGAAACCCCTCAGGAAGGCTGGTGCCACCAGGCTGCAAGTCAGCCTGCGTCTCCTGTGGCCCCAGGAGATAGGAAGCACAGCTGAGAAGCAAGGGGGAGATGAAAATTGTTCCTGTGTCAGAAAGGATTCAACTGAGCCTTCTTCTCTCATTTCTGAAAGAACCTGTCCAAGAACCATGCTTTACATAAAAGGTGGACGTGGTTTTGAATGAATGACACTGGCACTTTTTTTGGGTTATGAATACATAAAAAACACCGCCTTGAAGAGGAATCACTGAGACACTTGGGGATGCGAGGCTTCAGCAGCTTCGTGCAAGACGTGGGCTGAGATGAATATCTCAGCACTGAAGATGGTGCTTCTGCTCTCAGACACGAGCATGGCATCAGGCACAGCGACGGTCACATCCACTGAGTGCCTGTGATGACTTAGCAAGCAAAATTGATGCCCATGCTTTAATCTGCCATGTCCAGCTCCTTGCTCTTTTCCATCACGCTCTTTCCTGCCTTTCTGAGCATTCCTGTCGTTCCCTGCATTCACAGGTTCATCCACCTCCCTCACAGCACCAGGACACAACCACAGGTTCCCCGAGCAGCCCCTGCACGCCCGCAGCCCACCAGCAGTGCTCGTGAGCCAGGGCTCACCTTCAGAGGTGGCTCTTCTCAGCTCCTCACCCTGAACCTGAAGGCCAAAGACGCTGGAGGCTCAGTTCAGATGGGGGAAGAGTTAGGGCTGTGGCTCAGAAACCGCCTGAAACAGCCTGCAACCCTCAGATACTAACTCGCCTTGAGAAGATCTGACATGCCCAGCAATCAGGGCCCTGTATCTGTGAATCATCCCAGCACTCATTTTATACATTATCTTTCAGAAGGCAGCAGCTTTCCAGTTACTGGGGAGATGTTTCCCACAAGTATCAAATGCCCCGTGCGAGGAGAGAGGCGAGGGGCTCGCTGGTGGCTCTGTGATTTCCGACAGAGGCGCTGCTCGAACTTGCAGAGCACGAGGCTGAGTGCCATCCCACATCCCCTACAGATATCCCATTAACGGAAGAGCAAACTGCTCGAAATCCCTCTCGCTTCGTGAAGCCCCAGGGCTCCTCTGCAGAGGTAACAGTTTTTGCTCCCCCGGCTACACCCCGATGGCTCGGTTGGTTATAGCCCTCTGGTGGTGTACAAAGGGCTTCTTTCCCCTCCGCAGCCCTCCGAAAGGCTGACAAAGCGCTCCTGTGTTCGCACAGCCACGTCCACGCCAGGTTTCTCCCAGTTTGCCTGTGAGCTGGGTGAAAGGATTTGTAAACCTGGCTCTGAGGTGACTGCGCACGCAGTGAAATTTCAGGCTGTAATTGTGCACGTACCTGCTGGCGAAGCGGGAAGCTGGTATGCATCCAGTGACCTCAATGCTGCTGGGAACAACGTCTCTTCCTTGCCACAGCCAGCTTCTGAAAGCAATTACCTCTTCCCCAAACCACTTTTCCTTAATTTACACACTTCGATTTTTCTCAACCATGCAAATCAGCCTTTATTAAACCACCCGAAGTCTTCTCTCCTCGAGTACAGTAAGCTAACGCTCTGCTGAAGGAGCACACAGGCATTTTCATCCCTGCAGAGGCACTGCAATCAGACTGCTCTGTTCGTGAGCACAAAACTTTTAGGTCAGAGGTTGGACTCGATGATCTTGATGTCTCTTCCAACCTAGAAATTCTGTGATTCTGTGATTCTGTAAACTCAGTGCTGCACGGTGCCAGCAGTGCTCACCACTGCCATCGAGCCCCTGCAGACGGCTCTCGTGATCGAGATCCTTTAAATTGGTTTTCAAGCCGGACAAACTGTTTTGCATCAGTACAAAAAGCTAAATTGAAGCACAACAACTTTAATACTTGGTTACAATACAGGCATGCAACTTTTAATTATAACATACCAACAAGTCTATTCTATTCCTTTTTACACATGCACTAACGATTTTGCCTTGAATCCATGTAATAATTTTTGTACCCTCTAATCAATGTGTTTTTAGGCCAATCAGTTATTCATTGAAATGCAAATTGGGGGAAACAAGTTATTTAATCCACTATAAAATAATGAACAATTTCATGTTAATTTGGCACTTACTGGAGATATGGAAAATATTCCGGTTATTTGTACTTAAAGGCAGCTCTGCCCTCCTTCCCACTGGAAGTTTCAAACGCCTGGTTTAATAGATTTAATCTGCTTTCAGAAAGAAATGTTAAAACATATTTTTGGCATTTAAATACCTGACTGGAAGGACTGCCAGAAGCCCCTCACGTGGAAAAGATGCTGACACAGCCATCATTTTAAGAGTATGAATTCAGATTTGGGCCCTGCTTCGTCCCCCAGAACCGGGGCTGGCGAGAAGTGGGGGGCACGTGAGCCCTGCTCTGAGCCCCAGAGGAGGCAGTCGCTGCTCCCCAGCACGGACCAAGGTGTTTGGCTGATCTACGGTGTCCTGCTTCCAGGACCCAGCACCTCCTGATTTATTTATTTTTTGTTATTATTTGTTCCTTTGATTAATCTGGCAAAAGAAAACGCAGCCTGAAACATCACCACCGCAAGGCCTCCCACTCCACTTTACATCAGAATTTTCTTATGGAGAGAGATGAAAAGTCCCCTATAAAATTGTGTGCCAGGGGCGGGGAGCTGTTTCTGTCTGTACCAACCCTCTGCTGAGTCTACACACATTTTCAGGCTGAAATCCCTGAGCAGCTGCCTTGGGCCCTGAGACACAACTCTGGTCTTTTCCATGCTGCGTAATTCACTGGGAAGAAAACATGCAGGCCAAATTGGTTACCTCAATGAAAGCATTATCCCCAGTTTAAGCTCAAGCCATCATCTGCATCCTCCTTTGCTTCAAAGCACGCCCCTGGTGACACCTCCGCACTGACAGTGAAGTCATGGGGCTCGCACAGGGTGGAGCGTGCTGTGGCTCAGGAGAAGCGCACTGCTGGCATATCAAAGCCACGTGGCCTTGCCCAGCCACCATCCCTGTACATGTAATTAAAAAAAAAGTCTTAAGTACGTCAGCCTCATCCTCCTGTGCCTTCTGTTGTGCAGGATTCTGCCTCTGAGCAGAAATGCTTCTAAGCACCACCTCCGTAGAGGAGCACCATTGCTCCCAAATTATTTTCTTCTTCCTTTCACTGCCCAAACAAAGAATTACACCGCCTTGTGCATTTACTCAGTGCTTGTAAAGGAATCCCCAGACGGAACATGCAGCTTTTGGGTGACACCTGAGCAGAGCCAACACCAACAAAACACAGAAAGCAATTAAAAAGATGAGTCCACACCGATTGCAGCCGGCATTTACAGCTCCGCTTACACAACCAGGACAAATCTGTAGGCTGGGGCTATGTCGTTCTGCACAACCATAACAGAGGCTAATTGTGTTGATGCCATTCAGAAGCCTGCTCATGGAAATTATGGGACTGTCTCAAGTCTCCTTGAAGTTGAAGTGAAGGGGGAAAGCACAGCATCACACGGCGAGATAAACCTTAACCTGCTCCGACCTGTATTCCTGGCCTTTGCATTAATATCTGGGGAGGTTCAGCAGCAGATCTTTATTTATGAAAGCTTCCACTCTCTAAACACTTCCCCATCGCTCTGAAATTATTACAAACAAGTTTTCAGTAAGGAGAAAGAGGTTTACTTAAAATATATCGCTAGGAAATCCATATATTTACTTTAATAATTTTTAATACTACAGTGGAGGACTTGAAGCGAGCGCTTAAATGAGTGAGAATTGATATATAACACCAATGTGCATAACGATACACTTCATTTAGTTTTACATTTTGGCAAAGCAAGTGCATTATTGCTTCTTCCAGAAACGTCTTGCTCAGCCAAGCAAAAGCAGCTCCCACGTGGGAGAGCAGGAACGATTATGTTACATGGTTTTACTGGAGATAATTCTTTACTAAACCAATCGGACCGCGTAATAACAGCATTCTAACACCAGCTACAGGCCCTCCGAGACTGGTTTGTGTGTGGCCTAGATTTCCTAGGCTCCTTTACAACAGATGTGTTGGACGAGGGTAGTGTTACCTCACGTATTAACCGGTGTGCTCTCGAGGTAAAGCAGCGGTACGAGGTTAAGTTCTGCCTCACATATTCTCCTCCCTGAAAGCGTGTGCCCACAGCCAGCAGATTATAAATCTGAAATAGTCCAAATAGTCCGTAGCGGTTACAATTCATCACTTCCTAACCTTTACTGGGAGTGCTGATAATCTCTTGTAGACGTTACCAATTATACCTCTTTAGCTCATGTACTCGTATGTCCACTCTCATGTTTAAGGACGTCCAGCTACAAAAAATGTGCAGGTAAGCCCAAAAAATTCTCCCAAAAAGCAGCAATTTATATGTCTATTAATTTCCTTTTTTCCCCTCTAATGATGCCAAAGTCCAGAAATCACATTTTCATGGGACCATAAACTAAACAGAAATCCTAAAAGCTCTTCTCTCTGAAGGACACTAAAAAAATCCCATTGCTTAAAATGCACGAGTTCAGGATTAAACAGGAAATAATCAGCTTTATGCCAAAGGAAGGACCTCGCCCTGCAACTTTTTATTTATAAAATACAGAATTGATGGAAAGCTATTTCCTAAATTTGCTCCATGGTAAACTTATTGCTGGATCCAAAACAGGAAGGGCGAAGTTTATCTCCAGAAGACTCTGTTTGTCTGTGTTAATTCTCTTGCTAAAAATGCTTAATAGCTTTCAGTCATGTCCGCTGACCATAAAGAAAAGCTGTAACTCATTTAAGGTTCATCAGAAGGGGCTGCATGTTAATGGCACTAATTACAACAGAAACCACTCTCATCAGAAACACACACCACCTTTTTCATACAGAAGGTACAGCAGGTTTAAAATCCACATATACGGACTGTGTTGCAGTCAAAATCAGCAATGGGGCATGAATTTTTAGCAAAAAGTGCCTTGAGGTGAATGAGCTTTTCCCCAACAGAAGTTTTCATGCTTTCAATTTCATCAAATACCCTCAGCTACAAGAATTCTCGGATGCAACACGCCGCATTAAAATGGCTTGGTTTTGGCATTGGTCAAGAGCGTGGATCACCTCTAACTTCTTCCATGGCACAATGTAAGTGAGCACTTAGAATGAAAATTAATAAAAATGATTTTTTCTAATTAAGAACAACTAGCAGATCACTTGCATGATTAACTGGCAACTGCCCCACTACTGTAAGCTCAAAGCTAGCGAAACAACGACTTTAAGAACCAGCCTTAACCGAGAAGGCTTTCTCTCCATCACTGCCTGAGAGCAACCTTTTTGTTTCATTTTTTAAATGCTTAAAAAATAAATCACTGAAGCAGGTTTAGTTATGCATGCCATAAGACTTCTTTTTCTTCTTTTAATTACATGCACAGAATAAAGAAAATACTCCAGCAAATAAGTGAAGTACTGTATGTAATGGCCAACTTCTTCAGAGAGGAAAAACAACAGCTGCAAGAAGAAAAACAATTACTTAGATTACCAACATTTTATTACTTAGTTTATGTTAAACCTTTAGGTTTCTGAAAGTTTAGAATTACTTCACACGTTATATTAGCCTCACAAATCAGTTTTATTAGTGCCTCAATAATGGACCTGCTTTTTTTTTTTTCACGTCCAAGTCATGGTCCTGTCTCTGTCTCTAAGAAGTCACTCGTCATTTATTCAAGTGCTAATTTCAAATATAAAAATAAATAAAGAAAAAAGTAAATTAAGGCTGTGTTGGTTTTTTTTTGTTTTGTTTTTTAAGCCTTCCATAATTTTCCCTACTTTGTGGATGGTGTCTTTTTCCATAGGCAGCTGTGACAGCTGAGGAGCCTATTTTCCCTTGCCACCTGTCACCATCCCCATGCCAGAAATCACCACCTCACTGGTTCGTGAGCCAGCACTAAGGAAGGCTGCTCTCAAAATTAAGTTTTTAAAATTAAGTTTTAGGCAAAATCAGCCTGATTACATCACACACAGCATGTCAGTTGGGCTGCAGGGAGGAATCGTCTTGTTTTGGGTGAGAGGGTGATGAGCAGCTAGAGATGATGTCTAGAGAGGACATTTAGCTTTATCCTAGTAGGTTAAAGGTCTTTGGGCTCATTTGGGACATCCTATAGAGCTGCTGCCTAACCTACACAAAGCACATAGGATCAGTGCTTAAACAAGAGTGCATCTTAGCACGCATCTTCAGTCAAAAACGAAGCATCTTAAGAGACAGAACATAAAGCTGGCTTAGCCTGTAACGGCTAGGAGGGGAGCAGGGGAGAGGAGATCAGAAAAGATACATGATGAAGCCTCGTTTCTTATTGCAAACATCTTCCTTCCTTCTGTATTTTTTAGCATCCAACACTCAGAATCTCCTGAATCTGTTCCCACAATTCTATCTATTTGCAATTCAACTGGAAGCAGAAATCTGATCCAAAATTTGGTAAAAACAGAAAACATGTCTCCCTAAAGGGAAAGCCACAAGGAGCAGAAATTGTCTTTTATGGT
This sequence comes from Netta rufina, assembly GCF_964035555.1. Lineage (NCBI taxonomy): Eukaryota > Metazoa > Chordata > Aves > Anseriformes > Anatidae > Netta > Netta rufina. Next base: position 175,694,967 of record NC_140123.1, read on the forward strand.
TAGTAAATCATATATCTTAAGGCAGTGATTACCAATTGTGGTCCAGGGGGACACAGAAGTTCAGCATTACTCAGTGGATACACCAGTGGCTGTATCCTAGAGTACTTTGAATCAGATATTGGGTAAGCTGGAGTTATAGCTCATAAGACAAATCAAAGAATCACAGTTATCAGCTGTTTCAAATAGCTTGGGAAACACTTGTTTTTATACCACAAGCTATTTTTCCATGGGAAAAATTAGCCTATTTTGTATTTTAAAAGATCTTCTGAGTCTAAGAACATGGGCTTCCCGTTTCCTCGTTCCGTGCCTGTAGCAATGCGATAGTCGAGCACGGCTGCAGCATTTCAGCACGAGAACTGCTACCTATCAAACTCACTGAAGGAATGTCTGCGTCGCTCAGCCCAGTGACACCCAACACTTTCCAGAAGTCGTCTAACGGGGCGACCTGACAGAGGGCAGAGCTGGAATGAACTTGGCAAGGTATGTGAACACGTTTGTGACTTTTTGAAGTGTTCGCTTGTCTTCAGGTTCTGGCATCCACTGAAAGGCTTTGATTCTGTCAGAGTCTGGTTTCAGTCAGTCGTTATAAAAAGCATTGCGACCTGCAGAAGAAAACTGGGATCATCAAACACTTTTTTTTTGTTTTTTTGGTAGGATGGGAGGGGGAAGTTTTAGAGCTTGAGCTCTGTATTCTTCAGATATCTTAGAGCAGCTTCCTGTGATCCCTGACATCTATAAATTATGAAAACAGCGTGACGTAACAAACTCACTAAGTCAACAAGTATCAGAGATTACTCAGGAGGTAAAACTTATACAAGGATAGCAGAGCTTTACACTCAGCCCTTTTCAATTTATTTCCTCAAATTCCTTATTTACTCTCATTGTAAAGTAGGGAGGCTGATTATACTACCAGTATTTGTTTGCTAGTAACAATGCGAAAGCATCATGTAAATTAACAACTGCATCAATAAAAAAATTAAACTGCACTACCATCTCCTTCTATACCAGTCTACCAATCCAATACTGTTAATAGCAATGTAATATTTAAACTTTTATATTTTTCTTTTCTGCAATGATGATTTTTGCCTACTTTTAGCAAAGCAACGAGAATTCTTGGCAATTGTCATGAAGCAATGTTTTACTGATGAACTTTTGCCAGCTGAATAATTCTTTAGTCCGTTGGAAAACTGCTTAAACTTTTAACAGACTGAATCTGCACTTAGTCTTCCTTTCATGGATTTAAATCTCCTTCTTTCATGTTTTATAATCACTGTATTCCTACAGATTTCTGATCCTTAAAAGCAGCATTTTGGGTGCAGGAATTTTAGATTACCACCGTAATAAGGAGGTAATACAACAGATCTAAACTAGATAATGAAACTGGAACCCATAGATTCATACATGAGAGTGCTTATTGAATAAAATGCACTGTTACAATATAAACAAACTTCTTAATGCTGCATCCCTAAGCAGAATAATAGCCGCTGCAGATAAAGGCTGCTGATGCTAAATTGATACGGTGTGTTTTGGATAAGAACAGCATGGAAAGAGAGCGCTGAAGTCTCTTTTGATAAGCAGAACAGTTTACTGCCTCAGATAAAAATAGGTTTCTAAAGGTCAAACACTTTAATGCAATAGCCAAAAGAAACAGTACCATGCCATTTACCTTTTAACCTTACTCCACACAAGATTACCATGTGCTCTCAAAGATACAGGATAGACAGGGGTTATTCGTACAAACACATCCTGAAAAATAAGGCATTCCTCACTCTGTGCGGCTTTCCCGAACTTTTTTGTTAAAAACCAAAACAAAACAATCCATGCCAGTCAAATTCTAGCTGAACCACGCTGTCTGGAAACAGAATCGAACGAGGAAACAGATTTAATCATCCAGAACAGACCAAGTCAAATTCAATAAAAAGTGCAATGAAAATGAATGACACTTTCTCATTTCATTTAGAAATTCCAGCAGGCTTTCTGTTTTTTAAAATCACGTAAGGGTATAAACACTGCAAACTTTCTATTTTCAAGCCCTGACATTCTGTTATTCCAAGGATTAGTATCCACAAAGGATTGATTTACATGCTAAACAAAGGATTATTTCATTTATTGACTTAAAGAGCACCATGAACCCTGTAGGATGATAACAGTAACTTTCATTTAAAGAAAAAAAAAAGTTGCCTTCCTTAGAGTAAGCCAATAGTTTACGTTCTTAATGAAAAAAATACGACCATCACTTTCCATTCATTGGCTTGCAATGCACTGCAACCGCATGAGAGAACCATTGCTTGGTTTTAAGATGATTCATTGACTCACTTCATCTTACCTTGGCTCAGCACTGACCTCTCTTTCACTTGCTCACCTCTTATCTGTGTTCTCCTCAGTTCCATGTTGCTCACAAGCATTGCTATGGACAAGGCCAAGTCACTCTTCCTGCTCCAAAGACTTAGCAGATGGCCAACACACACATAACAGGGCACAACTATCGCTTCCCACTACCTTTACTTCTGCTACCACATTGTACCCAAGTATTCTCTGCTCCCTTATAATCTAGTTCCTTAAAAAAAAATCAGAAACTCATTGAAAAATATTTCACATCAAGTGAATTATTTGAGTGTCTTTGCATTACCTTGCGACATAAAGGCAAATATTTAAGAACGTACATTTCAGGCATTTCTATCAAATATGGAAACATAAAAGGTAACACTTCGGTAAGCAAATGGGAACACTGTTTAAACACTGAGTCCTGCATACATTACATACATATGCACACCTTCTCTCAAAGCTTTCATTTGAAATTTCATTTGAAATAACAGAGTAGCTTTGAGAAATGCAGTAAAAAGCTAACTTACAAATCAGATGTACAGGCTGAGCAACTCATACTGCAATGAACCGCAAATAAGCCAGTGAAAGCTTTCACCCTTACATGCATAAAACCTCACCTGACATGGAGTATTCAGACTCAGCTAACATGGTATGACCTTTTAATACCTCAGCCAATCCACAACATAGACAAGCTCATTACTGTATCCCAAACAAACTATGCATATCTTAATCTAATTCTTCAGCCACATACTAATTTATTTTTTAAGACTACTTGGTCAAACAGCAGATTGGAGATAAACTGAAGCCTCAGATAGAGAAATAAGACACAAGCCTTATTACTCCAAAGACACCAGACTTTCAAAAATGTCCACCATCCGTTTAACAAAAGGGTTACAAATGACCAAACCCTGTTTTTCCTGAAGTAGAAAGGCACATTTTTATGATGAATGCCATGACTCAAAAAGAGCGAATAAAATGGTCTGTACATCGAGTAAGGGAAGGGGGTGGTGCTGCAAACCACGCTACGTTCCCGAAAGCCCCCACCATATACACAGATCTAAGGCAAGTGAAGAGTTACCTTATGTTTTCATTGCATGTCAAAAGCACATATTTACAAAAATATGTAATCATTACAAAATATGTAATCATTACAAAATATGTAATCAATAAAAAAAGTATTTGGATCAATATAGATATACAAAGAGGGAATAATATCCGCAGTAGATGACCCAGTTCTGATCAGAACCACTCCTCTACCTGCTTACTGTGACACGAGGAACACCTCCACAAATCAAAAGCCTTGAGTCTCAACTCACTATGAAGGGCACATGCTTTTCCTGGCAGCAAAAAGCCCAGCCTGCCTAAAATAGAAAGGAATACTCTCAAAACTGAGTTTCCGTGGCTCGTAAAAGACAGTATTATTACTTTTAATGGAAGATTTTTTTTTTGACCACCACCCCATTCCCCAAGTACTGGCTGACAAGTGATGTGGAAAATTCACATACCAAGAACGCATGCTATATTTGGTTTAACTCATTTTAAAAGTCTGTCTTATCAAATCACAGACAAATTTGCAATTTTAGATTAATCACATCTGGATTAGGTATGTTAATGACTCGGTACTACATCCATTTTACTGTATGTTCACTAGTGTATAGATGATAATTGTCACATTTGGAATGCAGATGCAATTCTCAATCCAAAAGGAGCCTGCAAGAATAACAAGACCAATCATTTTGTTTTATGGATTATGAAACATTTCACTGTGTTATTAAAAGCACACATCACTTATAAATGGGCTCAAGAAACCAACAGCCTGAACCAAACCAAGGGCGACTCAGAGATCTTTCCACGGCTAGGAGTTCAACATTTAGGCATCCTGTTGCTAGAAACCCGGAGGAAAAGGCATCGACTGCCTTCAGTGAGGCAGGAAACAGAATCTTAGAGTTTATCTTTGCCTCTGATTTTAGAGAAAACATTGCTGCAAGAAAACATCCTACGATAGCAAACTAAGAAAATGGGAAACCGTACCGTGAACTGCAGTTATGTCTCATCATGAATTTGAGCAAAAACTAAGAAAAGCATTTAAAAATTAAATTGGAACTTTTTTGAGATATAGCTAGATGTCCACTCGGGCAAACAGGTTAATAATTTCATTTGAAACACTTTTACATGACGAAATTATCCGTGCTGTTTTGATTTTTAATTGATGAGAAGCGGGGTAAGCCAAAGCAAACAGGAGCACAACCAGCAGTGATGTGTTTATCTCATTCCTCCGTGAGCAGTTTCAGGTGTTTGGAGCTGGCACGCTGCACATCCTGCCTCCCGACTGCAGCTTCCCGGGGATGTCCCGAGGGTACAGAGAGGGGAAGACACCAGGCTGGTAGCACCTGACTGCTCCCCACTTGTTTCTGGCGCTAGAAATAGCAACAGGTTTCCTTGCATGATGCAGCGTCTCCACCCCGCAGCCAGTGAGAAACTCCACTGCATTTGCCCATGGGCTTCAGAGCTTCTCCTGGGGAATTAATTCCCATCTCCACCCATGTCCCAATCATTCCCCATCATTTTCTTTTCCCCACCCTCTTGGCTGCAGTTCCTGCTCTCAGCACAAATCTTTTTTTCAACTGCATGTCCAGTCCCACCCTTGCTCATTGCTTTCCATACTCCCATTTGCCAACTCTAAAACCCTCCTGTCACCGCAAATCCTTTAATCTCTTCCAGACTGCCTCCTCCCTCCAATTCACAGGACACATCACCCCTCAGCTAGACGTAGTTCCAATCCTCCAATTCCTCAGAAACCCCTGCATCTTTTTGCTCATGCCTGCTGGATCCTCTCTGGCGCCCAGTCATCCTTTCATCTTCCCTTTAGCACTTCTCTCCATTAAAAAAAAAAAAAAAAAGAATTTTGACAAGGAAGTCTCCTACCTTGATATTCACACACCATCCTATGCTGGTTTCTCTAATCTGTGTGAAAAAAAATAAAATTGTACTTTCAATTGAGAGGGGAGCACCACTCATTGCCAAGAGCTGGCGAAGGTACAGCCTCCGTCCCTCTGCTGGGTAAGACTGCCCCACCAGCAGAAGTCTACTTACAGGCTTCACGGAGGCTGCATCCAGCTCACAGGTCCCCCACGAAATGAGCAAAGAAACAGTATCTTAACCCTAACAGAGTCTTTGCTTCAACCATTCTACTCAGTGGTAGTGTTCAAAAGGGTTTTACTTCACTTGGAGCTCTGTGGGGACATTTCTCTGCAACTGCCTACTTCCAGTTCATCATCGCATTGGCTGGCAGGCAGTAAAGAAATGATATCAAAAGATTTCTGAACGTTTCATTTGCCTAGAAGTGCCAATATTTTAATCAGCTGTAAGAGGTTTGCGTTTGAATTGAAAGAGAGCGTTTTGACCACAAACTACTCAAGTTAAAAGATGGTGAGGTGTCCTACAGAAGAGAGTTCTGGTGATGGCAGCTTTAGACACAAATTAAACAAATACTTCGAAAAGTTTTATCTTCCCTATGAGTCCCCATTAAAAACAAACAAAAAACCAACTGCAGCACCTGCACAAGAGGATGTTCCCATGTCTCATGAAATGCAGTAATGCTACGGTCTTTCTCCACTGGAACTCAAAGTTTCTTCTACTGCCCATTTTCACAGAGCTGGTAACAACACATCATCTCGGGTTATGCCTAAATTGAACTCAGTTGAAACCTGAGAGCAGATTCGAAAGATACACAGCACATTGCATAAGCCAGTTTTCCCAGGGAGCCAATTTTGTTTTTTTAAAAAAGCAACAAAATGGGCAAATCTCCAGTTGTAGGTGCTCACTGAAAAGCCTGTGTCAGCACAGCCTGATCTATTCCAAGTTTGCGTTTAAAGTGCTTATGCGGAATTTTTCTCTTTAGGTAGCATGTGACTAAAAAAGTTAATATGTGAGTTACCTACCACTCTGAGGTGGTGAACTGCTTGTGGGGAGGCATTACAGCCAAGTAAGTACGCACAGCAATGAAGGTGGTGTAACAAAACAAAGTACTTAAGCTGTTTGGGGGGCAGGAAAGGGGGAGAGATTGCTAACAAGTCAATTAAACGATCTATTAAGGGTTATTAGTGCCAGTCAGAGCAATACACAAAGTTCAATAGTTCAGAAAATTAATGTACAAACTGCCCTAAAGAAGCATGAGAAGGCAGAGATCCACGAACAACGTGACCTATTTCGTTCAGTCAGTCTTCAACTTCTGTGATTTTTACAAGTTGGGTTGACTTTGTTAGCCTTTCACAGTCACAGGACCAAGGTAAAACGGGCACACTGCAAAACCTTTGCCCCATGTCCCAAGGGGAATCCTGCCCCTCATTCATCTGCCACATTTTGTGAAGTGTGCCACCAAATGTTGTGCGTCCACAGTAGTCTATGACCAGATGATTACTGAGGACTGAAAGTCACGTCAGTGCAAATAAAAGTCAAACAAAACAAGAAAATGATACTTGTGGGCTGGCGATAAATGATGATGTGTGTTAGTCATTTACACCCCAAGATAAAAATCTAATGTTTTTATAATCTTAACTTACAGAAATAGTACATGCATAAGGTACTTGTGCAACAAAAGATTTTCTCCATACCATTTAGGAAAGTAAGAGCTAACTCCAAAGACTTTCGGAATTAACTTTCTGAAATAAAGAATGTGAAAAAAAAAACTGTAAGATTTCCTTATATTTTACAGGTCAGAGTGTACAAATACTTTCTAGGTCAAGTTTTTAAGATATATATATATAAACAAACACTATATGAACTCAAAATAATTTGAACAACAAACAGGTCTCTGTAAATTTCAGCTTTTTAAAAATCTTTGCTTCCAAACTGCCATCCGATCTCTAATAGTCACAGGGAAGAATCAGCTATTAAGAAATTGTAGCCTGTCCATCTTCAAATCTTCTTGAGTTTAGCCTGCTCCATGGGACAACTGCCAGCACAAAGGACATCGGGATAGGGACTGAGAATCAGAATACAAAAAGAAATAGGAATTTTAAGACTAAGTGCCAAATACAGTCCATCAGCAAAGTGTCTTTGGATGAAGATGATCCTGTGTTTACAGGAGCATGTCAGTGTTTTATACAAATCAGATTACAAATGGATCAGAGGATTTAAACTCTGTGTACCAGCAAAGCTATCATCTCCCAAACAAGCTGCTGCTAAATTACGATCAGCCCCGCAGTTTGTGAGACACTCAAAAACAAAGCTGTAGGTTCACACTGCACTGGACTTTCCCTACTTCCAGGTTGCCTGTGCAATACTTTTCTGTGGCTGTCTGTTCCAGCCTCCTGAGGCCTGGGAGCTCTTATCTATACAGCAGAGATGGAAACTGGCTTCTGTGCTAAACATCAAGTGCCTCCTGTCACCTGCCTCTCGGTGACTACACTGCATTTGCCACTTACCAGGGGTTTTTGCATGTTTGCTTGGTCACCCCCTTCCTATCATCGCACATGGTTTTATGAAACTCTTTCCCTTTGTGACACTGTTCTCCATGTGCCCTGGAAACATCCCATTTTATCTCCAAGTCCTCAGAAGATCAATGCTCAGACTGTATCAGGAATACAGATGGAGCTAACGTGAAAGCAGTGTTATGGTGGCAGGGAAAATAGATACTAGAGAGTAGTTCTTTGAGCCAGGGCAATTCCTGAGGCAATTTAAATGTCTGGACCTAACTGTTAGGTATATTGGGCTGATCCTATGTATACTCGTTTAGTTTTAATCCAAGAAGCAATCAATTTCTCAGGCAGCAATGCCGAAACATTCCTCAGAAATTCAGACGTGTTCTTCAAGAGACATTTTTTATAAGAGAGGAAAATACTAAGTTCATATCTTAAGCCTCAGTGCCCTGACCCAACTAAGAGAGCATTTTGTCTTTCACCCCTAAAACAGTTCAAAAATAAATCTGCGCTGCTATAACCACTTCTCAACCCCACCACTACCTTTCTGTTAAAGCAAAAATATGCTGGTTGGAGAAAAAGTTGGAAGCCACGAGGCTTCTCTCTTTATCCTTTAAATGAAATTCAAGTTACTAAATACAGGAAAGAAGAAGGAAAAAATAAGAAGAGAAAATGCAACCCGTCCCCAAAACAGTAACCCTCACCCCCATGCAAACCATTGCCTGTGTTAAGGCTTGGTCTATTCATCATTTCTGCTTTTGTCCTTCAGCTTTCTCAGGAGGTTTTCCTGTGTCATTTCTGCCTATCCTTCCAAGCACCTTAACTTCTGACATTCTTTTCAGTAGGCAATTACTCGCAATTAGCTCCTAATTACATATATCAAGGCCTATACGTTTTTAGATAGTTTATCCTCTTCCAAATGTCTTTTCCAATCCTGTTTAATGTTAATCCTGTTTATCTCGTGAAAGCGATCCTTCTTCTTGTCTCTTCAGCATTATAGTTTCCAAGTCTTCTTTCACCCTCTTAAGTTGTAGTTCCTTACAACAAGATATTTTAGATCAATCACTGCCAGCAGCTGATTGAAAAAACACTAATAGTAACGTAAGCAATAGTACCAATAGTAATTAGTAATACTAGTACGTAACAGTGCTAATAGTACTATTCCTAATAGCAATATAATACTAATAATACTATGTTAATACTGGATGACTCCTTAGATTTTCACTTTATTCAATAATGAGTGGCCCTCACCTTTCAAACTGCTGGACACAGAGTGAAACAGATACCATTCTCATTCACATTTTTGTTGGTTTTAATTAAGTTGAGCAATTTTATCAAGTGCTTAACTGCTACCATTTAAGTCTTCCAGAGATCCACCAGCAACCATCTGTAAGCAATCCACCTTAAGACTGTCTGTAAGCAAAGAGTCCCTTTGGAGATCGAGGAGTCTGCAGTGCTGCTCGATCACATAAATGAAGCATCACTGGGTCAAAAGTTGTATTGATGACTCTACAGGTGAAGTTCCCGGTACTAACCAACTTCACAACAATGTGCTTAGCACAGGACAAAGAAATATTGCATTAAAAAGGCAAGACAAAACAAACTAAGACAAAATCTTCCCTAGATAAATAATGATAAAAAGAGAAAGGCGAATTCCATCATGTAATGTATTTGAGTCACTAGGAATGAGCATACCTTACTGTTACATGTGTACAACATCTCTGGTGTTGAATTCCCTTACAAGCATTGCCCTAGGAGTGCTTACTTTAAACAAGAATCACTTTTTATCAGTTTTGCACTGAAAAAAACTGCTGGCAAAAAGCTGAAATGTGGTAATACATTTCCTTATTAAACTATATACCTTCAGGTGCAGAAGTAAAACGAGTGAGTTGCTTTGGTTTTGCATATGCAGCAGTAATTATGAGCACGGCAGCGCGTACCAAATAACTCATTAATGTCCACGGAAAGGGAAGAGAACACGACTAAACAATTGGGAAGAGGAAGACTGTAACTTCTAAGGTACAGTATCTCAAACACAAGGGAAGGAAAGTAGCTGAAGCTTTTACAAGTATCCTGCTTTAAATCAACGTGTTTGTAAGGAGAATCAATGGTACGATGAAGATATTGACCAAAAGCTTTTATGTTCTCCATCTGGCAGTCCCAATAAACATGAAAATGCAGATTTCTAATAAACAGCTCAGATTTAGAAAGCTGAAACATTGCAGTTTCAACAAAAACCACTTAAGCCAAGCATGAACTGTAAGAATGCAAATACATATAACGTAATTGATTTGAGTTCATAATGCTAAAACTTAAGAAGCTCTAATAATATTGAAAGACTGTAGAAAAATTAGCAAGTCATAATTAGTGTGGAAGAAAAAGTGCCTAACAATGTGCAAAAAGTAATAAATTATTTGTCCTGTATGTAAGGACAGTGGTACGCATATAAGGAAATCAGTAAACCACAGAAGGATGAAACAAGACCATAGGCAGATACTACCATTAAAAGGAATCCTCATCCATTTTTCCGAGATGCCTAAGGCAAGACACCAAAAACTGAGACACAAATTTTCCTGATTAGGAAAAAAAAAATAATACTCTTAACTATCTCTTACATTTAATAAAATAAAATAAAGAACATAAGCTTAGAAGAGGCATGACACATAGTATGCTACCAGACAAATTAGACTGATGAGGAGTTCTTCATTAAGCTCCTGCTACTGTGTACTAAATACTCAAGGTTTGAAGGACAATAGAAAAACTAGGAGGGAACACAAGATCTACAGCTTCCCCATCTTTTACTCTCATCTGGTTTATTACTCTTGTCTGGTCTCCTCCCATCAGAAACAAAGCACGTCTGACCTCATCCATAATCTGAGCTAATCCTTTAATGTGTTCTCCAGCTACCCCAGTTCCTCTTAGCTCTACTTAACTTACCCACCTCTTAACTCATATTTTAATTAGGAGATTTTTTCTAACACAGATCATTTTGCCTGAAATGAGCAACAGCACAAGCAGACCAACAAGCCAACCTGAGGAAACTATAACCCGTTTCTCTGGCTCAGCTGAAGACGAAAAGAAAAGGTACATCCAAGGTCAGCTTTGACAGCCTCTGCCTTCCTTATTCCCTGGATTCCCGTTACTCCAATTTATTCATTTATTTCACTACAACTGCTAAAACTTAAATGTTTAACCTAATACACCTAGAACTTGTAAAATTTTTCTGATATACTTACCATGGTTTCTCATTAGCTTATTCCTGGCCAAGATCTGGAAGCTACTTCAAATTTACATCCCCTTCCACCTTTACACTGTTGATAACATCAGCCATACATTCCTTGAACTCTCTTCCTCAGCCTCTCATACCTCTCTGATCAATCACTTGTTATCCTTCTCAGGGACAGTTCTCCAGTTTCTGAAAGACGTTTACAGGTCTTCAAACTTAGTTCTACTTTATTCATTCTGCTCCACGTGGTCTCAGGAGTCCACACTGTCTCACCAACAGCATAAGGTGAAGAATTTTTTTCCCATCAAACAGCATAGCATTTAAAGTAAAAATTGGAAGTCCTGGATAAGAGTGTACTCAGCATCCTGGGAACTGGAAAATACATTCTGCATGTAATGCCCGACATCTCCAGTTGCTTTTTTTGGTTTGTTTTTACAGCTCCATTTCTCCCAAGGAGTGAAGGAGTAAACATGAGAAGTAACCACCTCTTGTTCCAGATGCCATACAAACACAGGCAACGTCTAAGCATCCTATCCCACAAGAACTAACTTGAAAAACAGCGATTCAGTGTACACGTTTACAGACTGGACTTTATACCAGAAAGCAGACGACATACCCAACCACATAGTGATTCTTCTTCCTTCTTTACATGCACCATATATATATGAGGTTTCAAATATAAGCGTTAGAAAACCCGTGATCTTCAGCATCTTCCAGCAAGAAGGCTGTCCATAAGGATAACAGGTCATTAATTCTACTGAGGGCTGTTAATAAGTAAAGTCAAGTAAACAAGCAATCCATCTACATGTTAGAACATTTTAAAATATTGTTTGAAAGGGTCCAGTCAGTCAGATCTAGTAGTAAGCAGTAATTCCATTTAAAAAAAAAAAAAGTGTTCACAAATGCATTCACTCCTGCTTCCTTCACAGATGCCAGAGCTCTGCGGTAACAGAAGTTTTGAAGTCTGAGTGTCAAATCTCATTCAGAAACACAGGAGGTTTGGTTTTTTGCCAAAACCAAGGAAGGTACTTGGCTCATTTGGTAAAATTTGTCTTCTGAAAATTAATGGATTTTCAGAGGTAACCCATGTCACTTAAACTTGCATATGCAACATTTAAGAACTGGACACATAATAATGGCCTAGTTAATACAGTGCTGCAGACTTGATGTCTAGACAAGATAAGACATTTCAAGAATCCCTGCTACTCCTGCTTATAAGGAGCAACAAAGAGATAGCCTTTTGTGTAACACCGACAGTGAATCGCTCCAATTGGGAACTTAACACCAAGGACGTATTTGTCATCACTTCCGAAAAAACCCACACTTCAGCACATTATGTGCTAAAAGCATAAACTGATCCTTAACTATATAAAAACAGAAACTGAACAATATGCATTAGCCTGTATTGGATATTATGAGATTCAGAAGGATTAAAAATACACAAAAAATTGTTACATCAGCAAACTCTGAACAGTCATTGACCTTGACCTGCCAATGCAAAATCCTCTGCTATGCTATTTTCAAATACCCAGAGCAGTCTTAAACATCTACCCGATGGTCGCCTACCCAACCACGCTGAGACAACACACACCACCACATTTCAAAATTATGGTTACGGGGGAAAGAGGGAAAGACATGTTCAAAAGGCATTAAGTGCAGAAACAAATTAGATAAGAGCTTTCTTGTAAATATTTTCTATATTTCATTATCAAGTCAGTCTTCCTTTTCCTGAAGAGTATTAGAACCTACAGTTTACTTTCCAGATTAAGTGTTACATCTATATAAGCAGTGTGGTGTGACAAGCAATAATATTAAAATTGAGTGTTAAGGACTAATTTTACTGTGAGGAACCCAGAAACATGCTTTTGTTTAAACAGTAGAAGAAATACAGCATAAATTATGTTGAGAAGTTCATCAAAGCACCTTCAGTAAACAGTTCACCACAGGCCTGAATATTTAGCTCCTGTTCCACTCCTTGCTGCCTCTCACCTTCCTTGTCAGTACCGGAGAACTCCCGCCACACAGAATTAAACCAAGTTTCCTTTTAGATCCTGACAATTCAAAGCCAATGCAACAGGCTACAACATTTCTACAGAGAGACTGCTTCCAGATACAGTTAAAAGACTTGCTGTGTTTCACAATCACGAAAAACAGTAAGGCTATCATACTAATACATTTTCTGGATCGTGTTTAAATTGCTGAACCAGCAATCACTTAAAATTTCTTGGAAAAACACATAGATCACTTTACAGTGCTAAGTTTAAATGATTAAATATATGTCTTCTCTAGCTTTAACTTAATTTACAGTACCTGATTTAAAAAAAAAAAAAAAAAAAAAAAGTCTTCAGTTGAACAAAATGTACTGAAGATGCTTCCAGTATGATTGTAAAACCTTATTTTAATTCTGTGGAAGCTGGCAGCTTCAGTATTCAAATCAACAACAGGAGAAACTGGTTCTGTGAAATCAAAAACTTTTAAAGTTATTCCTCAGGCTTTTCTGAGTGAAACTCCTAAAAGTATTGTTTTATAAAATGTAATCTAGATTCCTCTAGAGATAAGTGTCAACACTACCAAACATAATAATTTTAGATCGCATTAAAAACAACAATTGTTTTTACGCCCCAATTTTCATCACTCTTGACTATAAGCCTATCTCTAGGACCTAGGGGCACATCTTCATGGGAAATAAACCAATTGCAGTTTCACCAGCATCAGCTAAATATTCATAGTTGTTCTTTTCAGAAAAATCTGCTCTTAGTCTTTTCTTTTTTTTTCCTTCTCTGCTTGTTACTTTTAAATAGTCATAAGTTTATGTATTTCGTGGTAGCTGATTTAGGCCACGTAGAAACTGGTGATCGACACACAAGGATAGACCAACTGCAGCATGACCCTAGTAAAAGTTAGAGCATGCTCTATCCCAGGCAGAACCAGCACAGATAATGCCGTTTTCACCAGGAAAACCCTACGCAAAATCAACATTAAAAAAAAAGAGTAAAAGTTTGGTTTTCATGTATCAAGAGAAAGGAACAGTGTTACAGTATAGGAAATGGGCTCCCGGGCAACAGAACAAAAGCCACAAGAGCTCGGAGAGAAGAGACCTAGAATAAACTTTAAAATCTTTTCTCATACAGACCAGAGAGCTACTTTCCTGAAGACATTATGAGATGATCAAGAGGGGGATAAGTGATTTGTATATCTTCTTTCCACCTATCACAGACACACACCGAAAACTTTGCATATCAGATCTTGATGCCTGATGAATATCACCTCTCCTGACCAACTTATAAATTTAAAACCAATTTTCCTGTGTTGTGCAGGGTTGTATTGGAAAGGGTCAGGAAATTCTCCAGAATTCTACATTAAAAGTAACAAAACTATGGAAACAAAACACTTCATTTCTTTATGACAAACAAAATATAGTAAGTTATTGGAGTTGATTTCCTTACTGTGGAGTGATATGGTAAAGACTAGTAGATGAATAACCTTCTACTGAACCTCCTCAAATACTCAATGTTACAAGAAGAGCAACAAAAATCATGTTTTGTATTGAATCTAACCCCAAACACTCTACAAAAAAAAAAAAAGAAAAAAAAATACATTTTTTGAACATAATACATGTATACCCCTCTCATCCAGATAGAAAACCCTTCAGTCGAAGAAAAATGTAACGGTTCTTAATCTTTGAATAAAGACAATGGCACTGGATGAGTTAAACAAAACCAAACAAAACCACAACAGGCAGCTTCTAGTGTTCAATCCGCAAACTGTATATATTCTAGTTAAAGAAATTATAGTGTAAAAGTCATTTTTGATAATTTGATCTCATGTAAAGCCATATTTTTAATTACATTTGAAATTATCTGTTTATATTTGATTTTGGAACAGCTATTCACAGCAGCAATCATCCTTGGCTTGTGAAATAACAGGTGCTACATTTAAGTTACAGAAAACTACCACTAATTCCCATGTGCAGATAAATTTCGTACTTCTTCAGTAATGTATCTGAATGAATCTCTGTAGATGGAGATGCTGTGATCCCATTGCCTCAACAAATTAGATTATGTTACTATTATGCTCCAAGGGGGACACAAAGAAAGAAATCAAGATATTTACAGCAGATCAAACCATTGCACAAGCACAAGCACTGTGTTAATAACAAAACAAAAAAAACAAAGGGACTCACCTGTTCAATCTCCTTGGTCTTAGTTGCAATTGCTTTTGAGCGGCAGAGAAGCTGGCCATCCTCATACAATTCCGTATTATCCGTTATATTTGTTTCTGTTTCCTCTGTTTGTTCGACATACAATGGCGCTGAAGATCCAGCCTTAAAAGAAAAACAATATTCACAGCTCTGAGAGAAAATAAAAACTCATAGCATAACACCAAAAGTAAAAACCCAAATACATTTAGTTAAATATGACTGTGATTATCAAGGCCATTAGTGAAGTATTATTGCTACAACCTAAAATCCGTATTTCTCTAACTGTTAAACACATAGAAAACATGACATTACAGAAAACCCGTGACTCAGTCTTAACTGTGTAAGGACAACAATGTCAGATAACCTTTACCTGCCTTTCCTCTGAGAAGAACCTTGTCTATTTAGTATTTACCACAACCAACCATCAAGAAATCCACAATTAAAGTGGGATTAGCTTTCTGGGAATGCATAAAGGTAACAAAACCAAAGTTAAATAGTCAATGACAAAATCAGAAAGAACTCTTGCAGCATTCAGTGCTACGGGTTAAATATTAAAGGGAAAGAGATACCTATTACATAGCAATAGAAGACGTGCTTAGAGGATTTCTAATAGTATCAGAAATCTTACTGAAGTATCAAATTTCATAGGCTTCCCCCTAATATGGAAATTGAGACAGTATTCCTGCCCTAAAGAATACAGACTCACATTTCAAGGAGTTTATACAGAAAACTGAAAGAGAAGAAATTACTACAGCATATTTAAATGCAATATTACACAACAGATTTATACAATAGTAGAAAGGGGGTTGGGGTGTTTCGGTAATAAGATTGGAAAATTGAATTAGATGCATAAAATTTCAACTATTTAAAAATAAAGAAATGGAGGAACTTAAGACATAAGTAATGTGTAGGAGAAGAGCATTAGAAAAAAAAGTTGAAGTGATCCTATGAGCATCTGCTCAAAACTCAGAAGCAATATAAACCATGAAGAACAGACCCTGAATCTCTTCGCTGCACTAAATCATGAAATGCCTGAGTAGAGGCTGATAAGAAGTTCAGTGCAACACAAGGTTCAACCATTACACACTATGCAAGATAAACAAACTGGGAAAAAAATTGTTGCAATTCATACATGACAGCTTACTAATCAAGGTGAGAAATACCCTTTCTGCTAGGACTCTGAACGAAATGCCTCACCTCCTTCATTAGCATTCCCATGACACACTTTCTTGGTCAATAAATCATCTCAGACTCCTCCATAATCTACAACAATTGTTTCATTTTGAATCTTTCTCCCACTGCAATTTCCTTTGAGGCAGAGAGGCAACAACTCTTCTCCATACGGCCCACTCTGTTATTTCCTCCATTGCATTACCTTCCCTTCATCAAGAACATGAGTGATAATTTCTCTTCAGCTCTTCTTTCCTGAATCTCTCTACAAATGGAACTGCCCATGCATATGTTCTCCTCTACAAGGCATCTGTGCTTGGATCAGTTTGCTCCTTATTTTTCCGCACTTCACCACCTTTTTAAACTTTCTTTTTCCTGGAGGGAAATGAGCGACTCTTTTGCCTACCTGTATCTTCCTGTTAGTATCAAGAAGTTGCTGATAGCTATTACATTAATGGGCATGATTTGAGAACTCAGATAAATGTAGATCCAGTCTGTTTATTTCTCAAATCTAGATCTTTGGTTCTGTAAGTGTGAAATACAAGGAGGAAATGTAATGCTTCCCAAGATGCTTTTATTTTCCCTCAAATCATTTACAAATATAAAATACAATCCCATTAACTATGAAGATTAAGATGTGACTTTGTAAAGTAGGTACTATTTTGTTTTTGTAAGACTGTTTCTCAAGTTGAAAGGAAGCCTGCTGAAATGACTGCAGGATTAAAACAGACTGTATTACAAAAAAAAAACACAAACACAACACTACGTGACTTTGATTTGTTTTAAACAACAAAAGGCAGATGTCTGCATCAAAAGATGCTAGTTAAAAGACACCATGCTTGCTAGGTTCTTGCTGCTGTCTCTTTGCCAGAAATTACTGTCTACTAATCTTGCCAGCCTTGGCTTTGAAAATCCTGTGTCACATATAGTCTTCCTGTGACTAAAAGCCAAAAGACAGAGTTAAGTCTGTCAATCTGTTCAGGACAGAAAGGTGAGAAAGTCACAAAAATGGTTAAGGTATAAAAGGTGATAAGGGCTCTCCCACAAACCCTGTCCTTTCAGTGCTAGGCTGAATGCTCCCATGATCTGAGAGCCCTAGGACTCCCATTAGCAATCCCTACTAACCTGCTTTCTCCCCCAGTCAGGGATTCAGGTTATCAAGTAGGTCCCATACTTGCCAGAACACAAGATCCACAGATGAATTGTCCAAGAGCAAGAGGTTTGTCAGTTCCTTGCCAATCTCACTACAATTAACTTCAGTAGTAAATACTGAACTATTTAAGTTTTCTCAATTAATGAACACTCGCAGAGCCTGAAAGCCTGCTCTGTTAGCAGAGCAGTGAAAAATGATCACTGAAAAGGGCTATAATCACACTTCAATATACGGGCAGAAGACAAGGAGGGGCAAGAACAGATGGTTCTAAACTGACAATTAATTAATGCTGAGTATTAACGAAACAAAGGTTTAGGGAAGATAAATAAACCCATCTATCAACCAAGTGCAGTAGCAAGGGTAAAGACCTAATTTTTAAGATGAAGGATGATTGCTTTCAAAAAGGAATACCTGAAATGACATGAGAGACTGCCACGGCATGGAACTGAACTCAAGAAACCAGAGCTTCCCTTCTGGTCTGATGTTTTACATGAACACTCATATTTTGACTCAGTAAGCCCTCACTGGTTTTAGGGAGCTGAGTAGGCAAGCCAACTTACACCAGTGCAACAGTTCCTTGGGAACTCTCCATGGGAGAGCCAGAGCCTGATTTTGTCAATTGTTGCTCAACATGAATTCAAATCATAGTAACAAAACACACTATGTTTTTGTGGGTTGGTGTTGCATTGTGTTTTGTGTGTTTTTTTTTTTTTAAACAACGAATATAGCATCATGAACACAAGGCTTTAGTTTCCCTCTCTCCCCCTTACACCAAAATTTCACAGTACAGGCAGACAATTCCAAGGGTAAATTATAAGACATGCCTTTCAGGAAAGTGCTGTAAAACTAGAAGCTACTGTTTTAACACTTATAACAAAATAAATTGATTAATGCTCCTGTCTTACATCATACTCTGTTCTTTCAGGTAAACTGCTTTCATCCGCTTTCTCTGCCTTTTCAGCTGCCCATTTGCTTGCAGCTTCTGCAAGTTCCTTCTCCGATAGTCTGTTGCTCTTATCCAATGCCTGGAGAAAAACATTACAGTGAAGGTTTAAACATGAAATACATTTCCACATGGAAAAACATCCTCAAAATGAAAATAAACATTTTTTCACAACATCTTGAAATAGGAAATAAGGAAGCCGAAAATTTCATTTGCTGACTTGTTTAAAAACAAAATAAAGTTCAGGAAAATGTTAAAAAAGCACCATATTTTCAGAATCAGGGTTTTTGTTTTGTTGTTCAAAGGTCAGATAACAGAAAAATTTGAGACCAGCTGAGTTTAAAGACAAAGGGATCTAATGCATACTATGGAGTAATCAGACACAAGTGTGGATTGACCTTATAATTCAATGCAATTTTCAGGCGTAAAAGGTGTTGTGGTTTATAACAGCTCAGCACCACACAGCCGTTTTCTCACCCTCCCCAACCAGCAGAATGGGGGAGAGAACTGGAAAAAAAGGTAAAAGCTTGTGAGCTGATATAAAGACAGTTTATTAGGACAGAAAAGAAAGAAAAAATATAGCAATAATAATGATAATAGTAATAATAACGGCCACACTAAGATAGATATCAAAAAAGATACAAAAGGCAACTGCCTGAAAAAGGATGCCACAATGTCTACCCAATAGTTGT
The DNA here is from genome assembly GCF_964035555.1 of Netta rufina. Lineage (NCBI taxonomy): Eukaryota > Metazoa > Chordata > Aves > Anseriformes > Anatidae > Netta > Netta rufina. Next base: position 175,714,097 of record NC_140123.1, read on the forward strand.
TCCACCTTAGCATGTAGATGGACAAAAAAAAAAGCAAACAAGAAATCAAAAAAGAAAACACCTTATCATTAGTTCATTGCAAATTACATAGATGTCCACAGGAAGCAAACACTCTGCAGTCCGATATAGGATTCTGTGCCATAAAGACACAACCTTTAACTGAATTGAGAAGTGAAATACAAAATTACAGAATTAGAATCAGCAAAATCAGGAGGTGACAGAGGTAACGAGGAGTTTGATATGCAAACAAGCTAGTAAGAGGGTTCCTAAGAGGAAGAGGCAATATAACTCCCAGCTCACTTTTCCAAAGTACATGATTATTCTTATACTAATTTCACTACCAACTGCTGCCTGCCCAATGTTCTTATTCCCCAATGTATGCACAACTTTTACCTATAATTTGACTTCTTCCTAGCTGCCAGAAAATCTTGTATTGTGGTTTTATTACAAACCTCTCCATTTCCTCAAATATAGCTCTGCAAAAAGACATAATCAATATCGTTGTCACCAATTGTTATCATTGCAAAAACTTAAGATAAAATCTCACATGCCTTACAATGCTTCTACAAGCTGAAAATAGAAACTAGCCATTCTAGTATCTGGAAGACAGCAGGGGAAAAAAAAAGTTTAATCTCACCAAATTATGTGGGTCACATGTGAATAACATGTACTAAAAATACTGAGTGTATTTTATATAATAAAGTAGTAGCATTTCCACAGGTACACTCTATTAAAGGTAAGAGAAAATTAAAAGAACATGAGCACACTTCAAATGAAAACATTTGAAGCTATTTAGGTTGTAAACTAGCAAGAAATGTACAAAAAAACTTTTTTTTTTTAATCAAAAAAGGGTGTCTTTTCATTTTTTCCTTATGCATAATGCAAGAGCAGCAAAAACCTGTCAGTTTTCTGCTATCTTCTCTGGGAAGCTTTCCTTGTCTCACACATCTGTCTTTGGCTTTAATTATGTTGGATGCAGCCTCCAAGGCTTGTAGTCCAGAAAGATATTAAAGAAAAACACAAAAGATGTCATGCAGCAGTCAATTAAACAGGTGGTTAAGATCTGATAACACCAGCATGTATTAATTCACAGGCATGAATATGTAAAAAAATTAATTATAAGACAGATAAAAAAACCTTTTTCAGATTTGCATACAGTTAAAGTGAAAAGAGATATTGCTGTTAAAGCATATACCTTTACAAGTATTTCAAAGCTAAATTATTACTTAGAGCAGTGAAAATTATCTCCTTTAATCTAGAGAATGAAGCATACAATTCATTTCTCCATTCTAGATTGTAAGACCCTCGCCCTAGAGATGTTTATCGTGTTTTGGCACAACTTTTTTGGTTGATATTTCCACACAAGTGAAGCACTTACACAGTTTAACTGGGTAGTGTAATCCAGCCATCACCCCAGGAGGCTCCTCTGACAGAAAACAGTACATTACAGGCAGATGTGGGGACTCAAAAGGGACAAGTGATAAAACATCACTGAAGTAATTCCATTATTGCAGCTTATGTATAGCCAATAAATACTTGTGTGACTGGGGTAAAGATTTCAGTCAAACAAAGTTGTATTTTGTGTGGTCTACATCAAGTGGATATACGCAAACCTCTGGCGTCAAAAAATAAAATAAAATATCAATACAGCATCGATCAGAGCTCTCTGGAGAGGAAAGCTATACAAAGAATACTTATAGCTCAAGCTCACACTGCATATTAATACCATAGCAAGAGATTTTGCAGTATCTCTTTGTTCCCACAGATTTATATTACAGATTTAGTATTAAGCTGCGGGATGTTAAGTCCGTAAGCAAAATAGGTGAACTAATTATAAAGTTTATTTTCTAATCCAGATCAGCACAACTTGTGCCTAACAGCTTTTATCTTACTTATTTACATCACTGTAAATACAGGACTAGCCTCCCCCCTTAAGGACATTGGCACTTCACTAGTGCCTAGCACAGCACTTCCAAAAGAGCTGCATAAGGAATAAGTACTTAGAGTGACATAGCACAACCAAAACCTGATTTTTTTTTTACCCAGTTAATTATTTCCTTTAGTCTTACCTTCTCACAACAAAAATACCATTCTCCCCCTGCTCCCCCCCCCCTTTTTTTTTTTTTTTTTTAAATCCACTTTTTTTTTCTTTTTTTAATTAAAAAGACCCCCAAGAACCAGGCTAGTATATCACGCTACTTAGGGTGAGTGCTACTTTCTAATAGGACCTTGTTCACTCAGAACAATATATAGCATTGTTTATTTTTCATTAAAAAAGATTTCTCAAAAATGTAGGGAAAATACTCCTGTGGAAGCGTTCATTTTAACCTCAAATACAATTTCAGGCAAGCAGTCTGTGATGTGAAAATGTTTTTACTGCCACAGGACGGCCAGAACAAAACTGATTGCTGCTGATTGTTCATTAGCGTTTATTAGTCTGTCTGTTTAACTAATTAGTAAGATTATGTAGTTGGTGCTCAGCTGACAAGATTTTTTTGATGGGAAATTAAACAGCATCATTTAGAATCTTAAAAGACATTTACCAAACTGTTTTGCAATGTGGCTCTGCTCCCGAGGAAATGCTATCATTCTTGCCACATCCCTACGCAGCCCTGCTTCCAGGCCAACTCTTCTGTTCACATTACTTTCCCAATCTGTCAGACACTTCACCTCACTGTTTCCAAATCCAGTCACACCTGAAGAATCACTAAAGGATGGAGTTCAGTGCACGTACATGCATGTCCTATTGATCTTTTGTTCCTAAAATCTGCTTCCCCATTTTTTCCTTGCCATTCCTTTCCTAGCGTACTCCAGGCTTTAGAAAATAGTGATTTAAAATCTATTTTAAATGTCCTTTCTCCTAAAATAAGACAGTGACTACAGAATAAAAAGCATTGTCAGTGTCATCATTAGATACACAGCATTAGCAGCACCTTCCTGCTAGATACAGGACAACCATCCTCTCTGCAGGACTGCAGAGCAATACAAGATGCTCCTTTCCTTAACAGCTGCATACAGCATCTCCTCCCAAGTGAGGGGGAAAAAAAATAATGAATTCCAACAATGAACGACCTGAAAGAATGGTGAGAAGTGCTCAAAAAACAAAATTCACCTTTGATGATGGTACTGCTGTGGAACCCGAAGGTGATGCATCTCTTGACGTTTTCAATGTCTGAACTGAAGTCCTCTCTTTACCTATAATTAAAGAATAAATTAAGAAGTGCAAAATTACATTAAATACATATGCTGCAAATATATTGGCTTTCATAATTTATTGGCAGAAAAACTTCAGTGAAATTTGCTCAGCTCAGACAGGAAATCTATAGCCTCCACTATCTGATAAATTCTGATAACACTTTCTTCTCTTTACAAAGAGAGAAGAGAGAGTTGTTATACTTGGCAGATTTAGGAAACCTCATTACTCAATACTTAACTGAGGAGCACAGCAATATGATTTGGCAAGATGATGTCGTTTTACTTTTTAATGTTCCTGTAATAAGCTTAATCCTAGCAGGTGAGATGAAGAATTGCTACCTTTTTATTCTATTAGCCACCAATCAATCACTCCAGGAAACCAGGCAGTGCAGGAACTGGTTTAGCAGCCACAGTACATTGGAAGGCTCTGCGGTGGGAAATCCTGTATTGTATGAACCACAGGCTAAATTCTCTTTGTATTATCAGAGGTTTTCTTGTAAGTGTTCAAACCAGCAAAATGCCACTTCAGATTTACTACGCTAATCACAGTCTGTGCACAGCCTTGCCACAGGTCGGTTACAGGCAGCCCACAGCACTACAACTGGTTGCAGTGCAGGCTACTGGTTTTCAGCCTGTGGTCTACGGATTGCATCTAAAGGATCTGCAAGAGGTGAACAGGTACAACAGGTCTGTTGTCAGCAGGCGTAAACTTACTAAACTATTCACATTCACTAGAAATTGCACGACTGCTCACAAATGGAAAGTAATACAGACTTATCTTGGCTTCAATTAAATTTGTATCAGTTCAATTAAGAAAGGGATGAATTAAAAACAAGTCTACCAAGCATTTATGAAAATTTGGATATAAATTATTTGAGCAGACTTATTTAGGAGAACCAATATGGCTTTAAATTAATGAATTCAAGCAATAAAAAGCAATAAAACAAGGCATCTCACTCCTAACAGCTAAGCTATTTTCTTTTTTTTTTTTTTTTTTACTCAGTGCTGTAAAATAAGATGCATAGCGTTGAGGATTTTGAAATACTGCTACCTACAAAAAATACAAGGAGAAGTCTATGCAAAATGCATACTTTTCACAGTAGGAAATCACAGAATTAGAACCACAGAATGGTTTGGGTTGGAAGGGGCCTTAAAGACCACGTAGTCCCAACCCCTGCTATGGGCAGGGACACCTCCCACCAGCCCAGGTTGCCCAAAGCCCCATCCAGCCTGGCTGACCTGTCTGGACATATTTTCCATATTTTTCACATATTTCCTATGGTGAAAAGCATGCATTTTGCATAGACTTTGTGTTCAAGAAAGACTTAAAAAGCTGGTCTTCTACTCTTTCCTCACATTTCCATGCCATCTGTGTAAAGTAGACTGGTAGCACAAAGCAAAGATCAAACAATTGCTCATCTCTGCACATTATTAGAGGCAAGTGAGTTACTACTACCATGATGCTGAAGGCCTACTAATCCATGAAAAAAATCTTCACAGCTACTGATAGGTCTTTCAAAACGTTACTGATAATAGCTGGGGAAATTACTTGGATAAAAGTAAGTGTTCCAAATTACAATTTAGTCCCTGATTTGAAAATCATGCTAAATGGAAAACATTTAAAAACATAGCAAGCAGATGTATTTAAGAATTTCTAGTGGCCAAACCAAAGATTAGATTAACTATGAATTACCTTTAACCACGAAAGATCTTAAACAACAAAAAGAACACCAAAAGGAAAGCTGTGCAAAAATTAAAAGCTGCTATAAATACAATGCATCTGACAGAAACAAAAAAAAAAAGATGGAAATAATCACATCTTTAATCTGTCACACTCCCCAAAGCACAGAACGCCACCCTGACATCAACAGGTAACACACAAGTTTTGCTCCTGTGATACCTGCTTTTCAGCCTCATGATGAGCCACATCCTTTCTTAAAAAAAAAATGCACAAACTATTTCAATTCTGCCTTTGACATACCTCCTTCATCACACTGGATTCTTTAGAGATTACCTAACTTGAGTAGATTATGTGTTTGTGCTTGAACAGACAGAATTAGTTGAAAGAGGTAGCAGTAAATTAGGCAAAATTAAGAAGAGAAAGAAACTGCTGTATATTTTCAAGGCCCTTTATTGTGAACATACGACTATTCTGAACCATTGAACATGATACTTTCTAAGTAGTGCTATTTGCATTCCTGGATCTCCTTGGCACAGCACTCTATAGACCCCTTACTGGACTGGCCTGACCAAGCCATGCCACCCTCCTTCCTACATGCTCACCCAACATAACTGGATTGAAACGGCTCTTCCCACTAGCCCTTTCTGTCCCTCTACTCCAAAAGTTCCTGTATTTCCCTAGTTTGTTTGTTGAAATCTTGTATTTTTGATGATTTCTGAACGGCTCAAGAGCATGAAATATTCCTCCTGCAGTGGAAGTCATCAGGTCAAACTGATTCAGACAGCATGACTTCAAACAGTATCACAATATTTAAAGTATTAAAAGTTCCGCATGGAACAGTATACAGTTCACTTATTGAAGAATCCATTTTTCTAAAATGAACAGACTAAAATGGACTGCTGACATATATGACATCAGTCCCATTTTATTTTCCTTCTAACCATGTAATAGATGAGCTTACCTAGGACAAATCATTTTCGAACAGTATGCTGGAAGTTTTATTTAAAACATTTATATCTTGCAAGTAGATTGTTTTAATTCAGTCATCTGCAGGAACAGATGAACCAGAGTACTATATTCTGGGGAACAAGCTATTATAGAGAAATAGTCAGTGTACAAGCCATCTGGTCTCTTCATATCGATTAAAAAATGGAGAAAGGTGTTTAACCATGGAATTGAAAAGAAAACCCCAAAGCCACAGACTTAAATATAACTCTCTCTCTGGACTGGCATCTTTTCTGAAGATGTCTGCTTCCACCTCACCACTTCCACTGCTGTTTGAGTAATTCTGCCTCTGCCAATGCACTAAAAAGTGACAGAAGTCAGCTCAGAATTGTAGGAAACACCATAAACATTTACGTGTTTTTCCAAACATTTTTTTTTCATGTAACTCCTGGTAATTCTCATCTGTACATCGACAACACTCCTGCAAATATAGTTGAGTATCATATTCTCTTCCTCTCCTACATTGACAGGAATTTATATTCACTGGGTATTATTACTAAATGTTACAATAATTGCAATGATCAGCTAGAAAGCTAATTTGTATTCTACCACTAAGTGAAATAATTCCTTAGTATTTAAACAATGTGAATTGAATTCCACAAGAAACTTTTTGGCAAGAGGAGCTACATAATTGTCTAGTATGCCACATATCAACTAAAAAAACCCTAATTAATTAAAAAAACTACTGTCAAAATGAACAGTAGGTTTGTGTAGCTCACTAGAATAACATTTGCAGAAAGGAAACTCAAATCCAATTAATTTACATAAATTGAAGAAACAGCAGTAGCTAAGATTGTAGCATACTTTAAAAACGCAATTTTGCTTCTTTTTGCAAATTAAATATTTCAGGTTTTCACTTTTAAAACAGATGATTCATTAGATTATTTTTTTTTTTTTAAAGATTAACAGCTGAGCTTTTACAAACCAGAACATATTCCTTTTGTTCTTGACTCTACATTTCTTTGAAGAAAGCAAGATTTGAGAGAACCTGGCAATGAAATTAAATTGCTACAAAAATAAATTAAAAAATAATCCACCAGCATCAAAGCCCTAACAACACACTTCTAAAAACATTTTCAGAAAATATAACAAGTAGCAGCATGCACCTTAATTTCTCCAAATTTTTAATCCCCCTTTTCCCCTGGTTGCAGGAATAAAAGCCTTCATCTGCTACAGCTGACAGCTGAGTTTCTTCTAAGGGAATCCAGAGAAGTACTTAAGAAGTAACAGAAGCAGTTGATGCTAAAATGAAAATAACAAACTAAACTGGGAAAAACTGCACAGCTGAGAGTTCTGCAGTCAGTCTGGAGGTGCTGTTGAAATAACACCTACAATCCCACGCATGAAATACATAGAGGAGCAGACAGTACAATGAAGCAGCTGAAGAGCAGACAAGTAATTGGTACACGATGTCTCGTTTTCTCATTGTAAAAGAGCATACGTAAAGAGAAAGGTCGTATAATGAGTTGAAGTTTCACCTCACGAACCAGTTCTCATCATTAATCCAGCATTACCTTGCTGAGAAGAAATATTTCTTTTATGTAAAGATGACATACTTCTGCTATGCTGAGACTGGTGAAAAGGATAGGCTTTGCTTCTTTCAGGAGAGTAGCTCCTGCTGCTGACACTAGAGCCAGATCTGCTGTGCGGAGAATCCCTTCGGCTCACTGGCGATTCCCTGAAGAAAGGAGAGTCCCTCTTATGAGGGGATCGCTCTCTCATATAATGAGAAGGATAGAAGCTTTTTCTTCTGAAGCTGTCCCTTTGAAGACAACAGAAAAATAAAAGTTACTTGGTTATCCTTCCATTGTTTGTACAACAGTGCTAGATAATACAACAGCAACCTTTTATGTCTGATAAATACAAACAGATTAGCTGTCATCTGAAGAACCAGTCTGAAACAGTGCTATATAATGAAGAAAAATCAAGTAGAAAAATAGAAAAAAAAATGAATGCATCTTTTCTGTCAAATTTCATTCAACTACATCATAGCTAGAAGCTAGCTGCACTTCTGTTTCTTGATAACGCAGCTAAAATATAAGAGAACGAGGCATTCAAGAAATTGAGATTCTCACATTTTGTTTTCTTCAGATTCTCTCCACAATCTTACCTTGAAACAAAGTCTGACTATCACAGTAGGAGAAATGCATACCCAAATATTGCTCACATTATTTGGCTGTTTTTCCATTCTATTTTTCTCTTACCTTTACTTTTATGGGACTATCTCCCTCATCTGAGTCCACACACCTTGCTACAGGAAATAACATTGAGGGATTTCAGTTTATTTCCAGCAAGTATGAGGAAAACTGCAGAATTTCTCACCTTATGCTTATGTACCCACCCAAGGTCAAGCCCTGAATGAAAAAATGTATTTATTTATAGCTATTAAAAAGTCTGCCTTTTGCAATATGCAGTATTTACTTCAAACACTTCTATAAAATGCCACAGACACACTCAATATTACATGAAATCCATCTGATTTGAAAGTATAATACATGAACAACGGAAGTTCCTGCTAAATTCATGTATTTTAACTCCAGACCATAATGAAAACATGTTTATCAACATAATTTGCAGGTAACCGGTATATGTAAAGATAAAAAACAAAAAAAAAAAAAAAACAAAAAAAACAAAAAAAAAAAAAACACTACCAAATTCAACTTTGCATACAGAATCTCCAACTTTAACATGCAAGCAAACATCTACTGAATCTAGATCTGTGGCATTTCCCTCAGTCAGAAGACAACTTGTGAAGAGAAACAAGGTTTTCTCAGCTCCTCTGACAATCAAAGCATTGCTAAGTAAAAAATAAAGACTTCAAGGCATTTAGTGTAAGCCAGAATGTACCTTTTTCACTGCTTTTCTCTATTTCTCATCATAGTCCAACATTAAAAATAAGCGAATGCCTCACAAAGACTAGCAAAGATCTGGTGGCTTCGTTTAGCACAATGTAGCTATAGCTAATTTTATGTTGACGGAGAAAAGGAGAAAAGCCCTCTAGTGTACAACTCCTGTAGCATGTTACAGAGGCATACTTGTGGTGGCTAACAAAGGCCTTCAGTGTGCCAGCGGTGGTTTGCACTACTGACACTACACAGGTAGCACCACAGTGACACAAGCCCTCTAGGCCACTCACACTAACGGGTTTTATTCAGTACTGATCCACTTTTGGCATGGAGAGCACATCTACACAAGTGGTTCATCAGAGCACAAAAATCCCACGAGCAACACGGAGCTTATTTTACCACAGAAAAATCGTGGGGGGAGACAGAGAGGGAAAAGATGTGTTAACATAGCCAGTAAGACTGCAGACAATCCTTCAGCTTATTTTTCAAATTCCAGGTGGAATGTAGCATCAGGAAGACAAAAATCATCTATATTTCGAAAATTTTCATATTAATATGAAGCATGAAGATATAAATAGCTGTCAGCCACTGATTTTCAGTCACACACTAGTGAAACAAAGCCAGTTTTTACAGTTAAATAATTATTTCTCTGTTAACAGGCTATAGGCCTTTCTTCGCTATCTTATCTTAGCATACTTTACAGGCCTACGTACCAAAATTGCACATGACAACGTTACAAAGATTTGTATCTAAACAATTTTAATTTCCTTTCTGAACATTTCTTCTTCTGTTTCTTGTGACACTTCCATCTTCCCAAGCAGACTACCGAAAGAAACAAGAATTGCTAAATAGTGCTTCAAGATAACAGTCCCTATACAGTAGCCACTGCACAGATATTTGCACTAACAAATGAATCACCAAAGCATAATCCTCCTGCTTTCTTCAAAGGCCCTAAGAGCAACACGCATAGCTTTGAACACTACTCTTCAGGAAACGTGTGGAATAACCAGAGACTTTCCAGAAGGAAATAACTGAAATGATCAGGGGCTGAAATAACACGCTTAATGAATAAACACTCAAAGCCTTTTGTCTTAAATGTAGGAAGAAGAAATTTGAAGTTCTCAGATGAGTTCTCAGTCCTGTGAGGTGTAGGTGAAAATAGGAAAGCAACACCTGCATTAAATGTATGAAGAGTTTAAGTAGAAATAAACATAAACTGGAGGAAGAAGGAAAACGAAAAGACAGCTCAGACTTCAGTAATGGTAAAAAGCCTAGCTCAGCACTTAACTAGTTTGTCTCAGCAAGTCTCCATAAATATTTGATCAAGATGCTCTTTAATGAATAATAAAAAAATACTTATCAGGAACAGGCTAGGTACAGCACACTTTCTATGCAGTTCCCTCCTAATGCTCTCTCTTGGATTTGAAAAAAAACCTGTGCTTCATTGACTGTAACATCAGTGAGAACGATGCTAAACACAGACTTCAACAAATCAGCTCTGCTTTTAGAGACACAGCCCAGGACAAAGAGGCATTAGTCTTAACCAGAAGTAACTCAGAGTTAGGGACACAACATTACAAAACATTACAGTGGCCAGCAGGCAACAGAAAGCAACTACAAATGTTTTTCTAAACGTGTAATTGCACAAAACGTGAAAAGATCTACTAGGCAAATTCTGAGATTTTACATGTTATTTGTTGCATTACTCTCTGTAACATACAGAGAGTCTTTGACCTTATTTATTTATTCTTAAAGCTCCAGCTTTCTGGCAGACTGCTACACTGCTTTTATGCCCAAAGCACGTTTTTATGAGCAAGTTATTAAGCCCTAGTATATAGAGAAGTTTATTATGGAAATTTTTACAGAGCCCTAGCTATCTAACACATATAACAGTAATATGCACATAAGAATTTACAAAATATCATTGGAGCACTTTTAAAGAGGAAAACATTTTAAAACCTCATTCTGCAGCAATATTATGCACAAAAAAGCAGAAATTTTATTTATCTATGTTTTCGTTTCATCACCCTATGCTAATTCTTCACTGGACCCAATCTCGTACACGAACACTCAAGCTATTTACTATATTAACTATATTAAGGCTGTTTTGGACAGCACAGCAACAGCACAGCATTTCTGATGTTTTCCATTAATGCAACAAACCACGCTGAACAGAACAAAATAAGCATTGTTTGACTTTTTTTTTTTCCTTAAATACTTAAACTAACATACACCTGCAATTTGGTAATGAAGGCCCCAATTCAGCAAAGCAGTTAAGCACATGCTTCAGATTCCAACACATACTCAAAAGGTTTATTGAGCAGGGACAATATTTATTAGAGATTCAAAATTTTTGCTCAGCTCTAACTTTAAAATAGAACGACTCCCTTTAACAAGAAATACAAATTAATCCCCTTTAAATAGGATCCCTCTTATCTCTGTACTTGGTGTTTACATCTCTCACCTAGTCCTGGAAAGCACAAGTTAGTTCCCCCAGATGTACTGCAGTAGGAACTATCAGCTTTGTTAACCTCCACAAAACTTGACCACGAAATTCTCCCTAAAGCTGGTAATCTTGGATGAGCTCCTGCACTTCTGTAAGTAAAGATCCATATACATACACATATATATATACACCATCCACCAAGGGCAGCTGAGGGAAGAGCATAGGTCTGAGAGTTATTTCAGTTAACCATCAGATCCAGTTCCCTGGAGGGGAAAAAACAAAACAAAACACAACGAAATATAGAACAGGCAAAGGTACAGTTTTCTCTCTAGCAGGAGACCAAGGGAACACAGTACAGGGGAGCTTTTCAGTTGCCAAAGGATAGGAGAGGATCGTAAGCTACCCCTACTGCACCGAGCTCTTCTGGGCTCATCATCCCCAACCATTTTAAGCCCAGCAAACCATTCAGCACTGGGGAAACTGAGGGCTATAGGAAGCCCTCAGTGTGGTACAGATTAAGCTAGAAGCGAAGAATAACACGAACTGCTGTGCCAGTATTGTAATGTGAGAGAACAGAAAAGGCAAAATTCAATCACCTACTAGATATGAAGTGCCTGGAGCGGAGGCATAATTGAGTATGTGAAAGCACATCACACGTGCAAATAAGGGAAAAAGCTGCACCATCACAAAAGAAAATATATGAGGAGAGATTAATAATCAATAAGAAAAAGGACGACAACATATATGGATCTGTAAGATAATCTGATTTTTTCTCTCATTGAATTCATACTGCCTGGCAACTGTGTACAAGAACTCGTGCTTACTGTTCTCTTTCAAATTACAGAACTTGGACTTCTAGATCCCAGTAAAGACATCTATCTTTTTAACTCACGCATTAATCAATCTACAGTGTGATCCAGCCACAGAGGACACATCTCACACTTTTGACACTGCACTGAAAAGACTTGCAACTCAACAGCATATCACAGTGCAGCAGAAACCATATGGGTGCTTTCAGTAACTCACAGATGAATGTGGTCTACCACCTAGACAAAACGTCAACTGATAAGTTTTAATGAGCCATCCCATCTGAGGAAGATTATTGTTATTGACAAAAGGGTTAAATATTCCATTTATAGGCTTAAGCTCGATTATTAACCTTGCTTTAAAACAACTCACAATTTTATAAACTGAGGAAAGGATACACACCTCTTAAGACACTGGACTCACGTGCAAAAAGATGGAGCACTTCTCCATAAAGACAGGCTGAGGGAGTTAGGGTTGTTCAGCCTGGAGAAGAGAAGGCCTTACAGAGGCCTTCCAGTACCTAAAGAGGGCCTACAGGAAAGCTGGGGAGGGACTCTTTGTCAGGGAGTGTGGTGATAGAACAAGGAGTAATGGCTTTAAACTAAAAGAGGGTAGGTTTAGATTAGATATTTAGAAAACATTTTTTACTGTGTGGGCAGTGAGGCCCTGGCACAGGCTGCCCCATCCCTGGAGGTGCTCAAGGCCAGGCTGGATGGGGCCTTGGGCAACCTGGGCTGGTGGGAGGTGTCCCTGCCATGGCAGGGGGTTGGAGCTGGGTGGGCTTTGAGGTCCCTTCCAACCCAACCTATTCTGGGATTCTATAAACTACAACAGACAAAACTTGAACTCTGCTTAACTATACACCTTTTCTGTCTCAAAATATGCTGTGGGGGAAAAGAGAGAGAGGGAAAAGAAAAAAATACCAACAAAGAACCTTCTTGCCTTCTTTGCCAGGATAATGCAGGGCTTAACAGAACTACCAACGTGATTCAGCTGACCTGGAAAGCATTTATCAAAGTATACTACACCCTCTCAATTTCTCAAATTTTCCTGCATGTTAAGCACCCAAAAAGCAAACACAAAGGATCAAGAACACTTCCAGCATTTTCAAAGTAAATCTAGATGGTTGAAGATTCTGGCTACCATCCTCTCTCCTAGATCCCTTTCTTTCCAAAGTGTGCAGTATACATTTATGGAACAAAGCAGCAATTCACTTTAGCTCTGCTTCATAGACTTGCTATAATCCTTTGTTTTTGTCCAAAGATCTTTATGCTGATTTACCATAACTTAAAACAATAAATTACAGCATTGTAGATACAAATAATCGCATCTGGCTCCATCAACCTTCATTTGAACATCTGAAACAATGACAGATTTCTTACGACAACTGGTTTTGAACATTATAGCTGAGCAAATAACTACAGTCCTTGAAAATAGCATTTGCTTTAAATGAAATTAACGTAATTTGGTCTAGTCAGTATAATCTCATTAACCTCACATGAAGGTAGAAGGCAATAGGTATTGGAGGACAGTGATAAATCTTGTGAAGAGGATAGCTAGACATACAGCATGTATACCAAAAAAATTAAAAATAAATACAGTACCATAGAAGTCATCGTATGCAAACACCAAAACTCCACACTAATGGCACTTGTCCAACTTATTCGATATGAAATCTATTGAACTCATCTTCCTCCTCCACACCCCCAGATATCATAGCAGATGAGGGGAAAAAGAGAAAAAAAATAAAAAAAATAAGATAACTCGAATATTACAGTACCATTAGGGAGAAGTGTCTATGTCCATTAATCAAATAGCCAGGCTATGCAGTTCAGCTGAAGCTGGAAATCAGATTACTTCTCTCTTTATCCTCAGAGAAGCGCATCCTCTTTTCTACTGTCATCAAGGATGTAATTTATTAAACTTGCTGGAAGATAAACTCAAACAACAGAAGTATATTCAGACTTAGACTTTTTCTATTATCTGACAAACTATTGCCAAGCACACCGATTATGACAAAGGAATTAGTAAGAGTTAGAGTCCGTATAAACGTAGATTTAATTTCCACAGAATTAACAGCAAACAGATTTATACAACTGTATGAAGAACGAAGACAAAACTATAATGTAAATTAGACAAATTAAGATCAAATCAGACAAAATAACTTCATTCAAATGCATGCAATCTTGGCTTCTCTTCTTTTCAAAAATGACAGCTTAATAAGTCCTATAATTTCTCTACAATAGAAAATAAATCATAGAGCTAAAGTTCCAGAGCGCATATTTGCTTAAAGTGATGCACAAACCTTCAATTTCTAATAACAGCTACAGCAATTTCTTCAGCACAAAATATAGCTGATAAAATATTTATTAACACACACTACTGTAGGGCCAGATTTCATACTCTCGACTTTATGAGCAGCATATCATCCCCGAACAGTCATGCAGTTCAGATAACAATCTGAATGAATAAACTTCTCAGTATAATAGCAACTGAATCAATTCCTAATCAGACTTAATTCAAAATTGACACCACTCACATCTTGTATCTCAATATAGAAGCCTTAAATTGGAAGAGAGACAGGAAGCAAGATAGGTTATCTCACATACTCTACCCAGATACCCTAACAGACCAGTGAAACTGGTTAGCATTATCACTTCCAGAGGAAGTTCTAATGGGACAGACCTTTCTGAATCAGCACTCAGACATCTCACTGTCATTTTACCACAGGCACCAAGACCAGAACATGAGAAAGAATTTTAAAGAGTTCCTCTGTGGTACCAGAGAACGCAGGGCTGGATGGGGTGGGAGACGGAAAAAATTCCCGAGTAGTACAGAAATCAAGCACAAAGGTATCGAGAACAAGTATCTGAGGATAGTAACGTCCTACAAAACACAAGTAAGCAGCTCTGTGGAAGTTTTAAAGTAAGTTTATTGTTTGTTTAAAGATCTTCTAAATCAGGGTGAGAAATTACATGAGACTTTGGAGAAAAGTAAATGCTGTTTACAGTCACGCAACTTTATATTGCCAAGTTCCCAAGCAAAACACAGTGTGGGTGGGTGGTGGGGTTTTTTGGTTGGCTGGTTTGGGGAGTGGTTTTTTTATCCTCTTTTTTTTCTTAAGAGAACAAACATCGGAGTGTTATATTCTTCTAAAAAGAACAGCACATAAGAGAATTGCTAACACACTTCACAGTCGGTGTTTGCCATGTTACAAGCAGTGCAATGCAGGCAAACGTTTGTCTAACAATATACACGCTAAGCACCACAAATAAAGGAAATATTTTTGCACTCTATTTTTATGGGCACAAGTCAGTTGTGTTCAGCATGTTGTTACTCTTCTTCCCAAATGCTATCTTTAAAATTCTTAAACAAAAGAACCCAGAAACCATGAAATACCTGCTAAAGGAGCTCTTAGGACTTCTCATCAGTGTGCTGCAGAATGCCATTAGTTCACTGATACTTAAGAGAAAGCACCAAATAGCGTACTGCACCAGTATACACTGATTTGACCAACCCTTGTGCTCAATTTTCTAGCACTGTCGATAAAAAGCTGCAGAAGGAAAGAACAAGTTGGGCAACAGGTTTGTAAGCAGCAATTCCTTATGTCAGCAACACTGATACACAATGCCCTTGTTATATTTAGTGGTTGTTCCTCTTTCCAAATTCTTTAATGAGATCTATAAATCAGAAAAAAACACAATTTTTCCCTACATCAGAAGAATAGTCCCCAAATTTCTGGTTTTAGTCTTAAATTAAAGTAAGATTCGAAGCAGATAGGTTAATTTGGTTTGATGTGCTTATGCCCCTACAGTTTTGCAATAGCAGTATGGACTTCTGCATAGCAAATTTAAATAAAAGTTTGCAAATTCTTTTTACTTTCAGGTTTCCAAAGATAAAAGCCATTATTATATGGCTATGAAGAAAAAGTATATTGTTCATTATTATTTTCTGATCTCATTGCTTCCTGTCAAGTATGTAGCAAGTTTGTTCAAAATTAGAAAGTCCCAACTTAAGGCAGACATTTCCTCTTGTAGATTTATTCAGCTGTCTAGCTTTTTTTTGCCCCCAATTTGATTTTTTCTTTCACCTTGGTTGCAGTTTACAATCACTATAATACACATGTCCATCTCTCTTTCTCTCTCTGTTATTTTTTAAAGTTATTTCCTACAGACTACAAACAGCACTTACTTAAATATATTCAACAGAGACAAGCCATGCTACTTGGCTAATCTCCATATTAAAAATCCTTTTGGAACTACTGTACAGCTTCAGTCACTTCGGTGATTTAGTAACAGTTAACTTCAGAGTGCATACAAGTCACACTGATTCAAATTGATGCTGCTACAAACCTGATCTTCCTTGGATATGAATCCACATTCTCAGTGGCTGCCTAGCCTGGCACTGATGTTTTTTCTCAGGCAATCACACTGGCAGCAAATTGGTTTTGGTGGGTCAGGATGCAGTGCCAGCTCACTGAAGGGTGAAATACGTGAAACAGAAGCAGAAAGAGGGAAGAGCTGGAACAGCACAAACCTATATAGGATTAAACTACTGTGGAAAAAGATTTTTCCTGTAGGAAGGCTCAGTCTCCGTACTGCATTCATGACATCTATTTATGATAAATCAGAGGTTCCTTGGCAGAACTTCAGAGTAGCTAAAGTTAGAAGCACTAAGACTAGGTGTTTATATATAAATTTATTTTCCTAAAAATAATATGTACACATATTTAAACAACACTGAAAACACAGTATTCTGACTGAATAATTAACATAGATTCAAAGAATTTTTTAAACAGAAAACTGTTTAACAGAGACATGTTACTAAGGGATAAAAGTAACAGCAGCTGAAGAAAGTTTTTGAAGAAAATAATTCATTATCATCTCAACTTCAATCGCCTCTGTTAACATACTCCTTTGCCTGTCTTAGATAATCCTTGTACAAAACTCTTCCAAAAATGCACGTACTACAACAAAAATTGTAGAACCCATACTGAGTTTCTACCTCATCAAATTTGATCTGAATTGATCTGAAGGATGAGTTAATGCACTCAAATATCCTTCTTTCCCATTCTACTTCCAAACTGCATAAACCTGCTCTCAAACAATTTCAGGGAAATAGCCAGGCATACTACAATAGTTAAAGAAGGACTTCAGTTAACACAGTGCAACCTCTTCAATCAAATTTCAGAAGAGAAAGACTCTCAGCCAGCTGGCTGAAGCAGCACTGTTGAGTGTCACAGATTAATATTCACTTGCACTTAGACAAAAGCATTCATTACCAACTCAAAACCAATATTACAAAGTTTCGCATACAAGGGAAAGAACCTTATATGGTTATGCAAATATGTATCAGGAATAGACATCAAGACTAACATTAACTTGTTAGCATACAAAAATATCAACACATTTTAGAAATAATACCAGCGGCATGAGATCATGGAGTTGCTTTATTAACGAGTTTTTCCTCATTTGTAGATTGTAACAGATTGGGAGCAGCAGGTGGAAATGTTCTACCAAGAACTTTCTCTCTGCAGCAAAATCCTTAACAAAAGGATGCCCCTACTGTCAGCAGCACCAAATTTGTTTTTGCTTAACCTCCTCTACTAAAATTTACAACACATCTCATTGCTTACTCTAAGCGGGGGGGGGAAAAGGCAGCTTGTGTTCATCTAAAGAAACAGCATCTAGGCAAAGCTCCTTCTGCCATTCCCACCCTCTCTCACTGGGAATTAAATTCCCCTGAACATTTAGTCTGTACCAAATATAACAAATAAGTCCATGGAACCTATCAGATGAAGCATTTATCTTAAGAGAAATTAGGTACAACTCCTCCGTGACAATACTTCCCCCATCCTGAGAAAGACATGACTGCATTCATAAAGCCAATTTGTTGGCTGGTTGTCGAAATGACTTCAAAATGACTGAGCTAGATGCCCAACTTCGCAGTAGCTGCCTGGACTCGAAGGGAGACTCCCACCTCCTTCCCTCCCCACTGTTTCTCAGTTCCTGGCTGGTTTTCAACACATTTGTCAGGAAGCCCTTCCAGAATAATCAAGTCCTATCCATGGGAGTTTGCCTCATTATTTCCCAACAGGGCTTTAACTTGCTAGCTTCACACCATCTCCCACCTGATTATAATGATAGCTTTAAAACCAGAGCAGACAGGCTTGGTTTTAAAAAGTCTTCTGAGTGAGGTGCTACCCAGGATCTTGCAGCGTACAGGTACATCATAAGCAGAGGGTCTCCTGACAGTTCATTAGCAGTATGTAAACATCACTGACTAAAAAAAAAAAAATTTTTTTTAAATCCTTTATTCAGCAAGGTGACTTGGTTTGAGGTAGCAAATCACTGCTATTTCAAAATGCAACTGAATTTGAACACGTTATTGATTTTTTCCTTGTCATAGCATAGTTACTAATAGCTATGGTAAACAGCTACAGACACTGTTGAAAATGTAAATACCAACTTCATATCCTGATGTAGGACCTTACAAAAGCCACAGTGGGCAATAGTTGTCCACACAAGAAGTCCTAGTCCCTTAAAATACAGCATTTCCTTAGATCAAAAGCAAGCTGTGTAAACACAATAGCAGCTGAGAACCACCAGAATGAGAACCTGCAACTTCTTTGTTACCAATTTTGGAGTGTTTAGTGGCTGTCAATTAAATAATTACAGGACAATTTACTACCTAGGTGTTCTTTATTCAGCAATAATTCAGAGTGGGTTTTTAAGCACGTCAAAACTTTCTTTGACAAGATTATGACTACCTGTCTTTAGTCCATAGAGTATTTTGTCAGGCCTTAGAGTCACAACCTAGAGACCGTATTTAAAAGTAACTGAAACATTTCAAGGGACTGTCATTAAAGTATAAGAAATACCATAGGTGCAGAATCCATCTGAAATCACCTATTTGTAATAATGCTTTTTGAAAAAAAAAATAAAAGCTCACACGGTTTTGTCTTATGGCTCTCAGGTGGAATTAAATCAAAGATTTAGAGTTGTCCTAAATTTCATATAAAGGGTAAGACCTACCACAAGAGGTTGTATACTTAGAAGTCTGGCAAAAAAAAAAAAAAA
The DNA here is from genome assembly GCF_964035555.1 of Netta rufina. Taxonomy (NCBI): domain Eukaryota; kingdom Metazoa; phylum Chordata; class Aves; order Anseriformes; family Anatidae; genus Netta; species Netta rufina. Next base: position 175,733,156 of record NC_140123.1, read on the forward strand.
AATCATCTGGTGGGAAACTCTGCTAATTTAACAATTCCCATACACGACAAACCTTGAAGTGTTTTGATCAGAAAAAATGAAGCTCCCATGACTTCACTCCAAACCTAAGTACAGCTGCCAGACCTCTCTACTACCAATACCAGTCAAAGGAGTCTCCCACCAGCCAGGAGGAAAATCACAGCTCAAACTTCTACAGGAGCTTACAGGGTCGTGGTTCAATAGCAGGAGTTGACCTCAGAAGCTCATCAGGAGAAATGATTGAAAGAAAAAGAAACTAAATGATCATTACAGCGCATATAACACGGAAGTTTGACACCCCACCACCACCTCAACCTGAGCTGGAAATTGCACAGGCAATTAAATCAGAGTTCTTCAGGTCCCCTGAAGAGGAACAAGATTATCAACGGGTAATTTTTAAAAGAGAACGTCTCCCACAACTGGATTGAGAAATTCTTTAATGAAATAGGAGAAAACAGGTCTTTAACAAAAATCAACAATTCAATCAACGATTATTCAAATAAAAGTATTTAAAAATTGAAAGCAATCGATCAACAACTTCTAATAGCTGATAGGCAACATTCACCTTATAGTATAACCCCACAATTAGTTGAAAAACACAAAAACATCTAGTTAAAATACAAGGATTTTTTTTTTACCTCTTCCCCGTACTTTCACATTGTAGGGTGGGGGCAGAAAATTTCTACTACTGAAACCTTGCCCAACAGACAGGTTTGTTTGAATTGAAACCTTCCTCCTTTCAGCTGTGCTGGCCTACAATAGTGCATAATTCTAAACAGTTCTTAATTAAATACAGTGTTTTAAAACTGCCCTGCTCTGGCTAAGTGATAGCTGCATAATAAGAAACAAGTTCTTAAAAATCCACCCAAAATAAAAACCTGTGGTCCAAAGAAACCTAAAGGATTCATAATGCATTTGGAAGCATATAATTTTGGCCAAGTAATCAAAAAAGATAATAATTATCAAACATAAGTCTCAGTTGGCAAAGAAATCAGTTGTCCCCATCACAAAAGAGCTAAAAAGATGGTGAAGCAGAACACATCTCTGTGCTGAGAGCAGAAAACATCCCAAACATCTTAACTACTGAGCTGTTAAGGCTGCTGTGTAAGATATGTAGTGTAATGCAATGTCATTAAATATGAGCTGTAAACTGGAACCTCCTTTTAACTTATCTATTACCTATTATCTTGTTCCAAAAACATCAATTCCTCCCTCTCAAAAAATCCTACGCTAAGGTAAAATTCTTCAGCTAGCAGCCTAACACAATGGGTCTTCTGAGGTAGATTTTGACAAACAAGTCCCTGCCTGGAGTTGCAGACAGGTATAACCAACCTCCCACAATGACCTATTGTGAGGAAACTGGAACTTGGGATATGAATAAGTGCAAGTTACTCTGGTAGGCTGTGTGAATGCCTGAGAGCTTGAATGTTCTGGCAGAAATTTTTACCTTTTTTTTTTTTTTTTTTTTTTTTTTTTTTTTTTTTAAAGGCATGTGCTAATGAATATGATCAGAACTCAACTTATCAATCTCCGTCAAAAGCAAGACCATTTTCTTTGGGTGGCTGCCATATTTATTTCCCTCCACACATGTTTTTTAATAAAGAATGAGGTCCTTGTATGGCGTCCCTTAAGACTTGTCAAATATTGCAGCAGAACAACGGACTTATGTACATTTTTAGCACCATCTCATAAATCCCTTTGGTTAAGTTCTCTCCTATGTGCAGGACAAAGATCGGTTTACTTTACAAGAAAGTCTAAATCCAAAGCCTGAGGACCTCCCACAATACAATATGCTGCTCTAAATGAGTACAAAGTATTTAAATAGTTTCACTGTTCCACTTCATTCACTAAAGAATACTTTCAGGGGAAAAAGCAGCAAGCTACCTCCTGTAATAGAAAGCTGATAATGTAAAGGTAAGTGCCAAGGCCTACATCTGGAAAAAAACCTCTCACAGAATCCTCAGTATTAAATCCTGCTTTATCAAGAGAATGGCAGTGACCCTTAGCTGCTATCTGGAGATTCTCTCATCATGGGTTTTGGTTTAAAATGACCACTGTTGCCCAAGAACATGTTTTTTTCTTAATGCAGAAGCTTTTGGTCACTCCTCTGGAACATCCCATCATCGTATACTGCACCTGCAGGGAGAGGGTCACCAAATGGAACAGCAGCTCCGGCAGAGAGCAGAACGTGACTGCTGTACTGCACTCCCACTTCGCCACCAATTTCCTCCATGAACTTCAGTAAACACAATCTCACTGGGAAGGTTTGTGTCTACAAAAGCTGGGATATGTAATGCTGTGCTACTCTGCAGAGATAAATGGAAGCTTAACGTTAAGAAAAAAAAAAAAAAGAGGAAAGGTAAAGTGACACTGATTTAAAAGATTTCTAAAGCACAATACAGAACTGACTGATGAATCCCAGTTGTTCGGAGATCACTAATTGTCTAAAATGAGTTTTCAACCCTTTGCCACACAGTTTTATTTCATTTCTAGCATCAAAATTACTTTTTTGTTGCTGTTTAGTACTTCTACTAATTACTAAGTATTCCTTGTACAATCCAGCAGATCTGTTTTATGTACACAAATGCATTAGCATTAAGTACTGGACTAGGATTACTTCTTGATTTCACACAGTAGATGGAAAACATGAAAGAAAAGATGGAGTTCAAGTTGCAAGCTGCCTTCATTAACACAGGAAAACATATTCATAACAACAACCAGAGAGGAGATGCTCCATTTTCTGTGTGAGCCACTTCTGTACGATACGGAACACCATTACTACTGATGCAGAATGCTCTGTCTACAAACACAGCAATCCTTATTTTCAGAAAATCTGGAACTCAGATAATTTTAAGTCTTAAATTTAATGTTTGTATTGCTCGGACTTACAAGTGCGTTATTTTGCAATTTCTCTTTGAAGACGAGTCTTACCCATCTTAAGTTGCCAAGTTTTGCATATTTGAAGTCTATGAACTCAGTGTGGCTGAAAAAAAAAAAGAACTAAGCAATATTCTGAACACTCTAAAGGATTAAAATTTGGTGTGATTAAAGTAAACAGCAGCTAGCAATCTAAAGCGTTTCAGACAGAACAGCTCATCTCATTTTATAATAATGTACACGCATGTGAAATCCATTGTTATGAGGGCTGTAGAGAAGAAGTGGAACCCTGGAGTTCTTCACCGCATACTTCTGCAAAGATCTGACACGCATGGAAATAACTCCTTTGAGTGCTCTGAATAAATGAGTTTGATATATCACGAAAGACAAGTAATAACCCGGCCCCAGAAGAGTGATCAACATCAGGAAAAGATAACTGTATGAACAAGTCACGTGTTATTTCATCTCTACTCCTCTCCTAGTTTCACAATTCTCATAGCATCAGCGATCCAGACATTAGAACTGCCATCACATATCGAGAATTCTCTGCTCGGCACACTACGACACTCTGCTTTGATGTATAATTCTTCAAACGTGCCAGCTAGGCTTGCACCAAGAGGCACACAACTTCCAACCAAATTGTGACTGTCAGGTTACCAAATTTTTTTATCAGTTCCTGCAGTTCAGAAATCCAGCAAGAATCCCCTGCTGGTGAGCCCAGGAGAAAGAGAGCTAGAAACTCATTCTGAAGCCTCTGCCCAGCAGATCCTTCACATTATTTTTACATATAAAAAAGGTATTACCATGAAGAAGTCACATCAGCATGAGCACGATTCATGGAGCATGGTAGAAAACGGGGCTAACAGCTCTACAGGACTGAACAGTCCAGAAAAGGGCAAAAGCACCAGGAATGCTCTGCTCAGTGGCAGACAAGGGGCAAACAGCAGCTGCTTAGAAACCAGAGCATAACTGGATAAGAAGGAAGAAGGTAAGAAGAAAAATACAGCTAAGCCAAGCTGAAGACCCTTAGCAATCCTCTTGTCACTTGTGGAGAATTGTTGCTGGTGAGCTGACACATCACAGTCCAAGCCATAGCTGCAGGACTGTAAAGCAAGCAAGCACATCTTCTTTCTTTATTTATTTAAGGAAAAGGCAAGAAGCTCAAGGAAAGGATAGAAATTAAAAAAACAAAAACAAAAAAAAAAAAAAACCCAGCATATACATATTTAACATAGGAAACTCCACCTTCCCCCCCCCCCCCAACTCTGCACCATATAAAGGTTTTTGATTTTCCAAACAAGCAGCCTCTTCTACTTTGGGAGGATATCAAGCAATGCTTTTCTTCAAAGGAAGAGGAGAGGGAGAACAAAAACAGAAAAAGCAAGAGACCAGAAACTACTTTTTGACAGTTAAACTGCTAAAGAAATCAAAGCAGGAAAGTGTGAACGATGAATGCTTAAAGAGGAAGTGCTAAACGTAATACTGACAGTTTCTTACAGCACACTTCTAGCTGCTGAATGAGTTTTAAAAAATACTCAAGAAAACTCCAATTGATTATTTCTGTCAATAAAAGAGCTATTCTTTTTTAGAATTCCTAGTAACAGTACTGACTACAAAAAACCATTAACTTTACAAGTCTCCTGAGTGTCTTTAGTTTTACAAACCTCACTTTGTACTACGGCCTACCCACATTCCATGCCTTTTTTTTTTTTTAATTTTATTTTTAAGTATTTCTGGTTAAAGTAATCTTACATCTCCTTTTACTACCTCAAAGAGAAAAAAAATGAAACAAACAGCACCATTTATACATACTCCACAAAAACTTACAGACAATATCTCTATCACATCCAAAGCACATCCCCATACAATAATTTCTGAATCTTGAGTTTTATAGTGCGAGTGTCTTTGAAACACAAATTAGCTTTTTCACCACGAGACAAAATATACCACGATCTGTACTTTGACTTCCTCTGTTGGGACCCACTACAGCTCAGTACGTGCAATATGAGAAAAACACATAACTATTACCAAGCACGTAACGCTGGAAGCGTTGAGCAGTCTGATCACAGAATTTGACATTTAAGGGTATTTACTATTCCCGTGCTCTTCTGTACAAGCAGACTGCTGCCATAAAGCATATTTATGTAATAAATCAATAAGGCTTCATTCAACTGCAAAGACGACCACGGAGCTCTTCCATAGCACAGCAGCGTGACAGTCAGACGCTCTGAAACCCCTAATAAAGAACAAGCTGGGACTACCACTACCACGTTTCTGAAGCCTGCAAAATGAGCTGACATTTTATCCTTGCATTTTAAATGGCAGGAATCAGGTAGCATTTAAGACAATCTTTTTGACCACTGGGTGCCACTCTTGTTCTATGTAAGAATAAGCTGCCTGGCATTAACTCAGTTTTGTGTCCCCCCCTACCTTTTTTTTTTTTTTTTTCTTTTTTGGTCTTTTTCTTGTTTCTTGTGTTGTAAAGTAAGAGGTAAAGGTTTAAGATTTTTTTCACAGGTTTCTGTAGAACACTACCTTTCAAAACCGTTTACGGTTGCTTCTAGCCCTAAGAACACAGTTTTGAGAGAAGTCCTGTGCACACAGACCCTTATAGCATACCAAGGTGTTACAGAATACAAAGCTTTAACAGCAATTTTTCTAACTGACCAGGTGTCTGTACCTAACATGTTTACCTTATTTTTTTTTTCTTTAATGGTACAAACATAGCTTTAAGCAGACAGCAATAAGGAAGAGTTACTCTACATAGGAGGAGACATTTCCAACTAACACGATGATGCAGCATGCAGAAATGCAGGCCTGCTACAACAGCAGACACCTTAAAAAGGGGAAACACAGGACATGGCATTCAGAAAGACAGTTATGGGATGATAAGAGATGGGAGCACAGGCCTGGCACTGGAGATTCCTGGGCTGCAAAGTATTCACAAATGGTCAGATGAACAACACTGGTTTTAGGGGTAACAAAAAGGCAGGTGTTCGGCCATCTGCAGGAAAGCAGGGCTCACCACGCCTAATGGGTTCTTGGGAACACAAGTCCCATCACTCTGAGCACGCCCCCACCTCATCCTTTACCCCAGCTTTAGTTATCCCATATGGTACGGGACATCTCTTTGGTCCATTTGGGTCAGCTGTCCTGGCTGCATCCCCTCCTAGCTCCTTGTGCACCCCCAGCCTCCTTGCTGGTAGGGCAGCATGAGAAGCACAGAAGTCCTTGATCCATGCATGTCCTGCTCTGCAGCAATTTAAACAGCCATGTGTTATCACCATTATTTCCATCCTAAATCCAAAACACAGCACCATACTAGCTACTGTGAAGAAAATTAACTCTATCCCAGCCAAAGCCAGGACATTAATATATATGTGGCAACATATATGACAAATTTGGCTATAATGTGGTGCTGTGGACTAATGAAAAAAGAAAAAAAAACACAAAGATATAAAACCCTATTGACAAAGTGATCCCAGGTGCACCTTACAGTGAAGCGTAAGCCACCACCATCAACTCCTCCCTGCAAAGGAGTGAAGATGCTGACAATTCACTGTTTGAACACCATCATTCATACACAAAGGAGCAGGTGAAGAAAGGTTAAGGAACTAAGAAGTATGCATGTAATAACAACACCTAAAACCGTTACTATTTAGCTTCTGTATAGACTTATTCTTCCTGTAATAATTACATTTGAACCACTAATGATTCTTAAATTACACTGCTAATATTTCCATTGTACAATGGAAATATACACTAACAATTAATTCTTGTCTTTATATTTATGGTGAATTTCATCCTTGTCCATAAAACGTGAGTGTAACACTGTCCTTATTTATCAGATCAAAAAAAATCCCATATCAAACTGCATTGCAGACACGTACATGTTAACCGCCCTACTGTTTAATCCTATTCCTCACGTTTCGTAGATGGGAACCTGAAGTACAGACTAAAAGTTGGTCACAGAAATTAATTTATTGTTTTAATACCTGCTCATCAGTCCAGCTGAGGAAACAGGAAGGTCAGAACAAGGATATGGTGCCCTGCATATTATCCACTATCCACTTCAGCAAGTTTTAAAATGGCTCAGTTATCTTTCCATTTGGCCTCAAAGTACTGCAGTCACTGAAGCAAACATTAGACAGATGAAAGAATTCTCTAAGTCATACAAAAAGTGTGACTGACTAGGTAGATGCACTAAATTACTTGCAATCCCAGGCATCTTAAAGTTATTATCATTGTATTGCCTACCCTTACTAAATAAATATTAAAGACTTCTGTGTCATTTATTTTATTTGTATCTCAAAACAATACAACTAGAAAACACTTTTCACCATCATGTCACTTCAACAGACAGCCTTTCCCATATCCCTATCATTCCACTGCTCTACTCTACAAACTGTTTTGATAACAAAGAAAAATGTTCTACATAGTCACAGTAAGTGTTATGACAGTTTTGATGTCATGATCTGTACAAAATAAAACAGTAAGGTTAATTAAGGAAAATTCTAAAGAATAAAACTGTCAATTACGGATTGACGAATTTATACAACAGGAACTCTTCTCTGTTTCTGCATTTAAGCATAAGTACACACATATCTTATAGATTCTAAGAGAGACTGATCTGAATATATCTATGGCTCAGAACAGGCTTTCGTCAGACTATCGCCACAAGACAAAGATTATTAAAAATATAACATTTATTTAACCTCTTTACTGCATGTAGTCATATTTACATATCCCTATGCATGTGTACATTAAATTTACAACATAAAAAAGTTTGTATTTCATTTAACAGACTGGGGCAGCAAAGATGGGAAAGTAGCTTTTAAACTGTTTTTAAGGGAAATAATGGGAAACCCAAATAAATCAGTGGGTTTCTAACAGATGCAAGAGTAGCATATTGATATTCAGAGCAGGTCATTTAGGTACATCCCAATAGCTCAGATAGAATAACAGCATGTGCACATCGCTAACATGCTGTTTCAATCAAATATGCTAAGACAGAACCCAACCTTGAACCCTTTCAGAAGAAGGAGAACCTGAACCCTTGCAGTTAAGCAACATTCAATATCTACAAAAACAAACAAGAACTTCCCAGCATAGTTTTAAAATTCAAAATTTAGCTGAACAAGCCTTGATCATTCTGTTTCAAACAGAAATTGCTCTGAGTAGGAGACTGGAACAGACAGCCTCCAAATCTTCCTATGCATGGCAGTGCTGTAAAGCTTTATAAAATACCTGTATTCGGGCTGCCGACTTATAGAATGATCATCCCTTGGCCATCTGTATCCTGATTCATCCTGCAAAGCATACAGAGACAGTTGTTTGAAGTGTATCTCAGCAACAGATGTCAAATACAATGTTTCCAAATGGTACTTATTTAGTGCAGAACCAAAGCATTTAGTGAGCTAAGAGAGTATTAATCGTTCACGGAAAGACTTCCTCTCAGTTTATCCACTTGGCCCCACTCCTATTTTCTGCCTCTATCATTGATAAAAACTTTGAAATGACATACCAAAAAAAAAACACCTTGTACTTTGTATGGGACAAAAATTTCCAAACCATATAGAGGGGCTCTGATTTTAAAAAATAAATTTCCTCAGTGAAATATAAATTCTCGTCACTAGCTTGGAATTACAGAAATTCAAGCATCTGCAATTGGTGGACTCACAGTAATGACCTTTCAAAGTGACCACAAAGTTTGTGTTTGAGTAGCTATTGAAACAAATCAGCATCATGGCAGAATTTAACTAAGTTAACAACTATGCAAATTAGAATGCTAGGTAGACAACATTCAACAGGCCAAGTGCGAGCACTTGTTATACACAAAGTTTTTGCTATCATTCTTCTTGTCATCCAGATAACTTCGCACCATGTTACACAGGACTCCCGGCTACTCCTGTTTTCCCAGTTCAGACTCTGAGCTCCCCATAGACCTGGACAAAGGATCACTTTCAAGCCCATACAGTAGCTAGGAAACACAAAAAGCAGCAAACGCTTATTACAACATCATCACAGGAGTCTTGGAGGCACAGTAACTGCATAAAAGCATGAAGTAGCAAAACCAGCAATGTTCTGTTTGAAAAAAATATTTTAATTGTTCAGCATTCAAACCTTCATAAGACAACAAACATCACAGTCACAGGAGAAGAATCACCTTATGTACACCTCGGTGTGGTGGGCCACTTCTTCGTTCATGGGCAAAACTGCGACCCTCTTCGTAGTCCCTGTACTCAGCGTGGCCATAATCGTCATACCGACTGTAACTCCCTTCTCCAGGTCTGTCAAGCAGTGGTGGTTTCTTTGGTACGATGTTTACTACTCGATGGTAATCATCCTAAACCACAAAACAAAATCATTTTGTTTTTAACATCTGGAAATCTATACAAAATCATTTTGTTTTTAACATCTGGAAATCTATAGTGAATACACAAGAGTAAAAACATGTTATTTCTAGACAGTGGACTGTGATAATCTCAAAGCTGAAATAAGCACAGGGGAACACCAGAAAAAGTCACGACAGACTGACAGTGGAATAACTTGTATTTAATTGGACACTATTCTGATGCAATCTTTAGGCATTGGAAGTTTAATTACAGAGAGAAAATTCTCAACACATTTAAGTTTCTTTTGAAATTTTAAAGCAGTAACGTTAATCTCTACTTCATCATCAGCTACATTTTTTAAGCATGAGATACTCATATTTCTCAGAAACTTTTGTATTAATTTAGGAATGCAATAAAGAAAGTTACATTTGTAATGCCTCTAAAACAAAGAGCCTATTTGAAAATCATTCATTTTCTTAACATCCATAAAGTTTTCTACACTGTGGAAATTGGGGTGAAGACAATCCTTGTTTCATAGTCTGATTTGATAAGCATCTTCTCAATACCACGCAGCACATGATCTAATGATTTATGTGACACAGAGTTACAACACTGTTTTTCTTTTAATGCAAGTTTTGGATAGCTTTTTGCTAGACCGCAAAATTAATTTCCTTCTAGTGTATGACATTTCCTTCACATAAAATGTCATACACTATTTACCCATTAAATGGATTCTTTGCTTATTAAGCACAAGTTGTACAATTACAAAAGATACAAACTCAATTTTCAGGAATCAAGAAAATAAAAAGCAAATGGAAATGCAAGACTTTGTCTTTTAAGTCTTCCTCTTTTAGCAAGGTATCTTTTCTGTTGGCCTTAAAAATAAGGTATAATTCAAAAGATGTCAATTAGAATGTACAGTCGGGGGGAGACATTCAAACTAGCTTTTTTTCCTAGCAGCATAAGTCACAAGCTAATGCATCAATAGCTTTTGCAGAAAACGCATTTAGTTCACAAATTACTAAATGTGCAAAAGAAAAAAAGAAGCAAAAATGGAAAAATTTGCTCTGATTTCAGAGACCAGCCAACAGGGTTACTAGAAGGTAATCCAAAATCAGCCTACAGCCATACTGATGCAAAGTATAGACTATATACACATTCCTATGCTGCCAGAATGCCTGATCTACCATTACCTTGTTGAGCATCCTCTACATACATTTTTTGTTTGGTGTCTTACAAAGATATGCTCTGAAGCTAAAAAAAAAAAAAAAAAAAAAAAGGGCTCTGTGCTTTAATCTCACCCAGTAGTCCCTACCACCTCAGTTAATGACATTCAGGAGTTAGACAGTTCAAGTCACACCCATTTTGCTTAATTGTGCCAAGCACTCACAACTTTTCGCTGTTTACCAGCATCTGAGAGCATGTGCTCCTACCACAATCCTACCACAATGTGATGTATAATTAACATCCAGGATTAGATTAGGACACGTCTCTTGCTCTCTCAAACAAGCCATACTTCATTCTGTATCGATGCTTTGTCTCAGTTCCAACATACTAAGCTACCAGCAAATGCTGAGGACTTTCATAACATTGAGGAATAAATTAATTTCATTTTACTTGCCTGGCATAAAACTAGGTCAGCCCTCTACACGTGGACACACAAACAATGGCACAGGGTTGCATGGACAGAAACTGCCTGCTAATCCTCTTGAACAAGCAGAGTTGTATGAGGAGCTTCATATTCTTCCAGTAAGTGACATTGGATCTTGGTTTGCCTAAGTACTGTGGGTGCTGCTTTGGTACAGATGCATAGTACTGATGCAATAAATTAGCTTATTCTGATAGTCTCTCTATCCCCACTTCCAAACTCATATAACATAAAGCCAGCGCTGAGGTATCTGGTTAACTCTTGCATCAAAAAGATGTGGTGGTTTCATGTCAATAGGTAGCTAAAATCCACTACACTGCCCTCTCGCTTCTCCTTCTCAGCAAAACAAGAGGAGGAAATATAATGTGGGAGAAAAAAAAAGCTCTTAGGTTGAGGTAAGGACAGGGAGATTGCTCACCGATTACTGACATGGGCAAAACAGACCCAGCATAAGTCAGTAAGGGATATTAATGTAATTCATTGCCTATTCATAACAGACTAGAGCAGTGAGAACTGAAAGCAAACTGAAAACACCTTCCACATCCACCATCTTCCACTTCCTCCCCATCGCCAAGTGGCGCAGGGGAATGGGGGCTGTGGTCAGTCCCTAGCGCTTCATCTCCGCCGCTCCTTCACGGTCCCTCTCTGCCCCTGCTCCCCGTGGGGTCCCTCCCACAGGATGCCGTCCTTCCCAAACTGAGCCTGCGGGGGCTGCCCACAGGCAGCAGCTCTTCAAGAACTGCTCCCACATGGCTCTGTACCACGGGGTCCATCCCCCAGGAGCAAACTGCTCCAGCACCGGTCCCCCATGGGTGGGCGGCAGCTCCCCCCTGGCCCCCTGCTCCTGCAGGGGCTCTCCATGGGCCGCAGCCTCCTCCAGGCCACATCCACCTGCTCCACCGGGGGCTCCTCCACCCATGGGGGGGCTGCAGTGTGGAGATCTGCTCCGTGTGGGACCCATGGGCTGCAGGGGGACAGCCTGCTCCACCAGGGGCCTCTCCACAGGCGGCAGGGGAACTGCTGCTGTGTGCCTGGAGCACCTCCTGCCCTCCTGCTGCACTGCCCTGGGGGGCTGCAGGGCTGCTTCTCTAACGTTTTCACACTCCTTGTTCTCCCAGCTGCTGTTGTACACCAGTTTGTTTTTTTCTTCCCTTTCCTAAATCCGCTCTTCCAGAGGCCCAACCAGCGTCACTCACTGGCTCAGCTCTGGCCAGTGTCGGGTCCCTTTCGGAGCTGCCTGGAAGCTGGCTCTGACCTGACACAGGGCAGCTCCTGGTACCTCCTCTTACAGGCCAACCCTGCAGCCCACGTGCTAACAAAACCTTGCCATCTAAGTCCAATACAGAAGACTACATCATACATTTTAACTTATAAAATAAAATTCCATAATGCATATGCCATACTTTGTTCCCTGGACATCTCGAAAGATTAATGGAATTCAGAAATGTCACTGCCAAAATGGATAAATTGAATTAGCAATGTGTTAGTCAAGCCAAATATTGATTTTAAAGAAAAAAAATGTGAAAATATATTCTGTCTTTCCTCATATTCTATTACTGATAAATGTAGGGGAGAAGCAGTGGACTAAATAGCCTGTACAAACTTATCTGATTTCTAGTTTGCTGAAAATGCAGAAACTTTGTTGTTGCCTGTGAAAAGCATTAAAAATATTTCAGAGCAGCCAAGCACTAATACACTGATCAGTGGAGAAAACAGCATAACTAGTTACCAGTGGTAGCTTGCTTTCTAGAAAACAAGCTGAAAATACAGCAGAGAGAACCCAGAAAGCATGCTAAATTAACTGCATGTAGACAGAAACATTAAAAAGTATCCTTAAAGTTCTATTTAAACCACAATAGCTCAAAATGGCCAAACTGCAAACTGTTTTGTCTAAAGAAGAGACTTCAGACATAGGGGTAAAAAAAAAGGAATTTCACCTGATTCTTTGGCAAAGATATTTTCTAAAAGCATTCTGAAGTTATTACACATAAGAATAAGCATAGCCTTTGCATTTGTTTTTACAGACATAACACAGAGAAGTCTCCAGGCCTACAAAGTAAGATTTCCATCTACACCTTTTGGCAAGCATTTTCTTGATAGGACTCCACAAAATAATTTCTTTAGCAAGTGTGTATTTTCAACATTTGCTATAATCATTTGCTTTTATGCCTTAAGCATAGTAGTAAAAAGATGCATTGGTGACAAGAACAACATTACAAGTAGTCATTTAACCACCCTTAATCACTTCAAAGATGTATTAATATACAAACAAGTTTCTGGAGAAAAACAAAATACAGTATGGCCTTTGCTTTTCCATGAGTTATGAAAAATCCTATGTTTAATGACACAAATAATTACACTGGATAAAAAAATCACTTTATCAAAACGTAAGTACTCTAAACCACTTTCAATAGATTTGAAAATATGACAAGATTTAAACTGGTAGGCCTCCTACAATCTCTTTACAGATGTATTTGCTAGACTGTTGACTTAAACAAATGAGGAAAGAACTGAACTTGGAGGTCAAGGAGGAAGATGAGAAGGTTTACCAGGAATTAACTCCCTAAATGCTGCCCTTAAGTTACAGGTCACTGTACAGTATAATACTTAAGAAACACAGTATACATAGTATACTTACATCTGGATGAATCCTCGGAGGAAGACGTTCTCTTGGAATTCTTTCATAGTCATATCGCCCTTCAGACCACATTTCATCTCTTCGATATGCCACTAAAGACAATAAAAATTCAACTAGTCAAAACCAGACTTGTTATGAATAGATGAAAAAGTGGTAAGTATAGAAATGACAGATTCTCTGGCTTCTCCCAAGGTAATAAATTATACACAAGCTCTGTACAGGCCTTTTAAAAAAAAAATAAAAAATGAGGTCCTTTCAAAAGTAAATCTATCTAGTTATAATTAATAAGTAATTAATTTAAGGCAACTAGAAATCAAGATTCTGGTGGCAATATTGTTCAAAACTTCTGCAGTACCAATAGCCAACATAAACCGCCTTTAAGTGTTGAGGGATATAATTTCAAACAGTCAGAAACTGTAGCAAATAAGAGCAAGATCTGTAACAAACTTTTGTTTTAGTTTATATGGAGCTCTGCTATGCACTCTTCACAAAATAACTCAGCATGGGCAAGAACTGGAAATTAGTGAAGTATATTCAGCATCAATCCTGGGCTTGCAGGTACTATAAACAACCCTACTGAGATTTACACACGGTGCAAATACCAGCTTCAGAAGTAAATTCATACACACATACCTTATAGCAATTCTGATATTTCTGTGCTAAAAAAAAAAAAAAGACTTGCGTTTTTAAAATGAGTAAATGAGTTCAACTTCTCTTTATTAGACTGCAGAGCTCCTACTTTCCTATATAATAATTTGGATTGAATTATTTCAATCCAAACCTTGACCTTCTGGAAACAGGATAAAACACGACACATTGTTCAGCTAGCACAAAGGTCTGCTTTGAATACATGAATGATACGTACTCTTCACAAGCAGATTTTTCCTTTTTTAAGCCAGCAAAACACACAAACTCCTTTTTTCAGAATATGGTGACTTCCAAAGTCAAGATTAATAACTAAAAATATGTGGAAATAAACCATCACCATAAGAGACTCTGCTGTATTAGACAGCACAAACTCAAGGATCTGAAACCTTTCAGATAATTGTAAAGGTTAAAAAAAAAACGTGTAACATATATATATATAGCTGAAATTAGTTAAGAAATTGCTAGAATTGCATTTCTTAATGTTTCCTTTCACAAGGGGTTCTAGCTATTAAAATAATCCATAAGAAAAAGAAATAGGACATATTCAAAAGGAGAAATAAAAAGCATTATCTACCTTCATAAAAGAAAAATACTTAACTGGAAATGGTCTTATGAGGCTACATAAAAATAACGATTCTTCTAGATGCCAAGAATCAACAAAATAAAGGGTTTATTAAATGTAATCAGAGGTAAGCACTGCCAGCTATAAATTTTTGTGAAAAACAATTACTCGCATACTCACTTTTCTGTTAGTTTCAGCAACTGTGCCTCAGAAGACCCATTCAATCACCTAGGAATAGAAAAGAAACTGAAACTAGCAAAAAAAAAAAAAAAAAAAGCATTCAAGCAAGCTCATATGTAAATTTCATGTACGTAAATCAGACATTTAAAGTATAAATCCTTCAACTGCCCGTCCCCCATAATCTGTCTGAATTAGTAAAGGGTATTCACTGTACTCGATCAAGAAAGAACATGAACATAAGAATTTACAATACCAACAAAATATCTGTGACAAATTACTATATGTACAACACTTCCTGAAAACGTTTGAGTTTTATTTCCCTATCACAATCTTTTATTCACTACTTCCAGTATCAGTTTCTCTTCCATTTATTAGCAGAAGTTATTGAAAATTATCAAAACTGCTTTCTTAGAAACACTCAGGAATATATCTAATATATTCACTTAACTTACTTGCATTTAATTGTCTTTCAGTATTAATATGATTAATATTAATTTTATGTTCATTTTGTGTTTGCATTAATATTAATAATGAGAGAAAAATAAGACTCCACTGCATGTGACCAGAGGTTAAT
Organism: Netta rufina; assembly: GCF_964035555.1. Lineage (NCBI taxonomy): Eukaryota > Metazoa > Chordata > Aves > Anseriformes > Anatidae > Netta > Netta rufina. The sequence goes on from NC_140123.1 coordinate 175,748,636, forward strand.
GAAAAGTTTGGTTTAACACAGGTTTTGTCTTTAACAGTTGCTTAGCAAATCATTAAGAAGCTCTTTCCCGAATTGTGGGAAGCCCTTCAGAGCCTTCAACCCTTCCCAACAGCATTGATTGATAGAAACTGATCAGAGCATCTTCTTAAAACACCCCAATTTATAACTTGACCTTACGTGTGCTCCATAACCGAGACACAAGAGTAGTCTGACGCAGGCAGGAGTATAAATAAAAAGCTGACTGAACCAGCAGAGCCAGGCTGGTACTGGTTTTGGTAAGGGTAAGGCCTGGAGGGTCTGTTGTCCTGGGTCCTTCAGATGGTCTACACACAACAAACAACTGCTAATTCTGAAACGGTTGCTCACAACAGTTGCATTTGTTGGTCGGGCGCACCCCTCAGAAGCACTTTTCCTGGCGGTTTCACAGTAACTACATACACTTTTCTTCATTCTCTTCTTCGGTGACTTTACCTAAAGGCTTAACCACATGCCAGGGGCTGGGCAGGCATCAACATGTCTCAGGCAGACTGCGTCCCCTCTTCCTCGTGCCCCCTGGACCGTGCCCCATCTGTCCCTACCCAACTCCTCACTGCCTGCACAGATCTCTTCTTCCTTGCCAAGAGTTACAAGGACAGTAACTGAACACATCTGTACTTGAAATGCACTGGAAGGGACTGAATTAGTGGGGGCAAGACAAAAACCATCACTACAGCAGCAGAGCTGCATGCACCGTTTCTCTCCATGCCTCACCACTGGTGCTTTATGCCTGGATGCTCCGTGCTGCCAGCCCCCACCTCCAAAGCACCTCCTGCACGCAAGCGGACACCAGCCCTTGGTGGAGACCCTCACTTGGCTTCCAGACCAGAGGGGACATTGGCAACGGGAAGACAGTGCCTGGTGGCTTTTAAGGGATGTTGTTTGCTTTGTGGGTTGTTTTTTGTTCATTTGTTTGTTTTGATTGGGTTTGTGTTGGTTTCTTTTTCTGTTTGCATTTTGGCCAATCCAGCAACATCTGTGCCCTGCCGCCTGGAACAGTTACTGAAATTGTTAACCGAACACAGTGTTCAAGAAGCAACGCGTCAGAAAAATGCCATTAAAGCAGGATGCAAGCTTTCACACCACGCTGCTCTGCCAGTTAAGCCACCTCCAACATCCCACTACATAACATTGACAGCAGGCACTGGCATTCACAGACATGCTGGTTGCTTCGTGGCTGAGAAACACACTGCCACCTCCATCACTGCTGTGGGACCATACTGCAGCTGGCAAGCATTATCACTACCATTTTGACCAAAAAAAAAAAGGAAAAAAGGCAGAATATGCCACCACAAAAGTCAATAGACTGAAGCAAAAAAAATACATACACAATTATATCAGACAAGAAATTAACAGAAAGAAAAGAAAGAATGGAGAAGGGAAGAGGGAAGGAAAATCTCAGACGTGAGATTTTGCAATTTGAGGAATGGAAAAAAATAATCAGACAGAATCAATTATAATGTACATTGTCCAGAATGCTGGTAATGACGAAAGGCAGAAAAACAATTTTATAGGGAAGACTAAAACCACAGTTTTTAAGCTGAGACCACTGAAATAAAGTGAGGATGCTTGTGAAAATACCAGAAGAAAAAAAAAAAATGCTTGGAGAGAGGAAACCACTTTTTCCATCACCTTGAACCCATTTCATCTGGTTCTATAGAAAAAACTTCAATTTCTTAAATGATGTGACCTAATCAGGGCACAGCTTTAATAACAACCACGAAGTGTCAAAACTTTTAGGATCAATATGAGAATATTTCATTAAGGAGGATTCAAGAGATCAAAGCTTAAGATCTACCTGCTCTCTCAGTAAAGTTGCTCTAAAACAAAGTTTAAAAAAACATGTAACTATTTTTGTTACACCTAACCCCACTATCACTGATGCTATTTTTTATTAGCACGTACACCAAAAGTGGTTGGTATTTCTTCAACATCATGAGCCATAATGCCCTGCTACATTAATTTAATCAACCTCTTCCTCATTTTTGGTCAAAGGTGACTGTTTTCCCTAAAGCAAATTCCTTATTTTCTCAAATGATGACACTTTAGCGCACACAGAAGCCATTCTATTAATGCAGCACAAGCTGCTCTGCTGTGGCCAGCTGCCAAAATTGGCTTTGCTCCGATTATCACAGCACTACGTCTTCCTCTACGCTCGTGTAACAGATGTAATACAAAAAGGTTTTCTTCATTATGCAGATTACACAGCTCACTTAAACATCAGATTTTTGCACAACTGGGTTTTCTTTGTCAATCTTTTTTTTTTTTCCTGAGGAACATTAACACATTAAAAATACTAACATACTGAAGAACACTTCAGTATTCTGCAATATTTTGTACATAATTCTTGTCTGTTTACACTTACTTGAGACATCAATTTTCGTCACTGCTAGAAATACCTACTTCATCACCGTCTGTAATTTTCCAGTGCGTGCTATCAACCTTCCACAGAATCTACATTTTTGTCCCAAAAACGTGCAGCTTTCATACCCAGCTGGCTACATTTTGCCATATGCAAACAGGAGTCCAAGGGCAAACAACTGCGCTCTTTCTGATGCTACTGGGACACGCCTGGTTTTGTACTATTACTGTGACAAACCACAGCAATTGGCAAACGTAGGCCAGTTTTGTCCCGCCTACGCCTTGCAAAGCTCTCAGAAAACATCTTGGATGATCTGGTAAGAGTAAGACCTAGGAAGGGCCCTCAGGGAATTGTAAATTCAGCAGACATATCGTGGCCAATTTCACAACAGTGAGCCATTGCTGCCTTGAGGACAGGAACAAAGAGACACAATAAAGCTTTTTGTTCCAACCGTTAAAGGCCATATTTGACAGTGCTGCAAACCTATCTGCCATCTCCTAACTAGACAGGAAGGAGGCTAGAGAAAACTGAGTTTGGGACAAAAGCAGCCTTCTCCTCCTCTCCCCATACTTGGGGCAGGCTGAAAATACTGATTAGACCTCTACTGGCAACACGAAACATCAGAAGTGTAAGAGCAGAGGGAAAAAATTCAGCATGACAGTAAATAAAATACTGGAAGGGGGGCACTGAGAAAAAGCAGGGTTACAGAGAGAATCCATATCTACCTAAAAACAAGTATTAGGCCAAAAGATTTTCAAAGGCAATTAGAAGCATGCCTGAAATAAGTCCAGGCATGTCCCACGTAGCTGGGACACGACTAACTTGAAGTAAGAGGCTTTCTTCCAATCTTTCTTAATGAGTTTACAACGGTTTTGACATAAAATAAGGGTTTAAAAGAAAATATTAAAAAAAAAATGCAGAAGGCACTGACCACAAAAGTCAAATCATCTCCACACTCAAAAGGAAAACAAAACAGAAGTTGAATAAAATTATCAGCAACATGGGCCTTCCAATGAGCATCTGAAACCTCAACGGTTCAGTTTTCTAACGATATCACTCCAATAAATCAACAGGAGTGAGAAAAATTGAGATAATGCTTTGGGAGTTTATATTAACATAGAGATTCATGTATTAGCGGTTATATTTATGTGAACAGCCGCAGTTACCAACATCTCATCCCTCACCAGTGTCAATGCCATTGAAAAATAAGCTGCAATGGGACCACTAGGCTGCTGACACAAACAGCTGTACCTCTGTGGTGCCTTCCCATCTTGTGGCATGAACAATTTGATAACAAGACATGCCAGCTCACTGCACTGCTGCTGTAGCAGGCCAAGACTTTGATGTTTTTAACATTTATCTATGAAAGTCTTAACAGATGCTGAATATTTCAGCTAGGCAGGATCAATACCTCAAACTCTACTCATCGCTTGCACAGGTGGTGTGCGCTTCCACATCTTTTTATGTCCTTCCTGCACAGCTTTTGCTCTCCTGAAGTCCTGAACACCTCGGATTAAAATATAAATATAAATATATATATATGTATTATAAGACTATCCATCAGAAGTCTAACCCAGGGCAAAGTAGGTTCACTTAAAGAGCATGAAGGCAGTGAAAACCTAAGTGTTGCAATACTCATAGGAGTTTAAATATATTAGGGGATGCTCCCCTGTTAAGCTAAGTGTAAGGACCTGTTTTAGAGCTGCTATGTGCCACATTTAGGTCCTATTTAGCCCTCCCGAAACATAAATAAGGAAAAGCCGGATCCATGCTCCGACCCTAAGGCACACGCTGGGTGCCCCCACAGCCATGGGGCTCGCCCCCCCCCCCTCCAAGCGCTCGTTAGCGGCCGCTGGGGACTCATCGCCTCCCGGCATTACCCCGAGCAGCAGGACGAGAACCGAAACCCCAAACCTGCCGCACGTGGGCTTTGTAAACCTCATGTATGCATATGCGTGTGTGCGTGCGCGTTTAAGATACCTTAAACACATCCTAAATACGTACACAGGTACATAGGCAGGTCCCACACACGCGTGTATTTAGGACCGTGGCCGCGGTTCCGCCTCTCCCCCCAGCGGACACTGCGGGACCCCCCCCCATGAGGCCGGGGCAGCGCCGGCCCCCGGGAGGCTCCGCGGGCGCTCCCCGCACCCCCGGCCCGGCCGCTCCCGGCCCCGCTCACCCTCCTGCCGCCTCCGCAGCCCCCCGCGGGCCCCGCCGCCTTCCCCCTCTCCGCAGGCGCCCCCGGAAGCGGCCGCCTCGGCTCCCGCAGGCGGCGCTCGGCGCCCCGCGTCAGCGGAAGGGCCGCGCCGGGCTGCGCCGGGCCGGGCTGCGCCGGGCCGGGCTGCCCTAAGATGGCCGCCCGCGAGGGCTGAGCGCCGCCCCGCCGGGAGCCGCCGGGGAGCCGCCAAGGGTGAGGGGGGCGCGGGGGGCGAGGAGGGGACGGGGTCTCTGCTGGGGTCCCTGGGGGGTCCTGGGGGGTCCTGGGGAGGCGGGCGGGGTGTTTGGGGCGCCGTTTACCTGCTGTGAGCCCGCGGAGGGGTTGTGTTGTGGTGTGTAAGGGGCTGCGTGGGGATAAAGCGGGCTCGGCGCTGGTGGGTCGTGACGCGGCTCTCGGGTCGGGAGCGGGTGCAGCCCGGTGTGGGGGCAGAGAGGGGATTAATTCGGTTTCGGGCACTCAAAGGTTGGTTGGGGCTGGAAGGGGCCTCAAAGCCCACCCAGCTCTACCCCGCTGCCAAGGCAGGGACACCTCCTACCAGGCCAGGATGCCCAAAGCCCCATCCAGCCTGGCCTTGGGCACCTCAGGGATGGGGCACCCACAGGACTAACAGGGGACTTCTCTTCCCTCCCTTCCCACAGGCGTGTCATTATAAGCCTGAGCCAAGTTACTACCAGAACTAATGGTTTCTTGATTAGGTTCTAAATTCTGTTGGTGCTCTTAAATTATTAACAAAACATGGCACTTTAAGCATCAAGATAGAAGAACTGAAGTTGATTGGCCTGAGCAATCGCATCTGGAGTGATTTATCCACAAATTTATACATTTTTAATTCATTAAACCACATATCTGACCTTACTGATGTGTATTTAAAACCAACAAGTAAAACATTTGTGTGTAAGTTGCAATGTTGGTGTTAAGTCCTGAAAGTGTCGGTGCATTCAGACTCCACTTGATGCTTCAGAGGCATCTGAACCATTTTGGAGGTGCCCTTGTAAGTCCTGGGATGGAGCAGAAAAAATGGTAACTGTATTTAATCATTGTCTTTTCTTCTGGTGCTCTCAACATGAGTGATGGACACTGCATGAAGTATATCGGAGTCAAGCAAAGCACACTTGAGCACCCAACGTATTTTGCAGGAGACCCAATCGTTAGTGACAGATGGCTCTTGTCAGGGAATGGCTTCTTTGAATTGTTGGCAAAGGCAAAAAAGACTGGATTCCACAAGTCATAGTCATGATAGACAACCTCATCCTGAAAGTTAATATGTGAAAATAATAAATGAAGAAAGCATTAATATTGCAGAGAGGCCGTTAGATTAATGGGGGTTCTGCTAGACCCCATGGAGATGATGTGCTGGATTCCAGCTGATGCTTTAAAGATAAGTAACCAAGAAATACCTTGAAGATCGGGGAAACCACATAAAAGCATTCACTAGAAAACAGAAATGTTTTGATTTGTTGATGGGCTCTAGAGGGATATAGAAGTCAGGTTGTGTGTAGCTCAGGGAGTCCCCCACGTCAAGTAGAAAGCTCAGATGCTCATTTCGTTTTTTATATTTATTTAGTTATTTATTATCTTAGCCTGTGTAGTGAAATCCTGGAGAGTAGAGAGACTGGTGAGCAAGGAAAAAGAATGTGATGAAAATGTTAAACTTGTGTCCAGCTGTTTTATGAAATTAGAAATTTCCCAAAGTAAAAAGACTCCGAGCCTTAGGATAGAGGAGTTTCTCATCTAGAGAGTTAAAGCTAGAATTGGCTGGTTTTTACATCCTCCTTTCCCAAAAGCTGGTGAAACTGGTATGGCAAGGTTGGCAAAAAACAAAAAAACTATTGTTTGTATCCCTGTAATCGCTTCATGGTGGTTTATTTAAAAAAAATAAAGAAGGCAATGTTTTGTTAATGTTTATGGGAGTGGAAAGAATTGTGGTTGTAGTTGGATCTACAGTTGCATTTAGACCATTGTATTCACACAAATGGCCAGAAATATGCATTTTTAACATGCTCGAGCTTTTTGAGAGACTGATTTTGGGAAAATCATAAAGTTTTGCAGTGACCCCAACAACTTAGACATTAAAAGTCAGATGACTGAAGCACCCACATGGGGGTCCTGAATGATACGGATTGCTACCATTATTTGGGCAGTCAGAACTGCAGCACTACTTCAGTTAAATTTGTCCAGGGGACTGTTTTCTGCTGTTTTCTCTGCTGTTGCAAAATCTTGGTGTTGTACCATAATGCAGCACTGGGGTAGCCCTTACCACGTCCTCTGTGTTGTGCTGGATGTCTGCATTCCTGTGCTTTAAGCCACCTCTCTGTACGGCGCCTCGCCGAGTCGGTTTGGTTGGGCTTGTCAAGGATACCAATGTCAAGCAGTGAGGAATTTGGGGTAATGAATCAAGTCTGCATAACACCAGATGCAGTGCGTGGCCTTTGTTGCAAATTTATTCTGTTTTCATTTGCTTAACCTTTATGTTGCCATTTCTGCTCGTGCCAAAAAACACAGTCTCTGAACGTGGAAAAACTCAAAATTTGATCACTTAGAAACCGCCGCTTAAACGAGTTGTGAGACATTAAACTTGTCAGAAAAGAGAAGCAAAATGCATGGATAATCAGTGTCTACTGGGAGTATTAGGCCTTCAGATGACTGAATCATGAAATGCCAAAAAAAAAAATAAAAATAACCACCAATGAATTAGAGTTTGACATTAATTTCTTTGCTGATAATTGACCCTTGCATCTGATCAAACTCCCTACCTGGAAAGTCCTCTAAGGCGCTGCGTCTGTTCTATGATGGGTGTTGATTTCTTTAGTTTCTTTCATCCCTTCAACAGCCTTTGCATTTTAAATTGAATTGGTCTTGCTGAAGAAATGGCTTGAGCCTCAGTGAAGGAGGCAGCTGAGAATCAGTGAGGGGTACCAAGAAGCAGCAATAAGGCTGCAGAAAACTGGCTAAGCAGGTATTAATCATGGAATCATTAAGGTTGGAAAAGACCTCTGAGATCATCTGGTCCAACCAATGTCACCCACTAAACCATGTCCCTAAGTGCCATGTCCAACCTTTCCTTGAACACCCCCAGGGACGGTGGGCTGCATAGGGAACATTTTTGCTGTACTTTTTGGTGTGTTCTCTCATAAGGGCTGTGTTTTATTCTGATCTTGCATTTTACCCATTTTTGCACCAAGCCTTGCCTACAGGATGAATCAGAAGGAAGAAGTGCTTTGCACAGACTTTAGTGCCACTTCAGTTTTTTGGGAAAAGTCCAAACATGAGGAAAAACACAGCCTGTTCTCTTTCAAGTTAGTTCAGTTATTCCTTACCTCATATTAGATTATGTGTATGCAGTTTTCAGATGGGATGTTTAGGATGTTTTTGAATGGGTTCATTGATTCTAGGTATAGTCTTAGCTACTTAGGCTCAAGAACTTAGGATAGGAAGGAAATTGGCACTGAGATTTCCCTGGCCAGGAGCAGGGGAGATGCCATCTGTAACCAGCACTGGAAATCTCCAGTTCCAGAGCACCACAGAAGCATGAGTAATGGATACAAGATGAAATACTTGCTGCTTTAACAGATGAGATACACTGCCTTGGCGTTAAAAAGTGTCTTTTTTTTTTTTCCTTCCTTAACCAAAAGTGGTTTATTCTATGTTGAATGCAGCTGAGCTGAAACTAGTATGAAGAATCAAATCATGTAGGTACTTGTCCAAAGGTTGTTAATATCATGTATTAGCCAGAACATTCAGTAAATGGAGACGGAGGCTTACTTCAAGTACACAAACCCATCAGGTTTTTTTTCATGGCTTACTGATCAACTAGGACAAAGAAAAAATATGCTTTGAATGCAGGGGAGAGGGAAGAACACGAGGGCAAACACTGATTTCATGTAAAATGCTAAAAAGGAAATGAAAGCTATGCTTTATTGCAACTTTATCGTGACCATCTGGGCTGTGTTTAAAAGAACAATTTGGGGGAGAAAAAATCGCACAACTGCTTTTCAATTTCTCATGTTTTGGATACAGTTTAACTCTTCTCTCTTTCTCCTTTCATCAGAAAAATGAGTGGTGGCTTGGCACCAAGCAAAAGCACCGTGTATGTGTCCAATTTACCCTTTGCTCTGACCAACAACGATCTATACAGGGTAAGTTTTTAAGAACACTACTGTTCAGACTAAACCAATTGGCAACAATTTGGAGTGCAAATATAATATTGATGTACATCTCTTAGAAGAGTTTGTCTTGATAAATTTGTTACCAATGGCATGGAATTGTCTATTGTTAAATCTTTCTATTTTGTTCTGTTTTTCAGATTTTTTCAAAGTATGGGAAAGTTGTCAAGTAAGTGATCTGATATGGCCTGCTATTTTTGTAGCTTTCTTCTTAAATATTTAATGTCTTTGATTCACTGGCATGTCTTGTGCTTTTTATAATTTAAGCCTTAAATGTGTAACTATTGCAGGCCTGTTCATTTTTAATAAAGTATAAATTTAACAGCTGGGAGTTCTTGCAGTTGCACACATGCTGTAGGAATATTTGTCTTGCAGACGAGTGCTGTTTTGTTAACAGCTTCTCAAGAGCAAGTACAATGCTACCGTGTACCAGAGATCTTTTCTCTCAAGTAGTTGAAGCAATATTCTTCTAGTCAGTGTTGTTCTCTTTCCTTCACCTCAGCCACAGGTGAATACTTGTGAGAGTGGGAGGTTTTAAAGACATGAATGAGATGTCACAGATCCCACAGACAGTTCCCATTATTGCAACGTACAGTTCCTGTTTGTGGTTCCAGGGGGATTTGTTATTGTGACTGTTTAGTGCTACATTTAAGATCAGACATAAATCAGACATAATCAGACATAAGATCATACTCTTAATATGTGGGATATTCATGAAAGATTATTGCGAATACCCATCTATGTGTTGAAATGATAGAAATAAATGTCATGGTAAGGAATATGCTTTTTGTTTGGTTGGTTTTGGTTGGTTTTTTTTTGCTTGTTTGTTTGTTCGTTTGTTTTTTGTTTGTTTTTTTTTTTTTAGCTGCTCAGAATAACAAAACTCTAGACTTCAGTCTTCAATCAAGTAAATATCTGCTGTAACCTCTGGTGGCCACTGTAATGATTTCTGATATTTAGAGCTAAGTTCAAAGTTTTTGAAGTCGCCGTAGGGTGTTTCAGGTGACAAAATAGCAGGAAATGCCAGTCAGACCACAACTTCAGGAAAACATGCATGAGAGGAAAAACCCTTACGTAGGGCTCTGACAGACACAGTGACCAGTGAAACAGGGCAGCTGCACTCTTTGTTTCCAGGCTGGGGGTATCTGACCTGTTTTAGTTCATTGCTGAACTACTAATTTAGAAAAATCCCAAGCCAAAGGTTGTAGTATCACTGGTGCTTAATAGCTGTTGACAGACCTGTTCTCCATAAATTGGTTGCTTTTGACTTCCGTTTTGACACTCCTTTGGTAAGGAGCTCCACAATCTAAATGTGCCTGTGCTCTGTGTGTGTAGGGAGTAGGGGTCTTCTACCTTGGCTTTTGAACTTGTTTGGATAGGAAGACAGGAATTGCATGAAGTATTGACTGTATAATACATGGCTTACTTTAAACGTGTTATAGCTGCATGCATTCTCTTTCTCATTATCAGTAGTTTCTAGTGTTTTATTTGCTTGTTTTGGCTACCATACACAACAGAAATGGTGTTTTCAGATGCCTGTGCTGAAGAAATCCTGTGCTGCGTGCTTTATGAAAGTCAATGATTTAGAACTTGCTACTTTGCATAGTTGCTGTTTTCCTTAACCTGTACCTCATTTCACAAAAATCTCACTTACTGATACCTAATTTTTCTTGACATTTTGTCTAGTAACTGCCAGATTAAACCAAGTGCAGACTCACAGAATACCGTGTGTATACGATACTACCACGACTACTTTTGTATTTAGCAAAATTTGCTACACAATTCTTTGCAAGCTCACCTGCCTCTAAACAGTGCAGATACTATGGGAGACTACTGGTGTTCCCATTTCAGTGTGAAACCTGATCCTTGTTAGCCTCAGTTTCCTATTCCTAACTAGTTATTAATTCCTAAGAAAAATCTGTTCAAATATTAGCTTGATTTCTGGAGATTCTTCCGCTCTCTGATTAAAGTCAGTTTAAACAAGCTTTAATGGGTTTTTCTTGAGGTGTGACTTGACTAGGCAAAATCATGCTGACTTTTCTTCTTCCTTACTACATTTCTCATCCCAATATATCATATTATGAGTTTAACTCATTTGCTGAGGTTTCATGCAAACTCATTCTTCCTACAGTGGCAGATATGGGAAGGAGTCTGTTCTCTTAGTTTTTAATGTGTGCTTTTATTTTTACATACCTGCCAACTGCCATCCTGTTTCCCACTGATGTTTTCTAGGACAGAATGCAATGGACATAAGATTGAAAGGACTGAGGTTGGGTGGGTTCTTTACCTCTAGTCATTCTGTGGATTTTACTGGGTAAAAATCTTTCTTAAATTTCCAGATGTGCTACCACAGTTGTTATTTTTAAGGTTACTTCATGTCGTGTAAAATAACACATGCATCCGTAACCTTCTTGGACTCCAGTTGGAGATACTTCCAGAACAATACAGTGAAATAGCTTAGCTGGTTAGTCCTACAGAGAAGTACAACTCTGGATGCAGTTCAGTACACTGCTTTTTCAGCAATTACAGCAATGGTCAAGATTGGTCCCAGATTTTTAAGTTCACCTCCAGTGAGTATTGTTCCCTCCAGGTTACGTTGTCTACAAATGGAGTGTGTTCTCCTTTCTTCAAGTTGTTCAAGAAATAAGCATGATACTGGACTGGAATGATGTCGAAAGACTCCATGTACTTTTTTTTAGATAATCTCTGCTGTACCTCCAAGCACAGGCTCTGGTTAGCTGTTCCTTTGTATTGCTTTTTAATGAGCCTTTCCATAGTTACTTATACTTTATTTTCATTTGGCTATATAGCAAACTAAGATCCCACTGAGATCTTTCTGGAAAAAATGTCTCTAAAACAATTTAAGCATACCAATAATGTGGTTATATGTTTTCAGAGTTACTATTATGAAAGACAAAGACACCAGGAAGAGCAAAGGAGTTGCCTTTATTTTGTTTTTGGATAAAGAATCTGCACAGAACTGTTCTCGGGCACTTAATAACAAACAAGTAAGTAATGGAAAGTTGTTATGACAGGAAGGTTGGGTTTACAATTCCTAAGTATTTACTTTTTTTTTTTTTCTCTTATTTTCTGTAGCTGTTCGGAAGAGTAATAAAAGCAAGTATTGCCATTGATAATGGAAGAGCAGCAGAATTCATTCGCAGACGCAACTACTTTGATAAGTCAAAGTGTTATGAATGTGGGGTGAGTAAAACCAAAAGTAAAGCAACATATTCCATCTTTCAACTTTCAGCTTATTTGTTCTGTTTTGCCATTGCTAATCCTACCCATGGCATTAAAATACATTTTGCTGTTGATATTATCAACTTGCAGAGCAGTTGTACCATTTTCAAGAATGATAGTACTCTTTTTGCATTTTATTTGGGATTTTTGGGGTGGAGAAAAATGTCTTTATAATACCTACTTAACATGCTGATGAGCAGACAGAGCTGAGTAGTATAGTATGATGCTGTTTGAGAAGGAAAACCCCTTAATTTTCCCTTCAAAATACCTGGTTTTTCTCTACCTTTGGAAATAATAAATGTTGGATACAGCTCTTTTTACACGGAACAAGTGTTCTTTGAGTTTCAGGCAACTCCTCGTTTCTCCTGAACACAATAACATAGGCATTTGAGATTTGGATTTTATTTAACATCAAAGGCAAACTTGATTTATATTCATAACATTTTTGAGAGCAAATATGTTGACTCAGACATATTTCTTAAACTGCTAATGCTGAGGTTTATATCTTGTCTTGAACATAAACCATGCTGTAGCGTATTTCGATGTTGCAGCAGCCAAAGAAAATCTGCTTTACTCTTAGCTTGTTCTGTATTTGCAGTTAAACATGCATATCACCACCGATCTCTTTGTTTCCATGGCAAGCTAATAAAGAAGAGTTTGTCTTCTGTGTGCTTATTCAGCATTCCATTTATCTTGTTAATTGTTTCCATTTTTTTTCCCCATGAGCTGTCTTCCATTAACTTCCCCCATGATATGTTTCAACGTGTAGTGGTTGGAAATGATTTTTGTTAACTAATATTTCTTTTTCTACAAGGAAGCAGGACACTTAAGTTATGCTTGTCCTAAAAATATGCTGGGAGAGCGGGAGCCACCAAAGAAAAAAGAAAAGAAAAAGAGAAAGAAAGTAGTTGAACCAGAAGAAATGTATGTATTTATTTCCATATCAGTACTTCACTTAAGCAGCTTTTTCATACCAAACACTTAAAATAAAGATCTCTGTATTTTTGTCTCTCTGCACAATGAAGTGAGGAGGAGGAAGAAAGTGAAGAGGAAGGAGAAGACCCTGCTCTAGACAGCCTCAGCCAGGCCATAGCTGTCCAGGTACAAAATTGAAGTATTGCTTATTTATTTCTAAGTGGAACTTCTCTCAAGCTTCTTCTCAAAAACAATCTTACAGTCTCTAAGATACACTTTTAAATCTGTCTGTTCTGTAGCACTTAGGGCACTCTTGCCAGACAATAGCTGGTGACTATAGTTGGGTTCTTCATATGACAGGCATGTTCAGTCCTTTTTTTGTTTCAATGCTTCAATATTGCTGTGTTTTTGAATTGCACTTCTTTCTTTCTTTCAAGCTTCTTTGCCGCTTAGTTCCCTGTCATCTCTGCTGTGATGTTCCATTAGGTTTTTGATCCACAAATCCCTCTTTATTCTGATAACTGACCATCTGGAAAAACAGTTATGCATAAATGAACAGGTACATCCTCTGCTTTCACTGACTAGAATATTCTTGAACAACACCTATTTCTGGAGCACTTCCTTTGCCTAATACAGCCTATTGCTGTCTGTGATGGAACTTTCCTCTCAAAACGTATTTATTCCAGTTTTTGTTATGTAGATAGGCAGTCTGACAGCTATATTACTGTCTTCTTCAATACTTCTTTACAGGCTTTCACTTCACTACACATAGCAAGCCTGAACTGATGTTCAGATTTCATGGCTCCCCAGTCCCCAGCTGTTCCTTGCATACCCCCACTGCCTAAAAACTCCTCAGAGTTTTTGAGATAACTTTGTCCTGAATATGACTTTACTTCAGGTAAGTCATATTCATAGTCTGAAACAAAAATGATGCAAATCTGCATGATTATTCCCCCCACCCACATCCCAAAGAAACTCCACAATTACAAATAAAACCTCTAAATGTAAAGAAAGCAGGAAATATTCCAATTTTTCCTCACAATCTAAAGATTTTAAGTTGGATAGCATGCTTCCTAGTAAAAATAGGAAACATCTATTTCAACCTTTAGTTGAATAACCTTCATATCTCTGAAGACGTTCATTCCATGAATAAGTGACTGCAAAAGGCAACAGATGGAAGACTTCTTAGTGGAACAAAGCTGACTCAAAAATGTCAACTTCAAATTCATTGCATCCTTCGCTTGAAATCTCAGCTACTTTATAGTTCTGTAAGTTTACTGTGTGTGTACAGTTCATCTCTTTGAAAACAGAGGGTACTCTGTGTGGTCTGCATCGGTGCAAAAGACTTTTACCATCAGCATGTAAGAGCTGCTTTCAGAAATGTTTTTTAGTGCATTCAGCACACAGTTTATCTGGAAATGGAGTTGAACCCTCTGAATTCTTTAACTCGTTAAATAATTCAAAGCCGATTAGTAATTAAGATGCATTACCAATAACAATGCTAATTTTTTTAATACTAATACTTCTTCCATTGTAGCAAGCCAAAATTGAGGAAGAACAACAAAGATGGACACAGACTGCAGGGGAATCTTCCATTTCAGATGACTCAAAACGTCCACGGATTAAGAAAAGTGCTTATTTCAGTGATGAGGAAGAACTTAGTGATTAAAATAATATTGTTTTATATGCATATATATAATATATACAGTGTACATTTTGTAAAGTGCAACAAAGTTATCTGTAATACATGTTTTTCTTGGTGTTGAAGACACTGAAAATCATGTTGCAGTTCTACCCTCCCAGCTGAACCTCCTGTTTTTTGATCTCTCTCTCTCTCTTTTTCTCTCCCTTCCCCTAACCCCCTTTCTGCCCTCAAGGCAGCTTTTTACAAAAGTGATGTGTTTCTATGCTTAAATCCAGAAAAATATCAGGGAGAATGCTTCCTGCAGGTAGTACCTAGACCTGAAATGGGAGTAAAATCTTACATTAGAGGATTTCTTAAGAGTTTTCCTAAGAGGACTTCCTCTTAGATGACTGTTAGCACCTCTGATGCTTTATTAGTCCATTTATTGTCTCTTTGGAAGCAGTGCGTTAGTAGCGTATGAATAATCTTGCACTAGCTCTCTGCCTAGGGTTGAATTTCATCCTTAACTGCTGTACTAGCCTTTTAATTCTTCGTGCAGTAATATAATAAATTCCTGTTACATAAATTTGGTCTGTGAAATCATTTTAAACAGTATCTCTGTTTTCCAAAATTATATTAAGATGCTCTTCTGTTTTATGTACAGTTTCAGTAATTTGCTGTACATTTCTTTATTATCTTATAGCCTATATTTAATGTAGACTTTGTAGGAGATACAAATTAGAAGTGATATGGTGGTGATATGGTGATTAGGTCACTCTTAAAATCTAAATTTATTTTTTTTAAAGAATAATAGTTTTGTTGCTCTTGAATTAAAAACAAAAATGGCCATATGTTTTAAAAATGGGTGTGTCCATATGCTTTGATATTCTCTAATCTGATATTTAAAGCCTCCCACAGTGACAGGGGCTTACGCTGAGCTGTTTGTTCCTCCTGACAGCAGTTTGCGTGCCTACCATGGTAGTTTTAAATATATTTGTATCAAGCACGGATCTCAGTGCTATCTAATATTCTTAGGCATCTGAATCTGCTGCAAAACCCAAAGGGCACAAAGTTCCCTCTGTGCCTGAAAAGCAGCTTTAATGTATGCTTGGAACTGTCAGAGTCTCTAAGTGAGGTGTGTTGGTGCCCATTTCTCACCTAAAGCTGTTCTAGTCTTTTAAATAGGGTGTCCATGTGTAAATCTCTGTAGGATTCTAGTCACCTTCCTGTGACTACATCTAAAAAGCTACATAGATGCATCAGGATCAGTCCAGAGCCCTGCTCGAGCGATCACTCCCAAAAACACAGACACATGGTGATGGCAGTAACCTTTTTATATTCGCCACTTTGTGTAGTCAAACTTCTCATTTTTAGGAGACACAATATAAAACACATTCACACTTTCACACTTGGAAAAAGAGACCATCTGGCCTCTGTTTCTATTTTCAGCTCTTCTTGTTGCTCATCAGGACTTGGTTTTCTTCCAAATATAGAAAATGTAAATCCAAATATACCATTACATATTTTTATCTAATGCCAATTTACATTCAGATATATAGCTGACTATTTTAGTATGTGCAAACAAACAAGCCACACATGCGTACACCCTTTAAGCAAATATAAAGCAGCTACATTCAGAAGGTCATCCTAGGGTCTTCTGCTGATAGAGAAGTTCAGAAATGAGAATAAGGTGATCAAATCAAAGATTTGCCTGCACAAGCTGTACAGTCCATGGAGGTGGGAAAAATATTGGGCTTTATGCTTAGAAAGGTCTTGGACTTTGCAGTCCTGGGAGTGTTTTTAAGACGTATTTTGTGACTTTCTGCTGAAAGCACAAAATATTCAGGATGGTTAAATCTGAAGCTTCCTTCACAGGATTTTAGAAAGATCTGTTGATGCTAAGTACTGAAGTGGTGCTGAAGTGGCAGGTGCAACTTAATGTTAACAAATGCAGATAGCTGCACATCATGTTTAATAATGAAAGCTATAATAGTTCAGATTGTGGAGTTCTAAGCTCTGCTAATGAAAAAAAAAATTGCTGCTAGCTTAAATCTTTCTAAATGGTAATCTACGGCCAAACTGTAGACAAAAAAAAATAATAAAAAAAATAATTTGGGGAAAAAAGAAGAAATGGAGAGTAAAACAAATCAAAAAACATACTATGCCGCTACTAAAAATCAGGGTGTGTGTGCTTCTCCAATACTATGTTCAATGCTGTTTTGCAAAAAGTATAGAAAACCAAAGCATGGCAAAGGACCAGGCTGACATTGTCCATAACTTTGATTTGGGAATGTTTGATGGCTTGTAAGAGTTATGCAGTCAATGAAGTGATCAGGCAGCGAGTTCCAACAAACTTATTTCATTACTCTCTGCAATCTAGTAATGGATTTCATTGCTGTGGGACTTTTTCAGGGTCATAAGCTTAAAAGGATTAGACTTATACGTAGAAGGTGATAGTTACTCAAAATTGTTAGCTTAACTGCAGTCTCCACTCAGAAATATCCTAAATGACTGACTACCTGTCACTATAAAATAGAGGGAGAGATTAACAGCCTAGGAGTGCTTTATTCTTACATACTTTTCCGTTGTTTCCTATTTGCTACTGGTCCCTTGTCAGAAAGAATAAACCAAAACTGACCTTTGTTCTGACCTAACACAGTACTTTTTCAGGAGTTCCAGTGGCTGAAGCACATTAATATATCTGTCTGCTCTGCAACTTCGGCCTCACCACTTTCCCCATAGGATTTGCTTTTGTCAGCATGAAGCGGTAGCTCAGTCCAGGCTATTATAACTGACCCGGTGTCATTGCTCCACGCTCTTTTGTTCCAGGCATAAAGTCACTTGAAGAGTCAGGTGCCATCGGAAAAGAAACAGATAAAAATGAGCCTGTTTCTGTGCGGAATTGGTATCTAAAATTCCTTACCTTAAATCATCTTCCTTAAACAGTTTTCTTAACTCCATTTGAACCTTTATTGATTAGCAGTTATTACAGTTCTGGGCTTGGAGTGTAGAAGAAAGCATCTAGTGCCTAAAACAGGACCTAGAGGGACTATGGAGGAGTGGGATTTTTTCTCTTTGGTCTCACAAATTATTTTAAGTTTTATACTTTTTTGACAAGATGGTGAAGCATGTCTATGTGAGAAATTCAGAATGCTAACATTCGATAACCATTAAGTTAGACAGCATGAGTACCAGTTCTGCTTGCTTAAGTCCAAAATTGTGTTCTGGAGCAACACCTGATGCAGCTGCCTCATTCTGGAAAAGGGCCAACGCTTGTCAGCTTAGCCCCTTTTTGAGCTTTGAACATCCCAGCACTTGCCCCTGTTCATACAGGAGCTCACCTACCCCGAGCAGCCTGGCTTCAGGTTTCCATCTGAGCCTGATCAGAGTTAAGAAGCTATTTAGAGCATCAGCTAGGCTCCTAACTTAGGTCAGGCCAATGGAATACAAATATTTTTCAAAATCCGAGCAATAGAGTGGTTCCTTGGTCATAGTTTGGTATCTTAAAGCAGCATCTCGGGAAGCAGAAAACAGTTGCATGGCTCTGGGCCAGCCAGATGAGGCTATGTAGGCATATTATTAAGTGAAGAACAAAAAGTGCCTCGTAGCACACCTTCCTGTCACTGTGAGAAAAAACACAGGGTTTTGTGGGTGGGTTGGTTTTTCTCTTTTCCTTTTTTAAGTACTTTGAGGACATAGCTTAGGCTGGCGAGCTGAGTGCTGGTTTTAGAGTATACGTATTATGGCTATAATTATAAAGACAATGGCATTAAGTGGCAGACTTTTTTTTTAATAATGTCAGAAGCTCTGGTCTTTCTGCAAACACCCACTTATTACATTTTACCTTTCACATTTTAGAAAGAGCTCGAAAATTGTTGAAATAATGCTTTCTGGGTCGGGGGCCCTCTTCTTGTCTATCAAATGGGCTAACCACGTTGTGTCTCAAAAGCTACTGGAATATGACTTTTATCTGTCCTTGGTGAAGAAGGGGCTGTGGAAGGGGGATAAGGATGATTAGCTTAACTGATTATAAATGGCATTGCTCAGTTTGTGCCTATGCAGCACTTGTTAAACCATTGCAGCTATGAGGCACTGGAGTAATGTAGTCCATGTTCAGCAGGCTCCCACTATGTGCTTGGCATATTCAGGTTACTACTCTCAGCAGAGCAATAGATGGGACTGTAAATATAAAGAACCATGTCTAGCTAAATAGGTGATGTCTGGAACAAATTGTAAACAGTTTATCTTTGGCTTCTGGGTCACCGTGTTCTCTAGGATAGCCTTTTGTTAATCTGCAGGGATGACTTGCTGTAGCACGGGAAGGGGAGCTGTGCGTGCTCTTTTGGCTGTAGTCTTCTGACGCAAAAAATATGGAGCTGCTTAGAAAAGCTAGATGTAAAGCAAAGTGATATTTAAAAAAGGGACTTATTAGGTGCTTCTATGAAAAATTAGAAGTACTGGTATAGAGACTTCTTAGATTCAGGTTTCCATTCTACTTGGCATTTGCAGTGTCAATACGATAATATTGAAATCCCAATTCCACCATTGCTCTTCTATAAAAATATTGCAGATACACTCTTCCAGATATGTTATCTTAAAATAACTGGTAATAGAAAGCTGATTGCCTTTTTATTTTGTATAGATTGCAAAACTGGTTTTAGGTGTTTTTCTTAAAATGTTCTGTACTAAACAGCTTTGTTTATCTTGCAGATCATAACAGGGTGAAGATTTTTTTTTTCTTGTAGCTGTTGAAGCCAATATTAAAAAATACTACATTGTTCCTCCTTTAGAGAAAAAGGTGTAAACTGAAGGGTTTAGCTGCTGTCAGGGTAGATGACCTTGTTTCTTGTATCTACCTTGGTGCCTGCAAAAAGCAGCCTAGCAGGGATAAGCTGAGGAGATTCTGCATGTAGAAGAAAGGAGTATTTCTGAAGCTGAAGTATTGCACAGGTTTGTGAAATAACATTTTTTTCAGTGCCAGGGTAACCTTGACCCTGCTGTGCATTCAGACAGATGAGATGTGTGCTTACATGTGTATTTAATGGATGTAATAGGTAATCCAGCAAATAAAGAGTTACAGAAATTATCATAGTAAAATGTGATAAAAATGGGAGTGAAACACCTAACCAACCTGGTTAGGCAACGTGGGTCACACTGGCTTGAAGAAGTACCACAGCTACTATTACAAGGACTTTCCTGTCTGATTAAAAGGGTTCTCCAGAGAATCAGGTGCAACTCTGAGATGACGAGTCCATCACAGGCAACAGCCACAAGCCTCCTTTAAGACGAGCCGATCCATGAAAATTCAATTTTATCAATATGCAGCTAAAGAAAATTAGAAGGCATCTAAATTTAGATACTGCATCAAGCTTGGTGCAGTACAGCAAAGCTGTCACCGGGCTGCCGAAGTGAAGATGCATTATTGTGGCTGTGGGTGTGATGGCAGAGGGCATGTACACGTTCTGCCCAGGGAACAGGGGAAGGAAGGGCCCAAAATACAACCAAAATGGATCTGAAGGGCTGTGTGGGTTGTTTTTAGAGTGAACGGACTAGAACTGTGTATATTACTTTGTGCTTAATTGAGGAATGAGTGTGTTACATCTGAAAATCGTGAACCTTTCTGGAGGTACAAATCTGTAGTGATGCACAAATGTCTGAGGAAGGGAGAGGAGCTGAAGGATGATGCAGTTCTACAAAGGACCACACTTGGGATGCCCTTGATGTGTGAATTTGATTAGATGGCAAAGAGCCATCTGCCCACGAATCCTGGAGCCATGAGGGTGCATAAAAAATGAAATGACTTAGTAGCATATGGCAGCTCGGAAAGATGAGAACATGCAGTACGTGGATGCGATGGCTCTGAGTTCATGAACCATGGATCTGGAATGAGTGATTATAGTCCTTGAAATTATGTTCTTTCGAAGAAAGTTTTTGGAAGTACAACAGCTCGATTTATTTTCATCTGCTGCAGCATAGCGTTTCTGAGAAGTGTTTTTACTGTGGGAGGCTTTCACAGGAAAAGCTTAAATGAGGAAACTTAGTTAATTAAAATCTGGAGCATGGTTCTGCAGCAAGGGTGGGTTCTCTGCGAGTCCCATGCCTGCAGCATCCCAGCGAGTGCAGGGCCCCAGGGCATTATTTATGCTCATCTTTAATTTAGCTGAAGGTGCTGGAGAATGTCCAGGATCCTGTCCACACGCTGCACAATTTAGGTCAAGCCTACTACAGAGTGCGTGAGTTCAGGACAAAGCAGCCCTGGCAAAACTTTTTAACCTTTTTTTCACCCTTCTGTTCTTTGTGCTGGCTTGGCAGACTTTTTAACTCCACTGCGCCCACGTTGGATGCTCGCTAAATAATCAAAAAGTGCAAGCTACAATATGGTATTGCTACTCCTACCAGCATAATGCTGGTAAATATGGTGTGGTGTGGTGGTTTTGCTCGGGATTTCATATGAGTACAACCATTACTTAAACCTTTGGCAGCAGACGGGTTGGGAAGGCACTGAGCTCCCCGTCTGAATGCAGTAGGAGCACTGCACGCAGATGACTGCTCCTCCGAGGAAGGGGCAATCAGTAATCATTAAGCAACAGGCACTAGGGGCCAGGCAGGGAGACAAATTAATAGGGCAAACATCCATTCCCAATGAGTGTGTATCAATTATGCTAAATATTTTCAGCTGCCTTTCTGCAGATTCCACTCTCAGCAGTATTTTAGATGAGGATTCATGGTGGTTAAATGTACGTGGCAGTCAAGGTGTAAATAGTAGGTGTAAATACTACTGCAACGATTTGATGTCAGTTGTGCAGCTGTTCCAGAGGTACAACAAAAGCACCGCATGGATTACATTAATGCAAATGGGACTGGCTACGTTTTCACACTTTCTTCATGCTTTAACTGGCTTTTCCTGGGGAGCAATGACACCTGTCTGTTAGTAGCAATATTTTTTGCATAGACATTGCATTTAAATAGGTTCTGACAGAAGAGACTTAAATGCAGGCAAGACAGTGGCTTTTTGGAAATAAAGAGGGCATATTAGGGATGGGAGGAAAGAATAGAGAACTTCAGAGGATCAAAAAAAAAAAAAAAAAAAGAATTGGCAGATGAGATTGGGAGTATTTGTAGAAGAGAAATCAGCTTCAGAATAAGGGATAAAAGGGAGCAAAATAAGGTCAACCAAAACCCAACAACCACCATCGTCTTTAACATCAGTTCCCCTCCTCTTTTAAAGAAGGCTTGTATAGGAAGTGAGTGATTTTATGTATCACAGGGAAGCTTTGCTTTTCACATTCCCCTCTGAACTCAGTTATATGATTTTCTCAGGTGCTGAACTTCAAAGTAACATGAAAAAGGTGGATGCAAGGCTCAGGGTGTTTTGTTGGTTTTGTCTGTTTGATTTTTTTTTTAATAAAGCCAAAAATGACTTCCCAGTCCATCCTTCGCTTCACCAATTATTGTTCTAAGAGCTCTTTGGCCAATTAACATCTTCCAGACTTAATGATGCTCCCAAACACCAATATCTCTTAAACTTAAACTTAAACCACTATTTCTTAAACCCCTTGTACTCCTGCCAATCCTTCCCCCAGGGGATTTTTACTTCTCGGGACTTTCTCTGTTTTTTCCACCTGTCTAAATGACATATTCCTGTCTCTATTCACTTGTCAAGGGATATGATTTCTGCTGAGGGCTTCTTCTTCGTTCATCACTTCCCATTTGTTCTTCTGTCTGTGGTGGGTTTCCTTCTTAGGTTTCCAGCTCTCACAAATGAACAGATTTCTGTTCTGATTTTGATGTTGTTTGTTTGTTTGTTTGTTTTTGTTTCCTTTTAAATATGCTGATATGCAGTCTTCAGGTTGGTTTTGAGGTGTCTCATAACTACGCTCTACCTGCAAGATGCTTTTTTTAAAAAAAAATAAATTGCTTTCCAGCTATGCCATTTATTTAGTAATTCTGTCCAATTGATTTTCCACTTTTCTTTTCATTAACTTCATTTAATATCTAAATAAGGGCCTGGGTTTACAGCTAAAGGAGATTTTATTCATTCGGGTTCTTTTCCCTTCAGTCAGCTGCTAAAAATGTGAGAGGTTCAATTATCTTCTGTCACATTTAGCCCATCTATTTTTAAATTTTTAATTAACCAGAAAAATATAAAATGTTCAAAAAAAAAATGGACACAAGCCTAGCAGCTGAGGTGAGCAACTAATAATAAAAGTTAATCCTACGTTTTGTTCTAAAATTTCTTGTATTAATAATGAATCAGGAACAAGAAATCCATTCTAAAATTTGCTGCCTGGAAATCTCCCTCTGCCGTCTCTGTTTCTCTCTCTTCTTGTAGTGTAATTGTTTCAGTTCCTTGTCATAATATGAATGAGTTAAATTGAATTCACTAAGATGATTAAAATATATATGGTCATCATTAACTGAATTATAGCAAAAAAACAAGCAATGAATCACACAGGCTAATGTTTGCTGCCATGTTTGATGACAGATGTATCATACTTAGGCTTCTGCTGGTGAGAGCAGCCAACAAACTACATTTCAAATGTCCAGACGTGTTCCTTGCGAGAACACTCAAGTACCAGTTTTATCCTTGCCTCCAGTCCGAGTGATGAATGTTGTTCATTGATTTTTAAAAAGATGCATTTCATGTCATAGTGTTATGATAGGCAGTATTTTTTGATGTTTCTCTCTTAAAAGGCTTATTAGCTAGCCCATTATTTTATTCTTTCTTTCTTCTTTTCCCCCTCCTTTTCAAGGGTGTAAGAGTTCACCATGGAAATCAGCTGATGTTTGGCAGAAAATTCTCATTTTAGAATAAGAGCTTAATTTCTAAAATAGAAAACAAAGTGGTGGGGAATTTCAGTATTATTCAATATATTTTACTTTGTTTAGAAATAAACATTAGCTGATTGTCCCTTTTAACAAGAATAAGAAAGCCAGCAGATGGTTATTCCATATTTTGATTCATATTTTTGGAGTTCCTTACTTAGGCTGTTCCCAAGTGTTCATATTTCTTACTAGTACCACTGCATCTGAATACTGATTTCAGGAAACTGCATTTCAACTCAAAGAAAAGAATCACAGGAGGGAACCGAGAGACTCAGAGGAGCCTCAGTAGACTGCTATCATTTACTTGGCATGAATGGTTTGTCAAGAAACAGGCAAGTCATATGAAGCAAACCAGCCACCTTGCTGAGGAGAAATCCCACATGACTGATCAGTCATTCTTACCGGTTTCCCAGCCTATTTTTCTCATCCAGAGGCTGTGGGTCAGGTTTCACTTAGTAAAAGTACCGCTGATCCTATTAATTTTCAAACAGTGTCATGACAGAATGGAAGCAGTAGGAGATGAGAACTCACAGCTCATGGGAAGTAGTCAAAAGCAAATAAAAAAATATATAATAATAATAATAATAATAAAAACAGTTCCTTAAAGAAGCTGTGATAAAGGCATTATCATGAACTACCACGAAGAGGGATAAAATAAACAGTGAACTAAGAGCCCAACTTAACCAAACCATGAACTCATCAACAGTGTTAAAACCGAAAAAGAAAAAAGGAACCTAGGTCAGCTTGCTAAGTGTGGTTAGCACAGAGGGATAGAGGCAAAATCAAAAGGTCAGCCAATTAAATGAGAAATAGTAATGAGTTTTGTGTGAGTGACAAGGAAGCGGGAGTATGTTCATGGGAAGTTTAACACCAGGGAGTCGCTCAGTCCATGCAGCAGAGATGTCGGACTCCTGGTGGAATCCATCTCCACTAGCAAAGTCAACTGCAGCACAAGCAACAGAGTATGCAAGCTGCATCTGGGAAAGAAGGGGTTAGGGAATACTTAGGTAGATGTTAGGTAGATGTTTTTAAAATGGCTGGGCCTCCCAGAGCACACAGAGACCCGAGGCAATTTTAGCAGTTGTCTTTAAGAATTTGTGTTTGCAAACGTACACCCAAATTCTGTTTTAAAAAGTAATGGAGCTGAGGAATTTTAGACCTGTGGTTAAAGACAATCTTGGAATAAAGTTATTGAGTAAGGATGTGAAAAGTAAAAAAAAAAAAAAATCAATATAGACTGTAATGAGTCTGATGTCTTTCTATACAAGGGTATAGATTTTACAAGTGAAAGAGAGCTGCTAGATATTGTTTGACTTCATTAAGATGTGTGATATTGTGACATACTAACAGCATGGTCTAAATGCTACTGCTATAATCTGAGTAAAATTTATTTTGGCAAACCAGTCTCAGGAGCTCACAGACAAACTGATGAGACGTATGGAGCAGGGTTCTGCAGAGGTCTGTCATAACTGCATTATGTTCAGTGCTCTCTTTAAAACTGTGGATGGCAGAATGGGGAATCTGCTTGTAAAACTTATGAATAGTGAGCATCACGTAGGACACCAGCTGTCTTGGCTTTTCATCTGATACTGCTGAATATTGAATGGACATAAGAATAGCTCTTCCTTCCCTGGCTGTGCCTGATCTAATCAGTTACCTCTGATGACCTCTGCGAGTACCTTCTGCTTCTCCCCGTGGTTCTTCCAGCCTGGCACAGGCTCCTGCCCTCCTCTTGTCACTGTGACTGCATGAGCCAAAGTGACCTGTGCTCAGGGCTTGTGGGTCTTTGTCCTGAGGGGACGTCAGCAAGATGATCAGTAACTAAGCAGCATCTCTACAGCAGAATATTTTAATAAAGGTTTTTCAGTTAAAAAATGTGACTTAGCCCCCTATACCTGGTTTCACATACATGACTATTTTTTCCTGGCCAATCTACATTTTTAGTAGAGTCTGTATCTCTTCCCAGAGAATGATAGCTCCAGTAATGTTTGGTTCAGTAACTCTTTAATGTTTCAGGAAGAGATCCTTTAAATCTGGCTGCTTTTTTTGTTTGTTTGTTTGTTTTTGTGTGTGTATGTGATTGCTTTTTGTTTGCTTGGGATTATTATTATTAATGAGATTACAGAATCACAGAAACACAGAATTGTCTAGGTTGGAAGAGACCTCCAAGATCACCTAGTTCAACCTCTGACCTAACACTAACCAGTCCTCCACTAAACCATATCCCTAAGCTCTACATCTAAACGTCTTTTAAAGACCTCCAGGGATGGTGACTCCACCACTTCCCTGGGCAGCCCATTCCAATGCCTAACAACCCTTTTGGTAAAGAAGTTTTTCCTAATATCCAACCTAAATCTCCCCTGGTGCAACTTTAGCCCATTCCCCCTCATCCTGTTGCCAGACACATGGGAGAATAGCCCAATCCCCACCTTGCTACAGCCTCCTATTAATTATAATTGTTGTTAACAATTATTATTATTATTAATAACAGAAAAAACAACAATCATCATCATCATCATTATTTGATCTCTAGAGTCCTTGTCTGGCAAAACAAGATGCTCTTGTACTTGGAGGCATGTTATAAGATCTTTAAAGCTAATAATCATCCTCTGTCTTTCAAGGTTATGTTGAAGCCTGGGGCCATAGACTTCTTCCTGCTGGTATTTCCCACAGCTCCCAACAAGCTCCATTACACCTATAACTGTGGTGCTGCTCTAAGTATCAATAACCTCCCAACACTAACAAGGTCAAACACTGAATTTATAAAATACTTCAGTCTTCTTAGATCGAGGGCAATCCTACGTTAATCTGGGTTTATACTCCATTCCAGCAACAGCCTGGTGCTCTGGTGGAGCGGTGGGGGAGGCATCCCTTGCCAATGTAGTGAATGCCAAAACTGAAATACAAATTCCTGGGGCTCGGCTGAGTCCAACCCCTCCAGCCTGATGACATGGAGTTTAGCAGCATGTGGGGAAAAGAATAAGAAACGGACTCTTAAACACAAATGAGTGACAAAATTGGAAAAAAGGCTCCTTAAATGTGTTTTTACACTTTAAGATTTCTTGTTAATTGGAAAGAGATTGGCTATGGGAGGCTATGGGACCATCACTTAATGAGGAGGTTATGGCAAGCAATTTCCATTAGACACCGAGACAGTAAACCTGGGTGAGGTGTTGGTCATGTTCATTACATTTCTTATCTAATTGTGCGATACTATCAAGCCCTACTCACTGGAGAACCAGTCACTCTCATTATTTATGGGATCATGGTGCTAAATAACAACGTGGTTAGATTAGAAGAGCCAACGTTTTAACAATTTTGCAGTCTTCCCCTTATGTTTGCAGGGCAGTAAGATGAAAATTTCCAGGTCCTACTTTGATAGATCACAGCTTATAATTATAGTCACGTTGCATGGGAACGTGGGCACACTGCTGGCTAGATTAGAGAAAGAGACAGACAAGATCGAAACCTCCCTGTTATTTTTTTTCCTCTCTTGAGTGTGCTAACATGTGCCTATTTTAGGAATTTTGATGAGAATGTTGTCATACTTTTTCTCCTCTCCTCACTTTTATAGCTCTGAAGGTTTTAGTTGTTCTGCTTTGTTTCACTTCTAATAAATTTCCCTTTTGTTTGACCCTTATCTATTTCCACCGCGTTCATCTGACTGTACAATATTCCTTTTCTTCCCTCACCAGCTCTAGCTCTCCACCCCCTCCGGTGCTGTCTCCACCTCCCTCCCTGGAGGCAGCCCCTGTCATTATCACCTCTCCTTCACTCCTCTCTTCCTTGACACGAGCGAGAAGCTCGATGACACACAGTTTCCTGCTTACAAGGAGGCTGTTCGTCGCCAGCATGCATTTATTTAATAACCCTCTCTCACAACGGCTTGCAGTTTATTGTGGAAATTAGGGGAACAAAGATCAAGCAGTGGTTCAAGGAGTGGAGATGTAGAGCTGGGGGTTGACCTGCCATCTCTGGGTCTTGCTCATCAGGGGCAGCAGCACCATGGAATAAAAGGGCTGTGGGTCACAGTCTGACAAAGCACTAAACCAGACTTTTGAGCCCCTTGCACCAGATCAAAATATTGAAGCCAGATAATGCAGAACACTGATCCAGTATAAAATCACCCCAGAAGGTTAACTCCTCCAAAATTGGGTTATGTTTTTGCTTACTGGCCTACGTATTTTCTTTCTACCTGGGTTTTATTGGACCTCTCACATCTGTCCACACGTCTTTTTTTTTTTTGGCCAGTTCTTTGCCTGCTTATGGCTGCTTTGCCCAAGAGCAAAGGCGACTCCTCCAAATGTAGACATTTGTCCCTGTTGTTCCCTTTCTTGCAGTTACTGCCACTGGGTCCCCGCAGCCTTCACCTTGGGCCTTGCCTTACACCAGAGGTCCCCACTGCCATAGTAGCCAGCAGCACCACTGCCACCCATGCAGACCCCATCAAAGGCCATAGAAATGTCATTTGTGTTCAGTCCTATTAGGTGCGATCCAAAGCAGATCCCAGAAGACATCTGCTAAGGCTCTGGGGAGAGGCTGGGCCACAGTCCCTGACTGCCAAAATGGCCATGGATAAGGAACACAGCACCAGTGCCTCGTGCTTGCTTAAGGAGAGGAATCAGAAGGACTCAGGCTAGTGGAGCATCTCACTGAGGCTTTGAAGAGGGCCTATAAAAAGACAAAGAATATTGTGCAGTGCCGGGGGATGTCTTGGTTGTACCAGAATGAACTTGGCTGCAGTCAGTGTGGCAGTGAGGACGTGGCTCCTGAGTGCAGCAGGGGCCTGGTGGCACAGCCCCACGCCTCCCTTCCCCTACTCTGGAGAAGGGCATCTGTCTGCTATGGTGCTTCACTTCCTCTTCATGGCAAGTGGTATTTCTGGGGCACTCTGGGGTTTCTGGAAGGGCTGTCCAGTCTCCTCAGATCCTGCACCCTGACCCTTCTGTAGCAGAGATGCTCCCTTCTGCGAGCTCCCTGGTCCATACCACCTCAGAAGCTTTGATCAAGACCACATCCCATCCCCATCCCTTGGTGGCTGAAAGACAGCTTCTAAGCACATTGTTTTTGTTTCTTCTCTCAAAACCTTTCCCACTGAACAGTTTTTAAAGTGATGGCAGACACGTTCACACATCTCACACACGCCTGGAGCTGTTTATTACCATCGAAAAATGTTTTGGCAGTGGATGGACACAGAGCCAACCTTGCTGCCCACCCTTTGTCAGTTTTCAGTGATCACATATATTTAACTCAAGTGATACTGGAACTAAGGTGACTGTTTTCTGGTGAACACAAAGCCTACTGAGACACCTTTGTGACCACAATGTGTTCTTGTGAATGACTTCTTTTAATTATGGTTTTAATTCCACCTGAAACGTAGTTTAGGTGCCTTATGTCTGACTATTTACACAAAAGTAAGAACCGCACAGCTGACTTTTTAAAAAGCTACCCAGCATCCCCAGGTCCTTTCAATGTCTCAGTAGAAAACATTTTATTTTCCAAATACTGACCTCAGCTTAGAATCAGCCAGGCCTTTTCAAGATACTAAGCAAATGTATTTAGACAATGCAGACACAATAGTTGCCCACAGGAAGATTGACTGAAATGCTGTTTCCCAAGTCATGTTGTGCTTATCCCTAACCTCCGAGGAGAAAGAGAGATGAAGAGAGATGTAGTTTCATCCACGCATCCTACTCCATACCTGTTATTACTCGTGACAACAGAAGCTGCAAGGGGAAAAACGCTGAATGTGCACTTCTAAGAGACGGATGCCCCGGAGCAAGAGAAACACAAAGCAGCTCCCACAGGAGAAGAATAGGATTAACAATCTTGATTGTTTTATAATGACCTCTGGTATGTTTTTCCTGTTATGAGCCAAAAAAAAGCTGTTTGCTACACATAAAAAGAAAAAAAAATACCTAGGACCTATCTGTGCTAAAAGGTAAAGAGTGGAGTATAAATAGGTTGGAAATTGAGAGGATGAATAGGGAAAGAGTCCTGCATGGATTTACCTAGGCATTCTTTAGCAATAGACTGAGGGGGAAAAAAAAAAAAAAAAGAGTTTGAAGGAATTTTTAAATGTCTGTCATTTCTGAAGCATATGTATTGTTTTTAATATTAAAGAAAACAGACTCCAGCTCCAAGCTGATGTCATGATTCCACGACAAGCCAATGGAAGCCAGACTAAAAAAAAAAAAAAAAAAAAAAAAAAGGGAGAAGAAGAAATATAAGTTATCTTATAATATTGTATTTTCCCCAGCATAGGGATTGTGGTCAAGATGTTCCTCACCAAGAGTTGTTCATGCTGTACGTAATCTGTCAGAGCTGTGGGCTGCCACCAGAGATGGCAGCCTTCCTCCCTTCGTGTCCCCACTCCCACGTCTGTTCCTGTTCTCCTCCTTGCATCGTATCGAGGGATTATGCAACTTCAGGGTGAATCAGCTCCACTGATCCAACAGAAAATGAGTGTGTTTTTGGTGGGAGTTTTCTCTCAGCTGACCCAAGAGAACTGACCTGAAGGTGGATGAGGAGGAAGGGGGAGGAAACCGGTGAGCGTGTGGGCAGTGACCCCTTTACTTCTTCCAGCGTTAGCCAGAGCAACATTGCTGTCTGGCTGTCTTAGTCTCAAAACTGGAAAAGCACACAAGGAATGCTGTTCTCCACCAATATGCTGCTGGACCAACAGCAAAAATCTGGGGGAGGAGGAAGTGACAATAAAATGTAACAGGAGACACAGAGTTCTGAGGGCTTGTAATGCTAAAGCATATGGGTATTTGGAGCATGGGAAACCACTGTCTCGAATCTTTCTGGAGAGCAGGAGGAGTAGGACTCATGCATCTTCTGTAACCTGGTGACCGAGGAGAGTTTTCACTGAGAAAATTAAAATCTCACTTAGCTTCAACGAAGAAATATTAATTGTTTTCTCTTTTGCTGCTGTTCACATATTTGCTGTTGATCACAATCTAGCAGATGATGTGCTGTGAAAGGTGGAGGCAGCATAAAATGCCTTGCTGAATAATTGATCACCAGCCCTCCAGGCTATGTCCATGGATGAATGCATATGCCAGTTAGGATGACTGTGTCCCCAGTTAATGCTCTTAATTGACAAACACTTGATCTGAATTAAAATTGTATGTTTAAAGATGTCTTATTTATGTCAAAAGAGTTTTCATATTTTACAATTTTTCTTTTCTTGTGCATGTTTCTGATTAAATGCAGGCACCCTTAGACCCTTTTATTCTATGACATTGAGAAATGGGTGTCTTTTAAAAACAGTGGTGTAAATCTTGATCACACTAAATCAATGGGAAAGCTCCCACTCACCTTCCTGCTGTACTTTTTCATCCAGTGAGTGTTGCCACCAACGTGTTAGAGCTCTCGCATTTTCTTAATAGGAATTAGGGGACCAAATAAAAGCCAACGTATCAGTGTCCTGCATCTCATCCACAAAGGCAACATGAAGAGTAGGAGGGATACTGAACCCTGCTGGGAGCAAAGAGCAGAGATTTCCCACTCTTAAGACCACTCTACAGATTTCTTAGCCCTTCACAAGAATCACAGGGATGTAATAAATTTTACCTGAAAATTGATCTAATTCCTAAACACTCCAAAATTTTAATACCTGATGTTAAGCACATATTGTCTTTTGGAATTTATTTCAGACTCTGGAAGGGAAAATGAATCTGGAGAAAATAAGAGAGATGGAAAAAAGTCAGCATTTGTTGTGCCAAGTAGTGTCACTCTATGTGAGCTCTTCTCTCCACATTCTGCCTCATCCCAGCTTCTTCATTGTTCCTGCTCCTGAAATGTGCTGGGTCTGGCTCTCAGAGGCCCTAGGCCATTCTCTTGCCTGCTGCCTTTGGGAGGATTAATAGTTATTTGGAGCCAGCTGCCTGGATTTTCTCCCCATGTGACTGTTCACACACTCACATCCAAACTCAGTCATATTTGTTTTACATTTGCTATGATAAGCGGATTTATTATTTCCTATATGAATTGTTAAACATGACCTTGTAAGTCCAAAGTTAACATGAATTGTAAAAGGAGATAAAATCAAAACTCATCATCAATCATTTTATTTTTCAGTCAGTTCAAAAGCATTTTTCTACTCTTCTTTCAGGTTAGAACCTGGTGCAAAGTATATACAGGTGTGTCTACACACATCACACCTTCTGCATGCAGCCCTCTACATTCCAGGAATATTAATTGGGATATAAGGTGCAAGGTGAAGTTTTTGAACGTTAGAAAGTGGCAAGTTTAAGAACCCCTCATTGCTCCCTTTTCATCTGTATTCTGTGAGAGCAAGGGAGAGATCCCATGGAGGAGCAATGCGTGCTGATACTGCATAATGCGCTTTGCACAGGGGGCCAAGTCAAGGTCGTATAGTTGGCTGTACCACTAGCTTTGCCTAACTTTTGGGTAGATGACTTTGCTACCCACATAATACCCTTCTTATATAGCTTAGTTTCTTTTTTACACAAACTTCAACTTTTCTTTAAGGAAGAAAACAACCATTTTATGTGTATCCCAGGCTATGGACAGATTTTTTTTTTTTGTCTTCTAAAGCCATGTAGGTGCTCTTGTGACAAAGGAAAGGCATTTTGCTTGGAAAATATCACAGACTCCAGGTAACTGTGCAACTTCTGAACTGAAAAATAACAATTGTTCAAGGCAAGGATGGATAAAGCCCTGAGCCACCCAGTCTGGCTTCAAAGCTGGCTGTGCTTTGAGCAGGAGACTGGGCTAGAGACATCCTGAGGTCCCTTCCAACTTGAATTATCCTGTGATCCTGTGATTTTTTTAAAGCCAAAAACAGCTGGGTATAGGTTTGCTGTCACTAGCACTATAAAGCAGATGCAAACCATTAGCACCTTGGAGAACTGGAGAATGGTCGGGAGGGTTCCCGTTAGGGCTGAGGCAATCAGGTGCCTGGTGGCCTTGGAGGGATGCCCTCTACTCTGCCACTCCTCCTGCTTTCTCTTCACTGCTCACCTGTCCCCACAGTGTGTTGGATCAGCTGGCTGAGCTGCAGAAAGCCAGGTTAGTGAGCCCACCTGGCTCAGCAGTGGGGCAGACAGCACCAGAGGCAATAACATGGCAAAAGGCTGGAGCTGGCCCTGGGAAAGCAGAGCCTCAGCTTCTCATGTCAGCCAGCTGTGAGACCAGTACTGCTTTATTTTCGTAGGTTAATGCAGATGTGTTTTGTCAGTTCTCCCACCATCACCTCTAATGCTTTAATATAGGGTCTGATCCTTCAGCACTGCAGCCCCCTTGATGCAGACTGGTCTCTCTGCCTCCATCTCGCAATGTGCAGGGCAAGCGTTCAGCCTGTACATGGCAGGAATCGAGTCCTGTATCTGTGAGATACTGCTTACATATCTGCTATTAACTGCACGATAAGCTACAAACAGCTCCTCTGCTGCCCAGCATGCTGCTTGTCTGGAGGCTTCTCCATCTTCTGATTGTGGATCGGATTCGTGTCCTTTCTGATTATGTTAAGACAATTTTCTGGAGTGATTTTTAGTGCAACTGCCTTATCGGCAGGGCTATCTTCTTGTATTTTTTGCCCTCAAACAAATGCAACAGAAAAGAGCAATTATTTAAAATTTATTATTTCTCCTGGCATAGAACAAGAGCAAGCTGGAGAATATTTTGTACTTCATCGGTTAAATATTTACAATAGTAAAGTGAAGTGGTGGTTTTCCTTTTGGCTTTCAGCAGCACATGCAGAACTGTGCAATGATTAGCTTCACATGAAATCAGTGTGAAAGAACAACAGTATTTTTAAGAAGCTGTCAGTGGCTTATCTCACAGCTGGCACCTATTAATACAGTGAGTAATTTCTGCAAACCTAGATAGGATCCAAAATTAACACTATCCATTAAGAAAGACCATGGAGTCCTATAATTGTGTCAGAATACTTTGGCTGGCAATAAACAAATCATTTTAATGTTGCTTTCACATCCTTTAATGGAGGTTTCTAACCAGAAAAACTGTAAATTTATCTATTTATAATACAACTTAATCTGTACATACTTCAACATCATCAAAAAAATAACATTTTTTTTTTCCTATTATTTACACATCAGCATTTTTTGTGGGAACTCACCCATCTGACACTATTTTCTGGTAATATTCTGTGTTAATATGTGCTTTCACCCAACCTTCTCAGGCTGTTCAGAAGTGACACAATTACTTCAGACTCAGCAGTGCAGCAATAAATGACAAATTGTCCTCTATCTTGTTTTTGCACACCCACAGAAAACTTCTTCCCTGCAGTTGTTCTCAGAAGACTTGAGATTCCATCTGCTTGTTTTATTTTCCAGGCGGAAAGGGGAAAAAAAAAAACAAAAACATACACATACAAACAATATAAAATTGAAAAGTCTGCATCCATTTAAACCTCTTCAAAATCCAGAGGGAATGCTTTGGTTTAAGCACAGTCACTGAAGATTTCCAATGACAGACAGAAAAGAACTCAAAATTTTGGCCTAAGGCTGAGTTAGGATCACATTCAAGCAGCCTGGAAGCTGGGCTAAGCAAGAAAGAGCTCAGGCCCACTGCTTATTCCAGTGCAAACACATAATACTAACTTGAAATTAAGTCTGTCCATCCATTCAGGCAGCAAATTTGACCCTGTTAACTACCAAGAGAGGGTTCTTCAGCTGGGATGTTGGGGGAGTATTGAATACTCATGGCCCAGTGCCCAGTTGCTAGTTAGGTGGGAAGGCAGGCTGGAGAATAGGAGAATATTGCTAGGATTCTGGGGATTTAGGTGTTAGAAAGGCAGCCTAAACAAAACAAACAAACAAACAAACAGAAGCAAACAAACAAACAAAAAAGCCATAAGGACCTCTCTAACTTAGCTCATTTGCTGAAAGCACCAAGAGATGACAATAACTGACACGTAACAGCTAGTAACATTGACTTTTTCTGAAAACATAATTTAATCTTTCTAAGGGGACTTCAATACAAAAGCGAGCAGATGTTACTGATATTCTGGAGTAACATATCTGGGCATCCCAGCTGAAGGCTATTCTTTTCTCCAGCATACAGCAATAAAGAATCACCCCAATGCAGCTGAAAAGTGTGGTATACGACTGGCTTTCTGACTGCTCTGGCTTGGTTTGATTTCAAACAAAAAGAAACTGAATGAGCATTTATATTTTCCTGTTAAAAATAGTTTATATGTAATAGAAAAACAGCCAACACCTAATACATAGTTTGGTACCCTACATATAATATTTGGCTGCTTCTTAAAAAAAATATATAAAGAAACTGTATCTAATAAAGTAACTTCATATCTGATAGCTTTTTCAACATATACATATACATATACATATACATATACATATACATATACATATACGTATACGTATACGTATACATATACATATGTTTATGCTGACTTACTTTGTATATGGCAATGTATGTCTGACATTTCTTGACTTTCGGAAGGCTCCTGGAATCAGAATATGACCCCTCTTCCTCACCAATTAAAAATGAAATAAAACAGCAGACGACAAAAGGGAAATTTCACCCACACCGTCTTCTGGAGCTGAGTGTCTCTTTCTTTCAGCTCCCTGGCTTTTCCACCATCCAGGTACAGCTGCAGCACACTCGCATTATCACTGATGTTCCTGCTGTTCATCTTTATGTGGGTAACGTTGGCTTTACAACACTTCCCACCTTTGATAGCACTGGAACCAGACATTTCGGGGCTGCTTGTGAACTCAGGGGTTTTGTGCAGCAGCACCATTCACCAGCACATCTAACACATTGTGGTCGGCCTGGCCAGAAATCATTGTTCCAAGCTCTTTGCTGAGGACTTCAAACCGAAGTGGCTTCATGCTGTGAGAGATCACCCTGCCGGGGCTGCTCTGCCAATCCTTTCTACACCTTCTGAACATCAGGAAAAGCTTATACAATCGGTGTGATCATCACCAGAGGTGATTTTAGTCACATTTCCAGACCTTGAATGTGCTGCGAGGAACACAGGGTACTGGCGTGTTTCTAGTGTGTGTCTTCTTGTGGAGATCTGAGCGAACACTTCAATACTTAACACTTCTCTGCTTCACACACATCAAAACTTCAAGGCCCATTCTTTGGGACTGTGTTGCATCAGCTGTGCTTTGGGTACAGCACTTTTTGTGACAACTTACAGATACAACATTTAAAATAATTTTTATAAGAAATGTAAAACAAGTTTTAAAAATGATTTTGTCTTTAGAAATGTGCCATTTGCCAGTCTCTTATCTCACTTCTCTGTGCAGTAATGCAGAAGTGTAGGAGTGTTCAAATTTGCTGTAGCGTTCAAGCTCCTGACATCTGACGTAGAGGCTGCAGCTGGAGGACATACATTGACAGTATGTTATTAACAACTGGCATAGTAATTTCTGTAAGCAATAAGCAGATGCAGATCTATATCTGGATGTACAACATCAGAGATAACAAAGCCAAGTGCCACCCTTCCTCACTCCCTGATTTGCATGGTACAGCTTAATTGGGCAAAATCAGTTGGGGACGCTGGTCTCATCTGGTAATAGTACTCTCTGGCAGCACACAATTATCACCCGGTCCCCAGTGTCGCTCTTCTAAAGGACCCCTGTGCCTGGCTGCTAGTCAATTAATGATCAGGTTTGTCAGGTCTCTTTGGCCAGTGCTACTTCCCCCAGTGATGCAAAGCAGCTGTAGGCCCGGCCTAGCTTATGGCTGTGTTGTGTTTGCCTTCCATTGCTGTGTAGCAGAATAAAACAGCAAGCATATGCTGATAAATATGTCTTAAACCACCAAATACTATTTCAATTGAGCCAAGATTCTTCATATGTATCTTTATGACAGATATTGTGCCACCATTCATGTATCTTCTTACTGGGTTTCATCTCTGGTTTTCTTGTGAAATGTTTGTATGTAAAAGCCTTTTAAATAAACTCTCCGACTAACATCAATGCTAAATTGGAGATTATGTTCCTGATCACTGATTTCACTGCAAGTACCCCCGGAGCAGATATGAAGTGCACGTAGTAATGGCTACCAGCACCAAAGTCTGGATTCCCATTTTCACTGATTTTATTGTATCTGCAACCAGTGAACTGAATGTCAGATATTGAATGGACAATACCCAAGGGACTGAGAGTAAATACGTATTCTCACACTGAAGTCTGCTAGCTATTTTACTATTGCAGGTTGATAACTCAAATGACAGGTTGCTTTGAATTATAAATGGGATAGTCTGTTTTATTTCTATACTATCTTACACTTTGATCTATGGATTACAACACTTCTTAGGAGATACAAATCTGCTGCACATATAGGCACAGAGAGAGAAACTCTTAGAAGGTGTTAGTCTTTTCCATTAGTGTTGATGAAAGCGGGCAGTTTGCTTTCCATTACAAAGTGTTTAGTTTACAGGACCTTGTATTCAGACTACCAATTAGTCATGCATATCAAGGTAATCTGATGATTGAAGACTTCTGTGTGTCGATCCCTTGTCCCAGTCAAGCCAACTAAAAACTCCCAGTAGTTGGTCCATTACCAGCACGATACACTGAACTTTAAACTATGTCATATTGCTCTTTGAAGCCATATCTTCCTTTGATTGCTACAGTGTGTAAAATGAAAACTGGAAGGATGACACTGTGGTACCCAACCAGTTCTATAGCTTCAAAGATTACAGATTAAGTAGATTTGCTTTGGAAGATTAGCCTATCAATAATGCCAGCATTAATGAAAATAATACCCTTCTAGCTTTCTTCCAGGACTAGTCTGCCTGCCTTTTTCTTCATACCTAAGAAAAAGTTTTCAAACATCAAGAATTCCATATTCCAAATTCCATTTAAATAATTTATTATCGATGCTGTTTCAAATGCTTGCTTTTGTAGCATTCCACATTTTCCCTGCTTTGTAAGGATGTTACGATGCCCTTTATTCTTTAAGACTAATCCAAAGAGCTCTATATCCTTGAGCGTTCTGCTCTGTCAGAATGATACCTTATCCTGGCAAATGTCCAGCTGGTATTTCATTTATTTTTAAACAATAGAAACTATTACAATTTTGATTCTCATCACATAACTCCAAGCCCACAGCCTAGCTCAAACACAACCTTCCCACAAACACTGTTTGAAGTCAAGGGATAGTTGGCTTTTGGACATGCCATTAAATTAGAATCTGTGATCTAAAAGCTACAACTTGAATAAACCTCAGTTTGGCAGACCAGGGAGATTATGATTCATGCTTTAATTTTATCTGTCAGGTGCTATTGCAAAGCTATTCTGGCTAGCATCCCAGGCAAATTCTTAAGAAGACAGAACACAGCTCTTCGAACGTGTACACTTTTTAGACTTCTAAGCACTACAACCTCTCTTGTATTTGACCTCCCGAGGTTACTAACAAAACCCAAAGTCGATCAATCATTTCCTGCCACTGTCTTGTGAGGTACTTTTTTGTTATGTCTACTATATATTTTGTTATCTTCTTTTAGTTACACAGGGACAGATTCTCATCTGGAATTAATTGTACAGTTCAAACAGTTTGCATAAAGCTCTGCTACCTAACCCAAGCAGAGCATCTAGCTCATTTCACTGCACATTAATGACACACATGGCTAAAGAGTTTCTGCTACATTTCTTCCTTCTTAACTGTGAAATAGCCTTTTTTTTTTTTTTCAACAAATAAATCCAATTACAGGATTTTTTTTTTCTTTCAAAGAATTGAACTACAGATAGAACTACTGAATTTATTGGAAATCTTCTTACATGTGCAGTTAACAAATATTCTGTTGTTACTATGTAAGCCAGGAACTCACATTATTAATTGCTTTATCTGCTTAAGTACTTCCCCAAGGATAAGGGGAATTGTAAGAAGCCTTTACTGTATGTTCTACCAGTATCATAAAAAAGATATTTAACACTTCATTCCTAGCAGTATTTATCAATGTTTATATGAAAATGGTAGTAGTTAAATAGACTTACTGAGGACAAATTTGGACATTAAAGTTGACTAGAACGCTACAGAATTTGCAATTAATTAAAACCGGAAGCTTCTAGATAGCCTTGTCATAAATTCAGTCCTCGGGAAAATGTAATTCTTCTCCACACCATGTAATTTAATAGAATAAGTATAAGGATTTTACTCTTCTAGGAGAGGTATGTTAAGGCACTACATGTCCTTATGTATTTTGCTAGTGGTGACTAACAAACTGAGGCAGAGATCTGTGGGTACATTTCAAGGCATAAATCAGAAGCTGTCAAGCAAAGCTGACTTAAAGCTTGTGCTTACACTGCCTTGATCCCAGTGTTTCTTTGAAGATTTCTTTGTAATGCCATAACAGAGCATTCTGAGGGTTACTCGGATGCATGTAATGGCTACAGATGATGGTAGCTCCAATTCAGAATGAAGTAGCAAAATTTATCTTTTTTTTTTTTTTTTTCCAAACTCCCTTTTGTGTAACTCCATTTCTTTTTCCTTTTTAGCAGCCAGAGGGAAGCAGTTTAGCTCGAGAGCTTTTGCATCAGTGGTGTGCCTCTGCAGTGCCAGCCGTACAGCCTCCCCGGTCATTTGCAAGCTCAACAACATGAGGGAGACCGTGCAGTGCAGCTGCTTCGTAAAGAAGCCTGACCTCAGTGTTCAGCTTCCAGCGATGGTGATCTGTGAAGATCATCTTGATAACTGCAATATTTTTTTTTTTAATTTTTCTATTTTTTTAAGGTTTAACCCATCTTAAAAACAGCAGTGCTTCAGGATTAGATGGTCTTTTATTTCAACAATTATTCTCGAATCCCGAACAATTTGGAGTCTTCTCCTTGTGCACTCAACTAACGGGAGGAATCAACACGGATCTGTGCTGACTGACAGGTTCCTCGGGGAGATTTCTTCTCCTCCCAGCCCCAGACCACCTGTCAGTGCAATGGGTTTACTGCAGACAGAGCTCTCAACCTGCAGGCGAAGCCTGAGGGTACGCTTCATGTTAATTAAAGAACTTCATTACTCCTTCCCTCGCTCGTTTATATATTTATTTATTTTGAAAAAGAACCACCGTAAAGAGCTTCTACCCAATACTGGGTCTCTACATGGTCCAGCCCTGCTCTGGGCAGCAGCACAAGTCCAGCAAAAACGATGGAGAGAGAGGCGAAGGAAGGGGTGGTAAGATGCAGTGCGTGGATATTTAGAGATGCTGGCCTTGCA
Organism: Netta rufina; assembly: GCF_964035555.1. Taxonomy (NCBI): domain Eukaryota; kingdom Metazoa; phylum Chordata; class Aves; order Anseriformes; family Anatidae; genus Netta; species Netta rufina. The sequence continues at coordinate 175,788,208 of NC_140123.1, forward strand.
GTGACATCCTTTAGGATAGTGACAAGGAATCGTCTTTTCCTCAGGGGAGATGTTTCCTCGCCTGACCTTGACTCTGAACCCACATGGTGATGTGTTCTATTAATCGCATCTAATCCCTGTGCTGGTTGTGTTCCTTTTTGTTGTTCAGATGCTATATTTTATGCTCATTTAATTAAAAGGAGAAAAAAAAAAAAAAAAAAAATGGAAAGTGTAACACTGGGGCTGGAGGCAGAGGATACTGACATGGATTATGTTATGAAAGATACATTTTTTTTTTGCCAAACTGAGACAAAGCCAGTAATTCCAAGCCAAGGGAAAAAAAAAAAAAAAAAAAAAAAAGAAAAAAAAAAAAGAGATCTCTTACCAGCATTCCTGCATGGTGCATCTATATTAAACCCATCTTTCTCTTCCTTACCTAGAACAGCGTGGGATTTGGGAAAAGGGGACTCGAGAGAGTTCTCACAGAGATCTTTTACATGTTATAATGAAAACGTAATGGCCTGATTTTGAGTATCTTTTAAGATAAATTTGCAGTTCTTTTGAATATTTATACATGCACGCATGTCTCAGTCTCTCTGTGTGTATATACATCTATGAGCAGTGAAATGTGCTTTTTAGTATACACAGAGAAGGCATTCTGCTTAAGAAGTCATCGTCTTTGTGTGTTTTTCCTTCTGACAGAAGGTCGGTTTGTTCACGCGCTACATTCTATTACATCTAAAAAAAGCAGTACGTTCGCAGTACCCTTTTTCTTCCTCCTGATGCCTCGGTGCTACACGTTCACCCTTTCCTCTTACTTTGTCACATGTAATGCCTGTAAGTCAAATCCTGATCTCAAAGTAAATCTGCAGGAATTTCTAAAAGAGATTTACAGGGAGGAGAACTGAATGGCACCTTTGATCCAAAGGTGGCTTATGGCACTTCTGAGCGCAGCCGGTGCAGAAGGTGTTTGTGTGCTGACTGACATTGCACTGGAGGACTGAGCTGGAGCTGGAACTTGCTTAGGGGCTTTAGTTCCAGTATTTCCTTTTTGCTCTGACAGCTTTTAAAAAATGCTGTGTAGGATCAGGAAGCTCTGTGACTTTCAGCCATATCCCCTAATCAGACTCAGAATGCTTTAAATATTGCTGCAAAGTGTGAAATCTCCTCTGGGCTGCTGTTCTTCCTTTGGCACTATTTCTACTGGAAGGCTGCCACCTGCATGACACAAAAATAGGAAACTCAACCTCTGGGCAGATTTTAACACTTAAAAAAAATCTACTAAAAGAGAGTGCACCCATGAAGGTGAAAAGCAAGCCAGAGAAGAGTGCTACAGATGACAGAAAGGGAAACTGGAGGATGGAGCAGGCAGAATGAGCAGTACAAGACCAGCAAGAAAGATAAACCTTGGATGTAAAGAGAGGGAGGAAGAGAAAACAGGAAGTGAAATAAAGGGGGAAATAAAGAGGGAAAGGAAAAGGGAAAAAAATAGGGAGATGACAAATAGCAGAGAGGGAAAGAGGGAGCAAAGTAGAGGCATACAGGCATATGATGAAATCGAGGAGCAGAGCTGAGCAGATAGGACTGAGTGCAAGTTATTTTTTTTCTCTCCCATAGCCCCAAGGGATCTTGGCTTGCTAATCGAGGTATGTATTCACCCCTGTAACAAGCCTGATCTTATGCTGATGTCAGCAAGAACTGTCAGCTGAAGATAGAGGTTGTTTTTGTTTAAAGAAGCCTCTGCAATGCATTCCCGTTCCTCCTCTGCAGACTCTGGCTTGGCCTGAATGACTCCCCCTTAGCAGAGGACATAGTGGATGGTACCTCAGTGCATCCTGCTGGGAGCCACCAGGGAAGGGTTCAGCCCCATGTTTAAATCATTGATAGTGGTAGCTTCAGTCCTGCCCCTTTAATCCCAGAGGTCCAAATTCACAAATTTCTCACCAGGGCTAGGGAGCCTTGTCTCCCCCTGCTCCCCTTACAGAAAGTTCATAGCAAGACTGCACTCTGACAAGGACCATGGGAATGGTTTTAAACTAAAAGAGAGGAGATTCAGATTAGATGTCAGCAGGAAACTCTTCACTCAGGGGGTGGTGAGGCACTGGAACAGGTTGCCAAGAGCAGTTGTGGGTGCTCTTCCCTGGAGGTGTTCAAGGCCAGCTTGGATGAGGCCCTGGACAACCTGATCTAGTGGGTAGCGTCACTGCCTATGGCATGGGGGTTGGAACTGGGTGATCTTTAAGGTCCCTTCCAACCCAAGCTATTCTACAATGCTATGATTTGAACCATCTGCCCTGGAGAAGCCAATCATTCACCTTTTGTTAGAAGGGAAACTTCCACTGGCTTCTCAAATCCCAGTGTAGGTTGCATGAACACCTTTCCCGTGTCTGAAGCCACAGCCTGGAAAACCTTCAATCTAGCATTCACAGGCAGTTTTTAGCCCACCTCTCCTACAATAGAAGAATTAAATATCGTTATTATTTATTAGCAGTCATTAGTGACCTATCTGAAATGAATTATCATCTTCAGCCTAAAAGACTGTTCGTTGCGCCACCATGCCAGAAAACTCAGAACAAGGACCAGAAGCATTTAATGAGGGTTACAAATGTTAGTTTATTCCTAGAGGTGATCCTTTACTCCTTAGATTACCTCTGGGAAAGTCTGAACGGAAAAAACAGGGAAACTTCTACTGTGATTCTTGCCTGTGATGAGGTAGAGAGCTGACAGACACTATGAAGCTGAACATTTGTCATCTTTTCAATTCACTACAAAATCTGCAAAGATAAAAGCTGGGACCAAACCAGCAGTGTAAATGAGAAGTAGGCAGTCACTGAAATAATTGCTGGATAATTACCATGTACCTAAAATTAAGTGGTTTGATAGTTTCATTCCATCCCATAGAGGACAGATATAAAAAACTACTCCTATGGTGAAATTCTTATTGATCTTCTAATGATCACCTACACAGACAACTATATGCTGCCAAGGTATAGCCTTAAAGTGCTTTGTGTACAGCGCTCTTTGGTGTATATGTTTGGAGCCAACTTCTCACAACCATGTTATACTGTTCAGTTCTGGCCCTAGAAAAATTCCTGGACTGCATTGCTCCAGGTCCATGAAGAGTATCCCTGCTTTCAGAGCCTTTCTAGTTGTGTGAAAACTGAAGAACATGGGGGTGAACTGAGCCTCATGACTGCAACACTTTCTAAAAGTGATAGCATGTCTGTAGGTCAGGCTCGTACGTATAACTAAGTGCAGAATTCTTTAAGATTTGTTTTAGGTTCCCAGGTGTTGTGGGGTACTTCAGATGTGGCCCTGGCCCTTTCTAAAGCAGAATTTCACTCTGTTGCCTACACATATGAATAAGAGAAGTGCTCGGAGCCACTTATATTCTTCTGACAGCTTGGGCTAACCAAAGGCTGAGCACATACACTCCAGGTTAACATGGAGGGGCAGTTCTCACTGCCACCAATTTTACTGTCTCTGTTACAAGCTCTGAGAGAATGCTGCAGTTACAAGAGCTACTTACCTTCCACATTTCAAAAGCTCTGAAATACTTGTCTTGCAGTGCAGGAGCACATTGAAGCCCAGACAGGATTCAGATCTCATTATACCAAGCAGGTTAAAAAAACTCACCAGGCGAAGTCCCATGAATGAATCGTGTTGATGTTATTATATTAGTACAACCCGAGCAAAACAGAGATACTGCTCTGGAACAAAGTGGCATTTGCTCCAGTGCAATGTTATATTTAGGTAATTTTCCTCAGTATAAATAGTGATTAAAAGGTGGCTTATCCAGCTTATCCATACTATAATAATAATAATCTTTATTGAGAGGTTTTCTTTTTCTTTTTCTTTTTCTTTTTCTTTTTTTTTTTTTTATTATTTTTATTTTTAAACTCAAGGAGTGATGAAGTGTTTATATAATTAATCAAGATACTGGAAAAACAGCAACTGGCATAGGTGTAATGTGGTCTGCACTGGTTAAGTATTGACTAAATGGCAAGTCTTCATACAGGTTTACACAGCAATGGCCTGTTGTTAAATAACCCCACGTGTGAACATTTTGCTTAGGAGCAACAGGAATCCTTTCTGCAGCAAGAATTTTCACACAGAAAAGATACTTTGAAATAGCTGGTAACCCCTTTTACATCCTCTTTATATGAAGAAACTTTAAACTGAGAAGTCATGCATGCCAGAACATGTATACTGTAAAATATTGAAAATATTATTATATCTTTAACTTCCCCAAAGCAATCAGCATAATATCATATTCAATATCATAATCACACTGTGTTTCCCTAATATAATGCTATAAGTAAGTCAGTTTTAAGAGACTTAACCCCAGCTAGAGAGCAAGAGAGCCTGATGTACAAAGATGTAAAATATATTGCACATGCCTTCTGTCTTAAAGATGAGTTTACTTTAGGTGATCTGAATTAAAATAGAGTGCAAATGACTATTCTGGTACAACCCTATTTATAAACAATAAATACCAATAAATATCTATTTATAAACAATAAATACCAATCTTAAAACTAAGGGAACTTAAGATTCACTCATACTCTTTCTTTCCCTGGAACATTTCTGAAGACTGATAGTACTGACTCCATCAGTTCTGTCATCCAAACCACCTATCGGTGCAGTAATGTGCTGCACACATATTTAACAGAAGACAGATAAGTTTTCTGGGTTCATATAGCTATGACTGAATGATGTACTGTCTGGTTAAGGAATTCTCAGCTTTGTCAGGTTGTAGCAAAGTCCTCCTAACATTACTGTCCCTGTGAAATACTCTCTGGGTTAAGCATTTGAGTATTATACACACCTCTGACATGTAGTTTTCTGCATTATCACTAGAACAGGTATTACTGAAAATGGAGTCATTGGTTCCAATCGGCTCTCTCAGAAATGAAATGTGATTCCATAAGTGGACAAAGGTCAGTATTTTGAGAGAAGAAAGAAAACCAGTACTTTGAGTTCTTAGTACTCAGAGGTACTCTCACCCAGACTTGCTGGTACTGTGGTACATTTTTGTCCATTCTAGGGTAAAATTCTGTTACTAAATTCAGGATTTGCTTGGAGCTGTTTAGTCTGGCTTTCTTGTGAACTGAAGAACACTACACGTAGCAACTACCCCTCCCCCTTGGTCCCATGACAAACCACCACCATTTCAGTTGTAGAAATGATTTGGGACAGCTTAGAGCTTTTACTGGTGTTTTCTCATGCTCCTATTTGTAGAGAGAAGAAGTTATGAGAAAAATGGCCTTTCTTTCCTCTTAAGTACGTTCCAAGAATAAGACTCATCCTTGCACAGAGAGGGCACCATGACCCAACCACTTAAACTTTTGAACGCCCCAACCTGAATCACCTTGGAGCTCCCAAAACAGGCATTAGCTGGGAGTTCAGTGGGAAAGAGGCCAAACGCTGCTGGGAAAACATCACAATCTTTAAGCACAGTGGTTTGGGTGATGTCCATGCAGCAGAAGGGCTGGAACATGACAACTGGAAAGATTACTCGGCTGTTAGGAATAACATTTGTGGCTGGCAGTTGTGATTCTCCCTGCTGGCTAGGAACGCTTCTCTCCAAGAATAGCTCCTGTGGGATTACAACACATCCCAGTGTTTTGTAACCATCAGTGGCAGTTCTGTATTGTTTCTCATAATCGGTATGGAAACAGTATGCTGCGACAGAGGAAAGGTCAAGAGAAAGAGCTTGTTTCAAAATCACTGCTTTCCGAAAGTGGGGAAATAATTTATTTTTATTTCTATTTTTTCATATGGTAGGGAGAATGCACTGTGTAAAAGGACACAAGGAGACAGGTTTCTCT